>NC_064615.1:787831741-789328616 GCF_023898315.1 Schistocerca nitens | reverse complement strand
ATAATTGAAAAACCATGAAAAAGTGGAACCTATAGAAGAGTCTCTTACAGTGCTGTAGCTGTTTCATGTAAGTGACCAGGAGCTGCTTCATTATAATATTAATAATCGGGTACTAACCATAAAGGAAAGGCAATACAATAGCGGGCAAATTTTCAAATGACAACTAGTGTCTTAGCTTAATACTACTGTCTATATTTATGATCAAAGAACTAACCGAAAAAAATCTGAGGGTTGTTTACCAACCAGGAAATAATAAGCAAAGGCGATATAATAGCGGGACAAATTTTTAAACGACAAACAGTGTCTTAGTACAATACTACGGTCTATATTTACGACCAAAGAGCCGACCGAGTAAAACTCTGAGTTTCGGGTACAAAGCAGAAAATAATAAGGAGGGCAGGTGAACATTGACACCAATCACCACGAGGATTAGAGAATGTTACTCCCCTTTATCAGCAACCAGCTCCATGGATACACGGTGCGTCGCAGCGGTTACTGATTGTGCCGATGGCAGCCAGGTAGATGAGGGCAGCCATGCCACGAGCGGTCGTCCGACACGAATATTGCTAAGCAACCGACGGGATGTCGGCCTGCTGCTTGTAGTCGACGCTGGCCCCGGTGAAGTACTACGGTATCTTCACTCTGTGCAGGCCCTCCTTGGGCAGGTCGTGGCTTCAGCCGCTCAGATCTCGTGACCACCTCTTGTCACGATGCTACCGCCAATCCCCAAACCTGGAGCCTCCTCTCAGGCCAGCGAAGCCAGTATAAATATCGGCAAGCAAAGACCTAAGGACACAGCCCACACAACTCTTCCTCATAGATATTGGCAATGGTACCGCAAGGGGGATAGTCGATACTACATCTGAGACAGTGGCGCCATACAGAACAGTCTACAAATTCAATGGCGCCACGGCTCACCCTTTTTATATATACTATACATGTATTTATATATATTAAAAATATGCAGCCTGTGTCCATCTGAATGTGCGGAAGTAAAAAACCTTTCGAGATTTTTTCTAACAATGTTCCCCATTTATATATTATAAAATTATATAGCGTATGTCCGTATGAACGATTATTAGAGTGTCATGTAAGATAGGGTGTAGAAAAATTTCCGCCACCAGTCACAATAAAATACTACTTATTCGTCGCACGACTGCTTTCGGACTAGTGCCCATCCTCAGGTGTTTATTCATACATGTAAATGTTTATATTGCTGGGAATCACTGTATAAATATAAATAAAACTATACAGGATGTTCCACAAGTGATGGTCAATAATTCACACATTGAAAGTACAGGCCAAAAGCAGCTAAAAGGCTCCAGTAAACATCGGTTGGAACCATCTGGAAACGTCTGTGGATACCGCGGTATTTACTTTGGTATCTGAAAGTTTAGGATCGACTATCTGTTTGTTTACGTATTGGCAACTACTTCCTTTTCCTCCTACGTGCACTGTGCCGTACCGGCCTCACAATCAGTTACGAACATGAAGGCATCGTGGACAAAGGTTACACCAATGAAGAGTACGCGGACATGTACCTCGTGCATGGCAAAGCGAATGGCAGTGCCCTTGAGGTTCCACGATTGCAGAAGAAGCTTTGCCTCTCCGCAGACAGCCCGACAGGCATGAATTTACCCGTTCCATCATCGCCTTAGAGAAACCGGGAGTTTCGCACACCAAGGACGAGAAGGTCGACCCACATCCGTAACATCCGACGTTGAGGAAAGGAGTTACGCGTTGTACACGGACGTCCGAGTACTTCAACAAGGAGGAGCGTGTCCTGAGTCATAGCACTGGGTGGTGGATTTTGCATCGGCAAGTAAGCATTTCCAGCAAGCGCGAGCGAGCGCTCAACCATGCAGACTTCCCTCCTAGAGAGAACTTCTGCCAACGGGTGCAACAACAGTGTACTCTGAATCTCCTGATTGCAAGCAGTATTCTGTTCACATGTGAGGCTGGATTTATCTGTGACGGTATTTTTAACTACCATAACTGTCAAATTTGGGTCAATGTCGATCCTAATGCAACAAATGTTTCACATCAGCAGCGTTATTCGTTGAACGAGTGGGCAAGACTGCTCGGGGACCGCGTAATTGCACCACAATTCCTACCACAGAGACTAACCGGACAGCAGTACATGCGATTTCTCTGGACTGTGCTTCCAGATGGACATGATGATGTCCCACTGAACCAACGCCTGAACGTATGGTTCATGCATGACGTGCTCCAGCACATTTTCATTTTCGAGTGCGCCGGCATGTAATGCGGACTTACGGTCAACATTGGATTGGTAGAGGAGGACCTGTGCCATGGCCTCCAAGGTCTCTGGATCTAAGTCACATGGATTTCTGTGTCTGGGAGCATGTCTAAGGCTGGATCTACATTATCAAGGTCAACTCCCTGATGAATAACGCTTGCGGATTGAAGTAGCCTTCCAGAATTTACAGAATTTCTCAGGACTGCCTTACAGCATTAGCATCTCACCTCAGAGACGTGTTCAATCTTGCATTAAGACGCATGGACAACATTTCGAATACCTACTTTATCGTCTCGATATGCCATGTGTTCCTAGACACTGATGAACCGAAACAGAAAATCTGTTGTATCTCGACAACGGTTGATTTTTGGACCCATGTTTATTGAGCCTTTTAGCTGTTATTGGTATTTTCCATATGTGAATTATTGACCATCACTTATGTCCATGCTGTTCCTGCTTTCTTAGCAGCTTCGTTCTCTGACTTAACTTCCCATCTGTCAACTCTCTGCTTAAATACCTTTCTGTCCAAAATACATGAACAGTTTATCTGAACATTTTGTAGGTCCTTTGTGACCTCTTGTATACAATGTATAGTTTCAAGTCCTTCTATGTATTTAAGAATTTTGTTCGTAAGTCTTGTTTCGGGAGGTCTAGAGACCCGCCCATAAAATTTTAATCACCTTTTTCTAATGTCTGGTGCAATATTTATAAGTTTATTCGACGAGATTGTTATCTACAGCCCTCTCCTGTTTTCTTTGGCTCTAGTATCTTTCTGATGATTTTACAATCTTCCTTTAATAAGTTTTATAGGTCACCTCTTACGTGAAATGTCAGGGTTTCACTGGCATACAGGACTTCAGGTTTTACTACTATATTATGGTGCCTAATTGTAGTGTTTTTGGTCCAGTATTTTTTATTGTACATCTTGTAGGTTCTTCCACAGGCTCTCTTTAATCTTTGGAGGCGAATGTATGGTGCTATTTTCTCTCGCACCATAGGTCCAAGGATTATAACTGTTTTTTGTAGTCAAGTTTTGGATGACAGTTTTTGTGGCGATGAACTCAGACTGTCACATTTGGGTCAATGTCGATCCTAATGCAACAAATGTTTCACATCAGCAGCGTTATTCGTTGAACGAGTGGGAAAGACTGCTCGGGGACCGCGTAATTGCACCACAATTCCTACCACAGAGACTAACCGGACAGCAGTACATGCAGTACAAGCATTTCAAAGGTATTTTGTAGCCAACGTTCTCTGCCCATTCTTTAAGGGTTTCAACCTGTTCGATTGCTATTATCTCATCATCCCCTAGTAAAGCTAAGTCGTTAGCAAAAGCTAACATGAAATTATTATGTCACTCTTGACTCGCCCCATCTCTATAGGTTTCCAGCAGTTTTTATTCTTCAATTTCTTTTCCCATTCGCGGATGACCTTGTCCAGCACAAGGCTGAATAGGAGGCAGGCCATCACCTTGTCCGACGCCAGTTTTGATCATGGAGGGCTCGGATGTTTCACCCATGAATTTCACCTTGGAGCAGTGTGCGATTTGCAGGGGGGGGGGATGGGGGGATTTCCCCCCTTCTGCATCAGACCATCCCCTCCTCTGGTTTTAGTTAATGCATCCCGACCTGGGATGTTTATTTCCACGCACTGGAGTACATCTTTACATATAATTTAAATTTGTGGAGCCGAACACTGAACGTTTTTAATACAGTCTTACTATTAATACTATTAATATGTTTGCTTATTAATTTTGAAAAAGTGTTATGTAGTAGGTAAGCATTTCAAAACATTTAGAACAAAACGGCAAGACGTCGCCCCAGAGTAAACGAGGCTTTAGAGCCAGGTCTGTATTGTATGGTGGATGTGATGTGTTGTGTATGAAACTGAAACCTGCGATCAGATCCAAACGTCGTGGAAAACTGTGAAGAGGTGTCATCCTATAGCAAGATATCGCTCGCCCACATTCTGCCAAACGAACAAACGACGCAATAAAGGAGTTGAGATTCGATGTGTTGGAACATCCACCATACAGTCCAGACCTGGCTCCAAGCGATTTTCATATGTTTGGACACTTAACGGAAGCACTACAGGGAAGAAGATTTGAAAGTGATGAAGACATTATCGCTGCGGTGCGGTGCGGTGCAACCGATAAACGTATTTTCTGATGAAATAAAGAAACTCGTAAAACGTCGGGAAAACTGCATTGAAGTACAGAGAGGTTACGTAGAGAAATAACGCATGTTTCAGTTTTCTATCAACAGAATAAGTACAGCTTTTCACAAATGTGCCTTTACTTTCTGAATTCCCCTCGTATACCTGTATGTAGATGATTTTGTAAATAAGCTTTACCTATAACGTACTTTTAAAGATATAACAAGGGATGGCTTTTCTGATGGTGCTTACGTGTGAATAGTGAGTTTCGGCTATAACATCTATTTATAAATAACTGTTTAACCATGGGTAACGCCACGGTCCAAGCTAATAACATGTATAATTATACTAACCCCCTAAGACATCCCCCCCCCACTGGTAAAAACACAAATCGAACACTGCCTTGGAGGTAGTGACAATCAATGTTTCTTTGATGAGGTTAAGGGTTTTTGGATCTAGCCCTTGTTCTTCTAGCATATAAAAAAGTGCTTGTAGGTCAACTGAGTCGTAAGCTTTTTTAAAGTCAACAAACGTACTAATTATTGGGCTATTTCTGAGTGCTTTGTATCTTAGCACAGTCTTTAGATTAAAGATTTCTTCTGTGCAGGATCTACTCGGACGAAAGCCACTTGGTATTAACCAATTTTGTTTTCCAGTTGTTCTTGTGCTCTTCAAACACCACAGGCTGTTACAACTTTGTATGCGACCTGAAGTAGGGATAGGCCTCGATAATTATTTACATCAGAGTTGTCTCCGGTTTTGTGTAATGGATGAATAAGGGCACATTTCCATTTCTGGAGTTATTTTATTGTCTGTAATGATTTGGGTTAACTCTCTGACAGAATTTGGTCCTAGAATTTTCAGTAGCTCAGCAATAATCCCATCTTCTCCAGATATTCAATCCTTCTTTCTTTTAATTTAATGACGTATTTGTGAATTTCTTCTTGTGTTGGTGGTGATGATTGAGGGTGCGTGTAAGTAGGTCTTTCTTCAAGGGATCTCGAAAGTGGTTCCGGACAATTAAGGAGTGTTGAAAAATAGTGTGCCAGCTCCTTACGGTTTTACTGGTTAGTGAGTGCAAGTTTTCCGTCAGATTTCTTCAAACATAAATTTTGTGGTCCGTTAGCCACAAATATTTTCTGCAAAAGTTCTGCAAAAATCTTATGTATTGCAGTTGCGGAAGTTTTTTTCGTTTAAGTTCAATTGGCTTTTCAGGTGTTTTCTTTTGGTCTGCCTAATGATTTTCGCCAGTTGTTTCCTAGTTTCTTAAAAGTAACGAAGATTTTCAGGTGTTCTTTTCTGTTGTGGTTAAGAAAAGCCTTTTTTTGTTTTTACAAAGCCTTTTCACACTTTGTATCCCACCACGGATGTTATGTGTTTTTCTTCGAGGGGCTAAATCTTTTGCCTTGTGGATTATTTTAATGTCAAATTTTTCCCAAGTACCAGTCCGAACTTTTTCTAGTTCTTCTCCAAGCTTAGTTTCTTTGATTCTTCTGGTGTCAAATTTCTGCTGGTGCACTTTCTTGCGGTGGACTCTCTTTGGGGTCAATTTCATTTTTACCCTTGTTAGATAGTGGTCTGAATCTATGTGTGCACATCTACGGACTTGTGTGTCATGAACTTCCTTCTGTAGGGGATACGAGATGGCAACGTGATCTATCTGCTATTCACCGGGTTCTTTTTTCTTTGGGGGGGGGGGGAAATCTCCTAATCTTTTGTTTTCTGGCATTTTTCTTCAATGATGCTAACATGTTTTTAAGGTTGTTTTGTTGTCATAGTTAGATAAGCTAAATTTAAGGGCTGGATTATTTTCCTAAAGATTTCCGGTGTTGTTTTTCTTCGCCTGTCTGAGCATTTAATTCACTCAATAAAATTTTGATTTCCTGCCTTGGAATTTTAGCCATTACTTTCTCAAGATCGGTCCAAATTTTCTCCACAGTCTGTGGATCCTTTCTGTTAGCGATGTTGGTGGGGCCGTCAACATTAGTGAAGGTATATTTCTAGTTAACGCACAGCATGCGCATTGTCATAAGGCCTTTGGTTATAGGGCACACATGTCTTACCGAGTCTCCAATACTTTTATGTATGACAATAGGCATTCCTAGAAGCGGAGCAACTTTAGCAATACGTTTTTCTGTTTTACACTTAAAGATGCGTTAATTTTCTTAGTCTACTGTGGCTTCATCTGTGACTCGTGTTTCTTGAATGTCTAAAATGTAACTCCTTGTACTAAGTTGTGTAATTTTTTCGGTTGAATTAGGGTCTTGATATTAAATCTGATTATATAAGTGATAGTTCTGGATGGGCAGGAGAACTCAGTATTTCCCTGTGTTTGTGGCTGCTCACGTCCCCTAGACATTGAAGACCCGTTTTCCGCCTGTTGGCGGGTGGTTTGAGTACCACATGGGGTAATATTGCTATTACTTTCACGAATCATGATAGCTTCTAATTGTTTGTCTAATGTCCGTTCAAAAATGGTTCAAATGGCTATGAGCACTATGGGACTTAACATCTATGGTCATCAGTCCCCTAGAACTTAGAACTACTTAAACCTAACTAACCTAAGGACATCACACACAACACCCAGCCATCACGAGGCAGAGAAAATCCCTGACCCAGCCGGGAATCGAACCCGGGAACCCGGGCGTGGGAAGCGAGAACGCTACCGCACGACCACGAGATGCGGGCTCTAATGTCCGTACTGGGTTAATAGAACCAGGGATTGTTAGTTCCTGGAGCAATTATTGGCGTCGCCCCTAACATGGAGAACAGACACTGATCATAAAGCCGCCCATTATGCGTTCAGACGTGTCTGGGTTTGCTATATTTAGCTTTTATATTAACCCTGAAAGCAGCGCCGCTTCTTCCGCCAGCTCCGCCGTACTGGTAGTATTCATCTCCATCTTCACGGTTACCGTGGCAAGGGATCCTCACAGAGTACTATCACCCGGGACAAGTGGACCAAGATTTTCTTACGAGGTGTGACTCCTTCCCCTCCGCCTTTCTCAACCAGGCTTGGGTCCGGCTACGGCGGAGTGTATATATAATTAAATGAAACCAATTTTCATCTAACTAGAAGAAATAACTTTTATTACTGCAAATATAGTTAGTTTCCTCCATACTGTCCAGAAAAATGCTTATTTTCTTTTCTGGTTTGAATAAATACTTTTCATTCAACCAAGAATAACAAATGGCTACATTTGGTTAATGATTTTTCTTTACTAAAGGAATTTTGTTACTTCTTGAAGTCAGAAGAGCGATAAAGATGATTTAAAAGGCTCTAAGCACTATGAGACTTTAACATATGAGGTCGTAAGTCCCATAAACTTACCTAAGGACAGCACACACATCCATGCCCGAGGCAGGATTCGAACGTGCGACCGTAGCAGCAGCGCGGTTCCAGACTGAAGCACTGAACCGCTCAGCCAGAGCGGCTGGTGGAAGAGCGATAACATTATATTTATTTCGTGATTTTAATGTTATTTGATTATTATGAGGATGTGTGGGACTGATGACCTCAGATGTTAAGTCCCATAGTGCCCTGAGCCATTTGAGGATGTGCACGTATTCAGACAGAGGCACTGAGATCTGGCCGATGAAGGTATATTGATGAAAAGAAAACAGAGCTATAAGAGGACATGGAAGACCATAATGAAAATGGTGGTGTAGCGGTAAAACACGTGTCTGGAAACAGAGAGATCCCTGGATCGTATTTCGCGCGGATCACTGATTTATCAGTCTTCGTTCTAACCCAGCCTTCTTCTCTCAACGATGTGTCGAGTCGCCATAAGCGACACTTGGTTCGAATTCCACATGAAACTGTCGGTTACCTTCTCCAGTTGTAACCGGGAGCGGTTAGGGATACGTAGGTGGCCGCAGTGGAGTTCATTTCAAAGACTTACACCAGCGGCACACAATAATTATTCCTCTAGGTGAAATGTGGCAATGTTATGCAGTTCTCACCTAACCAGCTACTGTGCTCCAGCGAAACATCTTGTATAAAAACAGTAGTAAGTCTTTTTTCCACATGGTCCTTAGGAATATGAACTAGTTGTCAAGAACAAACATATTCGGTATTACTTACCCTACCTAATTGTCGAGTAGTTTATTTTATAGGACAGGAAATAAAACCTATTCTTGCAGAATAATTTTATCGTTAGTATGTAAGTTACTGCTGTTTCTCAATTATGATGTAGTCTATTAATTCGGAGGAATTTCTTTCAGTGATGTGTATTGTGCATAATATTAGAAATGTATAATTATTTAAATGGGTGTCTATAAGGTGTTCGTGGCTGAGCGCACAATACTGTTCTATGTTTATTTAAATAATAATTTTCAATGGAGGTGACGGATTAAAGACATATTGTCTTACTGTGTGTTCACTTTTGAATGACTGATGTTTTAAAACTTTCGGTTCACATCTGGTCCAGTTTACGTAATAAAATGACACACATGATTTTATGTACGTAGACGGAATTGGCGAGTGAGAATTTGTACCAAGGCCGGAAATTGAACACAGGCCTACTGCTTACTTGGCAGTTACGTTAGCTACGATGCCACCTTGGCACAGCGGTTCACACAACTACACGGATTACACTGGCACGCCTCCCTCATAGATCGAAATGTTCACTGCCACCCCAGTCTACTTTAAATTCCCCTTGCACACGAACAGATTGGCCATACTGATTGATCATGCTGATAATAGCCTCACAGTACATATTTCCTCTTATTACATTTGTTGTCAATAAAAAATCATAGTTCGTAAACAAGATAAATATAATATTAGCCGTTACGTGGAAAATGTTGTCGACAGTCAATTTAGCTTCACACGCTGACTGAACGAAATCTGCGTTACAACTGATACAGAAATTGTGATGTGCAGTCCTATAGTAATGGTTGTGTGTGTGTGTGTGTGTGTTTGTGTGTCACGAAGGAAGTGATAGCACTGACATACAGTGAAGCTGAGATACACCTGTGATATGGTGAAGTATTCTTGTGATTACACAGGCGTCACAGAACATATTTAAGAATATTCTTATGCTCATTCCCCATGGTCAAGTAGTCGATCACTGATGCAGCTTAATAACCGCAATCGTTATTCAGAGCCTCCAGTAACTGTCATTTTTATAGTTTTCTTTCTACTTCTTTGTTTAGTACAGTGAAGGGACTGCACAGGAAGGAGCCTATGAGATGGCTAGCAAAATACAAGAGTCTTTTCGAGAGGAGCTGGCCACCATACACATTTTCATAGCTAAGGCAAAGTTGCAGCGTCAGGTAGACAGACCGGTATTCACATCCACTCACATTCACCCATCCCACTCTCTCCGAATGGGACATGAGACGTCTCTTTCTGCTGCAAAAGCACAACATTGTTTACAGAATCCTTTTAGCAACATATGGAATGCTATCCGAGTGTCGGTTCCAAGACGGCAGTGTGTGAATCTAGTGTGTGATTCCTCAATACCTCGGGAGCAAAGCCACAAAATAACGATTGCTTTAAATTTTCAGCATGCAGAGTTTTCGTTTTTTCCTACAGTTATTTTCCATACATGCAGTTTCCTGTGTGTGTCTACATGCCACCGTCCTGCAGATGTGTCACAAAAAACTGTAACATGAAGTGGGAGAGATTTTTTACCTTCCTTCCCACCCCAAAGCATTGTTGGTTAGATGTAGTAAAAATTCAAAAGGGTGAGAGACTGTTAAATTCTATACTTATATTTTGGTAGCCGGAACTCGCAATTGCTGCCATGATCGGCCGGCGAGTTCCTGCTAAGGCGAGAAACAGCATTGTTTCGGAGTAGCCAGAAAAAGAACACTGACGGCTAAATGACAGAAGAATCAGTACGACCGAGAGATTAGTCCGCTTAGTGTGTAAGATGATGTCTCCACTTGAACATTGAGCTCAGAGACCTCAGTTCAGAATACCTAGCCGCTACTGTTGCTCCCTTCCAAATTATATTATAAGAATGACAGGGTGCGTCATCGTTGCGATCACCAATTCCGTAAGGATGCGGTATTTAGTTCTCACCCTTCATGAGCCTCTTATTCCATTTAATACTTCACACCCAGGTAGTTTACTTTCAAGCAGCGCCTTGGTGATCTCACTGGCGCTTGGTCCTATTTTATCATCTTCATCCTGTACTTTACTAACCATGCTTACGGTCACCGTTTGTCTTTGGTTATTATTCGTATGACTTGGCTTTTATCGTCTCCACCCACCTGTGCCAATATTAGAGTTTATTATTGGAATTTCTTTGTAGAAATATTTAACGTTCAGTTGTTTATTGTAGTTGGTGGCTCATGTAATTTGCTTTTCATTAATAAACCTGATGGTTACAGTGATCACTTTTTTCTGTTATAGATTAGATGACCCTTCTTGTCATACATCCATGTGTCACTGTGACGATAATAAACCGGAAGGTATCACAAAAAGTAACTATCAACCGAAACAGCATCTCCTCGAACATCGTCTAGGCTAGACCCAAAACCCCGATCCGTCTCCCCTAATGTTTGACGGCCGGAAGTTTTACGGTAACTGAAAACAAGAACCTCTATTTTTCCTCAGTTCAACTGAACATTAAAATCACGCATGCAAGTAATTACCTGAAAACTATAACATTACGAGTGATCAATTATTAGCTCAAATGAGATTACAACAAATAATCCTAAAGAAACTGAACGCTTGCTTCATGCTACTGCGAGCTAAAGTAATGGCGCACGAAATTCATCGGCACAGCACAATGTTTCCCATAGACGACATGCAAAACAATTAAACACGCAAATGAAGACGGACCGTACGAACTACATAAATAAACAGATATTGGCAATTTAAAAAGCGAATGAATGAAAAGCTGTTAAACTGTTATTTCATGAGCATTAATAGCAATTGTCTGCAAAAGTAACAACTGTATTGTAAGTTAATGAGTTTGCAAAATTATTATGATTGTGGAAAAAAATAATTCAATGAATGAAACCAAGTTTTTATCTGTTGTTCCGAATATTATTGAAAATAAATTAGAACGACGTTACGATATGAAAAAATACATTTACGTAAAATGAATGACCAATAAAAATTATTGATGTTCCTATACATAGAGTTTTTACATCACTGATTAGAAGAATGCAGTCCTTGGTGTCTCTTAGCCAATGTTCCTTCAAAACAGTTTCGTTTTAGCTGATGTTGCCGGTACGTCGTCGATGTCCGCCTCGTTAGTTCGTCATCTTCGAGCATGCATCCCTATGTTTGGTGTCGCCTTGCTGGTTCCCTTGATCGTGGGTGCCTGCTGCGAATGTAAGAGAAACGTCCGATTTTCGAAGAATTATTTCCAATTTGCTTCTTTCCATTGGTTCAAAATCGCTCTGAGCACTATGGGACTTAACATCTGAGGTCATCAGTCCCCTAGAACGTAGAACTACTTAAACCTGACTAAGCTAAGGAGATTACACACATCCATGCCCGAGGCAGGATTCGAACCTGCGACCGTAGCCGTCGCGCGGTTCCAGACTGAAGCGCCTAGAACCGCTCGGCCACCCCGGCCGGCTGCTTCTTTCCATTAACGCGTGACGTAATCTGACACCACTAGGTTTGTTAGACAGTTTAGACACAGTTTTTAGATTTGCGCTGTACTATTAGATCACGGTGCGGCCCTTTTTTCTGAATATCCGTCTGCACTACGAAAGTGTATCAAGTTTATTTAGTACTGTATCATTAGTCCTTGGTTTACACTGAATAATCCGTGCCGTGCACAATTCTCTATACATGCACGTCAATCATGCAACGTTCAGCATACTGTACATTCAAATTTAAGAGCTGTCTGTATCATTATACGACATATGACAAGGAAACGCGATACCATAGTATCTCTTAGATTTCACAATCCGTGGTACGCACTAAACAGTTTGTGCTATCTGCAATCGAAAATGTTATTTTTACGGCGTGCACACAGCTTACAGGTCTGCACTTCGAAGTTTTAAGGTTAAAGAACCAAAACGCAGTTTCGGCTATTGAGCAAGGCAACACGTAGAGTAACCAGTTCTTCAATCATATTGCACTGTGAAATCTTAAATGTAGCACCGTTCAGACAATGATACTTTTCTCTGGCCTCGAACACAATGCGTAGCAGTAAACACGCCGCCCGACCATTTTGACCAAATTGTCTTCGCTTCAGCCTGTGTGTTGATGCGTCCTCTGTAGACCTATCGATATGTTCCTAGACCACTTATACGTCTCGTTTCACATAACCAGATTCTGATTACACCGAATTACAATTTCGCATTATTCTGTTAGTAGAGAATGAATTCAAACAGGTTAATAAGCAATGAAACATATATAATCAGAACGAAATGAAAATAACCGTCAGACTCATAACAGCTACATTACGTAAACATGAACATAATTCTAAGAAGAAATAGATTTACAAACTTTATCCTGAAATAATCATCTCAATGTATCACGAAAATAAGTAAAATTAAATACAGGAAAAAATTTTAAAAAACTAGATTTTTTTGTAGTGTTAGCACAACATTACTCCGATTAAAGAAAAACTGTGGACAAACAGATTATTTCGGATTTTGATAAACGCCTTGTATTTGCAGGAAGGATAAGAGTAGAACAACTGATCACTGGTTTGTTCAACCCGTGAGAGAGCGTCACGAAGATGGTGGGAAACTTTACTGGCAGAGGATGAAGACTCACGCTAACTGTTCCATGAATGCCAGGTCACTCCTGTTCTACTACAGTCCTATACACATCATTCCCTTAGGTACTGCGAAGATAATCATAGCGAGAAGTTGACATCATTGTTCATGGGAGTTGGAAATCTACATTTTTAACTGGAGAATTATTTGAGTTGCAGGTTGCCTATCTATCGGCTTCCATTAGCAGCACACATTTCATTTTCGATATTTCGTATAGTTATAGGACGAAATTAAAAATTTAAAATTGTGTCATAATCTACTCACCCTGCTGTGTAATCTTACGTTAAAGGTAACACAGTAAGGCAATAATTATCGGTAGAAACTGTGTTTTGAGGCAATTTAGCTCATCGTGTCCAAATTATCTAGACTGTTTATCCAGTATTTCAGATGGAGAGCATTTAGTGACTTACGACAAACTACATAATTTTAATTTTTTATTAAACCTCTTGTTGTTGGCAATCCTGCACACAGTGATGAAAGAAAAAAAACTTAGTCGCTTACTACATTCTGCTATTCATGCAGTTCAGCTTCAGTATAAGGCGTGACATTTTAATTTATTACTCCTTCCCTAAGTTACTGGGAACACATTTCGCAGGTATAATCCACATATACCTCCAAAATTATATTATTGTATGTAATATAGATCAAGAGATATGAAGTGGTAAACATTGAGGTGCATGAAAAAGTAACTGTTGCTTGATACGGAGAGCAAATTACCCAGTCTGTACTTACCCAGTGTTTGTTAGTGAGAGCACTTAGCGATTTCCAGCAAATCTTAAACAGGATTTTAAACTTTTCTTCCAATTTTTTCGTGTTTAAATGCTTAAACTAAAATACTTAATACATTAACTCATTTTTAATCAGATATGTGGAGCTGTTTTATACGTGAGAGTCTGGTTCTTTAAAGGATCAGTGTGGAGGCCTTACTGGAAAATAATAATCAAACTAACAGCTTTAGGTCGACGTTGAATCTCTGTACGGTCGCTTACAGCCCAATTACTTATTCTGATGCCAAAAGATCTTTTATAACATTCGTCTTATTCTTTCATGTGGAAACGTTGGTCGTAGATATGGTATATAAGAACTGCAACAAAATTCCGAATTAAATCTTTCGGCTATTGGTTGGAGGCGAGCAGGTTTCATATTTTTACGAATATGAATTGAAAATTCACAAATTGGTCAACAAAAATGTCTACCATAGGAATAATGAAAAGAAACACGTTTTTCGTAGACAGTCGGACACTTTTGAAAAGCCTTCGGATGAGGCACAGTTAAATTAGTTTGACTGAAACTCCAGTCCAGTTATTAGAGTTGCCTTCTGGCATTATTTAATAGCTCCTTATGTGGTCGAATCTGGATAATGAAGTAACAATTTGTTACAATTCTTTCCTAAGTTAGTAATATGGATCTGATATTAGCTCCTGTTTGCGATATTTGTTATGATTTTATTCTGACGTGATGTGAAACTCGATAACGTCTCCATTGAGAGGTACTTTTTGATGGATATATTTGGATAAGAGGTACCCAGAAACGATAACACAATAAACAGCCTTTTGCGTGTGCCCGGGAGGAAACTTTCGTAGTAAATGGGAAGATGAAATGCAGTAGGTAAATAAAGTGAAAATATAGGAATTGTTGCTAATAAGATGCTAACCATCATTACATCCCAAACTGGACAATAAAACTGAACGGCTGGTCATGGCTGCTCCATTTTAATTGTGTGATGATATGGATCAGATCAGATAAGAAGCACGTTCAGTAGAGCATCTGCTGGCGTTATATTTACTTAGCGCAGTCACACTGTTTACTTGGTACATCGCCATGTGAAGGAAAACAGATCGACATACGGCGCAAAAGCTGCCAACACACGACGACCCAAATACACTGCTTTCTGCTAATTAATGCTCTCTCCGCCACACAGTGTCATCAGTCTTCGAGAGCTCTGTCTGTAGACAGCAACAACACTGAGAAGTTAAATCAAAGCGATAATGCCACAAAGCTAATGTCCAGTGACACATCGTGTATGACATGGTGCTGCTGATGCCTTGTGTGGCAAGAGTGTTGTAGCTTATATTCTCTTGTACATTCAGTCACCGCGTAGTTTATGAGAATTTTCATTTAAAAATTAAGCGAATTTACAGTTGAAAGATGAATACAGGTGTAATTCGCTGGAATATATTTATGGACGAAATTATTCTATGCCTAAATGAAATCCACCTTCTGCAATCTGAAGTATGGTATTACACTGTATAGCACTGTGTTTTGTTTTGGTGCAATATTTCACGAAAACTAATCTTTCCTAAAGTTATATCAACGTTCGAAGACAAATAGGTCATAGTTTTATGTCGTCCTCGGGATGGAGAATTTGGTTTCTTATTTCCGTGTCTCAAGTGGGTATTTGTTTTGAAATATTCTCCTGATTATTATGCTCACTGCATTTGTCATAAAAGCAATAAAGTATAGGATGACCTCCACATGTCTACAAATAAGGGACATGATCAAATATGAGATTTGCTACATAACGTTTACTAATATAACCATATATTATTCTGTTTTATTCTGTGATTAGGAGTTCCGTGTTTACATTGGATATGGATTTTTGATCT
This sequence comes from Schistocerca nitens, assembly GCF_023898315.1. Lineage (NCBI taxonomy): Eukaryota > Metazoa > Arthropoda > Insecta > Orthoptera > Acrididae > Schistocerca > Schistocerca nitens. Next base: position 789,312,899 of record NC_064615.1, on the reverse strand, counting down.
GTCCTCAGTCAGCAAAGTTGTATATTACAATCCAGTTCATGTTAATCATCACCTCGCGGGGAATAATTCTCGAACCCGAAAGTGGACTCTCACCAACAGAGCTCCAAAATAATGGATTCAAGCACAAATTATCAGACTTCCCACTTTTCCATTTAGTGTTGAATGATCTAAGTCAACACATGAAATTAGAAAAGTATTTGTGAATCCTTTGAGTTCAGATATGAAAACCAGTATTGCAGATTAATTTTATTCATGTTTTTATCCACAGAGGAAACTCAGACTTAATTGAAATTTTTGTCTTGCATTTCTGTTTGGATCCTCTAGAGATCAATACCAATAATAATTTATTCCCTCCATATTATGATATAAAATTTAATCAATGTCTTCAGTACAGTAAAGGAAATCTTTTAATTATAAATCACCATAGCACTAGAACATGAGTATTTTTGTTGTATCTCTAAATACACTTCACTATTGTGGGAAGTATTTTCTGAACAGGTCTGGTTCCAACCAAAGCTACAATTAAAGCATGTGAAATACGCATTGCTGATTGTAAACAGTAAACAATTCATATAATGTATACGACAACAGAGGCATTTAAGTAAAGCTAAAAGTGTGTGTCTGGATCTGTCGATGTGTAATAATGCAGTTGTCTGCTCACAGTATGGGGTAACTTGACCCCAATTAGCCGTACACCTCTTAAAGGACTGTAGGAGTGACAACGCGCCACCAGGTATGAGTAACTTTCAATACATGCCACAATTTTTTGTCTGAAATCGATGACTAGGCAGCAAGGAATTATCTTCAGGTATCACTGTACGGATTCACTGGCGCGAAAGACATTCGCAGAGATAATTAAAATGATTTTATCTATAGTAATAGTGTTTCTTGAAAATTTCGCAAATTTTTCTAGTGAATTTTTGAAAATAGTTTAATTAAGGTCACTGAAATACTTATTATTTAGCCCTTCTTTAGTAGAGAAAGTGGGCGTTACTCTTTATTCAAGAGCTAGCCGGATATTCGATTGATGGTCTCTAAACCAGATATAACCAATGAAATGTAAAGATGGTCTATGCAAGACAAGATGTTTCCGGACGCTCTTATTGTGAGACAACTTTTGGGCGTGGTATGAGACACTTTGACTATTGTTGGAAGAGCGCTCAAGGCTTTGGTTAGGAACGTAAACGCCGGCCGCGGTGACCGAGCGCTTCTAGGCGCTTCAGTCCGGAGCCGCGCTGCTGATACAGTCGCAGGTTCGAATCCTGCCTGGGGCGTGGATGTGTGTGATGCCCTTAGGTTAGTTAGGTTTAAGTATTTCTAAGTCTAGGGGGCTGATGACCTCAGATGTTAAGTCCTATAGTGCTTAGAGCCATTAGAACAATTTTTTTTAGGAACGCAAACGATGACTGTCAGTTTCATTGCTATGAAGGCCAACTTACTTCCAGTCTATGTGTAAGTAAAAACCGCCTACAGGAGATACCGCCGCTCTCACACGTGCTTTGCTAAATCCATACGATACCCGACTTCAGTCTCCGGCTGTTAATGATGTGAACTAAAACAGTACAGCAAAATATTGTCATCAAATATTTTAATAACGTCCATAATACAACGATGATTTCATTATAAATACAATAAGAAGATTATTGTTTTTGAATCCATTTTACAATGGGAAAATGTTGAATAATTTTATTTAATTACAGGGTAAGGTATTTACCAACATTGTTAACAGTAGTTCAATTCAAAAAGAATTATTTCTGAAGAATTAATAGCAATTATAAAGTATATTATATTTCTGCAACTGGTGCAACTCACTCCGTAGCTTTATAGACAACAAACGCTACACTGAAGTCCCTTACTGCACTTCTCTAGTCTGTAGTTTGCTTAACTTAAGAGCACAATTCCTAAATACAAATGTTATTAACATTAATTGACTCCCCAATCGGAATGGCATAAAAAGTCTTCCACATATTGGTCAGAATCACCTGAAAAAGAACACCACCAGCTCGAACTTCTACTTTTTCAAACTAATTAATGAAGTTAGCAGTCATTACGCAAGCTAGATGCACGAACTCTTCAAATTACCTCATGTTGCTTCACACAGTTAATGGATGGTACGACTTGTTCTGTGAACTCCAGCTGGCACGTAGGATAGTCGCATAATCGATACCATAAGTTTTGACATACCTAACCACATTTATACGTGGTTGTTATCGGTTTTTATGTTTCTCATATAAAGGTGATGTGTGTCGGTTGGTATACTTCCTCCACCCTTGTGAGGTAGCGCTGACTATAAACCAACTGAATGTTCGTATGGGACTCATTAACCTAAAGAGACACTATCTGGATTCTCATTTCCGCTTCGAAAATGAAATTAGCGTACCGACTTCCATTATTCGACTCTACGCCCAATTTGGGCACAATAAAAAGTCCAAGCAAGTCCTGAAAAGTCGACATATGCTTAACCGAGAAAAATGATTTCCGATAACTGAAACTTTTAAGACACTATCACCTGATAACCAAGACAAGATTCTTCTCTGGGACAGCCTACACTATTGCCTCGGGTAGTTTTAAAATGACTGCGCCAGTATGTTGCACTGGAAGACTAATGTTCAAGAGAAACTGAGTCAGGTGTGCCCTCACACCCAAAAAAATCTAATGCGACGGCTAGCTCTCCCAATGTACATACACGATTTGTCAGATAAAGATACAAGCCACTGGGATTGTACAGTGACGATTCCATTGTCTACAGAACAGTAACTAGGTGGATACTAGTCTGAAATGGCCGAAGCCAGTATCTTTCCCAGCTTCAGTGTAAGTACTCGTTTAATTCAGATAAAAACGGGATGTACGCACACGATAAAAAATTACTTTATTGTATTCTGGAATTTTTAAATATGTAGGGAATAATACTAAGAAGTGGATTAAAATTAAACTACCGTTTTAACGCAATACTAAGGAAGGGAAATGCACGCATGATTTGCTGACATCAATCTCGAATAGTGTTGTGCATCTCTTACAGTAACCACTATTCTAGAGCATTTCTCCCGGGGAGGTGTCTATGTCAAGAGGCCTGAGAGAAGACTTGAAAGAATTTCAGAGTTTCTCTGCTAAGTTACTAAGAGGGTGGAACAGTACATAAGGAAGTCTGAGGGAGCTACCAGGTGTGTAAGCAGCTTAAAGTAGAGAGAAAGGTGACAATGTCTCATGGATCTCCATGTAAATTTAGAGAGGCTGTGAAAAACATCTACTTTTTCCTATGCAGACACGGATTTTATTCACAAGAATACCAATACACGAAAGTGTTGCGGCACCACTCCCAACATAGGGATGAGATAAACTTATGTCCCTTTTATTTTTTCCTTATGACTTACACATTACACATCGTGTGGCAATATTGCATTAATTATGAAAAGAGGTTTCTCTTTATGGGAGGCCATGTGAAGCTGTATGCTTACGTAATGGAGGAAAAGGAAGATGGGGAAAGGAAGCAGATAAAAGAGGTTCGTGGTTCATACTCCGCTCGGACACGTGGTTCGTTAGTGAAATGAAATATCTAGTTATTACTAAGCTTAGTAAAGTGGCTAGTGAATAAATTAACAAAATTTATTCGTATCGTTGGACGGAAAACTGCAGGAAAACGCGGACAGATTAACGAAACCAAACTAATGGAGCAGTCAGTGAAAAGTTTAAAGATTTAAACAGAACTAAGACATTTAGCGAATGAACATGCAGTTTACAGGTGAACTAAAAATCAGGGTCCGGAACTAGTGGCACAAATAAAATAATTTAAAGGAGAGCATGGTGAAATAATTGCTTGTTTAAGAAACCAAAGGTATTGCACGTGATGAATGTGTTCAGTGTAACGTTCATGAAACCGATCAAGTAACTTTTGTACCACCTGCATATCTGCAAAACTATTTGGACTAAGATTCCATGCAAGCTGCGATTAAAATAATTAGCCCCATGACAAAAAACATCATCGTCCATTAATAATAAATCAATAAGCAAAATATGGGCATTTGTTCAGAAGTGTACATGGTTGCACATTTGTGAATTCAAAATGTACAGTGCAGTAATATTCAGTGTCATGTTCATCCGCTCTGTACATTGTAAGATGCTTGGATTCGATTGGTATGCTGTCCAAAAGGTGGTCGATACGTTTCTGTTCAATGCTGTCCCAGTCTTATGATGGGGGTCCTACGATTACGCTTTTTTAGGTTCAACAGATCCACAATACACTAAATGCTCATGTTAGCAGTTAGCGCAGGCCATTCCCTTCGGTTGATGCCTGCCTCTTGGAGAGACGTGTTCATGAGCTGAGCACGATATACATCTGCGTAATAACTTGAAAAGGCGGACGCTTCTTCAAAACGTTGACTGTACGGTTGGGCAGTAAGTTGGAGTGTCATGTCCCGATACTGCATTAACCTCAAAATACTCTCGACAGCGATTGCGGGCGTCATCACCCACGTCCATCATGAACTCGTGGGACATCATGCCTTAAGCCCAGCTCACACAGAGTATAGTTCGCCATAAGAATCCTAGGCCACTCGATTCGCTGTTACTTACAGGGAGGAGTGACGGCTAGCTCCCATAACCAATCTCTCACACGGTGTAAGAATCATATCTTCATTTGTCAGCTTGATGATGAACTTCCTATCATTTCGTCAATGGTTATAGTTATTTCGATGGTTCGAAATTAAGTAAACTGCTGCAAGAAATACGAGAAGATTGTATTGGACAACAGGGATTGCTATAAATTTGTGTTTGTGCATGTTACATCACGTATTGCTGTGTAAGAAAGGTAGTTAACATACTGAATTCTTCTTTGAACTTGGAAGGATATCACTCTCTGTCTCTATTCTCGAGAAAATGGACTGTATGAAAAGCACACCATTCCCATCAAGTGGGCCATTGAAAAAGCCAGAATGAAATATTCATAACAAACATCATAAAGCTCACAAACGGTTCGAGGCAGGGAAACAAGACTGTGGCAAATACTACGCTATATGTTTACTAAGACCTTTGTAAACATTTAGCGTCATAAGAGTTGAACTGTCAAACCATAATTAACATATTATTTTCAATACATTTATGGAAATTACCATCTAATCAAAACAATGACAGTTATAAGACGGTTCATTAAAGACGTGATATGCACGTCACATCAGTCTTGACGTTCTTGACAATGCCGATAAATGCCGAAAGTCTCGCAAAAAGACATTAGTTATTATAAACAGCTATTCTGGCTCATTTTTTTAATAATCATTTACTTATCTGACGGATATTATACTGCTGACCCTAAAGATGATAAATTTTTCTTCCTTGTTCAGAACTTTCATGACATCGTATGCGGATTGCTGTCTACCCTGTATGTTGTGTTCTAAGACACTAATCATCGTGTCCCCTGACTCTACGCGTACCTTCAGCACTATTTATTTCACAACGTTCCATTTAGGTTTGCATATTTCCCAATCCTCTGATGCTCGAGTCTGTAGAAACTACTCTCTTTAATTTCTGTCTTCCAAAGTTTGAGTCGTCTTTCCTCGTCGGTTTTCTGAATTTTGCTTCTGAGGCTGCTCCGATGAAGCAGGTTTTAGTATGTTACATTTTATATCTATGTCTTTATTGACTTGCAGTGAGTGCTGTTAAGGTTTGTAGTACTATTTTTGTACTTATGAACAACTCATGCTGTGGTTCCTTTTAAAGTTTCTTTGTCTTCTTCCGTTTTGATAGTAGCCCTGTCACACTGCATAAGGGGATATTATCACTACATATGTCAATTGTGTGTTGTATTGTGCATTAAACGGGGGAATTAGGATCGACGGAGAGTCTTTGTCCCACTGTAGCCCTCACAACCGGCCAGAGCAGTCCACACACCCGACCGCTGCCCCACACCAAACCCAGGGTAATTCATATGTCACTTACTCTATAGAAACACATATATTTTATTAGTAACATCGTTTATATTGTGTATTTTATTCGTTTCTTTATGAAGGTCAGTTTCAGTACCCCCTTCCTTCCCTCCTTCAGGCCGTGGCAACCTGTTGGGATTTTAAATCTTACTGTCATTATTCTTTCATTTATGAAGTTACATCCATTAATCTTTTCTCTCCAGTTATCATCGTCAGCAGGTGGTGGTTCTGTTATTTTGTCATCATTTCATTATGATCGACACATTATTCCCCGGAATGGCGTAAAATACGAGGGGCGTTCAGAAAGTAAGCTCCGATCGGTCGCGAAATGGAAACAACTATGAAAATCCGATAAAGCTTTGCACAGATGTGTTGGGTAGTGTCTCTAGTATAACCCCAGTTAGCATCACGTCGCTCTTCTCATTTCTGAGCTCGCAGTGAGTGCGTAAAGATGTCTAGAAAATAGTGTCTGCCGCCCAGTACGAGGGCCTGGTGAGAAATTTCGCCTGAAGCTATGCAGCTAACATTACATAACTGTCGTGCTGTTTCTTCTTCAAGACAATTCTCAGCCGCATTCTGCAGGGGCAATGAAGATGCTCCTGCATCGTTTTCAAATGGAAATGTGAGATTACCCACAATACAGTCCGCAATTGTCTCCCCCTGAGTTTCATCTCTGGTCACATGAACCGCTGTCTTTGAAGACAACATTTTGACACAGACAACGAGGTGTAGGCCAGCGTGGAGAATTGGCGGAAAGCACTGGCGGCTGCCTTCTATGATGAGGCTATTGAAAAGTTGGTACAACGCTATGGCAAAAGTCTAAGTCAGAACGGCGACTACGTAGAGAAGTAGCTGAAAGGTGTAGCTAATTGTTACAAGTAAAACATTTCTGATGTTCACTGTGGTTTCAATTTGGCAATCAATCGGAGCTTACTTTCTGAACAGGCCTCGTAAAAAGGCTTCAACCAGGCGGCTGAAGGGGACTTTCTGACAAAAATGCCATACGCACGTTAATTCGATATTCATTGATACAAATCGATACTAGAGCTCTAGCTCGTTTACTTGGAGGGTCGCCACTATAAGTCATTCACTAGTTTGTCAAATCTTTGGCACCTTTTAATTTTTTCTTAGTTTCTGCTATTATTGCAGAGTCTACTTTCGTCACTTTGAGTACTTGAACCAACTCGCTCTCCTTATTGGTAAGACCTTGAATGTTCCAAATTGCCGAATAATCTCTAATGCCAAATCGTTTGTCCCTCGCATTTTCCGGTTGTTACCAACAGATGCAGTCCTGTATCCAAGGCTGCTTGTGTGTTCGCCAGTGATTTTACAATCTCACAGCCACATCACGAGTGCTGCGCACGTTAATTGCGTGATAGGTCTGCCACGTCTAGCTGTGGCATCCTGCTTGATTTCCTGTTGGAGTTTCCTCCCTTAGGAATGCTGGCATCACCGCGCCTGTTTTTCCTATTTTGTGGGACCACTTTGTCTGGGGATCACTTCAGCCCATGTGATCCTGCTGGTACCCTATACTACCACAGAGCCCTCGACTTCATCAAGTCATTCATACTCCCCTCCCTGGAACTACAGCTGTCTTCCATAAGGTGCTGTCCCCTAGGAGGATCTTCTCTATCGCTTCGGTCATTACTCCACTACTTCTGAAAGCGACATTTCACTTGGTCTATATACCTCCAGAAATTCACGGTGATTTTGTGTGAAATTTTAGTATCAGTTTCCAGTTGCCGCGCCATTTAGCTCATACTATGGTGTTTGCCGAAAGAAGGGAAATCGCATGATGCAGGACCTGGACTTACCGATTAGCATTGCCGAAGTCTGTGCGCCTCGGTTCTTGGAACCATTTCACTACGGCTGAATGTGACACTGCATTTGATCCTTATTCTGACATAATTTCACGTTGAATCTGTGCTGTTTTGAAGTATTGCCCTCAAGTATCGCGCTGTCCCATATACTTCATCTCTGGAGCACGCATCCAGTTGCCGCGCCATTTCTCTCGTGCACCGTGATGTGTGTAAGCACAAAAACAGCGTTTTTCGAATAGTATTCTCGCATGCATTTTTTTATTACTGTATTGAATGATCTGCTTTATACTCAAAGACGCAGCTTGGAAACTAGGGAGGCGGTTCAGATCCGGATCCACTCACAAGGTGCATTAACGCCAGTCATGGTACACCGGCCAGTCTGGGTGTGATTTTTAGGCGTTAAGCCCTGCTCATTTATACAAATGCTGTTTCGTCCCCATTTTCAGGCTTGGAAGTACGACATGGAAACAGTCATAAATCGATAATACACAGAACACAATCCACTGGCAGACATCGCACAGGAGTTCTCACTCATAGGTTAAATGATGACTGTGGCAACACGAAATACACCTTTCCACAAAAACAGACTTAGAAAAATTTGGAAAAATGGTGAAACTAGGGGACCTCGTACGACAGGGTAAACGACATGAAAAAGAGAACCTAGTAGCGAAGGGTATTGAGTAACATAATTTTTCTTTTGTGAAAGGACCAGGCTATCAGAACCAGAATTCCAGCGAATAATACACTGGAACGCCAAAGAAATTGGTGTAGGCATGCGTACTCAAATACTGATATATGTAAGTAGGGAGAGTACGGCGCTACGGTCGGCAGCACCTATATAAAACAACCAGGATGTGGCACAGTTGTTAGATCGATTGCTGCTGCTACAATTGCAGCTTATCAAGATTTAAGTGAGTTTGATCGTGGTGTTACAGTCAGCGCACGAGTGATGGGACACAGCATCGGCAAGGTAGCGATGAAGTGGGGATTTTCCCGTACCACCGTTTCACGAGTGTACCGTGAATACCCAGAATCTGGTAGAACACCAGATCTCCGACACCGCTGCGGCCGAAAAAAGATCCTGCAAGAACGAGACCAACGACGACTGAAGAGAATCGTTCGACGTGACATAAATGCAATCCTCCTGCAAATTTCCGCTAATTTCAATGTAGGATCATCAACAAGGGTCACCGTGCGAAACATTCAACGAAATATCATCGATATAAGCTTTCGGAGCCGAAGACCCACTCGTGTAACCGTGATGACCTGCACGACACAAAGCTTTAGACTTGGCTGGGCCCATCAACACCGTCACTGGACTGCTGGTGACTGGAACCATGTTGCCTTGTCGGACGAGTCTCGTTTCAAATTGTATCTAGCGGATGGACGTCATGAATCCATGGAACCTGCATGTCAACAGGGGAGTGTTCATGTGGGTGGAGGCTCTGTAATGGTGTGGGACGTGTAGAGTTGGACTGATACGGGGCCCCTGATACGTCTAGGTACGACTCTGACAAGTGGCACGTACATAAGGATCCTAACTGATCACCTGGCTCCAGTCACGTCCATTGTGTATTCTGACGGACGTGAGCAATTCCAGCAAGACAATGCGACACCGCACATGTCCAGAATTACTACAGAGTGGTTCCAGAAACACTCTTCTGATTTTAAACATTTCCGTTGGCCACCAAACTCCCCTTACACGAACGTTATTGGGCACATCTGCGATGCCTTGCTACGTGCTGTTCAGAAGAGATCTCCAACCGCTACTCTTATAGTTTTATGGAGAGCCCTGCTGGATTCAGTTCCGTCCAGCACTACTTTAGACGTTAATTGAGTCCATGCCACGTCGTGTTGCAGCACTTCTGAGTGCTCATGGGGGCCCCACACGATATTAGTAAGTGTACCAGTTTATTTGGCTCTTCAGTTTCGTTTTGAGTGGAGAACGTAATTTTGTTGTAGAGTTGATGTTCCAAACTGTTGTACTGAATCATGGAAAAACATTTTCATTTTAAATATAAGGATATACCTTGCTGAACGGCACTGAAAAGTCTCGAGAACACGGTAGAGTAATATGCCGCTCAAAAGCATTAGAGGTAAAAGACTTTGGGCGTCTGCCATACTCCAATGAGCAATAATTGAGGGCTAGGTATGTTACTAAATTGTACCTGTACCTGTAACAAATTAAGTAAACAACAAAACATCATTACATCCTCGATCGTGTCCGACAAAGTGGAAACAATCATTCATGCCGTCATCATGGCTGCATTTCATTGGACTTTAAGAGCTTCAGTTTGGTGTATATCTTCCGTCAGTGTTTATCACAGGTCACCCGTGGTATTCGTTCCCATTTTTCCACGAGCGCCCATTAGAGTTCTGGGAGAGTGTGTGATGGAATAGGACGACTACCAACACGTTTGTCAAGTGTGTCTCACATATACACGATGATGTTACGTCTGAACGTATATGCCCAGGCTTCGCAAGACGCCGCTGCTGCCCTCCCCCCCCCCCGCCCTCCCCCCCCCCCCAACATGGACCCTGGCATTAGACGGAATTAAGGGCCACCGTCGTATGCAGGAGCCTCACAGGGGAGGCCAGTATCTGCTTAATGTACTGCCTGGTGGTAAGGCGACACTGGACAAGACCTGTATGGATGTCAACACTGAAGCCTCCCCACTAAATCACAGAACCCTGGGAATTCTTGATATCCTGGAAAACCTTCGGAAGTTACCGATCGCTGCGAGTCTCCATAAAGGATCACGACCGTCACCTGGAGTCAGAGAATCTCTACACTCGACCGCGAATAACATGCCAAGGCCAAAGTTTCCATTTAACTTGAGAACGGCAGAACCGAAGGCTAGGTGCAAGCGGGATTGTCGAACCGAACGTCTGGGTCACACTGTCCTTTCACGTAACCTGTTGTCTGATGGGGCACAGCGGCTTCAGTGGTCCTTCAGAGATCGTCTTTCAGTGCTCTGGCGGTATCCGTGCGACGCTGCAGTGCGTGGGTGACCTTGTCCAACAATCCTTGGTCACCGACATGTCTCCGTGTAGCTGTCCAAAACCTATAGATGACGGATGGAGAGACATGGGCATCTGCTGTAACATGACAAAAATCCCATCCTCCTTGGAGTCAGCTGACTACCTTTCCAGTTTGCACTGCATTAAGATGTCACATTGCATTCGGGTTGAATGACAACTAACAAATGACAACTGCCATCTATGTACCTCACTAGAGTACACGGGTACACCGGTACTCGCTTCCATCTGGGAATTACCTGACACCGTAATGCATGACACAGCTAAACATGGTGAACGATTTTATTTGTTATATTGTAACAAATAAAGCCTCGGTCACAAATATTAAGTCAAAATTGACCTGGTTTCGACGCTACTATGAGCGTCGTTTTCAGAATGAGACTAACTGTACTAAAACATTAGGTATATAGTACATTAATAAAATGAAAGTTTGTACTGACTCGAAAAGATGCAGTACTTACAAGTCACATATTAAAAAAGATCTAAGCCGGAAAGGCGACGTCATGAACACTTGTGAGATGGCGAGCCGCTAAGGGCTGCTCGTACTGTGAACAAGGGCATCTCTCTTTCTATGCTCAGAACTTGACTGGAAACATGGTCCTTGGGACTAAAACGCTTGCATCAATCAGCCATCCAGCAGCAAGTCTTAACTCAATGATATCCCAGTGGAAAGTGTTTACTCTGCAAAAGCCTAACATGAAGTCATCACTTTCCAACAGCGTAAAGTGAAGTCTTCAATCTTCCATCTCCTAAAGTGAAGCGTTCTCTTTGTCGAAGTTCTGTAACTTGGCTGCTCTTCGTCAGAGCATGAACTTGCAGCCCAGTGTTGCCAGCTGCTGTGAGTTCGATCCAGTAAAACCGAAATACAGATTCTAAAGAAAGTCAAACTTAAGGACTTTTGATCTTCCCAACTAATAGTGCTCTGAGGTTGAAGGCAGGAGCTCTCTCCCTCTATGTGGCACAGTTTTGAAACAAATAGGCTTGGCTGAGAAACATTAACACCTAACCCTGAATAACTAATGCTGAAAACTTAATCTATACGTTATTTGTTGGTGTCGCTCCTGAGGGATACCTCGCTAGAGATCTGGTATCCTGCTAAAAGGTTACGACTATGTGAACTGTTCCCGATATTCAACATTCTTTGGTCTCTGTTGATAGAGCTATTACGCACCAGCATGGTCGGAAATTTCGTTAACATTATTGATTTGAACGTGTCCTTGAGGTTAATGAAAGAAAAACGTCTTTTGTAAACGTTATGCTAAAACTTATGACATTGACAGTTCGATACCAACTAAACATGCATAGCAGTTTCGTAGTCTGAAGGCCTGACGAATAAATTGCTGTAATTGTTTATTTTATGTTCTTAAAACTCACAAAATTGTTAGGTAAAAGTTATCACAAACGTCTATTTTGCTATTTTTAAGTGCTCGACTAAGCCGATGGCTTAAAAAGGCCAGTCAACTAAGACCAAGGAAGGTCGAGTGTGGGAAATAATTATAGCATTCGGAAATTTTTGTGCCATGAGCATCGTACTGGAATCTCTGTTCGGTGTGGGCTGAGTGTGGCACTGTGGCCGCATTTTAAGATCAATTTTGTACATTTTTCTAGAATAACTCGAAAACTATGGGCGCTAGCGTATCCCAGCACAAAATTTAACTAAAATGAATTTTCTACAAAAAGGTATTGCTCATTTATTTCTGTAGACAGTTTGCAGGCAACGAGAGACAGAAAATGAAAATCTCGAGCATGGTTTTTGAATTTCAGATATAACATTGTGGATTGTCTAAAACGACATCGGGAGGGGCAGCTGATTTACGCTGCTTGTAGGTGTATAGTAAGTAGGGGATGATTCCACCAGAAATCTTTCTGACAAACCGTTTCTTTCGATGAGACGAAAGCTGAGTGTAACTTTTGCCTCTCTCCATACCGGCACGACGCTCACGAGGAAAAAGTGTGCGGCAGGGCCTTCACCGGCTGTGCAGCTTCAACCGTGGTGTCATTAATTCGCAACCACGAGGCGAGGTGTGCCGTCCTCGTTACAATTGTTGCCGTGGGACGGCGTGCAGAACCAGCACGTCGTAATTACGCATGTATTAAACGGCGCTCCGCCGCTCCATTACGGTACCATCAACAGATTCATTAATTCCCCGGGTACGACTTGGGCGGCGCTAATGAGTTTCCAAACAAGTGGAAGCGCTGGGGCCGACGGCTGCTGAGGTTGGCTGCCTGCTGCTGCTCCCACACCTCGCCTCGCCGCGGGCACAGCTGTGTTCGGGCCCGGCCGTAAGCAGAGGTAATTAATGAGCCACTTCGCCTTCACCCTTGAAAATACCTGTTACCTGAGATCAAAGCCGTGCAGATTTGTTACAGTGTGAATTACTGTCGCTGAAACATCGCGGCAGCCGCTGAGGTATGCTCCTTGTTCTTCACTGGAGACTTCCACCAACGGACTGCTTGGCTTGCTCTGCAGCCATTTTATCACTCCCAGAAATGAACGGGGGTCCTTGCAATATGACCGTTTCAACATATTAACTGAAGGAAACATATTATACCACACCGAAAAAAAGCATTTACGAGAACGGGAGGGGCACTTTATATTAAGAATCTCTGCCGTACAATTTTTAGATCTTTCTTCTCTTGCAGAATGGGATGTTTGCGGTCCGAAACTATGAATTTATAGTTGCACTGCTTAACGTCAGGCACTTTGAAGTGACGGTAATTTTAGAACTGGTATATGTACGCTATTATGTGCGACAGGACCCCGTTGGATGACGCACAGCTTCTTGATTCTTTTTCCTTTTTTTCCATACAGCTCTCATTTTTTGTCCATGGGCTCTCTTCCTTTGCTCTGTCCATTTCCATACTGCTCTCATTTTTTCTGCATGGGCTCTGTTCCTTTCCTCTGTCCATTTTGTTCCTGCTGTGTTCGGAGCTTCGTTCTCTGACTTAACTTCCCATCTGTCAACTTTCTGCTTAAACACGTTTCTGTCCAAAATATCTGAATAATTTATCTGAGCTTTTTGTAGATCGTTTTTGACCTTTTGTGTCCAGAGTATAGTTTTAAGTCTTTCTATGTATTTAACAATTTTTTTTGCGTAACTCTTGTTTTGGGAAGTCTTCAGACGTGCCCATAGAATTTTAAACGCCTTTTCCTAATGTCTGCTGCAAGGTTGGACAATTTCTAAGCTGGTTTGACGAGATTGTAGACGAGATAGTAGTCTATAGCCCTCTTATGTTTTCTTTGGCCCTAGTATCTTTCTGAAGATAGTACGTTCTTCCATTAATAATTTTTTTCAGTCCCCTTTTATGTGGACTCTCAGGGTTTCACTGGCGTACAGGACTTCTGGTTTAAGTGCTGTATTACACTGCCTAATTTTAGTGTGTTTGAACAAGCATTTTTTTGTAGACCTTGTAGATTCTTCCATAAGCGCTCCTTAGGCGTATGTTTTCTTCTATTTTCTCACCCCCCATAGGTCCAAGAACTTCACCTGTGTATTTAAAACACGTGGCTTTATTGATATGACCGTATTTTCTAGTCAAGTTTTGGGTGACAGTTTTTGTGGCGATAAACTCAGACTTTAGGAAAGACATTGGCAGACCAACTTTCTCTGCACATTCTTTAAGTGTTTCAACCTGTTCTCATCATTCGCTGGTAAGGCTAAGTCGTCAGCAAAAGTCAAACATGAAATTCTCTATGTCATCCTTGACTCGCCCCGACTGTAGAAGTTTGTAGCAGTTTTTATTCTTCAACTCCTTTCCCCATTCGCGGATGACCTTGTCCAGCACTAGGTTGACTAGGAGAGAAGACAGAACATCACTTTGTCGGCCACCAGTTTTGATCAGGAAGGGCTTGGGTATTTCACCCATGAATTTCACCTTGGAGGTAGTATCGGTAAATGTGAGACCTTAACTTTTCCCGGCGAATTGAATGTTGAAATAATTTACGGGTTTGCTGCCGGGTGACGTAGTCGAACATCACCGATATTTCGACAGGAGCACATCCTGCCATTCTCAAGGCACAAATGCAAGGAAGAAGAAATGTGCAAGCAAATTTAATACCTCGGTTCACAGAAGAGAAACAAAGAAGACACCATACACAGAACAAGTGTCAACACAAACAAAGATAACCAACATCAGAAATATCGATAGTTACTGTTAATCAACAAGTGACGTAGCACTAATTCTGTCCCTCTGTTTTTTGATGAGAGACAGAGCCGGATTCCAAGCAGCATTTAAACAAAATCCACCATCTCTGTTAATATGGTTGCTTGATTGATTTCAACAGCTTCCTTAATAACACTATCCCAATAGCTGGACATGCAAGCCAGAATCTCCGTGTTGTTGTATTCCATAGGATGACCGGTGTCAGGCAACGTTCTGCAATAGCGGATTTGCCCGGCTGTTGTAAGCGTGTGTGACGCTTATGTTCAATACACCGGTCTTCCACAGTCCTGATTGTCTGAACACTCCCTTCGTTGACGTGTTGGTCAAAAGGAAGACTGATGGTACGTTGGGACATTCTGTTTATAGGAAGCCTACACACACTGACTTGTATCTGCGAGCTGATAGTTGTCACCATCCAGCTCAGCGTGAAGGAGTACTTCGCACCTTGGTTCACAGGGCCCACGTTATCTCAGACCCTGAAAGTTTGGCAGATGAGCTATCACATCTCGAAGTCACCTTTCGTCAGAATGGTTATAGTGAGAGGCAGATCAAACGTTCGTTGCGCCATCAGCCTTCTGTGCAACGGGTGAGTAACGATAGCAACGAAGTGGCACCTACGTCTACGGCCTTTTTGCCTTACGCAGGAAGCATTTCCAACAGGATTGGCAGTATTTTGCGGAAATATGATGTGAAATGTGTTTTTCGACCACCTTCTAAGATTAAGGCCCTGTTGGCGTACGTAAAAGATGATCTAGGTTTGCGTTAGGCTGGGTTCTATCGTATTTCTTGCAGTTTGGCATGTCATATATTGGTCAGACAATCAGGACTGTGGAAGACCGGTGTATTGAACACAAGCGTCACACACGCTTATAACAACCGAGCAAATCCGCTATTGCAGAACATTGCCTTGACACCGGTCATCCTATGGAATACAACAACACGGAGATTCTGGCTTGCACGTCCAGCTATTGGGATAGTGTTATTAAGGAAGCTGTTGAAATCAGACTATCAAGCAACCTTATTAACAGAGATGGTGGATTTTGTTTAAATGCTGCTTGGAATCCGACTCTGTCTCTCATCAAAAAACAGAGGGACAGAATTAGTGCTACCTCACCTGTTGATTAATAGTAACTATCGATATTTTTGATATTGGTTATCTTTGTTTGTGTTGACACTTGTTCTGTGTATGGTGTCTTCTTTGTTTCTCCTCTGTGAACCGAGGTATTAAATTTGCTTGCACATTTCTTCTTCCTTGCATTTGTGCCTTGAGAATGGCTGGGTGTGCTCCTGTCGAAATATCGACAGTGTTCGACGACGTCACCCGGCAGCAAACCCGTAAGTTATTTGAGTATCGGTAAATGTTTCTTTGATGAGGTTAAGGTTTTTTGGATCTAGCATTTGTTCTTAAAAGATATAAAAAGGTGCTTGTCGGTGAACTGAGTCGCATGCCTTTTTAAAGTCAAAAAACGTGAGAATTGTTGGGCTATTTCTGACTGCTTTGTATCAGCACAGTCTTTAGATTGAAAATTTGTTGTGCATGATCTACTGTGGCGAAAGCCACTTGGCATTCACCAATTTTGTTTTGCAGTTGCTCTTGTGTACTTTGATGTACTTTCAAGAAGACAGGTTGACAGAACTATATATATAAAGTTTGGAACACCATAGAGTTTACTACAATGACTTCTTTTACTACACCCATGAAGGTAGTACAATACCTTCTTAACAAAACATATAAATAATCCTTCTGAAACGAAGAACGATTTTGGTTGGTTACAAAAAATTATTACAAAACAAAACAGGCTCTCTCCCAAGCGTCAATCTTGAAAACAAAAACAGTAAAAATCTTTACCTTCTGATGACGATTATCAGTATTCAGTAGTGAGTATGTCCTCTCCATACAGGATGCGTTCTTCCACTCTGCGAGGCTTACTCTGGTTGAGACCATCAAGTTTGTCTTGGGGTATGAAGTCCCACTCCTCAGTTATTGGTGCGTTTGGAAAAGCACGCCGATGCACTAGGTGTTGACCACCGAGTTATTCTTCAATTGATTTATCCTTTGGCGAAGGGGTTATTGAGTATTAATAATAGTGAAGTATTGACAGCAAAGGGTATCTTTCCGATTTGTGGCGGAAGATCATTGTACATAAATTCACTCGACGCATTAAGCATGATTTGGTAGGCCAATATTTTTATCGTGTCCAGCGTCAAACCGAGACCCTCGAACAGGGTATTGATGAAATTCGTGTCAACATTACAGCGCTGGACATAAATATACTGAGAGGGAGGCTGCAGAGAGTTTATTGCAGGGCATCAGACCGAAGGACAGGTCGCGGGTTTGCCCCTAAGCCAACTACCTTCAGTGAACTTGAGACTTCGGTTTATCAGATCGAGTGGCTCCGTTATGCTGATAGTAGAGAGCCAGGGTGCGAGAGGCGGACCCTATAACTACCTGGATGCAACTTGATCGTATTGAAGGACAGATAAATGTTGTTGGGAATAGGGGCTGTTTTCGCTGTGGGAGTTTCGAGCATTTTGTGCGTGCTTGTCCGGAGGGACGGAAACCGCGACCGAGTAGCTGACGGTTAAGAAACAGGAACACCATTAGTCTGGAGCGTCCGATGAAGAGACGTAATCACATAAGAACAGTTGGCAGCCAGTCGCTGCCACTCCTGTGCGGCACCTTGAACCATGAACCTGTCTGTGTGTTAGTAGATTCTGGCAGTAGTTTGTCCTTGTTAGACCATCAACGGTATCCCTCAGAGGGATGTCGTGTGGTTAATGGGCAAAGATTGCCCCTCATGGGCTGTTGCCGGGGAAGTGTATCGATACAGGGGTTATCGTGGCCGATTCATTTGTTAGTGGTGGAGATATTTTCCGTTAATTTATTATTGGGCTGCGATTCGATACAACGTTTAGGTTTGGTGCTAGATCACGACAGTGGATGTTTCATTTTCGGTTCGCACCTGTGAAGCTGTTTAGTTTCTGTTCATGCCAGGGGCAGACAGAGGTAAACAATATATCTGTTCAGGATTCTGAATTTGGGCTCAGTCATTCGTCAGGCAGAGGAATTATTGGCGCTTCTGAGTTGTTTTCCTGATGTGCTGACTAATAAGCTCGGTGTGACGGATAAAATCCGTTACCATACCCGCTTGACCGATGATGTGCCAGTTCGACAACCACCGTACAGACTGTCACCGCCGAAGATGGAGGCGCTGCGCCAGTTAGTTGATAAGATGTTGGAGGAAGGAGTGATCGGGAAGTCGACCTCTCCTTATGCTTCTCCGATGTGTTTGGTGCCTAAGGCAGAGGCTGGGTATCGCCCGGTAGTGACTATAGTCGATTAAACAAGAAGGTTGTTTTCGAGCAGGTGCCGTACCCGAGTTGCACAATTCTTTTACCTGGTTTGCGGGGGAAAGGTCTTTACCATCCTGGACCTCAACCAGTCTTGCTAACAAGAGCCTAAACCAGTCACTGCGTTTAGCACGGACTGGAACCTTTACGAGTTTAATCGGGTGCCATTCGGGTTGTCCACGAGCGCGGCAGTCCTGTCGCGGCTGCTAGATAACATTGTGGGGGATGTCAAGTACAAGTTTTTTTATAGTTACCTGACGATGTGGTAGTATATAGTCCTACATTTGAGGAGCACCTTCAGCATTTGGAGCAAGTCTTACTCCGCTTGCGGGAATCTCTCCAAGATAAGTTTGGCACGCAAGGAGACTTCGTTTTTGGGTCATTTGGTCTCGGTATGGGGCGTGAGTACTGACCAGAGGAGAAGGAGGGATCTACATAAGTTTCCACTTCCTAAGACTAAGAAGGGAGTTGCCCGATTTATAGGGATGGCAAATTTCTTCCGTAGATTTGTGCCCCATTTTACGCAAAGAGCTGCTCCACTACACCAACTTCGGAATAAGGATGTGGATTATCAGTGGGGGGAATCCCAGTAATCTGCAATTGATGCTATTAAGGCCTAAGCCAATCTACCCGTGTTGGCTGTACTAGAGATTGGTAAGCGTTTTATTGTTCAGGCGGACGCGTCTGATTCTGGGGAGGCAGCTGTGCTCCTCCAGGAGGATGAAGGTGAACGTCGTCCGATAGCATACGCATCCAGGACACTCTCGCCTGCCGAGTTAAAATATTCTGTGCACGAATGGGAAGCGTTGGCAGTACTCCTCGTTTTAGAAAGGTTTCGTTTCTCCCTAGAACATAGATATTTGGACTTGGAGACCGACAACCAGACATTAATCTGGGTATTATCCCGTCCCAGGAATATCGGACGTATCGCCCGGTGGGCATTCCGCGTATCAGCCTTCAGATTCAGCTTTAAGCATACAAGAGGGAGCGGAGGATTCTATAGCGGACGCTCTGAGTAGGATGTTTGAGGAGGGACAGGAATGACACTAGGATACTACTGGCGCAGAGAATGTAAGTTTGGTTATGGGTGCAGTAACTGAAGTTCCGGAGTTGTTTGGCAGTTTGAGAGAAAAGGAGGGCATGGATTCTAACTTGAGTTCCATAAAACATCACTCCTAGAAGGGAAGCAGGTGCCGGGCTATAGTATAAAATAGGGCATCGTATGCCACGAAACTAAGAGCGACAGATGGGTTAAGATTTGTCTGCCGAGTGAAATAGTCCCTGTGATTTTCCATTATTTCCATAATTCTGTGGTGCGAGGCCACTTGGGAGAAGCCAAGACTATTGATAAGATTCGGGAGCATCTAACCTGGGTGACATTGTATAAGGACATTCGTTGATTAGTAGAGCAATGCCACTTTTGTAAGGAGTCGAAGCCCAACTTTAAGCCCGCATCACGTGGTCGTGCGGTAGCGTTCTCGCTTCCCACGCCCGGGTTCCCGGGTTCGATTCCCGGCGGGGTCAGGGATTTTCTCTGCCTCGTGATGGCTGGGTGTTGTGTGCTGTCCTTAGGTTAGTTAGGTTTAAGTAGTTCTAAGTTCTAGGGGACTGATGACCATAGATGTTAAGTCCCATAGTGCTCAGAGCCATTTGAACCAACCCAACTTTAATGCGAGGAGAGGTTTGCTGCAATGTAACAGGAAGAATGCACCAATGGACAAGGTGTTCATTGCTTATATCGGACCATTACCGAGAACGCGGAATGGCAACAGACTGGTAGTGGTGGATGCGTTCACTCGCTTTGTATGGCCATTCCATCCCTAATAGTGGAATAACAGCGGGTTTAACCGTTCGCCATCTGACTAAGCAACGTTAGAGATAACGCCCCCGCTTTCGTGTCGCGGCAGATGCGAAAGTGCTATACATCATGTCACTACTATTCCCTACTACCTGCAACCCTCATTTGCGAGGAGAGTGAATCGCAGTCTTAAGGCCGCTCTTGTAGCCTTCCGCCAGAAGTCGCAGCGAACATGGTACGACACGATGCCTTGGTTGAACTTAGCCTTCAACTCCGCCCGCCAAGAAGTGATTACGGCTGCCCCTCTCTCACTGGTGCTTAGTTATCCTGTGAAACCCCCAATCGCCAATTTGTGGTCCATCAATGATTTAATGCCCGAGGAGGTGACCAGCGAGCCGATTCAGCAGAATTGGAAACGTGCCAGGAAAAATGTCGAGTTTGCACACCGGAAAATAGCGCGGCACTATAATGACCGGCGTCGTCCATTTAAGGTCCAGCCAGGGGCGGCAGTTTTCATCCGTAGTTTTGCAGCAGGGAGGCAAGGGAAAGAAAAAATCTCGAGCGAGTTATCACGACGTTTCGTGGGACTCTGCCAGGTGTTACGGGTCTTGAACCCAGTCAGTTTACTGGTTCGGAGTAGTCGGACGAGGCAGACTTCACGGGTCCACATCTCTTAGGGCAAGGGAGGGAGCTAGGTCTTGTCTCTTGTCTTGGACGAATAAGGGATGGTTTCCGATTTTCTGAGGGGGAGGATGAGCTATGTGGCTCGATCAGCGACATTCTTGCCGCCGGTATGGGTCATCTTTCCGGAGGTGTGCGCAGAGCGCGGTGGCGCCACCTACTGTTCAGATCGGGGAGCGAGGGGTAAGCTCTAGCAAGTAGCGAGGATTTTGCTTTGGGACGCCTAGTAGTAACATCGTTGGGGAAGTCTGGCGGACAGTACAGGCGCCGTGCGGGGCAGCAGGAAGAGCACATTTGAAAGGGGCTGTTCACCCGGGTGACGGGGCCGTAGCAAATATCGCCGGCGTGGAAGCAGTCACGTTGGCCGGCCGAAGTGGCCGTGCGGTTAAAGGCGCTGCAGTCTGGAACCGCACGACCGCTACGGTCGCAGGTTCGAATCCTGCCTCGGGCATGGATGTTTGTGATGTCCTTAGGTTAGTTAGGTTTAACTAGTTCTAAGTTCTAGGGGACTAATGACCTCAGCAGTTGAGTCCCATAGTGCTCAGAGCCATTTGAAGCAGTCACGTTACTGGGAAGCCGTTGGTGTATTTCGCTTCCTGCATGTCTCCTGGCACCGGGATCTGCGGTGGCTGGCTTCCTCGAACAAGCAAGAGCGTAAGGACCTTGCTTGTGTTGTAAATTGTGGCCGGAATGGACCGCTGGATTCAGTACTGTTGACTTTATTTTCTTTACCGGCTGTTGCTGCTCCTACTGTGTCCACATTTAATTTCAACTTGCTTAGTACGCAAAGTTGTAGTGAGAGCTGTATGTCATGTGGTGGTTAACATTTACTAGGGCCTGGAATGCTGATACATTCTGTTTGTAGATTGCTACTATCAATGTCAACTGCCACTGAAAACAGTTTGGCTGGTCCTTGTGTAAATGGCACCTCGTTATTGTATTTATATCACACAACAGAGTTAAGCTGGCCAATTGCTATAGATATACATGGATAAAATTTTCCCTGGATATATTTTGCTGTGAATTGCAACAACATTACTGTTACGTTTCTATCTGAAGTGATAGTGTGTCTGAGAGACACGTGTTACTGAGAGGCCAGTTGTTATTGTGTGTTTAAATAGTTTGAAACTGACTCTATTAATGAGAGTACAAGAATTTCTTCAATGACAGCATGTGGATATGGTAATTAATTCTGATTTAATCAAAAGTGTGGCTATTTACTGTAAGTCTTGTATTTTGCATCGGGGAGGGGGGGGGGGGCGGTCTCGTTATACCGTTAGCCTGCACGCTAGTTACTTGCTTTTGATTTCATTTTATCGGGACTTCTGCTGTTTGTCTTTGTAGCGGGTGCGGGGTCCTGGGTTGCGTCCTGCTTGTGCTATTGTGTATTTTCCGCCCCCTTTGCCAGCGTGTGCCGGCTGGCTGTGTATCTAGTTCGCTCCCGTCTTAATGTATAACTGGCCTTACACCAATAGTTGCCAATAAGTTGATTAATTCTACAGATGATGTGCTGTAATGAATTGTTGGGTTTCTAGTTACTTAAGGCAGAATGTCAGTCTGTTGTAGATACCCACCAGTTCTGGGACTTTTCGTGCCTATTCGTGACCACTGCTGCTCCCGTTTGGGGTCCATGCCGAGCCTACATTGAAAACAGCTGAGTGGGTGGGCGTCCGCTTCTGGGCGTTCTTTGTTGAATCCCTCGAGGTTGCTTGGTCACATGAAATATTATATTTTATATCCTACAGTGTAGGGTGCCTGCCATTTAAGTAACGTGGTTGTGTGCCATGCTATCTGATTTGTTGTTGCCTGTACTCTGAATTATTTTGGTAATACCAATCACTGCAATACCGAAAGACTACATTCCCTCGTTAAATTTTAGTAAATAGTTATTCAGGTTGATCAAAGTTTTTGAGTAAATAAATTTTAATTCATTTCACTAAATGTGTAATAGGTCATAAGTGCCGTAGTTTACGAATGTTTAAATTTTTAAGTAACTTGCTCTCAACTTAATGGTAATTTTAAAAATGTTTTGATCGTTTTGTTATTTGTCTTGCTTAAATGTGCCACATAAAGGTTCAGTGCAACTGTCGATGGTGATGGCCTGATGTGTCACTTTGTCCAGTCCTACCACCCCACAGTCTATTGTGCTGCACTTGTGTCGTTGTGTAAAAGTTGAATTCCATGCTGTGCTGAAACATCTTTCCATTATGTCATTGACCTTTTTGTCTGCCTGATGTCAACTGCTTTCCTTCCGTCTTACTTTCTGTAACTCAACACTGATATTTCCGTTCTTCTTCGGCCTACTACTAGTTTTCTGACAGTGAACTTGTTTAACGGCTTTGTCTTACAGCCACATGTTATTAGTGGCAGTATACACTGGTCAAAAACAGTTTTCATTAGGTCAGCCGATATCTTGGACTTCAAAACTCAACATGATCTTCCATAAAGTTGTCAGCATAATTTCATAAATCGAAATATTTCTGCTTTCAGGTTTCCTTTATCAGCTGACCAAGAAAGACAGATTCTGTGACCATTTGAAGCTCGTACTTGCAACAGATATACATTTTTTGTCCATCAAACTTGTCGTTTACTTGGTATTGAGATCTACGCAGGCCACTCACATCTTTAGCTGTTATGATTAGTATATTTGTCACAGCTTCTGCTTCACATTGTTTTAATTTTCTCTCACTTCTTTCTTGAAAAATCCTCTTTCCATTGTCCAAGATTTCGGATGTAAATAATATTTCCTTTTCCTTTAATTCGGTTCAGTCTTTCATCTTTTTTATTCAGTCCAAATCTTGATCTTAGTAATCGATTACCACTGTATGTATTGAATGTGTTCAGTACAGAGACATATTTAACGTTTTATGGCCTGTTGGTAGGAGTCTCTTTCATCATTCACTTTAAAGTTAGGACTCCTCCAAGTCCATTTGCGACCAGGCTGCTTCTTGAAGAATGTACTCATTACAAGTGTTTTCATGGATACTCACCTCTGTCAATTCATTAATTTATTGTATGTTTGGCAATAACTGAATCATGTTCCTTGTACGTTCGAACTCTGCCATTATAGTCGTGAATTATAAATTTATAAAAGCTACCTCTCTCTCTTTCACAGGTTTCTTTCAGGCGCTCATAGGGGATTCTGTCTCCTCATCCGACGGACGAGAAGCAGGTGCATGTGCTTGAACTATTTGGAATTTATTCCTGTCTGATAATTTGAGGACCAAACGTGTAACGCTGCTTGAAATTCCTTCTATTACTGCTATCTTGTATGCTATGGTTTTTTTCTCTTTTTTTGCTAAAACCCCAACTCCATTTAGTTTTCCACTTGGTTCACCTGATTTCTAGAATTCAGTTTAAGGTACTTTTCACGATTACTACGTACTTCACGTAAGCCAACAATGCACCATTTCATTTCTTTTCTAATTCCTGTTCTATTTCTATCAGTCTCTCGTCTACCACCATCGAACGCAACTACATGTTCACATTTGAAGACACTACTTCTCTCGTTTTGCAGACTTGGGATTTTCCGACACTAAAGAAGCTTCCACCGTGAGATCCGAATGTGGAGCTAATTTAACTTTACCTTACTATCACACATCATGACTCAAAGGTGAGAGGCATAATCGCCACACTTGCTTCAGAACAGCTTGGCGATCCGATTTTCAAGGCAGCCCCTAACGTGGAGTACAGACGCCTTCGGATGGCCGCTTTGCTGGAGTACAGACGTCGCCCATCCTGTTAATTTTGGTTAACACCGCACATTTCGTTCCCCCCTATCTGTGGAGGCTTTCACTGATCCGTCACTAGCGGAGGCTCCCGATTGAGGACTATCGACCCCGGACATCTGAATTTGCCACTGAACCCAGTGCCACCTTGATGCAGCTGATTATAACAGTTCCTGAAATATAATTGTTTAGAGGAGTAATGCACTCCTCCGACAGTCACGTTAAAATATCATCTCTTGAAACTGTCAAATTGATCGTAGTACCCGTCCAAACGAACGTCACATGAGACTGAGTTGCGTAGTAGCTGTGTTGCTACAGAGTCTTATGTGGATGTCGTGGGAACGCAGGCAAAGTACTGATAAAATTAAAATGTGGGTTAGGCTACCCTGGGTGTGGAAAATGCTCGGCTGGACTCCAAATTCCACCTCAAAGAATTACGACAGACAAAGAGTTAAAACACGTTAACACATAGAGAGGTCGCGCACTGAGTATCCCTTCCGTAGTAATAATAGTAGTATGAGTAGTAGCCGTAGTATGGCAGTAGTTTTTTTCACCAGTAGATCTCTGTTTCAAGTATATTGAAGATGGCCTCGTATTAAAATTGAAAAACAATGTAAATAAAGTAATTCACATATGCAGAAATTTACAGTTTAGCAGGTACAGAATGAGAGAGATGGGACAAGTAATCGGTGATAGTAGGAAGCATCCCGGCATATGACTGAAATAATTTAGGGAAAGCACGGAAAACATACATCGGGATGAAACTTCCTGGCAGATTAAAACTGTGTGCCCGACCGAGACTCGAACTCGGGACCGTTGCCTTTCACGGGCAAGTGCTCTACCATCTGAGCTACCGAATTACGACTCAGGGCCGGCCCTCACAGCTTTACTTCTGCCAGTATCTCGTCTCCTACCTTCCAAACTTTACAGAAGCTCTCCTGCGAACCTTGCAGAACTAGCACTCCTGAAAGAAAGGATATTGCGGAGACATGGCTTAGCCACAGCCTGGGGTATGTTTCCAGAATAAGATTTTCACTCTGCAGCGGAGAGTGCGCTGATATGAAACTTCCTGGCAGATTAAAACTGTGTGCCCGACCGAGACTCGAACTCGGGACCTTCGCCTTTCGCAGGCAAGTGCTCTACCATCTGAGCTACCGAAGCACGACTCACGGCCGACCCTCACAGCTTTACTTCTGCCAGTATCTCGTCTCCTACCTTCCAAACTTCTCATTCTGGAAACATCCCCCAGGCTGTGGCTAAGCCATGTCTCCGCAATATCCTTTCTTTCAGGAGTGCTAGTTCTGCAAGGTTCGCAGGAGAGCTTCTGTAAAGTTTGGAAGGTAGGAGACGAGATACTGGCAGAAGTAAAGCTGTGAGGGCCGGCCGTGAGTCGTGCTTCGGTAGCTCAGATGGTAGAGCACTTGCCCGGGAAAGGCAAAGGTCCCGAGTTCGAGTCTCGGTCGGGCACACAGTTTTAATCTGCCAGGAAGTTTCATATCAGCGCACACTCCGCTGCAGAGTGAACATCTCATTATACATCGGGATGGCTGGATGAAGACCTCCACCCTCAAGAATACAAGGCTGCTCTGTTTAAAACAGTTTACTCCAGGTGCACAAAAGTGTTTTACAAATAAGTTCTTTTTTAATACTGATAGCAGCCTAATGATATACTATTCATTCTTCCCTTCCTCCCAGTCACTGTACACACCACACACAAATTGTTTCATACCACTTCGCACGCAGTTATCTGTGCACCTTAACTTCCTATTTACTAACATGAGAAACTGAGCGTCCCTCTACAACGAGTGAGATGCTGAGCTTCCATGATGATTGTGGCATCAGGAAGGTCATCCGGCCACGATGTTACATTATATGAAAAAGAAATTTGCCAAATCCTGAAGGGAGAGAAAGCTGACCCTTACCAGACGGAACAAATGGTAAGGGAAAGATGAAAGGAGACATAATGAGATAGCAGTCAATGAATGCTGTAATCAACTTACAAGACCGTCAAAAGGACTCAAAAGTCTGTAGTGTTATCAACGTGCCTGGAGAGAACTGTATTCACGTGAGAATCCTAACATGCTAGAGAGAGCTGAACCCTTAAGGGTCATGCAGTCGCCCCTGAATGACGACGGTGAGGCCTACACACGAGCCACGTTATTATCTTCTGATCGAGGTAAATGAACAAGCAATCTGAAACAAGGCTCTAGGCCCCAAATGGCAAGAACATTTCATATTCACACCGGAGAGTCAGCTTTTATTGGTCTGAAGTGAATTGAGAAAATTCGACCTTGAGGTTTTCTGACTTCTGAGTGCCCGAATGAGATTCCGGCCTCAAAAATAAGGCTAGCTCCAACTACTGGGACTCAGAGAATTCGCTGTACACTGAAATTAGGACTCTGAACGTCGAAACGCGATGGTCTTTGTGTCGCAGCACCTGCTCGAAGAAGAAAGTGTCAAGCTCTTTTTTCAACATGGATGAAAAACCTATGGCTTAAATTAAATGCAAAAAAGTCGCAGACAGTCTTAGTATCCCATCAGAAATTAGTAGAGATTCCACGAGTAACTGCCTCGTGTTCAGCTGGACGGGATTCCAATACTATATAAGGAAACAGTGAAGAACTTGGATATGACGTAGGACGAGCATCTGAGCTGGCTAGAGAATACTGTCGTAATGTACCGGAAGACTTCCACCTGCTTCTATGGCCTCAAAAAGTTTCGGAACTTATTCCCACACGATGTGAAACGCAAACTCGTGCAATCACTCGTACCACCTAACCTCCGCTATTGAGACGCAATGAAAATACAAGTAGGTTGGAACTAACCATGACTGCTTCTGTGCGTCACGTCTGCTAAATCCGTCAATATGGCCGTTTAGAGATTCACACGACCATTTACAATAGTTGTGACCAAATAGAATACCAGACCACCACACGCTATGTCTCTTACACCCGCTCGTCAGTGCGGAAGCGCCCCATTTCATAATGCCACAATAATCGAAACACAAGATCCCATTTATTTAATACGCCAGCTGTGCACATTCACAAAATAAAAACAATCGCAAACTCCTTCTCTGTCGCTGCTGTCTGCGTCAGGAACAAGCCGCCAAGCACTTTGTGCACATCTTAATGCCCTGTAGATTTTAAGAAGTTGAAGAGTTTCCTCCTGTCGCTCTTATAACGCATTTCTCAAAAATTAACGTATAGGGTCAACTTCCCACTGCCAAACAGCTATGCCAATGTTACTGCCTTCTCTCAGTTACGCTCCTTCCTACTTTCCTTTCTCTATGAGTCATGCCAACCAATTTTCCCTTTTACTCTTTTATTACCACTTTCTTCTTTCCCTCCCTTCTCCATCCATTTCTTTCTTGATCAATTTTTCTGTCTACTGTTGTTACTAAACACTCATCTTACCACAACTACTAACTACTACTGTACTTAACATATACAAATGTAAACTGTGTGCATGTCTCTTTTTTTATCTGCCCTATTGTAATTTTGAATTTCTAAATGTAGTACAACAAGTTTACTGGAAACAGAGTCTCTTAGAAACGTTGCAACAAACTTCGAGTGGTTGTAGAGCATAATATGAGGTACAAATCGAGCATAGAAACTTTATCTGGAAACGTCATCCAATGACGCTAAAAGCGTCGAAGTCATAGGCGACGGCGCTTGGTACCAGGCCAGCCCTACACAGCAAACGTGGCATTGTACCCTGACGGACCTTAAGTGGAACATCTCGCAGTGTTGTTTGTCATTCAGTGAACGCAACTGACTACCACGATCGCCAGTGGAGGAGATAGAGCTAGCTTCTGCGTAGAAAGGTCTCCTATGAATGTAGTTCTGTTTCCCTGGTGGATGAAGGTTGGATTATGGCTTCCCATCCGCAGTTTTTCTCCTGGAATCTTCTAAAACCGCCAATGTTTCACACTACACAGGACCAAAATAAAATGTAAGTGAAACCCGTGTCCGAAAATATCATCCACAGAGGCAACAGAGCATCGAATTCATACGAATTCATAGAAGATAAGGCCTATTTTGGATGTTGGATATATTTTCTAACTCAATGAGGAGATGAGACTAAAATACAAAAGTTTCTTAAATAATTTTATTGAGAGTTTTAAGTGTTTGAGTTGACCCCCTTAAACTAAATTCTCTTCAATTAAGTCCTCCCCCCCTTTTCTCGTTCCATCTCTTCTCCCATGGCCCCCCTTGTCATTACCCACTTTCCTGTCTTTTGACCTACAGGGCCATTTTTACATATGTTTCCCTTTGACTTTTCATCATATCATATCTCTTTATTGGCTTTTAGCTGTATGATAAATGGAATTCCAATTACATTTTGTCGTTTTATAGACACTGGATGACATATTCTTCTAACTGATGCATAACATTTTAGTTGTAACAGTTTAGATGTAAATCATATTTCTTCACTGAAATAGATGTTTTACAACTACATATTGTATATTTCTTTTGTTTTTCTTCACTCTTAACAGTTGTATTTCCTCAATATTAATTTAATTTAATGTGTATTTTTGTGAGATATGTCTTGACTGATTGGAATTCCATGGATTGTTTTCTAGCTTGCATTTTACATGCTTATATTTTTGACTGGAATGTAAAATATTTATTATTATTACATTCATCACTCCTGTTGCTCTTTTACTTTATACTCGTACGTATTTTAAGATTTTAAACATGGCTGAAACAGCAACTGTTGAAATTCTTCGTGGTAAATGATGACAGCCAAAACACTCTCGTCACGATAGTTCATAGGCGAAGTACTGGTGCTAAACTGTGTTCGTATTGACCCTGTGTCCATAATCATGTTGTACAAATGGAGACGATGTTTTAACTATTGACGACGCCTTTGGCACAATTGTTTTATTACTCTCCATTGCAGAATGTAATTTTAGATTTTTTACTTCTGATGAAGGTATATTTATACGAGGGCAGTTCAATAAGTAATGCAACACATTTTTTTTCTGAAACAGGGGTTGTTTTATTCAGCATTGAAACACACCAGGTTATTCCCCAATCTTTTAGCTACACAACACTATTTTTCAGCGTAATCTCCATTCAATGCTACGGCCTTACGCCACCTTGAAATGAGGGCCTGTATGCCTGCACGGTACCATTCCACTGGTCGATGTCGGAGCCAACGTCGTACTGCATCAATAACTTCTTCATCATCCGCGTAGTGCCTCCCACGGATTGCGTCCTTCATTGGGCCAAACATATGGAAATCCGACGGTGCGAGATCGGGGCTGTAGGGTGCATGAGGAAGAACAGTCCACTGAAGTTTTGTGAGCTCCTCTCGGGTGCGAAGACTTGTGTGAGGTCTTGCGTTGTCATGAAGAAGGAGAAGTTCGTTCAGATTTTTGTGCCTACGAACACGCTGAAGTCGTTTCTTCAATTTCTGAAGAGTAGCACAATACACTTCAGAGTTGAACGTTTGACCATGGGAAAGGACATCGAACAGAATAACCCCTTCAGCGTCCCAGAAGACTGTAACCATGACTTTAACGGCTGAGGGTATGGCTTTAAACTTTTTCTTGGTAGGGGAGTGGGTGTGGCGCCACTCCATTGATTGCCGTTTTGTTTCAGGTTCGAAGTGATGAACCCATGTTTCATCGCCTGTAACAATCTTTGACAAGAAATTGTCACCCTCGGCCACATGACGAGCAAGCAATTCCGCACAGATGGTTCTCCTTTGCTCTTCATGGTGTTCGGTTAGACAACGAGGGACCCAGCGGGAACAAACCTTTGAATATCCCAGCTGGTGAACAATTGTGACAGCACTACCAACAGAGATGTCAAGCTGAGCACTGAGTTGTTTGATGGTGATCCGTCGATCATCTCGAACGAGTGTGTTCGCACGCTCCGCCATTGCAGGAGTCACAGCTGTGCACGGCCGGCCCGCACGCGGGAGATCAGACAGTCTTGCTTGACCTTGCGGCGATGATGACACACGCTTTGCCCAACGACTCACCGTGCTTTTGTCCACTGCCAGATCACCGTAGACATTCTGCAAGCGCCTATGAATATCTGAGATGCCCTGGTTTTCCGCCAAAAGAAACTCGATCACTGCCCGTTGTTTGCAACGCACATCCGTTACAGACGCCATTTTAACAGCTCCGTACAGCGCTGCCACCTGTCGGAAGTCAATGAAACTATACGAGACGAAGCGGGAATGTTTGAAAATATTCCACAAGAAATTTCCGGTTTTTTCAACCAAAATTGGCCGAGAAAAAAAATGTGTTGCATTACTTATTGAACTGCCCTCGTATATACCGAAACCTTGGTCAAGAATTTTAATAATTCTTTATCCTGCAACTGTTTTGGCTCTCATCATTTACCATGACGTATGTATTTTATTTGCATCTTTATATAATGCCAATCAGTGAGTAGTAGTTAATATTTCTATTTTGTAATCATTACCACAGAAGTGACCAATGGAAACTTCTTCGGATTTGGTCAAGACTGTCATCTTTCAAGTTCTTTGACTTGTATAGCTATACAGCACTTATTCTTTTGTCAGTGGGCCATCGTATTGTAATCTTGCTACGATTTTTCACCTATATTGGCAACTATGGTTTTCAGTACTAACGTATGTCAAAGCATGTATGAAATGTGATAAATCAGCGATAGTTTATATATTTCCATTGATTCAACCATTTTTTATGTTTTGATATTATTGCGTTTTGCTTTGTCACATTGTCCACTTTTGCATGTTGTACAGCTGCCGTTGAAGATAGTTTAAGACCGAAACCCGTAGTACAATAAACATCATCACAGACAGCACAGTGTAATGCATTTTGTAGAATTCTCTCAAAATCAATACGAACGAAATCAGATTCAGAATTACTGTTTCTCAGTATGTGTGAGGTCTATCCATTACGGTCTCCTTTTCTCTTTGATTGCTTAATAAGGGATGAAACAGCAGTTTGAGGGACCTCGAGATAATGTTCATAAGCTTATAATTTGTTCACTAGTGAAATGGTCATTGAGAATGGGTCCGGAATCTGAAATGATATATTTTATTATTCGGGGTTTCTTTCTTCGTCAACGGCCTCTCATAGTCTCACATATACGTGTCTTGACGCACGATGGACCTGGATAGGATCGTTGTGTTACAAAAATGTTGAAAAATATGCAACAAATAATTAAGGACGTTGGTTGCAAGTACTACACTGAGATGAGACTGGTACAAGGGTACTTGTCGTGGACCACATGAAACCAGACGTAAGATTGATAAAAAAGATCGGAGCATGTTATTTGCCACTAGCTGCCATCGACAAGTTTTCTTCACCATTTCTCTTCTGTGGCTAGAGTTTTCGGACCTTCTTCGCGTATGTAATCGTCGAGTAAGTTACGGCTTAATGTGAACTTACTGCACACTCCTAATTGTAGGAAACGAAGGAACAGACAACTTACATATGCTGTATCACCTGTGGATGAATTCCCATTAGCGGTGTACTATCCAGAACAAAGCTTCTCGTCGCACATCATCCCAGTTGATTCATTAGAACGGAAGTCCCATTACCCGACATAGTCGAAACGTCGTGTAAAGAATAACATCAGGCAGACAGTCGACATGTGCTGTTGTGCAACATGTACATATACAACAAAAGCTTGAAATTATTGATATTGGAAAAAGTCTAATTTTTATCTACTTTAATAACACGTATTTACAGTTTATATGTAGTTAAGCTGATGGGTTACTTCCTAACTAAGCTACATGGCAAATATTTCATTGATCACTCGAGTACACGAAATTCTTTAAAGCGTGGGTGGAGCTAGCTTTTTTGGCACTGTGATTCCGGCCGATGCTGAATGAGAACGTCAGTTTCATTTCACTTCCTGGATAGCTTGGTGCTGGCTTCGTGTAGCATCCCACGCAGTTCGGAGTCGGCAAGCATACAGTCGTCGTCACACGGACAATGAACGCGAACATCAATGGACTACGTGATGAGTTTCTGACGTCAACGCATGTGAAATGGCACGTTGCGGAGTCTTCACCAACGACGAGCAATATCAGACATGTTAAATATTCTGAATGCGCGTTCTGATGTGAACCAATGAAATGTAAGAACGCCACCAATCTCACATACAGGCCACTTTGCATTTCAACACAAAAAGAACTGCTTCCACACGGAACACTGAGGTGTATCGATGGGGTCACATTAAAGATCAATTATGCCAGTACAACGTTAAAAGTAAAAATTACCAAAATAAACGTTCCCTTGCGGAGACTATGTTGTGTGTTTGACAGAGTGACAAGCTAGTGTACGCTTGTCAATTACGAGAATTTGTTCGTAGTTAGCCGGCTTCATCTATGGCCGCCATCTGCAACGGTAGCAGGCTGCGGTCGCATGTGATCGTGTCACAGTACACGTATCGTATAAACGAGCTATTTTTCTAACTGCACTGGCGTTGAAGCTTTGTCTATTTAGATCCAATTATTTTGCTTAAATCAATGCGGGCGCCTCACTCCTCTTTTGAAAACTATGTGACGTTTCTCTTCTGTTCCGTAATTAGCTATTTTTTCAGATTAATCAAGCTTATATATAGTCTATCAGTTTTTCTGCCGATATTCGTCTCGTTTCTTTGGCGAGGACTAAAACAAGTTCGTACAGTCTCTGCATTATAGTGAAACAGGTCTATGCTGTACTTGTTTCTTACCTTGTCATTCATTCACTGGAGTCACGTGAAGTTCTGAAATAATATAAAAAAAACCTGCATTTACTGTTTTGCCAATGAAATTTTGCATGCTATGTTCTCTAAATATCAATTGTACACATACATGTACACTCCTGGAAATTGAAATAAGAACACCGTGAATTCATTGTCCCAGGAAGGGGAAACTTTATTGACACATTCCTGGGGTCAGATACATCACATGATCACACTGACAGAACCACAGGCACATAGACACAGGCAACAGAGCATGCACAATGTCGGCACTAGTACAGTGTATATCCACCTTTCGCAGCAATGCAGGCTGCTATTCTCCCATGGAGACGATCGTAGAGATGCTGGATGTAGTCCTGTGGAACGGCTTGCCATGCCATTTCCACCTGGCGCCTCAGTTGGACCAGCGTTCGTGCTGGACGTGCAGACCGCGTGAGACGACGCTTCATCCAGTCCCAAACATGCTCAATGGGGGACAGATCCGGAGATCTTGCTGGCCAGGGTAGTTGACTTACACCTTCGAGAACACGTTGGGTGGCACGGGATACATGCGGACGTGCATTGTCCTGTTGGAACAGCAAGTTCCCTTGCCGGTCTAGGAATGGTAGAACGATGGGTTCGATGACGGTTTGGATGTACCGTGCACTATTCAGTGTCCCCTCGACGATCACCAGTGGTGTACGGCCAGTGTAGGAGATCGCTCCCCACACCATGATGCCGGGTGTTGGCCCTGTGTGCCTCGGTCGTATGCAGTCCTGATTGTGGCGCTCACCTGCACGGCGCCAAACACGCATACGACCGTCATTGGCACCAAGGCAGAAGCGACTCTCATCGCTGAAGACGACACGTCTCCATTCGTCCCTCCATTCACGCCTGTCGCGACACCACTGGAGGCGGGCTGCACGATGTTGGGGCGTGAGCGGAAGACGGCCTAACGGTGTGCGGGACCGTAGCCCAGCTTCATGGAGACGGTTGCGAATGGTCCTCGCCGATACCCCAGGAGCAACAGTGTCCCTAATTTGCTGGGAAGTGGCGGTGCGGTCCCCTACGGCACTGCGTAGGATCCTACGGTCTTGGCGTGCATCCGTGCGTCGCTGCAGTCCGCTCCCAGGTCGACGGGCACGTGCACCTTCCGCCGACCACAGGCGACAACATCGATGTACTGTGGAGACCTCACGCCCCACGTGTTGAGCAATTCGGCGGTACGTCCACCCGGCCTCCCGCATGCCCACTATACGCCCTCGCTCAAAGTCCGTCAACTGCACATAAGGTTCACGTCCACGCTGTCGCGGCATGCTACCAGTGTTAAAGACTGCGATGGAGCTCCGTATGCCACGGCAAACTGGCTGACACTGACGGCGGCGGTGCACAAATGCTGCGCAGCTAGCGCCATTCGACGGCCAACACCGCGGGTCCTGGTGTGTCCGCTGTGCCTTGCGTGTGATCATTGCTTGTACAGCCCTCTCGCAGTGTCCGGAGCAAGTATGGTGGGTCTGACACACCGGTGTCAATGTGTTCTTTTTTTCCATTTCCAGGAGTGTATATTCTCTTTTACCAGTGACTCCACTTAGATACACACATATGGCGTATAAATATTAAACGTACACTTAACATATTTCACTCAAAAAACATATATGAGGACCGGGGGGAAATAGCGATGACTGTCATATTTCAATATTGGTGAGACGTTTGAATTTTAAAGTTTGAGACGTTTATTACATGACTGACATAATAGGAAGGCTATATAAGCAATATGAAAACCTCAAGGCCCTAACTATGCAGTGAAACAGTTTCAGGAATGCCTGAACCACAACAATCGAGGAAATGCAACATATAGATGTCGGTGATTAAACAAAAGTATTAAGAACGATGGCTGTACTGAAAATCGTTTTAATGTAACATTCACTTTACGGCTTTCAACACCACTGAATTCGGAAGTCTTTAAAAGGTATGTACCGCAATTTAACACTGATGCATAACGTCGCTGTTTGTCTCACGTTCACCCTTAGTGCTGAATTTTCTTGTAATTGCGTTTTGATTCCTCTGTTGTTAGAAGCGCGGACAGTTATTGAAAACCAATACCAAGAAAATTTGTTGAGTTCACTGGTACATTACTTGTAATATTAGTAGTAGTAATAGTGGTTACAACAAGACTATAAATTATTCAGTAGACTTACCTGCAAATCTCTCCATTTTAGAAGCGGAATCGGCAAGCCAGTCCAGTAAGCCGGTTCCAGTAGCGAAAACTCCTGTTCTGGGAGATAGGGTGAACTCGTATGCACCTCTATGATTACCACGTGTCCCACAAACTGTACAGCTTTCAGACCTCAGTGACGTAATGTGTGGCAGATTATTCTGTACCTTTACTTCCTTGACCGGTCTCGAAGGTACATTCCTTTAGTACAATCCGTTAGGTGAAAAGACTGATGTCCACTGTAAAAACATTGACTGATCGTTTACCACAACTTCAAATGGACAGGGTCTCAGGTGAATATGACGTGTGACGTCATACGAGTATTTCGGTACCTGTGTATGAGCATTTATGATGTTTACCCCATATTCCCGTCACATTCAAAACATGAGTACCCTCTTCCTGCAAATGTCTTCGAAACCCTTTCAAGGCGCTGGCAAACAGTCACAATATAATGAATGTATCTAAAAACAGTGAAGTTCTTATTCAGTCACCCGCATGAATCGCAGAATATGTATAGTTGTTTTACATCAGTAGAAATTATGTGGAATATAAAATGGTAAAGCATCGATACAACTTCAAGAGCACCTTTTTTGCTACAGTCTCATCACAACAATAATGCACTGGTATCTAAAATTAAAGCAACGAACCGCTGTTTCCCCGTCCTGTGTCTAATCCACGCGATAATCATATAAACTGTCACTCAGATGTCCACAGGATCGTGTTCTGCATGGAAGATTCCATTCTGGTCAATGGACGTCCGTGCAAACGATAACGTTAGGGCACTTATAAAAAGGAGGTAATGTCTGCCGGTTAGCCCCACATCCAGAAATGCTGTGTACACAGTCACAGACGATGCAGTATGGTACAGAGAAGGTTGCTACTAGATACTCGGCGGAGGAGGGCCCCAGAAAGAAAAGAAGCAGGCTAGTCGCAAACTAATTTGGCCCGATGGCTTAATGGGAATCGTTCTGTTGTTTCTCGGATGTGGCGACAGTTTATAGACACAGAATCTGTACCCCAAAGACCAGGGCAGGGCCGACCACTTGTGACTTCAAGAGAGAGGCCCCTTAGTTGGCTGTAAGGGCCTAACGGTACCGCGTTAATACTGCATGGGAATTGGCATCTGACCTCGCAGTATGCACTGGGCATGTTGTATCGAGGAAACGGTGTACAGAAGGCTTCGGCAGCGTGGCCTTCATTGCCGTAGACCTGATGTGTGTCTACCTTTGACGCGTCTTCTCAGAAAGGAACGTCTAGAGTGGAATCATCAACATCCCACCTGGACATTCGAATAGTGAGCCAGTGTTTTCGCATATGAGACCCTATTTGCTCTGGAGAGTGATTCTCGATGGATTCGCATCTGGTGGAAACGTGGAACACGATTTCGGGACCCAAACATTGTGGAAAGAGACCGATATTGCAGAGGATCCCAAGTCGTGTGGGCAGGGATTTTGTTTGCCGCTTGAACATATCTCCATGAAATTGTACAGGTGTATCGGCAGGGTTTAACTGCTGTCGTGTATCGTGAAGAGATCTTGGGACCTCATTTGCCGTTGATGTGAGGCACTGTAGGCTCAGAATTCGTAGTGATGGACGATAGTACTCGACCTCATAGGGCATGAGTGGATGATGTTTTCTTCGAAAAAGAAGGTATAGGACCCACGGCGTGGTCTGCTCGCTCTCCCGATTTCAATCCCATAGAGCATGTCTCGGATACAATAGGAAGACGGCTCGCACAGCGTCGGCATCCACCAATTAGTTTCCAAGACTGCGAGCAGCTCTACAGGAGGAATGGGCGTCATTGCCTCAACATGAGACTCATGACATTATTCACAGCATGCCCCGTCGTTGTCAGGCCTATATTGCTGCCAGAGGTGGTTACACACCGTACTGAGCATTAACGAATTGTCGGAATGTGTGTACAAATCCGTTAAGCTGGAAAAAGAGGAAGTGCATTTTTCTCTACCTTTATGCATGTTGCAGTTGCTTACGTTCTGTATTCTTTACATTGTTTCAACTTAAGTATCATTTATTTATACTGTTTCGTGCCAAAATAAAAGCAACCTTGCGAAATGCCCGTTTACTGATTTAATGTTTGTCACCATTTTATATGACTGCCACGATGCTAAAACATGGATGTTAAACAAATGTGCCGTCAGCTCACGTTTGTAGTACACCATGTTACTTTCTATATTTTGCAGTGGCACATTCCTTTGAAAATTCGTGACACTAGCCTCTTGTTCGTTGCAGAGACGTTTCTTAGCATAACATGTTTGGACTGTCCTTTAATGAAGTCTCTTCCCTGCTTTCATGCTTTTCATTTTCTTAGTCTGATATTGTTTATGTCCAGAATCATTCATATATTTTCTTCAAACAAGCCAGGTCTTCTTTTGTTTGAACCTCTTTATTTGCATTCGTGTCATCACATTGACTACATGCATCTGACTGAGGATACCCAAATGAAACATTTGCATCCGCATTAGACATTCGCAAATACGTCCCATAAGACATCAGACTGTTGAGGTATTTATCCATGAACATCTGATATAGCTTCTTTCCACTGAGATCCTCTGGAAGGTAAAGTTTTAGATGTTTTGTTCAAGGAGTAGTGCGAATAGTGGCCTTGCAGTGATTGATATGTTCATGAATAATCACATCAAAAAAAGTTTTGCATCACTCGGTTCCCAGAACTCCTGAAAAAAGACGATGACTATGGATATTGTATCACAGACACAATTCCATTGACTGTTTAGAGATGTCACTGAACCTGCCCAAAGATGTAAACAAGCATGAATGAGCAGCGCCTATTAGACGGAGGGGTCCGACAGCCGATCAGTTCGTCATTCCACCAGGAAGGAGGTACACGGCTCGTGTTGTCTGTAGTTCAACCATGCCTAGACTGTTATTACCGCAGTTCGATCGCGTCCGCATTATTACTTTATGCCAGGAAGGACAGTCAACAAGGGAAGCGTCCAGGCGTCTCTAAGTGAACCTAAGCGATGGAGGTGATATAGAGGAACTGTCGATGACAAGCCTCGCTCTGGCCTCCCAAGGGCTACTACTGCAGTATATCATAGCTACTTACGGATTATGGCTCGGAGGAACCCTGACAGCAACGCCACCAAGTTGAATAATGCTTTCCGTGCAGCCACAGGACGTCATGTTACGACTCAAACTGTGCGTAATAGACAGCATAGTGCGCAACTTCACTCCCGACGACCATGGCGAAGTCTATCTTTGCAACCACGACACCAGGCAGCGTGGTACAGATGGACCGAACAACATGCCGAATTAGACCGCCCACGACTGGCATCGCGTTCTCTTCACCGATGAGTGTCACACATGCCTTCAAACAGACAATCATCTGATACATGTTTGGAGGCTGAACGCCTTAGACACACTGACCAGCGACAGCAGCAAGGCGGAGGTTCCCTGATGTTATGGGGTGGCATTATGTGGGGCCGACGTACCACGCTGGTGGTCATGTAAGGCGCCGTAATGGCTGTACGGTACGTGAATGCCATCCTCCGAGCGATAGTGCAACCATATCGGCAGGATATTGGCGAGGCATTCGTCTTCACGGACGACAATTCGCGACGCCATCGTGCACAGCGTGTGAATGACCTCCTTCAGGGTAACGACATCGCTAGACTAGAGTGGCCAGCATGTTTTCCAAACATGAACCCTATCGAACATGCCTGGGATGGATTTAAAAGGGCTGTTTATGGACGACGCGATCCACTAACAGCTCTGAAGGATCTACGCCGAATCGCCGTTGAGGAGTGAGGCAATCTGGTCCAACCATGCCTTGATGAACTTGTGGATAGTACGCCATGAGGAATACAGGCATGCATCAATGCAGGAGGACGTGCTACTGGGTATAGAGCTACCGGTGTTTACAGCAATCTGGGCCACCACCTCTGAAGGTCTCGCTGTATGGTGGTACAACATGCAATGTGTGGTTTTCATGAGCAATAAAAAGGGCGGAAATGATATTTATGTTAATCTCTATTCCAATTTACTGTACAGGTTCCGTGAACTCTCGGAACCGAGGTGATGCAACAATTTTTCTTAATGTGTGTATAACTTGTGTCATCACTCAAAGCATGAGGCCCATTTTTGTGCTTGCCTCTTCCGTCTGATACAAATCTGCTACATTTTTTTAACTGTCGCTGAATAGTCTGCAAAGTTCTAGGAGATATCCCATGAAGTGGTAGGAAAGCTGTATAACAGGAATCTCCCTAACAGCATTATCTTTCTTCACTCATTTTGTATGTATATGTATGATCGTAAAGTTCGCTAGGATTTTTTTTTTTTTTTGACACGTCTTCTCTACACACGTTTCACGTAAACTAAACCACTTCCACTTAAATATATCCTCTGTGCATCGCGATCAGGTAAGACATTGAACTGTTATATGATAATACATCTATCAATTTGATACACTCTTTCAAAACATTTTAATCTGGCACACCTACTGTCCTCACCTGTTTCACGCGTTTGTATGATAATTCTTTTCTTTACTTCCGATAATCTACCGTGCTTTCCCTTCTAACTTGGTTTTGGAATTGCATCTTCATAAATTTTTACAGCAATCTCCACACGTTGTGACTAAAGACAACACTAACACAGCTTCACTATCAATGGTTGAATCAACAAACCTTTCGTTGAATTCAATAATGAAACAAATTAGGAACCAGTCACACAGGCTAAAAGTACATTCCAAGCAGAGAAAGCAGACTGGAGCAACATAATTTTTTCATCAAACCCGAGGACTCCTGTCGGTTTTCTATAATCAGAGATTTTTTATTTGTGATTAACACAGAACCCTTAGTATTTTAGCACCGATTAATAACTCATCAGAAACCACATACAGACCTCTATAACACGGCACCATAGCCTCACCATTATTACCCCCAGGTATTAATATTTCAACTGTATTTGTAGCTAATTTAATCCTGTAGTTTCATCAAAAATTGTAATTCCGCCTAGGTAATGTGGACCTTTTTTTAACTTTTTACTTGTGGACGTTGTGTGGTTTGATGCGGCCCGCCACGAATTCCTCTCCTGTGACAAGCTCTTCATCTCAGAGAAGCATTTGCCACCTACGTCCTCAGTTATTTGCTGGATGCATTTCACATCTTCCTCTTCAGCTCCCTCTAGTACAATGGAAGTCATTCTCTGATGTCTTTTACGTTATATCATCCCGTCCCTTTTCCTTGTCAGTGTTTTCCATATATTCCTTTCCTCTCCGATTCTGTGCAGAACCTCCTCGTTCCTTACCTTATCAGTCCATCTAATTTGCAACATTCGTCGTAGCACCAAATCCCAAATGTTTCAGTTCTCTTCTTTTCCGGTTTTCCTCAAATTCGGGCCTATGTATGATACTAGCAGACTTCTCTTGGACGGGAATGCCTGTTTTGCCAGTGTTAGTCTACTTTTGATGTCCTCCTTCCTCCGTCCGTCTTTGGTTATTTTCGTGCCTAGGTAGCACAATTCCTTACCTTCATCTACGTCGTAACCATCAATCCTGATGTAAGGTTTCTCACTGCTCTCACTTCCGCTACTTTCGTCTTTCTTCGACTTATTCTGAATCCATATTCTGTACTCATTAGACTGTTCATTCCATTCAGCAAATCATATAATCACTTTCACTCAGGATAGCAATGTCATCAGCGAATCGTATCATTGATATCCTTTCACTTTGAATTTTAATTCCACTCCTGGATCTTTCTTTTATTTCAATCATTGCTTCTTCGATGTACAGATTGAATATCAGTGGGGAAAGACTATATTCGTGTCTTACACTCTTTTTAATGCGAGGGCTTCGTTCTTGGTCGTCTACTCTTATTATTCCCTCTTAGCTCTTGTTCATATTGTGCATTACCCGTCTCTCCCTACTGTTTGCCCCTATTTTTGTCATAATTTCAAACATCTAGCAGCATTCACATTGTCGAACGCTTTTTCCAGGTGGACAAATCTTATGAGCGTGTATTGATTTTTCTTAGGTCTTGCTCCCATTATCAACCTCAACGTCACTATAGACTCTCTGGTGCCTTTACCTTTTCTGAAGCCAAACTGATCGTCAACTAGCACGTCCTCAATTTTGTTTTACATTCTCCTGTACATCATTCTTGTCAGCAATTTGATGTATGAACTGTTAAGCTGATTGTGCGATAATTGTCGCACTTGACAGCTCTTCCAGTCTTCGGAAACTGTGGATGATGTTTTTTCGAAAGTCAGATGGGTATGCCCCAGACTCATACATTCTACAAACCAACGTGAACGGTCGTTTCGTTGCCATTTCTCCCAATGATTGTAGAAATTCTGGTTGAATGTTATCTATCCCTTCTGCCTAATTTTAAGTGATCAAAAGCTCTTTTAAATTCTGATTCTAATACCGACTCCCCTAACTCTTTTAATTGGACCACTGTTTCTTCTTATATCAGACGAATCTATGTCCTCATAGAGGCTTTCAATATACTCTTTCCACCAATCCACTCTCTGCCCTGCATTTAACAGTGAAATTCCCATTGCACTCTGAATGTTACCTACCCTTGCTTTTTACCACATAAGGTTGTTTTGACTTTCCTGTAAGCTTAGTCAGTCCTTCCGACAATCGCTTCTTTTTCCATTTCTTCACAGTTTTCATGCAGCCATTTCGTCTTAAATTCCCTGCATTTCCTATTTATTTCATTCCTCAGCGACTTGTATTCGTATATTCCTGAATCTCCCTGAACATTTTATTATTCCTTTCTTTCATCAATCAATTTAAGTATAGCTTCTGTTACCCATGTTTTCTTCGCAGTTAGTCTCTTTGTACCTATGTTTTTCTTTCCAGCTTCTGTGATTGCCCTTTTCAGAGAAGTCCACTCCTCTTCAGCTTACTGGCTACTGAGCTATTCCTTATTGTGTATCTATAGCCTTAAGGTTTGGTTCCCCATTTCTCATTCTTCACCTTTATGAATTCGTTTTGTATACTCGTACTGCACATCGCGAGTTGAGTGCTGCAGAAGCATTTTTGTGAAAATTGGTGAGATACTGTCTTGCATTGCACGACGCAGATAAGATAAATGAAATTTGGTTTTTAGCAGTCAGATCAATATTCCTAATGGTAAGAAGTTGTAGGACAGACGAGGGTTTCGTATGCACAGACATGCCAACAGATTTAGGCCCTAGCTATCGTCAAAAGGCATGTCCTCTGTAAGGTACAGTGATTGTCAGAGTGGATTTGTGAAACTGATATCGTATCAGTTAAGAGGTTTTATATTAGAAAAGGATTTCAGGAAAGTGCTTTCTTGTGAGTTTTCAAGTTGTTACATGAGAGTCAGATGCGTTAAATTTCATATTCATTTGCTCTGTGACTACGGTAACACATCTGACACATTGATTGTTTACTAGACTAAGATAAAGATCAACAGAACTCAGGGGCAACATTTTAATCAGTATCATCCGTTTTACAGTCAAACAGCTCTAGTAAATTTCACCGAAAAAGGATTGCTTTCTCGCAGGCGAATTGTTTGTTGTACTGGCTAGTAGTATTTCGCATCATGTAGCCTTGCTGTGTGACAGCGGTAGATGGGATGTCAGAGGAAGAACTTCTGCAAGGCCTCTCGACTTCGCAGCTGGGCGCTAAGTCATCAGTGGTGGCGCTTCCGAAACAGGACTGCAACATTATCTCAGCTGCATCAGCGGTGTTTTGCTGCTCCTTGGATGAGTCCCGTATCTTCGTTCCCACCAACAGATGGTGACATGCGTCTGCTTAATTAGATAAGTGATATCTTCTGAGGGTATACACTACTGTGACGCTTCTTCTTCCACGAATATGCTTTTGTTCAATTCCGTCAGAGTCTGAGTTCTTATGATCATGTGACCGACCCTGTCATGTAACTCGATCCATCACTTCTCTAATTATCGAGGCATTCACGGGTGCCGTAACGTCGCTTCAATCGAGTGAGCGCGACCAATCAAAAACACGTTATCCACAGTTAAGCAATATCTGCGTAAATGTTTAGAAGAAACAGTTGTTGGAAAATGAAAGAAAAATATTTAAAAAGTTCACTTCAAAATTCCTACATGTCTGTCATCCCTCAGGAAAGACAGATGAAGAAAAGAAAATACTTCACGTCAGTTTCAAAGCAGTAACATTGCCCAAAAAACACAATCAATGCGTCGTACCTCTCATAGTGACCTCACTGTAAATTTTCGTTGCGATAATTGATCTGAGAAGATAATGACGGTAAAGAAGAAACCTACAATCAGTCGCATTTTTAGGTGTAAATTATTACTGCTCGCTTTACACCTCTGCATCAACTGTTAATGTACAAAACCAGTACCGTTTTCACCACAATGATCAGTCATGCTGCACATTTTATCAAACAATGAAATAATTTCTGCTGTTACATCGTTACATTGCTTGTAGTGATAGTATCTTTCTTCTACCCTCGACATACTACTCGATTAATTTGATATTCTTTGCGTATATGCCCACGACATCCATATCCATTTCTCTTCTCTCACTTCTCTAACGGCGTCCCACGCTGTGCTCTTGCTAATAGCTTGCGGGGGTTGACAGCAACAAAACATACACCTTTCATGTGGTTCAAAAAATGGTTCAAATGGCTCTGAGCACTATGCGACTTAACTTCTGAGGTCATCAGTCGCCTAGAACTTAGAACTAATTAAACCTAACTAACCTAAGGACATCACGCACATCCATGCCCGAGGCAGGATTCGAACCTTTGACCGTAGCGGTCGCTCGGCTCCAGACTGTAGTTCCTAGAACCACACGGCCACTCCGGCTGGCACATTTCATGTGATCATCGGAAGAGCCCAGTACTCTTCTGAACAGTTCCTTTTCTTAGTGGCACTTTTGTAATCAAAGGGACTGAGTTCAGGGAAACTGAGATAGGCACTGAGAAATACAGAATTTTAATCATCTGTTTATTAATCAAATGTGAGGTGACATATGAGGTGTCTGTGGTTATGGGCAGCTTCCAACAGGGCATTAGTAAAATATTTCAGATACTTAGGCACCTAAATAGAGGAGAATATGACATGCATCCAACAATTAAAAACAATAACTGCAATGGACACGCAAGAATTAACATAAAGATGAAAGTACTATGTTAAAAATTGAACTGAAGACTGTGAAAAAGGCTAACTAAATACTACGAGTGGAGTGTGGTTTTAGATGCTTTCTCCGAAAATTATTTCGAGCAATTAGTCCACGAACCCACGCGAATTGTAAATGGTTGCGAAAACACACTTGACATCTTAGC
Source organism: Schistocerca nitens (assembly GCF_023898315.1). Lineage (NCBI taxonomy): Eukaryota > Metazoa > Arthropoda > Insecta > Orthoptera > Acrididae > Schistocerca > Schistocerca nitens. Next base: position 789,268,235 of record NC_064615.1, on the reverse strand, counting down.
CACAAACAATCCAGAGCTAATAGAGAGCATCGTGACTGATACAGGGAAGAGTGGATTTGGAAGAAACGGCATTGAGCCCAGCTCTAACGATCTTGTGATCACTTATCACAAGGTCGTTAGAGCTAGGCTCAATGCCGTTTCTTCCAAATCCACCAGAAACAAAGGCAAAATTATTTTATTTAAAAAAGCGGATAAAGTGTCGCTAGAAGCCTTCCTAAGAGACAATCTCCATTGCTTCCGAACTGACTATGCAAATGTAGACGAGATGTGGCTCAAATTCAAAGACATACTAGCAACAGAAATTGAGAGATTCACTCTTCATAAATTGGTAAGAGATGGAACTGATCCCCCATGGTACACAAAACAGGTCCGAACGCTGTTGCAGAGGCAACGGAAAAAGCATGCGAAGTTCATAAGAACGCGAAATCCCGAAGATTGGCTAAAATTTACAGACGCGCGAAATTTGGCACGGACTTCAGTGCGAGATGCCTTTAATAGGTTCCACAACGAAACATTGTCTCGAAATCTGGTAGAAAATCCGAAGAAATTCTGGTCGTATGTAAAGTATACAAGCGGCAAGACGCAGTCAATACCTTCGCTGCGCAGTGCCGATGGTACTGTTACCGACGACTGTGCCGCTAAAGCGGAGTTATTGAACGCAGTTTTCCGAAATGGAATATTCCAGAATTTGAAACACGAACAGCTGCTAGCATGAGTTTCTTAGAAGTAGATACCTTAGGGGTTGCGAAGCAACTCAAATCGCTTGATACGGGCAACTCTTCAGGTCCAGATTGTATACCGATAAGGTTCCTTTCAGATTACTCTAATACAATACCTCCCTGCTTAGCAATCATATAAAACCGCTCGCTCACCGATAGATCTGTACCTACAGATTGGAAAATTGCGCAGGTCGCTCCAGTGTTTAAGAAGGGTAGTAGGAGAAATCCATCGAACTACAGACCTATATCATTGACGTCGGTTTGCAGTAGCGTTTTGGAGCATATACTGTATTCAAACATTGTGAATCACCTCGAAGGGACCGATCTATTGATACGTAATCAGCATGGTTTCAGAAAATATCGTTCTTGTGCACCGCAGCTAGCCCTTTATTCGCACGAAGTAATGGCCGCTTTCGGCAGGGGATCTCAAGTTGATTCCGTATTTCTACATTTCCGGAAAGCTTTTGACACCGTTCCTCACAAGCGACTTCTAATCAAGCTGCTGGCCTATGGGGTATCGTCTCAGTTGTGCGACTGAAATCGTGATTTCTCGTCACGAAAGTCGCAGTTCGTAGTAATAGACGGCAAATCATCGAGTAAAACTGAAGTGATATCAGGTGTTCCCCAGGGAAGCGTCCTGGGACCTCTGCTGTTCCTGATCTATATAAATGACCTGGGTGACAATCTGAGCAGTTCTCTTAGGTTGTTCGCAGATGATGCTGTAATTTACCGTCTAGTAAGGTCATCCGAAGACCAGTATCAGTTGCAAAGCGATTTAGAAAAGATTGTTGTATGGTGTGGCAGGTGGCAGTTGACGCTAAATAACGAAAAGTGTGAGGTGATCCACATGAGTTCCAAAAGAAATTCGTTGGAATTCGATTACTCGATAAATAGTACAATTCTCAAGGCTTTCAATTCATCTAAGTACCTGGGTGTTAAAATTACGAACAACTTCAGTTGGAAAGACCACATAGATAATATAGTGGGGAAGGCGAGCCAAAGGTTGTGTTTCATTGGCAGGACACTTAGAAGATGCAACAAGTCCACTAAGACAGCTTACATTACACTCGTTCGTCCTCTGTTAGAATATTGCTGCGCGGTGTGGGATCCTTACCAGGTAGGATTGATGGAGGACATCGAAAGGGTGCAAAAAAGGGCAGCTCGTTTTGTATTATCACGTAATAGGGGAGAGAGTGTGGCAGATATGATACGCGAGTTGGGATGGAAGTCATTAATGCAAAGACGTTTTTCGTCGCGGTGAGATCTATTTACGAAATTTCAGTCACCAACTTTCTCTTCCGAATGCGAAAATATTTTGTTGAGCCCAACCTACATAGGTAGGAATGATCATCAAAATAAAATAAGAGAAATCAGAGCTCGAACAGAGAGGTTTAGGTGTTCGTTTCTGCCGCGCGCTGTTCGGGAGTGGAATGGTAGGGAGATGGTATGATTGTGGTTCGATGAACCCTCTGCCAAGCCCTTAAATGTGAATTGCAGAGGAATCATGTAGATGTAGATGTAGATGGCGCAGTAACGTGGACGACAAGGAAAGTATAAAAGAGACTGGAGGTGTTTAAGAAGTAGATACAAAGGACGTAAAGGAGGAGGGAAAAGATGAGCTCCACGTAAAGAGTTAATAATCAATGTGTATTAGGAATGTTTTGTGAAAAGGAACAAAATATTACAGGAGATCTTAAAGAGCACTAGTTATGAGATCAAGAAGAGAATTTTTACTTGCGCTTCGTTAATGAAAGGAACAAGACGGAGGAAACATACTGATGATAGACAACACGGAAGTGCGGAATAGTAACGTAAAAAGAAAAAGATAGAAAGACAGAGAAATTTTGAAAGTCAGTATCACGTGAAGACCTTTCAGACCTGCAAAACACCAGAAGAAAACGTTTTAAGAAAGAATTAAGATAGATTAGAATCCAGACCTGTTACTGTGGATGAAATGTGGGACGAGCATTTCATGTAATAAACTAAAGAACTATTAAAGCAGCTCGCGAAATCCAGTGGCCGTACAGCAAAAATACAGAAATCAAATTTATCTGTCAGGAAGGTTCCAGCCAGTGCGAGTCTTTATTAACTGGTACCTGGAAAAGGTACCGCAATAATTGACAAATACTGGGTAAAACTTCTCCATGAGCAGGATTATGAGAAACAGTAACGTGGTAGAGATCATTTTCCTCCGTATTTTTAACGCTCTCACAAGATTGCTTTCGTAATCGCAAAACTGTGGGAACAGCAGTTCTGCCCGTCAGATATAGCAAATTCTGGCTTCAATATGTTCCCACAACTAAAATAATACGTTGCTGGAACATGTTTTATGTTGCATGAAGAGGCTGATGGATATTCTACATACCCTCCAGAATCTCGGGCAGTCCATAAGACAAACAGAAGCGATTTAAAATGAAATGCTTTGACAATATTACTTTTCAATATAACACCAGACAAACCCGTGATGCCTGTAGTGTAATGCGAGAGGGACGGAAACGTTATTTTAAGATGAACACACACACAGAGGAGTGGAAAGAGAGAGAGAGAGAGAAGAGAGAGAGTGTGTGTGTGTGACGGAGATAGTTGTTTAAAATTAGCTTCCGTCAATAATCTAATAATCGTTGACATAAAATGCATTCTTAAAATAGCAGCAATTTGATCTACACCTCCTGCTAGGAGCGTAGGCTCAGTTGTCCGTATATTTTGTTTCAGTATTCATTGATGTTACAAACATAACATGACTGCTACATCAAAACTAAATCAATCAGTAACCCTTGCTTATAGGAGCTATTACTCGATAATTTAATTCTGCAATTAGTTTGAGAGAATTCCCTTACTATGATTTCGTCACTACTTATTAACAAATTTTACGTACAAACTACCCTTCCAACTTAGCAACGCATCTGCCATTTCTTTTGCATGCATGCTACGTCAGCATCCAACCCCGATATTTTAAATAGTCGATTTCTCATGTATAAAAGTTTCAAACGTCTGTCAAGTGGGTTGCGACTGGAGATAGTAGTAAAAAAGTAATAAATTAAAACTGATATTTTACTGCATGAACAGCGAAAATGTAAAAAAGGTTAAACCTCTTTGCTTTCTCTGTATTTTGGGGGTGTCGGTGAGAAGTTTCGAAAAGATTTGAAATTTTGCGTAAAGTTTGTTTAAAGTTGGCAAGTGCTCTCGTTCTCTAATACTGAACGAATATATTCTGAGTAATTTTTGCGCGGTGAGTTATACTACCTCGAGGTATGCACTACGTGACCAAAAGTATCTGAACACCCAAGGAAAGATACGTTTTTCATATTAGGTGGATTGTGCTGCCACTTTCAGCCAGATACTCCATATCAGCGACCTCAGTAGTCATTAGACATCGTGACAGAGCAGAATGGGGCGCTCCGCGGAACCCAAGGGCTTCGAACATGGTCAGGTGATTGGGTGTTATTTGTGTCACACGTCTGTACTCGAGATTTTCACATTCCTCAACATCCCTAGGCCCACTATCCCCGGTGTGTTAGTGACGTGGAAACGCGAAGGGACAAGTACAGCACAAAAGCGTACAGGCCGACCTCGTCTGTTGACCGACATACCACCGACAGCTGAAGAGGGTCGTAATGTGTTATAGGCAAGCATCTGTCCTGACCATCACACAAGACTTCCAAACTGCATCAGGGTACACTGCGTACTATGACAGTTAGGCGGGAGGTGAGAAAACTTTCTTGCTCGAGGGGCTGCTCATAAGCCCCACATCACGCCGGTAAATGCCAAGCGTCACCACGCTTGCTGTAAGGAGCTTAAACATAGGACGACTGAACAGTGAAAAAACGTTGTGTGGAGTGACGAATCACGGTACACAATGTGGCGATGCGATGGCGGGGTGTGGGTTTGGCGAATACCCAGTGAATGTCATCTGCCAGTGTGTGTAGTGCCAACAGGTGGTGGTGTTACGGTGTGGTCGTGTATTTCATGGAGGAGGCTTGCACGCCTTGTTGTTTTGGTTGGAACTATCACAGCACAGGCCTACACTGATATTTTTAAACACATTCTTGCTTCCCACCGTTGAAGAGCAATTCGGGAAAGGCCATTGCATCTTTCAACACGATCGAACACCTGTTGATAATGCACGGCTTGTGGCGGAGTAGTTACACGATAATAACATCCCTGTAATGGACTGGCCTGAACTGAATCCTATAGAACACCTTTGGGATGTTTCCCCCGACTTCGAGCTAGGCCTCACCGACCGACATCGATACTCTCCGCAGTGCAGCAATCCGTGGAGAATGGGTTGCCATCCCCCAACAAACCTTCCAGGACCTGATTGAACGTATGCCTGCGGGAGTGGAAGCTGTTATTAAGGCTAAGGGTGGGACAACACCATATTGAATTCCAGCATTACCGACGGAGGGCGCCACGAACTTGTAACTCATTTTCAGCCAGTCGTCCGGATACTTTTGATCACACAGTGTATATACAGTTTTTAACTTTAATACTTGCCTTGCCGCGTTAAGCGTGTAACTTAAGACTATCCCTCTTAAAGAGCACATTAAAACAGGATTTAAAATTTCTAAATTTAATTATTTGAAAATAAACACTTTGTTGTTCCTGGAAGCCGTTTAATAGTAACCCTGCGACTATCGGATATTAAACTGATAGTACGGCAATATTCACATCTGTCCGTACATGCCATTTTTGGAGTCTGAATTATTGTATTTTTGCTGAAGTTTGAGGTTATTTTGTCTGTATCATATACCTTGCACTCCAGGTACAACAGCTCTGTCACAGCTGGCTCTCCCAAGAATATCAACTAATCAAAGTTTACCCACAGACGCTTGTCATGAACTCTCAGAACTAGTTCGCCATCACTGGCTGTTCTCCTTGCAGCTGAAAAATGTCAGATGCCTCTGGTTTCTAAAAGGTCCTTGTAGCCGTGTATCTTCAGTTCGCGATGGTTGTCCTCGTGTTGGCAATAAATTTCAATAACTACGAAAAATCTTAATGTGGCAAGTATTTAGGACTTGTAAACATCACCTACAGAGGGCACAGCGATCGTTAGCAATTAATACACACATGAAGTTGCATCTTATTTACTATATCACTAGTTTACTCTACAGATGCGCACTTCCCATTGCCCTCATGGAGACAGGTCAATATGCCAAAGCTCCGCTCAGCTTCATCAGCTAAAAGTGGCAATTCGAATGAAAATGCTACGAGAAGAAGCGCTTATTTGCATGCACTTTAATAATTTTCAGATATGTTGAACACACTTTTCTATTATTTTCAAAATTGCCTTAAACATTTCACCATATTCAAAAGTAGTGTTACATAAGGCATAGAAATTTGTTCGGCAGGTATTATGTATTTCGCCTCTTAGTTAAGAATACTAACGAGATACTGTGTATCTATTGAACAATTTTCTATGATTAACATAACAGTTTTTTAAAGGACAGAATCTCGAGACGCGTGAATCATTTTTGGAAATAATAAATAAGTGTCGTCAAGACATATCGGAGTTATTGTGTAGTGTAGACGTCTCGAGGTTATTAAAATGCAACTCACGGTTTTCAAAACAGAGAATATGTGAAAATGCTCTCCTATTTAGAGTGAAACTAGTAATAGTAAGGCCACATAAAGCACCAAGTGATGTATCTGAACGTTACTTACCGACATCAGTATAAATGTAGAAATCTCAAGCAAACTGTGCTTTGTTTTTTAAGTACTTTGGAGGTAACTATTGTGAAATGAAACAGATATTCTCTTAGGTGATACCTCAGTTTTTCCAATGTTTTTGTTAAGGGACTTTTTTTCAGAACTGCCTCTAAACATACGCAAATTCATGTAAGTTCATGGTAGCTACGCATACTTGATCTGAATGATTAATTATGATCAGAGTATGGAATTGATACTAAATATATGTCACTTCCTGTAGCAACATGAAATAAATATGCGTGCTAGCTGGGAATAAGAGAATGTTTGGAAGCACACTGGGTGAAACAAGTAGAGCTAAGCGCCAGAATGATCAGGGACCCAGCTGAGAGATTCTAAGAAAGAACAGCGAGGGGAAACGTCCACTGTAGCAGCCGATTCAGCAAGCGCCTTTATGTTTCAATGTCGACCACCGCTTGCATATCCTGTAACATTCACTCACGCAAACTTCTTACGAGTTGGGGTGAGTAGGAATTTAAGCGAAGGGCGCTGTTGTCCACTAAACACAGAAAAGCTGACTTTGGGATGGACGCTGGAGATCGGTATCTTGTAGGTGGAAAGAGAACTGCTAGGCCTTTGTAAACTGTGAGATGTTTTCAAATGTGTAGCTCTGACAAAAATCTTTGTTTTAGTATGTAAGATCTATAGACATTGGTTGGCATTAACTTTCTCTAGAGTGACTCAAAGTGCAACTGATCCAAACGGAAGCTGCCTCCTTGGCTGAGGAAACAGAAAGGAGTGGTGAAGAATGACTCTTCTCAGAGGAGTATAGCAGAAAGGGAATCATTGGTTAACTAAGAGAGACATAGCCTGGGGAGGAGGACACACACTTTCTGACGAAAACTTTTAATGGACTCTCTTGCACTGAGAAGAAGACTGATGGAGCTACAAAACTGCCATTCGCAGACAGGCTTGGATCACAACCACTCTGCTGGTGCGTTTGTGGTTCTTAGAAGATTTTCGGCCATCCAACACTTAACCACAGTAGAGAGCCGTGGTGCTCCCACCGACAGTTATACTGTGGTGAGACCAAGGTGCACTGCCAGAGATACAGTCTCACTCGGAAGATATGCCTTGCAAAATCATTAACAGCTAGCTAACAATAGCCGCAAGTGATGAATTACCTTGGCTATCCTATTACCTTCGGTAGTTCCATTCTATGCTAGTCAATTTCATGACCATTACTCAGAACTTATGCGATTTATTAATAGTTCCCTCCACCCTCCCCGACTCTGTCAGATTTATGAGAACTGCATTCGCATAGGCTGTCATCGTTAAACGTTTACTGAGAAGTTGCCACAGGTTGGCATTACTGTTATGTGTGATGAATATAATTTTGCTCGATTTATTAATTATCTGACTCTGATACACAAATAAGATCATTAATTGTAATGCATGTCCTACAGTGATAGAACTTCTTCTTTCCTCCCAAACCCTCAACCTACATACACTTCGAATTTTATTTCGTAAGAAACATTCAAAGATCGATACTGCGCTGCTAAATGCAATATCTGCACATGATATGAGTGATGGGTAGATATGTTGTCGTTTTCACTGTTAACAATTCTACGGTAATGGGTCGTACTGACCGAAATAAGTTATTTTACATAAACTTGTAAGTAATCTGTAATTTGCTAGTATAGTTTGGAGAAAAGAATGACAGGTTATCAGATGCCTCAAAAACAGTATATGACAGTTCTTCCCACGTAAGCATCAAATGCAAAATAAATATTGTTGCCCTCTCAGTAGCGAGTATCTATGTAACCAGCGTTGTATATGATTGGAGAGAGAGTGAAAAGTCATAGGTTTACTCAAACTCTACATTTTAAAAAGATAAAAAATACTGTTGTCAAAACAACTTTCTGCTTTCCTTTTCCTCCTGTCCAGTTTCAGGGACCAACCACAGTGCGCATTGTTCTGGTCGAAGGAGTGAAATGCTCAATACCGAGTAACAGCAGTTCTCCGTTATATTTCCTAATCTAGCATTCATACACTATTTTGCACTTTTCAAAATTTACCCTACAGGCAGATACTACGTTTCCTAAGTTTGTGATCCAGTAGCAGAAAATTTAAATTCTGATTAATTTCATTATACTTGCTCTTTTCTTTAATTTCTTACTTTATGAGTATCACACAACTGTATGGTGTTACATATGTATATTAAATTACGCAGTGCCAATGGCATTTGCTGGAAAAATTTGACTGGAGCTACTATAAAGAAAATTATGGAAATTCAAGACTGCATTTTTCGAAAATTGTCATTATATTAGTGCGTACAATCTATTTTGGTTCTAGTCGTAGTTTTTGTCTGCTACCACAAGTGTTCCACATTACTGGCAGGACAAGTGACTGACTCTTGACCAAAGAGTTTCGTTATTTCTGGAACTTTTTCTTAAGTTTCACAATACTTTGGAGCTTTTACAACTTTCAGGTACTTCGAGAATGTCTCTTCCGATCCATTCCACGATTACAAAAGTGGCAGTTGCTCTCTTAGAAGTATTAGTGACAATGATTTTGAAGCATTTTAGTAATTTTGTATAGATCACGTGGGACTTGCGTGTGACAACACATGCTCCTACCTGGATTCTCGGAAATGCCATCTTTCCTGGGGACAGAAGCACCAGTGAGGAACAGGGGATAAAGAATACTTGTCACAGAATTGTTACCCCTAGCACAGATTGGTTTTGAGGAGTAGTTGAAAAGAGGCAAGTAGTTCAGTTCGTCTCTCTTCTTTATTTATAACTAACTCTTTAGCGCCTAAATTTATTTTTACTTTTTTTTAGTTTTTTGCTCACTATGTCTCTACAAGCAATAAATTACAAAGCATTATTGTTTTTACAAAAGTCATTACCGTCCTTAGCGAGGTATTTGATGTTGCCATATCTAAATTTATATGGATTACTGCTTCAACAAACTAAATGCGTTATCGAAAGTTTTTATTACATGTACATCTTTTGTGTAAATTTTTTATAAACACCTCGTCATACAATTGATATTTTATAACACAATACGACTGACAACAATACATGATTAAAGAAATAAAATAATTCTGCTCAGCATTACTGTACATGAAACGGAATAAAATAGTCAGTACACAATCCCAAACTACAGCTGGAACACATTGTTTTCACAACAGATTTTCTTCTTTCTTTCTGTATGTCGGACTAGGTGGTCAGTTTTATCAAATCTAACTGAATCTGATATACGACTATCAGAAAATGTCCTTGATCCAGAATGTCTCCTGGCTCCTTTTGGTAAAGCTTGGTGTCCCTGCAAGTACTCTGTTGCCACATCCCTCTAAAATTCCAGCTGAGAAATATTTTCGTTTCTTCATTTATTATAGAACATCCAACCGTTTTGTATGGTAACATCTAACATAACTACAGATAGGGCAGTATCAATTCTTTCCTCTCATTAAAATACTGTAGCATCCTAGGTTCCGGTCCACCTGATCAGTACCTCCCATATATGTATTATATTTCGCTACCAGTTTTGGTCTGGGAATCAGTATATTATTCTTTTTTCTTGTAGGGAAAATATCCTGTCTTGGCCAGCTTCTTCAGCACCATATGAAGAAGAGATCACTGTGACAACTGAGTTGCCCAGCCACCGCACATACAACAATACATCATTCTTCTGTTGCTGTTTCGAACAGTCCACAATCTTTCTTGGAAAATGAATGTCCGTTTTCGAATGGGCATTCTTTGAGATTCAGTTGTCTCTGATGGTACCGGTGGCAGAGTATCCACCGTACTGGGGACATTAAAACACAGATGCCCCTGAAAATAAATTGTCCATGTAGAAGCCTTAGCAAAGTTCTCTCTTTATTTCAGGAATTTCATCCAACAAAACAAGTAACGAACTTGCCGCCTTGCGAAGAAGCTGCTCATAGACTACATTTCCTTTAAGACCTTTTCCCTAGTACAATTCATAATTTAACCAGATATCCATTTTTTTCTGAGGCCCCAAAACGTATAGCCGAAATATAATAGTTATCACTCACAAATTATTTGCGTACGGGGCGGCCAAAGTGTTAGGGCCGTATAATCATCATACGACAGGTGTTCCTCAGGTATGAAATTCTCAATGCAACACTTTTTCAACATCTCTATAACTGGATGTTGTTTCCATGCCTTGTCATTTTCATAGGTCTTAATGTAATCAGTATAAATTTGTACATATTTGTAGACACTAAGCTAGATTAAAGCCTGTTAAAATAGGAAATGAAATCAATGCATACAATTACTATAATCTCATTACTCCATCTAAAGTAACTCACCTTTTCTCCAGTCACATTATTAAACAATTAGTGCCGTGCATTGTCACATCGCAGTGGTTAGCACACTGGACTCGCATTCGGGAGGACGACGGTTCAATCCCGTCTCCGGCCGTCCTGATTTAGGTTTTCCGTGATTTCCCTAAATCGTTTCAGGCAAATGCCGGGATGGTTCCTTTGAAAGGGCACGGCCGATTTCCTTCCCAATCCTTCCCTAACCCGAGCCTGCGCTCCGTCTCTAATGACCTCGTTGTCGACGGGACGTTAAACACTAACCACCACCACCATTGTCACATGGCAACGCTTATTGCACTTTGCACTTTGGTATTCATACAGTTGATCCTCTCTTCTCCAAAGCTTTCTTTCATCTGCTTATAGGCGATATCCATCTTTCGACTAGTTATACTTGCTTCTACAACACTTCATTTGTCTTCTATCCATCCTTACTTAGCCATTTTGCGCCTCCCGGAAAGAGGACACATGACTAACAAAATCTTAAGTCAGTTCAACATATGTTGCTAAACAGTCATACACCATACACCTAATGACGAATGGAATTACCTCTGCAAGCTGTTAACTTCTGTCGCCCTCTCAAGCACGTTCGTTTACGCCCTAATGTTTCAATTCCAGACACCACTGTATCCATTACTTAGTCATGTTGTTATTTTCAGATGTTAGTGTCACAAATACACGCTCAGTGGAAACAGTGGTGTCTGGAATTGAAACGTTAGGGCGTAAACGACAGTGCTTAAGAGGGCGACAGAAGTTAACAGCTTGCAGAGGTAATTCCAGTCGTCATTAGGTGTAAGGTACGCAACACACGACCACTCATTGAAGGAGTTTGAGTGCCGAATTTGTCTTGCTGTATGGAGTTACGAAGTGTCCAGTGCTCAAACAGAACTGACTGTGAGTTCGTCGGTCTTAACATCGCAGTAAAGCGATCATGTCGTCACGATTCTAACGCCGATAATACTTTAAGGCGTTTCTGTTTACATAATTTCATATATGCAGTAGATTGTTATGAAATCTCACCCAAGACTTAGAAGGAATGTAATTTTTCATCATCAAGTGATTTCATTGAAATTGTAAATTAATCATGGTTATAACACCGTCAGTTTCTGTTCGTCCTATGCACTGAGTCAACTACTGATTTACTCTTTAAAAAATTGGCTTTAAATTCAGGAAGTAGATTTAACTGAAACAGCGTTATCTGCTGGAGGAAATGGTCTGTTGGTGAAAATACGTTAACTTTGAGAAATCCCAGTAATCGAGACGAGCTGTGTAAAAGTGGAATAGCTTATATGCGTCAGGAAGACTTGCGAGTAGCTACTAACAGCTGTGTTGATTTGATGCGATTATTTACTTCACATTCATAATGGTGTCTTAAAGGAGATTTCACTTGTGTATTCCTAAGAAAGAGGCAGTTCAAAACGCTGTGTCACATGACCCCCTTCCCATTTGAAACACGTAATCCAATCCAAGATGGCGGATTTTATGGTGCCATCTACAAACACCTGACACAAAAATCAATTATGATTCCTCATACTACTGGACTTTTTTAGGTACGTACCCCGACTTTTGCTCCATCCTGTACACCGTTTAACAACATATGTTTCTTTCCGGGAGGCGCAAAACGGCTAAGTAGGGAAGGCTAGAAGACAAATAAAGTGTTGTAGAAGCAAGTATAACTAGTCGAAAGGTGGATACCGCCTATTAGCAGATGAAAGGAAGCTTTGGAGAAAAGAGGATCATCTGTATGAATATCAAGAGGTCATATGGCTAGCCAATATTAAACTAGGGAGGGAAAAATCAGATGAAAATAATATGTAGAGGAGTTCAATAAATGGAGGGATTCAACAAGGTAAATGAACTTGGTACACTTATGGAAAGGAAAGAGGAAAGACATGAAGCTGACATTGGAGATATGAGACTGTGAGGAGAATTTGACAAAGCACAGAAACTTCTACTTTGCAATAACGCCCTGCACTAAGCAATATTCTCTCGGAATTACTGTAATCGTCAATATACATTACATATCTTGAAACTAGTACCGACCTGCTACGTCTCTTTGTGAAACGGGGCAGAGTGCTGAAAACTGATCGTTTGGAAATGCAGTATGTTCCTGGACCTATCACATAATAGTATTAAAACCGTGGTGAGTCTCATCGAGAAAAAAGATAGGTTACATAATTTATTTATTCATACTGTGAGCCTAAACATCTTCGTGCAAAGTTTTGTTGCAACAGAGGAATTATCTTTCAACGGTACTAACAAGAATGGGAACAGCGAGTAAAAAGTCAATGAAAGAAAGCAGCAGCGCAGAACTATCAAAAAATTTGGTTCTAATGAAATATGAAATCAACAACACCATAACGAAAATTTTCAGATTGGTCACACAATGTTGGAGACAACCTCCAGCGAACATACCCCGTCCTCTGGCTGTCTCAACTCCACGTCACGTTCGATGAGTTTGCTGCAAACGAGAAGAGGAATGTTCAAATGTGTGTTAAATCTTATGGGACTTGACTGCTACGGTCATCAGTCCCTAAGCTGACACACACACCCATACCCGAGGGAGGATTCGAACCTCCACCGAGAAGAGGTTACTGGCTCCGACGTGGCATTTCCGTACCTCGGCTTATGGCCAGTAACAATTTCATGCACTTCAAAAGAAAACATGGAGTAGGTGTCAGGAGTAAACGACGTTGACGTATAGAGGCGTAAATTCCCCACCCACACGAAACGTACATAAGCCATGGTTACATAGATATCTGAGCGATACGAAACCGTTCAACATCCTGCGGAGAGGCTTTAGAAGATTTTAGATGAAGCCGGAAAAAAACAGGACACTCCAGAAGAAGGGTGCATTTACTGTAGATACGGTGACAAATTCCCCACAGCCTGATGTAGCACTGGCTGTGACTACTTTACTGAGATGGCTTAATTTTGAGTCATGTGCATCTTGCGTCGCGTCTTAAGATGTTGCGACGCCTAACACGTAGGTCCGGCCTTTGGGTTAAGATCAAGTTCCTAGCAGTGTAATGAAATTTGTAAGAAAGGAAGATTAGCAAGGCTAATGCGTAAGGCAATCAAACTGCTGTAGAAGTGTAACCGTCTTCAGCATTATTGTCTGTTCGACACAGTTAAGCGTAATACAGGGTTATTACAAATGATTGAAGCGATTTCACAGCTCTACAACAACTTTATTATTTGAGATATTTTCACAGTGCTTTGCACACACATACAAAAACTCAAAAAGTTTATTTAGGCATTCACAAATGTTCGATATGTGCCCCTTTAGTGATTCGGCAGACATCAAGCCGATAATCAAGTTCCTCCCACACTCGGCGCAGCATGTCCCCATCAATGAGTTCGAATGCATCGTTGATGCGAGCTCGCAGTTCTGGCACGTTTCTTGGTAGAGGAGGTTTAAACACTGAATCTTTCACATAACCCCACAGAAAGAAATCGCATGGTGTTAAGTCGAGAGAGCGTGGAGGCCATGACATGAATTGCTGATCATGATCTCCACCACGACCGATCCATCGGTTTTCCAATCTCCTGTTTAAGAAATGCCGAACATCATGATGGAAGCGCGGTGGAGCACCATCCTGTTGAAAGATGAAGTCGGCGCTGTCGGTCTCCAGTTGTGGCATGAGCCAATTTTCCAGCATGTCCAGATACACGTGTCCTGTAACGTTTTTTTCGCAGAAGAAAAAGGGGCCGTAAACTTTAAACCGTGAGATTGCACAAAACACGTTAACTTTTGGTGAATTGCGAATTTGCTGCACGAATGCGTGAGGATTCTCTACCGCCCAGATTCGCACATTGTTTCTATTCACTTCACCATTAAGAAAAAATGTTGCTTCATCACTCAAAACATGTTTCGCACTGAACGCATCCTCTTCCATGAGCTGTTGCAACCGCGCCGAAAATTCAAAGCGTTTGACTTTGCCATCGGGTGTCAGGGCTTGTAGCAATTGTAAACGGTAAGGCTTCTGCTTTAGCCTTTTCCGTAAGATTTTCCAAACCGTCGGCTGTGGTACGTTTAGCTCCCTGCTTGCTTTATTCGTCGACTTAAGCGGGCTACGCGTGAAACTTGCCCGCACGCGTTCAACCGTTTCCTCGCTCACTGCAGGCCGACCCGTTCATTTCCCCTTACAGAGGTATCCAGAAGCTTTAAACTGCGCATACCATCGCCGAATGGAGTTAGCAGTTGGTGGATGTTTGTTGAACTTCGTCCTGAAGTGTCGTTGCACTGTTATGACTGACTGATGTGAGTGCATTTCAAGCATGACATACGCTTTCTCGGCTCCTGTCGCCATTTTGTCTCACTACGCTCTCGAGCGTTCTGGTGGCAGAAACCTGAAGTGCGGCTTCAGCCGAACAAAACTTTATGAGTTTTTCTACGTATCTGTAGTGTGTCGTGACCATGTGTCAATGAATGGAGCTACAGTGAATTTATGAAATCGCTTCAATCATTTGTAATAGCCCTGTATTGATGTCATATGCTCAGGAGGAACAAGCGAAATGTTGAATTTGAAAGAAGTCCGCCAATAAATATGCTCACACAAAGGACAGACGCATACCCTTTTTGGAACTGGGGTCGGGGACTCCCGTAAAAAATACTCGTTCTACATTTCATCAGATGTACCATTACAGATAGTAGTAACACAATACTGGACATTAAAATTGCTACACCAAGAAGAAATGCAGATGATAAACGGGTATTCATAGGACAAATATTGTATTATACTACAACTGACATGTGATTACATTTCACGCGATTTGGGTGCATAGATCCCGAGAAATCAGTACCCAGAACAACCACCTCTGGCCGTAATAACGGCCTTGATACGCCTGGACATTGAATCCAATAGAGCTTGGATGGCATTTACAGGTACAGCTGCCCATGCAGCTTCAACACGATACCACAGTTCATCAAGAATAGTGACTGGCGTATTGTGACGAGCTAATTGTTCGGGCACCATTGACCAGACGTTTTCAATTGGTGAGAGATCTGGAGAATGTGGTGGCCAGGGCAGCAGTCGAACATCTTCTGTATCCAGAAAGGCCCGCACAGGACATGCAACATGCGGTCGTGCAGTCCATGCTGCTGCAATCGTCGTCGAACTGTTCGTGCGGATGATTGTTGTCTTGCAAACGTCCCCATCTGTTGACTCAGGGATCGAGAGGTGGGTGCACGATCCGTTACAACCATGCGGATAAGATGCCTGTCATCTCGACTGCTAGTGATACGTGGCCGTTGGGGTCAAGCACGGCTTTCCGTATTACCCTCCTGAACCCACCGATTCCATATTCTGCTAACAGTCATTGGATCTCGACCAACGCGAGCAGCAATGTCGCGATAGGCTACAATCCGACCTTTATCAAAGTCGGAAACGTCAGAGTACGCATTTCTCCTCCTTACACGAGGCATTACAACAACGTTTCACCAGGCAACGCCGGTCAACTGCCGTTTGTGTATGAGAAATCGGTTGGAAACTTTCCTCATGTCAGTACGTTGTAGGTGTCGCCACTGGTGCCAACCTTGTATGAATGCTCTGAAAAGCTACTCATTTACATATCACAGCATCTTCACCCTGTCGGTTGAATTTCGTGTCTGTAGCACGTCATCTTCGTGGTGTAGCAATTTTAATGGCTAGTAGTGTAGATAATCGAAGCACTATCGAGTTAGATTTTAAGTATAAGATTAAGACACCGTACGAATATCACCCATGCTCTCTGCATGTGGTAGGGAGCGCTGCACTATACTTCGGCCCACGTGACGGGAAGCGTATTTCGCGGTTGCCTCTTTGGTGGCAATATCGACCTTGAGGTCGAGAGAAAGTAAGACAATGAGAAAGCGCCGTCTGGAGTGGAACCTCTAACCTCTGGTGAACTGAAGTCGCTCTGTGTATTCCCACTGATTTGTGGGTCGAAACAGAGCTAGTACTAGCCCAGTGTTTACGTATGCATATATTAGAACCCAAGACGTAACTGTTATACGGTGCTAATCGTATACTTGCATTTCTCCTTCCCACCACAGCTCTGCGGTTTTGATGAGTGACGGAATGGCGTTTCTGCGAGCGCTTTCTACACAACTCGTGCCCCATTACTATACCGTGCGGGGGCGTAAAACCGTGACGTATAACGATCTTGTGTTGTAATATAGCACAGATAGGGAAAGTGACGATTCTCGGGATCAGATGGCCCCTAAGGAAGCTGTATTTTCTGAGACTGTGGAGGGTTCAAGACGAAAATTAAGTAATGCAGTGTATACAGGTGCTTATCCGTTCGGTAAGAAGAAGAGTGGTAACTAGGAAAAAACTGATTCTTTTGCCCACACTTCAGACGAAACACATACAAAATTCGTCCAATTAAAAAACAACAACAATAATAACAACAATGTTTCTTGTGTAATTAATTCGCAGCAGTCTTCGAAATTTTGTACATTTACATACATACATCCGTATATAAACACATACATTCTTACACATGCGTCAATAACCAGGGTAACTTTACGAAATATCTCAAACTACGCATCGAAGTAAAAAACGGAAATATACCACTGTTGTCTATGAAACCTTTAATGGGAACATCTCATTTTATTATAGAATAGGATTTTACAGGAAAAAATACACTATGTGATCAAAAGTATCCGGATAGCATCAAAAACATATGTTTTTCATATTAGGTGCATTGTGCTGTCACCCACTGCCAGGTACTCCATCTCAGCTACCTCAGTAGTCATTAGATATTGTGAGAGGAATGGTGGGCTCCGCAGAACTTACGGACTTCGAACGTGGTCACGTGATTGGGTGTCACTTGTGTAATTCGTGTGTAAGCGGGAGTTCCGCATTCCTAAACATTCCTAGGTCCACTGTTTCCGATGTGATAGTGAAATGGAAACGTGAAGGGACAAGTACAGCTCAAAAGCGTACAGGCCGACCTCGTCTGTTCTATGACAGAGACCGCCGACAGTTGAAGAGGGACCATCACATAGGAATTCCAAACTGCATCAGGATCTACTGCAAGTACTATGATAGTTCAAAAATGGTTCAAATGGCTCTGAGCACTATGGGACTCAACTGCTGTGGTCATCAGTCCCCTAGAACTTAGAACTACTTAAACCTAACTAACCTAAGGACATCACACACATCCATGCCCGAGGCAGGATTCGAACCTGCGACCGTAGCAGTCGCACGGTTCCTGACTGCGCGCCTAGAACCGCGAGACCACCGCGGCCGGCTACTATGATAGTTAAGTGGGAGGTGAGAAAACTTCGATTTCTTGCGTCGAGCGGCTGCTCATAAGCCACACACACGCTGGTAAATCCCAAACGACGCCTCGCTTGGTGTAAGAAGCGTAAACATTGGACGACTGAACAGTGGAAAAATATTGTGTGGAGTGACGAACCACGGTACACAATGTGGCAGTCAGATGCCATGATGTGGGTATGGCGAATTCCCGGTGAACGTCATCTGCCAGCGTGTGTTGTGCCAAAAGTAAAATTCGGATGCGGTGGTGTTATGGTGTGGTTGTGTATTTCATGGAGAGGGCTTGCACCTCTTGTTGTTTTGCGTATCACTATCACGGCACAGGCCTACATTGACGTTTTAAGCACCTTCTTGCTTCCCACTGTTGAAAAGTAATTCGGGGATGGCGATTTCAGCACGATCGAGCACCTGTTTGTAATGCACGGCCTGTGGCAGAGTGATTGCACGACAATAACATCCATGTAATGTTCTGGCCTGCACAGAGTCCTGTCTTGAATCCTATAGAACACCTTTGGGATGTTTTGGAACGCCGACTTCGTGCCAGGCCTCACGGACCGACGTCGATACATGACCTCAGTGCAACACTCCGTGAAGAATGGGCTGCCATTCCCCAAGAAACCTTCCAGCACCAGACAGAACGTATTCCTGCGTGAGAGGAAGCTATCATCAAGGCTAAGAGTGGACCAACACTATATTGAATTCCAGCATTACCGATAGAGGGCGCCACGACCTTGTTAGTCATTTTCAGCCAGGTGTCCGAATACATTTGATCACATAGTGTACGTAACTTTTGCAAGTACCACTTTTGGTTCAAAATGGTTCAGTTGGCTCTGAGCACTATGGGACTTAACATCAGAGGTCATCAGTCCCCTAGAACTCAGAACTTCTTAAACCTAACTAACCTAAGGACATCACACACATCCATGCCCGAGGCAGGATTCGAACCTGCAACGGTAGCGGTCGCGCGGTTCCAGACTGAAGCGCCTAGAACCGCTCGGCCACACCGGCCGGCTGTGACCACTTTTGGCTCTGCGCGATAGATGGCACTGAGTTCCAGAATTGTCTATAGAAAAATGCAATCGGTGAAAACATTAGAAACAAAGGTTTATGGCAAACAACTGTTTTGAAGTTTTCTTCGTTTATCTGTTTAGTTTTCATTCATTATTTGACTTGATCTCGCTGGCTACATGCCGTCCCTCGTTTCTTCAACACGCTCCTTCAGAGCCTGACTCCTTTATTAGAATGTAGACGATTTCTAAGAGAGAAAACTTAAATCGTTCACATTTATGGAGAAAATGTTATTAATGTGAATAATGCTGTAAAACTTCATGCTTAACGTTTTCCGGGCAGGGATCGAACACGTGCTGTTCTTGTCGGGTTTCTCGACAGTGTTCCATCGATGGAACAGTGCATATATGAAAAAGAACCGTCGAGGAACCGTTTCTGTAGAGAATAACGAAAGTGGGATACTAGCTGCAGTGAACCAAAGCCCCACAATTAATTTACCAAGATTGTGGCTCCAGTCAAAATAAAAGTTATCAGTCAGACTACAGTTGGCCTGCATTTTGAAACGTAGAAAATATCATCCGTTTCATATTTCCCTCCATCAAGAACATTATGGGAACGATTTTCAGAACCAGATGACATTTCACCACTAGCACTCTGGGTAAATACCGACAGATCCCAATTTCTCTGAGTAATTTTCTCTGTCTACTCGCCTTCAGGAATCACGGTACAATTGATCAACATGACATGAATTATTGGAATGTGGAAAAACCTTATTGATTACACCAAGTTCAACGTCAGCGTCCGTGGAACGTGAATTTTTGATGTGGAATAAATTCATTTGCCAATTTTTTATAGATGGAATCTTAAATGGTGATTAACATTGAAGATTTTTGAGAACGAACTTCAGTACTGCTTACAGACCTTCCCTTGGACTTGCAGAGAATAATTTGGCGTCAACGTGGTGATTGTCCAGCACATTATGCTGTAGCATCACTCAAGTATCATATCACGTGTACATGCGCCAAAGCCTGCAATATCGCTCGATCTTACTTCAACTGACTTCAGTTTGTGGGGATACCTGAAGTGTAAAGTTTAGAAAGAAGTGACAACAACTACGATGACATGTTTCAACGTATCTCCAATGTAAGCCAGCAGATAACATCGGAAACATTTCTCAGTTGTATCGAATCATTCCATATGGGGATAAATATGTGCAACGAAGTCGGCAGCGGTATTTTTGAGCATTTCCTGTGAGTTCTTACAAACAAGTACCCCGTTGGTGAGAGGTGACAGGACACACCTCAAACAAACTTTTTTTCAGAATTACCAATCACGACGGTTTTTTTCGTTTGATACAACGCATTTTTCTCGAGATAATACCGTTTTAGAGCTCAGTTCTTGTCGATTACAGTGCCATCTATTGTGCTAAGACAAAAGCGCTACATAAAAGTGTTACATATTTTTCCCGTAGAATCCGATTTTACAATAAAAATATGATGTTCCTATCTAAGATTTCAAATTTTTAATCTGATGCAAGCTTTCTGAGATATTTCTTGCCTCATAATGAACAATTCACCCCATATACAGGGTTTGTCCTAAGAGCCTGGTGTTTCGCTAGACATTTGCAATTTCGTTTTTGCAACGTGTAGATGGAGTCGGCCGAAACATATACTGCTCATTACGATTTTCAATCTACACCCAGTCTCACGGAAGAGCGTCCGTTTGTTTCCCGTTGCAAGCAGAAGCTTAATTTTACATGTTCATTCAGTGAAACTGTTCCGAATTAGTCTCGTGCGATTTCGTTTCATCGATATGTATTTACAAACAATCCTGTGGAGTAACGTCCGCAACTATTATACCAGAGGTTAAAATACCGCTACATTTGTTTGGTTCTCTTATTACCACGCGACCGGTTTCGGGCTCTTATATGCCTGTCTTTAGCTGCCGCAATTTGGTACTGTGACTCCGTATACCGCTGTGGACGTGTACAAGACGCAGTGTGCGACCAACGAGTGCAGGGAATGTACTCACTCATATGTACCTTTGTGTGTGTGTGTGTGTGAACAGAATAACATTCAATTTTTTTGTGCATGAAAATCGTCATGCCCTGTGATTGTGTCTGCAATCGGAACGTTGCTAGCCCTCGTTTATACTTCCGTACTATTGTAATGAGTATTCAGTATCTCCAGCTGACGGAATGGAGGTCGGGCACACTAATAAAGACATATTTCTGAAATTTGGCTGAACTGCTCCTCAGGGATGTCCGCAAGGGGTATTAGACTAATTTTTTATTTTACTTAATTCATTGGGAATTAGAAAGAAACTTAACCAATGGCACACGACTAAACCAAATCTTTGTTTCAAACTTCCAACAATTTATTATTTTTTTTTCAATATTCAAAAACCTGTGTTATTACTCCATTCACCATATTCTGTAGATTAAGAACACTGTTTCTTGTTTAAGGTAAGGGAGGCAGACTGTAGGAGTTCCGTCATGGATAAACTCATTTTTTACGGAGCAGCTTTAACTTCACGGATTGGGTGTATTAATGCTGACAAAATTTCTTAAAAAATCAGATAATATTGAAAAAAACTGACAATATTGTTCAAGAATAAATAATGTGCAAAAGATTTACTTTGATCGTTTAATTGGTTTTTCCAAAAGAATCGCAGAAATTTCTTATCTTTTGGGATGACTGAGGAGACTGAACTCTTAAAGTGCACTAACAGGTATCTACTTTTGGTGAGGTAGAGGAGATGTATAACACATTATAAGTTATGGACATATTAATACACCATTTTGAAATTATGGAAACTGATGAAATATTGTAGAAACTTGTTGTAGAACAACAAAGATTTTAAAACTTCGTTGTGCTTATACGTAAAAAAAGTCTTTGGTAATAGCTGTGGCACTGGCCGCTGTGGCCGAGCGCTTCTAGGCGCTTCAGTGCGGAACCGCGCTGCTGCTACGGTCGCAGGTTCGAATCCTGCCTCGTGTATGGATGTGTGTGATGTCCTTAGGTTAGTTAGGTTTAAGTAGTTTTAAGTGTAGGGGACTGATGACCTTAGATGTTAAGTGCCATAGTGCTTAGAGCCATTTGAACCATTTGAAAAGCTGTGGCGTACGACATACAGGACATTTACAACTGTTGTCGGGGATACATCAGCCTAGGCAGTCACCGAAGATTCGTCATCGCTGAAAGTCTGTGCTGTCAGACCTAGTGGCAGATCAGCACCCCAGTACGAATAGATATAGGCCTTTCTTTTTCTTCGGTCTTCTGACTGGTTTGATGCGGCCCGCCAAGAATTCCTCTCCTATGCTAACCTCTTCATCTCAGAGTAGCACTTCCAACCTACGTCCGTCCTCAACCATTTGCTGCATGTATTCCAATCCCTGTCTTCCTCTACAGTTTTTGCCCTCTACAGCCTCCTCTAGTACCATGGTTGTCATTCCCTCATGCCGGTCGCTGTGGCCGAGTGGTTCTAGGCGCTTCAGTCAGCAACCGCGCTGCTGCTACGGTAGCAGTTTCGAATCCTGCCTCGGGCATGGATGTGTGTGATGATCTTAGTGAGGTTTAAGTAGTTCTAAGTCCAGGGGACTGATGACCTCAGATGTTAAGTCCCATAGAGCTTAGAGCAGTTTGAGCCATTCCCTCATGTTTTAACGAATATCCTATCATCCTGTCCCTTCTCCTTATCAGTGATTTCCACATATTCCTTTCCTCTACGGTTCTGCGTAGAACCACTTCATTCCGTACCTTATCAGTCCACCTGATTTTCAACAGTCCTCTGTAACACCACATCTCAAATGCTTCGATTCTCTTCTGGTAACTTTAAATGCTTCCAGAGATGTCGTAGGGCAGGGAGAAAACGAGCGATATTGTCGGGTAGTTACAGATAAATCAGTGAAGTTTATCTGAAATACAGGTATTTATAACGTTCTATTAATGGTACTTCGTGCTGGCCATTCACCAAACACCAGACAGTGATTACACAGAGGAAACCTAAAGCTCTAGCACCGGATAGCTGGATCGGTGCTTGCGGCAGTGAAAGTTGTCAGTCTCGGCGAACAGTGACGATCCGTATTAAGGGTATTCGCAGCGCCTGTATCAGCCATAGTGCCCGTAGTTTCGCTGCCCACAGAAAGCCCCGAGGGCACTGAGGAGTGCGCCGCCCGGCTTTCACTTCTCTCCCGGCAGATGGCGCGTCCACTCCGGGCCCGGGGCGCCGAAGGCCGCATTCCTGTCTCGGCAAGGCCATTGTCCCGGGCAGCTAAAGTCATTACAAGAAGTAGATCAGGAGTAAGAGGCCGGCCCGACCCAGCCTGGCCGGCGAGACGAAAGTAATTGCACGTGCGCGGCGCCGGCGGCGCAAGAAACGCGAAAGTGGGAAAGAGGCGATCCGCTTCGAGGCGAGGCGAGACGCGCACAGCGTGGCCAATCAGCGGCCGTTCTGGCCCTCTCACCCGGCAGGCGGGTTCAGTGCCCGACTCAGTCACTATCGCATTTAGATCACACAACTAATATCTTCTTATTTTTCTCCTTCTTCTTCTTCTTTTTCTTCTTCTTCATCTCATGTACTATGCAAGTTACCTGTTACGGTACTCCACCTCTTGTACTATCTTCCTATATTTCTTCTTGCAGTGCATTTATAATTAAAAGCCATCACCGGATTATTTCTCCACCCATAGTGTCTACATGTTCCATTTTGGACCATTTTCCTCTATTTAGTCATTTACTTTATACAGGGTGAGTCAAAAGTCATTGGACACCTTCATAAATTGGAAGATTGAAGGGAAAACTGAAATGTGATGATGGGAACATAGGTTTGACTTGGGGCCACAGCTTTTGGAGTAAATGTCATTAATGGCCGCCATCTTGAAATCCACCATTTTGGATTCAATTAATTTTTTTTAAATCGGAAGGGGGGTGTATGACACAGCAAATAACACTCGCTTGAGCTCTGGCATTGAGTGCTCTAATTCTTTTTCTCAATCCTGTACAATTTAGAAGATATTAATGTGGTTGCGGCGACTACAGTTGTGCATTGCACGGGATGGACAACACGTAGAACATGTGTTGTTGCAGTCGGTATGAAGGTAATTTCCCAACCTTGTACATTAATAACCTCTATACTGTACAAGATAGACAAAAACAAATTACACCACTAAATTCCATAGCTCAAACGAGTGTTATTTGATGTGTCATACACCCCCCTTCCCAGTACAAAAAATTACATGAATCCAAAATGGCGGCTTTCAAGAAGGCGGCCATGAATGACATCCACTCCAGGAGTTGCGGCCCCACATCAAACCTATGTTCCCATCATCACATTTCAACTTTCCCTTTAATCTTCCAACTTATGAAGGTGTCTAAGGACTTTTGACTCACCCTGTATATTTTTAAGTCTCTCCTTTATATTTTAATTTCTTTTTCGCCCGTCCCTTGTACATGGCCCCACACTTCGCTTCTTGGAATGCACTTTCCTTGAGCCCGTGTTCTACTTTCTTGGTGTATTCCTGTTGCCCATTCTTTATTTCCGTAATTAAGAATTGGTAGCGTTTTTTTTCATTTTTTTTCTTTTTGAGTAAACAATCTTCTGACTGGTTTGATGCTGCCCACCACCAATTCCTCGGCTGTGCCATCTTCCTCATCTCAGAGAAGCTCTTGCAAATTCAAGTGGTTCAAATGGCTCTGAGCACTATTTGACTTAACTTCTGAGGTCATCAGTCCCTTAGAACTTAGAACTACTTAAACCTAACTAATCTAAGGACATCACACATATCCATGTCCGAGGCGGGATTCGAACCTGCGACCGTAGCGGTCGCACGGTTCCTGACTGTAGCGCCTAGAACCGCTCAGCCACTCCGGCCGCCTAGCTCTTGCAACCTAAGTCCACAAGTACTTGCTGAATGTATTCCAATCTCACTTTTGCTCTACAGATTTTACCCTCTACAGTTCGATCTACTGCCACGAAACCTATTTCGAGATGTCTTAACAGATGTCCTATTATCCTACCCCTTTCCTGTTATCGGATTTTTCCACATTTTCCTTACATCGCCGATTCTCCGGACAGGCTCCACATTCGTTACTTCAGCAGTCCACCTTATTTCAACGTTCTTCTGTAGCACCACATTTCAGAAGCTTCGAGTTTCTTCGTTTTCGGATTTCCTGCAGTCCATACTTCGCTACCATACAATGCCGTGCTTCAGAAGTACATTCTAAGAAATTTCTTCTAAAAATAAAGATGTACCTTTGATACAAGTAGGCTTCTCTTGGCCAAGAACGCTCTTTTGGCCACTGTTAGTGTTATTTTTATGTCCTCCTAGCTCAGTTACGGGCTAATTTGCTGGTTAGGTAGCAGATTTCCGTGCCTTCATCTACTTCGCGTACGCAAATCCTGAAGTTAAATTTATCGCTCTTCTTATTTCTCCTACTTTTCATTACTTTCGTTTTTCTTCAATTTACTCTCAATCCATATTCTGTACTTATCAGACCCTTCATTCGATTCAGCAGACCCTGCAGTTCTTTACTTTCCTGAGGACAGCAATGTCATCAGCGAATCGTAACATTGATATCCTTTCACCTTGAATTTTAATTCCACTCTTGAACCTTTCCATTTTTTCCGTCATTGCTTTTCCGTTGTATAGACTGAACAGTAAGGGCGAAAAAATCCCTGTCTTACATCCTTTTTAAACCGAGCACTTCGTTCTTAGTCTTCCAGTCTTATTTCTCCCCTTTGGCTCTTGCACATACTGTATAATACCCGTCTTTCCGTATAGCTTATCCCCGTTTTTCTCAGAATTTGTAAACATCTTACACAATTTGACATTCTCGAACACTTTTTTCAAGTCGACAAATTCTATGAATGTGTCTCGACACTTTTTTTTTTCTTGCTTCCATTAACAAGCGCACCGTCAGACTTACCTCTGCTGTTTCTTTTATAAAACTTCAACTGAGTTTCTTTCCCGGCTTTATTCTGCGAAATTTTTACGATGGTTCATATATGGAAGCAAATTTACAACGTCACGATTATATTCATAAGTTAGATCGCAACCTAGATAATTTAAAATTTTTCACTTACTCTAAATTTTATTAGCCACGACTATTTTAGATCTCACTGGCTGTCTGCCCTGAAATGCCATCATTTTCTTCTCATGTTAGGATGTAATGTAAGGCTGTCTGCTGCATCAGACAGACTCCCACCAGAAGGTAATCTTCATTCTCCGTAATCATAGTCACGTCATCTGCATACAAAATTATATTTACTCTAGTGTTGCGATCTAGAAGAACTCTATTTATGTTCCACATTTTCCATTTGTTGCTGGCTTCATGTATACTAGAGCTGGAGAAACACAGTATCATTGACGTAACCCCGTTCTTTGCGTTCATTGACCTTGTTGTTACATTTCCCACATCTATAACAATTTCAGTGTTTGTGTGTATACTCTTAATAGCGTTTAAATGAGATGGATAACCTTGTTCAGTCACGATATTCCATAACATTTCTGTTTTCGCGTTATTGAATGCTTTCGCAGAATCCACAAAAGCAAGATGGATTTCCCTACTGAACTGTCGTCTCTTTTTTACAGCTTATTACAGCGTAAAAACATTGCCAATAGTTTCATTTGATCTTCTGATATTAGCTCCTCCGCGATAATTTTAATTTTTTCATTCACGAGCTGGCATATAATTTATAGGCTGAATCCATGAGGCTTATATCTAGATAATTGCTACGTTTATTTTTTTCACGCTTTTTGAAGACAGATATTCGTCTGGCTCTCAGGCAGTCTATTGATACCTTCTTATTTTATCAACATTCATTAAATATGTGAAGAAGTCCTAGATGTAGGAATGACCCTCTGTATTTTCATAGTTCCACGTTAATACATCTAAACCAGTGGCTTTCCTATTCTATGTAGCTTTCAGATCTTCCAGGAGTTCTCTCACGTCTGTAACACTCATTCCTTTTGCCTCATTTAGCTGAGATTACGTCTGATTTAAAGTCTCGTCATACCACATTTTTTTATAATGAGCTATTCATTCACCCTCTCGTATACTATTAACAGGTATACGATCATTTTATTGTCTGTTTATTTTATCACTTTATGAGCTATAGTTCATCTGTCAAGTAAATCATTCTCTATAGTGTTAACAAAACATTCCCATGATTCTGCTTGCGATTTCTAGTTGTGTATTTAGAATTACTTCTCTTTTAATTCGATATGCTTTTCATTCGTGGCATTGTTTGAAAATTTCTTATTTTTATTTAATTGCTGATTACATCTGGCGTCGAAATCCTTACTCCTCTACGTTTCCTGTGTTTCCTTTTCTTCCGTAGAATCACATTATTCTGTTCCATAGGGCTGTCTTTAAGTTTCTCCATTCTTTTCCAAGTCTTCTACCGGTTTTGAATTTCATAATGTCTTTGTCATCTACTTTTGGCGGATCTCCTATACTGCTTTCTTCTAAAAGATAATCGTCAAGAACTTTTCTTTCTTTAGATCCTCAGTTGTATGTACGAGAGAAATTTTTTTCTAAGGTCCGATTGATCGCGAAATGGAAACCGTAGAAACTCAGAAATGTTTTATTTGAACCATTTAACTACACGTATCAGCTGCAACTCAAGAAATTGTCGTTCCAATAGGCATAGCGTTGCACCAACTTTACAATACGCTTGTCCTAGAAGGCAGCCAACTGTGCTTTCCGCCAATACTCTACGCTGATCTGCAGCTTGTTTTCTGTGTCAAAATGTTATCCTCATAAGCAGCGGTTGATGTGCACAAGAACATGAAAACCAGAGGGAGTCACGTATTGGCTACTTGATTAAACACTTCCCATAGAATACGCTATAGCAGCGTGTTTGTTTGTAGCTGCTGTGTGCGGCTGAGCATTGTCACGAAGAAGGACAATGCCTGATGACAACGTTCCACTTCGCCCACTCTGAACTGCATTTAGTAGACGATTTTCTCAACTCACCTGATACAGTCGCTGACCTAGATCATCGGCTGATACTCGCTTCCTTCCCCGACAGCCTGCATCATTGACGTCTGTATGTTCTGCTTCACAGTTCCTGCGTCATTGCCACTATTTGCTGTCACACATGACAGTTACGTTGTGTGGGCTGCGTGAAATCAGACGGGACCCCTCAGTGTGACGAATGACAGTATGCACTTTACACTTGTTGAGAGACTTTATTATTTTAGGCATCTTTACGTGCTTACTGCCCGTCAAAACTGAAAAGTGCAACATGACGCGGTTTTTTTTATAAAAAAAAAGGCGCCCTCGTAACTCAAGATCTGTTTCTGGTTTGAATTCACTCATATTGACAACTGTAAAATGTGTTGTATAGTAAGAAATTATAAAATGTTATAAACCGTAAACTATTTATGGTAGTGTGGTGTCACCGCCAGACACCACACTTGCTAGGTGGTAGCCTTTAAATCGGCCGCGGTCCATTAGTATACGCCGGACCCACGTGTCGCCACTGTCAGTAATTGCAGGCCGAGCGCCACCACACGGCAGGTCTAGAGAGACGTCCTGGCACTCGCCCCAGTTGTACAGCCGACTTTGCCTGAGATGGATTACTGACAAATACGCTCTCATTTGCCGAGACGATAGTTAGCATAGCCTTCAGCTACATTTGCTACGACCTAGCAAGGCGCCGTATTCAATTGACATTGAGATTCTATTAATGTATCATCAAGAGCGATGTTCTACAAATGTGGATTAAAGTTAAGTATTCCAGAAGCTACGTACTTTTCTTTATAGCATTCATTACGTATCCTGTTTCAGACCTCACGCCAGCCTGCGTGAGTTTAAGCGCGTGCCTTTCGGCTTCCTCTCATTGTGTCTAGGCTGTCTTGTCTAGACACAACAGGTAGCATTACTGTTGTAGACGTGAAACAACCACTGGTAGGCTGATTAAACTGATGATCATAAACACAGACCACAAAAAATGCATGCAAATGAGAGGCAGTTTCAATTTTGCTAAAGAAGCATAGAGCTGTAATTACCAAATTGGACAGCATCATATTTACCACAGAAGGGTGTACTAGCAAAGACGGGAAATAGAATAACAGAATGTTTTGTCACCACCTAAGACTTTAAAGAATTTGGCAATATATCCGAATTTTCCTTAATTATGCGTACACGAAGCACGGGAGCCATGCTTCAAAATTGTCAGAAATGGATACGTCTGCTGGACAGGTCGAAATTCAGTGACTCCTTTTTGCAGACGATCTAATAATTTCTGTAAACAACGTTGCGCCGTTCTTATTGTAGCATAGAAGCGAGCAGTTGAGTTTTAGTGAAGATATGATATTTGTGAAACTGTCAGAAACCGTCTGGAACACATTAGGTTTCTTTGTAAATAAATCTTCTGCTACCAGTCACTATTTTTCTTTATTCTACTTTTCTCACGACGCGTTTGGGGAAATGACTCCCATTTTCAAGTGGTTTTCTTGTGTGTATTAAGCCATTTCTATTGATGGTGTCAGTGTGTGAGAGTCTGCTTCATTTCGTTGACTTTTACTGTAACGTATAATAAACACGCGATATTTAGTTGGGTATCGGTGCTTTTGGTGACCTTATCCCCGACGAGAACTAAAACGGGATGGCCAGCTTTGTTATGGGAATTAGTGATACAGATATGTTTGAGAAAAGTTTGTCAACATTCGACTGGAATAATAGAGACGACTGGAGAGAGAAAACGACTAACTTTCCCTCGGAAAAGCCAAAGGAACAAGAAGAAGTTATACTAGAACGTTGTTTTGGCTGCATTCGAAGAAGGATATGGACCGCTTGTTAGATAACAGTCGATAATTTCATAGGAAAACTGCCACTGTAAGAACGAGGGAACGGAATCTACCTAAACAGATTTCATGAAAGGTGTGTACTACAAGCCAACAGCTTCCATTCAGTTATATGACGACAGTAAAAATTGAGAACTACTATAGATTTTAGGCAAAATTGTCTCTGTCACTACTTTAAGCAGATTTTTGAGGAGGTTTGTCAGTCATGAACTGGGATAAACAAGGAATTCATACTAACGGATCTTGTCTGGAAGACCTTAGATCGGCAGATCATGTTAATGTGTTGCATCAGATCCAGAACAACAGCATCAGTAATGGAGATCAGTTGTTCTGATAATTAATTACAATACGGACAAAATAATCCGCTAATTGACACATACAGGATGTACAGAAATTACACCGACAAACTCCGAGGGGACCCAGAGGTGGCTTGAGGAAAAAAATCGGGATATTTGAAGAAATAAGAAACATCAGTACTGCACTTTAATTAGGCGACAAGCTCCGACATTGTCAGTTTCATCTTCAGGACTCTGAACATCAGAAATCACAAAACACATAATATATTAAAAGTAATGCACAAGGTCCCTTTAAATGGTTATTTATAAACATTAAAGCACGTGTGTGAACTGATATCTGTAGTTACATATATGCTACTATACATACGAAACGAAGCTGTTGTTCTGATATTGATATGCAGTGTTTTTTCAGTTATAGAACACTGAAAAAAGGAGAGAGGTGAAATATCACATAAGGTGTACGAAAAAAAATGATATACCTAATAATTCGTATTATAAAATAAACAAGCTAAATTATATGAAACTTCCACCGCAAATATTGCGGAAATGGAAAGTGCTACTAACGCGCGTTTTACGCAGAATGGATTGATTGTTAGGGACTAGTATTGTTAGCCCATAAACAAATTGTTATAATGCTTAGAAATTGTACTTTTGTGCAAACCTACACCTTTTTTATATGGAAAAATGCCTAATGGCATTAACAAACTAAAATAGGGTAA
The DNA here is from genome assembly GCF_023898315.1 of Schistocerca nitens. NCBI lineage: Eukaryota > Metazoa > Arthropoda > Insecta > Orthoptera > Acrididae > Schistocerca > Schistocerca nitens. The sequence goes on along the minus strand of NC_064615.1, from coordinate 789,237,421 downwards.
AGTAGAATGTCAGTTGTCTTTGTTGGAGGATTCTAATGTGAGTCGTTTACGGGATATCGTATTTTGAAAAGTTTCCACACCGACACTCGTTTGTGTCTTTCAAACTGCATAGTCGCTAGGTACGATGTTTCGATTTCTTACAGTGCACGTGTTTGTTCCTCGACTGCATTTCGACTTGCTAGCCAGTTAGCGTGTGGCAGTCCAACCAGTCGGTCGTGAGTGGATGATCAGATTTACCATTGCAGAAAAAGCCGACATTGTAAGAAAAATGCAAGTCGTTCTTGTATGGTGTATGCGGAAAGATACCCCAAGAGACGTCATCCATCTCGATAATTATTTATCAAGCTTTTTTATCAGTTACGTGAAAGTAGTAGTGTAGCACCTAGACACCATAAGAAAAGGAAACACCTGACGAAAGAAGAGGGACAGATTAACCTTCTTGAAGCTGTGGCAGTTGATTCGCATTTTAGCTCCCATGCAATCGCACGAGGAAGTTGCATGAGTCAGACAAGTGTCCTATGCATTTTCCGTCGGCATTAAGTTCCAACCTTATTACATCTCTCTCCATCAAGAGCTGCATGGAAACGATCATGAAAATCGTATTAACTTCTGTACATGGGCATTAAGAAAGGATACTCCAGATGTATCATGCATCTTGTTCAGTGATGAAGCCAAATTTACCAGTAGTAGGTAGGTAAACCGCTCAAACATGCACTGTTGGTCCGTTGACAATCGCTAGTGGTTTCGTCAGGTGGAACGTCGGCATCCATGGAGCGTAAACGTGTAGTTTGGGATGTTGAACCATAAACTCATGGGCTGGTTTTTCTTAGATGGAACACTGAATACCCACAACAATTGCAGCCTCCTAACAGGTCATCTTACGCGGATGCTAGAACACGTTTCTCTTCAGATTAGGAGGAATCTGTGGTACTAAGATAATGGCTGTCCAGCCTATAGTGCACGATGTGGTACAGCATGTCTTCATGAATTGCTTCGAAATAGTTGGATTGGATGCAGAATACTTTGGCCCGCCTGTTCCCCGGATATGACGTAATATTACAGCTTTCTTGGGCATTTCTACTGAAATGCCAGCACGTGTGCAGCAGTCATTCCATACCAGAACGGAACCGTTTACTGACACTGCCGTTGGTACTCTGCAGTGTTGGTCAGTTTCTCGTTGCCGGTCGGAATTCACTTAACTAGTGTACCCCCCTTTTGTTGTTCTTTATTGTATGCTATACTACGGGTACCGTGCAAGTGTCAGCGTGGGAACTTCTCAAAATACGGTGTCTCGTAAACGACTCGTACAAGAAACCGGCAACAAACACTGCTGAAATTCTAATTTAACCTACTGTTAGTGTGCTAATGTCAACAGGCATAGTCTACTTAAACGTATGTCTGCACAAAAATTTACATTCTACATATTATTATTACCTTTTTAGTTAACAATACGAGCCCCTGAATACCAGCCCATTCTGTGGAAACTGCACATCAGTAGCACTTTCCATTTCCGCAATATTTGCGGTGCTAGTTTTATATAATAGCAAATGATTTTTTAAAATAATATTAGGGCATGAAAGAGGAATACTGCAGCTACAGTACCAAAACAAAACACATGCCATAGGAGTACTACTTCTTATGTATTATTTTTATGGTGAATTACGTGGTAATAGACCATGTCTATACATGTGGTGTTGCACGCGTAAAACGTTGACGCATAGAAAGTGTCTGGCAAAGAGAAATGTAAACCGTATAACTATACAGGACAAACATCACTGATGTCCTCTATGAAGCAAAGTTGTGGAAACAAAGAAACTAACATTATTAATACGGCAGTGTGCCGTAGGGTGGTTTGTTAAAGAACTTTATTAAGCGACAGAATCATAACTGCTGTGCTACATAGTCCTAAAATAAAGAACATTGTCGCAAGGAATATTACCGTAAATTTATCAAACTAGAAATGCTATAGAATGCCTATTGTGCCACAATAACAGAAAAAAATACGTCTGAGAAACGTTCAGCTACCTGTAAGTAATTCCAGTCTAATTGAAAAGGTAATTTGTCAAACCTAAAGTAAACGTCTGAAATACTACTAACGGAAGACCTTTCTGTGCGTCATTAATATATAGCTATATTTCTGGATAAAACGGGAGAATAGACACGTCAACTGTTCACATGCAAAAAAATGGGGGGGGGGGGGGGGGGAAACAAAAAAGCAAAAGGGTAGGGGCCACATCCGACTCAAACATAACTTCCATGGTACTAGAGGAAGTTGTAGTCGATAAAACCTGTAGAGGAAGACAGGAATTGCTATATATCCAGCAAATAATTGAAGACGTAAGTAGGAAGTGCTACTCTGAAATGAAGAGGTTGGTGCAGCAGAAGAATTCGTGCCGTGCCATATCAAACCAGTCAAGTCAGAAGACTGATGACTCACAAAAAAGGAGATAAAGAGGACATAAATATTTCTACCACTGAACTGATTCACGAAAAGGGAGAGTCCCATATAAAATACGAGGTTCACCCACGAACTGTACACTTCAGGCAAGTAAAGTTATTTTAGAGGGAAATTACAAGTCACGACGTTTCGCAATATGAATCACAAAAGGCTGTGGAGCAGCAAGATAATAAAATGTGCACTCGTTGCAATTTACGAAGCAACACAGTACCTGATCAATTACATGAAGCCCAGAATCCTAAAAAGCGTTTCTTGCTAAACCTGTCAATGAAATATGAAAGAAAGAAAAGTGAACAGTGAAGCATGACCTCTGCCATATAAATATTATACTAAGTGCCATATAGCAAACTCAAAATGAACCATAATATTTGAAGGAACAGGCACTTACAGTATAGTACGTGTAGCACACCCACTGTCAAAGATCAGTTGGACGCCTGACACGCCAAAGACGCTTGATTGCTCGAAGAAACACCTGATACAAGAAACAGTCACATCCAACCATAAATAAAGTAAACTGGCAGTCATACGTAGTTAGTCAGGTCGTCGAACAAATACACTGTATAATGCGCACGCAAATGGGAATACGATTGAATATGTCGCAAGAAAGGCAGTAAAATGCTAAGAAAAGTAACAGAGATTTAACTACGTTGCATCTCCCCAAGCATCTTCAACGGGGATTTAGGTTGGTTTGATGTATGATGTAACCGAAATTTAGCAGATTCCTTTTAGTACTCATGTGAATAACTTCACACTCTTTTTTTTACTATTTAGAGTCAATTACAACTTTTCATGTCTCACAGATATCTTGTCTAATCTTTTTAGCAATTGGTTTTGATCATCTGATGACTTCACAGAACAGTAAATGACAGCGTCATCTGTAAACAATCTAAAAGGGCTTCACATTGTCTCGTAAATCGTTTATTTAGATCAGGAACTGCAGAGAGCCTATAACACTTCCTTGGGGAACGCCAGATATTATTCTTGTTTTACATGAGAACTTTCCGTCAGTTACAAAGAACTGTTACTCTTCTGACAGGAAGTCCTGAACTTTGTCACACAACTGAGACGACACTCCTTACGCATGTAGTTTGGTTATAAATCACTTATGAGGAACGGTGTCAAAAGCCTTTAGCGAATCTAAATCTCGTGTATGGCAAAGATTTTGACATCACACCAACGAATCGATCTCATTCATTACTTCATGAGAATAAAGAACTTGTTATATTTCACAACAACGGTAGTTTCTAAAGCTGTGTTGGCCGTTTATCAATAAATATGTCTCATTGTGTTCGAACACACTATATATTCCAAAATCCTACTGCAAATCGAAGTTAGCGGTACCGGTCTGTAATTCAGCGCATTACTCCTGTTTCCTTTCTTGTCTATATGTCTGACTTGTGGAACTTTCCAGTCTTTAGGTACGGATCTTTCGACGAGCGAATGGTTTTATAAGATTGCTAATTGTGGAGTTATTGGACTCTGAATGGAGCGTGACTGGAATACAATCTGGACCAGGGGCCTTGCCTTTATTAATTGCTTTAAGTTGCTTCGTTACACCTACTGTCTACTTCTACGTTACTCATATTGGCAGTTGATTCGAATTTTGGAATATTTATCTGCCAGGCACTTAAATATGATCTGCAGAGTGTCCTTGTAGATGTAGGTATTTCGTCTTCTTTTGTGAAGGACTTTCGGGAAACGGTGTACAGTAACTCTGTTCTAGTGGCGCTGAAATCAGTAACATTGCCATTGCTATCTCGCAGTGGATCTGTTGACAGCGTCTCGCTGCTGGTGTATTTCACAGACGGTCTGAATCTCTCTTGGTGTTCTGACAGACTTCGAAATAGCAGAGTACCTATTTTGACATCACGTAGCACCAACAAAATATTTCTGCTTTAAGTGTTCCGTACCTCAATAGAATAGCTAAAAAGAGAAACCTTACATTAACACTTTTTTCTGCCTGTCTGTATGTCCGACAATTAAGGCCCCTTTATCTGATGAACGGATTAAGGTATCAAATTGATATTTACGTCACATACTAAGGTCTACAGTCACTCGATGGTGTAAGACATTGAAGCTTCTAAGTCAAAGAAATCAAAAGATACCGCCATTTGTGTCAAATATACTCATACTCGTAAATTAACTAATCAAAAGAGTACTTTCTGTTCACCGATAATCATAAAATTTGGGAAACAGCAAGGTTTCACAGTACAAGTGAAGGAAGAAATACGAAAATTGTTAATTTATAATTACATCAAATAATATTTTTTGCGATTTCTTGTCCGTCTATCTATCTGTTTGTCTATAACATCTCTTTTTCTCAGGAACTTGTAGGGCCATCAAGTTGAAATTTATGTCAAATACTCTCTACGGGACCTCAGTAGGTTAAAAGTGTAAGCTTCGAAGTCAAAGCAATCAAAAGATACGGCTATATCCCTCACGTATTTTGGTACTCGTAAACTCGATAGTGACAACCTAAACATGAACTATCTGCAGACGTGTCGGGCTTGGTGATATAAAGGTATATCGTGTAGCTGGAAACTGAGAGTTCGAGGGATCGAATCTCTGTCGGGCCACGGATTTTTCAGTTTTTCGTTTTAATTTAGCCTTCATTTCTCAGCAAGTGAGAAATTGAGAGTCGGATTCCACGTTACACTGCTGGCCCGCTTTCCCTGGTTGAGAGTTGGTGTAGGTTATTAGGGAAATGCAAATCGCCGAAATGGCGTTCAATAGAGAGATCTGCATCAGATCACTGTGCAACACAAAATTATTATTATATATTTTACACATGTTATTGGGGCGATCTAAAGTTGTAATGTATAATAGTAAAAGGCAAGCGCTCTTTGCTTTTAGTATAACACAGTTGACAGTTATTATTATTATTATTAATATTATTATTATTATTGTCTACATACATAAATAACTTTGTACGAAACCCTCAAAGCGCGAGTCTTACTAGCACTTGTCCGGTTTTTTTCATTATTTTGGCTAATTAATGAATGAATGAGTTTATTACCTGCACCAGGGACAAGTATACTAATAAACTGGTATCAGCTGGCTACAGTTAATGTGCAGCTACTCAGAGGTCCAGTGTGGACTGTAATTATTGTATGGCAGCGAAACTTAGTTAATATTCTAATGCGATACTGCACAACCGACTCATACTGAAGACAAATTAGTTCCAATTTGGGCCACCAGGTGCAAATCTGGCGCTGTTAATGCAAGAAAGACGTACAAAAACTGTGTATTTGTCATCTTGCACTGTACACAGCAAAATGTTGTTCATGTTTTAAGAACATTGTAATCGATAACAGCGTAAAAGCCGAAATCTGGAATGTACATAAGAAATACATAGAAATATACAGTCAAATGGTGGATTATTCTATCGAAGAATGCTGTATGACAGTGATTCAGCATCGCCGAACATCCTTTTTACTTATAGAAATGTTTACATATATAATAGATTAGAAATGGGACGTGGCAGGAAATGTCGAACAAATGAGAAAGGCACAATGTTGGTTTTGTTATTAACCGCCCCCTACACAGTTTGTACAATACTAGCATCAGAGGCATCAATGATGTTCTTTACAGCGCGAGATTTGCGCAGGGTGCTGTGACGGTACGTCACATAAATATTGACATTTTTATCGGTTGTAAACCGCAATTAAAGTATTTTATGAATATAATTAGTGTAAAAGATATAGTTAATGTTCTTGAAACAACTGATACGCAGCGATAATTTAAGAGCAGCATATTTATTTAATGTCTATGAAAATAAAAAAGGATCGAAAGAGACGCGATTGTACGGCCGAGGAGGAATGACGTATTTTATGGGACACACACTGTTTTGTTTCGCTACACGGAAGGCAGCCATTGAGCGGCTACACATATTTTATGTAAGTTATTCGTATTTCTGCTAAAATGAAATTGTTATTATTATCAAAATTAATTTCCTTGTAATAGTTGTCACCTCAAATGCTCACAGTGGCTAACTATTTTTAATAAGCATTTTTTCAGTAATTGCGCTGGGAGAAGCTCATCTTCCGATGCAGCCTCTGGTCGGCTATTACGCGCCGAACTATTAATTTATTTTTCAAAGTGTTAACGGTAAATGTAAATGCGAGAGATGTCGTTATAAGAACTTTTTTAAATTGCAACAGATAATTAATTTACGTTAAAGTTCTTGTTTTTAAATTATACAGATTCCATGAGTTCAGTAAGTTTTATCTTAGCCGCTCCACGGCAACAATCGAAATTCTCTCAAGCCTTTCTTTGCAATCAGTAAATAGAAATTAACAAAATTACATTCAATTCAGTTAACGGCAACTATATTTTAGTCACCACGTTCCAAATCTAAAGGTGGTACATGAATAACAGCGGCCCTTCAAGAACCTGTTTCATATTTGCATATGCACGTAAGTGAAAGTGATAAAAGTGTCTGAAACGCTTGTCGTGATGTTGTACGGCAGATTGTACTGAGATATAAATGTTAAGAAAAAAATGCGATTCGTTGCGCCGTTTCCGAGTTATTTAGCATTGAAGTTAGCAAATCAGATCGTCGCGCGCGTAAATTCAAGTTTCAACTAACGAGACAAACCAATCGTTGGGCAGCACCGCCCCTGGCAGGCCGCTTCAATGCGAGCGCGCGACTCCCCGATTGGCTAAATTCTATGCTAAATAACTCGGAAACGGAGCAACGTATCGAATTTCTTTCTTAACATTAATGTCTCAGTACAACCTGCCCTGTAACATCCCTACAAGCATTTCACACATTTTCTGACCACCTTATATATATATATATATATATATATATATATATATATATATATATATATATATATCCGGCCGGTGTGGCCGAGCGGTTCTAGGCGCTTCAGTCTGAAACCGCGCAACCGGTACGGTCGGAGGTTCGAATCCTGCTTCGGGCATGGATGTCTGTGATGTCCTTAGGTTAGTTAGGTTTGAGTAGTTCTAAGTTCTAGGGAACTGATGACCTCAGACGTTAAGTTCCATAGTGCTCAGAGCCATTTGAACCATATATGTAATTTTTTTAATATATAACGTAACAAATGCCACCGACGTCACAGTGGTCAGAACTGGAAGTAATTTATGTTTCATTTTTCCAGCATGAATCGATTCTGCATCAACGCATTAGTGTACCATCGAAGCTTCGCCGTAACATGATAATTGCATCCTACACTGGACCTCACTGAGTAGCTGCACTTTAATTACAACCAGACTGTGCCTTCATTCATGTACGAGACGTAGTTTTGTAAATCAGGTTAAGCTGTGTGGAAGGCCTTGCACATTGTCTTGCACCGGTGGCAGATGCGCTAGTCGTGTTCTTCCTTTCTCTGACGTAGGTGCTTTTCAGAATTCCTTCCCGGCACAATTCCCGTAACACAGACTGCCGGCGACGCAGAGAGGTTCGGAAACGTTTGTGGGACGGCCCCGGCCGTCTGATGCAGCATCGTCCAGCAGTAGGCGTGTGCGGTGTGTGTTGGCGGTCCGGCGCTGCGGCCGTGTCTGCGGCCGGCCGCGTGTGTCCGCCAGCACAGTGTTGCCCAGCGCCGTGTGCTGAAGACGCGCCGGCGGTAACCGAGTTACGGCGGTCCTGTGTGTGCGGCGCCGTCCCGCGGCCGGCCTACATATTCATGAGCCTAATGAGATTTGGCCACCTTATCCACCGCGGCCCGCGCCACGGTCCAGGTGAGAACTCGCAGGCCGGGGCCGGCCCGTCCTCTGCAGTCGCCGCACCGCCGTGGCTTTTTCTGCTGTTTAGCGGTTTACCGCTGCAGCGTTGTGCTGGAAACAAAGCCTTCCTCTCCACGAAATACATTTTTCTGTTTACCCTACCCTCCCAAAGCGCCACAACCAAGTCCCTCTAACACACAGTTGCTGCGTTTTTGGCACACTACCTGCAATCATATAAATCACAAACCACGCAGTGTCAGTGACAATACACTACGGGCCATTAAAATTGCTACACCAAGAAGAAATGCAGATGATAAACGGGTATTCATTGGACAAAGATACAGGGTGATTCAAAAAGAATACCACAACTTTAAAAATGTGTATTTAATGAAAGAAACATAATATAACCTTCTGTTATACATCATTACAAAGAGTATTTAAAAAGGTTTTTTTCACTCAAAAACAAGTTCAGAGATGTTCAATATGGCCCCCTCCAGACACACGAGCAATATCAACCCGATACTCCAACTCGTTCCACACTCTCTGTAGCATATCAGGCGTAACAGTTTGGATAGCTGCTGTTATTTCTCATTTCAAATCATCAATGGTGGCTGGGAGAGGTGGCCGAAACACCATATCCTTAACATACCCCCATAAGAAAAAATCGCAAGGGGTAAGATCAGGGCTTCTTGGAGGCCAGTGATGAAGTGCTCTGTCACGGGCTGCCTGGCGGCCGATCCATCGCCTCAGGTAGTTGACGTTCAGGTTTCATAACTAACCTTTTTCGTAGGACTCTCCATACAGTTGATTGTGGAATTTGCAACTCTCTGCTAGCTCTGCGAGTCGATTTTCCTGGGCTGCGAACAAATGCTTGCTGGATGCGTGCTACATTTTCATCACTCGTTCTCGGCCGTCCAGAACTTTTCCCTTTGCACAAACACCCATTCTCTGTAAACTGTTTATACCAACGTTTAATACACCACCTATCAGGAGGTTTAACACCATACTTCGTTCGAAATGCACGCTGAACAACTGTCGTCGATTCACTTCTGCCGTACTCAATAACACAAAAAGCTTTCTGTTGAGCGGTCGCCATCTTAGCATCAACTGACGCTGACGCCTAGTCAACAGCGCCTCAAGCGAACAAATGTACAACTAAATGAAACTTTATAGCTCCCTTAATTCGCCGACAGATAGTGCTTAGCTCTGCCTTTTGTCGTTGCAGAGTTTTAAATTCCTAAAGTTGTGGTATTCTTTTTGAATCACCCTGTATTATACTACAACTGACGTCTGAGTACATTTTCACGCAATTTGGGTGCATAGATCCTGAGAAATCAGTACCCAGAGCAACCATCTCTGGCCGTAATAACGGCCTTAATGCGCCTCGGCATTGACTAAAACAGAGCTAGGATGGCGTGTAGAGATACAGCTGCCCATGCAGCTTTAACACGATACCACAGTTCATCAGGAGTAGTGACTGGCGCATATTGACGAGCCAGTTGCTCGGCCACCATTGACCACACGTATTCAGTTGGTGAGAGATCTGGAGAATGTGCTGGCCAAAGCAGCAATCGAACATTTTCTGTATTCAGAAAGGCCCGTACAGGACCTGCAACATGCGGTCTTGCATTATCCTGCTGAAATGTAGGGTTTCGCAGGGATCGAATGAAGGGTAGAGCCACGGGTCGTAACACATCTGAACTGTAACGTCCACTGTTCAAAGTGACGTCAATGCGAACAAGAGGTGACCGAGACATGTAACCAATGGCACGCCATACCATAATGCAGGATGATACGCCAGTATTGCGATGACGAATACACGCTTCCAATGTGCGTTCACCGCGATGTCGCCAAACACGGATGCGACCATCATGATGCTCTAAACAGAACCTGGATTCATCCGAAAAAATGACGATGTGCCATTCGTGCACCCAGGTTCGTCGTTGAGTACACCATCGCAAGCGCTCCTGTCTGTGATGCAGTGTCAAGGGTAACCGCAGCCATGGTCTCCGAGCTGATAGTCCATGCTGCTGAAAACGTCGTCGAACCGTTCGTGGAGATTGTTGTTGTCTTGCAAACGTTCCCATCTGTTGACTCAGGGATCGAGACGTCGCTGCACGATTCGTTACAACCATGTGGATAAGATGTCTGTCATCTCGACTGCTAGTAATACGAGGCCGTTGGGATCCAGCACGGTGTTCCGTATTACCGTCCTGAACCCACCGATTCCATATTCTGCTAACAGTCATTGGATCTCGAACAACGCGAGCAGCAACGTCGCGATACGGTAGACCGCAACCGCGATAGACTGCAATCCGACCTTTATCAACGTCGGAAACATGATGGTACGTATTTATCCTCCTTACACGAGGCATCACAACAACGTTTCACCAGGCAACGCCGGTCATCTGCTGTTTGTGTATGAGAAATCGGTTGGAAACTTTCCTCATGTCAGCACGTTGTAGGTATCGCCACCGGCGCCAACCTTGTGTGAATGCTCTGAAAAGCTAATCATTTGCATATCGCAGCATCTTTTTTCCTGTCGGTTAAATATCGCGTCTGTAGCACGCCATGTTCGTGGTGTAGCAATTTTAATGTCAAGTCGTGTATAAAACATCTAGGTTATAATATTTGCAGATGATGTGTGTGAAATCTTATTGGACTTAACTGCTAAGCCCATCAGTCCCTAAGCATACACACTACTTAACCTAAAGTATCCGAAGGACAAACACACACACTTATGCCCGAGGGAGGACTCGAACCTCCACCGGGACCCGCCTAAAATATTTGCACAAATGCCTCAGAGAATAAATCGCATTTAAATATTTATCTTGAACTGATAACAGGTTTCAAGAGTACTTTTCTGTCATCTTCGGACCTGCAATTTAACACTTACACATACACACACACACACACACTGGATTTGTAAACATTTTGTAAATGTCAGTAGTGGGGGTGTACGTAATATAGGAAATGTGGGTAACTTAACTCATCCTTTTCAAAATAATATCATATGTTCTGATGTGGGTGACAAATAATCAGCATGACTTTTTTTTGTATAATACTGTTGGAGAACCGCGATCTAATTGTGATAAAATTATTTAAAAGCAGTTTCGACCGCAGCCGATGTTAACTTCTGACCGGTTTCGGCCTTTTAATTACGGGCCCTCATCAGAGTTTGCACTGTAATAACAAAAGTAACAGTGCTATATCACATAGAGGATCCAATGTTGTAAATGTATACTCTAAAAACGTATATCATTACCCATCTGGATGACGACGATGGCCCTGACCCGCTGTGGATGTCTCAGTCACTGTAATTGATGCTGACGGCTAAGCAGCCACGAGTTATATAGGGTACAGAGAGGGTGCTCCAGAGCCTAAGGCATCGCCGTCAACCAATGGGGAACGACTTACATATCGTTTGATACTTCATTCTTAAATATTTACCTTTTAAATTTAACTAATCAAGAAACGATTTATATTTATTTATGGTTCATAATCTATGTTACAGCCAGCCTCATAACATGCATGACAATCTACTGTAATTCGTTAACTGAGGCCCCGAGCGTCGTCTGGATGAAATAATTAGCACTATAAGATCGTTAGTTTATAGCTACTGCTATTTATTTGGAATGAAACCAAATCTATGACGTATTAATATAAAAATTTTACATACTGACTTATTTGTATTTGTCGCCAGTTGTTTAAAGTCTTAAGACACGCTATAAAAACTAAATGCATCGTTGTATATGTATGCCAACTCTTAGTGCCTGTAACAATGTATTAGGATGCCACTTCTGTAAACAACGCCCCTTTTGTCTTTGCTGAGTGATATCGACCTCCAGGGTTACACAAGCGCCAAATACATCTTTCACAACTGACAGACATATTAACCTGGATGTCTCCATGGAAACGGCGTCCTAATAGGTAGTGAGGAAGCAATTACCAGCCTGCATTCAGTAATGCTCGGTTCTCCCTTACTGATGGACAGTTAGCCGAAATGCACCTCGTGCATGGCTTAACTGAAGACAGTGGGAGAGCGGTACTACGACGCTATGCTGGGACGTTCTCCCATCGACGACCACCCCACTGCATCACTTTTGCAGCTGTTCGATGGTTTTCGCGTTACTCCGTGTTTTACGTTGTCGCGTTACAGACTCTTTGACTGTTTTGAAGATGTCTTTCCACCTATAAAAGTAACTGTGGTGACAAATTCGACAACTATAGGTCTTTTAATATAATCCATTATGGAATCGAGGTAGCAGTTGTCGTTATACTGGTTATCACTGTTAGCATTCAACCGCGATTCTTACACATATATTTTAATAACGCGTTTCAAGAGACAATGCTCTCATCATCAGGTTGTAAAGTCTATGTCATGAAATTAAACGGACTAAAAAGACAAAATACCATCACTAATAGTTGGGAAATCCACAGAGTAAAACAGAATTAAAAGTATATTGGACTGTGGGTCCTCGTCTTACATTGAAGTTGTTGACACAAGTCGATGGCCGTCCCATAGCTACCAAGTATGCTGTCGCACTGTGCCGGCTCGGGAGCTGTTGAGGACTGGCGTGCCTAGGTGTTGAGCGTGGTTACAACCGTGTGCTTGACGGTAACGCTATGCTATTGGGCGCATTATTTCCTTATTGAAGTGTCTGTAACAAGGTAGACATGACTGTCATACCACTTGTCAATGGCCAAGGAGTGCCTGACCGAAAGCTTGTGCGGTTTTAAGCAATTGACGTGGTAGGAAACCCGAGAACATTTTATTCGGAGCCGTATATTTTCTTCGCTCTCCTGTGTGGTATAATTAAGTGAACGAAAGTAAGCTTGATAGGGTTTGGCAGATATCTCCTGGAGCTTGACCGCTATCTGAAAAGAAGCACAGCTGTAGGGTTGTTCGTATATTCTTCTGTGGTTTAAACTTCTCTGTGAATTAGAAGCATGGAGCATTAGTTGATTAGTCCTAATCCTTCCGCATCCGGTTTCTTTGCGCAATAATCTTTCTTCGCCGCAGACACTGGCTTAAATATCATACCGGTACCACACAGGAACGAGGAATCCGTTGTCAAGTGTTCCTGCACGTGGCACTATGGATCGGAAACATAACTGTGGGCAGGAACTGCACCTGTATAGCAGCTGTGTAGTGTATGTTATGTGAATCCTAGTTGCAGAGACATAATTCACAGCCATTTTCTGTTGATGACCCATCACATGAGCCTCAGTATATTTAACGGAAGATGGTTTTTTGACGTACCAATTAGTGTGTCCAGTTTGCGCTACCGAAACACGTGGATAGCTCTGTCACAAGTTGGCGCGTCCATTTTGCTTGATGCTAGTGCGAGCTTCCTATAGGTCAGGGCACCAATTGCTGTTTACGGTAGCACATACTGATGGCATGTTCTTGAATATGTTCATTCGCAAATAAAGATACAATTCATGTCAACGTTTCTCCACTGTGCTTCAGCCTCAAGTTCGACAACCGTAGAGGCATATGGAACACGCTAGAGCAAGAGTATTACTACACATTCACAAAGTAAGCTTTAGCTATAGTGATTACTGTAGTGATGGGAAACGTGTTCACAAGTGTGTGTGTGTGTGTGTGTGTGTGTGTGTGTGTGTGTGCGTGCATACACGCGCTTCCTTGTGCTTCTGTGGGTGCATGTTTCTTTTTATTGTTTTTTTAGGGGTGGCAGGCAATTTAATATTTTTGAAATACACTCCTGGAAATGGAAAAAAGAACACATTGACACCGGTGTGTCAGACCCACCATACATGCTCCGGACACTGCGAGAGGGCTGTACAAGCAATGATCACACGCACGGCACAGCGGACACACCAGGAACCGCGGTGTTGGCCGTCGAATGGCGCTAGCTGCGCAGCATTTGTGCACCGCCGCCGTCAGTGTCAGCCAGTTTGCCGTGGCGTACGGAGCTCCATCGCAGTCTTTAACACTGGTAGCATGCCGCGACAGCGTGGACGTGAACCGTATGTGCAGTTGACGGACTTTGAGCGAGGGCGTATAGTGGGCATGCGGGAGGCCGGGTGGACGTACCGCCGAATTGCTCAACACGTGGGGCGTGAGGTCTCCACAGTACATCGATGTTGTCGCCAGTGGTCGGCGGAAGGTGCACGTGCCCGTCGACCTGGGACCGGACCGCAGCGACGCACGGATGCACGCCAAGACCGTAGGATCCTACGCAGTGCCGTAGGGGACCGCACCGCCACTTCCCAGCAAATTAGGGACACTGTTGCTCCTGGGGTATCGGCGAGGACCATTCGCAACCGTCTCCATGAAGCTGGGCTACGGTCCCGCACACCGTTACGCCGTCTTCCGCTCACGCCCCAACATCGTGCAGCCCGCCTCCAGTGGTGTCGCGACAGGCGTGAATGGAGGGACGAATGGAGACGTGTCGTCTTCAGCGATGAGAGTCGCTTCTGCCTTGGTGCCAATGATGGTCGTATGCGTGTTTGGCGCCGTGCAGGTGAGCGCCACAATCAGGACTGCATACGACCGAGGCACACAGGGCCAACACCCGGCATCATGGTGTGGGGAGCGATCTCCTACACTGGCCGTACACCACTGGTGATCGTCGAGGGGACACTGAATAGTGCACGGTACATCCAAACCGTCATCGAACCCATCGTTCTACCATTCCTAGACCGGCAAGGGAACTTGCTGTTCCAACAGGACAATGCACGTCCGCATGTATCCCGTGCCACCCAACGTGCTCTAGAAGGTGTAAGTCAACTACCCTGGCCAGCAAGATCTCCGGATCTGTCCCCCATTGAGCATGTTTGGGACTGGATGAAGCGTCGTCTCACGCGGTCTGCACGTCCAGCACGAACGCTGGTCCAACTGAGGCGCCAGGTGGAAATGGCATGGCAAGCCGTTCCACAGGACTACATCCAGCATCTCTACGATCGTCTCCATGGGAGAATAGCAGCCTGCATTGCTGCGAAAGGTGGATATACACTGTACTAGTGCCGACATTGTGCATGCTCTGTTGCCTGTGTCTATGTGCCTGTGGTTCTGTCAGTGTGATCATGTAATGTATCTGACCCCAGGAATGTGTCAATAAAGTTTCCCCTTCCTGGGACAATGAATTCACGGTGTTCTTATTTCAATTTCCAGGAGTGTATGTATCACGAGCTGTGAAGATGCAACATAGTGCTCTCTTTGCTACACTGTATGTCTATAAACTAGGTCTTGAATCTTGGTGAAACGAGTGGAAGGTTTTACTTCACAACAGAAAAAAAACTGGGAAGATATCAACTACGGGAGCACCATTTTTTCACTATGAGTTCGTACCGGAGACCACATTATGAAATGAGGACAGAAATTAAGTAGTATGTCCTCACTCCAGTGTTGATGTCCTGGGAGTTTATTCAGACAGGATGGCCATAGATTTACTTGCTGAAGGAACTTGCTAATAGAAGAAAGGCAATTTCTAAAGATGCCTATCTCTCCTACAGTCTCCCTCTTCTATCGTATCTATCGATAATATATTTTACAAAATGTAAATCTCACTCATATCTTTCTAGCACTATTGACCTTATATTTCCTAGATTATTTGACAATGTCGTGTTGAATTAGTTCAGAGTAAAAGTCACTCGTATGCAAAATGAGAGTGGTAAAAGTGAAAGATAAAATACGACTCGGCTGGTCCCGGCGGAGGTTTGATTCCCCCCTCGGGTATGGGTGTGTGTGTTCGTCCTTAGGATAATTTAGGTTAAGTAGTGTGTAAGCTTAGGGACTGATGACCTTAGCAGGTAAGTCCCATAAGATTTCACACACATTTGAACATTTTTTAAAATACGACTAGATCCTTGTAGGAAGATGTAATTCAGAGTTGTAACTGCTACTTAACATGCTCCTTTCAGTATGAATGAAACAAGGGAAACATAATTTGAGACAGGAAAAAAAATGCAAGTGGAACACGAAACAGTGCTCTTCTCGTTGAAGGCACTGACGACGTTTGTTCGCTGTTGCTCCAATGCTCTGTTTTAAAGTCCAAACCTTTCCACATGTCTGTGACACTGTTAATTGTCCATCGGAAGTGGACGTTAAGCACAGTGGCTGCCGTTCGAGAGCAACATGTTATGTGCTGGCACCATGTTTCGTCCTCTCAGTTCTCTTCCCTCCCCTCCCCTTCCCTTCCCTTCCCCTCCCCTCCACTCCCCACCCGCCCCTTTCCACCCTTCCCTTCAATATTAGCCCAACACTACACTGTACAGTTACTCGTCACGGCATTCCACATTGCACGGATACATACTTGACACTCATTTTAGGTCGGGGGAAGACACCACCTCCACTAGGACTTTCTCTCAAACGGCCATGCAGAATTCTTGCATATACTTCCTTAAGCTCGTTGAATATTTTATAATTAAAAGAATACGCTAGATTGAATCGTATGAGGATATAATTTCAAATTGTTAAATCAAGGAAGTTGAATCTATCAACCGTTTGACATACAATACGTTTTGTGTACTTCGTGTCAACTTTATTTGTGGCGTTTGTCACGTTCTCAAACTCACCACATCAGTTACATGAAGAATGGAAATGAATCTTGCCCCATCCTATATAAAATAGTGATAACGCCTGTTGTGTGCATACAGAGATGTAGGTATGTGCTACGGACTTATAGCGTTACCAAAATGGACTTATAGCGTTACCAAAATATTTATCAATGTTCAACAGGTCAAGTAGTAAGGGTGGGAGGCGTAGGAAGGGTCAGTTGCTTCAAAGCGCGTTCGGTGATGCATCAGCCAACACAGTTTACAAGACCCAGCTAACAGAGAGTTTAGAAATGAAATTAATTAAAAATAAAACTTCGCAACATAGAAAAGCAAATAATTTAAAATAAAATTATAACAGTTTAAAACTATAAAGAATTGAAAATTGGCTACATAAAGACTAATACGTCAAACACTGACCGTCATGTAGTAGATGGTCTTCAATATTGTCTGACAAATTTTAAAATTAGCAACACTTGACTTACAGATAAAATTAACTGGTGCCAAGAAGGATCTTAAAAGAACACCGCAGTCAATAATATTAAAAACGGTTATTTCAGTTATACCAGTACTGTGCGAAGACGGCTACAGTCAGTCACTCTACACAACCACCACAGCAGCTCGTAAGAGATGGAGCAAATACACTGCCCGAGCCAGGAACTTCTGGCTCGCATTCTGTAGACGCGTTCTTATGCAGACACAAAGCACGCCCCAGCCGTCCGCTGTGTCGTCGCTGTTTGCATCACCGAGACCGAGGCAGCTGTTGACCACCAAGTTGTTGCTGTTCAGGCCAGACACACACTGCTCGCTTTGTAACGAACTGCTGTTCACTTCTCAAAGCGCAGCCAGCGCCCTCTTGCCAGTTCGGCTAAGTAAGGGGCAGCGTAGAAAGTGACGAAGTCTGCGGGACGCGACTAACAGTGATCGTGCCAAATAATAGCACAGTAAGGAGAGAAAATTTCCGAAACTGTTCTCCAGAAGCACAGAATTATATCGAAATGATGCCTGAATCTTTGTTAAACGAGAGAAGGAGAAACTGAAACACTTCATCAAATCAAATTGCCTGTATGTTAGTAGTATTGACCATGGCTGTTGAGACACTTGTCCCACTGTGACAAAAGGCGGTGAATGGTTGTTTCATAAAATTCCCAGGGCTTGAAGATGTTAACCGGTTCCGCAAGTGCAGCGGGAAGTCGTCGTCCGAGGTGAATCGTTTGCCCCTCAGAGCCTATTAAAGGGGACCAAAAATGGTGGAATCGCCGGGACAGAAGTCCGGACTGTATGCAGGGGAGCCAAGAACCTTCCATTTGAATCCGAATTTCTGCAGGATTGCCGCGACTGTGTTGGCCTTATGAGGTTTTGCATTGCCGTGGAGCAGTATGACTCCACAGGTGAGATTGCCTGGTCGTTTTAATTTGATAGGCTGGCGTGGTCAAGGCTCGCGAGTAACGCTGGGCATTGACTGTTGTCACGTGCTGCAGGAAATGAATCAGGTGGGGACCTATTGGGCAAAGAGGAACGTCAGCATAACCTTTCCTGCACTCGTGTGGCCTTGGCTTTTTTTTTTTTTTTTCTTTGTGGTGGTGGTGACCCTAGATGCTTCCACTGGAGACTTTGTCGTTCTGATTCTGGTTCGATGTGATGACACCACGACTCATCTCCAGCCACCACTCGTGCCAGGAACGCATTCCCTTCCCGAGCATTGCGCTGCAGTTGAGCAAGGCAGTGGGCTATTAAACATGCTTCCTGATGTGGCTGAAGACTGTGGGGCACCCATTGGGCACACACTTTGCGCATGTGAAGTCGTTGCTTCATGACGGTCGGAACATTTCTGACGCTCAGTCCGACCACGGCGGATATGGCTTTCACTGTCCCCCGGTGGTCCTGTATAATGAGTGCGTACACCAGCTGGACGATGTCATTAGTATTGCACTGTGGTGCTCCAGACCGTGCATCATCGGCTAACGACACCCGTCCATTCCTGAAGCGCTTGTGCCACACCTTGATCCTTGCAAGGGACATGCAGTGTTCGTCGTACACTTGTGACATTCGTCGATGAATGTCCGTTTCCCCTATTCGTTTTGCTGTCAGAAAACAAACCACACCTCTTTGCTCTCCTTTTGACGCCTCCATGCCACTGTTTGCAATGCGACTGGCAGCGTTGGACGACTGGAGCTTGCTGCTGCTTGCTTTGTATTGTCACGTGACGTGAATGCTTGCCCTATAGCGACGGGCTGCGAACTTCCACGCTCTGGTCGGGACCACACCTCGTTACACACGCCACGATATTACCCTCCTGCGACTGGTTTGCACATTCCCGACTCCGGCTCGTTTCGTTTTGAAAGCCCCTTATAAATTGCTGTACGTAATGGGCGAGGAAAGAATTATATCCGAAATCTTTACCTGTCTACGGAGCAAGTTAGTGTGTCATGTTCTTACGAATACATGAACAGTGATCTAGGTAGTGAAAACTACGCTCTTACATCAGAATAGGTAAAACACATTATCGAACACATGATAGGTACGTAGCTATGTAATAGAGGTGTAGGTATATAGAGGGAAGTTAGTGAAACTGTTCGTCTGAAGCTCAAAATTGTCTTATAGCGAATTATGAATTGGCGGGAACTACAGAAAAAGGATCAGAACATTGAACATTGTGCCAAATAAGTTTGGTTTGTTTAGTATGGGGGCCACTCGGACTGTTTATTTTCGCAATAAGGCGCTACAGTGAATGGGCGTAGAAGGAGTTCTCTGGAACAGCCTTATCTGACGGAGGAGCAAGGTAGTCTGTCGCGTACTTAGGCATCGACGGGTAATGTTCTTGGTACTGAAAGATTTCTTACAAGAGGAAAAACATTAGGGCACACACACAATAGGAGTTTTAAAAGTAAGTTACACATAACGTACCCGCCAAGACTATTCCGCAACAAGAGTGGCGCATTGTCAGAAGAGAGTACGTGTTGTAGGTTTCCTAAAGGCACAGTTTTGCGATGGTCCGGACAACACGTGCGTCACTTTGTGGGAGTGAAGTTGCACGCCAACATGAGCCGTACTGCAAAGCTGAAGTACGTGGGACGGTATGATTCTTGTTAGCAAAAATATAAATTGCACACATATCCACTATTAAATTCTGGAGAGATCTTGACCAGATACAATGACCCGACCAGCTGTAGTCAAATGGTGCCAACAAACTTACAAACGCTACAAAGAAACGTGTGGTGCTGATAAAGAAGAAAGGCTATCTACAGCGACCACAGACGACAATGTCAAGGGATTCTGGGAACCGATTCGCAGCAGTCACGGATTTTTCGACCGTGAAGACATTCGGTCAGCACTTCCCGAACGGCCCCGTGAACATATTCCTAACGTCGGGAAACTGAATGAATGGTAGAACATTCCGACCATTGTTTAAACAGACTTGGAGACTACGTTGAAAAATGGTATCATCTGTCTGTGACACTTTGAAATGTACTGCAACATTCAATAAAAATTATTTACTTTCCATATCAAAGTGTAACTTAATTCATGAAGATTAGAATAGGTAAAACTGAAATTTATTACTGAAGTTCAACTGTAATAGGTGTAGGTGTAATACCTCAAGCGAAATATGAAAATCTGAATCGAACTGCGACTCGAACCCGCAATTCCCGCTTACGCGAGCGGTCGCTTTGCCACTATTTCCTTACCACTTCATCCTTTACGTATGTGTTTAGACCATTATTACTTTTAGTTAGCAGGTCGTACAAAGAGATTTGAAGAAAAATCATTTTCTGGCTTATACAGTACATACTGAGTACTTCATATAAATTGGTGAATCAATGAACAGTCTACCACAACTGAAACAAATTTAATTCGTAGTTAGGTGAGATTGACAATTAAATGATGAATCTCACTTCTCATTCCATCACGGCCAAAGAAAATTGTTCTTTCGGAAAATTACTATTCTCTTTTGTAAAATACTGTAATAGAGACAAAACAATTTAACTTATGAAAGCAACACTGACATAAATTACGCATAGCTGATCAACAAAAACTCACTGGAAAGTAAGGCAGTCGTTATATGTCCCTTTACTACAATTAGTCTTTTTTGTAATAACATAAACAGGTAAATGAACAGTCTCAGTTGTCATTGAACGATGCCCGCATCTCGTGGTCGTGCGGTAGCGTTCTCGCTTCCCACGCCCGGGTTCCCGGGTTCGATTCCCGGTGGGGTCAGGGATTTTCTCTTCCTCGTGATGGCTGGGTGTTGTGTGTGATGTACTTAGGTTGGTTAGGTTTAAGTAGTTCTAAGTTCTAGGGGACTGATGACCATAGATGTTAAGTCCCATAGTGCTCGGAGCCATTTTTTGTTCTTGAAGGAATTATAATAATAAAATTGAAAAATAAATTTCTCTAGAAGTGGCGTCATACAAACTATGAGAATCCGTCCGCCATGCTTATCTCAAAAACTAAACTGAACACTATTCTCGCATAAAATGAAGCACCAAACACGCAGCATAACGGAGTCTGATTTCCAATCCCCTCGTTGCTCTTTCTGTCGGGTACCTCGTCTCACCGATTCTTATCTCCTGTTCATTGTCCCATCGCACTGATAATTTAACGTCTCCAACCCCGTACGTTCCAACTGGGGCCCTGAAACACACACCATAAGAACTTAACGGAATACTGCTTGTATTTCGCGTTGCTCACTATCTTCAAATGTCGTTCCTATAAAAAGATCTAAGAGCTCAGTGCGTTCTTTGGGCCATCTATGAGCAAATAGAGCACCATTTAGCTGTGAGGCTACGTCACTTCTTTCGTTTTAGTATGTGGACAATACGTCCCGCCCGGGGAGGAATACAATCCCTCGTCCAGTGTCTTACTGTCCCACTCGAAGAGAGAAATCGATCATTTTTGTCACCAAACGCCACGCTTCTGCAGAGGGACCGCACGTAGGACAGCTTTCATCGCCGTCCAGAGTTTGGTAATGAGTGTATAATGGTGAATTCATCATATTAACCTCATGGAGTATGGATCGATTCAAATGTTCAACTTTAGCTGTCAGGCACCATACTTCACATGTCTCTGTACCTAATAAAACATAGGTATGGATCGCCATACCACCTGCCAATTGACATGTGGTTGCCTTCTCTCTATACGATTGCTAACCTGTCTGGTCGTTAGTATGTGACAGATGTCGCGCGCTGTCGCAGGTCTGGTTTTTGGCAGAGCCATCTGGTACCATTACGGAAACTGGTGCTAGTTCCTCTCTTAAGAGTCCTGTCAGATACATCAGATGCCGTCTACACAGTTAAAACATCGTGCTAATACGTATCGCTACCGTTCGACCGTGAACATTCAGAAGAGTCAGTCCACAACTATCAAGAAGGAGCGTAAGGGTTCCGCATCTGGTTTTAACAAGTAGGAATCCACTCATGAAGGAATCCATCACGACCACTATGTGTCTTGCTACTCCCACCGCTATCGGGAGGACTTGGGCAAGTACGGAATTCCCTATCCCAGATAGGAGTTCATATATGTGATCGACGGCCTACACTATCTATCCGAGCACGCTCCCCAGACCGACCCAGACTTCCATATGTCACAGATTTATTTCTTCTCCCAGATTATTATATTAGTTCATTTACTGCCAGTCGCACATCGCGTGATTCCGATGTAGGTTTTTTTTATTTTTTTTTTTAGAATCAGAACAACGAGAAATCACAGACTATCACTGTCATTTTCACAGGCCCATCTTCGCCTTATACGTTTGTTTATCTCATCATGAACTACAGTTTTACATACGAAATTTATTCCTGAAATTGAGTCTAACTGTCACACGTATAGACGTACTACCTAAAGCGGCATATGAAAAATTAGGGCTGTGCCGGGACTCAAACCCGGACTTCCCGCATGTCGGGGGCTATTGTAGTACCACTTAGGCTATCCGAGTACACTCACCGCACCGACGCATACTTCCCAATGTCACACACCTATCTATTAATTCTCATATACACTACTGGCCATTAAAATTGCTACACCACGAAGATGACGTGCTACAGACGAGAAATTTAACGACAGGAAGAAGATGCTGTGATGTGCAAATGATTAGCTTTTCAGAGCATTCACACAAAGTTCGCTCCGGTGGTTACACCTACAACATGCTGACATAAGGAAAGTTTCCAACCGATTTCTCATACACAAACAGCAGTTGACCGGCGTTGCTGGTGAAACGTTGTTGTGATGCCTCTTTTAAGGGGGAGAAATGCGTACCATCACGTTTCCGACGTTGATAAAGGTCGGATTGTAGCCTAACGCGGTTGCGGTTTATCGTATCGCGACACTGCTGCTCGCGTTGGTCGACATCCAATGACTGTTGGTAGAATATGGAATCGGTGGGTGCAGGAGGGTAATACGGAACGCCGTGCTGGATCTCAACGGCCTCGTATCACTAGCAGTCGAGATGACAAGCATCTTATCCGCGCCGGCCGGAGTGGCCGAGCGGTTAAAGGCGCTACGGTCTGGAACCGCACGACCGTTACGGTCGCAGGTTCGAATCCTGCCTCGGGCATGGATGTGTGTGATGTCCTTAGGTAAGTTACGTTTAAGTAGCTCTAAGTTCTAGGAGACTTATGACCACAGCAGTTGAGTCCCATAGTGCTCAGAGCCATTGGAACCATCTTATCCGCATGGCTGTAACGGATCGTGCAGCCACGTCTCGATCCCTGAGTCAACAGATGGGGACGTTTGCAAGACAACAACCATCTGCACGAATAGTTCGACGAATTTTGCAGCAGCATGGACTATCAGCTCGAAGACCATGGCTGCGGTTACCCTTGACGCTGCATCACAGGCAGGAGCGCCTGCGATGTTGTACTTAACGACGAACCTGGGTGGACGAATGGCAAAACGTCATTTTTTCGGATGAATCGAAGTTCTGTTTACAGCATCATGATGTCGGATCCGTCTTTGGCGGCATCGCAGTGAACGCACATTGGAAGCGTGTGTTCGTCATCACCATACTGGCGTATCACCCGGCGTGATGGCATGGGGTGCTATTGGTTACACGTCTCGGTCATCTCTTGATGGCTTTGACGGCACTTTGAACAGTGGACGTTACATTTCAGATGTGTTACGACCCGTGGCTTTGCGAAACTCTACGTTTTAGCAGGATAGTGCACGACCGCATGTTACAGGTCCTGTACGGGCCTTTCTGGATACAGAAAATGTTCGACACTGCTACGCTGGCCAGCACATTCTCCAGATCTCTCACCAATTGAAAACGTGTGGTCAATGGTGGCCGAGCAACTGGCTCGTCACAATACGCCAGTCACTACTCTTGATGAACTGTGGTATCGTGTTGAAGGTGCATGGGCAGCAGTACTTGTACACGCCGTCCAAGCTCTGTTTTACTCAATGCCCAGGCGTATCAATGCCGTTATTACGGCCAGAGGTGGTTTTTTTTTGGGTACTGATTTCTCAGGATCTATACACCCAATATGCGTGAAAATGTAATCACATGTCAGTTCTAGTGTAATATATTTGTCCAATGAATACCCATTTATCATCTGCATTTCTTCTTGGTGTAGCAATTTTAATGGCCAGAAGTGTATTATAATTTCATTTTCTCAGTCTGGCACATCTCGTGATTCACGTGAAGGTTGTTTTAGAAACAACACAACGAGAAGTCATAGACTTTCGTTGTCATTTTCATCACAGGAATTTCTTCGTCTTTACGTTTGACTGCTCGCGATAAGCGGGAAATCTGGGGTCATGCCCCAGTCCGGCACAATTTTCCTTATGTCGCATTAGGTAGTACACCAGTATCTATTACAGTTAAGTTGAATTTTAGCAATAAATTTCAGTATTTGAAACTGTATTTTGTTATTATACATAAATGTAAGTTATTACTCAGGATGTCAGTAGCTATATAGATAGAAACAATTGGCTTAGGTAGCCACAGAGGACAGCACCAGACGAAATATATGTGTGACTGGTCGGATAAGAAGAGAATGCAAGGTTCTTTGGGGAAAACATGGAGGGTCAAAATATTCACAACGCCACTCCGAGGAACCACGGAAGCGAACTGCACTGGATTTTATTGTGAAAATTGTAATGTGACTGTAGTACCTCATTTTCGGGCGGAATGTTGCAGTATTTTTATTTTCCACGCTCGGTGCTTGTTTATTGGCCGTATATGATTATTCGGGTCGTAGTTCGCCTCGGTGGGAGTGCCGCCCCACCCACGACCGCTTCGGCCGGCGCGCTCTCTGCACTGGAGTCCAATTTGCGGCCGGTCGATTTTCAATCGACAGCTGACGGTTGTGGACAGCGCGCAGCCGCTCGCGACGGACACGAGTTATGTCGTCGGCCGGCGGTGCGTGTACGCATCAATTACCCCGCGACGACACGCGCTCGCCCGCGCCCAACTCGGCCAGTTGCCCGATAAACGTCAGCCCGATGCACGTGACACCTCCCGCAATTGGGCGTTTGCGGTAAATTCGAACTCTCTCTTCCGCAGGCGCCGCGCTGTCGTTCGATGCAACTCACATGTTAACAACAAACAACTGCTCTGTAGAGCGAAGTTGTGAAACTAATAATTTTGTGGGTTTAAAATGTTTGGTGGTCGGGTTTTTATACTCGGCACCATGTTTTCGTTCCCCTCGGGCTACTTCCCAGGGAAACAGAACTGTAAACATAGTACATTGCCGCTGGTGGCGCAATAGTGGGGTTTCTATAGTGAAATGTTGATTGGCTTTCTTTTTGGTTTGGTTCTGTTTACGAAACTATTTCTTTTTGCTAGCGTTCGCGACAATCCTGATGGCTAATTTCACGGTACAGCTCCTGTTTATGTGCTGTGTTTCCTAACTTTACATATAGCAGCATCGTATTTTGTTCTACTGCAACGATCCGGAAATGCTCTTCAGTCTTACAGCTTGATGACGATGATGTGTGTGTGGTGCTATACTCCACCACACAGTCGCTCACTGGTAAAATGTTTTACCAACCATAAAAGTCTCTTCCGTTAAATTTTTACCTTTCGAATTACAGTATCCATGATGTTACGCAGGTTCATTTCCATAATCTATATGCCATATTTTAGTTGTTTACCAGAATTCAATAGCAATACAACTTCTTTGCTCAACAGCCAATAATGACGTGTAGTGACACCGCCGGACGGGTGTAGACCGATCTACTTATCAATTTGTAGCTTATATAAATTAGTATGTTATGAGATCCCACTAGACTAGCTACAGTAAAGGGGCGGTAAATTGGCCGCCGGCCACAAAGTACTGATCGTCAAACGTCTAGACCATTCGCAGTGCGTCGTGTCGACTGTTGTCTGTTTCACATTTCTGCCACCGTCAGCGACCCCAGAGTTGTGACACTGTATCTACCTGACGAATTGTTGTCGTGTTGTCTGTGTGAGCGAACCACTACATGTTTGACGACAGTAAGTGAACTGATTTTTAAATACCTTTTGCAATAAGAGACTCAATCACAAATTTCTTAAAAAACAAAAACTTCTTTTAAATTGTCTCGATTGCGTGCATTATAAAAGATTAAAATATGATGACGAGCTTCAGCTGAGGAAGCAGTCATCCTCAGATCACTCACGGTAAGGTAAAACTTTGTATACAGCGTAATGAAAACTCTGCATTGTCTAAGTAGTTTGCAGGATGTCTGTATATGTAACACTTTTAATACAGAACTGAATAACCAGCTGTGTAAAACCAAATATTTTAAAACTACGCTTAATGTGATTGCATTCAGTTATAGAACGCACATATAAAGAAGTTATATATTTTAATGCTGTAACCAGTATGAATCAAGACACAACGGAATTGAAATGAAATCATTGTGTGTCACTGATGCCAGGGAAGCCCCATTCGGGGGAGTTCAGCCGCCGAGTAGCAATTCTTGTTTCAGGTGACGCCACACAGGGAGACTTACGTGTCGGTGATGATGAGATGGTGATGAGGACAACACGACACCCAGTCCACGAGCAGGGAAAATTTCCGACTCGGCTGGGAATCTAACCCGTGCTCACTGCATGGTAGGCAAACACGTTACCACTTTTTTTTCCGAAGCAGCGGTCCATTTCTTTACATACGTATAAAGAAAACATATATCTCTTTCATTGTTTCTACTTTTTTATTTTTTAAAAAAATATTCGTTCATTTATTTTTGTATTTTCGGTTTGTTAGGCCCACAGTCAGCTACAGATTGGAGAAGACAATGTGGACAGGGCTCAAATCCCGAGGCCTGAATATGATGCGTCCCTCTTCGCGCCGCCGTGCTGCACTCTCAGACTGCTTATGTTAATTATTTATTTATTGTATTTCTTTCGTGCACGTATATACAGAGGGAAAAACACAATAAATTTAAATCCCGCAAGGTGATGCACGATGGCAGGCGGGCCGAACCCAAGGTGTAGGCGCGTAGTGTTTCGTTCCGAATCACCTGCCGCGCCAGGAACACGCCTACTTAGTGGAGGCGCTGTAAAAACGCTGTTAAGGTAATTTGTAAAGTGCGCGAAATAACAGGAACTGCGTGCTGCTTCCGCATGTGCAGTCTGCAGATATTGCTAAAAATCGAGGCGCGAGTGATCCACTCAGCTAAGGAGTTTCTGTTAAGTCGACTGCAGCAAGGGAGTTCAGGCAGCCCGTCGAAGGATCTCATCATTCCGAACGATGACCTTACAGAATTCATGTAAGCCTCGTATCAAAAGTGTCTGCAGCGATGTGTTTAACTTAGCGAAACATAAAATGTCGCAATACTGTTCGGTTACTGCGAGCACTACACAATGTGGCAATTCAGATGCGATGATTACACACCATCGGCTAGGAAGCAAATGGGTCAGTGTCCCAGCTCACGTGACATTGCCGACCACAAATTCCGCAGATTGAACCTCCCTGAATCCGTCTATAGCGACCATAAATTCAGACACGATACTTAATGGACATATCCTTTGTTGTCCTCGGATTCTTTGGCGACGGCATACATGAATAAAACGTTCTCGGTTTTCCAGTCGCGTCATTCGAATAAAATTCTATTCGATTTGACGCGGCTGGGAAACCGAGAACGTTTTATTCATATCCTGTGTTAAATGGTATGATCAATTGTAGGACGCGCGTGCATGAAAGCTTTCGTATCGCCCACGAAGCGTGAAACCCATACTTCATTCATCCAGTATTTGAGACTGAGAGCACCTAACTGAGACTGAGAGCAACTAACCTTACACGTAATTTCAAACCTTTAAGAAATTTGATCTCTCTGACGACCCACACAAAATAATGAAAGGAAAAACGATTATCGCTTACTACATTTTCCACTTTCATGCAGTAAGACTGCTACATGAAGCATGGCGTTTTAGTTTATTACTTCTTCAATATCAATTGTATTTGTCATACATTTTGCAGACCGTATTCACATATACCACTGAAGGTACTAGAAAACTTACATCACTGTACAACACTTGCTTTTTTTTTCACCGAGCGAGGTGGCGCAGTGGTTAGCACACTAGACTCGCATTCGGGAGGACGACGGTTCAATCCCGTTTCCGGCCATCCTGATTTAGGTTTTCCGTGATTTTCCTAAATCGCTACAGGCAAATGCCGGGATGGTTCCTTTAAAAGGGCACGGCCGATTTCCTTCCCCATCCTTTTGTCACCCGAGATTTCGCTCCGTCTCTAATGACCTCGTTGTCGACGGGACGTTAAACACTAATCTCCCCCCCACAACACTTACTTTGAAAGGTACAACCTCATAAATTCTGAGATACATGAAAACTAATGCATCATGTATCACGTTTTAATTTATTACGTCTTTATTACTAACTCTATTCGCAGCACATTTCGCAGACAGTATCCACAAATGCTGCTGAATGAACCTAAAATATATCACTGTTCGCCAGATAGTTCAGGATATAAGACATCATAAACACTTAGATGGCTGATAAACTACAGCATCATCCATGGCATTTTAATTCATTGTTTCTTTACTACTAACGTTATTCGCAACATATTCCACAGAGGGTAGACACATATACCATTGGATGTACCAGCAAAATCATGCCATTTCACAGCTCATAGTTCAAGAGACACGATGTCATAAGCATTGAGATTTCTAAAAATGAAACTGCTGGGATAAATTTGCTGGACGTACTGTTGAAATGTGTAGTGAAATAAGAATGATATTTGGTAAATGTACTTGTATATCAAATATACTAAACATGTGTCAGGGATACCAAACTCATCCTTACCCTCTGGAACAATTACAAATGAATTCGGTACACATATTAGTTACAACCAGGAAAACAATACTGCGGGGGTAAGAACCACCAGTCTCCTACTGTGGTGAGCGTGATGACGTGTAGGTAGATGGGGGAAGGAGGAGACGGAGAGTCAGCAAGAGGGAAGGAGCACATAGACGGAGATAAGAGAAGGAAGAGATGAATGGAGATAGAGGTTGGGGAAACGGATGGGGAGAGGAGAAAATGGTTCAAATGGCTCTGAGCACTATGCGACTTAACTTCTGAGGTCATCAGTTGCCTAGAACTTAGAATTAATTTAACCTAACTACCCTAAGGAAATCACACACATCCATGACCGAGGCAGGATTCGAACCTGCGACCGTAGTGGTCGCGCGGTTCCAGACTGAAGCGCCTAGAAGCGCTCGGTCACTCCGGCCGGCTATCTTTTCTATCTTAATCATGAGGATTATCTTGCATTCAATTCATTTGAGGCGATTTACCGCTCATAAACAAGGAATACCTTAACTGCTGGAAATGCTGAAACAAGTCACAAGTTTTTTATTTAATTTTTTTTTTTTTTGTACCATCGCTACGTTTGGGCCTGAGTCCATCGTCAGATGGTAGGACTAACTTCATTGCAAGTTTTACGTTTGTTTGTCCTAAAATACAACAAAATTTTTGGTTTTACACTTATGTATGGTCTGAATGTAGTACTTAGTTCCCGAAAAAGTCCTTCTTTTCGTTGTAAGACAGAGGGTGTTTCTATTTTTTTTTCTTTTTTAACCATACTGATCAGTTAACTGAACTAAATACCAGATGGTGTAGACATTTGTTTACATTGGTTGTTGATATGATCTTCCAGAGAACGTGACAGCTGTACAGATATGGAAAACTTCTGGAGTTACTTCAAAGTTACTTGTTCATAGAACAAATAATTTTATACTATTACACATTTAATTATTTTACTTAGAAATATGCTGTTAATGGCCATAGAAGAATTTTCTTTCTGTCAATTAATTATTATTTTTGTGTTTAAAACTGTACGAATTTTACGAAATTTTGGAGGGACATTTGGCTTTTTTATACAAGTTGATCGTTCAATATGCAGTCAGGGTTATTGTGAATGTTGTTGCATATCTCAAACTCATCTAACAAACTCGACTGTACTGCTTTTTAGGCAAAATGTGATATCTCTGAGGTTTCTTTGATGCTTATCTCTGTTTTTCCATGTTGGGACAAGTGAGTAGCGAAAGTTGACTGATTTAGGTTTTTGAGCCTTTACTGACACAGATGAGTACGAGGAAATTAGGAGAAACAAATTAATACGCAACTCAGAAGAGAAATACGGGAAGCACAAGATCAGTTGCCACCGGTGATACAAGAATTACGCATTTCAGAGGATACTCGCGCTCCGACATGGGAAGAGGGATTTAGAAACATGGAAAAGTCACACGGTAATAATACATGGTATTTCAGAAACTTTGAAAGGAGTCGGCCCGGTGCACCGAGCGCTGAGATGGAACGGCCGACACGACCGATTTGCGACTCGCCGATACGATGTCTTTGAACTTTTAACCATTCTGGATTTGGAACACTGCGACTGTCTTGTTAAAGGTTTCAGGAATTACTGCAACCAATCGCCGTTTTTTCTTCAGTTTTTATTTATTCATGACCGGTTTCGATTCTCCCTGTATACAGTGCTCACTTTTTCGTCTCTATATTTGCCACAGATGAACGACCCCCACAATACTCCATACTAAATTGTATCATCTGATAATGGATGACCAGGTGATTCGAAACCGGTCATGCATAAATAAAAATTGAAGGAAAAACCGAGATTGGTTACAGTAAATACTCAAACGATGACTTTGACTATAAGCTCTTCATCACAACCCGTAAATTTAGAACACTCAAGAATTCTAGTAATGACTTTCATCCACAAGCTTGGCTTCATCAATTTTCTCATCGTTTTTCTCCTCATTGGTCGTTAGAGCATAGTTTAGAATTTATGTGTGGCTACTTAGAAACATGAACCAGCTGTATGAATGTGATCAGTTATTTGCGACTGTCACAGTGAAGGAGATTTTTTATCATGCCTTCGCTCCCGGCAAACGTTCGAGTCCTCCCTCGGGCATGGGTGTGCGTGTTTGTCCTTAGGATAATTTACGTTCCGTAGTGTGTAAGCTTAGCGACTGATGACCTTAGCAGTTAAGTTCCATTTGATTTCACACACATTTGAACATCATGCCTTCGTTTCGGCATATTGGTCTCAGGCTACACAAACTTGGGTAAAACACAGTATTATAATGATTAAGCATTTTGAACGGTCTAAACTTTCCAGCCCTGTAAAATATTTTGAAGATATGTTACAAAGGAAGCAGTATCTGTCAAACCTGTACAGCCTCTCAGAACGTAACAGAATTTCCTTAATTAAATTGCTTGAACACTTAAGACATATTATTTTGGCTGGACGTTGTAAAGGTCATATCGAAGCTTTTCAGGGGCTATTACAAGAACTGGAAATCGACACAGACAGTCGCATGATGTGAGAACAGGAAAACAGCAACAATTATAGATCACATCTATCACAGTTTCGTGACGACAGAAACAATAACCGTACACGACAAATCTACCGTTATAACGCAAATCATGACCAAAACATACGCCATTCGTATGACAATCATTGGCTGAATAACAATAATTAGAGACAGATCATATTTCCGTGCTAATGACTATGACAGAGGCAGCTGTAGAAATATAAAGTATGGGAAGCAGAATAGTTATTATCAAGGCAGACAAAATGACTGTCCACCCCGTAATTACGATTCCAGAAGAATTTCTCCACCCCCTAATCGTCAAGAAAGAAACTGCAGAAATTACCTCAAGACAACAGACGCTATAATCAGGACAACAGACCTGAATTTAATCAGAACTATCGTGATTAAAATCGGGCAGGGCTCTCTCGACAAGTTGGAATTGTAGGTATTAGACCTCCAAATCCCCATAGCGACGCGCGACAACAAATAGATAATAGACAATGTTTCACACCACAGGCAGCTACAGAATGTACTTATGAGGCTGACGACATAGCTGCCATGACTATCAATTATGTGAAAATCGAAGACATTAGGGACATTTTATTCCAGGAACATGACACGAAACAGAACAATATTGCATATCCTATAATTCTCTTCACAACGAATGACATAAAATTTACAGCAGTACCTGACTCTGGCAGTCCTATTTCGGTAATTAGTGAAACTGATTTCAGTAAATGCAACAAATCGAATGATTGTCCCACACTTCCCTTATGTAAAATTAAATTACAAGGTGTAGTTTTTGGAAAAAGGTGTAGATGTACGCCAACAATCTAGCTTAGAACTCTTTTGTCAAAGCCACAGATATATAATGAATTTTCTTATTGTTCCATTATTGTCGACAGAGGTTATATTATCTGTAGATCTTTTGAATGAGTATAAAGCAAATTTTCAAACTTTCACGACGCTGAAATAAGTTTAGACAAAGATGGTAAGTCAATAGCTCCGAAATTTAAAGATAGGCTATCAAACGACGACGAGGAAATCTATCGGCTTTACCTTCTGTCAGATGACAGTTTGGAACTTTCTACGGAATTTGACGCTAACGATCACTTTGCAAGTACTGAAAGGGATGATAGTCATGACGTATTTAATATTAACGTTTAAATTCAGGAAAAGGTCCAAACAATTGAGAACTATAATGACACTGATAGGCAAGGTGTTTTCGACATCTTAAAATCCCATTCCACAGTTTTTACTCACAAAAGAGGAACAATTAAAGGATTTCAGTAAAAATTTCGTGTTTGTGAGCATACAAAATTTCGCGTCACACCACCATACGTTACAGTAGAGTACTTTCAAGTTCATGGCAATGAACGTAATAACTACGACATTTACACGCGTAGCACTTTACTTTTGTATATGACAGGGTAAGTACATTGATTTTGGGAGAACTTTGCTTATGGGAGACGATAACTACGACACTTGGCACATTTTTACCATTAGGCAATGACAGAAATTTTCTTACAGCAAGAAGTACAGTTTAGCGCTACATGACACCCATTTGAGCGATTACTTTTCGTAACTGAAAGATTTTTGTGAGATAAGTGGAGGTAGTTTCATATTTCTTTAATTTCACATTCTTTTGGATTTGTATTATTGTTAGAATTTCTTGCAGTGCAGGGCCATTCTTTTGTGTTAATTACTGGAAGTCATGTTGTCAAAATATAGCAGTAAGATTGCGTTGGGCTTGTATATTGTGTGTAATAAATGAATAGATTAAGTTTGAGTTGTCTTTGTTAGGGAAAATTCGGTAGGTCAGTGTTTAATAAAAAAATAATCAAAGATCAAGTTTCAAGATCTCCACACCCTCGTATGGATTTATGGAGACCCCTACAGGATTAATGGTGTCATTTGCCTCCAGCACTACTTCAGACGTTAGTCGAGTCAATGCCACGTCGTGTTGCGGCACTTTTGCGTGCTCATCAGGGCCCTACACGATATTAGGCAGGTATACCAGTTTCTTTGGTTCTTCAGTGTATAAGTAGGATACAGAATCGGAAAATATTTTCGTAGTGTTTATACTAAGTAAATGGGTGCTATATGATCACCATAAAAATTTATAAGAATACGAATTTCGTTAACTGACGTTGACTTTCATTCATAACACACTTTCTAAAGGTAAGAAAGGTCTTGAATCCGAAAGGCTGATTATGACATTTGTAGCGAAAAGCCGCATTCACTCTTTGGACTTAAAAATTTACTCAAAAGTTTAAGACAGTTACGTAATCAGATATAAAGAATCTGTAAAACAATAAATACTTTTTTCAAAATTTTAATATACAGTAGCAGACCATGTTACGATATTTTCAAAACTCGAGTACATTGTACTCCCCCGCCCCCCAACTCCTTGTTACTGTAAAGCTTAAGTGCAGCAGCTCATAAAACAGGGAGCCCTGTGTGCTTGACAACGTAGTGCGTGCAGAGTGCACCTCTCCGACGAGTAAGGCAGCCGCGTGAATCCAGTTACTCCGCAGAGGAGCAGAGGAGCTGTAGCGTGCTCCACCTCCGCTACACGCCAGATGCAATGAGAGCTGCAGACGCGGCGGAGCTTGCCTGCCTCACACGCCCCATCCCAGGAGACGTCTGCGGCGCCCGCGCCCTCGCCAGCGTTCCACCCCGCACAGCACCACAGCACCACCAACACCAAAACCACCACCACCGCCACACCACACCGTCTCCGCCTACAATTAGCTGCCAGCTGCATCCCCGCCGTCTCAGGCTCCCCGAATTCGCGGAGCTCCACCGCCAGCCTTCACACTTAAACGCCGAAGGAATTTTGTTAATATTCTTCGGTTAATTACTTAATTACGCAGCCACCTTGCGAGGAACAGCCAAGTCAAATAAGGAGTCTCTGGTGCGCCGCGGACCCTGTGGCAAGTAGGCCACCCCCTAGCTGTAACTGCGGCTTACATTCCTGCCAACACGCGGTTCTGTCAAAACACGCTACACTTCAACGCGTCTGAGGAGATTACAGGGATATTACTCAATGCTCTGGCGCACATTTACGTGACTTTGGCAGTAGTAGGGTGGGAAAGAACCAAGAGATTTAAGTTACCTCTACTGTCGCCGCCGTTTGTTTTAACGCAATAACCTGGTAACCCCTTTTCGTGTTCCCCTTGCGAGTTCTTCTTCTGAACGGCAAATCTGTTCATTAAATCTTAACCTGTGTAACCCGATTGAATGAATCCTCAGTACTAGTTACTGGACATATCTAAGACTGTCATCGGTGTGTCTTCATATTTAAGGAACGGTGTGGTCATGCTGTTAACGCCATAAGCAGCAAGGAAGGAATTCAGAATCCCGAACATTGATGTGAGTGCCCGTTATACACATGGTTTCCAGGTTAAGCACGTGGTTAGCCGGTTTCTCATACAGGGTCCTGAAGATTGTGAATTGCAGGGCCCAAATCGATT
Organism: Schistocerca nitens; assembly: GCF_023898315.1. Classification (NCBI taxonomy): domain Eukaryota; kingdom Metazoa; phylum Arthropoda; class Insecta; order Orthoptera; family Acrididae; genus Schistocerca; species Schistocerca nitens. Next base: position 789,202,498 of record NC_064615.1, on the reverse strand, counting down.
ACGTATTATGCAGTACTCCTAAGAACAAGTGACTCGGTTATTCATACCCGGCTAAAAACCTAACAGTCTTTGATCACGCAACAACAGTAAACCTACAATGTAGCGTAAATAGGGTGTACTTTGACAGATTTTCAGATTCAAATGTGCTTTAAATTCAATGACATTTAAGGTAGTTAACACAGGGGCTTGTATGGAACGATTATAAAACACAGCGAATGTAATGGAAAAATTTGTAGATGCTCAAACATAGTATGGATTTTGGGATACATTAACCGACCTGTACTTTTATCAAAACTGTTAACTACCATTCCACTTGTGGTCAATATTTCAAAACCACATGAAAATTTCACCACCCAGGAATAAATACACAGGTCTAAAGTTACATAAGCCTTTATTAAGCTTCATAAAAGAAAAAAAATACGTAGTCCGGTACATAAATCCAACAGTGTGACCCATCATCAAAATTATAAATATAACGAAAGGTACGGTTATAGGATGGAGTACCAGTACAAATGTAGCTGAGCGTAGTATATTCAATTTCTTTCATGTTACGAGGTGCATTCAAGTTCCAAGGCGTCCGATTCTTTTTCTCCGGACTGGAAAGAGATAGAAACGTGCGCGTTGTTTTAAAATGAGGCCGCGTTCATTGTCAATACGTCCTAGACATGGCAGCACCGTACGTCAGATGGAATTTTACCGCCAGCGGTGAGAATGAGAACTGTTTTAAATACTTAAAATGGCGATGTTTTCCTTACTTGAACAGCGTGCAATCATTCGTTTTCTGAATTTGCGTGGTGTGAAACCAATTGAAATTCATCGGCAGTTGAAGGTGACATGTGGTGATGGAGTTATGGATGTGTCGAAAGTGCGTTCGTGGGTGCGACATTTTAATGAAGGCAGAACATCGTGTGACAACAAACCGAAATAACCTCGGGCTCGCACAAGCCGGTCTGACGACATGATCGAGAAAGTGGAGAGAATTGTTTTGGGGGATCGCCGAATGACTGTTGAACAGATCGCCTCCAGAGTTGGCATTTCTGTGGGTTCTGTGCACACAGTCCTGCATGACGACCTGAAAATGCGAAAAGTGTCATCCAGGTGGGTGCCACGAATGCTGACGGACGACCACACGGCTGCCCGTGTGGCATGTTGCCAAGCAATGTTGACGCGCAACGACAGCATGAATGGGACTTTCTTTTCGTCGGTTGTGACAATGGATGAGACTTGGATGCCATTTTTCAATCCAGAAACAAAGCGCCAGTCAGCTCAATGGAAGCACACAGATTCACCGCCACCAAAATAATTTCGAGTAACCGCCAGTGCTGAAAGAATGATGGTGTCCGTGTTCTGGGACAGCGAGGGCGTAATCCTTACCCATTGCGTTCCAAAGGGCACTACGGTAACAGGTGCATCCTACGAAAATGTTTTGAAGAACAAATTCCTTCCTGCACTGCATCATTTAGTGAGATGTGTAATTGTGTCCTGGAGTACCAATGATTAGCATCCAAGCCCCGAAACAGATAAATTATGCACATGACCTCAGAAATCTTAATCTACCGGCACATATAAGCAGGTGAACAAAAACCTAATCCGCGATCTGTTTTAAGAATGAATCGAGTAACGTACATGGTACAGCTGAAAACACCGATGGCTTTCCAGTTAAATGATGTCGGTGGATTCGCACAACCAGATATTAACACACTTTTTCGTATACAGTTGTAATTCGCAATTCGTTTGCCAATTGCTGCATGAGAAAATCGGCACTTCATGGCGCCATCCAGCATATAGTGATGCAATCTTACCTCCAAACACTATAATACTAAACACGCAACTGAGAGCCAGTAGAAAGCTGAAAAGATTTTGGTGTATGAGTGTTCAAAGTGACCACAGCAGTCAAAGTAAACCCAGTTTACGGTACTCATTCTAGAAGAAACCACATTCACCTTGTGAGCTATCAATATCCAATCGATCCTAGCCGATTGAACTTCTGCCTCTAATTCTATCAGGTTACGGCAAGTGAAGTCACTTGTGATACAGGAGCCTCGGTTTTCCTAAACTTTTACATTTTTCCAGTAAATGTTTTAAAAAGTCTGTCCAAAATTTTTCGAGACTGGTTTGATAGAAAACAGAGCAAAAGTTAAACTTGTGATTTCAGTACCTCTTGTGCTCCACGCAATGTCCTACTAAATGAGTGCTCATACACCCACACGAAACTGTTAAAAGAGTGCTTTTCTGGGGCGTTGTTCTACTCGCGCATCATATTAGGTTTGAATGTTAGTTATGTCGTCATAGCGTTGACCTATCACGTGAAAATCTGCACTGTGTCGTTTCATGGTAGGTTCGTATTGACAAAACTAGGTCTCGTCACCCGTGATGACTTTTACAGAACAGAATCGTCCACGGTTTTCGGGCTTTCACTTGTCGTTGGTTTTGTTACGGAGTCAAGGTGCTTGGACTTACTTTTCTCTACTTCAAAACATCCTGAAGGATGTCTTGACACTTGATTAAGAGATGTTTCTCCATTCCATTTTGTGGCACAACTACGTCGACACACTATGGCCACAGGTCTACTACTTATCACCATCTGTTCGTAATTACTAGTAGAATGTACATCTGGTGATTACCGTTGTGAGTTCAAGCTCACGCCGTGGTTACTGCGCTGACGTCGCTTATTCGCCAGGAATAAAATAAGTCTCGGAAATATTTCTCCGGACGGTGTATGCATGCTGCTATTCTACACTGCTACACTGCAAAGCATGCACGTATTATCCGGCTGATAGATCGCCACACCTAATCTACATCTGCATGTACACAGAAACTCCGCAGTCCACCGTACGGCATATGGCGGAGGGTACCCCGCACAACTACTAATAATTTCTTTTCCTCCCCTCGCGAAGTGAGAGAAGGAAAGACGACTGTCTACGTGCCAAAGTATGAGACCTACTTTCTCATATCTTAACTTCCTGGTACCCACTCGCAATGTATGTTGGAGGCAGTAGAATCGCTCTCCAGTCAACTGCAAATACCGGTTCTACATATTTTCTCAATAGTGTTCCTCGAGAAGAACGTAGCCTTTCCTACAAGGATTCCCATCAGAGCTCCAGAAGCATCTCTGTAACACTTGCGTGTTGTTCGAACCAAACAGAAACATATATAAAGAGCCCGCCTCTGGACCTCTTTGATGTCTTCCCTTAATCCGACCTGGTGCGGACCCCAAACGCTCGAGCAGTACTCAAGAATGGGTCGCACTAGCGTCCTAAAAGCGGTCTCCTTTACGGATGAACCACACTTTCCTAGGATTCTCCCAATAAACCGACCATTCGCCTTTCCCACCACAGTCCTCTCATGCTTGTTCCATTTTATATCGCTTGGCACCGTAGGCCCATGTATTTAAACAACGTGACTGTGTCAGGCAGGACACAGCTAATGCTGCACCCGACCTCATTAACTCACATATTTCTTCACATAGAGCTAGCTGTCATTCGTCACGCAAACTAGAAATTTTGTCTAAGTCATCTTGTATCCTCCTACAGTCACTCGAATTCGACAAGTTATCGTACACCACAGCGTCATCAACAAACAGTCATAGGTGGCTGCCCATTTCTTCCACAGAATCATTTATGTATAAAGGGAATAACAGCGGTCTTATCACTCTTCCCTGTGGCACTTCTAACGGTAACGTATCTGATGAACACTCGCCGTCGAGGACAGTGTCTTGGGGTCTGTAGCTTAAGAAGTCTTCGGCCCTCTCTCATATCTTTGAACTAGTTCCATATGCTCTTACTTTCTTTAACAGCCTGCAATGGGTCACCGTGTCAAACGTTTTCCGGAAATCTAGAAATGTTTATTTCAACTCTTTCAGCTGTTTCTCTGCGGTAGGGATGGTTATTACCGTATCGTCCACACGGTAATCTGTTAGATGGTACGTTTTACGATTCACTAGCGTCAACGATTTCTTAAATGTAAAATTATAAACTCTGGCTTTCATTTTGTTATCTTCAACTGTCACACCAGGCTGATCAGAAATTGACTGGATGGAAGCTTTAGACCCACTTAGCGATTTTATATCAGGCGAGAATTTTCTCGGGTTCCCTGCCCGATCCTTTGCTTATGTATGACTAAGGTAGTTGTTGTATGCTTCGCGCATAGATCTTTTCATGGACGCACGAATAACCTTTGGTTATCGTCATCTGAGCTTCCTCTTTTGAACCGAGAGTGCAGCAGCGTGTGCCTCCTGAGCGCTTTCCGAATCTCGTTATTAAGCCATTGTGGGTCTTTACCGTTCTTAATCCACTTTGTGGTCTAATAATTCTCCACACCATGATTTACAATCTGCATAACCTTTGCCCATAATTCCTGTACGTCCATCTTACTGGAAGTGAGTGATGTCAATTCACGGTCTAAATGAGATGTTAACAACTGTTTATCTGCTCTTTCTAGCACAATAACTGTCCTAGACGTCTCAACTGATTCATAAACTTTCGTAACCGTTTTTGCTATTGTGACATCGTGATCGCTAATCCTCTTTCTATACTAATGTTGTCGATAAGGTCCGGCATATCTGTAGCTACAAGGTCTACAATCTTTCCATTGCGTGTGGGCTGACGATCTAGCTGCTCAAGACAGTTTTCTGAAAACATTTTCAAAAGTAATTCGCTTTACTGTCTGCCTCTACCCCGTGCAATGAATCCACAGATAATCAAATCTATACTAGGTGGGCTATAGATACCTCCAACTAGCATTGCATGATCTGGATGTTTACGCGCTACTATTCGTGGACTTTCTTTGAATGACCGTAGAATTGTCATAAGAGAATTGGATGACCGCCAACAATTAACTTGGTTTCATCTAGTCCTGTTACGAGCGACCAGATAACTTCACTGTCACATTCAACTTAGACCTCAATAGAGACTATGTCTTTGTCATCCACAGCGAACACTCCCCCTCCTATGGTGTCTAATCTGTCTTTCCGACATACGTACCGCGAATCGCTAAAAATCTCAGAGCTTCCCATTTTGGGTTTAGCCAGCTGTCGCTTCCGAGAATATTTTGCGAGAACATTCCTGGAGAGCAGCAAATTCGGCAACTTTCTTAGGAACTTGGACAATTTACAGATAAAATTTCGGCAGTCGAAGTGTCAGACGCTGAAAGCGGTCTGACTTCCATAATGTGTATCGAATGGCAAGTGTTCATCAGAGCACCTCAAACTACCGCCTAGCCTAAGAAAGCCTCATATGCACTCCTCAAGTACTCTGCTACCCGAGTGCACCCCTGACATATGAAGGGGAGTCCTATAAATCTCCACACGATAACACAGGTCTAGAAGAAACCTACAACCTAACCTATCACAGCGTCGATGAAGCCTTTGGTTGAAACCCTCCACTTGGCTCCAAACCAAAGGGTCCTGATCAACTCTGAGAAAGACACTGAAAATCAATTGCACCCTAGCATGAAGTCAGAAGTCTTCACCACTTCCGCCAGTCGCCTGTATGAACTGAGGATGGCCTCAGAACGCGTGCGACGAGCGCTGTTGCTGCCGAAGTGAGCCACAACCTGCAAACGACTGCACTCTGCACGCTGGATAGGCCCCCTGGAAGACATACCGAGTGCACATTGGCTTTCTTTCCAGACCTGAACGCTATCTGTCTAAGGAACTCCACAACGCGCCTAACGTTGGTTCCTGATAACTAATCAACCTCGCATCCCTCCCTGCTCCCACCCAGATGTACCTGTCGGACTTTGCTGAAGGACGTTGGTAGCACCCAGTTGAAAATCGACGTTTGGAGCCTTCTCACCTTTTAGAGCACATTTCAATACATGTTGCATGTTGAATGTTAGGAATGTGGCGCTTTGGTTGAAAACCTCGATTCGCGTTCTCAAGGGTGAGGTGCAAATCTCCGTGCAACAATTCTAAGGTAGATTTCTTGGCGTTCCCGTACTGCTTTCGATGAAATCCGATTTATCTCCTTCCATTTTCTCTCCAGTCCTTTTACGATATCGTCAATGCACAATCATCAGAACCAGAAGGGTGCCTTGTAGTAATGGAGGGACAGAAGCTGAACAGAGTTGATCTCGGTGCCCGTATAAGACATTAACAGCCACGACTGTGAACTTTTAACTACCTACTACTGTGACCTTGGAAGGAGAAGCAGTCGGTTGGCAGGGCAATGTGTAATAAAATAGTGGTGCCTCGTCATGTAACTTCTTGTCAGAGTACAAGCCAATGGAGAGGTTTAGATGTTTATTTAACGTTACAATAGTGCAGCCATACTCACAGAACATAACACGTTTTCTTTAAAAAAGAAGGGGTTACATTACCGTTTTCAACGAACTACGACGTCATTTTCAAATGTAAAACATCAGTAGAAGAATATATAAGGGGAATTAGGACCACACATCCGATAAAAATTACGAGAAATAATGAAACAAGGCAATTTTTGTCGGACGTATGGTCATAATTCCTATTATTATTTTCCAACTGATGTTTTACATTTGAAAATGTCGACGTTGTTCGTTGAATCCGATAATATAACCCTTCATTTTTACAGAAAAAATTTTATATACTGTGACTATGACTTCACTGCTGTAGTGTCAAATAAAAATTTAAGTTATATTAACCACACTCCTTACGACAATAATGTCATAATTTAGAAATGGAGAAGCCATATATCCTATTCCTCTCTTCTCAAGACATTAGCTACGTAAGTTGGGGCTTGCTATGGGCTCGTATACATGTGTTAGCGATCTCCAGCATAGTGTATCATTTTCGCCAGTCACCTTTAGTCAAGCAGGAGCAGGTAAGATGTAAATAGGGTCTAACGACCAATGCACTAAGTGGTTATAGAGTTCTTTCGAAGTAATACGCCAGAGCGTTACTTATTTCCATAGCTGCTTAAGAAATTTGTCCTTTTGATGACGCTGTGTTTCAACCCATGCATATCGTCTACTGAATCATTTCCATACTGCCTTGAAACCATGCAATCAGTTCACTGCGTATTCGTTCGAAGTCATCTGACGCCTCCGAATAAAAATTCATGTTTATGTTACTCAAGTGGAGTCAAAGTTGCACTTGTTCATCAACTGACATATATTTTTCTCTTCGTGTATTACTCTTTTTTTCGTCTGTTACTTAACCCTGCAAGCCGTCTAATGTTAGACAACTTTCAGGCCGCGTATTTATGGCACCGATGAGCACCCGACCGTCTCGAAGATCTGTAATCGATTGTCCGTTTGCTACTGTAGTACATCTCTGGGTGGAAAACTGTTATGTTTTAGCAAGTCGTCCGAGATTGACGGTAGTCACCCAACAGGGAAACTTGACTGCAAAATGGATTCGTGGAGCTTTTCGCATGTTGTGATGTCAACGTTCTGATTCTAGATCGTTATCCAGACGCTTATTTTGTGATGGTGAATTAGGCATATTCAGCCGACGTCGATCCAGGTTGTTGTGAAGTGGTTTCCGGCTGGAACGTTGCTGTAGCATTTACGTGATTGGGAATTACGTGGTTTTCACATTTTGCAATATTAGAGTTCTTTCCGCGATACATTTTGCAGTCGAGTTTAACGTGGGAAATGTAAGGCAGTTGTTCGCACATGTTATTTCGGGTGTTGATGATAAAATGTGAGAAATCTTTTGTCGTGGTATTTCTATGGTAATGTACAGACATGCGGTACGATTAATTTTATTTTATATATGAAATATGAGGTCTTGTATACAATTATTGAATATTATACTGAATGTGAACATGGTCTGGTGTTATTAGGAACTTATTTTCATTCCTCATCGTCTTTGTTCGTGTTAACCTTCCACTTGCTCCATTCTTCGAAATGTGTTCACTTAAGAACTACGTTCTCGAATGTTCTATACTCACTTCAATTGCATTTGAAGCTGAGCGGTAACAAGCTGGCTTATGCAGAGCTGAAAGTTTTATTAAATAAAGTTTTGAGCTACACAGATAAGTCTGTGAGGTGCTTGAACTTCGAAACAGGAGCCACTGATTACAACATTAGATCACGTCTATTTAATTTACTAAGCATTGCAGGATAGAGAGAGAAGAAACATTTTCATAGCATGAACTGTATCTAAAAGATGAAATTCTTACACATGTGTCATGAGTAGCTGTATGAGATTCTAGTTTCAGTTTCGTTTTAGTTATCTCATGTTAAACCACCGTTTTATTATTCCATTTGAGATTTACAAACGTTTCTCGCACTATGGTGCTTAAAATGAGGCAGATCGCATTTATTCACAATTGGATCAGATTTTGTGTAAAGTAATATCTTTTCAGGACATAAAAACCGCTTTCATAGTCTCTTATGAACTCATTAGTTAATGTGATCATTGGTGAAAGGCTTTAACCCCCCGCACGCACTTCCACAAAGCCGACCCCCGCCCATGTGCCACACTAGTAGCAGTACACGTCTGGATGCGTTGGACGTCGACTGTGAAGCCCCTTTGTTAAGAACTCGAACCGACTGAGGATCACTCTACAATAGGTCACAAAAACACCTTGCAGGCCTATATTATTTTCTTAAGAGATGACTTGCACTTTCCTAGAATCCTAAAACACATGTAAGCCTTCCCATTGCCTTCCATAACGCTGATGTCATATATTCATCCCATTTGATGTCTATTCATAATTTTACTCTTAAATATTTTGATGAGGACCAGATCCTCTCTATTGACCACACATTGTAATATACATACTTTCAAGTCGTCCAACGATGATGTTTTTTCTGTAGAAAGTGGAACTGTCAGCGAACAGTCTGATAATCCGGCCCGCGCTATTTGATAAACTATTTACTTATGCTGAGAACAATAGAGATCCTATTAATCTTCCCGATCCAGTCGTGTGCAGATGGTGCTATTTCTCGTTTGCTCGAGGTATGGCGATTAAATAAGATGTCAGATACGTTATTTACTGCAAACAAAGTTACAACTAACACACATCCCCTTCATCATATGTCCTTTCCATATCTGCACACTGCTGCATATGTGTCTTCCATTGTTGAAAGGAATGCTATAGGCGATCCATTGTCACCATCTTCAACTACCGTTTCTGCTTTTACTTCTTCAACAGCTTGAAAATGTGTTCCCTTCAATGAGCTTTTCACTTTTTTGAACAGAAAAGTCACAGCGAGCCAAAGTTGGTAAATATGGAGCAGTGCCCCTGTTCTCTAAAAGCTGTGTCACGGATACCATATTGTGGGCTGGTGCGTCGCCTTGATGCAGAATCCATTGGTAGTTCTTCCACATATCCGGTCTTTTCTTCCTTACTCCCCCCCCCCACCCATCCCCCCCCCACCCCCGCCCATGAACCATGGACCTTGCCTTTGGTGGGGAGGCTTGCGTGCCTCAACGATACAGATAGCTGTACCGTAGGTGCAACCACAACGGAGGCGTTCTGTTGAGAGGCCAGACAAACGTGTGGTTCCTGAAGAGGGGCAGCAGGCTTTTCAGTACTTGCAGGGGGAACAGTCTGGATGATTGACTGATCTGGCCCTGTAACACTAACCAAAACCGCCTTGCTGTTTTGGTACTGCGAACGGCTGAAAGCAAGGGGAAACTATAGCCGTAATTTTTCCCGAGGGCATGCAGCTTTACTGTATGATTAAATGATGATGGCGTCCTCTAGGGTAAAATATTCCGGAGGTAAAACAGTCCCCCATTCGGATCTCCGGGCGAGGACTACTCAGGATGACGTCGTTATCAGTAGAAAGAAAACTGGCATTCTCCGGATCGGAGCGTGGAATGTCAGATCCCTTAATCGGGCAGGTAGGTTAGAAAATTTAAAAAGGGAAATGCATAGGTTAAAGTTATATATAGTGGGAATTAGTGAAGTTCGGTGGCAGGAGGAACAAGACTTTTGGTCAGGTGAATACAGGGTTATAAATACAAAATCAAATAGGGGCAATGCAGGAGTAGGTTTAATAATGAATAAAAAAATAGGAGTGCGGGTAAGCTAGTACAAACAGCATAGTGAACGCATTATTATGGCCAAGATAGACACGAAGCCCACGCCTACTACAGTATTACAAGTTTATGTGCCAACTAGCTCTGCAGACTATGAAGAAGTTGATGAAACGCATGATGAGATAAAAGAAATTATTCAGGTAGTGAAGGGAGATGAAAATTTAATAGTCATTGGTGACAGGAATTCGACAGTAGGAAAAGGAAGAGAAGGAAACGTAGTAGGTGAATATGGATTGGGGCTAAGAAATGAAAGAGGAAGCCGCCTGGTAGAATTTTGCACAGAGCATAACTTAATCGTAGCTAACACTTGGTACAAGAATCATGAAAGAAGGTTGTATACATGGAAGAACCCTGGAGATACTAAAAGGTTTCAGATAGATTATATAATGGTAAGACAGAGATTTAGGAACCAGATTTTAAATTGTAAGACATTTACAGCTGCAGATGTGGACTCTGACCACAATCTATTGGTTATGAACTGTAGATTAAAACTGAAGAAACTGCAAACCAATAGTTTCAGGAAGAGCATAAGGGAACAATTGACAGGAATGGGGGAAACAAATACAGTAGAAGAAGAATGTTTAGCTTTGAGGAATGAAATACTGAAGGCAGCAGAGGATCAAGTAGGTAAAAAGACGAGTGCTAGTAGAAATCCTTGGGTAACAGAAGAGATACTGAATTTAATTGACGAAAGGAGAAAATACAAAAATGCAGCAAGTGAAGCAGGCAAAAATGAATACAAACGTTTCAAAAATAAGATCGACAAGAAGTGCAAAATGGCTAAGCAGGTATGGCAAGAGGACAAATGTAAGGATGTAGAGGCTTATCTCATGAGCGGTAAGATAGATACTGAATACAGGAAAATTAAAGAGACTTTTGGAGAAATGAGAACCACTTGCATGAATATCGAGAGCTCAGATGTAATCCCAGTTCTAAGCAAAGAAGGGAAAGCAGAAAGGTGGAATGAGTATAGAGAGGGTCTATACAGGGGCGATGTTCTTGAGGACAATATCATGGAAATGGAAGAGGAGGTAGATGAAGATGAAATGATATGATACTGCGTGAAGAGTTTGACAGAGCACAGAAAGACCTAAGTCGAAACAAGGCCCCGAAAGTAGACAACATTCCATTAGAACTACTGACAGCCTTGGGAGAGCCAGTCCTGATAAAACTCTACCATCTGGTGAGCAAGGTGTATGAAACAGGCGAAATTCCCTCAGACTTCAAGAAGAATATAATAATTCCAATCCCAAAGAAAGCAGGTGTTGACAGATGTGAAAATTACCGAACTACCAGTTTAAAAAGTGACAGCTGCAAAATACTAACGCGAATTCTTTACAGACGAATGGAAAAACTGGTAGAAGCGGACCTCGGGGAAGATCAGTTTGGATTCCGTAGAAATGTTGGAACACGTGAGGCAATACTGACCCTACGACTTATCTTAGAAGAAAGATTAAGAAAAGGCAAACCTACGTTTCTAGCATTTGTAGACTTAGATAAAACTTTTGACAATGTTGACTGGAATACTCTCTTTCAAATTCTGAAGGTGGCAGGGGTAAAATACAGGGAGTGAATTGCTATTTACAATTCGTACAGAAACCAGATGGCAGTTATAAGAGTCGAGGGGCATGAAAGGGAAGCAGTTTTTGGGAAGGAAGTGAGACAGGGTTGTAGCATCTCCCCGATGTTATTCAATCTGTATATTGAGCAAGCAGTAATGGAAACGAAATAAAAATTTTGAGTAGGTATTAAAATCTATGGAGAAGAAATAAAAAATTTGAGGTTCGCCGATGACATTGTAATTCTGTCAAAGATAGCAAACGACTTGGAAGAGCAGTTGAACGGTATGGACAGTGTCTTGAAAGGAGGGTATAAGATGAACATCAACTAAAGCAAAACGAGGATGATGGATTGTAGTCGAATTAAGTCGGGTGATGCTGCAAGTATTAGATTAGGAAATGAGACACATAAAGTAGTAAAGGAGTTAAGCTATTTGGGGAGCAAAATAACTGATGATTGTCGAAGTAGAGAGGATATAAAATGTAGACTGGCAATGGCAAGGAAAGCGTTTCTGAATATGAGAAATTTGTTAACATCGAGTATAGATTTAAATGTCAGGAAGTCGTTTCTGAAAGTATTTGTATGGAGTGTAGCCATGTATGGAAGTGAAACATGGACGATAAATAGTTTGGACGAGAAGAGAATAGAAGCTTTCTAAATGTGGTGCTACAGAAGAATGCTGAAGATTAGATGGGTAGATCATATAACTAATGAAGAGGTATTGAATAGAATTTTGGAGAAGAGCAGTATGTGGCACAACTTGACTAGAAGAATGGATTGGTTTGTAGGAGATGTTCTGAGGCATCAAGGGATCACTAATTAAGTACTGGAGGGCAGCGTGGAGGGTAAAAATCGTAGAGGGAGACCAAGAGATGAGTACACTAAGCAGATTCAGAAGGATGTAGGCTGCAGTAGGTACTGGGAGAAGAAGAGGCTTGCACACGATAGAGTAGCATGGAGAGCTGCATCAAACCAGTCTCAGGACTGAAGACCATAACAACAACAACAACTTCCTTACTCTTTCCCTCAGATTGATTAGGACTTCTTTGTCGTATTCCCGATTCATGGTTTGACCGTCAGGTACCTACCTATTCAGTCATGACAATACTCCTGATATCGGAACCGGCCGGAGTGGCCGTGCGGTCCTAGGCGCTTCAGTCTGGAACCGCGCGACCGCTACGGCCGCAGGTTCGAATCCTGCCTCGGGAATGGACGTGTGTGATGTCCTAAGGTTAGTTAGGTATGTAGTTCTAAGTTCTAGGGCACTGATGACCTCAGATGTTAAGTCCCATAGTTGTCAGAGCCATTTGAACTTGATATCGGAAAAAAACAGATCATCATTGCCTTCCATTTTGACTTGGTCGCTTGTATTTTCTTCATTATTGGTCATGTGGGAATCTTTCAGTGCATCGATTGACGTTTTATTTCTGGGACGTGCCGAAATATCCACCTTTCAATACATGTGAAGACACGTATGAGCAAGACCCGCTCTAGGTCGAGTCGTTCCATGACATCAGAGCAAATGTTCTTCCGATGGTCTTTTTGTTCCTGAGGGAAGTTTTCCGGGACCAGTTTGGCACAAAATTATGTTTTATTTATCATGAAAAATGTGTCTTCTACTTATTTGTTCAATTTTACCATGTCTGCGATCATCCGAGTGCTCAGACTTCGGTAGTTCCGCAAAATTTCGTTAATCGTCTGAACGTTTACTTCAGTTTTTTAACTCACGTTGATCATGATCGATCTCTTCTGTTGGCGACTCTTATTAATTTTGTGGTTTATGGTTAATGGGCTCCTCGATTTTAAGTTACCATGGCCGCGGTACGCCGAACAACATCATCCATGTCCAAGGTTCCGAGGCGAACTGAAGCAGTCAGAATGACAGAACGAAGATAAAATTCATGGTACACTGAATATCAGTACCACCCTACCCCACGCGGCTGTGAAATACGAGATGCGCGATCTCTTTATTTAATTGATATACCTCGTAGTTAGAGGAAAACGTGTTGTCATGACAGCCAAAATTGTGTTTTGATGCTTCCTACTGGTTAGTAGTGATTGCCATAGTAATTACAAAATATTTTCGGTGTTTTCCTTATTGTCAGCTCAATGCTGTACCCGATGGAACGTTTTTATTACTCAGAAAATGTCAAAGAATACACAACAAAAAGAACACTCCTAGAATTGCCCATCTTCGTCATCCCTCCCCAGACACGCACAGAAACGAACCCGTCATGATGAGCGGACGCACATACCAGCTAAATCAACATGTTTTCGTAGCGATGCCTAACGACGCCCACTTTGTGCACGGCCACAGCAGTGCCTCGAGGTGGCCTTCACCCCCAAATTGCGCAACAGCGGCGCGCGTATCTGCGGACACGCTCGGCCGCCCGCGCAAAATGAGGTTTTCTGCGCCAGCACGCCACAGACGTGATTATCGATTCCGCGCGCCCTGCGCCGCGCCGCTCCGCTGACCGTCACAGGTCGGCGTGCGCCCGGCGCCGCTCCACAGCTGATCACTGAGAGGCGCGTCCCGAAGGGATCAGCTGTGTTGAGCGACGTAGCAAGTATGAACGAATTTTACAGCATACGAGCTCTTTTAATTAACCCCCAGTTTGATTTCTTTTTTCCATCGTCACAGACAAACGGAACCTTTTCAGATGACCAGGTGCATTGCAAAATCTATTATTACGTAGTTGACAGATTTTTAAATTTCAAGCGGTCTCTTGATACCAGAATGAATTTTCTCTCTGCAGCGGAGTCTGCGGCGATTTGAGACTTCTTGTCAGATCAAAACTGTGTGCAAACTGGGACTCGAACGTGGGAATTTTTAATTTTGCAGGCCGGCAAAGGAAAAGATAGAGTGATGGAGTTCCGGCGCCCAAGATGGTGCAAAATGAAAAATTATTCTGGAAGATATTCTCGATGGTACAGCTAAGTCAATGTCACCGCATTTCCTTTCTTCGAGGAGCTCTTGTCCCGCAAAGTACGCTGGAGAACGTCTGTGAAGTTTTTAGGTTTAGGAGGGGAGTTGTTAACTGAGATAAAGCTATCAGCAGGGCATGTGTCGTCACCACACCGGTCGACAAAGATGTATTGCGAAGATCGATAGCAGGCGCTGGATCAAGCGAGCCTATCACCAGAGAGGCCAGAGACACACCGACAAGGTACAGGCCGCCAACGCCCTTTCGACAGCATATACACTACTGGCCATTAAAATTGCTACACAACGAATATGACGTGCTACAGACGCGAAATTTAACCAACAGGAAGAAGATGCTCTGATATACAAGTGATTAGCTTTTCAGAGCATTCATACAAGGTTGGCGCCGGTGGCGACATCTACAACGTGCTGATATCAGGAAAGTTTCCAACCGATTTCTCATACACAAACAACAGTTGACCGGCGTTGCCTGGTGAAACGTTGTCGTGATGCCTCGTGTAAGGAGAATAAAATGCGTACATCACGTTTCCGACTTTGATAAAGGTCGAATTGTAGCCTATCGCGACATTGCTGCTCGCGTTGGTCGAGATCCAATGACTGTTAGCAGAATATGGGATCGGTGGGTTCAGGAGGGTAATACGGAACGCCGTGCTGGATCCCAACGGCCTCGTATCACTAGCAATCGAGATGTCTGGCATCTTATCCGCATGGCTGTGACGGATCGTGCAGCCACGTCTCGATCCCTGAGTCAACAGATGGGGACGTTTGCAAGACAACAATCATCAGCACGAACAGTTCGACGACGTTCGCAGCAGCATGAACTATCAGCTCGAAGACCATGGCTGCGGTTACCCTTGACACTGCATCACAGACAGGAGCGCCGACCGGGATGGCCGAGCCGTTCTAGGCACGCCCGCATCTCGTGGTCGTGCGGTAGCGTTCTCGCTTCCCACGCCCGGGTTCCCGGGTTCGATTCCCGGCGGGTCAGGGATTTTCTCTGCCTCGTGATGGCTGGGTGTTGTGTGCTGTCCTTAGGTTAGTTAGGTTTAAGTAGTTGTAAGTTCTAGGGGACTTATGACCACAGCAGTTGAGTCCCATAGTGCTCAGAGCCATTTGGTTCTAGGCACGACAGTCTGGAACCGCGCGACCGATACAGTCGTAGGTTCGAATCCTGCCTCTGGCATGGATGTGTGTGATGTCCTTAGGTTAGTTAGGTTTAAGTAGTTATAAGTTCCAGAAGACTGATGACCTGAGCAGTTAAGTCCCATAGTGCTCAGAGCCATTTGAACCATTTGAACAGACAGGAGCGCCTGCGATGGTGTACTCAACGACGAACCTGGGTGCACGAATAGTGAAACGTCATTTGTTCGGATGAATCCAGATTCTGTTTACAGCATCGTGATGGTCGCATCCGTGTTTGGCGACATCGCGGTGAACACACATTGGAAGCGTCTAATCGTCATCGCCATACTGGCCTACCACCCGGCGTGGTGGTATTGTGTGCCATTGATTACAAGTCTCGGTCACCTCTTGTTCGCATTGACGGCACTTTCAACAGTGGACGTTACATTTCAGATATGTTACGACCCGTTGCTCTACCCTTCATTCGATCCCTGCGAAACTCTACGTTTCAGGAGGTTAATGCACGACCGCATGTTGGATGTTCTGTACGGGCCTTTCTGGATACAGAAAATGTTCGACTGCTGCCCTGTGCAGCCCGTTCTCCAGATCTCTCACTAATTGAAAACTTCTGGCCAATGATGGCCAAGCAACTGGCTCGTCACAATAGGCTAGTCACTACTCTTGATGATCTGTGGTATCGTGTTGAGGCTGCATGGGCAGCTGTACCTGTACACGCCATCCAAGCTCTGTTTGACTCAATGCCCAGGCGTATCAAGGCCGTTATTACAGCCAGAGGTGGTTGTTCAGGGTACTGATTTCTCAGGATGTATGCACCCAAATCGCGTGAAAATGTAATCACATGTCAGTTCTAGTACAATATATTTGTCCAATGAATACCCTTTCATCATCTGCATTTCTTCTTGGTGTAGCAGTTTTAATGGGCAGTAGTGTATTTAGGCCCCCGCCGCTGACCGGAGGGCCTCAGTCACTGACTCACTAGCTCACAATCCAGTTTGGCGTCCGTCTGTTCAACCGAAGAGCGATGTGACTAAAGCTTGTAATAGCAAGATTACCGATATCATCTCCAAGAGGACTGTTACTGATGAGCTCCTACCACGAACTTAGAGTCCATTCAAGTTATGTAGCAGCTTCTTGTAAATAAAGAACCATATTAATCCATATGTGAATTTGTGTTGTAGAAAGAGGATAACAGCGATCCCTAACAACATCCTCTCCCTTTTTTCCTTACGGTACAAGACTCTCCAAGTCGTACTTCGATAGCTCAGTCGGTAGAGCAGTTGAAAACGAAAGTGAAAGGTCTCAAGTTCCGATCCGTCACACAGTTTTATTCTGACAAGGTTCCTGCTTGGCGCACACAACACTGAGGGGCGAATTTCCATTCTGGATACTATCCGGCAGGATGTGACTAAGGAAAGTGTCTGCAATTCCTTTTTTCCTGGTCTGACAGTCCCGCAAAACATGCTGGAGACCTTCTGTAAAGTTTTTCAGAGGAGGGCGTGAGTTTTTTTCGGATATCTCAGACGGTTCAGCAGCTTGTAACGTTGTGCGTACTGAGGCGCCCAGAATTTGTAAGGTTTACAGATCCAAGGTTCAAAGCTAGCGGGCCGAGGCTCAGGATAGACCGCCGTGACGCTCCGAACGAGCTAGTGCGTCAGTAAACGACTGGCTGGGGGTTAATCCAAGTACGGGGAATTTTATGGGGTTGGAAGACTTGACCGGAGTTGCATTTGCACGGAGTGACACTTGCACGGAGCGTGGGCCTCTTGTCGGCTAACCGGCTTTTCGTATGTACAGGTCTACCAAGAGTAGATGTCTGAAACCGGAATATCCCTGTAGATGCTGCTAGCCGTCAGTGTAGGGCCTGTGAGACCGCATGTGCAGCTGCTTCCTGTAACGTCTGACGACGAATGTCTTACATGCATCGGTACCTGTTTCAAACCCGTATAAGTGTCGACTTTGGTGCCTATGAACTACAATTTGCGGACAGTATTGGTTTTCTGTTATCATATGAAGAAAACTGCTGCGGAATTGCATCGAATGCTTGTCGAAGCTTTCGGCGAACATGCCCTTAGGAAAGGAAAACAAATTGTTTCGAGTAGTTCAAAAAATTCGAAAGTGGTGATTTTGACGTGAGTAATTACCGAAAAAGTTCGAAGACAACGAATTGGATGCCTTATTGGATGAAGATGATACTCAGACTCAATAGGAACTCACGTAACACTTGAATCTTAGGTTGAAAGCTGTGTGAAAGGTGCAGAAAGTGGGAAAATGGATTCCGCATGAACTGAATGAAAGACAGCGACCAAATCGAAAGACCACTTGTGAAATGCTGCTCGACAGATACAAAATAAAGCCGTTTCTCCATCGAATAGTGACAGGTGATTAAAAATGGATTTATTTTGATAACCATAAGCGTCGTAAATCGTGAGTGAATCCAGGCAAACCATCGGCATCCACTGCAAGGCCAAATCGCTTTGGACAGAAGAAAATGCTCTTTGTTTGGTGGGATCAGAATGGTGTCATCTACTATGAGCTGCCGGCCGAAGTGGCCGTGCGGTTAAAGGCGCTGCAGTCTGGAACCGCAAGACCGCTACGGTCGCAGGTTCGAATCCTGCCTCGGGCATGGTTGTTTGTGATGTCCTTAGGTTAGTTAGGTTTAACTAGTTCTAAGTTCTAGGGGACTAATGACCTCAGCAGTTGAGTCCCATAGTGCTCAGAGCCATTTGAACCATTTACTATGAGCTGCTTAAACCTGGTGAAACCGTTAACACTGATCGCTATCAACAGCAAATGATCGATTTAAATCGAGCATTATATGAAAAACGTCCGGAATATGGAAAAAGGCAACACTAAGTCATAGTGCTCCATGACAACGCCTCATCACACACAGCAAAACGGGCCAGGGAAACGATCGAGGCGTTGAGCTGGGAGAAATATATAGTAGGGCATGCGGGTTATTCTCCAGACTTGGCTCCGTCCGATTCCCATCTGATTGCACCACTGGGACACGCTCTCTGAACAACGCTTCAATTCGAATGAAAATGTACGAAAATGGCTCACTGGCTGGTTCGCTTCAAAAGAAGAACTGTGTTTTCGGCGTGGCATTAATAGCCTACCGGAGTTGGGAGAAATGTATCAGTAGCAATGGAGATTATTATGAATAAAATGTTATTTATCAGTTTCAAACAACAGACGTGTAATTATTGCAACCAAATTCTGGTTTCATACTTCTACACCTGATAGCACTTCGGCGAGCTGGCTCGCACTCACACCACAGCAGTAAGCAGCCTCGTATAGCTTCACAGTGGCTCATTAACGTGTTTCGTGGCAAATTTATTTTCGAGAATGTTGTCCTAATGAGAACTGACAAACAAAGTCAACCTAATGACGACTGACAGTGACATTCAACGTCTTTTAATATCTTGATGATGCAAAGAATAGGGTACACCTAAGTTAGAAACATGGTATTCCTTACGACTGTTGCAGCCTTATTATGACTTATATTTGAGGACGAAATTTAAAGTGATAAATTTATATTTCGTTATTATTTTATTTAAATGTTAAACATAAAAACACAGAATATCGATGAATACTACTTACTATGATTTGACTAAAGAGTCAATGTCTGACACCACTTATCGAGTAAGGGTAATTCGAATAGAAGTTATTAAGTTGAAGTGTGACAGTGGCTTCTGTGGGTGAATTTCGTTCTCCTCACTGCGTAAAATATCAGCATGTACTTATAAGTCTAAACATTTACATAATCGTAGTCTTGTAAAGTTGTGAAAATTTACGTTGAGGAAACAGAAGTGTAAGAGACTAATTTTGCTTTAAAACCAATCATGCCAACGTCACAAGTAGGTATGTGATTTCTAACTGTAGTCGAGTATGCCCACTGTCAACATAATTCAAAAATCAGTGAAACTGTGCAACCCTTTGGAAGTTGAAAAGTAGTATGGAAACTTGATCTAACTGCAGATTAACTCGTTGACTTTTGTTGAGTGTTCGTCCCGAAAATAAAAATGTATTCATGTCGGCTTATCGCTGTTCACCTTTTAAGTGTCCCTAATCTTTCGCATGGAGTCTATTATAATGTTGTTATAAAATGACTTTTTCGGTTAAAAGCTTTGAAGCTCATTAGTAGAACGCTAAGCCCATGACGTACAATAAACATGTAGATTAGGCATCCTGTAGTTAGATACGTTTATGTTGATGTGTCGGAACGCTTTGAAGCTCCTAACCTGACCATCATGCTAGTTTTAATCCGTTTGAAAACAGCTACTCTCCATTTTAAGGGGAAACACCAGCCTAAAACTTAAATTTCCTTTAAAAAATTGATGGCTGTTGCAAATTTTTAGAGCGTTTACTCTTAGATCCCAAAACGATTTGGCTGTGTTCGAAATGCAAGTACGTCTAGGAAATGTTTGAATTACAGACTGCGTAAGAGGCTGTGGCGCAAAAAATACCAAACAATTTCTGATTTCTATCACCATCAAACGGAATCATCTTTACTCCGAACTTGGCAGAAACTCAAACTCGGAAAAAAAATTCTAAGATATCCGGGAAAACTGAAGCGGAACAGCTGGCAGCCAGTCGTTGAGAATCAATTACTTTGCCTGTTGACTGTGTAAATATAAATTTATTGAGTACACTAGGGTCCTGTTCAGCACAATCAACAAGCTCCAAGGACTTACAATGAAATATACCTACGACTGCACCTTCTCAAGAAGACTGTTGAACCGTGAATTTTCTTTCAAAACTTTTCTTAAGAATTTATTTTATTTACTAGCGATTCATCAAGTACATCAACACATTTAATAACAAAATGGCTCTGAGGACTATGGGACTCAACTGCTGAGGTCATTAGTCCCCTAGAACTTAGAACTAGTTAAACCTAACTAACCTAAGGACATCACAAACATCCATGCCCGAGGCAGGATTCGAACCTGCGACCGTAGCGGTCTTGCGGTTCCAGACTGCAGCGCCTTTAACCGCACGGCCACTTCGGCCGGCCATTTAATAACAATATGTGAGCGTGGAAGTAGTTGCCAAGGAGTAACCGATGAAATCAAAATGAAATTGTTTTTAATAAATGGGAATTTTGTTCCTAATAGCTTTTTTTTTTAAACAGATTTAAAATTATAAGCAGAAAACAACCTCTAGATATCAAGTTACAATTTATTCAGAAGCAGAAAGAAACCAATTTTTGAGTGTATCAGCTTTCGGGCTGAGAACCTTGCTGTTCCCTTTTGACACGGACGTACTCGCGACCGCTCGCAATAACCTCTGAAAGACTACACAGGTGCACATCTGCAACACACCAGATTACCTTAAAGTAAAAGTTTTAACAATTCACACAAGCACACAAACTATGCACCCCGTATGAGGGATGGAAATGGCACAAAACACTAAAATTAAAAGATTAACTCGCCACCCAAGGTGAAACTTGATTTTAACTTCTCACAAAAGTCTTACGGTGGAAGGGTGGCAACTTTATATACTAAAATGACCAATTAAATAAAAGCCCGTGAAATGCAGTCTTACATAAAATTATACAAGGTTGGAAAAACATGCTCTACAGTACACATATACCGCCTCTCAAGATGAGGAATTAGGCCGTTACACTTCAAGCAATAAATTCGTTAACACACCGAATCCGACAAACATGACAGAGGCAGCTATTAACGTAAGGCAGATTGATAGGGAGATTACCGAACAACTCGAACCGCAGGTTGCTCTAACCCGCCCCTACTCCACAAGGGAAAAACGGACCACCCAATTAATAAATAACCACATTCCGGCGGGTGGGGCCGGCCGCGGTGCTCTCGCGGTTCTAGGCGCGCAGTCCGGAACCGTGCGACTGCTACGGTCGCAGGTTCGAATCCTGCCTCGGGCATGGATGTGTGTGATGTCGTTAGGTTAGTTAGGTTTAGGTAGTTCTAAGTTCTAGGGGACTAATGACCACAGCAGTTGAGTCCCATAGTGCTCAGAGCCATTTGAACCCGCGGGTGGGCAAACGGAGAAGAATGGTGGGACGACCTCAAAACAAAGCGGCTGGTGACTTCACCAAGAAAACAAGTAGAATTTAACAAGTAAATGAAATAACATATCACCAACCACTTAACTTCTAATAAACTGCGATTTCTGGCGAAGACCTGGCGCAGCACCCCCAAAACGCTCCCCGGAACCGTATGCTGCCAGCCGCTTCAACGGACGCAGGAAGGCGTGCCAATCTCCCGTCTATCGGCGTCGCAGCTCGCACCGGCCAGACCGATGTCGTGGGTTAACTCCTGTTGCTCTCCTGTCGGCCGCGAAGCCACTACCCCTTTCTATACGGAGGAGGAGGAGGATATTGGTGTTTAACGTCCCGTCGACAACGAGGTCATTAGAGACGGAGCACAAGCTCGGATTAGTAAAGGATGGGCAAGGAAGGCGGCCGTGCCCTTTGAAAGGAACCATCCCGGCATTTGCCTGGAGTGATCTAGGGAAATAACGGAAAACCTAAATCAGGATGGCCGGACGCGGGATTGAACCGTCGTCCTCCTAATTGCGAGTCAAGTTTTCTATACGGTGCGGCCCTCTGGACTCAAGTGGGGATCTCACAAGCGCCGACGCTCAAGGCGGACAAGTCATCTTGTGTCTCAGTGCGCGACCGACCAACCGATTGATCCAACCGCCAATGACCATTGCCCGAGCAAACTCGAGCAGACTGGAGGCCTAACACGCGCAGACTCAGATGCAGGAACTAAGCCCCCGACCGGGAGACCAATCGTTGAGTTCTCTCAATGCGCCACAAATTCGGCCGAGAGACAGACTAGCATGCTGGGGACGAGAGGCTGACCCCAGACTGACTCCAGACTCGCCCAGACTGACCGACTGACCCACTGGCGAGCTCACAGCGCCCCTTAAATGTACGTGAACAGGCAATTTTCCCCTTTCCCACCATAGGGAGACACGAACGCTGCGACTGCCACATCGGCGCCACCGCCAGAAACGGAGAGCGACTGTTTCACACTACACGCTGCGGCGCGCTCTTCAAAAGACCAAATTTTTACCACGGCTCAACTGTGAGAGCTTTTTCTTTCAGAAAACTCAAGAAAAGGGCTACCCGTATCTTGAAATTACAAGAAGAAGTCTCACACAAGCAGGAATGGAAGAAGTTATGGTGCCAATGAGCTTTAATGGGTATATGCCTTGTACTAACAATCGTTTTTTAATAAAATTTGAAAATCCATGTATACCATAAGTTTGTATTTGTAAGCTCAGTGCCAATATTTTAGTCATAAATATTAAGCAATCTGAAAGAAATTTTTTCAGGCAGTAGTCTTGATGTGTTTGCATACTTCTATGCATTAATATTATCGAAAATGTAGTGCTAATTTATAATATTATGAGATCCATTGTTGACCTACTTTCAAAGACGGTCTTGCTCCACAATTTCTTCCTCAGCTGCTTCGGTTCACGTGCGTATTGTATAAAACCGTTGTTAGTTAACGATACTTGTACATATATGAACTCCGTGTGATTGTAGGCGATTTATATTGTAACTGAAGTTTTCGTACCATTCATGTAACAAAGAGATAACAATGTATCAGTAGCTTAAAAATGGTTCAAATGGTTAAAATGTCTCTGAGATTTATGGGACTTAACTTCTGAGGTCATCAGTCCCCTACACCTTAGAACTACTTAAACCTGACAAACCTTAGAACATCACACACATCCATGCCCGAGGCAGGAATCGAACCTGCGACCGTAGCGGTCGCGCGGTTCCAGACTGTAGCGCCAAGATCCGCTCGGACACGCTGACCGGCAGTTTTACTAGTTTATTTAGCTATAGCTTTATAACCATTGTTGCGTGTAAGTAATTTGAAAATTCATTTGATTCCATTTCTTGTTCCGGAATTCCCATTCCTCAGATGAATGCACGACATTCTATATTTTTTAGAGTGACATGCTTATAATAGTATGTTCAGTTACAGATGTTACACTTATAATTTTTCTTCGCTGGTAATTCAAATTATATTTGTGTGCGCATTTATTTCCTCATTGTTTATAAGAAACAGCTAACGTTTTTATTATTAGTACTCTTTGATACGACTTTGTAGCCAATGCTACGTGCATTGTAATTTGGAACAAGCATCTACCGTAATAAAATCCTCTCCCTCCTTATTCTAATGTCATACTTACCTAGGTTAACGTGAATTTGTAATTTATAACTATGGTGTGCACGGATTTTCTACTTTTTGTACACATGTCCTTCTTGTAGCTGCACAATAGCATTGTTACTAAAAGGATTTATACGATTAGTACAGCTTCTCACTGTACCGGGTGATCAAAAAGTCAGTATAAATTTGAAAACTTAATAAACCACGGAATAATGTAGATAGAGAGGTAAAAATTGACACACATGCTTGGAATCACATGGGGTTTTATTAGAACCAAAAAAACACAGTGCTGCTAGACGCGTGAAAGATCTCTTGCGCGCGTCGTTTGGCGATGATCGTGTGCTCAGCCGCCACTTTCGTCATGTTTGGCCTACCAGGTCCCCTGACCTCAGTCCGTGCGTTTATTGCCTTTGGGGTTACCTGAAGTCGCAAGTGTATCGTAATCGACCGACATCTCTAGGGATGCTGAAAGACAACATCTGACGCCAATGCCTCACCATAACTCCGGACATTCTTTACAGTGCTGTCCGCAACATTATTCCTCGACTGCAGCTATTGTTGAGGAATGATGGTGGACATATCGAGCATTTCCTGTAAAGGACATCATCTTTGCTTTGTCTTACTTTGTTATGCTAATTATTGATATTCTGATGAGATGAAGCGCCATCTGTCAGACATTTTGTGAACTTAAGTATTTTTTGTTTTTTAGGTTCTAATAAAACCGCATGTCATTCCCAGCATGTGTGTCAATTTGTACCTCTCTATCTACATTATTCCGTGATTTATTTAGTTTTCAAGCTTATACCGATTACATTCCTGTCACTAGTTTTAAATTACATCGGCTATGTAACTAACGTTACGTAAAAAACACTCAGATATGTAATATTCAACTGTCACCTTTTTGTATGCCACTGATATATGTATCGCCCATGGACATACAGCATCAACACACTTGTTAATATCTCTGACTGTATCTTTGGCACAAGTTAACTGATTATACTTCAGTCTGTAGGCTTATGTAACGAGCATACAAGTTGAGATTCACATATGGTAATATCTGATTCTTAAATGAGTGGATCTTACTTGCATCTTAATTTGTACTCTACGTGGTTCTGCCTCATGATTTACAAACTGTTCGTACTCGATTGACGCGTAGGCTGAGAAACTGATTTGCGTGTCACATCTCGTGGGACATACTGCCTCTTTATACTATGGATTGAAGTATTGGTCGGTATTTTATGTTGAATGTACGACTCAGTTATTTATCATGTATTTAAGGTTTTTGGACTGTTATGCAAGTTATGGGTTTTACTCTCCCTTGATTGGTATGTTATTTTAATTTCTTGATAATGAGTTCGCGGTCGAAACTAGCTGATAACAGCTAATAAACGATAAATTTAACAGGCCACAAAGGGAAATGTTTTGTCTTAGGTAATGTATTGAGGCTGTGAACCCGCAGACAAAGAAGATTCTTAACGGAGGCAATCATAAAATGAGTGTTGCTCAGTAGTACACAGATGCGTATTGAGAAATACTGGGAAAGATATGAAAATAAAGAAATGGGGTAGGAAACAGTGTGGGGCGTAAGATCTGGTTACTTTCATTCTGCTGAAGTTCGCATTATAACGAAAGCAGAAGACGTTGAAGGATATATTTGCGAAGGTATACAGCATCGATTACCAAGATAAAGAGCTGAAAATGAAGCTCCAGGTCTTCGAAATATTTCAAAATTAAACATGTCTGAAAGATCAGGCACCTGTTGTGTTTTTGATTCCACAACAGTATCTATACATGACGAAACTGAAATTCCGACAACAGCCTCAATTCGGCATTGAAATAAATTTTACAGTGACAAGCAAAAATTTGTGCCGGACCGAGACTCGAACCCGCATCTCCCGTTTTAAGCGAGCGACCGCCTTAATCGCTTCGGCTATCTGTGTAAGCTTCACGTACAACCCAGATTCCCAACTTGTTTCACACTACATACGTAGCGTCCTCGTTGCTTGCAGCCTCACGCTGATTTCCACCAGGGGTCAGTCGAAGCGTGCATCAGCACTGAATGATTGTTAGTTGCCGTCAAGGCGGTCGATTTTATATTTGCGGTGTCTTTGCTTTCGGACATGTCCATTGTTTACGGACGTATACATTAGACATAGGAAATATTATGGCAATTACTGATCATTCAGTGCAGATGCACTGCTGTCACCAAGTTGCAAGCAATGAAGGTAACGCTACAGGGACGCTACGTATGCAAAGTGCCACAAATTAGGATTTAGGTGTTGCAAGTGAAGCGATTGAGGTGACTGCTCGGGTAAAGCAGGAAGTCCGGCTTCTAGTCCCGATCTTGTACAGAATTTCAGTTGTCACCATTGAATTTATTTCAATAGCCGATAGCGGCTAATATCTGATTTTAAATTTCGTTGGTAGGAATTATTCAGCGTAGCTTCTTTTCAAATGCGGGAAACGCTGCGTCATAATATTCCACTTTGTCAAAAGGCTACGCCCTTGATCGAATCTGTCCGACAGATTAACAACGAGGGCCGATGAGACAGCCAGCCTGAAAGTGGTTTTTAAACTAAGTGAATGCTGGATTGGAACCCACGTCTCGTCTCGCCTCGGTTTCACAACACCCAAACATTTCTCACAGTATCACGTGAGATTATACGAAACAGAGTCATTTGAAGAACACAAATTCCTTCTCGTGGAGAATGGAGGATGGGAGGGAGGTGGAGCGGGGGCGGAAAAGATGGCGACACGAAGAGCATCTAGGCACCACCTATCACTAATATCACCAAATCCGTAAGTTCCCATCGCTAGAAGATAAGAGATGGAGGCCAGGAAAATGGTAATGAATGACCGCTTCCTTTTGTTTTTGCTTCGCTAGCGACGTGGTAAGGTGCATTGCCGAAGAGACTCCAATGTGTTCCAGGACTGCAGATGTGCATCTGCAAATAAACAAGAAGTTAATTCTAACTATATGAACCAATAGCATAAGGGGCAGTCAAACGAAAAAGTGACAGACGGGAAAAGTAAGTAAACGGTTTTTTTTTATTTCGAAAGAAATCGCCATAACCGTTAATAGATTTATCCTACTATGAGAAATGACGATCACTGCCTTCATGGTAAAATGTGTGCAGTTGTATACAGGAACATGATTGTACCGCGGCGTGCTATACGGTGCCCACAGATGTCTCTCTTCAGGGCTTCAAAAATATGGAACTCTTGTGGAAAGAGATCAGAACTGCAGGGGGATGTGTAAGGGCTTCCCAGTGAAACATCTGTAGCGTAGATGGAACAACATTGGCAACACGTGGGCGGACATTATCCTGCAACACAATGATTCCGTCTGTCAATATTCCTGGGCGTTTGTATCTGATGAGACGCTTCAATTTTTGCGAAGTGTCCACGTACCCCTGTCCGTTAATTGTGGCGCCGTGCTCCAGAAAGCGAGTAACCAGAAGGCATCATTCTGTTGCAGGATAATTCCAGCTCACATGTTGCCAAAGTTGTTATAACTACGCTACAGGTGTTTTTGAGCTGTGGTAAAAAATTGCTGTTTTGAAAAGCGCGCCGCAGCGCGTTGTGTGAAGCAGTCGCCCTCCGTTTCTGGCGGTGGCGCCGCTGTGGTAATCCCAGCTTTTGGTGTCTCCCTCTGGTGGGAAAGCGGAAAGGTTGCCTGCTCACGTGCATTTAAGGGGCGCTTTCAGCTCGGCAGAGGGGGGTCAGTCGGAGTAAGGCTAAGTCAGTCTTGCGTTGCTGGTCTGTCTCTCGTTTGCATTTCTGCGGCAGTTAGTGTCTGTCTGTCAACGGAGTGATAGTGTATCCGTCCTTTGTATCATCGTTAAAGCCAAAAAATGAGGGTCTTGCCACTCCGCCAGTAACAGAACTCAGCTAGTGGTCGCACGGTCGGGGCTGAGTTCCTGCATCTGAGTCTGCGCGTTAGGCCGCCAGCCTGCTCGAGTTGCTCGGGCAACGGTCATTGGCCTTTGGATCGGTCGGTTGGTCGGTCGCGCACTGAGACACGAGATGAAGTGTCCGCCTTGAGCGTCGGCGCATGTGAGGTCTCCACGTGAGTCCATTTGGCAGCGCCGTCTAGAAAGGGGTAGTGGCTTCACGGTTCACACGAGAGCAACAGGAGCGAACCAACGATATTGAGCTGGCAGGGGCGAGCTGCGACGCCATGAGACTGGAGATCGGCGCGCCTTCCTGCGTCCGTTGAAGCGGCTGGCAGCGAACGGTTCGGGAGAGCGTTGGGGGGGGGGGGGGGGAGGGGGGGGGGCTGCGCCAGGTCTTCGCCAGTTATCGCAGTTTATTAGAATTTAAGTGGTTGGAGATATGTTGTTTCATTTACTTGTTAAATTCTCCTTGTTTTTTTTTGGTGAGGTCACCAGCCGCTTTGTTTTGGGGTCGTCCCACCATTCTTCTCCGTTTGCCCACCCGTTGGAAGGTGGTTATATGTGAATTGTGTGGTCCGTTTTTCCCTTGTGGAATTGGGGAGGTTTAGAGCAACCTGCGGTTCGGATTTTTTAGTAACCCCCCTGTCAATCTGCGTACATTAATAGCTGCCTCAGTTATGTCTGTCGGATTCGGTGTTAACGAATTTATAGAATTAAGGTAAAGGCCGAATTCCTGAAATATGTTTTTTAACTTGCCTATCATCTGCTGGGGCAGTATATGTTTAATGTAGAGCATGGTGTACACTTTATGTAAGTCTGAATTTCATGAGTTTTATTTAAATGGTCATTTTTATAAAGTTGCCACCCTTCCACCGTAAAAACAAATTGCACTTTGGTGGCAAATAATTTCTTAGTGTGAGTGTTTGTACCATTTCCATCCCTCTTACGGGGTGTATAGTTAATGTGTTTGTGTGAGTTGTTAAAATTTTTAGTTTAAAGTAATCTGGTGTATTGCAGATTTGCACCAGTGTAGTTTTTCAGAGGTCGTTGTGAGCGGTCGTGACTACGGCCGTGTTGAAAGGGGGCGGAAGCTTCTCAGCCCAAAGCTCTTAATGTAATAAAAAAAAATAATAATTATTATTATTCTGCCTCTGAATAATTGTAACTTGATATTTAGAGAGTGTTTCCTGATTGCAATTTTAAATCTGTTTTGAAAAGGCTTTTAGGAATAAAATTCACATTTGTTAAAGGTAATTTTATTTTCCATCAGTTACTTCCTGGCAACTACTTTCACGCTCATCTAGTGTGATTAAATGTGTTAATGTTCTTGGTGAATCACTAGTAAATAAAGTAAATTCTTTAAGAAAAGATTTTGAAAGTAAAAATTACGGTCCAGTTTCGCTGGCAAGCCCTCCATACAATTCCTATTTTCCCACAGGCGTTTTCCATGTATTTGGAGCCCTGAAGAAAATTCGTGGTCGTCAGTTTTCTTCGGACGAGAAGGTAATTGCCTGGGTGCAACCACAGTCCGTAATCTACAGCGAACAGTTTCTCATCAAGATATTGACCGCGTTGTCTCGGAGGGGGATAAATGTATTAAGAGTTACAGCGATAACTTGCGAACTAGTGAAGAGTATACTTACGTTTTTCCCATCTGTCTCGTTTTCACATGACAGGCTCTTATACGTATCTAGAGATCTAGTACATGTATATATACAGAATATATGTGATGTAGAAAGTGACAGAAGTGGTTTCTAGTTCAACGCTAGGTACCACTTTACACGGACTTTGTTGAGTTACTTTCTTGTCGTTTATGTCACTAGTATGGCATGCTAATTTCTTTCCTTCCGGCTCTGACGGCCTAACAGGGAGAGAGAGAGAGAGAGAGAGAGGGAGAGGGAGAGAGCGGCCCGCACTTTGGCCGTCGACCGGAAGCGGTCCGATGTACGGCGATTGGTGGGCGAAGCGACGCCAGCTTCCATCTGGTCCTGTGGCGGCGGCAGTGGCGAGGGCCGGACGCGTACCCCGATAAAGCAGAGCGCTGCCCCCCTCCCCCCTCGCCACCCCAATTACACTAATGGAGCCTTTATGTCTCCCGGTGACACTCTGAATAGCTTCTTCCAGCCACCCAGCTTTCACGGCTTGTAATGCTATCTTAACGCCGACACTTCACGTTTACGAGCTGAAAAAAGCCGAACAGATTTACGCTAACAGCGCCCGGTCAGTCCCTGGCGGAATACAAATGCGCTATTGTCTGCCGTCGGGTTACAATTCTTCTTCGTGGCGGAATGATGCTACTGCCGGTCACTATCGAAATCTAGGCGATAACAGAAGACGAATATCTCGCAGAATCCGGGGAAGTATTTTAGCATACAGACAGACCACAGCACCTGATTATGTTCAGAACTAAACAGTACTTACTGCAAAGTATGCAAACGTATCAAATCATTGCAAATAATTATTCTTCCCCAAAAATGTGTAAACGTTTACAAAGTTCTAAACTATTCGTGTTCCCGACAAACTCAAATAGTTTCCGCAGTGCAATGAATGTATAAGCGTAGAAATGTTAACGAGATGGAACCATCTCGTTTAGTTATGTCTTTAATTGCATGCTTATATATTTCACCAGGTTGACCTATTTAGTGCGTAAAACGCTGAACTTGCCAAAATTATTAACAAGTGTCAGTGATTGCACTATTTGATTCACGTTGAAACACTGAATTACCAATTGACAGTTCCTGCAGCTGCGCATATTCCTTTGTTGACTAAATATTTTTCCGGTGCAAGGATCCAGCTATTTAAGCTTTGCTAAGTTAACGGCTAGTAATTATTGTAACTGTTAAGGTTTTTATTTATTTGCTGTAGGTTACAGAAGGAAAGACAGAAGAAAACACCATGAGGGCAAAAGCCCCAAACAACCCTAGAGGAAGAAAATGTTTCAATGGTTCAAAATGGTTCAAATGGCTCTGAGCACTATCAGACTTAACTTCTGAGGTAATTAGTCCCCTAGAACTTAGAACTACTTAAACATAACTAACCTAAGGACATCACACACATAAATGCCCTAGGCAGGATTCGAACCTGCGACCGTAGCGGTCGCGCGGTTGCAGACTGTAACGCCTAGAACCGCTCGGCCAGTTTCAATGGTGAGAATTTGGTTTATCGTCGATAAACAATGTCACTGAAATCCTGAAACCAGTGCAGAAGGTTACGAAGAAGTTATAAGAATAAGGAGTCTATTTTTATGTTACGGGGACATATATAGCCACTATGTGGTTAGAATTGTTTTCCTGCACAGCGTGTGGGATGCATTGGTAATCTTTGGCGATTCAGCAACCGTCTATAAATTTAAAGACGAGCTACATCAGAGGGTTAGTGGACCTAGTAGGTCTGTAGTTTTTGACACACATTGGGTGAGATTTTTTTCCAGTTGACAGTATGCTGTCGCTCACATAAGCGCGTCAAGATTGCAGAGATGTATAAACGAGTTGCATCGGAGCGCACGGGATCTCATGTAAATGTATATACGAGCAAAGTATCCTACGTCAAATGGCATATTGCAAGTTCAGCTGTGGTCTCTGCTGTGGAAGGATTTCCTTTTTGGAGAAGGTCTGAAAGAGTTGCACAAGCGAGAATTTTGAGTAATAAAAAAAGAAATAACGTGTAGAGTAGTAACAAAGATTTTTTTCCCACTAGTAGCACTCGAATTATTCTCTTCTCCGGACGTCTATCCTCTGCGAATCTCTGATTTTATTTGAACGATATGTTAATTTTGCCGTTGACAGTAATTTGTCTTCAGTAAGTGAAAGCAGCTGTGGTAGCTTCAGAATGAAACATTAGGTAACACGTCAGTGCAATTTATCTGTCAGTTTTTAGCCACTCAATATATTATGTTAATGATATTGAGGTTGTAGCTGTGTGCAGCTGAACAGATGTAATTTACATTTTGCTATACGTGATTAGCCTAAATTCCCTGGAGTATCTTTAATGGTTTGAAATAAATGGATATTTTCACTTACATGTAGTACAGGCTGCAGAAGAAATAACATATTGCTTCCGCAGGGCGGAAATAATTGTCTACTGCTGGAGATTTTCCACGTGTCGTCCGTGCATTTTAATGCGATACTGAACTCGTCTCTGCAGTGCATTACATTGATAAGCCAAAACTTATCGTCACTGCCCAACGCGATGTTGGATGCCGCATGGTTTCGTTGCGGGCACGTGAGGCGGTAGCAAAAACATTTAAATGCAGCAGACGCGGACGTGGTATCACCCTAGCTATGGGTTGCAAATGGAGAAATCCATTAAGACAAGAAATTTCGACAAAGGATAGTTTATTATTACACAGAGCCTGTGAACGAGTATCTCTGAAACGGAGAAACTGGTCGCATGTTCGTGTGCTACAGTCGTGAGCATCTGCGGAAGGAGGTAGAAGGACAGTGAAGCTACCACTAGACGATAAATCCTGGAACGTCCACGACTTTTCTCAGAACTTGGGGTTCGGAGGCTTGTCTGGTCTGTAAAGTAGGATAGATAATTATCTGTTGCAATTCAGGAGAAAGAGTACAAAGCTGTTGCACTGACAAGTGTTTCGGAACACAACGTACATAGTACAATGTTGAACATAGAGCTCCGCAGCAGACCACCTGTACGCGTTCACATGTTGACCCAAGGACATCGTCACTTACGGTTGCAATGGGCACGGGATCATGGGGACACGACCGCCGATTAATGGAAACGTGTCGGCTCTTTAGGTGAATCGCATTTGTGCTACATTACGTCGAAGGTCGTCTCCATAAATTCCTCCATCGAGGTAAACGGCGGCTCGAAATGTGCAGCGCGTCACAGACACAGGCTGGTCGAAGCAACATTATGGCATGCGAGACATTCTCCTGCGCTTTCATGGGACCAGTGGTAGTAATCGAAGAGACACTGACAGCTGCGAACAACCTGCATTCCTTCATGCTTGCCACGCGGAGTGGCCGAGCGATCTGGGGCGCCATGTCACGGACTGCGCGGCCCCTCCCGCCGGAGGTTCGAGTCCTCCCTCGGGCATGGGTGTGTGTCGTTCCTAGCATAAGATAGTTTAAGTAGTGTGTAAGACTAGGGACCGATGACCTCAGCAATTTAGTCTCTTAGAAATTCAAAAACATTTGAACATTTGAACCTTCATGTTGGCGATGTCACCTTGAGCAGTATAATTGTCAGTGCCAAGGAGACATAACGATGTTACAGTGCTTTGAGGAGCATTATAGTGAACTCACGGTGATCTCTCGGCAACCAAATTCACCAGACGTGAATCCTATGAAACCATCCGGATCGCTATCGCGCACTATCACGGTGTAAGCCAAACAGCGGCCCGTTACTTACGCGAATTACATGACCTATGCATAGACATCAAATCCCACAT
Source organism: Schistocerca nitens (assembly GCF_023898315.1). Classification (NCBI taxonomy): domain Eukaryota; kingdom Metazoa; phylum Arthropoda; class Insecta; order Orthoptera; family Acrididae; genus Schistocerca; species Schistocerca nitens. Next base: position 789,169,407 of record NC_064615.1, on the reverse strand, counting down.
ACCTCCGCAAACGTCCAAAAAACTGTCAGATCCCTCATACGCAGAATCAGTCATGTATTTCGTTCCAATGACGGACAAACAAGATTTTAAGCAGGTTGTCGTAATGTTTTGCCTCATGTGTGTAGATCTCGTAAGTATTTCGTTCCAAAGATTGCCAAACAAGCTCTTAAGCAGATGGTCATAATGTTTTGGTTCACCGGTGTAGATCTCGTAAATCACGACAAGCCTAAAAATTAGCTGTCCAGTTCTTAAACCTTAGAATGTTAGTCCAACAAGTTGTAAAATCAGTCAGTTCAATGGTGTCTGCTTGAACTAACAGCCTTAAGTACCATATGAGCACTCGATTAGTCAGTTGCGAACAGCCACAGCCAGCAATAATGTGTCAACGTCGTTGTGTCATAGATCGCAAGAGAGCAACATCTATAAATCAAGTTGTCAAGACATCTCGTGAATGTTTTGTAGAAGACAAAATTGCCTGCAAGGTTAGCCCCCCACACCCTGCTCCCCAAACAAAAATTTACTGCCACTTGATTGAAATGCAACGTGCGGACTGTTCTGGAGGAACTCATCACGGGTGACGATACTCGATGTTATCAGTACTAACCTCAAAACGATGAAGCGAGAAATTTATACGAAGGCTCAAGGCCTTGAACACAACGACAATAAAGTCAATGTGAGGAGCGAATTGGACAACATCCCAATTAAGGACTTTTCTGATAGTTCAACAAGGTCCTATAAACTTTATGTGCATTGTACACAGGAACTGGGAGACTGTGTAGAACTCAACTGAAGCATTAAGACTACCAACTTAACTTTGCTCTTTTTCTTATTAATGTAGTGTCGAACTTAAGACAAAGTATCATAGGTGTGCTATATTAAAATCTATTTATTTTATTTTACTTTTTTGTCTCATCAGACTCGCTTTATGCATTATGCGGCCCACCGCTAATTTCTCTCCTGTGCCAACCTCTTCATCTTAGAGTACCACTTGTGACTCACGTCCTCAATTATTTACTGGATGTAAACCAATCTTAGTCTTCCTTTACAGTTTTTGCCCTCTACAGCTCCCTCTAGTACCATGGAGGTCATTCCATGCAGTCTTAACTGATGTCCTATCATCCTGTCCCTTCTCCTTGTCAGTGTTTTCCATATATTCATTTCCTCTCCGATTCTGCACAGAACCTCCTTATTCCTTATCTTATCAGGCCACCTGACTTTCGTCTATAGCACCAAATCTCAATTCTCTCTTCCGGTTTTCCCACAATCTATGTTTCACTATCATACAGTGCTGTGCTCCAAACGACAATTCTCAGAAATTTCTTCATCAAATTAAGACCTATGTTTGATACTAGTAGACTTCTCTTGGCCAGGAATGCCCTTATCGCCGGTACTAGTCTGCTTTTGATGTCCTTCTTGCTCCACCCGTCATTGGTTATTTGCTCTCTTTGCTCTTGCCCATATTGTATATTAGCCGTCTCTTACTATTGCTTGCCCAATTTTTCTCCGAATTTAGAAAATCTTGCACCATTTTACACTGCCAAACGTTTCTTAGGTCGACAAATTCTATGAGCATGTCTTGAATTTTCTTTAGTCTTGCTTCCATTTTCAATCGCAACTTTACAATTGCCTCTCTGGCCACTTTACCTTTCCTAAAGCCAAACTGGTCGTCATATAACATATCCTTAATTCTCTTTTCTATTCTGCTACATAAATATTCTTGTCAACAACTTGGACGCATGAGATACCAAACTGATTCTCCAATAATTCTCTCACTTTTCAGCTCTTGCTGTCTTGGGAACTGTGTGGATGATATTTTCCCGAAAGGCTGATGGTGTCTCGCCAGATTCATACATCCTACACACCAACGTAAATAGTTTTCTTGCGACTTACCCTAATTACTTTAGGAATTCTGATGGAATGCTGTCTATCCCTTCTGCTTAACTCGGCATTAAGTCTGACAAAGCTTTTCTAAATGCTGATAATAATACTTGATCCACTCTCTCTTCTGTTACGATTCTTGCTTCTTCTTCTAATACATTATCAGACAAGTATTCCTCCTCATGGAAGCCTTAAACGTACTCTTTCCACCTATCCGCCGTGTCCTCTGAATTCAACAATGGAATTTCCGTTGCATTCTTAGCGTTACCACACTTGCTTTTAATTTCAGCGAAAGTTGTTTTGACTTTCCTTTTTGCTGAGTCAGTCCTTCCGAAAATAATTTCTAATTCTTCACAGTTTTCATGCAGCTATTTCGTCTTTTCTTCCATACATTCCCTACTTATTTCACTTTTTTCAGTGAAAGTTAAAGGTCCCGAGTTCGAGTCTCAGGCCGGCACACGGTTTTAATGTGCCAGGAAGTCTCATATCAGCCCACACTCTGCTGCAGAGAGAAAATTTCATTCCGGGAATTTCCCCCAGGCTGTGGCTAATCCGTGTCTCCGCAGTATTCTTTCTAACAGGATTGCTAGTTCTGTAAAGTCTTCAGGCGAGCTTCTGTGAAGTTTGCAAGGTAGGAGACGAGGTATTGGCGGAATTAAAGGTTAGAGGACGTGCCGTGCTGTGAGTCATGCCTGGGTAGCTCAGATGACGTGTCTGCCTTTGGCAGGGCAACAGAGCGGAGGCGTCTGTGGTTTCCGTATGCGGAGCGTGAGCTCGCCTTGCTTACATTCTGACAGTCCTTGCTTAAGTGATGGCTTACCGTCTACGATACACGGCGAACCGATACAGTGAATCTAAACTCCGATTTGTTTTCGGCAAAGATTATGCCCGACCCGAAGCAGTCGAGGTAGATCGATTTCTGCTAGAGCAAGTGAAGTTCCCGGCGACCGAAATTGTCGGAATATATTTGTTGATCCAGAGCAGCACGGTCCATGTTAAAATCATTAACGGCGCGAGCCATACGGGGTAGCTGCGCGCTCTAGGGCGCCTTGTCACGGTCCGTGCGGCTCCCCCCGTCGGACATTCGAGTCCTCCCTCGGGCGCGGGTGTGTGTGTTGTCCGTTATTAGTTAGATTAAGTAGTGTGTAGGCTTAGGGACCGATGATCCCAGCAGTTTGGTCCCATAGGACCTTACCACAAATTTCCAAATTAACAACGCAACGTGCGAACGCATTCTACGTGAGACCAAACAGGGGCTTCACTTCCGTCATGCTGAAAGCAATTGGTGGGGGGGTGGGGGTGGGGGTGGAAGTTTGGGGCAGTAGCCGCAGTCGACCACGCGGGCTTAGATAGGCATACGCATTTTCGAATTGCCATTCAAACTTCCTGCGGAGGAAGTCGTCGCGGCACTCCGACCATACGGCAGAGTCCTTGGTCATACTGCGGAGAAGTGGTCACGGTTTGGGACATATCCTGCCCTAAACAGAGAGGTCACCATCGATCTCCGAAGCCACGTCCCGTCCTACTTACAGATCGGTGGATGCCGTGCCGTAATCATATATGTCGGTCAGCCTTAGACCAGTTCCGGGTGCGGCGAAGAAGGTCACCTTAGATCAGAATGCCTACAACGGCGTATTACGCAACTTTCAGCTGCCGAAGGACCACCCTCGTCGCAACCTACGTTGCTACCGGCGACTTACGCCGCTGCTCTTGTTTCTCCTAGCGCTTCACAACACCGGCCGGACGCTACAAACGACGCCACAACCGAACCCGACCGTACCCCAACACGATCTAGATCGACTCACTCATCGCCCTTACGGCGGTCTTCCTGCCAGAGCCACGCGAGCCGCGCGGAGTGGCCGCCCGGTTTCAGGCGCCATGTCACGGACTGCGCTGCCCCTCCCGCCGGAGGTTCGAGTCCTCCTTCGGACATGGGTGTGTCTGTGTGTGTGTGTGTGTGTGTGTGTGTGTGTGTGTGTGTGTGTGTGTGTTGTTCTTAGTATAAGTTACTTTAAGTTAGTTTACGTAGTGTGTAAGAGTTGGGTCCGATGACCTCCACAGTTTTGCCCCTTAGGAATTCACACACATTTGAACATCCACGCGACTCCCTTCCGTCGTCGGAGACGGAAGGTCGCATAAGGATGCAACGTTCTCCGAAACATCGCAAGTGAAGGTACCGCGCCGTTATCGGCCAAGAGGAGACGTTGCAGGTCGAGGACGACGCCGCCGTCAACCCGCACGATGCCCCAAAGCCCCTACTGCTGGCGAAGACGTTATTTGCCCGGAGACATCCACCGGTGTCTCTGCGCCCGTCGTTCCAACGCCCCATGCGGACGCTGAACTATTTAATGGGCACAGCACAGCCGTAATTACACCACGAACCACTACATCATCTTCAGATGACAAAATGGACGAGACACCGGTGTCCGCCTCCAGGGCGTGGAACGAGGAGGAGGTCGAGGAGCAGGACCCGTTACGGGACCCAGCGTCGTCGGGGCCGATCGGGTAATAATACTCTCCCCAAAATCTCCTGCGGGTGAGAAGAATAACGTTCCACTGCGACGCCCACGCCCTTGCGCTGACGCCTGGGTGGACCAGCCTCCAGCAGCCCACAACCAGGCATACCGGTTAGCAACCATCAAGACCAACAATATATGTTCCAGGGTGAATATCCACCTTAAGGAATAGAATTTCTGGGCTTCTTGTATTGATTTCGCCCTTCCGCAGGACGTTCGAATGACTATACCGCCCACGCCTCCACAAATGATCCTGTGGGCCGTGGAGTTGCCATCTACGTCCGCCACGTCGCCTTTCTTCCATCAGCTCGGAGCATGGCACTCACTGCCGTGAGGACACGCTTAATTAATGTCTATGCTTCTTCAGGCACCGATTCGCGACATGAACGGGCCCAGTTTCATTCAGAGGAAATCGCCCCCGATTTTAGAGCGATGAGATCACTATCTGCTACGGGGAAATTTTAACTGCATTTTCCACAGCGCAGATCAGGTTCCACACTATACTGCATGCCAGGAACTACGTATAGTGGTGCGGGACCTCCTGTTCACGATACCTGGGAAGTCCAACATGGCGACCCTTCTTGCCGTACTTTTTCTTACCAGTCATTCCACAAGCCGTCTAAACAGGATATATGCCTCACAGATTCTTAGATCGCCGATACGGGGCGCCGAACGCTGACCATTGGCCCTTTCCGACCATTGCGCTTACATCTGCACGGTCCTCCTTCCGCCGCAATCTGTATGGCGCATCTGTGCGCCATGGAAACTAAATACTTCTTATCTGCATGACCTGAGTTGTCGCCAGCAAGTCACTGAGACATGGACAGCCTGCGAACGACGCCCTCCCCGCTACCGCTCAACACTGATATGGTGGATGGACTGCGCCAAACCAGCGATCCGGAGGACACTGATGGCCTACTGGCATCGATTCTCCGAGATCTGGACCCTCAGATACCAACCCCAGACAACGGCAAAGAACTAAGGCGAAGATAATTGAGCTGGCACGCCGGAAATGCAAGGGGTGGCGATACGGACGCGGCGCCACAACCATGCGGGTTTGGAAATTCCATCCGTATACCATACAGTGTCCACGAACGACGGCTTCTTCGGCAATCATCTACACTCTGACCACGAGTCATGGCCCGTAGATGATCAATCAGAATGACATCGTTCACGCATTCGTCGGACATTACCGTCGTACTTATAGGGAAGAAGATGCTGATACTGAAGCAGATGACTCCAGTTGTGCATTACGCACCCTCCCCCACACGGAGGCAGATACTTTGATAGCGGCGGTCTAACAAGATGAAGTTGACAACGCAGTCGATATGGGTACACTCAACAGATCGCCCGGCATTGTAGTAAATGTTCCTGAATTCCAATCAACAACTACTGCCAAGATGAGAAACAGAGAAATATACTCGGTGTCGCAAAGTGGCATAAATCACTTAATAAATGCAAGGCTACCGGTCCAGATTGTACACCTGTCGGGTTCCTCTAAGAGTATGCTGATACTATAGCTCCTTATTTAGCAATTATATACAACCGCTCGCTCGCAGAAAGATCCGTACCTGAAGACTGGAAAATTGCTCCAAGTTACACCAATACTCAAAAACGGTAGTTCGAGTAATCCGTTGAATTACAGGCCCAAATCCCAACGTCTATTTGCAGTATGGTTTAGAACATATACTGTATTCGAACATTATGAAGTACCTCTAAGAAAACGATTTATTGATACGTAGTCAGCACGGATTCAGAAAACATAGTTCTTGCGAAATACAACTAGCCCTTTATACTCATGAAGTAATGAGTGCTATCGACAGTGGATGTCAAACTGATTCGATATTTTTAGATTTCCAGAAGGCTTTGGACACCGTTCCTCACAAGCGTTTTCTAACTAAACTGCGTGTCTATCGAATATCGATTCATTTGTGCGACTGGATTCATGATTTCTTGTCAGAAAGGTCACAGTTCATAGAAACAGACGGAAAGTCATCGAGTAAAACAGAAATAATATCCGGCGTTCCCCCAGAAATTGTTCCTGATCTATATTAACGGCACAGGAGACAATGTCAGTAGCGGTATTAGATTGTTTGCATATGATGCTGTCATTTACCGTCTTGTAAAGTCATCAGATGATCAAAACCAATTGCAAAATGATTTAGATAAGATATCTGTATGGTGCGAAAAGTGGCAATTGAGCCTGAACAAAGAAAATTGTGAAGATTTTCACATGAGTACTAAAAGAAATTCGCTAAATTTCGATTACTTGGTAAGTCAGACACATCTGAAATATGTAAATTCAACTAAATACTTCGGGATTACAAGTACAAATACCCTAAATTGGAACGATCACGTAGATAATATTGTGGTTAGTGCCAACCAAAGACTGCAACTCACCGACAGAAAACTTAGAAAGTGAAACAGGCCTACTAAAGAGACTGCTGACACCACGCTTGTCCGCCCTATTGTAGAGTATTGTTGTGCGCTGTGGGATCCGCATCATGTGGAACTGACAGATGATATCGAAAAAGTACAAAGAAGGGCAGCTCGTTTTGTATTATCGCGAAGTAGGGGAGATAGTGCCACAGATATGATACGTGAATTGGAGTGGTAGTCATTAAAACCAAGGCGTTTTATGTTGCGACGGGATCTTGTCATGAAATTTCAGTCACCAGTTCAGAGTAATCACGTAGATGTAGAGGTAGACTTTTCCCATGCCTTCTGGGACCTCATGACAAGGCGGTGGACGACCATGTTTCAAGAACTAATGACATCTAAGCCGCCCTCCAAAACCCGCAGGACAAGAGAGGTAGTTTAAATTTTGGAAAGGAGCCAAACTAAGGGGCTATCAGACACACTCGAACATACAACCTTGGCCAAACATGCCAAGAGCCAAGAAAAAAAAAACACAGCATTAATTTTTGGAACTTAATTACCGGCTGAATTCGCCATACAATCTCATGGCTTAAGGGCAAGACACTTTAATTTAAAATCGGCTGATAGCCAATAACTGAAGCCAAAATCAGAAATTTAAAAGGCAGAAGTCCTTATCTTAAATCAGTTTTTTCAATTATGCTGAAAGCCTAATCAATCTGACACCTTAAGAGAAAAACCACTTTAATTTAAAAATCGGATGAAGGCCCATCACTTAAGACCCAAACCAAAATAAATTTTAAAAGGCATAAGGCCTTACCTTACAACAGTTCTTTAAGTTAGGCTGAAGGCCTAAACAATCTTAAGCCTTAAGGGCAAAACAACCTTAATTTAAAAATCGGCTGGAAGCCATACGAATACAAACAACAAGAACAAATAGGAAAAGGCAGCACACCCAACGGCGCTCAGAAGTTTCTGAGGGTCGTCCTGGAATTCAAACACTAACTCTTGCTTAGGTGAGACACGCAGTCGGCCCAACCATTCTCGATCCGACGACAACCCAACTGACAGACACTCGACGGACCTACCGACAAGATAACTTCCGCCAGACCCGACCAGCACACAACAGGGAGTTCAATGGAACAACGTAGAAGGTTTTGGCGCCCACAGTCAATTATACATTGAGCTGTCAAAATACACACCGTGCTGGACAGCGACAACACGTTGAGGAAAATACACTGCCAGAATTTACATCAACGGCCAGGGCGGATAACCGGAACGTTAACGGCCACAAGGCAGAAGATTCCGCTGGTGCACTTCAATTCAAAATAACCAAGTACTGTTAAATTCCAGCTGAGGATGGCTAAAATTTGCCAACTTGAAAACACACGTTGTTGCTCGCGGGATGTCCCAACAGCCGACAATAAAATCCAAACGACACAGTGTGAACAGTCCTTACTTGCTGGTATATTAAGTCAAAACTCTACTTTCTTTTCCAGGATCGGTGACTCACGGACCTCGTAACAATGGGAACAGCACCACACACTCCGACCGCGCGTGTACGCCGCCAGCGGACTGGGCCAAACTACGCGCCGCGGAGATTTCCTTCCTGCTCCACACCAACCGAGCAACTACCCAGGCCCGGAAACGGTAAAAGGGCCAAATAAACGTCGGCCGATGAGACGACCAACCGAACAACCAACCAACTGTCTTCCCGCTCCAATCTCCCTCCGTCGGACAGTTCACGTGTGTCGCCAGCTGTCGAAGATCACTGATTGTCGGCGCCTCACCAGCGCTCCGTCCCCGACTTCCACTGCTGCTCTGTCCCGACTGCACTGCTGGTCCGTTCCGAACTCACTGCCAGTCACAGGACGACCCGGAAATACTACCGGTCGCTCCAGAGAGGGTACGACTGTGTACTTATCGATAAGCGCTGCTGCTGCCGCTCACGGGCAGGTGAGGCAGGAAGTTAGTGACGCCAGTAAATGGAATAGGAAAACGAGGCACGAGTACGGTAATAGAAGACGACAACCAATAAATGGCATGAACACGAGCCATGCACGGCTCACAATCTCACCCTCCTTTGTTGAGGGCATCATCATTCCGGTCCACAAACCAGCCCGTGGTTCGAAGGCCATGAGTTACAGACCGATCACCCTACTCAACGCCGATTACAAGATTTTCTCTTGCTTACTGGCCGTGCGTCTCCGAACAATACTCCCTCGTAACCTCTCCCCAGAGCAAACGACGCCTGTGGGACAGGTTAACATATAGATTGAAACAGGGGAATGTCGCGACTGAATTGCAATGGCGGCGACTGCACGCTCCGTGCGCATGTCATTGCTATAATTTCGATAACGTCTCCGCTAAAGTGCGCCATTGTTTCCTGTGTTCGGTGACAGCCCGAATGGGCATCCCCCCTCCGTTCATCGACGTCTTCCGGTGTCCTTACAACAGTGCCAGTTCACGAGTCCAAGTCAATGAACGTTTAGCAGGGCCGGTACCCATCTGCCGCCCCATACGGCAAGGGTGCACCTCTCTATCCTCCTGTATGCCATTGCCCTTGAGCCGCTCATTGAGGGCTTGAGAACCTAGCTCTCTGGCCTCAGCTTTTGCCAACACATATATTGCTCTCGGGCATATGCTTATGACCTCTTCCTCTTCAATCGCTTCGGCTGTGAGATTCGAGCAGTCCTCGAATTGATCACACGTTATGGGGCTGCCGCTGGCAGTGCCATGAATGTCGCCAAATCTTCTGCGATGTACGTTGGACGAGACCACCCCTGCCACTTGTGCAGATGTTCCGGTACCTGGGCATTACCTTCAGGCGGCCTTTGGTTATTGTATTACTTCTAATCCATCTGGATTGCAAAAAATATTTATTCACATGACCGGTTTCGGTTCCTCTAGAACCATTTTCAGATCTGCAATTTCGGTTACAGGGGTAACCCGTCCACACGCAGCATGTGGAGGTTGCTGTGTGTGGACGGGCTACTTCTGTAACCGAAATTGCAGATCGGAAGATGGTTCTAGAGGAACCGAAACCGGTTATGTGAATAAATGCTTTTTGCAATCAAGACGGATTATAAGTAAGATTGTATAACCAGTGATTGCGGTAGCTCTTCAGACATTATGTCCGTTTTTGCTTTGGCTATTATGTCACTGCTGGTTTCATGTTAAATTGCGTTACGAGACACTTATCCTTCCCCTCGGGCTCGTCAATGTATGTATGCGAGCTGGGGACTTACATATGAGTACCATGAGAAGTTAGTGGACCAGACGGGACACATCTCTAACACGCAGCTTACTTGAGGTCCTCCTGCCTGCTTGCACGTCTCCACCTGTGTCTGTCGGACACATCGTTCCTGTCTGACATTTCGACCTTTTTCGTCGACTACAGTTATACGCATACCAGTATCCCAGATACGCGCCCGTCCAGGACTAAGGATTTTTACAGCCTATTATTGGGCTGTGTTCCCCGGAATGTGATGTAGACCAAGCATCCCTCCAATCCAGTGGCCCATAGTGTGGACTACCATCCACCACCTCTTGCTCTCTACGGACGTCCTGGCACTGTGGTACCACCTAGTCAACAGGAAATTTGCCACGAAACAGCGACGGCACAATATTGGTTTGTCTGTTTCCCCTCTTTGTCCACTTTGTCAGCAACTTGACACTGATGGCCACCGTCTGATATGCGCTTCGCATGATGTCTGGCGCTTCGTGCAGCAAATCATTGCCTGCTATCTCCGATTGCCACCAGTCACTATCAAACCGCAAATGTTTCTATACTCGGAGGACAACAATTTCCCCACTGCACTTACGTCGGTCAAGGGGCTGGCGGTCGCTTATCTCTTTCATGAGAGACCTAAATCACGCCACAACTTCTGGACCTATTTCCGGAACAGCCCATGCACCTCTCGAAAACACGTCACGCTACTGAACGTTATTTGCTATCTACGAGGGGTCTTTGTTAGACTTCCACTAAGTTTGGGTTGGAGGTGCCTGGAGCTGAGGGCACCTACCCCTTCTCGCACGCACTCGCCCCCCCCCCCCCCTCCTCTCGTGGTATATGTGTTTAAGCCGCCTATGATCGATTCTACGTCCTACCTCCACGGATGGGAGAGCGTGGTGCAGATTGCGTTGATTTTTTCTTTCTTTTTCTTTTCTTTGTCTGTACCCAGCATTTATATTTTTTTCACTGTCACTGATGTATGTTCCACATAATGATAGTGAATATTACAAAAACAAGATCCAAATAAATAGACAACAACAACGCCTTCCACTTCTGTCGGTTCCTGAGTCTCCCACTTTCCTGTACACATGTGGACAATGTGGCCAGGCGTAGAGGTTTGACCGTTGCCCACTTTGCCACCTGAGCAACCCACCGGACTACTATCCCTTTGCTCGCGAAAGGCAAAGTTTCCCAGTTCGAGTCCCACGGCGGCACACGGTTTCAATCTGCCAGTAAGATACGGATCAATGAAGTGTTTGTTCCTTCGGTGAAAAAATATTTGCTTGAGACGTATCGGCCACACCGTGCCTTGCTTGCTATGGACAACGCTCCTGCCCAATCTCCAAGCCTACAAGGCCACCTCCTTGTAGAATTTCATTTCATCAAGATCCAATTCCTGCCTCTCAACACCACTCTGTTACTCTATCCTACGGACCAGCAGATTATTTTTAACTTGAAAAAGCTCTACGCTCTTCCAGTATTGTTTTCAGTTGACTGAAGCTACCAATTTCACTCTCGGAAAGTTTTGAAAATATCACTTCAACATCGTTGCCTGTGTCAAGATGGTCGAAAAGGTGTGGGAAGGTGTCACCAAGAGAACTCTCACTTCTGCTTGGAAGAAGCTTTGGCTGGAGTGCGTTGTCGAATGCGACATTTGAGTCACATGGTGAGTGAATTAGGCATTTGAGTCAGTACCTGCGGAGCCTGCAGTCAGCGAGATTGTGTCTTTTATTAAGAGCATGAGATTACATGGGGATAATAATGATATTGACGAGCTCGTGGACGATCACAGCCACGAAATAATCATCGTAGAGCTTATTGAGTTTGCAGTGTGTTTCACAACAGGATGCTGTTGAGAAGTGTCCTTCAGAGGAGAAGGAGGAGGCGGTAACAGCAAAGCAACAATCTTCTTGCACCATAAGAAAAATGCTGAAAGCACGAGAATCGGTGGCACTGTGCAGTGAAAATCTCATCCCAAGAAAGTAGTATCTAAGCGCGCGACAAATTTACACTGACGAGCCAAAGAAATTTGTACACTTGCCTAATACCATGTAAGGCACGGCATATCGAGCACGCGGTAGTGCCGTAGCACGACGTGGCATGGACTCGAATATTGTCTGAAGTAGTGCTGGAGGAAATTGACTCCATGAATCCTGCAGGGCTGTCCATAAATCCGTAAGAGTACGACGGGGTGGAGATCTTTTCTGAACAGCACGTTGCAAGGCATCACAGATATGCTTAATAATCTTCATGTCCGGGGAGTTTGGTGGCCAGCGGAAGAGCTTAAAATTAGAAGAGTGTTCCTGGAGCCATTCTGTAGTAATTATGGACGTGTGGGGTGTCGCATAGTCGTGCTGGAATTGCACAAGTCAGCGGAATGCACAATGGACATGAGTGGGTGAAGGTGATCAGACAGGATTTTTACGGACGTGTCACCTGTGGTAGTTGTATTTAGACGTACCAGGGGTCCCATATAACTCTAAAGTACACACGCCCCACACCATTATAAAACCACCACCAGCTAGAACAGTTCCCTGCTGACATGCAGGTTTCTATGGATTCATGAGGTTGTCTCCATACCAGTACACGTCCATCCTCTCAACATTTGAAACCAGACTCGTCCGACCACGCAACATGTTTCCAGTCACCAACAGTGTAATGTCGGTGTTGACGGGCCCACACGAGGCGTAACGTTTTGTGTTGTGCTGTCATCAAGGGTAAACGAGTGGGCCTTCGGCTTCGAAACCCCATATCGATGATATTTCGTTGAATGGTTCGCGCACTGACACTTGTTGATGGCCCAGCATTGAAATCTGCAGAAATTTGGTGAAGGGTTACACTTGGGTCACGTTGAACGATTGTCTTCAGTCGTCGTTGGTCCCGTTCTTGGAGGGTCTTCCCCGGTCGCAGCGACGTCGGGGATTTGACGTTTTACCAGATTCATGATATTCACGGCACACTCGTGAAATTGTCATACGCGAATATCGCCACTTTATCGCTACCTTGGAGATGCTGTGTCCCATCGCTCGTGTCCGGCCATAACATCATGTCCAAACTCACTTACATCTTGATAACCTGCCACTGTAGCAGCAGCAACCGATGTAACAACACTTGTTGTCTTATATAGGCGTTGCCGACCGCAGCCTGTTTACGTATCTGTGTATTTGAATACGCATGCCTATACCAGTTTCTTTGGCGATTCAGTGCACACGTATTTGGCGAGAATGCTGTGTGGCGTTTTCACCAAGTGTTGAAGCGTCGGCAGAAACAAATGATTATCGGTTGCTTCCTAGTAAAAAAGAATTAGTTATGTTTCGTGAATAACGAAGTACATAACACTATATGTATAATTTTCTTTGAATAAGGTGGCTCTGAGCACTATGGGACATAACATCTGAGGTCATCAGTCTCCTAGAACTTAGAACTACTTAAACCTAACTAACCTATGGACATCACACACATCCATGCCCGAGGCAGGATTCGAACCTGCGACCGTAGCGGTCTCGCGGTTCCAGACTGTAGCGCCTAGAACCACTCGGCCACAGGGTTAGTTCATCTCTCGCTCTTATGCAAGCAGTTATTCAGCTTGGGATTGAGGAGTTGTTGATTGTCCTCCTGAGGAATAACATGGCAAATTAGACCAATTGGCGTGTCAGTCCGTCAAAACTCAGTGCTAGTTGGAGGGCCCTGCTCATATTGATCCAAACATTCTCCACTGGGGAAACCTGGCGAACCTGCTGCCCAAGGCAGGGTCTGACAAGCATGCACTCGAGTAGCAAAATTTCTCGCCGTATGTAGAAGTCCATTATTTTGTGAAACTAAAGCGGTCTCGCGGTTCCAGACTGAAATGGCTCTGAGCACTATGGGACTCATCTGCTGTGGTCATAAGTCCCCTAGAACTTAGAACTACTTAAACCTAACTAACCTAAGGACATCACACACATCCATGCCCGAGGCAGGATTCGAACCTGCGACCGTAGCAGTCGCACGGTTCCGGACTGCGCGCCTAGAACCGCGAGACCACCGCGGCCGGCCACGGTTCCAGACTGTAGCGCTTAGAACCGCAGGGGCCACCACTGCCAGCCTTTGAATAAGGTAAAATATTTGGTACTTTTTGTGCATCGAACGCGTTATCGTATTTTACATTAAGTTATATGGGATAAGTTGTTTCGCTTAATGTGTGTTTCGCACTACGAGTAAGATTCTGTAACGAATTACGCTCGCTGTGCGAGGTACCACAGTATTTATGATACAATGTGTAGATTACATGTTTCACATATCTATATTTAAGTCCAACAATGAATCAGTTTTAGCCTCCATTGGACAGAGTAAATGGTACTATTCACCGCAAATAAACAAACAATATTTTGGCATTAGGCCCTGTAGGCTGTAGTTTCACAAACTGAAACGTGTGTCAACACTTGCAGAAGTTGAAACCATCGTAACTGCTGTGTTTTCGCAGTTTACTGATGGCCGTCGTCTTGAAGAGATGAAGAGAGCGCTTGTGGACGTGGAGCAGGCCGTCGGCAGCCCGCGGACTCGGGTCATGACGGGACTAAGATGGAGCAGCGGCGCTCGGCGGGGTCGGCCGTCGCCTCGGGCCGCGGGATCAATCACGCAGCGCAGGTGCGCCGCCGATCGCTCTTCCGCCCGCCGCGTGCCGCGCGCTTGCCCGCACCACGCCGCGCCCGCTGTCGCAGCTTTTTACTCCGGCGGCCGTCGCGAAGGGGGCCATTCCTCACAAGTCCGGAACACGTGCTGCCTACCGCCGTGTGTCTCACATCCGTTTGCTGTCGACGCCACGCCGGAATGCATAGAGTCGTCTGCAGACAATCTTTGTGTGCGCCAGTGGCCTGCGTTCTTCCCCTGACAGTGTCCAGTCTGAGCGCAAAGGAACTGTACACTTTCTGAAGTTCATATGTATCAAATGATACAAAGTATTCATGTCAAACTTTAACCTCGTAACAGAATGGCTCTAGAACTCTTTTTTATAAATGGGTACAATTAATTTGATGCAGGCGGCAGTCATCAGAGCGTACCACTATAGAAAATGGCAACTACACCACAACAGAGCAGTTTGTGTGCCCTTCAGTTGCCAAAAAGGGGGTCGGTAATTGCTGCTCATTGAGCATTTGTCACAAATTTCCACCAGGAGTCATCCAGCAGCGACCCTCTTATGACTGGTACAAACAGTTTGAGAAGGAAGGCTACACTTGCAAAGGCGAAAGTCCTGGTTGATCTCCTGTGTCGGGGCAGAATGTTGCTCGTGTTCGAGTAGCATTCAAACGAAGCCCAAAGGAAGCAACACGTCGATAAAGTCTTGAGCTTCGGATCCTGCTAACAGCAGTTTCCAGAGACCTGCTTACGCGCTTGCGCATGAAATCGTTCGAATTGCAGTTGGTCCAGGTACCCACTTCATGAGATGTCGTGGGAACAGGGCCTACCATCGGGTAGACCGTTGGCCGGGTGCAAGTCTTTCGACATGACGTCACTTCGGCGACTTGCGCGTCGATGGGGATAAAATGATGATGATTAGGACAACACCCAGTCCCTGGGCCCTTAGGATTGACAATCTGTCGCGCTGATCGTTCAGCTACCGGGGGCGGACACTTCATGAGATTATACTGAATGACATGACTTCTGCACCAAGAGGGCGGCAAGAATGGCCAATGCAAAGACACGTCATAGAGATTAACTTCTAGTGCCGACACAATATTTCTCGTTAATGATAAAGTTAATCGGCCCAGTATTCGTTCCTGCGGAACAGAAAACCTCAATTTTCCTTGGAACATGTAAGAGGGTCGCCAAAGGTTAGTGAGTTAATGAGGTCTACACAATGCTGAGGAAGAATATTTACAGCTTCTTCTCTCTCATGGAGAAAACCGTCACAGTCATTTTCTACCTTGACATGCCTGCGTTAAGTCTACCTCAAGTGCAAGATGACTCCAGCAAGATCCTGTACTTGCCCACTTCCACCTCATTGGGCGGGAACACCTAAGCACACTTCTGCCTGGATGATTGCTCGGCTGTGCATTTGCTGATAATGACGAGTGATGCTGAAGTCCACCGCCATCACCAGTCCTAGCCCTTGACATTTCTATAAGATTATGTAAAAGACAAAGGATTTATCTCAGCAATGCTTTGCCACAACCGCGGCAGTGAATCACACCGACCTGTTTCAAAAGTTTTCAGAAGGGTCTGATTATCGTCTAGACATTTTCCATGGTATCCAAGTAGCACATATCAAGTCCCTGTAACCTGTAAAAGAAACTTTCAGTGATACTGTGTTGACAGGATCAGTTTTGAAGCGAATAAGTTTCAACGTTCCGTTTGTATGAATTTTTGAACCTGTTCCCGTCCTGTATAATGAAGAATTCGTGTTCAGTATATGCCGTGATAAATGGCACGCCAAGGGGCCCCGGTTCGATTCCCGGCTGGGGCAGGAGATTTTCTCCGCTCAGGGACTGGGTGTAGTGTTGTCCTCTTCATCATTTCATCCCCATCTCCGATGCGCAAGTCGCCCAATGTGGCGTCGAATGCAATAACTACTTGCTCTCGGCGGCAGAACTTCCCTGAATAGGGGACTCGGGCCCACAATGCCGTACGCTCATCTTTTCTATAAGGTTTTCGGTGATGGTTATGTACTTTTAGTAAACGTTGATATCAGAATGGATCCATATTCATGACGCTATTTACTTCTGTTTTATTAACCACAAACATCTTTGGAGATATGGTGTACCTCTCAAAGGCAAAAAATAACACTTTATGAAAATATTCATTAATACAATCTCTAAAATTATGTAGACAAATGTGACTATAGTATTTGTAATCACATTCAAATATATCCTTTCTGGTTTCTACAGCCATGATTTGTTGACTATTAATCAAATCGTGCTATGTGTTGAAGTATGCAATTGACGGGATTAGAAAATGATTGGTTTGTATGTGACCAAGACACTCAACTCGCGTCGTTTGCACACGGAAACTTTATTTAGCTTATTTGGGAACTGTAGAGCATTCGTATGCTTTGATTGGCTGCTGAGGTGCTGCGTGCTCACCGAAATCTGTAACTTCATCACTTACTGTTCGTTAAATAAAATGTCAAATAGGAATTTGTATGAGTATAAATAGCCTCTCATCATTGTACTCGTTAGGAAGTACTAATGAAAATATTGTGACACTAGAATTCGAAACGTAAAGAAAGCTGTGCATAGTGCGGATCACATTATACGTTGATGTGTTACGGAGGCAGCCCTAGTGGAGTGTTCTGTGTTGACAGTGAGTAGAGTCAGGTGTTGCTAGTAGCCTGTACAGTTAAATTCCAGATTTGCTTGTAAGTCTGTAAGCACGTGCACTCTAAGACAATAAAAAGGAGACGCATCAAGAAGGAATTATCCAAATGGGACGGAAATCGATGCATGTGATGTACACGTACTGACAAACAACATTTCAGAAAAATTGGATTATTTATTCAAGAGAAAGAGCGTCACAGACTGAGAAAGTCAGAAACGCGATGGGTCACCTCTGGTCCTTGTGCCTTTATGCAAGCAAT
This sequence comes from Schistocerca nitens, assembly GCF_023898315.1. NCBI lineage: Eukaryota > Metazoa > Arthropoda > Insecta > Orthoptera > Acrididae > Schistocerca > Schistocerca nitens. Next base: position 789,151,850 of record NC_064615.1, on the reverse strand, counting down.
TATTCGGTTTGGCATTGAGTAATACAGTTGTTCTTCTGAAGGAAATCATGCCAAATGCTGTCCTACTGGCGCGGTGGATCGTCAAAATCTCGAAATGATTGGAGAGGCCTACCCATCATGCTCCAAACGTTCTCAGCTGTGGATAGATCAGGTGACCTCGCTGGCAAAGTTAGGGTTTGGTAAGCACTAAGATAAGCAGCAAAGAAGTAGAAACCCGCGACATGTGCGGGTGGTCATTATCTTGATGAAATGTAAGTCAAGGATAGCTTGCTATGAAGGGTAACAAAACGAGGCGTAGAATATCGCCGATGTACCTCTGTGCTCTAGGGGTGCCGCATGTGGCAGCCATTTGGGTCCAGTCCATCACTCCCGGTTATGAGGCCGTATGGAGGGTGACATTCAGGTGGGTAACCCACCACTGTTCGGGGCATCTCCAGATACAACTTCGACTTGGAATCTCATTGACTGGAGTAGAACTGTCTTCAGTGATGAGTCCCGCTACAAATTAAGCCAGAACGAAAAATAAAAACGGTTGTGATCCAAAACTGCAATGGGCCCAGGTTCCTGTCAGGATTTAGCCATGGGGAACGACTTGTGAGGTTTCCTATCATTTTCCCTACCAAACTTACCTTAAGAAATAGTTCAATAAAAACATGTTAAGATTATTGTATATCCTTTTTATACGGTTTTGTCCTAGTTTTTAAAGTGTTTTGCCAGATGACCATATGTCCCTTGCGTGTCTGGCCACCTAACCCGGATACACGGGTAATATGACCAAGTATTAAATTATTTTTAAAAAAATTGTAGTTAGTTTGAAATATGGTTCACCTTCGTGAATGAAGTCATATTTTTTATGCACATATAAAGCAGTAAATGTAAATTTGCTTGAGTTAGGGTTTGAGATTCGCAACTGAAAAAAATCAAGGTTATCTATTCTTGCTTCACCCTATGTTTTGATACTATTAGAAGTACTGTTGTAAACTGTGACATTGCTCTGGTGGACATCTCTGATAATTGTGCCTACAGTGCTACTGAATACTAAAAGTTGAACACCAGCCTTTTGCAGTACCTTGAGGTCGCAGAAGAAATACGTATACAGTGAACGCAAATACAATCGTTCATGGCAACATAGTATTTTATTGTCAACATACATCAGTATCTTAGAAATATGTCAAATGAATACAGTTCTTGACGATGCAGGACTCGCCAAAATAAAGTCGTTTAAACCAAAAATTACTACGTTTCGGATGAAGCAACGGAATGGAATCCCAGAGCAGTCCAAACTGAAAATGTGGCCTGTGGCAAATGTGCGACACTCCTCCATTTTTTTAATGATATTCTTGGTAGAATAGCGATGGTCACGAATTTTTCTGATGCAGTGGGCAGGGCAATCCAATTACTGTTATTAGTTCTCAAACACGTTCATGACTGCTTAGTGCACTTTATGACCCGCACAGAACCACAGCAACAAACTGCGTACCCACGTTCTGGGGGTAGAATGGCGCTATATCGAAACAGCGTTCAGTGAAGAAGAATTAAGAACTGCAGCTTTCAAAGTAACGAAGGAAAATTTCCATGGCCTGATGGAATTAGTACTGGCCCATTTTGAAAATCACTGTGCAGGAGATAACGAATGAAATACGGGAAGGAGCTACTGTGCCATCCGAATTCAAAGAGTGACTAATGGTCCTTATCCCGAAAAAAGAGGGCATTGAACTGTTGAAAAGTTGCGACCTTTCCCACTCCTTAATGCAGACTTCAAGATAGTCTCGAGAGCGCTTAAGATTAGCATGAATCCTGCGCTACAGAAATTACGGCGGACCTAACAACACTACGTCGCTGCGTCGCAGAGTGATGTTTGCCGCGTGCAACCTGGGGGCCATTGTACTTTTTTTTTTCAAAGACTTCGATAGGATATATCATCAAACCTGCTGCAAACACTACGTCTGATGTCCTCTGGGGAACGTTTCATCAATATTTGAACAACATTACAATGGGGGCTTCATCCAGGAGATATTATTAAATGGTTACCTGACGAAAGCGCTTGCTTGGCTGATCTGTACGACTGGATTTCCCATTATCAGTTGTGCTTTACGCGATTGCCCTTGAACCATTCCTGTTTAAAATTATTACTTTTCCAAATATAATGTGTACATGAGGTTGCATTTGAGTTATTGTATTTGGTCCATTGCTTGTTGCCTAGCTTACAGATTCAGCTACCCATGGGGTCGAGATATGATCCCTTCGGGCAGATCTTCCAGGGAAAACAATGGGAGGTAAAACGCGTGTTCAAGAAAAACAATAAACTGGTAGCCAAGATTGCAGGAATTCTTTTTATTCCATGATTACCGGTTTCGGCGAAACTAAACCTGCCATCATCGGATATTAGGACATATGCAGGTTACAACATCAAGGCAAACAATAGTGATATTAATAGTTGCCTGTAACACGCAGGCCTTACTAAATTGTAAGTAGCACTTTGGCGTATACAGGTGGCAATGTTGGAATTTCTCTCTTTTCCAGGTATCTGAATTCCAAGACTTCCTTCGATACCTCCCTGGCTTTGTTCCGTCTCCCCTCGATGACGGTTTTGTATGAGTGCGTCTCTGGAAGATCGAAGCATTCTCTAATATCTTCTGTGAAGAAAGATTCCTGCGCTATTTCGAATATGTAGCTATTTCTTGTGAACTTTGATACTGACAGACCTATTTTTAGGAATCTGACTTAATTATTTCACCGCCAAATAGGCCCATTTTAGCTGAATTCCGTATGTGGCAGTTGGCATAATTTTGAACTTGAACTGTATTGCCGCGCGGGATTAGCCGAGCGGTCTCGGGCGCTGCAGTTCTGGACTGTGCGGCTGGTCCCGGTGGAGGTTCGAGTCCTTCCTCGGGCATGGGTGTGTGTATTCGTCCTTAGGATAATTCAGGTTAAGTAGTGTGTAAGCTTAGGGACTGATGACCTTAGCAGTTAAGTCCCATAACATTTCACACACATTTGAACATTTTTTGAACTGCATTATCGCAGTTAGCAGGAATAAATTTTGTAGCTCAGTCGTGTAGGAAATGGGTTTTGTTGTGCCTGCCTCCCGCTTTTATATATATAGAGGGAAAGTGGTTCCATCAATCTCTCAAATGCTTACAGCTGTATATGAATTCTGATGTTGATCCATCACACGAGCGATGGTCTGTCCTTGACATTCTTCCTCCTCGACTGAATTTCATTTTCGTCTTTGAGCTGTTTATTTCCACTGACTTCTTTCTGATATTCTCCATGGCTGCCTATAGGTCATCTGGGCTCCTGGAAAGGAAAACAATGTCACTGTTATACATTAGCATTTTCACGTTTCTTGTGCCTATAGCCTAAACAATACCGTACTCATCCGATCTTCTTGTAGGACCCCTCTTGTCTCGATGATCTCCTATGACATAGATATGCCATCGTATAGTTCTCTATGGTTTGCAACTATAAGCGACTTGACTGTTTCTAGTTTGAGGCGTGATGTACCTAGTATTATCTCTAATTTTTGGGTTACTATCCTGTCGAATGCTTCAGAGAGGTCCATAAAGGTTGCGTACAGTGGGATAATGGATTGCGCTAGAGCCGTTACTATTTCTTGAATGACTTCGAAACCACCAAGTTGACTTCCCTGGAGTGATGCCATATTGCTTCGCTAGGAAACTAGTACATAGCCTTTGTTTAGTACAGCCTAACAGGAGTTTAGAGAAGAATTTGAATGTAGTTCTCTCCAGAGCGATTCCTCTATAGGAGTTTGGATCGTCTTTCCCGTCTTTGTCTATGTGGAGCACATTTATAAGCTTCATTGTTACGTGATTGAGTTTTTCCTGAGGCATTCGTTGGATAGGGACACGAGAGGACTTGCCAGATCTTGGAGTGTATTCCTTAGGTGTTCCATGTACGTCACATCTACCCTGCTGCCTTGCAATTCTTTCTGTTCCTTATAAGATAGGTGACTTCTTCGGCTATATTTAGGTCCATGACATTTGCGCTTGACGTGTACTGTGTGAAGCAGTCTGATAGTTTGTCCTTGTCTCCAAGGAAGTTACTGTAGTGTAGTTCCATTGCTCCACTTTTAAAGCAGATTTGATCTCAACTCCTTTGAAGACCTTACGATTTTGTAAGATTTCGTTTGGTCCCAGCAGTTAATTTCTGTTCATTGAGGAGATCATATGTTATCTCCTTTTCCCTCAGCAGCACTTTTTACTTGCGACGTTCTACGGCGTACTCAGCTAGGGCGTCATGTCCTGTTCGCTGGCAGCATGGAGAAGTTGTTGTGTCCTTTATCCCATGAGGTAACGTTCTTCGTCGAACCATGACTTCACAGTGCGTTTGAATCTGAATACTTTACTTTAGTGTGGCGTGTGAGTATATCGACCATAGCTGCTGTGGTGCTGCCGTGCCTCATCATCTGTATATTGATGGTAGCTGTGCTATGCTCGTTATCCAACTTCCTGGACACATGTGCCATTAAACATGTAGTTTAAGGTTTTTACTTGCGTGCTCCTGTGCTTAATTTGACTGCAGTAACTGCTGGAAGTTATTTCTTATTGTGATGTTTTCTACTTTTAACTGAGCGTGACCTCGGGCGTTCGAGCGTCCGTGAAGAGCAGGTGGATGGTGCTCCTCGCATTTCGTGCCATGTAGAATATTACTCCTCGCAATCATGAGAAAATCTGTGACCATTTGCGTTTCTGAATTCGATTTGTCTATGCGGCAATTTAAATCTCCTACCAGGGTAACTGGCTTACCATCTTTTATATTCTCCAGTGCCTTTCATAGCTCGTCGATGACGCTCTCAGGTTCACTATTATGCGTGAAGTGCGTCCCTATTACAGTATATTCATTTTCTTGCTGACTAGCGTTAGGATATTACTTATATGATCTCTTTAGCTGACTGGTTGCAAGTGCTGCTTTATGAAACAATTTACGGATCAGTGAAGTGTTTGGTCCTTCGGTGAAAAAATATTTGCTTGAGATGAATCAGCCACTCCATGCCTTGCTTGTTATGGACAAGGCTGCTGCCCATTCTCCAGTCCTACAAGACCACCTCCTTGTAGAATTTCAGATCATCAAGATCCAATTCCGGCCTCCCAACACCACTCCGTTACTCCAGCCTATGGACCAGCAGATTACTTCTAACTTTAAGAAGCTCTACACTGCAGCACTCTTGCAGAATTGTTTTCAGTTCACTTAAGCTACCAATTTCACTCACAGAAAGTCTTGGAAATATCACTTCAACATCGTTTCCTGTGTCAAGATGGTGGAAAAGGTGTGGGAAGGGGCTACCAAGAGAACTTTCAGTTTTGCTTGGAAGAAGCTTTGGCTGGAGTGCATTGTCGAATGTGACTCTGAGGCATTTGCGTCAGTACCTGCGCAGCCTGTAGTCAGCGCGATTGTGTCTCCTACCAAGAGCATGAGACTAGATGTGGATAATAATGATACCGAAAAGCTCGTGGACGACCACAGCCACGAAATAATCATCGAAGAGCTTATGGAGTTGCGGTGTGTTTCACAGCGAGGTGTTCTTCAGAAAAGAACGAGGAGGCGGTAACAGTAAAGCAGCAATCTTCTAGCACCATAAGAGATGTGCTGAAAGCACGGGAATCGGCTGCATCGTGGACTGATAATCATCATCCCAAGAAAGCAGTATCTACACGCCCTACAAATTTCCACTGAAGAGCCAAAGAAACTAGTACACTTTCCTAATGTGTAGGGCCTCGCGAGCACGCGGAAGTGCAGCAATACGACGTGGCTTGAACTCGACCATTGAAGAAGTGTCCTGCAGGGCTGTCCATAAATCCGTAAGAATACGTGGGGGTGGAGATCTTTAGCAAACAGCACGTTGCAAGGCATCCCAGATGTGCTCAATAATGTTCATGTCCGGGGAGTTTGGTGGCCAGCGGAAGAGCTTAAAATCAGAAGAGTGTTCCTGGAGCCACTCTGTAGTAATTCTGGACGTGTGGGGTGTCGCATTGTCCTTCTGGAATTGCCCAAGTCCGCCGGAATGCACAATGGACAAGAGTGGGTAGAGGTAATCAGACAGGATGTTTACGTACGTGTCACCTGTGGGTGTCGTACCTAGACGTTCCAGGGGTCCCATACCATTCCAACTGCATAAGCCCCGCACCATTATAAAGCCACCACCAGCTTGAACAGTCCCCTGCTAACATGCAGGGTTCCATGGATTCATGAGGTTGTCTCCATACCCGTACACGTCCATCCGTTGAGGATCGTCCTCTTTCCCCTCTCTTGGCTGTGAGACGAATTTCGTAAATATTCCTGAAGCTGATGTCTTCTGCGATGAATGTTTGCGTGAAGAATAATACGTCGTTCAGTTGGAAGATATGCCGGTGGCTCATGGTGATTGTGGATTTCAGGCCTTCTACATTCAATGCAATTATTCTGACGCGGTCTCTTTTATTACTGTTGCTGTCGGAGTTGCGTTCTTGATGGCTCTTGGTGGCGACAAACAAACCTTCTGTTTGTTACCCTCTACGGCCAGAGACAGGAGGATATTGTCTTCACTATATGTTGGATAGGCAACCCTATTCTCAGTGATTTGCTTTTGCCTTTATTTTCCAGTTAGTGACAGCACTTGGTTACAGTTTACTCACATACGGCCACTCCTACTTAAAATGAGTAATCGATGGCAGATATATCATTGGCTAGTGTCAGGCTTTACTATACAGTATGTGACTACATTCGCATTGCTGTTTCGAACACGCAGTACATCAAGAAGCTAGGAAGCGAACTAGAGAAATATACCACTGCTGCTAGTACGCAAATTAACAAGAAGAAATCATTACGTTGGACGAGGCATACGAGACACATCCAGTGCTAATTGGTGACAGACCGGACAGTTCCTTCAATTTCTTGGCGTAAAATGAGTGGCCTCTATCAGCGTAGCTAGCTCTAGCTGGCTGCCTGGGCCTTTACAAACGCAACCAAAAAACAATAAATTGACCAAGCTTATAAACTCCACAAATTACATAAATATTATAAAATTCTTGTAAGGTTCGTTACACTGAGGAAGACTCCCGCGTGACATTTAACTGAACTCTTTAATAGGTGAACTCTAGGTATAAATCTTAATTGGGAGACTCACAACACCTACCGCAAAGTTAGCTATACGCGCAACAAATATCAAGTTAGCAGCGATAATTTCTAGAACTGACAGGCTAAAGGCCACTCGTCAACCATACTCAAATTACTGTCAATATTGAGCGCTCTTTGAAACTAACTGGTCCTAGTGGCGACAATGTCACTTAAACTAATCCACTAGACCCTATCAGATATTACGCGTTACAATTAACATGTTCTAACCGTCGTGCAAAATGGCATGCAATCAAAGAGTACGTAAGGACACTGGTTTAAAAAAAATATTTCAAAGGCCCCAGTCACGTCTTTGTAAGTGAAACGCCCTGCTAATCCCGCAGGACAGGGCAGATAGTATAAACTGGGGAAAGGGGCAAAAATAAGGGCTGACAGTTACACTCGAACATACAACTTCATTATTTGATCAAACATTACAAGATCCCAATTTTTTTAAGAAAATACACATCTTTAATCCTTGAGACTTAATTACCCACTGAAAGCCACTTTAATTTAAAAACGGCTGAAGGTCAATATTAAAACGCAAGCATAATCAGAAATTTAACAGGCAAGCCTTATCTTAAAACAGTTCTTTTGTTACGATGAAATAAACAAGTTAGCCGGCCGGTGTGGCCGTGCGGTTCTAGGCACTTCAGTCTGGAACGGCGTAACCGCTACGGTCACAGGTTCGAATCCTGCCTCGGGCATGGATGTGTGTGATGTCCTTAGGTTAGTTAGGTTTAAGTAGTTCAAAGTTCTAGGGGACTGATGACCGTAGATGTTAAGTCCCATAGTGCTCAGAGCCATTTGAACCATAAACAAGTTAAATTCAAATCGGCTGAAGGCCTAACACTTAAAACTCCATAACATTAGTTTTTTTTAATACCAAAGACCTTATGTGAAACAGTTCTTTAATTTAGGCTGAAGGCCTTAAGAGCAGAAGAACTCAAACTCAAAATCGGCTGAAGGCCGAAGACTTAAAAAATTAAACAACATTAAAATTTTTAAAATGTCAAAGGGCTTATGTGAAACGGTACTTTAAACTGGGCTGAAGGCCTTAAGAGGAAACTGAGCGAGGTGGCGCAGTGGTTAGCACACTGATCTCGCATTCGGGAGGACGACGGTTCAATCCCGTGTCCGGCCATCCTGATTTAGGTTTTCCGTGATTTCCCTAAATCACTACAGGCAAATGCCGGGATGGTTCCTTTGAAAGGGCACGGCCGACTTCCTTCCTCGTCGTTCCCTAATCCGATTACCTCGCTGTTTGGTCTCTTCCCCCAAATAACCCAACCCCCCTCCCCCAACTCTTTAGAGAAAAATAACTCTAGTTAAATAAAAATTTGGCTAGAAGCCATACAAGTACAAACAACAAGGAAAAATTTCAAAAAATAGGGAAGTACACCCAAGTGCGCTCAGATGTTCGAGGGTCGGCTTGGAATTCAAACGCTAACGCTCGTGTAGGTGAGACAGGCAGCCAGGCCAAGCATTCTCAATCCGACGGCAACCCAACCAACAGTCAACAGACTAACGATCAAGATCAGTTCTGCTTCACACTTGCACCAAAACTCATCAATGCTAACAGTGGAGACTGGAACAACAACAAGAACGGATCACAGACAACCCATAAGCGGTGGACGACCCAACTACACGTCGTTTAACCGGACGACCGACCAAACGGCCAAGCAAGGTCGTTGCCACTCAATCGTTGGGCGAGTGATGTCTGTCCTGTCCTTCCTCACTACTCGACGCCAAACGACCAATTCAGAGCCATTACGCTGACAACCTTTAAATAACTTGTCTGTCAAGCCACATAAACTACACACAGTTTCATGAACACTTGCACGAAGAACTAGACAATGCTAACGGTAGTGAATGAGCAAAACAAGGACGAATCACGAGTTTTCACACAGAGCCAACCCATAAGCTGCATGCCACGCTGGTGCTACGACGCGACTGCACCAACCGACCAACTGCTACACATCAGCACGGAGACAACACTAAAATAACTGGGCAGTCGACACCACAGGCTACACACAAGTTCACAAACACTTCGACGAAGAACGCGACCAATGCTAAAGCAGTGACTGTGCAATCACAAGGACGAACCACAAGTTGAGACACACACCGCCAACCCATAAGCGATAGGCGAGAACATACACGTTGTCCGGTAAGACGACAACCGACGATCAACCAAGACCGTCTCCAGCCATGTCTGCCGGCAACGGTTGGGCGAGTCATGGCTATCCGAACCTCACTGCCGCTCCAACCCAAACGAGAACTTCTGCCGCGTCCCAACTGTCCGACTGCCAGGTCCGAACTACACTGCTGGCGCGTTCCAAATGACTTCACGACACACGACGACTAGGAAGTAATATCAGACCAGCAAAGATAATACGGCAGGGCCTATATCGATAAGCGCTGCTGCTGCCGCTCACCGGCAGGCAAGGCAGCAACTCAGTGACACCAGTAATTGAAAATTAACATAACGAGGCGACAATACGGTAAAAACAGGTTGTTAAATAAGAGATGGCACGAACACGAGCCAGGCACAGCTCATTAAGCTCTCTCCCAGAGTACCTTCGGCTGTGCCTACTTGATCCTAGTCGCCTACCTTTCAGTGCCGAGACAGTTCTGTCTAGTTATAGCTGCTGACAAGAGAGGCCTTCAGCCCTCTGCTGTAGTTGCTAGAGAATTATGGCATTTGCAGAGCAGAGCAAAACACAGTTGCTTCTCTTTCTTGTGGTCCAGACCTCGAGTAGAGCAGATTATTTCTTGGGAGGCAAAGCCTCTGTGTGGCGGTTTTGCGTATCAGTAACATGGACAAATGCAATGAATATGGATGATATGATACTCTATGGTATTCTGCGGTTTGAATTCACTCTATTATTTAGCAGTTGCATTGATTTGATTTTGTAAATGATACTGACAATATTATACACATGTATAATACATTATTCATACTGCAACTTCTCCCGGATAATTATTTTGTTGAAATTGCACAAGATTTCCACCTGACGTAGTGTAATAATGTTGATTGTAGCCGGCAGAAGTGGCCGTGCGGTTAAAGGCGCTGCAGTCTGGAACCGCAAGACCGCTACGGTCGCAGGTTCGAATCCTGCCTCGGGCATGGATGTTTGTGATGTCCTTAGGTTAGTTAGGTTTAAGTAGTTCTAAGTTCTAGGGGACTAATGACCTCAGCAGTTGAGTCCCATAGTGCTCAGAGCCATTTTTTTGTTGTTGATTGTAAGTTGTGTTCATATCACTAAAATTACAGATCGTACATCAGAGCTTTTACAATTTTTGTCTTCGATGGATTTAATTATTCTTAGCAAATTGATCATGAAAAGGAACCACAGAATACCACCCGCACACAACACTGACGTATGCTCCCATAAATATTTTTCTCTGTGATTCGTGCGTAGTTTAATTTTGGCTTCATACATCAGCAATGAAATCTTGTTCAATAATAAATACCATCAGCACTTTTCTTATAAAATGCAGTCTGATCCGATTAATTTTTTCTTTTATAAATAGAGATCAGTACCACCGGTGCACATTTATTTCTTACACATCGGATTCTTTTTAATTAAGATTTTCCTTTGCTCAATAAATAATCAATCATTTAAATTGATGCCACCACAAAAATTATTAAAATTAAAGGCGAGAGAATATCCATGATAAGATGAGAACCCCGTTTGTGTGAAACATAGATCTTCATCTGAGAAAGAAACTCCTGAGAATGTACGTTTGAACCACAACACTGTATGCTGATGCGATATGTACTGTGGAAAAACCCAGAGACGTTTACTAGTATCAAACGTAGACCTTAACTTTTAGAAGAAATTTCTTAGAATGTACGTCTGGAGCACAGCATTCTGTGGTAGTGAAACAAGGACTGTGGGAAAACCGGAAAGGAAGAGACTCTAAGCGTTTGAAATGAAGTGCAACAGAAGAACGTTGAAAATAAGGTGGACTGATAAGGTAATAAATGACAAGGTTCTGAACAGAATTGGCGAGGAAAGGAATACGTGGACAACGCTGTCAAGAAGAAGGAACAGTATGATTAAACATCTTTTAAGACATCAGGGAAAAAATTTCATGTTACTAGAGGCAGCTGTAGAGTGTAAACGAGAAGAGGAAGACACAGATTGGGATTCATTCAGCAAATAATTAAGTACGTGGGAAGCAAGTGCTAATCTTGGATGAAACGTTGGGTGCAGGAGAGAAATTCGTAGCTGGTCACATCGAAATAAGTAGAAGTCTACTGCCTGAAAATGAAGCTCGCAAAAATGGCAACTCGGATAGAAATGCAAAAGGTTGTCAACTGTTCATTTCACTGAGAAAGCTTGAAAGATCAAGTAACCACAGAAACTGGTATTTTCACATTCTATTTACAGAACTGGTTACGAAATACAGTGAGCAAAAATAGGAAGCTGTTACCAACAGCGCTGGCAAAAGACCGCGGCTCGCGCCGTGAGCCGCTCTACACTTTGACGGTTATATTGGATTATGAGAGAAGGAAATAGAGAACAACGCATCCTGCCGTGTAAAACAGATGAAAAATAGAACCTGATGTACATTCTGAGTCACGCCACTGAGGGTGAGGGGATCAGATTATTGGTAGGACAGAGTGGTACAGTAGTTCGGTTGGTGGCTCACCAGGAACGAGACGGCCAATATCTTCGAGGTTCTGCAGATCAAAATTACATCTTCGTATTTGTACTACATTCTAAATCATAAATTGTCAATCGTAAGCATTTGCATTTGGATAACAGTAGGCAGAATAGCTGGCTTGGGTGGCCGAGCGGTTCTAGGTGCTACGGTCTGGAACCACGCGACCGCTACGGTCGCAAGTTCGAATCCAGCCTCGGGTATGGATGTGTGTGATGTCCTTAGGTTAGTTAGGTTTACGTATTTCTAAGTTCTAGGGGACTGATGACCTCAGAAGTTAAGTCCCATAATGCTCAGAGCCATTTGAACCATTTTTAGGCAGAATACAAGCTGGAAGAACTGTTTTTTCGTAGATACGCAATTGCTTTTTAATTCTTCCTGCTGTTGCCAATGATTTAATCGTTTGGTTCACATCATGAGAGATATTGAATGAGATGTGTCGTGTTTAGATGTTCAATTTGTTTTTTAAATTATGTTGCTTTGTAATGAGCAACACATTTTTTGGTTGAACTTGCGTGGGACAAGGCGATAAAGTCACAGATTTAGTGCAGGATGCATTTGATAAAAAAATTCCCGGAAACAGCCGTACACCATGTTAATACGATTCGTCTACTTACTGAGAAATTTCGAGAGACCAGCTCAGTGCTGGATGCCAAACAAACTAAATTAACAGAAGTTGTTGGATACTTCTGCCCCCGTGCAGAGCCCAGCGCAATCATAGCACAAGTTGGCAGAGAAAGATATCGGGCTTAAAACCGCGCATAAAAACAGGAAACATGGAAATTCTTCGTGTATTAAGTGACCGTAGCGTAGGTATTAAAGGATGCGGTTCATGAAAATCGAATCCATTACTGCTAATGCTTCAGATATTTCATTTAGATGAATAAAACTGATATTGTTTACGTCACCTTCTATACACGCGATGCTCGGTTCCATCTCTCCCGTCGTGTTAACACACAAAGCACAAGGTAACGGTCTGCGGTGAATCCTCGTGTTGTGCTTCAAACACGATTGCATGATCATGAAATTCGAGTGTAGGTACAAGTATTCATACGACGCATTACTGCACCTTATTTTTACATGAAAGCGTGAACAGTGGATGTTATTGTCTAATGCTCCACGATTTCATTGGGCAGCAGAAGGAAGAAGAAATCCAACATTCATGCTTTCAACGAGATGACGCTACTGCGCACGCAGCTAACAACACTCTGCGTCCCCTGGAAGAGCTGTTTGGGGAAAGCGTCATCTCGAAGTACCTGTGGCCCCTCGCTCACCGACCATTACTAACCCAGACTTTCTTCTCTGAGAAGCAACAAAATCTGCTCTGTATCGCAATAGTCCCTGCGTGCTTTCTGACTTAAAAAGAGGAATGGTTGTGAAGGTACGTTAGAATCATAAAACAATCTGATCTGAAGAAAGTTTTGCAATACTATCAAACTGATGCATACTTGTATAACCGCCTCTTGTCGACATTTCCAACATTTCGTTACAACTGCACAGCAACTTTCCAAGCACCCTGTATAAAGCAGTATCTTGAATGCAACATTAAGAAACCAAAAAAGCATTGTTTTATGTACATGTGAATTTTTACTCTCCGTGCTGCCCTCCAATACTAAATTGGTGATCCCTTGATCCCTCAGAATATGCCCTGCCGGCCGATCCCTTCTTCTAGTCAAGTTGTGCCACAAAATCATCTTCTCCCCAATTCTATTCAGTACCTCGTCATTAGTTATGTGATCTACCCATCTAATCTTCAGCATTCTTCTGTAGCACCACATTTCGAAAGCTTCTATTCTCTTCTTGTCTAAACTATGTATCGTCCACGTTTCACTTCCATACATGGCTACACTCCATACAAATACTTTCAGCAACGACTTCCTGACACTTAAATCTATACTTGATGTTAACAAATTTTTCTTCAGAAACGCTTTCCTTGCCATTTCCAGTCTACATTTTATCCTCTCTACTTCGACCATCATCAGTTACTTTGCTTCCCTAATAGCAAAACCCCTTTACTACTTTAAGTGTCTCATTTCGTAATCTAATTCTCTCAGCACCATCCAACTTAATTCGTCTACATTCCATTATCCTCGTTTTGCTTTTGTTGATGTTCATCTTATATCTTCAAGACACTGTCCATTCCGTTCAGTTGCTCTTCCAGGTCCTTTGCTGCCGTGACAGAATTACAATGTCGTCGGCGAACCTCAAAGTTTTTATTTCTTCTCCATGGATTTTAATTCCTACTCCGAATTTTCTTTTTGTTTCCTTTACTGCTTGCTCAGTATACAGATTGAATAACATTGGGGATAGGATACAACCCTGTCTCACTCCCTTCCCAACCACTGCTTCCCTTTCATGTTCCTCGACTCTTATAACTGCCATCTGGTTTCTGTACGAATTGTAAAGAGCCTTTTGCTCCCGTATTTTACCCCTGCCACCATCAGAATTTGAAAGAGTGTATTCCAGTCAACATTTCTCTAAGTTTACAAATGCTAGAAACGTAGACTTGTCTTTCCTTAATCTGTTTTCTAAGATAAGTCGTAGGGTCAGTATTTCCTCACGTGTTCCTACATTTCCACGGAATCCAAACTGATCTTCCCCGACGTTGGCTTCCACCAGTTTTTTCCATTCGTCTGTAAAGAATTCGTGATAGTACTTTGCAGCGGTGGCTTATTAAACTGATAGTTCGGTAATTTTCACATCTGTCAACACCTGCTTTCTTTGGGATTGGAAGTCTTAGGGTATTTTGCCTGTCTCATACATCTTACTCAATAGATGGTAGAGTTCTGTTAGGCCTGGCTTCCCCAAGGCTACGATTAGTTCTAATGGGATGTTGTCTACTGCCGGGACCTAGTTTCGACTTAGGTCTTTCAGTGCTCTGACAAACTCTTCACGCAGTAGCATATCTCCTATTTCATCTTCAAATACATTCCCTTCCATTTCTATAATATTGTCCTCAAGAACATCGCCCTTGTATAGACCCTCTATATACTTCTCCCACCTTTCTGCTTTCCCTTCTTTGCTTATAACTGGGTTTCCATCTGAGCTCTTGATATTCATAGAAGTGGTTCTCTTTTCTTCGAAGGTCTCTTTAATTTTCCTGTAGACAGTATCTATCTTACCTCTAGTGAGATAAGCCCCTACGTCCTTACATTTGTCCTCTAGCCATCCCTGCTTAGCCATTTTGCACTTTCTGTCGATCTCATTTTTGAGACGTTTGTTTTCGTTTTTGCCTGCTTCATTTACTGCATTTTTGTATTTTCTTCCTTTCATCAATTATATTCCATATCTCTTCTGTTACCCAAGGATTTCTATTAGTCCTCGTCTTTTTACCTACTTGATCCTCTGCTACCTTCACTATTTCGTCTCTCAAAGCTACCCATTCTTCTTCTACTGTATTTTTCCCCCATCCTTGTCAATCGTTCCCTAATGATCTCCCTGAAGCTCTCTACAATCTCTGATTCTTTCAGTTTATCCAGGCCCCATATCCTCAATTTCACACATTTTTGCAGTTTCTTCAGTTTTAATCTACAGTTCATAACCAATAGATTGTGGTCAGAGTCCACATCTACCCCTGGAAATGTCTTACAATTAAAACCAGGTTCCTGAATCTCTGTCTTACCATTATATAATCTATCTGATACCTTCCAGTATCTCCAAGCTTCTTCCATGTGCACAGCCTTCTTTCTTGAACCAAGTGTCAGGTATGATTTGTTATGCTCTGTGCAAAATTCTACCAGGCGGCTTCCTCTTTCATTCCTTACTCCCATTCCATATTCACCTACTACATTTCCTTCTCTTCCTTTTCCTATTGTCGAGTTCCAGTCACCCTTGACTATTAAATTTTCGACTCCCTTCACTATTTGAATAATTTCTTTTATCTCATCATACATTTCATCAATCTCTTCATCATCTGTGGAGCTAGTTAGCATATAAACTTGTACTACCGTGGTAGGCGTGCGCTTCGAATCTATCTTGGCCACAATAATGCGTTCACTATGTTGTTTGTAGTAGCTTACCCGCATTCCTATTTTCACCCGTCAAGGTCAAAGCCAAACAGACACTGTCTAAGCGCAAGATTATGGCAACTGTGTTCTGGGACCGGCGCGGTGTTTTCCTACGGGACTTTATGCCACGAGGAACGACAATCAACTCAGATGCCTACTGTGCAACTCTAAAGAAGCTCCGCAGAGCAATTCAAAATAAAAGGCGCAGCATGCTGACAAAAGGAGTTTTGCTCCTGCACGATAACGCTAGGCCTCACACCTCTCAAAAGACTCGGGATTTGATTGATTCTTTTGGCTGGGAAGTTTTTGACCATGCACCATACAGCCCCGACCTTGCTCCTAGCGATTTTCACCTTTTCCGGTACCTGAAACACCATCTTGGCGGACAGCGCTTCAATGACGACGATGAAGTGAAAACGGCCGTGAACTCTTGGCTGTCGGAGCAGGTGGCCGAATTCTTTGAAGAGGGAATTAAAAACTTAGTTGTACGGTATGACAAGTGCTTAAATAAACAAGGCAACTATGTAGAAAAATAGGTAAAAGTGTGTAGAATCAGAAAATAAAAGATTTTTTACAAAAGTATTTGTATCTTTTTAAAAAATAAAAACGGCCCTTACTTAAAAAACAACCCTCGTAGAACCAGCTTTCATCAGAGAATACAATAGACCTCCACCGACTATGAGGTCTCGCTTGGCACCAATGAAGCCGCAAATGGCTACAGGGCGTCTGGCTTGGAGTTGTCCTTGAAGTGGCCGATTTTTAACCGTCGTTGTGTCACACAGTGGAGCCAACTGCTGCTCTAATTGCTGCTGCAGATGCAGTACGATGCGCCAGAATCATAGGACAGACGCGACACACTTCCCTGTCAGTAGCGCCACGTTGCCGTCTAGAACAAAGTTTCCTGGCGACCATACCTTTTCGTGACCACCGCTGCGAGCAGTCATGAACAGTGGCCATATTGATGCCAAGTGTTTCTGGACCCGCGTGGGGTAGTCGCACGGTGTTAGGCGCCTTGTCACAGTTCGCGGGGCTCCCCCGGTCGGAGGTTCGAGTCCTCCATCGTGTGTGTGTGTGTTGTCAGCGTAAGTTAAAGTTCGATTAAGTAATGTTTTAGCCTATGGACCGATGACCTAAGCAGTTTGATCCTACCAGCAGCTTACCACAAGTCTTTCAGTAGTATCGCAGAGAAAACATCCAGTTTTCGCAGGCCTATTAGAAGATTTCGTTGAAACTCAGTGGCTGATAACAGCGTTATTGTCTCTTTAGAAGTATTCTTGACTAACACCAGCTCACTTCATCCAATCACAAAGGTAAGTAACGGACACGACCGTTACAGTGTGTGTTTAAAGCAAAGCTGATTTGCAATTTCGTAGTAGCACTATCGGCGCCATTCCTGCGCGACTGGCGCGAAATTGAACAGACATCACGTCTCGGATGTACAAAGTAACCTACCAGCTTTAATTTATGTCTCACAATTCCTACTTGGTGTTGCGATCTTTTTTTCGTCAGTTTACAATGTGGCCCAGAATATTTTCTCAAGAGGGGAAGGTTCACAGCCAGCGCCCAGGTGTACTTGCCTAATTTCTGGCGAACACGGAGCTGACTCTAAACAAGAGACTCCGAGTGCGGATGGTCGGCATTTGGATGCAGCAGCAGGTAGGGCTCCTTCCTGTGTTATCAAAAGAACGGCTCAAATTGTATTCACGGCACGGAGCGGGGTGCGCTAGCATCTCTTCGCCACCAAGGGAGAGGCTGCAGCGCGCTATCGCTGCGCGACAAAGTGTTGTTGCGTTTTTATCCCGGGCGTGGGTGCGCCGGGGCAGCAGGTGCGTCGGTTCCGGACGACAGCAGAGGGAGCCCGTCCTGCGAGCACACAGCGCAAGTTTATTGAAAAAAACAAAAAAGAAAATACGCCACCTCCGAGCAGGCGTCGCGTGCGGATATTGGGATAAACGCATGCAAATTGTCTGGAATTCAGTACTCCGGCGCTGGGGAGCCGGTAAATATCCGATACATGACGACAACCGGAAATACTTACTGCGCCAGTTTATGAGGGAGGTCCGGGTGTGCGCCGGCGCTCAGCCGCTGGGGTGTTACTCCGGCCGGTTGCCTGGCAACCGGAGCGCAGCCACGAGAGTTCCCACAGGACGGGCCCGCCTGATGCGATCCCGCGGATGATAAGAGATGATGCGGCCGCACCGGGAGGCCCAAGTATTACCTCTCCCTGACGATGCACAATAGCCTCTCTTTCAATCTCGTCGTCCTCGCAGTGTTTCTTATCCTTGCCGGAAAGCAGTGCCTCTCCGCAAGACGAAATGTACGGGGACAGAATGAGAGGTACAGACGTGGCAGTTTAAAGTGGAAGGTGCCACAGCAGCTACTTCTGGAAAGAGACTGTTTCTGTATTACAACGTATTATGGATATCATATTCTTTCTCAAAACATTACTTCATTTCGGTCTGATGCAGAAACAGTCGTTCAGTGTCCCAAATATAGAAAACAGTCTTTGTTTTAAGTGTTTCATTAATTTTTATAAAACATTTGCAGCAGACACTGCTTCATTTTATTTTTAGAACATATTCTTTAGTATTCCAAAGAAAATAATCTTCCAAGTGTTGAAAAATCTGTAACGTAAATTTCATGTGTCTGAAATAAAATTTTACAAATTTAATTAATGAAACAATCAAAATGATGTTCTGAATTACTCTGTAATGGGAAACGTTAGTTTTAGAAAATCATGTAACGTGTGAAAAAAATTAATCAGCGCAGAGGAAGGTGCGTAACAAAATACCCTTCAGCCCTCCTCTGAACGCCACTGTACTGCCCTACAGTTATTCAATATCTGTAGCAGGTTGCAACATATCTTCTTAGCCCCGTGACTATTTTTTGAACCAATGTCAGTCTTTTCATGTTTTACTAGAGACTGTAGGTATTCACAGTATTATGTTCTCTTTCGTGCCAATGGTAAAACTTTGTCTCTTAAAGAGATTAAATCTCGCCATAGTATTATAATAATTTTTAGTTATTTTCAGAGTAAATAGGAGTATTGGTAACGTCAAAGTGCCACATTCTTTGCAATAGCGAATCTTGGTAGTGACTGCTTTACAAATAGTTAAAAAAACAGTTGTCAAACGATTGCTAGGAAACAGTAGTAATTCCTCCCGTTCCCATTCAAGCCAGTAACAAGGGACTTTATGAAACTTGGGTACAAAATGAAAAATAAAAATAGCATACGTAAACAACATCATTAGTGGATGTCAGTCATATACGCCGCCATATACGCCGTCTGTTGCTGAAAATAATTACATGATTCTGTAACGTCTCCGCTACACTAGAGAATTAATGTCACTCAGGTCGGCTTGGGAAGCGCTGGGGCATAGCATAGTTGCTGTAGTCGAAACATGTGCTGCGGTTCTAGACGTCTAGCGGCTACAGAACACAGTAACATACGTAATGGGAATATTTTTCTGATGACAGAAGATTAGTGATATTCACGTGCGGTTAAGGTGTGAGTCAACACTTCACCACACTGTGAAATGGCCATTATAAATTATCGTTACAATTCGAATCGATATTATTTTGTTTATTTCCTGTTGTGATTTATTATTGGAAAGAACTGTACATAGCATGGAACCTATTTTATGTCATGTCACTAGGTTCTATGTATTGTAGAACGTCTCTTGTAGTCTTCCAGTATAGGCTGAATCCAACCTTAGAATTCTGTGAGGGTGTTAAGAGTATTTGGCTGAGTATTTTTGTATAGACGTTCGTCACACAGCAATAACGTAAATATGATTGATTTGGTTTGTAACCCCCAATCACCTGTGATCCTGCGAAAATATATTCACAACAGTGAAAAAGAATGAAAGATATCAATAAATACATCTGGAATGCAAGAGGTTCCTGCTCAAACATTGATTATATAATAGATAATAAAAAAATAAGCTCCCAATTTCGAGATACTCATATGTTTAAAAGTAATGATGTAGGCTCCAATCGCTTCCTAGACTGAAGTATAGGCAAGGTGGAGGAAACAAAGAAATTAAAAAAAAAAACTCAAGGCCAAAACTTGAAACATAAAGTTTAACTTCTACAAGAATGAACCTTCAGAAACTTATATCAACCAATACACACAAATGAAGCACAAATCGTTGATACAAAAGATACTAACAAAGAAGAATAGAAAGGATTAAAAATACCCTTGCTGAATATAGCTAATGAGGTACCAGAGATAAGGAAAGTGTCAAACCGGAAAATGGTCTGAAAATAAGGATACAGAGATAGATAACAATATTAAGGAAAAACAAAATGCATGTAGCCCCTATTTACAAACACGAGCAGATGAAGCCAGGGAAATGTATAAACAGAGAAGTAATAAAACAAAGAATTTAATAAAATGATTTTATTGTGAATCCTGGGAATGATTCATTGCTAGTGTTGAAGATGACATTCACTTATAGTTATGGAGCATTTGAATAAAACGCAGAAAGATACTGCAGACATTAAAAGAACAACAGAAAATCAATATAAGCACCATTACAGAAATTTATGGTATGCTGAAGATAGTGAGTTATAATAACTCTTTAGATTAAATACATATAAAAGAATTAAAAGCAGCCTTACAAAAATAGAAAATCTACTGACCTAGATGGCATTAACGCTGAATTAATCAAATACGGAGGAACAGTTTTTAAATTCTGCTTCCTCCATTTTTGAAATATGTGTTGGAATAATTGTTCCTTACTTGAATAATGGAACAAAACTAAAGTTAATTCTACATTTAGAAAAGGCAATAGGAAAGACACAGAAAATTACAGAAGAATAAGTTTACTGAATGCAGGATGTAAAATGCTTGGGAATGTTCTTTATCAAAGACTGCAAGCTATCGTTGATGCAATAAGCTCAGAGGAACAATCAAGATACAGAAAGAGACGTTTGTGTGATTACTATATACTTTAAAAAGGCCAAATTATTGAAAAACGTCGGGAATTTGGATTAGAAACGTATGTGGTATTCATTGATTATGAGTAAGCCTCTGTTAACATAAAAAAGCCCTTTCGTTGAAAATATTAGAAATAAAAGATTTTCCTAAACACGTTTTTAACACCATAAAGTGTCTATATATAAATACAAAAAAGTTCTAAGTTCATGTTCGAAAATATCAGATAAAACTTTAACAAATAAAAGTGTTCGGCAAGTGTGCAGTCTATCACTCACTTTATTTAATTTATATGCTCACGACCGAATTATGAAAGCGAAAGATAAAATGCACCTAGAAATCAAAATATTATCTAGCGAACCACTAAATACTCTGTTATACGCTGATGGAGGCTGCACCTAAAGTCTAGAGGTGGCGACTTCGATTAGTAACCTAAACGTCCAAACCCTCGGGTTCGAACCCCTCCATCACTTAAATTTAAAATAAAAATCTTCAGCAATGGCAACCGAAGACTTCCGGTATAAGAAGTCACCCTCACATTACCAACGGCCTAGTCAAAGAGGGAGGAGAGTCAGCGGTTCAGGACACTAGCGCTTGGGGTGCCAAACTGTCCTTCTAGAAAACTCAGTAATTCATTGAGGTTGCAGAAGTCCATTGAAACTATTGCATTGAAGAGAGACAATATGTATCCACATAATGTGTGACGTATAACTGAAAAAGTATCATGATTACCTCTCCATTGGTAGAAGATTCCGGGCTAGTCCCTCATTCCGATCTCCGGGAGGGGAGGTGACCATAGGAAAAATGTCATGTAACCAACGAAAGGATAACGCTTTACAAGTCGGGGCGTGAAATGTCAGGAATTTGAACATGGTAGGGAAGCTAGGAAATCTAAAAAGGAAAATGCTCAGTTCAGATATAGTGGAGGTAAGTGGAGTGAAATGGAAAGAAGACAAGGATTTCTGGTCGGATGAGTACAGGGTAATATCAACAGCAGCAGAAAACGGTACAATGGCAGTAGTATTCGTTATGAATAGGAAGATAGGACAGAGTTACTGTGAACAGTTCAGTGATAGAGTTCTTCTCATCAGAATCAACAACAACCCAACACCGAAAACAACAGTTCACGAATGCTTGCCGACGTTGCAAGCTGAACATGAAGTGACAGAGGAGATATGTGAGGATATTGAAAGTGTAATTCAGTAGGTAAGAAGACATGAAAATATAGTACTCATGGGGGATTGGAAAGCAGTTGCGCGGGAAGGTGTTACGGAAAGGGTTACGGAAGAATAAGGGCATAGTATTAGCAACGAGAAAGGGGAAAGACTAACTGAGTTCCGCATTAGATTTCACCTAGTAATAGCTTTAATGTGTTCAAAAGAGGAGGAAGAATACTTGGAGAAGATCGGGAGATACGGTAAGATTTCTGTTATATTGCGTGTTGGTCAGGCAGGGATTCCGAAATCAGATACCGGAATGTAGGGCTTACCCAGCAGGAGATTCAGACTCAGATTATAATATAATTGTGATGAAGAATAGGCTGAACTTTAAGAGACTATCCAGGAAGAATCAATGCGCAAGGGAGTGGGTTACGGAAGTACAAACGAATGAAGACACAGCTTGAAGTTCTCAGAGGCTACGGACACTGGAATAAGAAATGGCTCAGTATGCGGTTCAGCTGAAAAGGAATAAACATCTCTAAAAAGGAACAAGTTGGAAAGAAAAACATATGTCCAAAGAAAGAAACGGGGATGAAACAATGGGTAACAGAAGAAATACTTTAGCTGATCTTTGAATGAAGGTAGTACAAAAATGTTCAGGGTAACTCAGGCATACAGAAATACAAGTAACATAGGAATGAAATAAACAGGAAGGGCTGTAAGGCTAATTCGAAATGGCTGCGTGAGAAACGTGAACAAATCTAAACTAAAAATGACTGTGGAAAGCACTGGCTCAGTTACAGCGAAGCCCAAACAGCCTTCAGTGAAAACGTAAGGATAGTAACATTATGAATGGAGCACGAATTCCAGGACACAGAGGAGACAGCGGATTGGCAGAAAATGTACACTGAAGGACTCTATGAGGAGGAAGACTTGTCTCATGACATTACATAAGAAGTAAGAAAATTCGATGTGGAAGAAGCAGGGGTCCAGTACTACAATCAGGAGGTATGTGGTTTGGCAGACGTAATATCAAATTATACAGAGTCGCTACACCAATATTTAATGAGAATTTCTGAAGTCATTGAAGAAAATCGTAAAAAATTCACTATTCGCGTTGGTGCGGAATGTATGAGTCGGAAAAAACATCAGCCAAAAATTCTGAAAATCACAAGAGCCGAAAAATACGAGAATTATCAAACAATCGGCTTAACAACTCATGCATTCAAATTTCTGACAAGAA
This sequence comes from Schistocerca nitens, assembly GCF_023898315.1. NCBI lineage: Eukaryota > Metazoa > Arthropoda > Insecta > Orthoptera > Acrididae > Schistocerca > Schistocerca nitens. The sequence continues at coordinate 789,128,717 of NC_064615.1, read as the reverse complement.
TAACATGCAGAAGAACGGAAAAGAACACTGAGTATGTGTTTGATGACGTTCAGTTTTGCCTTGGGAAAGGTAAAGGCACTACAGAGGCAATTCTGACGCTGGGGTTGACAATGGAAACTAGACTAAAGAAATATCAAGATACTTTAATAGGATTTGACAACGTGGAAAAAGCGTTGCATAATGTCAAATTTTTCTGAGAAAAGTAGCAGTAAGTCATAGGGGAAAGACGCATAATATACACAGATCAGCCAAAACATTATGACTACCTGCTTAACAGTTTACTTGTCCACCTTTAGAACGAAATACATCATTGATTCTGCGTACCAGGGGTCGGACTGTTTGTTAGTAGGCTTCTGGAGGTGTGTGGTGTTAGATGTCTATGCATATGCCACGTAATTCACGTAAATGGAGGGCCGCTGATTTGCGTACGCCAATGGTGGCGTCCCATAGCGACTCAGATGGGTTCCGTAGGATTTAGATCAGGTGGATTTGGTTGCCGAAACATCAAAGTAATTTTACTATAATGCTTCTCAAACCACTGTAGCACGGATCAGGCTTCGAGGCACGGACTATTATACGGCTGAAAGATGACGTTCAAAAATGGCTCTGAGCACTACGGGACTTAACATCTGAAGTCATCAGTCCCCTAGAACTTAAAACTACTTAAACCTGTCTAACCTAAGGACATCACAAACATCCATGCCCGAGGCAGAATTCGAACCTGCGACCGTAGCGGTCGCGTGGTTCCAGGGTGAAGCGCCTAGAACCGCTCGGCCACACTGGCCGGCGAAAGATGACCTCTTCGTCGAGGAAGACGTCAAGCATGGAGGGATATAGGTGGTTCGGAGCTGTCAGCGCGTATTCGATTAATAGCGCAGAGACCACACAACCGCAAAAGAATGTCTTCTATAGGAAAATACTGCTCCCACCAGCCTGCTACCATGTCGCGCTGCACGTTTCGAGCCACCGTTCACATCGAAGGCGGCGTTTCTGAAGACGGCCAATGAAGTAGTGTAACAAAAATGTAAGCCGATTCATTTCCATTCATCGAGGATCTAATCCCTATGGTCCCGTGCCCAGTGCAATCATAACTGACGATGTCTTTGGGTGAACATGTGAACACGTAGGGGTGGTCTGCTGCAGAGATCCATATTCATCAATGTATGATGAACGGTGTGCTCCGAAACATTTGTTCGTGTACAACCATTGTGCTCTTTCGGCAGAGAGGCCACAGATCGCCATCTATCCTACCCGACAGGGCAGACGAACATTCGAAACCTATGGTCTGTGAAGAGTCGTGGACATCAAACCATTTAGGGCCTAGTGGTACTTTCCCTGTCCTTCTAACCCTTCCAGTCCAGCTTCGCCGTTTTCGAGATACTCGTTCACAGGCTCTGTTAATATTAATCTGCACTTTGACACTGCCGCTTATCTCAATGGAATTCCATCGTCGCGTTGGACAGTGGTCATAATCTTTTGGCTTACTAGTGTGCAATACGTACAAGGACCAAGAAGGAACACTAACAAGGGGAGGCCGCCAGTTGTGAAATTCAGATTCGATTCATACTGCGCATAATAAAAGCTCATGGCCAGAGGTGTAATGTGGCAAAGCACCAAGATGCACTTCTCAGCCGTTGTCGAGAAAATCGAGTTAAAAGAAACCGTTGCGGTGAAATACTCTCTACGATTAATAGATTTATACAGCGTCGTGGCGCAGCGGTAAGCGCTCGGGTTCCGAATCTCACGCCATGCAATATTTTTTATTATTAGTTTTTTGTAATTCAAATATATATATATATATATATATATATATATATATATATATATATATATATATATATATATAAACTATTAATGAATTGCTTATGCATGTTGGTGAAGGCGGATCGCTCTCCAATTGTACCGCCTCCATTTTTCCGTTTTTTTAACGGGGTGTACCAAAGCTCTCCCGTCCGCACTGATTTTCGACGCTGTTTAAGTTGCGCTAGGGACCGCACCTACCTTCTTTCGAAGTTAGCAGGCAACTACGCTGTTATGCGGCGGCTCGTTTCGGCCCATTCAACATCTATCCTTCAAGTGTAACGAGCGAGTAACGGAGTTTATATTTCATACCTGCCACAGCGAATTTGTGTTCGTGGGGTCTCTATTGTAATTCGAACGTTTGACTTACGCTATATGTATTCGTTTCGGAATATCGTTTCTACGTCTTCCATTAACTATATGTGGTTAACATTATGAAGACAATTAATAACATTTGTGAAATACAACTTTGTTTGCGGAAAACTTAATGATGTTCGAAGTCGCCAGTTTTTCCACGACAAACGACTTTCAACAACTTATTATATGCATAATTGGTTCAACTGATTGCCGGGAATTATATATATATATATATATATATATATATATATATATATATATATATATATATATGTGTGTGTGTGTGTGTGTGTGTGTGTGTGTGTGTGTGTACAAACATTTGAATTACAAAAAACAAATAGTAAAAAAAAAAGTTGCATGGTGCGAGATTCGATCCGGCGACCTTCGGATTACTAACCCGAGCGCTTACCGCTGTGCCACGACGCTGTGGAAAATTATGAACCGTAGAGAGTATTTCACCGCAACGGTTTCTTTTAACTGTCGATTTTCTCGACAACGGCTGAGAAGTGCATCTTGGTGCTTTGTCACATTACACCTCTGGCCATGAACTTTTATTATGCGCAGTATGAATCTAATCTGAATTTCACAATTGGCGGCCTCCCCTTGTAAGAGTGTAAGACCAAGAAAGAAGTGCTTGGATTAAAAAGGGTTTAAAACAGGGATGTAGTCTTACACCGCTACTGTTCAGTCTATACATCGAAGAAGCTATGAGGGAAATAAAAGAAACGTTCTACAGTGGAACTAAAATTGAAGGTGAAAGGATATCATTCGCTGACGACATTGCTCTCCTCAGTGACAAGGGAGAAGAATTACAGGACTTTCTGAATGGAATGTACTGTCAAATGAGTACAGAACATGGAGTGAGAGTAAATCGAAAATAGACGATAGTAATGAGAAGAATAAGAAACGAGAACCACGAGGAACTTATCATAATTGGGGATCAAAAGTAGATGAAGGTAAGGAACTCTTCTCCATAGGCAGCAAAATAACCCATTTTGTTCTGAGCAAGCGGATGTATAAAGTACAATAGCATTGGCAAAAAGGGAATTTCTGGCCAAGAATAGTGTAGTAGTGTCAAACATAGACCCCAGTTTGAGGAAGAAATTTCTGAGAATGTTCGGCTGGAGCACAGCATTATACGGTGCTGAAACATGGATTGTGGGATAACGGGACAAAGGGAATTGAAGCATTTGAGATGTTGTGCTGCAGAAGAGTGTTGAAAATTAGGAGGAGGGATAATGTAAAGAATAAGGATGTTTTGCTTAAAATCGCCCGTCAAAGGAATAATAGGAAAACACAGGCAAGAAGAAGGGACAGGGTGATGAGAAATCTGCTATTACATCAGGGAATAACTTCCATGGTTCCAGAGGGAGCTGCAGAGGTAAAAACTGTAGACAAAGATTGGAATACTTCCAATAAATAATTGAGAATATAGTTTGAAAATGTTACTCGGAGATTAAGAGGTTGGCACAGAAGAGAAGATCGTGGCGGGCCGCATCATAAGTCTGATGGCTCAAAAAAAAAAAAAAAAAAAAAAGACTGACTTGCGTCGTGCGGTGTGTCATAGGTCTGAAGGAAGTAAGTCATCGTGTACTTATCAGTATGGTAAGTCACTTGTACAAGCCTTACAGTAAACGATCATCAGCGAGGCGAAGGGGGAATATCTTTGCTATTCGTAACATTATGTGTAAAGATTCCTTTCTATGGAGGCTATGAAACTCTTCTACCAGAAGAGTGATGTGAGATTCCTCGCCGACAAACACAATGATTATGTTTTCCTATATTAGTGAACTTTATTTGAGGAAGTAGAAACTCGGAAAAATTAATTGTATTCCAAGTAATTCACAAACATACCAGCACCTTTATGTCAGTTACCCTTGGGCAACCCATTCGATTGCTCCTAAAATTTGTTATTAAAAGTAAAGTAACTATGCGAAGTCAAGAGCCTAAGCTCCACTATTTCATTTGTACGCGAACGCTGGTGTCTAAAAATGTTATCCTAGACTATAGAAATGGTATCTTCTAGAGGAATGTCTGTACGTAATTTTTTTTTTATGTCAGGCGTCAATAAAGTGCAGCTTCGAGGGAAAGACTGTTCGTGCCGCAAGAGTTCCTTACTGTAGGAAGTAGCAAAAATTTCGCGAAATAAAAACTTTTTATGGATTGGTTTATAATTTATTCCATTTGGTATCAAGTGATGCGTATCTCTTGACAGTGACTATAAAATTGTATACGTAAGTTGTCATAGATGTGTTGTTATGCCGCTTTATTTGGCCTAGTTCTGGTTCTCAGTTTGCTGTTATACCATAGTTGTCCAGGATAGGACCACGTCGGGCTAAGTGCAGTGGCATCCTTCCCTTATATACACAGACAATCTGATGATGCCCTACCTGGAGGAAACGCATCGTTCTTGAGTTCATGAAGAAAAATGTGGAACATACGACTATTTTGAACATTAGCTATAATAAGGCTTATGTGTCAGCATGAAGTGATGGAAAGAGATAATTTTTAAAGCAGGAACAAAACATACTGAATGATATTGAGAATGTAATCTGACTTCTTCCCCAAAATTGTTATGGCATGTTTCTTAATCACTGTTAACAAGCTATTTATTTACTCAATCGATCATACCAGCACCTTTTTTATGGCGGTATGCAATGGTACGCAGTACCACCATCTGCTTTCTTACCTTTTTAAAAAATCGTTCGATTTATTTAGCGCAAAATCCATACATATTATAAAAATTGACTTGTGTAATTGCATGTGGGTGTGTTTTCCCCGTTTCCTACTTAACCAATCGTGCTAAACATATCCCTTATTGTCATGCAACAATCGCTGTCGTGGTAAGGACCATCTACCTCTCATAGATCAGTAGATATGACGACCTAAGCACCGAGCTGCATGTAAAACTGCAGCCTCATGCATGATGTTCAAATTTTTTACTTCTTTGGTACATACACTATTCGCAACATATTTCACTTACAGTATCCACATATGCCGTTGAATGTGCCTACACAAACATGCCATTGCACGGCAAATCGTTGAAGAGATATGACGCCATAAAAACTGAGCTACGTGAAAAGTGCCACATCATGCATGAAGTTTTAATATATTTGTTCTTTACTAAGACACTCCTACAGTCGAATCACCTTAAGGAAATCCTTGGTATATGGCAGAGCTTTCGGCAGCTTTCAACTGTGAAACGCCAACTGCTGTAGGCGGAAACTATAGCCGTCTGCAGAGCTATGAATATGCGTCACCATGGAGACGTTTACAAAATCGCGTTCGAGACCGGCGAAGTAGCAACGCCCAGCTTACAGAAACTCTCCATTACCTTGGTTCTTTATGTGGATACTGTACTTGCATATTTGTAAATTATGCATATTTCTTAGTACGACTGATTCATAATTTCGAACTTCTTTCAAAAATATACGGAAATGACATTTTTTTGATACTTGACTATAAGAACAGTCACTTTCTTTCCTTTTTAATAGAATTTTGGCAAAATGAATAACCGTTCAGTGCTGGGTTTGTCAGCTAGTTTATTACAAAATAAATATCGCAGTAGATGGCACTGTCTTCGCGAATGAAATTTCCAGTCTTATCGCTTGTACGTGGCACCAACCTTTTTTAATTTGTGTGCTGACATCGGAAACAGTAGTGTTTCTTCTTCTGTGGCGTAACCATTATTAGAATCAGGTGTTTGGGAGTTATGTGCGTCAGTTTTTGGTCCAAACATTCACCGAAGAGAGTAAAATGAATTGCTTCTTTATACCGATTAGTAAAAAAGGAAGTCCGCAGAAGCAGAAATCGTCGAAGCCGCTGATGATCGAGACAAGAAAATTTCTGATTATGATTTTTCTAAGGCTGGACATTAATGCAGAAAAGTGACTAACGAGAGGAATGAGTAGCTTTAAGTGAAGAATAAAATCTATGACTGTAAATTGTTCCGTGATGTCAGGAGTCTGACAGTCGACAAAAGGATGAGAATTGTGACTTCAGTGGCATGGGCCACATCTACATCTACATCTACGACGTGATTACTCTACTACTCACAATAAAATGCCTGGCAGAGGGTTCAATGACCCAACTTCAAGCTGTCTCCCTACACACACAGACGATATCCCATCTCTTCAAGGCATGCATGCACTGCACGACAGCTACATAAATACCATAGACTTCATCGACGACATGGTATTTAATGGAGCAATACACTATAACATAGCCAAACAACTGAAAAAACAGATGCATTGCTGGGTCAATTACCAACAATCACTGCAGGCGCGAATTGATGAGCTGGAGTTTGAAGTGCTATATAATGCACATAGCAACACCGATCAAATAGGAAATAATAGCACACAAACAAAAATACACACAAACAAGTCTGTAACCCAAAACAAACACACCGAATATGAACAAATGGACAATACACAGAAATCTCACACAACACTCGACTACACCAAAGCTAACAGCGAAGAAAGAACAAACGACAACACACCAAAAACATATAACACAAAAAGATGTACGGGTTATATAAAACCAGTGAACTTTGTGTCTGGAGGGATAATTAACCCCACAGATCATACACAACAATGCATAACACCTCAACAACATAATGAAACGCAACAGCTGACCAGATGTAACGAAACAAATAGGAAAAAGGTAATAGTTCCTGACACAAACCTACTTGTAGGTGATCACGATAGTGATGATGAAAATATAGATAGTGGTAACAAAATGAAAGGTGATGATAGTGCATCAGGTAGCGCTAGCAAAAGAAAAAATAGTGGTGAAAGAAGAAGAGCCGCAGGTAGCAGCTCATCAGCCTCAGCATCACGGAAGACGGAACAAGACACCACACCGGTGACATCTGCACTTCGAGATAAATATAACGGAATCATCCCATATGTAGAAAAAGAACAGAAGGTAAAAGTTTGTCTAAAACCATGGCATGCCGACTACAATAATGTAGAACTAAACTTAAGACTAAGTAGGCTAGAACATAAGGACACATTTATCACAGCACAGAGACTACTAACTAGACTCCTTCACCCACTAGGCAGCTATGTATGCTTCCCAACCACCGAACAATCTGACAGAATGACTTTAAAGACCGAAAATATACCCACAGACGCAGCAGAGCTAGAAAAATTAGTTATACTAGCGTGTAGTCGGAGGGAGGAAACATATAACCCACACCAGGTATACAAGGACCAAGTGAGGGCACATGGCAGAACAGACTTTGACTACTCGCAAACAGGACACAAATTTTACCTTCATGTGAAACACCCATGGGAATAATACAACTTAACGCAAATAGAAGCACACTAGTTAGTGCAGAACTGCCGCGGGTAGCATTGGACTTGCAGGCGGATATTCTATGCCTGCAAGAACCATATGTAACAACCCAGGGAAACTTAACCAACCTACCCTGGGACGCTGTCACAATCTCAGATAGTCGAATTTACAAGGTTGCCATAGTTGTCCTCAACAAAACGTTAAACATCACAAAGATCACGCAGCTATTCAACAACCATCTGGCCACGGCAGAAATAACCAAGGGTCGAGACACATGGGTGGTCTCATCATTATACGCACAGTACAGTGACAACATAGAGCCATACCTACATATGATACAAGACATTGCTGAGTATTCTAGAAATGAGAACTTAATTATATGTGCAGATATTAACGCCAAATCCACACTATGGCACTCGGACAGAACGGACGACAGAGGACGGAAAGTCAACGACATCATACAGGAGACGCAACTGCACATCATAAACGAAGACGGACCTACACCTACATACAGAGGTGCAGACGGTTCTGCCACTAAAATCGATATTACTCTGGTGAATGACAGAACATTAGGACGACTGCAAAGATGGACCATACACGACTCTCTGACCACAAGTGATCACAACATAATTGAAATAAGACTCACAACAAACAATTATCGCACCATACACAACACAACACACTTCAACTTCAAAAGAGCAAACTCGGATAGACTACAACAAATTGTTCAAAATGAAAATATATACAACATACAGTGAAGCGTGGACTACAGAGCACAAAAACTGACACAAATCATCCAAAAAGCACAAGAAACAGCAATACCTATGCGCACAAACATCAAACAACGGGAAACACCATGGTCAGACGAATTAACCAGACTCAAACGTGACATGACAAGGAAACGTAAACTATACGAGAGGACATGGGTACAAAAAGACAAACTACTAAGACTAGCTGCATAGAGGGAAGCCAAAGAACTCTTCAAAAAGACATTACTTCAGACCAGAAAACAACACTGGTGGAGCTACTTGACCACACACACACAACAGAATATCTGGGGGGAACAATACAAGATCCTGACAGAAAAAATCAAGACCCTAATGGCATTAAGCACGCTACGGCAGGATGACGGCACAATGACAGTGGGATGGAGAAACACAGCGCAAAATCTGCTGAACAGACTACTCCCGGAAGACGTCACAGACACAGACACACAGGAACAGATCACACTCAGGCAAGAACTACACGAACAGTATGAAACCGACGCCGTCACCTGTCCCTTTGCGCACGAGGAAGTTGCGGTAGCGATAAGAGAGCTAAAAAACAAGAAAGCACCTGGACCCGACAGGATCCATGCAGAAGTGCTTAAGAGGCTAGCACCACAGATCACCCCATACTTAACAGAACTACTAAATGACGCCTTAAGGCTAGGCCGTGTACCGACAGTCTGGAAGACTGACATAGACCAATCAGATCCGAAATCCTACAGACCTATATGCCTCATAAACACCATGGCAAAAATCCAAGAGAGGCTACTGTGTGACCGCTTGCAGGCTCACAGAACCCTACTTGGAATGAATCCTCACCAGTTTGGATTTCGGAAAGGAAAAAGCATTGATGATGCAATAAACAGAGCTCTAGAAATTGCACAAAACACAGATAAAACATACTCTTTGGCAATCATGATAGACATCGCAGGAGCATTTGACAACCTGTGGTGGCCAGCACTGTTTCTGAGGTTACGCCAGATGGAAGTACCCGCAGCCCTATACAACAGTCTATTAGACTACTGCAGAGACAGAATAGTGGAATGGCGTGTGGGCAACCGGAAGGTAATAAGGAAAATTACCAAAGGATGTCCGCAGGGATCGATCTGTGGACCCATCTTCTGCGGCATAATTTTTGAACCTCTCCTGCAACTGCTGAATGAGGATATGAGGACAGACGGAGCTGTCGCTTATGCAGATGACCTACTGGTGGTTATCTCAGCAAATACCAGGGCCCAGCTAGAGGAGAAGGCGAGTGGCACACTGCAAACAATAACATAGTGGTGCAACACAAACAAGCTCAAGGTAGCGGGCAACAAAACAACATACACACTGCTGAAAGGACTCAGACGCAATCCATCAATTAAAATAGAGAACAACAACATAAAGAGAAAGTAACCCGCTACTTGCGCGTATACGAGTAGAAACTGAACTTCCATGAACACATCAGAGTAACAACAGACAAGGCAGAAAAAATACTACATAAACTGGCAAGGATTAATTCAGGACAATACAGACTTCCTCTGTCAGTCACACGAACCTACCACTGCGCACTCTTCGAATCAGTGCTAAGCTTTGCGGCCAGTACATGGGCGCACAGACTCAATCTCGCCACAAACAGAACAGCAGTTAGGCGAGGGTAGAGAAGCGTCCTTCTGCGATTATCGGGAGCCTTCGGCACTACATCAGTCGAAGCACTGTGTGTCGTGCTAGGAATCTTCCCGATAGATATTACAATCAAATATCGGGCCGCTCTGTACTGGTTAAAGATGGGTAGACTAGACCAGGTCAACATAATGACTGGTTCCCCGCTGAACAATAAGCGGGACCTCAAAAAATGGAAAATCGACACATGGCAACAGGAATGGGGTACAAGCGATAAGGGACGGAGAGCGTATACATTTTTTCCGAACATAAAGGAAAGGTTAAGGATGAAACATGCCGATCCTGGCCGCGGCATGGTGCATTTCTTGACTGGCCAGGGACCATATCCCACGCACTTAAATCGCGTGAGTCTTAGAGAAACGTCAACATGTAGATGTGGAGGTATGGGAACCCCAGAACACACGGTCCTATTCTGCGGGAAATACAGACAGCATAGGAACACACCTGGGATACAACACCTACAGACAGAGGAACACATATACGACGCGATCAGAACACCTGAACTTTGGGACGAATTGAATGTACTGACAGATAAAATTTCCGATGAATGCCACAAAGAGTACAGGAACGGAAGACCACACAGACGGTAAACACATATGCAGCACCCAGACAGACACCATAGTGTGGAAGAGGTAAACTAAGACTGAATATAAAACAACTGACACGCAATAGACTTACATAAGTAGTCCTGCAATGGACAATACCGATTAGATTAACGCATGAAATTAGGTATAAACAGTGTCGGCGCACCGTCGCAATTGCCATCAGCTACCACGGCACTTTAAACTTGTATATAAATAACCAGCTAGAAATAAATAGAGATATCAATTGTTATAAATAGAATAGATTAGAACTTCCTAGGCTAAGATTAGGAGACTGAGGATCAGAGGCTTGAAGATAAATCCCAAGGCGCTCATCCTCAGTACCCTAAGGTGGAGGGACTATCATCTCTTCCTTTCCTATCGTCTTTTCTCCTCTTCAGTCTAAACTATTCCTTGTATTTCCTTCTTCTAATCCAAATTTAATTTCGTTAAATTTTGTAAAAACGGTTTTGGGAAAGCTGCCAAAGTAAAGAAAGAAATAAGAAAAAAAAAAAAAAGCAAAGACCCGCCTCCACGTGGCGGGACACGGGCAACGGTACGGCCGGATGCGGGAAATGGTGTGAGTTTCATCAACTACATCAGAACCCGTATACCGGCCGTAGCGGCCAAGTGGTCAAAATAGACCCACCTTAAGCGCTTAGGTGGTGGGTCGTAAAATTAGGGCAGCAAGTGGAAAAAAAAAGTGTCTCCCTACCGTTCCACACTCGAACGGAAAAACGAGCACTTAAATGTTTCTGTGCGAGCCCAGATTTCTCTTATTTTATCGGGGTGATCATTTCTCCTTAAGTGGGTGGGTGCCAACAGAATGTTTTCGCAATCGGAGGAGAAAAGTGGTTATTGAAAATTCATGAGAATATCCCATCGCAAAGAAAAACTGCATGTCTGTGGCACTATCTATCTCCCCTACTTCGCAATGATACAAAACGAGCTGCCCTTCTTTGTACTTTTTCGATCTTTTTCGATGTGGTCCGTCAGTCCCAACTGATGCGGATCCCACTGCGCACAGTAGTACTCCAGAACAGGGCGTACAAGGGCGGTGTAAGCGGTCTCTGTAGTAGACCTGTTTCACCTTTTAAGTGTTCTGCTAATGTATCGCCGTCTTTGGTTGGCTCTACCCACATCATCATCTATGTGATCGTTCCAATTTAGGTTATTTGTAATTGTAGTCTCTCAGTATTTAGTTGAAGTTACAGCCCTCAGATTGTGTGACTTATCGCGTAATCGAAATATAGCTGATCTCTTTTAGCTCTCATGTGAATAACTTCACACTTTTCTTTATTCAGGGTCAATTGCCAGTTTTCGCACCATATAGATATCTTACATATATCATTCTGCAATTCGTTTTGGTCATCTCATGACTTTACAAGACGGTAAATGAGAGCATTATCTGGAAAAAATCTAAGACGGCTACTAAGATTGTCTCCTATGTCGTTAATATAAATCAGGAACAATAGAGGTCCTATAACAATTTCTTGTGAACGCCGGATATTATTTCTGTTTTACTCGATGACTTTCCGTCTGTTTCTACGAACTGTGACCTTTCTGACAAGAAATCATGAATCCAGTCGCACAAATGAATCGATATTCCATAGGCACGCAGTTTAGTTAGAAAACGCTTGTGAGGAACGGTGTCCAAAGCCTTCTGGAAATCTAAAAGTATCGAATCAGTTTGACATCCACTGTCGATAGCTCTCATTACTTCATGAGTATAAAGGGCTAGTTGTATTTCGCAAGAACGATGTTTTCTGAATCCGTGCTGACTACGTGTCAATAAATCGTTTTCTTAGGGGTACTTCATAATGTTCGAATACAGTATATGTTCCTAAACCCTACTGCAAATAGACGTAGGTGATTTGGGCCTGTAATTCAACGGATTACTCGAACTACCCTTTTTGAGTATTGGTGTAACTTGGAGCAATTTTCCAGTCTTTAGGTACGGATCTTTCTGTGGGCGAGCGGTTGTATATAATTGCTAAATATGGAGCCATTGATTCTATATTCTCTGAGAGGAACCTGACTGGTATCCAATCATGACTGTAAACCTTGCTTTTATTAACTGATTCAAGCTGCTTTGCGACACCGAGGATATCTACTTCTATGTTTCTCATCTTGGCAGTTGTTACTGATTGGAATTCAGGAATATTTACTCCGTCTCCTTTATTGGAGGCCAATGGTAAAATAAGTCATTTTGGGGAATCCCGGAAACAACGATTAATGCCACCGAGAAGTAATATACACTTTCACAAGAAGGGTGCGGGGCACAAACATGCCAAAGAAAAACAGCATCTGAAGGAAAAAATAAAACACTGAAGAAAGTTTTCATAAACATAAATTTTCTTAAACAGTTTGTCTCATGAAAAAACATGTAACAAAAAGAAAACATTTCGAAATGCTTATAAAATTGCGAAGAAAAACCAATCAGCTAACATCTATGAAGATAAAATAAATTTGCAGCAACTTAAAGATGTAGACGTGGGACAGCCCTCGTCCTTCACTTTCTGGAGGCAAAAGCAGACATAAAAAGAAGCAAAACATATCGTAGTCTTTATGGAGGCCTTTAGAGAAAAAAAGTGCCATGCTAGTTCGTTCTTGCTCTGGGCCTTATGTGTGATGTTCTCTATCAACCTAGAAAACTAAGACTAGGTCTCCAAGACAGGAATAACGACTTGTACAAAGCACATTGCAGGACAATGACTACAGTCCAGATTTTTGATGAAGGAATTGAAAATCCGGGCTCATATTGCAGTATAACTCTTCAGACATACTAATTCCTCTGAAGCACACTTTGGACATAATTGCAGTATCTTGCAGTACCTGTGAAAGTGGTTTCTCTTAAATGAATCTTATAGTTACTTCAATAAAGCCATCTACACTTACACGGGTAACTTTTGCATTGCCGTTCATGAGGATGTTGTCTTTGTGATTAACGGCAGCATATCTGCAGACAAAAGCAGTGGATCATTTTATAGGCACACCACCATAATTCGCCCTTAAATTACGGGACACAAATTTTTTGAACCTTGCTCATAACTATACATCGTCAACAACTGATAATACACAAAAACATCATCAGATATTCTGAAATTAACAATGTAAATATGTCAGCTGTCCAGAAGAGCAATAATTTTAACCTATCTAATAAAATATCCTTAGCATACCTAATTTGAACTGAAAATGTAATTGAAATTATACAGTAAGTGGTCCTACAAATGAATAATTAATCACCCAACAAAAGAATAATCTAATGAGTTACTAAAAACACTTACGTCTACTAAATCGTTCAAAACTTTTTTGAATACATATTTAATGCACGTATTCTCGCTTTAAGGGTTCAACACAAAATTACAATAGAACATTCAGAGCGAAACTACGTATATATAGGAGAATGCTATCTGCAAAAATGGATTAACAGAATGTAATAAATAATTTTTTTCTCTCAGACATCCTTTGATAATACTTTTTCATTTGCTAAACAAAAATCATTGCTTTCATTTTCGTCAATCGCCTTTGCACTGTACATACACTGTCACTTTACATGGCGCAGGAGGAAATCTTTCGTTGTTAACTTCATAGTTAGTTTTCTATGCCGTTTAACTTGTGGATTGGTTCGTAGCATCAGGACAAAGTTCGTTTGGATTGGTGGTGGCGTCTCGCGTTGTGATGGCTGATCCTCTCTAGAGATCATTGGCACTGTGGCCGTGGCATGACGTAAAGCTCTGCTGATGGTGCTGTTATTGGTGAATCGATGGGTGTGATTGAGAAGACAACTTGCGATACATCGCAAAATATACTCCATACTGCTCTCGCAGGGAGAAAAATTGGCATAGTCCACCATGCTGTGCAGTAGCACGTAGTATCTATAAGTGAAAAGGGTTCTCTTTAATAGGGGGAGAGGAGGGGGGAAAGATTTACTGCTGCTCTTCCGTCGATAACAAACTTGCAAGTGACACGTCATCGTCATTCTCACTAGGCGAAAAATCTTCATCTCATTTCAGCATGAACAACTGGCTTGTTGATGTATTCAGTAGGTGCCGAAATGATTGTAAAAGATTTGGTGTCATTAACGTGATTTGCCACAAGTTCCGCATGGAAGCAATACATTGTCCATGTCATGTACATCACCTTTAGACAACCCATACTCTTAACTGTGCCCATCGCTAATCCCCAACTCACTTGCTACCCCACTCCAATTTGTTTTGTGGAGGCTCACTCGAAACTGGGTCTGCCACCGACGGCTCTCCATCTACCTGTGCTGAGGGCTGAGGGATAGCCCCGTCTTACCCATTTTGTCATCTCTGCTAGAAACTTCCCTGCCATGTGCTGCACCTCAGGGATGTCACAGGATGGGTCTTGGCCTGACTCCAGCATATTTTAGCATTCAGTGAAGCCGCCAGCTGATCCCACCCTTGTCGCTGTATTCTAACCTCTTTCCACCACCCGTTATGACTGCTTCGTGCACTTCTACTCTGACAAATCAGCTCCTTCTTGTGTCAGCGCCCCCATGTAACCATTCCCTCAAAATCCCTGAACATATTTTCACAAGCAGAGTTGCTAATTAAGCTTTCTATAAACTTTTACCTATAAATAAAATTACTGAATAGTTTTCATTTCCTCCCCGCTTAAAGCGTGCTTTAGATATCGTATTCCAGTGCTGAACAACGCTGACGGTCCGTTGGGACTGTGTTGTGCATGTGAAGAGTGTCGTGAAATAAAGCTTTAAACATAGTGAGATACTGAATATGACATAACGAAAACTAGTATAACTAAATGCCAAAAGTAGCTAATGGTGGACTCAGCGAAAACTGTTTAACTAAACCTCAATACTGAAACACGCTATGAAAAGGGAGTGACAACAAGTAAAATTTCTGACGTGAAATATCCACAAGAAAAAAAAAGATACTGTTCTACTCAGAAGAAGAATAATTCTTTGAGATTACTTAAACTGATCAATGTAAATTAATATGTTTGCTTAGCACAACAATTGATAATTTTGACTACGAACTGTTTCGTTATAAGAAATAAAAGTAACTTACCTCTTGCTCAGTATGTTGTTTTGTGTCTGATGCACTGACGTTCTCGAAGGCAAATAGAAATCAGCAAATACTGAAAAAAATAAACTACTGTACACATATTTTTCTTTTTTGCTTGTCAGAAACAATCTGCAGCGTCGTGTGGGGTAAGGTGCAATGCAGACATTATGAAATATTCAACACTTTACAAAGAATGATGGAGAAGGTTTTAGTGGAAAGAAAATAGTTGTTGAAAATTGTTGTTGTTATTGTTAAAAAAGACTGTACAATATAAGAGGAATCTAACAATTACGAAGTTCTCTCAATATAAAAATTACAGACATTCCGGCAATTGCATTATTTGTGACATAGTGAAAACAGGGAAATCAAACTAACACCCATCAAGAATGTTACTAGTCATCTCTTCCTTGAATTTAAAAATTTAATTAACACTCCGATCAGAAAGAGAATTACTTGGGGATGTCGAAAATGCCTTGTCTTGTAGGAGTACATGACAAACAAGATAGCTAACAGGATATTTAAAGAAGACAACGTCACGTTAAACTGGATGCCACTCGTCATTTAACGAACCAGCCAGCATACAGACATTAGAGGTGGCGAGAAGCCACTCAGAGGACAAGATAAAAAAATACATGGGAAATATTCACTGACACACACACAATGTACGACAATAGAATTAATCTAACATGAAGACATATAGACGGAATTCACCGAAAGAGTAAGTCCAACAAGGCAATGTAGGATCAATGCCCTTGATGCAGAACTTCGTAGTGGACAGTACAGAGGTCGCAGGGAAGGCTATGTGTAACCTGATCAGTTATGACAGATCAGCACAGAAGGAGTTCGCTAATCAGGTGCATTACGGGACAGTCAGCGTAAGTAGCGGAGATGCTGCGATAGTAGCCGGTGAGGACTGCCTCTTGAGCCACATGATGGCTGTGGAAATAGTCTGGGGACACATACAGACTGCGAGATAAGTACGTTTTGTACATTTCTTGTAACAGAATTGAAATGGTAATGCTTGTCTCTCATAGTCCAGTATGAAACTTCCTGGCAGATTAAAACCGTGTGCCGGGCCGAGACTCGAACTCGGGATCTTTGCATTTCGCGGGAAAGTGCTCTACCATCCGAGCTACCCAAGCACAGCTCACGCCCCATCCTCACAACTTTACTTCTGCCAGTACCTTGTCTCCTACCTTCCAAATTTTACAGAAGCTCTCCTGCGAAACTTGTAGAGCTAGCATTCCTGAAGGTAAGGATATTTCTGAGACATGGCTTAGCCACATCCTGGGGCGTGTTTCCAGAATGAAATTTTCACTCTGCAGCGAAGTGTGAGCTGATATCAAACTTCCTGGCATATTACAGCTGTGTGCCGGAGATTAAAAGGGGCACTTACTACATTCCAGAGATTAATGAACATCGCGCTGACAGGATTGCTATGAACAAAATGCTCGGTATATCATCCTGTTATGGAAGTTCGTTGTGTGAATACACTGATAAACTAAGAGAGATCTTTGACCGCGTAAGGGGACACACACTAAAGTTGCAGTCAGACAAATGCGAATTTTTAAGCAAGGAATTAATATTTTTGGAACACAAAATAACAGGTACGGAGTACAGCCAGTCGAGCGAAATATACAGAAGGTGAAGAAATTCCCAGTGCCAAAGACAAAGAAAATATTAAAAGGATGTCTCAGGCTGGTTGGATATTATCGCAAGTTTATCAAAGACTTCAGTAAAATTGCAACTCCTTTGCCTAAATTGCTGAAGAACAATGAAATGTTTGAATGGGGAAGTCAGCAACAAGAAGCGTTTGAGGAATTAACAACAAAATTAATCAGTTCTCCCAGACTTCAGTACCCCGACTTCAAGAAGCCTTTTGTTGTTACCTCTGATGCTAGTAGAACTGCGATAGGCGCAATGTTATCACAGGGTACGTTTGGAAGCGACCTATTAATAACATACGCTTACAGATTACTGAATAAGGCAGATAGAAAATATTCAGCCACAGAAGTAGAGCGTTTAGCTTCAGTATTGGGCAACAAAAAATCTCCGTTCATACGTGTGTGAAAGGAAATTCACAATAGCTGCAGATCACAAACTTTTAATGTAGATTTTTAGCGTTAATGGTCCATCATCGCATTTATTAAAATGAAGAATGATATTAGAAAAGTATTGCTGTGCGATCATATACAATCCCAGATGATCAAATGCAAATGCAGATGCATTAAATAGAGTGCAAAAATTTAATGAAGAGGCACATGTGAGAGAAAACACAGAGCCAATAAGAACTACAGCCGAGAATAAAGAGGTAAGCAAAGATGTCGAAGAGTTAAGTGAGGAATGGAAGGCCGAAATAGGGAATAAAGAGGTAAGCAAAGATATCGCAGAGTTAAGAGAGAAACGGAAGGCCAATATACTGAAAGAGGTCCATGACAATCCATTAGGTGGACATGTAGGGATCCAGCGAAGTCTGGGCTATATAGAAAGATATGATACGTGAAAAGGGATGGAAAGAGATGTTGAGATGTACATCAGAACATGTGATAAATGTCAGTAGAATAAATTTACTACCTGTAGGACCAAAATTCCCTTAGTGATTGCAGATACAGCAGAAAAACTGTTTGACACATGCTATTTAGACACTGTAGGTCTATTAGATTTAATAACAAAAGGCAAGCGATATATGCTAACTTTCCAAAATGAACTGAGTAAGTTTACAGTGGCCTTTCCGTTGGAAAGACAAGACACACATACAGTGTTCGAAATGTTCAGAGCAAGAAATTATGTCGAGATGTGGTACTCCTTCAGTTGTACTGACAGACCAAGGGACAAATTTCCTAACTCAAGTACGTAAGAGAATCTGCACGCTCTTAAGGCTAAAGAAACCATAGACTACCACGTTTCAAATGAATAGGGAGTTAGAAAGAACATGTAGGACTTTAGTATAATATTTGAGACAATTTTAAAGGATAATCACAGTAACTGGGTTATGTGGAAGCTGTACAGTATTTTTGTGTTCAATACCACACCACATAGTGACACAGCGTATACCCCATTTGAGTTACTGTTCAGGATAACAGTAAGTGTACCAGAAATATTACAGAACGGGACAGCTAACTACACTACAGTTACAAAGATAATATAAATATGTTCGAAGCTATGATGCAAGAGGCATATCGATTAGCGAGAGTAAAAATAAAAGAAACCAAAGAAGCGAACAATGTCTATTACGACAGAAGATTCACGAAAATTTCAATTAGGAGAGAAAGAGTTACTACACGGCGAAACAGATCAGAGAAGTCAGATTCCCAGTTTAGAGGCCCATATAAAGTAATGTAAGAAATAATTTTGAATGTAGTAATCAGAACAGAGAGAGCGCTAGAGTTGAAAGTGCATGCCAACAGACTGACACCGTTTTATTAAGATACTTAAAATCAGAATTTGAATTCTCACTATCACCAGCGGGTGGTGAACTTTCCAGTGCCAAGTGCGAGGGGAGGTGGATAATATCGTGGACAGTCATGCCATAATAACCTTGCCCTGTCTATATTACCTTAATCAAGGAGATTTAGAACTAACCAGTACCACATGGAGGTTGGTAACCTACGTCAATCAGAGGACACTCAACGAAAGATTTCACGTACTAAGTACATAGGACGAAAGGCTGTGCAACAGTGTAAGGATAAACTGTAACAACTGTAGGCACCCCGGTGGTCCTGGTCGCCTACGGTGGACTGGAAGCCGAGCGGTGACCTCTCCAGTTGACAGGATGCTAGGAAATGACTGTGGACGCGTCAGAAACGCCAAAGAAACATTATTAATTCATAACACCTTTATTCCTGCCGAGTACAATGTGGCCCGCGTAACACAGGCTGGCTGAGCTTGGTGATGTCAACGACCTTCCCCGAGTCCTTGCTGACTCAGTCAATGACACCAGCTCCGGGCCGCACCAGTCTTGCTAGCGCAGCGCCATGTGCTGTGTTGTAGCGGTGGAATGCCCTTACTTCGGCCGCGCGTGGCTGGCGGATCCCGGCTGGCCGGCCGGCTCGGCGGCGGACAGCAGGCCACTGCGCATAGGAGGCTCCGTGTTGGAGTCCCAGCGCTGTCGGCACGAGAAGCGTTCTCGTAGTGCGGAGTGTACTCTGTCCCACCCCGTCCTCTTCCCTGCTCCTCCTGGTGGCTCGTCCGCGGTGGATGGGCGGAACGGGCTGCAGTCCCCTAGCGTCGTCGGCTCACCCGGTTGTGATGGCAGATGCACAGGGCCTAGGCCCCGCACGATCTCGACGATGGCTCGCTGATGTGGTCAGCATTGGCGGCGAGCGAGTCTGCCGCGATGTCTGCTAATCCTGGGTTGATGATTGACAGTGGCAGCAGAGAGGACCAGAGACGGTACTGTCCCCTCACGTCTGCTGCTAGATGGGCCGCCCTTACTGCAACATCTCCTTAATTAAGATTAACATGTCAATCACCGAGCTGAGCGCTACGCAGCGACCCAGTACACATCCAACTGCAAGTCTAACTGCGAGTGCCTTGTTGCTATCAACGCTGGCGTATTTAAAGGAAGCATGAGCGACGTCCTGACATCATTATCGTTTGTAATGAACACATTCGTTCCACTTATACTGCTGATTTATCTGTCGTACTCGCCCCTTAGGTGTTCTTGTGACAGAGTAACGTGTTGTTACAGCAGACTTACGCGAAGTTATGAAATGCAGTACAGCTGACGCTATACCTCTGTCCTACACTCTACAAAAGTCTCCGCCTAACACAAACCCGCGTGCTTAACAATTCTCTCTCGCCTGTTGTGTGTAAACAGGCCACTGCCCCTGCGTGACGACACATTCCGATACATATGCAATCCTCTTACCTCTTGGCTAACCTACTGCCTCTGGCTCTTGGCATAGGCAACGAAACTTTTGACAATATTCCACATTTCCAACTTTTTACTATTCTGCGACACTACACAACCACACATTAGCCATGAGGAATGTCATATGCGAATGGATGGGTTGAAAAACAATGTACAACGACTGCAAGAAACCAAGTCACTAATAAATCAGTTAACAAGACCAGCGAGGAGATGAAAGAGAGTTCTGTTTTATGGAAGAAGTCAGCAAGATACTGATCGGAACCTCAGAGGAGGCCAATGCCGCCTATTATGTCTCACATATACAGCATGGAGTGGAGATCAGAACTGTTGCTGAAATTAACCAAAGAAAAAGTCGCAGCAGAGTCACATTGTCTGGTGCATGTCATGGGCATTCTAGCACCACACATGGTAAATCCAGTTCATATTGTCAAAAACCTATAATAAATTCATACAGGGTTAACAGAAGTACGATTTCCAATACCGCCACTAGAAGAGTATAGCTACATATTACTAAAAATCATGGAACTTAATGTCTTTGTAAGCAACGATGCATTAGATTATGCCATTAGAACGCCTCTAAATGAAAATAAGGAATGCACATTGTATAAAATGTTACCATTAACAATTAAATTAAGCTCTGTTACAGACCATTATGTATGTGCAACCAGAGAAAGATATTCATTAATAGATAGTTCTAAGAAAATGTATGCGAAACTCTCACTGATCAAATGAAATGTAAAGAAATGGACAAGCAAATGAGTATCTGAAAAGAAATTTTTTGGTTAAGTTCAGTATACAACCAACAAGATTGTGAAGTAAAATTGTTACAGGATAATCCTATCCCTAAAAACCGTGCAAAGAAAATGATTACCTTAGAGAGAAGTACATGGACTAGTTTAAGTACTAACGAGTGAATTTCCTTTACTTTACGTCCATGGTCACAAAAGTTTTGTCAACAGGTTACCGGTTTCGGTCTATAACGACCATCTTCAGATCTGTTTCATAAAAACAATGTCCTAATGTACTGCAGCCACAGTGGCAACGTCATATGTTAAACGCAAAATCAGAACCAGCAGTGCTGCTGACAAGATGATTCTTGGATCTGCTTTAATTTATATATCATTGACGATGCTGGTGCTGATTTTGCATTTAACATTTGAGGATGCCACTATGGCTGCAGTACATTAGGACATTGTTTTCATAAACCAGATCTAAAGATGGTCATTATAGACCGCAACCGGTAACCTGTTGACAAAATGTTTGTGACCATAGACGTAAAGTAAAGAAAATCTATTCTGTATACGGGTTACTGTTTTATTCTCGACAATGTCGCAGCTTGTGATAATAACGAGTAGTTTTATGTCATACCAACTGAGGAAGACGTGACTATATTATGTAGTAACTATCCATCTAAAGATATTAAAATAATGTGGATTGGGAGAATAAAATTGCAGAGAACTTGTAAAGGGTATGGTTCACATGTCTATATCGTCTATATCCATTCTGATAAAGTGATTCACACAAACCACAGCAGAAAATGTTTAATTCCTAACGTCAAGATGATCTTAGATTATTGTGAGGAATTCTAGGAAAATAGAACAATACCTTAACTATACAATCGTACTTAAAGTTGATACATACTACATCCAACGACTAGAGGACATTGACACTGATAAGGTACAACTCGAATCAGAATGGGAAATAAAGGTTCAAACTCATTGCCACTTACCTAAGCATAATTTTTATTATTGTGTTTCTATGCTGTGCAAAATGTAAATGGTATAAATATATGTACAAAAAGCTATTTGATTAAAATGTAGAAAAAGCTACTGTCGATCAATTTTATATGGACGACAGTAGTGCCAATCCCAGAAAGAAATAGAATACCCCTAATAACAATAGAAGGCGATGTGGATGTGGTCATCTACAAAAGGCATCCAAGAGAGACGGATGATAGGCTAGTAATAAAGAATAGACGTTAGCCGGCCGCGGTGGTCTCGCGGTTCTAGGCGCCCAGTCCGGAACCGCGCGACTGCTACGGTCGCAGGTTCGAATCCTGCCTCGGGCATGGATGTGTGTGATGTCCTTAGGTTAGTTAGGTTTAAGTAGTTCTAAGTTCTAGGGGACTGATGACCTCAGATGTTAAGTCCCATAGTGCTCAGAGACATTTTAACCAATAGAAGTTAAAACTACTATTCATAAATCATCCGTTCTTAAATTCTCTAGAGAACAACATGTTTCTCTTTCAGGGAAATTCATGGTAACTTTTGTAAGAGTCATGTAGAGTTTTTTGAAAACCAATTATGTATTAAAGCCACTTTGAAAAGCGTGCATTGACGTAATCGTGCGGGGAGATGTCGTGACCTCAAACGATTTAAAAATTTAAGTAACAGTCAGATCACAAAGAGAATTATTTTAGGATGGCGGAAGTGGCTTGCCTCGCAGGAGTGCATCACAATTAGGACAACTAATAGGATATTTGAGATAACGCGACTTTATATTGGAGGCCAGCCGTCATTTTGGCTACCAACAAGCACACAGTACTGGAGCAGGCGCCGAAAATACTGAGAGCACAAGGTGAAATAAGTTGGAGGAAATAGTCCACTGACGCACATTCTGTACGACAACAGAGTTAAACTAACATTAAGGCAGTCACGTGTAGCTGGTATTCTTCCAAACAGAGAGTGCACCTAGATTTTATAGCATCAGAGCATTTGATAGAAAATTTCTTATTGGACGGTACTGAAGTCACACGGGAAGGCCGTGTGCAACGAGTTCAGTAATGATGGAATAAACGAGGCCGTCATCAGCAGAAAAGATTAAATTCCTGGAACATGTAATTTCACCTTTAGGCAATGTCTCAGATGACAAGAAAATACACGCCATAAGAAGCTTTCCATAGCCTAGAACGAAGAGGCAATTGAATGTGTTCTTGGGCTTAGTCCCGTTCGCTAATCAGAGGAGGGAGGAGGAGGAGGAGGAGATTACTGTTTAACGTCCCGTCGACATCGAGGTCATTAGAGACGGAGCACAAGTTCGGATTAGAGAAGGATGGGGAAGGAAATCGGCCGTGCCCTTTCTAAGGAACCATCCCGGCATTTGCCTGAAGCGATTTAGGGAAATCACGGAACACCTAAATTAGGATGGCCGGACGCGGGATTGAACCGTCGTCCTCCCGAATGCGAGTCCAGTGTGCTAACCACTGCGCCACCTCGCTCGGTATTTTCGCTAATCAGTTGCTGTAAGGAGCAGTCACCGTACGGAGCGGTGAGGCCGTGGTAGAAGAAGATGAAGACTTAGATTCTTCAACTATAAGTAGCTGGTGGAAGGACACTGACGACAGAAAACAGCTGTCAAATAAGTAGTTTTTGTACATTTCTAGGTGTGGTATTGAACAGAGAATGCTTGCCTGTGTCAACGAGTAATTCTTGAGCATTTCAGTAAATAGCACGACCAAGTTATAACTGATGACTTGTCTCCTGTACTGTAAAGTCAAATGGCCATATAATAATAATGAAACGGGCTCTTGGGCCAGTAGTTAACACGACGTATGTGACTTAAGAGCACTCCTCTCTGATTCTTTTCGACAGCTGACTTACAGTATAGTAAAGGATAGTAGACCTGACACCTCACCTACTCTAATTCTCTATAATCTCACTTGCATTTAACAGCACAATAGAAGTGTTACATTAAAGTAAAAACTTACGGCTTCTGCAGAATCTATCTGCGACACTAGCCCCTTATAGTGGACAATATTGACGTTACTATACTCCCCATCAACCAAGAAAATTCTTTGTCCCTCTCATCTCCGTTACAGAGGTTGTTAAGGGTGAATCCTATTTCAGAAAAGCATCTCAATGTTGCCAAAGTCCTGGTTGCGCCATGCAAGTGGCTGGCTCTGAGCACTATGCGACTTAACTTCTGAGGTCATCGGTCGCCTAGAACTTAGAACTAATTAAACCTAACTAACCTAAGGACATCACACACATCCATGCCGGAGGCAGGATTCGGACCTGCGACCATAGCGGTCGCTCGGCCCCAGACTGTAGTGCCTAGAACCGCAGGCCATTCCGGCCGGCGCTATGCAAGTAACACCGACTCAAGATTGATGGAAGACACCGTCTGAGTTGGGACTCGACATAATAGTTCTGCCAAACAACATTTACACTTGCGCTTACATTGGTTACCTTGGAAATCTCCTCCCAAAAAAATTACATCAACAGGATCAATAACATGTGTTTGCAAATAAGTTTCATCTCCATAATAATGTATTCCTGACACTTTCTTCCATACTCACGAATATCAAATCTCCTTTTTGAAAAGTCAATTGCTCACTATTACGCCTCAAATAAGAATGCCCCAGCAATGCACAACCAATCGGTGAGCAAGCGAACCACAGATAATTTTAAACAAAGAGTCAACGATCCTATTCGTTACTGTGCAGCACGATCATAGTAAAGTAAAGCTGTATTATTTACAATGACAGAAGATTTACGAAAATCTTAAAATACTGCACAGCTTATACACATATTAGTGAAAACTATTTAACGAATATTTAACATTTATCGATATCTGTCACTATAGTGTTACGTCTTCGGCGAATTGGCTGGTAACTGTGGTTCGGGAGAACTGCTAGGAGGCAGTGACATAGTGCTTCAGGAAACTAAAGGCTAACCAATGAGCTATGGCAAGGAAGTTAATTTAGCGTCCACTGGAATACTACGAATTGTGGACGATATTTTGCTGATGACTCCATGTAACGCACAAGTGACTAGCTTCGGCAGTTGAATCTTTAAGGAATGTTGACGCAGGGAAATCTGCAGGGTAACGACCTTGGCGGTTATGGTAAACAAAACAAATACAATTAGCTCTCTCATGGCTCAAATGACTCAATGACACATATTCCCTAAAATTTAACTATTAAGGCGAGTGATTGCTAGAATTAAACTATTCAAAGAGAAAATGTCAGAAGGTCATTGAGTCATGCCTAAGCTCTGTGGTAAACACAAACACATGTTACCGTCAATCTAATCCTTGTATTGCCGAACTTGAAATCTGTCCACCCTCTCTCTCGCTGTTTGTATGGTATTCTGCCTTACGGCAGGTCTTGTCATTGGTTAAGCCTCTTCCACTTTTGTCTTTCCAGGTCTTGTCATGGGCTAAGCCTCTTCCACTTTTGTCTGTCCATAGCCAGTTTTTTCGTTTCTGAGTATTTGCCTCCTTTGATATTGTTCAGCATTTGATATCTTCTTTTTCCTCTTCCCCTTTTTCCCTGCACCATTCCTTCTATCCCTTCCTTCAATAAACAGTCCTTCCTCAAAGTCCAATCCAGTTCCGTTTTCTCTTTCTGATGACTTTCAGCATGTTTCTTTCTTCGCCAACTCTTCTTAATACTTATTCATACCTTACTCGGTCTTCCCGTTTCACTTTTTCCATTCTTCTCCATATTAACGTCTCTAGTGCCTCCAATCTTCTTTCATCTTCCTTCCTCAATGTCCACAAAATAAATTCTGTTTCCTCCTGATTCCTTTTTTGCCATTGCAATTCTTTTCCTAATTTCTATTGAGCAATACATACCATCCATTATTACACTTGCAAGTAATTAAAGTTATTAAGTTGCTCTATTTCCTCTCACCCTATTTTTATATGGCATTTTCTCCCCTTTCCTCCAATTACCATGCTTTTCGTTTTCTTCTTCTTAATCTTCATTCCATATTCTTCTAATTTTGTGTTTAGATCATCTAACATTCGTTCCATCTCTCTTGCTCTCTCTGCCATCACAACCATGTCGTCTGCAAATCTTATACATTCCACGCTCCAACCCCCTATACAAACTCCTCTCCTTCCATCAAACTTTCACTAATAATTTCCTCCAGATATGAATTGAACAGTGTTGGTAATAATCAACAACCTTGTCTTACACCTCTTCCCAGTTCAATATCTTCACTCATCATACCTCCTGTTCTTACTCGCTACTGACTCGAAATTCGCATTGCACGCTGTCTCACCACAGCTGGTTCGATGATTATGACTGAAGATGATACGATGCTGCAGCAAGTCACACCCTTGCTTCGTCTGCGAGTAACGCATTACGTAGATTGATGCTATTCCAGATGCCTCTGCAAGCCATGGATGCTGATGGTCAAAGTCTGTTACACGAGCCAGTGCAGGATGGAAAACTATCTCCAATAAAGGCAAGCTACTGCTCAACGAAAACTTCCTGATTTCGAATGTGAGCAGGTGGTTTCTAGAAACCAGACTGTAAGACTTCTCATTGCAAAATAAGTCTCATTCGCCCTCCTTAGCTCGCCACCTGAGCTCAGAGCAGTGTGCCCTTGCTGCCCCCACGATGAATCACGAAGCAGATATGAGTCCCGGCTCCCAGCCAAATGAACTGACAATAACATTTAACTCCCACCAGCAGATCCATGCCCAAACTTACGCCTAAAGCTTCTCACGCAGCTGTCTAGTTCCTCCCCCACAAAAACGCAAGTGAAAAAAAAGTAACTTTAAGTGTTCCATGCTTTTATGAGACTCTAGATAAGTTCTTATATTACTGACGATAATAAATAATCAAATGCATTCACAAACTACGAATACGACTGTACAGCAGCAATATGATTTACTAGTAGCGTAGGAAAATTTCTGCCTGACTGTCAGTCGTCAGTAGGTATGTTCCTTCGGACATCCATACATGTTTTTTTTTCTTTTTTTGTAACATTTTGAGGCATCTCAGTCAACTTTATGGGAAAGTTAGAAATGCCCCGTAGAACAGAAAGTCACCTCCACTTTGCGGCTGTATTTCTCCCTTATTCATTGTTATTTCAAGTTTTACATCATCCATAACATCAACGTATTTATGATGATATGAACCAGGACGTACAGTCATCCACTTTGCAAATCTACAGCAAATGGGAACTGGAATCACCAATGTACCGGTCCTAATCATGTCAGCTGTGGTCAATAACATGCCGATTCAACTGCAATGCGAGTTAATAAACAATCACAACTACGAATGAAGCAGGACGTCATTAACAAAATTTTAAGGGCTCAGCATCTTTCCTTTGGAGTCCTATAGATCTCCTACGTTAAGTAATTTTCCTGTTCCACCGTCCTCGTCTTGCACGAATTGTGTCAATGACGTGCTAGTAGAAAAACGACGGATGGAGTCACGAAGGTAATGCTAATTCTCAAACACCTCGTGATCTAGTTTATCGCGTAATATAAGCCGTCTTTCCTCAGTTGCATGTTACTGAAAACTACTGAGGAACCTTATTGCGTAATAACAGCGATTCGAAGAGCTTCCGACAAATCCCCCGATACCGCGCTCGTCTCCGCCGCAGTGACCTGGCGTTAGGAGGTCTGGGAGAAATAGTGGAACTACTGCAGCTGTCTTGCTAGCCGAAGGAGTAGCACTCGGGCGGCAAAGAACGAGGAACAATCGCGGCCAGCAGCCGCAGTAGATGTGGACGTTACAGGAGTCGGCACGACGTCGCCTGCGGCGAAATATCTGGGTGTATTTCGCGTGACGCCACGTTTTTTATTGCCAATCGTTCCGGCGCTGCACGGCGCCCGCCATATCGCGTGGCCGCCTCTGCTCGCCAATATCGGCGGCCTCACGTTCCGCCCGCATTGCGCCGATCCCTCATGCCCTCGCCGCCGCGCCTCCTCTTGCACTGGCCTGCCGGGCTGCCACTGGCGCCAGCGGACACTCTGCGAGAGACGGCGCCGCGCCTCGCTGACAAAAAAGGAGGCGCTGTTGGCGAACGTGTAGCGTCCGGCGCGCTTCAGCTGTGCGCTACTGTCACCTCCCAGAACAGAAGACACTTTTTCCGAGACACTATTAGCTCAAATATCTTCACAGAACCACGTAGCGTACGTGGCAAACTACAGGTATACATATGTAGATACTTGCAACTTTCATACATACACCCCAACCTCGGATGGCTTATGGGACAACATCTGATGAATATTCTTTAAGGAAAAAAATCAAAGGGTGAACCACGGAGAAATTATCCGACTGGCACTCAGATTGGTAAATGTGATGTACACTTACAGGCAAACAATTGATTACATTAAAAAAAATTGCGTGATTTATTCAAGAGAAATAGCTTTACAGACTTTAGTGGCAACTGCTGCCACTGAATGTATCAGGATGAACAAATGTAGCGGGAAGAGGTAGAAAGCACCGTAATAAGAATCGTCCGAGCTTTCCAAGTGATTTATTGTTTCCAGTTACAGTGCCGTGTTCCCCTCAGTTTGTGTCACTGGGTCCCGCAATGCTGAGGAAGCACCCCAAATTGGTTCAAATGGCTCTGAGCACTGTGAGACTTAACTGCTGTGGTCATCAGTCCCCTATAACTTAGAACTACTTAAACCTAACTAACGTAAGGACATCACACACATCCATGGCCGAGGCAGGATTCGAACCTGCGACCATAGCGAACGCGCAGTTCCAGACTGTAATGTCTAGAACAACTCGGCCCCTCCGGCTGGCGAAGTACTCCAGCGACCCGTTTAATGCAATGCTGTGTCGAACCAGCCTTGTATGACAGTGAAGTTGTGGAAACAGACAGGATGCTGGCAGTCTACTCAGCGGTCGGCGTCCCTGACAACTCAGCGCTGCTCTGTGTGAGCTGCAGGCGGCCAGCTGCGTCCTTCTCGCCAGCGTGGCTGAGATCGCAGCGACAATGAGCCCCTGCGATCCGGCATCCACATCTATGGCCCTCGCCTCGGGATGCCTCCAGCATGTTTTGGAAGCCAGCGGTAGCGAGCCGTGGAGTGGCCCGTTGCTGGCTGCCTACGGACACCGCGTCGACCTCAGAGGGTCGAACCAGTGATGCACTGTAGAATGGAACGCTGGCGCCCCATCTGGTGCTGCGTGTAACTGGTGGTGTGACATGCCCCGCCATCCAGCAGAGCTGCCGCACTTGAATGAATCTCGTTAGAAACCCGCTCCTATTTATATGCAGCTGTGTGTCCCTGTTGGTATGCATAACTCACTGCAATTCGGTCCGCACCTGGCTGTAACTTGTGCTCAGAGCATTGCCACTACAAAACTGAGAAAGTCATAAACGGTTAGTTCACCTCTCGCTCTTATGCAAGCAGCTTGGGATCGATGAGTTGTTGATTGTCCTCTTGAGGAATATAGTGACAAATTGGACCAATTCGCGTGTCAGGCCGTCCAAACTCTGTGCTAGTTGGAGGTCCCTGCCCATATTGATCCAAACATTCTCAACTGGGGAGAGACCTGGCAACCCTGTTGCCCAAGGCAGGGTCTAACACGCACGAACTCGAGCAGCAAAAATTCTCGCCGTTTGTATAAGGGCATTACTTGCTGAAACGAAATCCCCGGATGACTTGTCATGAGAGGCAACAAAACAGGGCCTACAGTATTACCGACATACCACTTTGCAGCACGTGTGTCCAAATGTCAACCAAAAAGAGTCCTGTTATGAAAAGAAATGGAATCACAGACCATCACTCCTGGTTGTAGGACCATATGGAGCTAGACAATCGGAGTTTGGCATCCCACTTCTGTCTGGAGCGTCTTCAGATACGTCTATGGTGCTCATTATGGCTCAATTCCAAGTGAGACTCATCATTGAAGACAGTTCTGCTGCAGTCAATTAGATACCAGCTGGAAACGTCTCTGAAGACATCCACGACAGCGGTTGAACACCAACCCGACTGTCGCCCTCCAACCAGTTCGGGAATTTGATGATCTAAAGTGTTAATTGGACGGAATTTGGCACGTTGTTCTATAAGAAGACGTTCGAAAGCTCTACCAATGCCATGCAGAATAATTGCTTGGAGGCAGACCCGAGTTGGACCAGTGCGTTATTGACTTGCTAAGTTTGTGAACCCCTTCCTCTTGAATAAATCATCCAATTTTTCTGAAACTGTAACCATATTTTTTTTTTGTACATGTATATCACATCTACGGTTTTTCGTTCCAATTGGAGAATTTTCTTCCACTACATACGAGAAACAATGATAAAACCCTTAGACTTGTGCCTGTAAAATTTTCTTTCATAATACTCACAGTAATTTCACTACTTCTCATAAATACTTGTAGTTTGAGGCATCATGTAATATAACTCAAAAATTTTTGCACAAAAAATTAATATGCTTCTACATGGGCTACGTTCGTAGCCTCTAAAATACCTAGACGGTACTCTATCACAACCCATATGCACACAAGCATAACTGGCTTGATAGATGCTATTATATCTTCCATTACGTCGGGCTTAATGGCCTAGTGGTAAGGCGCGTGCCTAGTAAGCCGAGAATTCGCATTACTGAATACCAGTCTGACAACGGAAATGTTGTCTGTTTTTAATCTAGCCTTTACCTATCAACGATGTGAGAAACAGCCAGGAACAACTAGTAGTGCGCATTTCACCTTACACTTAGGTTCCATTTTCCTTATTGGATAACTGTGATAGATTAGGGACACGCAAGTCGATGACGGGGCATCCAACTGAAAGACTTGCCCTCAGTTATTTAGCAACATGAAATTATTATTACCCACAATTCTTTTGGGGAGGTCGCCAAAGTCATTTACAGACGAGGCACACATAACCTGTTCCATATAACCGCAGAGGAAAAAATCCAGAAGGGTTATGACCGCATGTAGCAGTGACCAGTTGGTTGGTCCATCGCTGTGAATATTTTCTGCCCAGAAAATAATAAACATGTAAACCCCCATGTGGTGGTGCACCATCCTGCTGGAATACCACGTTGGTGTGAAGGTGAGAGACAGCAAATTGCTCAAACATATCCTGACAAACGGTTGCTGTTACTGTTTGCTCGATGAAGAAAAATCATTCAAATATATCTTTTGCATTAGCACACATGCGACACATTCACCATTGCGCTGTGTCTAAGGTGTTCCCGAAAACTGTTAGGGTTTTCTGAAACTGAGGCGAATACTGTACTAATTCAGCTTCCCACCTGTGTGGAAGGTTGCATCGTCAGAAAAAAAGTGATATTTTGTTTATAGTGGTGTGGCTGCAAGTCGTTTAGTTTCAGCGCTTTCTCATTCTGAACTTCGTAAGCGTTCAAGTGAAGTCGTTTACGCAGCGAATTGTGAACAATTGAGCGATGAATATTGGCTTGAATTTCTTGATGCTTGACGAACTGACTTCGTTACGCTTCTTTGAACATCTCTCTGATGTCCCATGCTATTTCACCAGATATGTGTTTCCTACGAGAACCTGACTTAACCGTCCACTTCTGGTGGAATCCCTTTGAAATTCAAGACGGAAATTTCTTTCGAGAACAATGGATGATTTCAATGGCTCTGAGCACTATGGGATTTAACTTCTAAGGTCATCAGTCCCCTAGAACTTAGAACTACTTAAACCTAACTAACCTAAGGACAACAAACACATCCATGCCCCAGGCAGGATTAGAACCTGCGACCGTAGAGGTCGTGCGGCTCCAGACTGTAGCGCCTAGAACCACTCGGCCACCCCGGCCGGCCGATGATTTCAACTCCCCATACTTCTTCATATATTGGGAAGTCACTTGATGTGCAGTTTTGACAGTTATTTAGCACCTGAAACAAAAAAGGAATCGTTTTGAAACGCATTACAAAAATATGAGTTGCTTCCCATGATGCCTTAAACCGTAAGTACATATGTCTCACAGATGATGAGATTCCATGTGGACACCCTGTGTATCGCTGATATCATCATTCTACAGATGCAGTTTTAAATAGTAGTCACACAGAAGGGACAAATTGCTAATGCCGTGAAACACCACCTGTGGCGTTGATGATGGTCACAAATAGGCGACGAAATAACTCCGGAAGTTTCTTCCGGTATGCCATATAAAATTAAAGCTACTCACCGTTGATTAGATCCTGTAGAGAAACTAGGCTGCGGAGATGTTGATTATTGCCTTGCACCTGCTAGGCTCAGACATTTTATATGGGATGAAGGTCGGAAGTCGAGGCCAGTCGAGAAGCGAGCAAATACGGGCAGCTCTGTGAACAGGGCTACTACCATGTCGGAAGACGGGAATATCCACAGCACACTCATAATGATGATGCAGAAGACAGGGCAATACTTGGTCACCTATAACGGTGAAAAGTGCTTCCTACTACGTGTTCAAGGTATCCTGAATGACTGGGCGCAAGTAATCGTACGAAAAGCATAAGAGAATCTCCTGTGCTGTCAGCTACACTGTGAACGGATAAAACACCTGGTTGGGCCATCGGTTGCCTCGATACCTTGCATCACATGATAAGAGGCAAGATCTCGACTCTTCGGTCCACTCTACATCTCTCCAATCTACTAATGTCCAGTTCATTTTTGTTCGCCTACTGAAGTGGTGCAGCTGTAATCGGCACTGTGAATATCGGCCATTGGCAAGTTACTCGATCCATTGCCCTACAAAGGAAGTTGACGTCACAGTGTTCGCTCCATAACTAGTTCAGATGGACATGCGTTAACAGACAGCAGCAATTTCGATCGTATTTGAAACCCATTGTTAGTGATCAGCTGTGACACTCATTGCTGGGGACTATCAGACAGGATCTTTTACGAGCACTGTTCATCACAGCTCTGAGGAGAATATTATTCTGAGAGACAGCATGCCATTCACTCACTATAACAACATTCTCAGTCAGATTAACGTTCATGTTTCAGGTCACGATCTTGGTGTTCCCCAGTACTACATTTGGTATGTGTGTGTTACCACTCTTTGCATGTAACCTGTAGAAAACTTTTATGCAAGGGGCCATAGCGGAGGCGACAGAGAAGTGGGAGAGAGATGGATTGGTGTGCAGCGACCAGGCTAAGTGAGTGATTCTGGGAAGCAGCAGAGGGACTTCTGGCCATAGAACTCTCCCCCTCCTGCTTGTGGTCAGGCCAGAGGGCGCCGGTTCACAAAATATTTTACCTGAGCCAGGCAGCAGCAAGTCACGAGGGCAGCCAGTTGGCAGAAAGTGGTGTAAGGAACCATTTAAGAAACTGATGTAAACTAAGACTATGTGCAAACGGTGGGAAAGTCAGAAGACCCCGTGCTTTCTCAAGTTAGAAGCTGGGACGATACGGGCAGAGCAGCTGGTGCATGTGTTTAGAGTAGGCAAGACTGGGGAAAATTACATCTCTCAGCAAATGAGAGACTATGATCTCCTCTAGGCAGATTTTATTTTTTATTTTTGCCCAAACACAGCCATGCTTAATCTGCGAAGGACGGCTCCTGTCAGGATAACATGTGAAACCTGGTGCTGTGTATTGGTTAGCTACTGGGCCAACAGAACATTGAAGAGGGGAGATTCAATCACTAGAGGATAGTTCGATTGGTTCGAGCAATGTGGGGGCAGTTTCGTTCCACTCCGGTGCCGACGCTTGGTGGAAAGTGGTGGTGATTATTTGTTTTCTTTGTCTTCTGTCGTTCCCTGGTGGAGGACTTCAGGCCTTTGCCTGGTGAGAGAGACTGTCGCTTGTACCTTGTGATGGGCTAAGAGCCAGTGGCCGTTTCCAATTGTATAGACAGCAGAACTGCATACTATCTCGGACATATCGTGTGTCACGAGGATGAACTTATTCGTCCCTAGTCATCTGCCTGACGTTTGACAATTTCAGCAAGCACCATCGTGCACGTGAGTTAAATTTGTTTGGCCACACCATCGAACGGGTGCACCTCACACGGAAATCTGCCCGGATTTCAAGGCCCTCATAGAGACGTTTCCCACGTTCTGATAATCAGAATGTCACACCGCATAGTTTGCAAATTTTCGGGGATGCATCAGAATTACAGCTGCCAAAGCGCGCGCCTCCTTGCAGACAGTGCGCCGGTTTCAGCTGCCACCTCAATCAACGTGAAAGAATAAAATACTGCTGCACTGGCGTAGAGTTGTTAAATGATATTCACAGCTCCACGTTCCAAGGTAAACCATAGTTTGTGGTATACTTGGTCTTAGTTGATTCCATTTGAATAGAGTTAGTGCTCACAGTGGATTCAGGTAAACGAAGTCAGATTGGGTTTTAAACGGATTAATTCAGGAGAGAGTTTGTCTAGCTTTTAACCCAACGTATGCTTAGCCAACCGAACGCCATCCTTTTTCTGATTTGTGTTTGTCATTTTTGTGTAAGATTTATCAGCTCATTGCAGATACAAAGAATTAATAATACTTGTCATTATTTTCTAAACTTAAATAAACAACTGTTGTCATTCATACTCCCTCAACTATTAAACGTGTTTCTTTTAATGAGGTGATACATGTGTAACACAGCAATTTAAGGTTCAGTCTTATTCAGTTAATTAATTTGATAATTTATTTGAGTTTCGAAAGTGACGGCAGACATAGGCAACGAAAGTGCGATGAGTAAATACACTAACTTCATATATTTAAAATTAAAGGTGTTGCTCACGATTTGAAGGTAATTCTCAAGATAATATTTTTCTCTATGTAAAGATAATAACATTTAGCATCACTCAGACATATATTTACGATTAAATCAAGCGACAGTTTCCAATATTTTGTAGACGCATCGGGAAGTCTGCGTTGATAAAGTTACAAACAGACGTTTTCGTTTCAGAGGAGATCATTGTCTCTTCCTTCTGTCATGTTCCCTTCTCCACAGTGTTGATTTCCATGCAAATAACTGGCATATAAACACCACTTAACTGCAAAAACATACATCAGTGGCTGAATGTCACAGATGACCCAAAGAGCCGGCCGATGTGGCCGAGCGGTTCTAGGCGCTTCAGTCCGGAACCGCGCTGCTTCTATGGTAGCAGGTTCGCATCCTGCCTCGGGCATGGATGTGTGAGACGTCCTTAGGTTGTTGTTACTGTGGTCCTCAGTCCAGAGACTAGTTTGATGCGGCTCTCCATGCTACTTTATCCTGTGGAAGCTTCTTCATCTCCCCGTACCTACTGCAACCCACATCATTCTGCATCTGTTTAGTGTATTCATCTCTTGGTCTCCCTCTACGATTTTTACCCTGCGCGCTGCATTCCAATACTAAACTGGTGATCCCTTGTTGCCGCAGGTTATGTCCTACCAACCGATCCCTTCTCCTAGTCAAGTATTGCGACAAATTTCTCTTCTCCCCAATTCTATTCAATAGCTGCTCATTAGTTATGTGATCTACCCATCTAATCTTTAGCATCCTTCTGTAGCACCCCACTTCGAAAGCTTCTATTCTCTTTTTCTCTAAACTATTTATCGTCCACGTTTCACTTCCATTCATGGCTACACTCCATACAAATACTTCTAGAAAAGACTTCCTAACACTTAAATCTATACTCGATGTTAACAAATTTCTCTTCTTCAGAAACAATTTCATTGCCATTGCCAGTCTACATTTCATACCCTCTCTACTTCGACCATCATCAGTTACTTTTGCTCCCCAAATAGAAAAACTAATTTACTACTTAAAGCGTCTCATTTACTAATCTAATACTCTCAGAGTCACCCGATTTCATTCGACTACATTCCATTATCCTCGTTTTGCTTTTGTTGATGTTCATCTTATAGCCTCCTTTCAAGACACTGTCCATTGCGTCCACCTGCTCTTCCAGGTCCTTTGCAGTCTCTGACAGAATTACAATGTCGTCGGCGAACCTCAAAGTTATTATTTCTTCTCCACGGATTTTAATTCCCACTCCGAATTTTTCTCTTTTGTTTCCTTTACTGCTTGCTCCATATACTGATTGAATAACATCGGGGATAGGTTACCAACCTGTCTCACTCCCTTCCCAACCACTGCTTCCCTTTCATGTCCCTCGACTCATATAACAGCCATCTGGTTTCTGTACAAATTGTAAGTAGTCTTTCACTCCCTGTATTTTACCCCTGCCACCTTCAGAATTTGAAAGAGAGTATTCCAGTCAACATTGTCAAAAACTTTCTATAAGTCTAAAAATGCTACAAACGTAGGTTTGCCTTTCCTTAATCTATTTTCTAAGATAAGCCGTAGGGTCAGTATTGCCTCACGTGTTCCTACATTTCTACGGAATCGAAACTGATCTTCCCCGAGGTCGGCTTATACCAGTTTTGCCATTCGTCTGTAAAGAATTTGTATTAGTATTTTGCAGCCGTGGCTTATTACACTGATAGTTCGGTAATTTTCATATCTGTCAACACCAGCCTTCTTTGGGATTGGAAATATTATATTCTTCTAAATGTCTGAGGGTATTTCGCCTGTCTCATACATCTTGCTCACCAGATGGTAGCCTGGCATGGCTCTCCCAAGGTTGTCAGTAGTTCTAATGGAATGTTGTCTACTCCTGGAGACTTGTTTCGACTTTGGTCTTTCAGTGCTCTGTCCAACTCTTCACCCAGTACCATATCTCCCATTTCATCTTCACCTACATCCTCTACCATTTCCATAATATTGTCCTCAAGAACATCGCTCTTGTATAGACCCTCTATATACTCCATCCACCTTTCTGCTTTCCCTTCTTTGCTTAGAACTGGGTTTCTGTCTGAGCTCTTGACATTCATGCAAGTGGTTCTCTTTTCTGCAAAGGTCTCTTTAATTTTCCTGTAGGCAGTATCTGTCTTACCCCTAGTGAGATATGCCTCTACATCTTTACATTTGTCCTCTAGCCATCCCTGCTTAGCCATTTTCCATTTCCTGTAGATCTCATTTTTGAGACGTTTGTGTTCCTTTTTCCTTGCTTCATTTACTACATTTTTGTATTTTCTCCTTTCATCAATTAAATTCAGTATCTCTTGTGTTACCCTAGGATTTCTAGTAGCCCTCGTCTTTTTACGTACTTCATTCTCTTTTGCCTTCACTATTTCATCTCTCAAAGCTACCCATTCTTCTTCTACTGCATTTCTTTCCCCTATTCTTGTCAATCACTCCCTAATGCTCTCACTGAAACTCTGTACAACCTCTGGTTCTGTCAGTTTATCCAGGTCCCATCTCCTTAAATTTCCACCTTTTTGCAATTTCGTCAGTTTTCATCTACAGTTCATAACCAATAGATTGTGGTCAGAGTCCACATCTGCCTCTGGAAATGTCTTACAATTTAAAACCTGGTTCCTAAACCTCTGTCTTACCATTATATAATCTATCTGAAACCTATCTCCAGACTTCTTCCACGTATACAACCTCATGTATGATTCTTGAACCATGTGTTAGTTATGATTAAGTTATGCTCTGTGCGAAGTTCTACCAGACGGCTTCCTCCTTCATTTCTTACCCCCAATCCATATTCACCTACTGTGTTTCCTTCTCTCCCTATTCCTACTCTCTAATTCCAGTCACCCATGACTATTAAATTTTCGTCTCCCTTTACTACCTGAATAGTGTCTTTTATCTCATTATACATTTCATCAATCTCTTCGTCATATTTGGAGCTAGTCGGCATATAAACTTGTACTACTGTGGTAGGCGTGGGCTTCGTGTCTATCTTGGCCACAGTAATGCATTCACTATGCTGTTTGTAGTAGCTTACCCCCATTCTTATTTTTTTTATTCATTATTAAACGAACTCCTGAATTACCCCTAATTGATTTTGTATTTATAACCCTGTATTCACCTGACTAGAAATCTTGTTCCTCCTGCCACCAAACTTCACTAATTCCCACTATATCTAACTTTAACCTATGCATTTCCCTTTTTAAATTTTCTAATCTACCTGCCTGGTTAAGGGATCTCACGCTCCAACCCGCAGAACGCCAGTTTTCTTTCTCCTGATAAGAACGTCCTCCTGAATAGTCCCCGCCCAGAAATTCGAATGGGGGACTATTTTACCTCCGGAATATTCTACCCAAGAGGACGCCATCATCATTTAACCATACAGTAAAGCTGCAAGCCCTCGGGAAAAATTACGGTTGCAGCTTCCCCTTGCTTTCAGCCGTTCATAGTACCAGCACAGCAAGGCCGTTTTGGTTAATGTTACAAGGCCATATCGGTCAATTATCCAGACATTTGCCCCTGCAACTACTGAAAAGGCTGCTTCCCATCTTTAGGAACCTCACGTTTGTCTGGCCTCTCAACAGATACCCCTCCATTGTAGTTGCACCTATGGCACGGCAATCTCTATCGCTGGGGCACGCAAGCCTCCCCACCAATGGCAAGGTCCATGGTTCATGGGGGGGCGGTCCTTAGGTTAGTTACGTTTAAGTAGTTCTAAGTCTAGGGGACTGATGACGTCAGATGTTAAGTCCCATAGTGCTTAGAGCCATTTGAACCATTTTTTGACCTAAAGTGGTGATGATTCGCTTCTGGAGGAATGAAAAATATTTACTCCGTGGGCTCTGATACATTTTTATATTAATGTGTAAAAACTGCTGAAAATCTCAATTTAGATATACTTTTTATTCACCCTTAAAATAATGAACTGGTATCCGGAATTAAATGTCACGAATATTAAACAGTTGCTGAGTGATGGGAGAAGGGTGACAAATGGTGAAAAAACCTTTAATTGATATATGTGTAAGAAACGTTTGACTTTTGCAGTGCCAATCAATGTCTAAGCCACCACCCATCTTCCTGATCTAGGGAGCCAGTTTTGTCAAGAATGAAATGACTGTAGCAAGGTAACTTAGTCAGCTGTAGCATTATTGTCACTCTGTAATAACATACAGTAGGGAAGCAGCAATCTCACGCCTTATAAAATTCACATCAGTCTCTCCATTGTGTGACTGCCTATTCTGCTGTAACTAGCTCTGACGTCATAAATATTGCGCAATACTTTAAAAATCAAGTAAATGACCTGAAACTTTTTTAGCATGTCAGGAGTAATATTAAATCAGTATGTGTTGAATATCAGTTCAATAACTTTAACCATTTTCGAAATTTGGACGTTTTTCTGTAAAAATCATAGGCGCAACAGAAAAGAGCTAGAAACTTAAAAATTTATATTTAGATTCCAGTAGAAACAGTATTGTGGATCTCACAAATTATAATTTTAGTTTAAATTAATGATTTTTCTGGTTTTTGTCTTAGAAATTAAGGAAGCAAGATTGATTAAGTAGGCGAATAAATAAAGCTAGGTTGTTTAAATTTCAGTAGAAG
This sequence comes from Schistocerca nitens, assembly GCF_023898315.1. Taxonomy (NCBI): domain Eukaryota; kingdom Metazoa; phylum Arthropoda; class Insecta; order Orthoptera; family Acrididae; genus Schistocerca; species Schistocerca nitens. The sequence goes on along the minus strand of NC_064615.1, from coordinate 789,089,330 downwards.
GGAGATCCGCTATAATCATAAAGATGTGAGAACTTTCAACTGAATAACTATAAAACTATAGCTATAGTGTATCTCCACAGAAAAAGTTCAGAGCTCGTCTACTGCGTGTAGTGAAATTAGTTCTCTCGCCCAAAATATTTGACTTATCCACGTCAGACTTTTTTTATGATTACTTACTTGTGTGCTGATTGCACAGTTAAATTGAAAGCTTCATCGGCCATCAGCAAAGGAAGCAATGATTTATTCGATAACTTAAAGTGGTGCATTACTAGCCCAGCAGCTAGTCGGGAGAGCAGATTTGATCAGGCGTTCCCTTAGCCGTCCGCACCGCGGCTTTGTATGTAAGAACGCTGCGCGAGAAGAAAGGAAGGCCCCAGTTCTCTCCAGAAGCTGATTAGTGCACCATCTGTGCCGAGAGTCACGTCGCGTGGGTATCGTTGATATAAACGGCCTCTGATGCACTAATAAATTACTCGGGATATGCGTAACCATGAAATCGTTTTCGAGTGAAGTATTAATTTGGGGATGACGTTAATGATCTATCTTTAGTTTGCGTATGTCGTATTTTCACGTGGTGCCGCAGGACAGACATTCTACCATTATTAGCATGGCGTTTGATGAACATTATCATCAAATTATTGCGAGCATTCACTTAAACATTTAATTTGAACAGTTATAGTTGCATCAGGGCATTAGAATCTGAACTGCTCTGGTAGTTGGATTGTGTGGATTCTTTTTGGTCTGTGACTTACAGAATATAGTGAACATTTTTGAGAGAATGTTTTTTGACTATGAATCCGAGACAATCTCCTAATTCCTCAGCGCTATAAGCTGTAGCTATAAATGTATTTCTCACATGAAGTGGGCACTAGGAATTCTAATTACAGGCTTCACGTTTTGCTAATCACTTTCTGGTTACCAATATTGTAGTTAGAGAGCCAGTGTTGAGAACGGCAAACAACAGCATTAAATAAATAATAGGAACATTTAACAATTATTCCACCCGCCGCCCCACAATACATAAGGTTGCAGCTGGTCAGAAATATTGCAGTTATCACTGATTATTATTCAAGCTTCAAAAAAGCCCAATGCATGTAACACCATTGAAAGAATTTATTATGCTTTACCTCCAGTGAGCAGCGGTTTAATTTAAAGTAGAAGCTGTTATGAGTGTGTGCTCAGGTTATTTTCATTAATTTCTCTCAATGTGCTGTTTTTAAATTGTCAACTAATCCACCACAAACATTTATGCCATGAGATCAGGAGGACATGGTTCTTAATAAGTTGGATGATCACCAGGGATATCACTGCACGTGCTGCAGTGTGCTTCAGTGCTGGTCACAAGTTTAGTAAGGAGTTCTTGTGGCAGGGCATTCCATGACTCCACAGTGCAGTGGACAACTGCTGTATTATCATTGATGTATGTGGATGTTCTGCAGTACACCTTCCCAACACATCCCACATCTGCTGAATGTGGTTTACGTTGGGGAATGTGCAGGCCAGTCAATTTTCCAAATATCCTCTCATTGAAAGATGTCCTCCAACTGTGCTTCTTGATGCAGTCGCCCATTAGCATTCATAACAAGGAAGTTAGCGCTGAATGCACCTCTGGAGAGCCACACAGGGAAGGCGTACAGCGTCGCAATAAAGTTGACTGGTGAATGTACTGTGTTAGATGTTTTGGAGGTCAGTGTAGCCATGAAAATTTATTCCTCCCCTAACCATAGAACTTCGACCACCAAATGGATCTCGTTCAGTAATGTTTCTGGTTGCATCTCGCCATATCAGGGTATGTCCAGCTGTCAGTCTACATGTGATCCCATCATGATGGTGGTGCCACAGCACTCTCAACTTCATGATGCTTGCAGAATGGGTCCTCTCCATGTCTATTCCATCTTAAATAGACTCATGAACATCTCCATTCTATCTCTTCAGTGGTGGTAGCAGCACAACTGGAATGGCAACCCTCTGGTTAGCACAAGTGGACTTAGGGCAAGTCAGTTCCAAACTTAGGTCACAGTAGTTTAAACAGTATAAGTGGGTGGGTAAATTGTTTAAACTGCAGGCAGTACTGTATTTAATCTTTGGGAGCAGGGGGTGAACTATGATGTAATAGTAATGGGGGAGGCCAACGAGTTTTTAATTTACAATATTTTAAAACTGTAAATGAGCAGTGTGTGCTCATAGCCATCAAGACTGCCGTCTTGGATTCTATCATTACAGAGAGCTACAAGCATATAATCTCGGTCCATATCCCTGTGTATACCATATATAAATCTATACTTAGCCAAGTAACATATCTGTATTTTCAACCAACAGGGGAATTGCTTGCCATGGAATTTGAATTTTTATACTTGCACAACTGGACTATTCTGAATTTCTATCAACTTCTGAATTTACCACCATTTGTACACAGGGAACTGGGCTACGTTGCAGTAGTAGGGGGAGTGAAGATAAATCCAGAACCATTATATGATGACGCCATTGATATCATTGGAAATCTGGCAATGATGCAGAGCAGTTTCGAACCCGTACAGCCCCACATGCGCACGACACTGCACATCTAACAGCGACAAAAGAGAATCTGTTCACAGAACACTGTTGGCGTATTACGAAAACGGTTGTGTGCTGGAGTCGACAGAGATATTAGTTATGGTACAGTTGTGAGAATTTCCTTGAGCTTGTGAATGAGCGTTTATTCAAATTGTTTTCAGTGAATAAAACTGGTATGTAAAATTCGTGAAATTGCTCATAGACTAACTAGTTCAACGTAGTCATCTACAATAATACACCACATCAGCAAAGAGAACCACATTAATGTGATGTTATTTGTACCATGATCAATTAAATGCAATACCACCAGTGACGTACACGAGTGAATATCGGTGTGAATATACGTATCGGCGGGGGGGGGGGGGGGGGGGCGTTATATCGTATTGTCACTAAGTGGAAGCACGCTGTTGGTCAAATCCAGGCCTCTTTGTAGCTATAAGCTATGGGATCCCAGGAATTTCGTCTACGTAGTGTTGTTGTCTGTGATCAGTGCGGCTGTGTTTTGTATATATTTAAAAATTGGAAATGTCCATTATCCTCAAGCAGCCTATTTACCAACAGGATTTCATACTCGAGGAAGTGACGGACTGTAATACGTACTTGAATGTGCGGGATGTGAAACAGATAGACTTGTATGCTGCCTGCTTTGGTGACGAAAAGGAAACATTAGAGTAGGAACTGTACAAATTCAGCCGCATAACTTAAAGATAAGACTTGCCATTTACTCTGCAGTTTCTAATTTACATATGTAAAATGACTGCCTCATATCTGAGGGTAAGTTTCAACTAATGTAACTAATCCACGATCATGTATGAGCGAAATTGTGAGAAGGTTGTGGACAGCACAGAAAAATAACAAATTAACCGCTCAGAAGGGATCTTAATCAGTCAGTCCACTAATTTACGGCAAGATTAAACTTAAGTTTAAAAATTAAATTAATGATAGCATCGACATAAGGTTTCAAGAAAAATTTCGTTGTGAAAAATTTGCCGGCCGCTGTGGTCGAGCTGTTCTAGGCGCTTCAGTCCGGAACGACGCTGCTGCTACGGTCGTAAGTTCGAATCCTGCCTCCGGCATGGATGTGTGTGATGTCCTTAGATTAGTTAGGTTTAAGTAGTTCTACGTCTAGGGGGCTGATGACCTCAGATGTTAAGTCCCATAGTGCTTAGAGCCATTTGAACCATTTGAAAATTTTTTCGAGCAGAAGGCATAACTTTTCTGCCCATTAAATGCCTTCCAGAATGCAAGAAGGAGTAATATTACCTTGCCCGTATTGTACTGTACGGATGGGGATTTAAAAAATTCCGGAGATGTATTCGAAAACAATAATCACACATGACTCGAAGAAGAAACAAAATGATATAAAGAACTCAGCTGACAATACCGAATTCTAACTGTGGCGTTTCATGAAAAGATATTCAGCAGGGAAACTGCATATCTGAAACAGAGATAATGCAGACACAACAGCAGTAATTAGCATACACAGGAAGGGAGAGCGTAACACCACAATGTTCTCCCAAAATATCAAGTACCGCGTATATGTTCCCTAATTGCAGTACCATCGTGGCTGCGTCTGTCTATGCAATTAATCCCACAAATTATAATTGCAGTGTACAGGGTAGTACCATGAAATGAAGACAGACAGCAAGGAAAATATCTACAGCAACTGAATTTCACTGCAGCTTCAGCCTGTGGGCTGAAATATCTAACATATCAGAGATAAGTAAAGGACACAGTTACCTGTTTTGTCAGAAAGAAGATTTATCCCGTCGTTATAAATATGATCAACAATAATGATCAGAACTACTCAGCTTAACTAATCTCCATTGTTAATATTCAATTGGAAAAAAATCATTGTTGTCACGATTCAGTTTCTTTCCCGCACACATAGTTAAGCAACATAGCCTCAAATGTCTCTTGAGTTACACAAAACGAATTTATAAACGAAAACTGGAAAACTGGTACACTGCCAGGACCAAATATCTTCATTAGCAACGGCATTTTATGACAAGTGAGGTGACAGATAATGCATCATTGTAGGAGTATATGATAACCAATTCAGACCAAATGAAACACGCATGTGACACAGTTGCATTAATGCACAACAATTGCCCCTCCCGCCCCTCCCCGCCACCACTCTGGTGGAAACCAACGAATAAATTACCTTTTCACCATGTCTCATATGTCTCATATGTTTTCAATTGGCGAGAGGTCTGGTGAGTTTGCTGATCAGGGCAGTCGTTGTACAACGCGAGGGGCATTTTGCATCACAGCAACCTATGTGGATATGCATTATTCTTCTGAGAAAGTACACCACCTTTTTGTCGAAGAAAAAGCAGTGTTATTGGGAGAACATCCGGTAAAATGTTACGCCCACTGGTTACTTTACCCAGCAGAAATACCAAATGTGATCGAGAATTTTAACTGACGGTCCGCCACACCTTGAGGCCTGGTATGGAACTTGTGTGGAAAGGTAACTCACGACATCTACGCTGCAGAAGTGTACGTCTACCACTCGCATACAGACAGAATCTTCTGTCATCACTGAAGAAAACAGAGTGCCATTCCGTTCTCCAAACTCTTTTAGACCAAGGTAGCCATGCTTGGCGGTGTCATATCATAGCTTGGCCAGAGGCACACGTTACCTCTATTTTGCTGTGTAAGTAGGAGGTCCCCAACTGTTGCTGATGACACAGTGGGTGCAACATAAATCCGGATCTCCTCCCTGGATTATGTTTAGTTGGGACCGCTGACCGCACAGCGCATTGATCCTAACGTTTGACTCTACAATGCGGGCCGGCCGCTGTGGTCGAGCTTTTCTAGGCTCTTCAGTCCGAAACCACGAGGCTGCTACGCTCGCAGGTTCGAATCCTGCCTTGGGCTGGATGTGTGTGATGTCCTTAGTTAGGTATAAGTAGTTCTAAGTCTAGAGGACTGATGACCTCAGATGTTAAGTCCCTTAGTGCTTAGAGCCATTTGAACCATCTACTATGCGGACGTCCAGTATTTGGTCTACAGCTGTCATAATATTCCATAGACCAATGCTAGAAGCAACGAGACACCACCGTGGAGCCGAGACGGTGTGTGCAGGGGGCTATTAGAGCTGAAGGTACGAAGTATTTTTAATAATAACCTGTGTAAAATCGACTTTTAAATCGTTTTCTTGAAAGCAAGATACCTGACTTCAATATATATATATTCCTTTTCCTGAGAGCTAGTGGAGTGGGGGGGGGGGGAAACGCCTGCCCCTAGCCCCATGTCAATCGGGCCCTTGTGCCGCAACGTGTTAAAAAGTTCGTGAATACGTCCGTCCAGCTACCTGTAGGTCCGCAATGCCACCCCGCTCAAACAGCTACAGCAATTCCGCTGGATTAAGTATTCCTCGGTAGCACATTTTTGTTCCTTAGAATGTTGCAAACAGTGTTCACCTCCAAACTCAGCGCAGCTATTACCTGCAGGGTCAAAACAGAGGGTGTTTGGACGGGCGTCCTGAGCGCCATCTGATCGCCAATGACCGTGACAAATGAATAACTACGCTACAAGTCCTCAGAATTCGCATATTATACCGGTGTGCCAGTGAATACAGTCCTTGAGGGTGTTGCATTTTCTTTTCAAACATATAGATACTAGTCAGGCTGCAGTTACTACACTGAAGCACCAAAGAAACTGGTATAGGCATGCGTTTTCAAATACAGAGATATGTAAACAGGCAGAATATGGCGCTGCCGTCGGAAACGCTTATATAAGACAACAAGTGCCTGCGGCAATTACTAGATCTGTTATTGCCGCTACAATGGCAGGTTACCAAGAATCAAGTGAGTTTGAACAGTGTTATAGTCGGAGCACGAGCGAAAGGACACAGTATCTCCTGGTTAGCGATGAAGTGGGTATTTTTCCGTATGATGATTTCACGAGTGTACCTTGAACATCAGGAATCTGGCAAAACATCAAATCCCCGATATCGCTGAGGCTGGAAAAATATCCTGCAAGAACGGGTCCAACGACGACTGAAGAGAGTCGTTCAACGGGACAGAAGTCCAACCCTTCCGCAAATTTTTGCAGATTTCAATGCTTGATTACCAACAAGTGTCAGCAAGCGAACCATTCAACGAAACATCATCGATAGGGGCTTTCGGAGCCGAAGGCTCACTCGTGTGCCCTTCATGAATGCGTGACACAAACCTTATTGCCTCGCCTGGGCCCGTCAATACCGACATCGGACTCTTGATGACTGGAAACTTGTAACCTGGTCGTACGAGTCTCGTTTCAGATTGTATCGAGTGGATGGATGTAAACGGGTATGGAGACAACCTCATGAATCCATGGACCCTGCATGTTAGCAGGGGAGTGTTCAAGCTGGTGGAGGCTCTCTAATGGCGTGGGACGTGTGCAGTTGAAGTAAAATGGGACCTCTGAGACTTCTAAATACCTCTCTGACAGGTGACACGTACGTTAGCATCCTGTCTGACCACATGCATACATTTATTACCGACGGACTCGGACAATTTCAGCTGGTCAATGCGCCGGCCGGAGTGGCCGAGCGGTTAACGGCGCTACAGTCTGGAACCGCACGACCACTACGGTCGCAGGTTCGAATCCTGCCTCGGGCATGGATGTGTGTGATGTCATTAGGTTAGTTAGGTTTAAGTAGTTCTAAGTTCTAGGGGACTTATGACCACAGCAGTTGAGTCCCATAGTGCTCAGAGCCATTTGAAGCCATTTGAAAGCTGGTCAATGCAACACTCCAAACGCCCAGAATTGCTACAGAGTGTCTCCAGGAACACTCTTCTGTGTTTAAAAGCTTCCATTGGCCACCAAACTCCCCAGAAATGAACATTATCGAGCATACCTGTAATGCCTTGCAACGCGCTGTTAAGAAGAGGTCTCCAATCCATCGTACTCTTACGGATTTATGGACAGCCCTGAAAGATTCATGGTGTCAGTTCCCTCCAGCACTACTTCAAACATTAGCCGAGTTCTTGCTATGTTGTGTTTCGGCACTTCTGCGTGCTCGCTGGGACCCTAAACTATATTAGGCGGGTGTACCAGTTTACTTGGCTCTTCAGTGTACTTCTTAGCATTTACACACAGAATTTGTTACACGGTGTTACGTTACTTTTTGGCGATGCGAGTTAATTTAATTATAGCTTAGATCTAAGTGATTATGTTGTTAAAGAAAAGCTTCGAATGGGTATTTGACCAAATTCTGAAGATTTGTGGTAAGCCTTCAGAATGATGAATAAATGACAAAAAGAAGTTTCGGCAGTGGTCTCCTTGAAGGAGCCGTCCTGTCATTTGAAGGGCGATCTGGGAAAAACAAGAAAAATATACACCGATCAGACAAAACGTTAAAAGCATGAACGTGGACACCTTTGCAGATAGAACACGCAGTTCCGGTAAATTATGGACCGATGGTTTATGGGCGAGTAGCTGGTGTCAGATGGTGTCCAGATGTGCTCCATCATGTTCACATCAGGCGATTTGGTGGTTAAGACATCAGTATGAGTTCACTACCCCACTCCTCAAATCAGCGTAGAATGATACATGCCATCTGGCCATTTGACACTGATAGTTATCATGCTGGATGATATCGTCACAGGAGAGGGTATCAAGCACGATGGGATGCAGGTGGTCCACAACAACGCCACATTCCTCCTTTCCCAATAACTCTTTCCCAGCGACTGGGCCATTACAAAGTCACTTATTTCATTGGCTTCCCATCTGCGACCCTCCAGTGGCTATAGTGATATTCGCAGTCGTCTCTTCCCCATTTATATTCCTTCTTTAATCCGTCTTCTGCTATCATCGCCACCAGGCGACATTCAGTCCGTCGTGGAAAATGTTCTGGTTCCTCATCTTATATCTGGATAGCCACAGAGGGTATGATGTCCATCCCAAGTGTCGCATAGAGTTGAAGCTGTTAGTAGCTGGTATAGGGGGGTTTTGGAACACATTGAGGACGTATACGTACCGTCCTTAGCACCGTACCGCTCCGTGACGTCACTACTGCTCGCTGCTTCCTCTGGCAGCTCTCCAGTGCAGATGTTACGCACGTGCGCGCGCACACACACACACACACACACACACACACACACACACACACATATTCAGCATGTACTATGCATTTTTTTTTATTTTCTTTTTACAAATTTATCCAGCTGTTGTGTGCATTGCTGAATCCAAGCCACTTTACCAAAGCTTTTCTTCCTTTCTTCCGTATTATTTTCTCCACAATATATGATGATGGATATTTAGTTTTTTGTAACTCTTCAACATAGAAAGCTCCAGCTATGGGCTGTGATTTGTAATCTTCAAGGAGATACGTTCTCGGATTGGTTTCTTGCTCTTTACGTATTTTGAAAATTTCCTTGGACCAATTGGCGGTGTACCCTTTGTCAAAGACTGTTTTCTGTTTACTAATTCTGACGTAATCACCAACTGAGTTTTGACCGGCGTGGATCAATCATTTTAATTTTGTTATACACAGTAGATAGAAGACTATTATCTTTTACATCCACTGGTCGCATTTTAATCGTTCTGTGTGTCATGTGATTATACTGATGGACCAGATCTTGTACAGTGTTAATCCATTTGTAGGAGCCCTGAGCAGTTAATTTTCGGAACATAAGACTCTTGAGAGTTCTGTTAAAGCGTTCAACTACGGAAGCTTTCATATTTGAAAAAGTGGAGTAGTGATTAATTCTGAGTTTCTGCATTAACTTTTTAAAACTAGTATTGTAGAATTCTTTTCCTTGATCAGTTTGTAAATTTACTGGGGCCCGCTTACTTTTTATATATATTTTTTTAAGTGCGTTTGCAACTGCAATTCCAGTTTTAGTCTTTAGAGCAGCGACCCATGCATATTTTGAATAAACGTCAATTACTGTTATCAAATACTTATACCCAGAATTCCATTTAGAATATGCAATCATATCGACTAAGTCTGCTTGATGGAGATCATCAAGTCCTTTCGTGATAACTGACCGCCTGGGGTATGTTCGGCGAGCAGGACGATGAAGCTCATCAGCAATGGCAGCTTGTATCTTCTTTTTTTTTTTCCTTCTAACTTGCTACTTACTGAAGGCAATATGCTTTTCGAAATGACACAGTTGTGATAGAAATGTTTGCTTATATGGAGCTGGAAGGGGGCGGAGACACGAGGAGGAGAAAGAGGAGCAAGGGAAAAAGAAAGATAACACGTATTTTAGGAAGACGTTTTATTTTCAAAATACCATCGCATAATTAATCGTACATTAGTCTTTGCTAAAAATCGATCATTTTCTTCATCAGCAATATTGAAAGATTTTTTCAGCAATTTCAATGATGGACAGTCCAGAGATTGCATGTTAACTACTCTGCCATGATCTGTGCCCAACAAAGTCGTCGTCCAATCTGCTTTTTCCAAACCCATTACCATAATGTAGTCACAAGATTTGCACAACTCCCACAGCGTATTTCTCGCAGTAAGTAGTGACACTCCATCCATTCCCCACTGCTGATGAAGGTGATTGCGTGTCACCCACGAGTTTATCCTCTGAGTTTTTTCTGATAAGGTGCTGAATGCTAAAACTTGTGCGATAGTGACAAACTGCTCTGCAATAACTTGATTGCCGTCCACGAGGATAGCAGCAGCTTGTTTAGGCACAAAATTATTTGCATCGTCTTTGAATCCTTGCAGGTCTACGAAAGCTATCTTCATTCTGTCATGATGTGAGAAGGAAAAAAGAAAAAAAATTGATGAAGGTGTCGTCTAATTTCGTTTAATGTTGCTAGTATCATTGTAAATCCCAATCCATCACCGACTTCTCTTACCTGACAAACAGATAATGTCTCTCTCTCTCTCTCTCTCTCTCTCTATAGACGATAATGGCGATGATAAGAGGAGGAGGATAAAAGGAGCAGCCACTTCGGTGAAACGTAGACTGATAGCAGCTCTCTAAAAGCATCTCATTTTATTTGCTATTTTTCAAAGCAAATATATATATATATATATATATATATATATATATATATATATATATATATATATATATAGAGGATGCTGTATGTCAATAATAGCAATGTTAGCAACAGCAGGAGGTTCGCAGCTGTTCCAGGAGGGGCTTTAAACACCAGCTGTGTAAAAGGAAGAGAAGAAGACGAAGTCGGCTGGCAAAAAAAAAATTCATTGCGGAAGGGCATAGTGAACATCTGCGCATGTGATCGTGGCTGGCGGGACGTACCGTTTTTTCTTGTTCTCAACCATCTGGCGTAAGCAGTTACATCATGGCCCTTGCTTTCAGGCTGGCGGTCATTGTCCTCGTCCAACAGCTGATGTTATGTGAACGCATCAAGTGAATGCGTGATACTGCAGGGTGGGATAAGAAGAAAAAAGCCTCTCTCTGAGGATATGGAGGGACATTATCTGATAACATGACTAGCAAATAACACGGTAATATGATGCAGCACGCTGAGAGAAGAACCATACGAGTCTCTGGGAATACAATGTCAATAACAACTCCATCAGTAGCAGCGGGACGTAGCATTTCTTTACCAGGGGGTGAATGTACTCCAAGAGAAGCAATGTGTAGTATGACTGCAAGAGTTTCTCTCTCTCTCTCTCTCTCTGTGAATGTAGCAGAGAAACAAACATTTTTTTTATGCCTATAGACCAGTATAAAGCGACAGACGATTCCACCCTGTCGTATTCCTTCAGCTGTGCGAGTGCCCGTGCGAGTGTCAGTATTGGAATTGCCTTTGCTGTCGGAGAGAGTGTGTGAAACACATAGCTGGCTCAAAACATGTAAGTCTAACAAGTATTACTTAGTGCTACTACTACTAAGTGGCATATAGTTTTCATCTACTAAGAAGTTGTTGTAACTCAAGAGAGAACAGGGATGCCTCTCGTTCAGTGTTGCAGAGTCTGAAGCATCTGGGAGAAGGAGGAGGCTCGAAAACTACGCTGCGGCTGTCGTCTCTGGAACAGGGGGAGAAATATCCCATCCTAAGTGCGAGACGGACGACGACGAAATTTGGAGCAGCGGTCGTAGTATGCTTGAAGGAGTCCAAAATATTCCTTCCTGCAAGATTCGCCACTCTCAGTGATGAAGAATTGGAATTTCTGAATTCCGGAACAGTAGCTCTGATATATCGTGGTAGGAAAAGTAGTATGGATATCATTGACTTTGAATCTGTTTGATAAATACTAACATATGTTTCCTTATACTAATATTACGTAGTTGTTAGCATATTGTGATACTAACCATGTCTATTCAAATACGGAAAGTTTCAGCAAATGGCAACATTAAGGAAATAGATTTGCAATCCTTAAAAGACGATACCTGTGGCACAGATTTTGATACACATGACACATTAGTATTTGCAGTAAAAGTAATAGGGTGTGGTGAGGATGTAAATGCATATTCCGAATTGAATGGAAAAATAGTGCAGCTAATTCAAACAGAGTGCTTTAAACAAGGTGAACATTTTGCTGCTTTTCAAGTCTATGACAAATACGAGTGTACTTATTACACAGAGTTATATGTTACCAAGTTTAATAATCTTGTTGATGCTTACATCAAAGAGATTTTGTTTGTATTGTATACGATTTGTTCTCATAATGCATTTAGTTGTCAATTTGATTTTGTAAATGGAGCTGCTTGCCTCAAAACATGGCTAAACAGTGGGGATGTTTCATTTATATATTGCAATTGTAATGTCCCGTTGTCTGCCATATACGATATTTTGAGAAGCGCTGAAAGTGAATAATGACCGAACCATCGCCAAAGCGCATTAAGCTGAATCATGATCATCAGGAAAGTAATGCTCTGGAGGTTTTGCAATCATTGCAGATGCTCCATATTTACCTTCCCATGAAGTTACTTGTTTTATGTCCCTCATCTTTCGTACATTTTGCATTGTCTTACCAAAGACGCTGTTATTCATTAGCTTAAAAAAATTCTTTTCAAAATCGTTATTTGCTGCCATACGTTTCTGTGCGTTAATATCGATGTATGGTTTCATCCGTGGAAGTTGTCTGAATGACAGTACTCTGTGAATCGTCCTCAATTTCAAATTATGTTGCAAACACTGTTTGAGATTTCTATAATGAATTACATAATTTTTCTTATCATACAAAGTAGAAATTAATTTTTTGGGAGCACTAGCCTTGCCTACCACACAGCTAGATGGTGGTATCATTTTCTCAGGACATAGTGGTAGATCAGAATGCATATCGTGGATGTTTTCAGGATATTCAAGATCTACTTCCAGAATGTAGCCTATATCAGTGTCATCCGGTATGTTGTTTACGTCAAAAGTTTTAACAATTTCAGGGTTGAGCCAAGAAAAATGTGAAACTGGGAGGTACTGCATCATTGTCCAACTGTAAAGACTATTAACATCAAGGTAAATAATAGAGGATTCATCAGTATTTTCATCATAATTAGACATGAACCTGTTGTTTGCCACAGCATGTCTACACGAGCAGTGAACAATGCCGCCTCTAATACCTCGTTCGACGAAATGAAGTTGCTCAATGTCTGTGATGAGTTCTAATTCTGCTTTGGTAGTTTTCAATAATGCATCCCAAGCCAATCCAGGTGAAGTAACATAATGTGCGGGATCTAACTCATAGGTTTTAATGCACAGATTTCGAAAATTTTCAAAAACATCGCTTAACAATAACACATCAATTTTTAAATAAAGATCTGAGTATTCCCCCAGTGTCTTGCACTTGAACAAATGCCATGCATTACACGCCCTTTGATAATCACACTCTGAGACAGTTCTTCCACCAGTCAGCAAACTTTTAAATTCCTGAATCGGAGGTAAGTGTTCTTCTGATAAAACACTCTCATCACTCACATACTCATATGGAAATATACCCTTCTGATTGACTAAACAAAATTCACGATCATCAGGAAAGTATTTCCTCATTATCCTGCATTCCTGTGGCTTTAGGTAAGATGCACACTTTTCTAGCGAGCATGATAAAAAATTAAATGAATCTATAAATCGGAAATTTATGTAGCAGTGCCGGTCTTTACGTGTTACTTGAATGCTCTTCGTGAAAGATTTGTATTTCTCCATACTCGATGGTAATATAGAAACGCGGTCTGGATTTAATTTAGTTTTCCTCCTCCTCCCCCTCCCGGTCTCATTCACTAGGTGCTCGCAAATATTTGTAATTACGAACTGACTATCATAATTGGACAGATTGTGGAATACGACAGGCACTGTAAACAGAGGTCTGTAGTTTACATTGCAGCTAGCATGCGCTGCACCGCGGTACTCACCTGTAAAATGGCAATGGTCACGATGCTTCACATCGCCTGCCTCAAAGGCTTCCTTACAAATATGACAGACCTTTGCGGAGTGAAAGGCTGATTCTTCCTCTGGGCTTAATATCATCTCTTTATTTTGTAATAAGAAACCATTCACATACTCAGCAATTGCATACAGCTGTTTCGTGAACCACTGCATGCAATCACGACCGCGATACAACTGAAATTCCGAATAGTCATCATTATAAGTACAATATATGTAATATGCAATACTAAATGGTGTATGTAAATGTATTTGATCAGAGTTACTACTTCTACTGCAGCCAGCAACTGGTTGCAGCATGCACTCAGTGTCCGCATATATTATAAAAGGCAGCTTTAACTTATTTCTGAAATTGGAAAATTTTATATACACTCCTGGAAATTGAAATAAGAACACCGTGAATTCATTGTCCCAGGAAGGGGAAACTTTATTGACACATTCCTGGGGTCAGATACATTGCATGATCACACTGACAGAACCACAGGCACATAGACACAGGCAACAGAGCATGCACAACGTCGGCACTACTACAGTGTATATCCACCTTTCGCAGCAATGCAGGCTGCTATTCTCCCATGGAGACGATCGTAGAGATGCTGGATGTAGTCCTGTGGAACGGCTTGCCATGCCATTTCCACCTGGCGCCTCAGTTGGACCAGCGTTCGTGCTGGACGTGCAGACCGCGTGAGACGACGCTTCATCCAGTCCCAAACATGCTCAATGGGGGACAGATCCGGAGATCTTGCTGGCCAGGGTAGTTGACTTACACCTTCTAGAGCAAGTTGGGTGGCACGGGATACATGCGGACGTGCATTGTCCTGTTGGAACAGCAAGTTCCCTTGCCGGTCTAGGAATGGTAGAACGATGGGTTCGATGACGGTTTGGATGTACCGTGCACTATTCAGTGTCCCCTCGACGATCACCAGTGGTGTACGGCCAGTGTAGGAGATCGCTCCCCACACCATGATGCCGGGTGTTGGCCCTGTGTGCCTCGGTCGTATGCAGTCCTGATTGTGGCGCTCACCTGCACGGCGCCAAACACGCATACGACCATCATTGGCACCAAGGCAGAAGCGACTCTCATCGCTGAAGACGACACGTCTCCATTCGTCCCTCCATTCACGCCTGTCGCGACACCACTGGAGGCGGGCTGCACGATGTTGGGGCGTGAGCGGAAGACGGCCTAACGGTGTGCGGGACCGTAGCCCAGCTTCATGGAGACGGTTGCGAATGGTCCTCGCCGATACCCCAGGAGCAACAGTGTCCCTAATTTGCTGGGAAGTGGCGGTGCGGTCCCCTACGGCACTGCGTAGGATCCTACGGTCTTGGCGTGCATCCGTGCGTCGCTGCGGTCCGGTCCCAGGTCGACGGGCACGTGCACCTTCCGCCGACCACTGGCGACAACATCGATGTACTGTGGAGACCTCACGCCCCACGTGTTGAGCAATTCGGCGGTACGTCCACCCGGCCTCCCGCATGCCCAATATACGCCCTCGCTCAAAGTCCGTCAACTGCACATACGGTTCACGTCCACGCTGTCGCGGCATGCTACCAGTGTTGAAGACTGCGATGGAGCTCCGTATGCCACGGCAAACTGGCTGACACTGACGGCGGCGGTGCACAAATGCTGCGCAGCTAGCGCCATTCGACGGCCAACACCGCGGTTCCTGGTGTGTCCGCTGTGCCGTGCGTGTGATCATTGCTTGTACAGCCCTCTCGCAGTGTCCGGAGCAAGTATGGTGGGTCTGACACACCGGTGTCAATGTGTTCTTTTTTCCATTTCCAGGAGTGTATTTATTGTGCTCATTTGGCATGATAGTGTTGACTGGCTTAAACTGCGCACAGTCAAGCAAGTGTGCTTCTAACTTCTGTTTTGCATGAAAATAAGACAGACAACGGGGGCATATCACGACAGACTTATGATGAGCAGTAATGCTATAATGTGCTAGCTTCGGCAAACTTTTTATATAATAAAAATAATTTATATTTGTATTTTCTAGTTGCAATATTAATAAATTTACATGTTTTTCTCTTTGGTACTTTGTAATATGCAGTGGTGTAACTCGGATATCTTTCGACCTTTCCCTCGTCCTCCTTGCCCCCTCTCTCTCCTCATCCGCTTCTCCCTCTTCAACAACCATCCACTCATAATCCGAGTACTATACACCGTACACATTGACAGACACACTTTCATTCTGCTTTTCGAATATATGGACATGCTTTAGCTCTGTAGGAAACGGTATATTAGAAAAGTTTAATTTGTTTGCATGTGCAAAATATGCAGACACACGGTGCGCATTCTTGCTTACAGGATACAAAGCAGCTAGAATTGCTCATTTAAAACAAGCATTACCTTTCGAGTGAACATTAATTACTGCATGTTTATTCGCAATCACTTTTGGCAGTTTCGTGTGACGTCCTGCATAAAACCCTTTGTTTTCGTTAACATTAATACATAGTTTTACTATATTACGCAACGCCCAACCTGAATCTCTCAATTGAAATTTCTCCAGTTTCTTTAACAGTACATCCCTAATTTTAGTTGAATACCACTCTTCGGTAATGTCAGAGGAGAATAGATTTAAAGTCTTTGTATTTAAGTACTTGTCTTCCACGTCACCCGATTTGGGCAGCACAAAGTTGCAAATGAGTGAAAAATTAATTTTAAGAGGCTTGTTAATTTTACGCACTATCCTCTCAAAGACAGAGAAACATGCATCCAAGAAATATTTTGGGTCCTTGAACCCGCCTCGGTTTGATATCTCACCTGTACATATTCTATTTTTGAACGCACTTTCAACCGAAACCCATTCCAGAGCATTACTTTCCTGATGATCATGATTCAGCTTAATGCGCTTTGGCGATGGTTCGGTCATTATTCACTTTCAGCGCTTCTCAAAATATCGTATATGGCAGACAACAGGACATTACAATTAGAATATATAAATGAAACATACCCACTGTTTAGCCATGTTTTGAGGCAAGCAGCTCCATTTTCTGTAACTAATTGTGTACATGTGAGTTTGTAACTGATTTATATACAGAAAATAACAAAACATTATACATTCATTGTAACGTTTTCTTTATTTACTGAGTGAAATTAAAAAACACATACAATAATTGTTATTTTATTTCATCTGAAATTTCCTTTCTGCACTCTTTACAATTCTTTTTAATAGGAGGTGGTCCATCAATTTGACAACGTGAATTCACATTATAATGCTTGTAACAATGTTGATACTTAGAAATGAGAGCATCATTTTGAAACACTTGTGGTAAACTGTGAAATATATGAGAAAGATCACATAAAGAGGGTAACAACTGTTTAGGAAATAAGTAATAATCAATTGCATTTAGATTTTGACACTGTTGCACAGTAAGTTTCCTATAAATTCGAGAGAGCAGTTTACAAACATTTTTTTATTTAATCCACTCGAACAAGAAGTAAGCATCATCATCATCATCAGCAGCAGCAGCAGCAGCAGCAGCAGCAGCACCTCTCTCTTTCTTATTAGCATAGTCCAATCCATAATCTTCCAATCGTAGCATTTCAACATCTTTATGAATAATAATAATTTGTTCTAGAATATTTAGGACGAGTGGACACAGCAGATTTTTTGAATACACTATTGTTTTGCAGTCACTGTTCTCTTTTAGCAATGATTCGAGTGAACAATTCAGTGCACTGAAAGAGGCCTCCATATTATGAACTTGCAGTACACATTCACAACCATCACTTACATTAGTCACTAACACTATCACTGGATGATTCTCGGACTTAGCGGTAATTATTATAACTTTGTTCATATTTCCTTCTCAAGCTACTGGTGGGGAGCAAACAGGACGACAATGATGAAATGCTTGCACATTTTTCCTCTTTTATATATCTCTGAGTATGCCTTATGTGACCTGATTGGCTGGACGGGGACAAATCCTCCTTACACGACATCTAAAAAGCGACTACGGTCAACAGCTGCTTGCATCCATGTAACTTTGCGAGCCTCTCTGGTATATGATAAAATTCCGCCCCCCTAGTCATCCAATACGTGAATTGATGTACAGGGCTCATCAGGAAAGTGAACCTATTTTTTTTTTCTTTCCAGCTTCCATGTCTTTTCCCTTCTATATCCGAATACGCTTTGTGACTTGATCGGTTGATGGAGTCATTTCAATCACTGAATCATGAATGACCAGGCAGTAAGCTATTGTATTTTTAGCAAATGCTTCTTTTGTTTCTATCTCAATCTTCATCTCAACGACCGAAGATTTCAGTGTTTCGTCTTGATGAGAACAATCAATGAAAAATATAGGACAGTTCTGAAATTCAGTACGGTTCATGAGCGGGTTCCCTCTTCTTACACTGCTATCTCCATAATACAGCGATTGAAAACTGGCATACATTTCAAACGCCTGTGCAGTATTCTTCGTGTCAAAATCAACAGCAAAATTCTCCTCTGGGAATTTAGAAGAATTTAAATACACCTTCAAGTTTGATATGTTTATTTTGTCGAATACACTAGAGTCAGCAGTAATCAAATTTCTGTTTGACTGAAAAGCCAATATGACATACCTTGCTGTTTCAAGAGCTGTATTAAATTTAATTTGCCATGTCCATGAGTTAATTTCTGACGCTTTCAACCAAATCCCAGTGACGAAAAGGTAGAGTCAAACTGATATCATTTTTTAAGATATTCCACAGTGATATTTGTTGCTTTTCAGACACCTGAACATGCGGCATTTCCCAGTGAACTTTTTCCAACACAATTTTTGATTTAGTATCTGCTTTATCTGAGACAATACAGTTAATATCTTGCCTGCTACGAATCAGTACCAATTCATGGCGAGCATTTAAAATAATCTTTTTGTAATCCTCTGCAAAGCCTAAGATCATTTTAAGCGGAATGCAAAAATTAAAACGACCATCATCATCGTCGACTAACTCTTTCAATTCGCTTCTTGCCCCCCATCCGGCATTTTGTAATGCATTTGCGTCACCTGGTGTAAAAGAAGCATATCCTTTCATTAATGTTGCAATTCCTGGATTACGTACATGATCGATAATTTGGTTATTGAGACGGTACTGAATATCCGAAAACAGATGAAGTGCACAGTTTTTTGTTAACTCAATATCAGTAGCTTTTCCCTTTCCCTCTGCATTGACAAGTCGTCCTTCTATATACAGCAGACTCTCGGAAGGAAGCAGGTAAGTGTTTTCATTTTGTATAACAATTGATATGGAATCGTTCTGAGCAAAAGCCGGTTGACCAAAAGGTTTATACTTATGATACTGAAGGCGAGTAACTGAGTCGTCGACGAGAATTTTTTCTCTTACATTCAACATTTTTTTTTCCTTAGCTTCGTCCTCCTCCTCCTCCTGTCGTCCACTGAAAGTCGGACGACTCGAATGAGAGTTTGCAGATGAAGGTATCAGTATTTATACACTCTATATCCCAGTGACGACAGAATTTCTCTGTTGTGTGGAGTTAAAACATTTTTGACTTTTCTCTTCTTTGCTTTTCTTTTCTTCTTCTTCTTCTCCTTGTTATTATTGCTCACATTGTCAAGGTATCTTGTGTCCTTGCTTATGCAGGCATTCTGTTTGTATACGATACCCATTTCTTTTTTTACCGTATTTTCCTCAAATGTAATCGCGCAGTTATCTCTTCCCCGTCAAAATCAACAAGATTTCCGTCTTGATCTCTAATTGACACACTTAATTCTGAAACGTATCTTGCAACTACTGGCATATAAATGGGTGAATTCGGTGTTTCCACAATCTTATATCCTGGTGGTACAGCAGGCCAGAACTGATGCAATGTATGTGTAGGTTCCCCATTGTCAAATGAACCTCCTGAGATGTTACAGTCAACACACAAGACATTAACACTTTGAATGTTAACTGAATATTCGGCAGTCTTCAAGACTTTTTTATCCACTACAGTTTTTGCAAACCCTAAAACTGAACCTATGTTGTCTGGGAGATTAAAATCTATAGTAAGATTACTCCTAATCTGACATCGATTCAGTGTTTTATTGAAGGTAATATTTAATTGCAAGTCATGCTTTTTCTTATTTATCGAGTTATCACTGCTAACCTTCAAGTTGTATGCTTCAATTTCTTTCAATAATACTGAAAAAATGTCGTGCAGTTCATATGTTCCATGTTTCAGACTAACTTTATCCAAAATTTCTACATCATTCAAATAGTTGTAGAAGTAGAGATTATTATTTAACGATGTAATATTGTGAATGGAATTATATGTAAAAAGGTTTAGCAGAGCAATTTCGTAAACATGTGAGGATAAATTCAATGCAGGATTGAAGACAGCAGTTAGAAGTGATTCTTTACCCGTCAGACTTAACGTTATGCCGTGTTCAATGTCCATTGTTAGACTACAACTATACCCTGCAAGACTGTCTGTTTTATGTTGAATTCAGAAACCTTAAACATAAATGGCCACATTTCTGGCTGTTAAGTGACTGAAATGTATTGTAGTTATATTTTATCGTACAGTTTTTCAGATACCTTACTATTTCTGGAGGAGGTGGTAAATTTCCAAAGCTGTCGAAATAGTAGACAATTTTGCCTTCCTTTCTGTAAGCTACCCAGTGTGAACCTGGTTCCTCTTCAGTATTGAGATTAATAATTGCACACTCACAAGTGTTAGGTCTTGAAGGTAAAGTATTTCTCAAAAAGACACCTCGAAAGTGTGCTATCTGCAGCTTTTTAGCATAGTGTTCTAAGTCAATGTTGGTAAGTGCTCTTGTAGGGAGACTGTTTATGGAGAACTTTTTTTTTATTCCTTGTTCCATTTATACCGGCCAGATACAGACCGAATCCATTTTTCCTGTATGGACCCAAGTACAGCCCTTTTCCATCACGCAAAGCAATTGCTTCAAGTACACGATGATGCCTCTGCATTTCAGCTAACTCCTTTCGAGCACTTTTCGCATCATTAACAGCCTTAGCAATTCCAGCAGCACCTCCGGCTAATCCTCCAAGTGCTGCAAATATTGTAATTAGAGGTATTATTCCACCTGTTTTGGGCACAGGTATTACACGTTCTCTGTCTAATAATTTCCCTACAGCTTTCGTCGGAGCAACCTGTGATGCGATTTTACGAGCCACTTTCACAACTGTCATCAGATTAGCACCAGGCTTCAAGTACTTAAGTCCACTTCGAACTTTTTTAATTACTTTGCTCAGTATATTACCACCTTTCTTTCGTCCAGAACTTTTCTTCTTCTTCTTCTTCTTATTCAAACCCATACCCATTTTAACTTTAGCTTTCATTGCTCCAGTCACTGCCAGGGCAGCTAACTTTTCCTTCAAATTAGCGTCTTTTGCTTTTACTCTACTCCACGCTTTTCTAGCCAGAATTCTGTCTGCTTGATGTCTGTCAGGCAAACTGTCTGGATGAGTTGCATAAGCTATGTCATGTTCTTTACACGCCTCATCTAGTGGATTGATACCGACATCGCCTCTTTTGAGTCTTTCCTCTAACTTTGTGCCAGGACCACAGTAGGAGTAGCCAGGTATGTGAAGTTCAACAGGTAGTTTATTAATCATGCGGTTAAGCAGGGAACCACCACGTTTTTTTGTCCCTCTCTTATTCTTCCCCTTCCTCAACTTATTTTGCTTGTTGTTGTTGTCGCGATGCTTCTTCATAGCTTGAGTGTTAACTAACGACTGGTCTTTTTCACACCCAGAATGCTCTATTATAACAGTATTTGTAAGATAGGAATTGTTTTCTCCAAAAAAAAAAAAATGGTGGCGCTTGTTACAAATCTGTCAGATTGGCCGAGTGGTTAAGGCGCTAGATCTAATATCTTGTGGGAGTGTGGGTTCGAATCCCACATCTGACAAATTTTTTTTTAATAATCATGATCATTGCCCGAGTGCTAACTTTTCCACCTAGAGTGCTCTATTATAATAGTAATTGTAAGATACGTAGAGTCCTTAGTGTACTTAAAGATGCAATTCAGGAAACATGCACTTCAACTTCCTGTTAGACCTATTGCTGAACACAGAAATGAACTGCAAAGGCAAGATCGTAGGCATGGTGATCTATTTCCTGATACGATTAGGTGTATTATTGCAGGTCCTTCCAATTGTGGAAAAACAAATGTGATTGTTAATCTTATAATTCATGAAAATGGTCTCAAATTTAAGAATGTCTACATATTTTCCAAATCGCTGCAACAATACAAATATAAATATTTGGAACAAATTTTTAAAAACCTGCATGATATTGGCTACTTTACATTTTCCAGTAAAGAAGATGTAATACCACCAGATCAAGCCCGATCACTTTCAGTTTTTATTTTCGACGACATTGCCTGCGACAAACAAGATCACATGAAAGCTTACTTTTCGATGGGTCGGCATTACGGTGTACACAGTTTCTATTTGTGTCAGACATATAGCAAAATTCCTAAACAGTTAATCAGAGACAATGCTAACGTTATTGTTCTCTTTATACAAGATGAGCGTAATTTAAAACATGTCTTCAGTGATCATGTTAATCCTGACATGACATTCAATGAATTTCTCGAAATGTGTAAACGAGCATGGAATGGGAATGCCTACGATTTTCTTGTTATTAGCAAAGATGATGAATTAGATAATGGTCGTTATCGTATAAACTTTGATTTATTATATCTGTATTTAAAGCAACAGCTTGACCATTACAGATTATTACCATCATGGCTTCTGCACAGGTAACATCTTCGAATAACAGCAGTAGCAATACTCTATTGCTCGTACTAGATCCTCAATACAATAACGATGTGGCTAATAAAAAATATGTGGATTCGAAATTCCAGTCATACTCGAACATTATTACAAATCTTATCGATAAATTAAATCAGCTATTTGAGAAACAAGTGAGTATCACCTCTTCTTCTTCTGCCGGAGACTCGACACCGAGAAAAAGAGGAAATGATGCAACAAACTCTAATACTGATGCTGCCTCCTCGAGCTCTTTAATAACGAAATTTTTGCCGCAGATAACAGCTTTCTTTCCCTCCATATACACTACAAGTGCAGCAATATATTTTAATAATAAGCGTTTAAGTGGATTACATGATCCTGCTGAAGATCATGATGCATGTACGAAAGTTTATGTGGATAATGCCGTGGAAAAACTGAACGCATTCGATGTAAGTGAGAGCTCACTTACGGTCAAGCACCGCAAAACCATCACTAACTTAGCTGATCCGCGAACTGATGATGATGCAGCAACGAAAAAATACGTAGACGACATCCGTAGAAGAATCGAAAATTCTGTGAAACGTGTGAAAGACAAAGTTGATTCTGCTGAGAAGGCAAAGCCGAGGGCAAGTGATGTAGTAAGTAAATCGTATGTCGATCTGTTGTTCCAAAAGCTGCAAAATCAGCTTAACGACTTCAGAGAGCTAAAAAACTCTATACGTACATCTATGAATGCTGGAGTTCAAAACTTTTTAGACTTAATTAGTGTAACAGAACGAGTTTTAGACGTGCAGAATAAACGCATCACGAATGTGCGCGAGCCAATTTTAGACTCGGATGTTGCAACAAAAGGTTACGTTGAAAAAAATCGAATGTGTTCCATCACTTTTAGAATTGACAGCATCCCTTCAGGAGATCCCAATGAATCAGCTTACCTTTTACACAATGGTCAGTATGAGTATGTATTACCTTACACTGGTAAAGTTATTTTACGCTCTATTACCCCTGATATTGAAACAATTAGCTTTGAAGTGAATGAAAACAGTTACCAACTTTTGATGAATACGGAGATTGACGTACGTAAAGGAGACAGATTCAAGTTCCATAAAGCCTCGCATTTAACACTTGGAAATCGTCCACTTCATGCTGAATTTGAATATTGGGTTGTAAATTAAAGTGTAATTTTTCTGAGCGGTTGCGTACTACAAAGCACTCGCAATTATCATCATGTTCCTCAGATTCCTAACAGACGTCAATGAGCGCACATCTTACACGCTAGCATTAAAGACCTATATAGGAAATGGAGAAGGTGAGAAAAAAAAAGAAAGTGCACTTTCCAAATGAAGTATGTACCTCAGTGCACATTTTAAATGATTTGGATTTTTCGGTATACAGAGAGGCTCGCATAGGGCTTTGCTGGCAACGTGCCGCCATTGACAGTCTTCGATTCAAGCAGCGTATAGAACAAATGTGTAAAATTATCTCACCAATCCTCGACGATGCGCATAAGCAGCGTGTGATAAACACATACTTTGAAACCTCTAAGTGAAGAAATTACTGTTATAAATTGAGATGTCTACGTAAATTTAGTTCAGATAGCGAGTGGGCAGTTTTGAGCTAAAAACATGCTGCACGATTCGATTAAACGAAACATTAATATTAATAAACAGATCGCTAAAGCTAGGCAGAATATCCGAAGAAAGATGCTATCTCTACATAAAAGAGAAACTGAAACAAAATCTGTGCTGGAAAAGACATTTAAGCCCATTTCACAACCACTAAAGGAACTGATTTACCGATTTCCGGCGAGAGAAAACAATAGCAATTCTGCAGCTAGATGTCAAGACAGTATCAACGGCTGTGATATTAGAGAAAAATATGATGACGATGATGATGTGGAGGGAAAAAAAACGAAAAGTAGCAGATAAATACAAGAGTTGCGTATAGCAGAAAATGCAGCTGGTCGACTGTCGGCTTCGTATTTTAATAAACCTATAGACAAAACGCGCGACACCGTGTACGGCGTAAGATTTGATCCATTATCAAGTGAATGGATGATTGGAAACTCACCAGTGGAAGTTGATGAAAATGACTTAATAATACAAAACGTAAGATATCCTGGAACAAGAGGGCTATACAGTTTATTGTTCAAAATCAAGCCTAAGAATTACACGAGCCGTGATCTTCAAAATTATGCAAAAATTCTGAAGGCAACCAATGCCTTTAGACAGCAATACCTCGCCTTCAAGCTTGTAAATGCAAACAAAGGATATAAGTATACACGTATCATAAAGCCATTAATTGGAATACTTGAGGGTCCAAAACGTCGTACTGCAGCAGCAGCAGCACATCACAGCGGACTCACCAGGAACCGCGGTGTTGGCCGTCGAATGGCGCTAGCTGCGCAGCATTTGTGCACCGCCGCCCTCAGTGTCAGCCAGTTTGCCGTGGCATACGGAGCTCCATCGCAGTCTTTAACACTGGTAGCATGCCGCGACAGCGTGGACGTGAACCGTATGTGCAGTTGACGGACTTTGAGCGAGGGCGTATAGTGGGCATGCGGGAGGCCGGGTGGACGTACCGCCGAATTGCTCAACACGTGGGGCGTGAGGTCTCCACAGTACATCGATGTTGTCGCCAGTGGTCGGCGGAAGGTGCACGTGCCCGTCGACCTGGGACCAGACCGCAGCGACGCACGGATGCACGCCAAGACCGTAGGATCCTACGCAGTGCCGTATTGGACCGCACCGCCACTTCCCAGCAAATTAGGGACACTGTTGCTCCTGGGGTATCGGCGAGGACCATTCGCAACCGTCTCCATGAAGCTGGGCTACGGTCCCGCACACCGTTAGGCCGTCTTCCGCTCACGCCCCAACATCGTGCAGCCCGCCTCCAGTGGTGTCGCGACAGGCGTGAATGGAGGGACGAATGGAGACGTGTCGTCTTCAGCGATGAGAGTCGCTTCTGCCTTGGTGCCAATGATGGTCGTATGCGTGTTTGGCGCCGTGCAGGTGAGCGCCACAATCAGGACTGCATACGACCGAGGCACACAGGGCCAACACCCGGCATCATGGTGTGGGGAGCGATCTCCTACACTGGCCGTACACCACTGGTGATCGTCGAGGGGACACTGAATAGTGCACGGTACATCCAAACCGTCATCGAACCCATCGTTCTACCATTCCTAGACCGGCAAGGGAACTTGCTGTTCCAACAGGACAATGCACGTCCGCATGTATCCCGTGCCACCCAACGTGCTCTAGAAGGTGTAAGTCAACTACCCTGGCCAGCAAGATCTCCGGATCTGTCCCCCATTGAGCATGTTTGGGACTGGATGAAGCGTCGTCTCACGCGGTCTGCACGTCCAGCACGAACGCTGGTCCAACTGAGGCGCCAGGTGGAAATGGCATGGCAAGCCGTTCCACAGGACTACATCCAGCATCTCTACGATCGTCTCCATGGGAGAATAGCAGCCTGCATTGCTGCGAAAGGTGGATATACACTGTAGTAGTGCCGACATTGTGCATGCTCTGTTGCCTGTGTCTATGTGCCTGTGGTTCTGTCAGTGTGATCATGTGATGTATCTGACCCCAGGAATGTATCAATAAAGTTTCCCCTTCCTGGGACAATGAATTCACGGTGTTCTTATTTCAATTTCCTGGAGTGTAGTATAAATGACAAGTAGCTGTTGTGTTTTTGTACTGTGCTATCATCTTAGCATCTTGAAATTGATATTGATTTTGTAGTTATTCTGTCCTTTGACAGTTCAATTATTGAACTGTCTATTTCTTGTTTGCGTAACCATGTATTCGTTTTGTTCAGCATTACAAAGTGTTGTAAATTTAGGACACATGTGACCTAAGAAACGGTGTATATTACAGTATGAAATGTAAGAATGGAATTAGCAAATAAACCTAGGATCGAACCCTCAATCGGCCGGCCGCGGTGGTCTCGCGGTTCTAGGCGCGCAGTCCGGAACCGTGCGACTGCTACGGTCGCAGGTTCGAATCCTGCCTCGGGCATGGCTGTGTGTGATATCCTTAGGTTAGTTAGGTTTAAGTAGTTCTAAGTTCTAGGGGACTGATGACCACAGCAGTTGAGTCCCATAGTGCTCAGAGCCATTTGAACCATTTTCAACCCTCGATCGCAGCATGCGAACCCAGATCTCTAGCCACTGCACCAACTGTACTGCACAGATATTATATGCTTAAAGAGGTACTTCTCCTACATGTGGTTACAGTGTTGCCAGATAGTCACTCTTTCTGCCGGATGTCCTCGTCGGACGAAATTTTGTACCAGACATTTTTTATCGCTGGCATGTGAGGAGTCACGCTGCAAAGCCCGAGTGTGCCAGTTTCGCTTCACCCTGTATAAATTGTGTAGTCCGTCATTTGTTGCAGCCCACTAAACTTCTTAACCTGAAATATATTTTTGCGAGGAACAAAACGTGGCAGTATGAGATAGCGTTCTGTTCTGTCTGGCCATTTCTCGATGCACGTGAATTTCAAGCTTTATATTTCTTTTTCCCTACTTTTCCAGATGATGTAACTAACACTGGTAAATCAACTTAAATGTAGTTGCAGACGTTTTGTCTTACGAAATGTGAATTTTAAAAGCAGTTAGGGTGTTCAACGTACACAAATCCACGTAGGAAAGATACTTTCATAAAGCTAAAATATCACAAGCACAGAGCTGACAAATCAGATCGGTAACTTACAAAAGTGTTCACTGAAGAACAAGAAGATGGGCTGGTAGCAGACGTGAAGTCAGTGGAGAGCAGACTTTTACTCCAACGATGAAACAACTCATTACAGCTGGCCGGACTCTCCTATAGCATTTATTACTCGGCGTCCTATGTTATCTGTTCGTAAGCCAGATGGGCTTCAATAAAGCAAAGGTAACATTATCTTTGTATTAACCATTAAAATAATCGTTCATTAAGCAAGTTAATACCTCACTCTGAAGACGACATTCCTAATTATTTCAACGTTTATGCAATAATTTCAGAAAAATTGACTCTTCCATTTTGCCCCATGGGTGGGGAACATACTGAAACGTCTTAAAAAAAATACAAAACGAAATGATCACTACATAACATACTGTTGTAAGTGACTTTCAGGTACGATGCGTCAGGTTAAAAAGAAGGTACCTTGTTATAGTTTTGAGAAGTGTTATACTGTGTTTCTTTATTTTGCAGAATTTGTTACACTTTAAGTGTCTGTTCCGCCCCGAGTTCTAGGACTCCTAACGTTCAGTGATTATACACCACTTCTCCTTTAAAACAAAAACATTTGTGCCTCAGTTTCTCTATGTGTGCGTGGGTGGGGGCAGATTCTTTAAGAAATGCTATTCTTATATTTAAAACAAAAGGTTTTTTTAGCAACAATCGAAACAATTTAATAAACATACAAACAAACGTCTTACATAGCTCTTTAAATTGTATTAAATCACTTTAATTTAGTTTAAAAAGTGCCAAACATGCTTCGCCCCCTCACCCAACTTGCGGTGTGAGTGACGAATCAACAAAGTGTCTGACGTGTCGCTTCTTGTTGATTAGATATGTAGCTAGTTGGCTGCAGCATGTGCATGTCCCCTAACTCTGTAGTCGAGAACTATAGGATGCTTCCCTCGTGTGAACTTGGTTTCCGATTGAACTTACGCAGATTTGTGGTTAACTGCAGTTCTGCATGTAGGCTATGGGAGTTGTTACTCCGTCTTAGCAAACAACTGACCACTGCCAGCCGAGTTGTTGGAGACGTCCCACGTCACGAAACAGCACGAACACGCGAGTCCAGTCGCCCGCCTTCTCGGCGCGCTACACGTGTCTCGCATGAGGCAGATGTCCCGGCTCTTGGTATTCCCCGTCGCGTCCCTGCGAACAAACTTCCCGCGTCGCAGCTTAGAGTAGTTCCACCCCCGCGGAAGTTCCTCACGGTAAAACCTGCCAAGTTAAGAAAAGAGCCAAGTCGACCATGCATCTCGGTCGCGGCGCCCTGAGGACGCGGCCGGGCGGCGGGGCGGCGGGGTGGCGTGGCGGCGGGGCGGCGGGGCGGCGGGGCGGCGAGGCGGCACCTGCCTTATGCAGGCCGCGCGTTACGCTAGTTTTGTCCCACGGCGTCGGGTCGCGTCGCCACCTCCCACCCATTCTGTTTTATTTTGCATTCAGGGCGGATCCAAACAACTATCGGACGCCTGTGTCTCGCCACGGCGGAAACTCTGTTTGGGGAGTTACTTCTTTCCATAGTCGTCATTTTGTCTGCCAGGTCCCCGTAAAGCCGTTTCACAAGTAGTTGTCCTTGTTCCACAGCGCTAGCGCAGATGCGAATTTCATAGTCTGGCACACACACAATGAAGTTTTGGAACATGTGAGTACACAAGGATTACGAAACATTGATTCTTGTGACTCAGTGGGACTCGGCTAAAATTCAAAGAAGATATACGTAGTTACTACCTCCATTCGAATACCTGGGAACTTCAGTTGCATTTTCAGTTCCTCACTTCTATTATAATTGGCCACCTGGCAACATTCGTTTCCCATTAATTTTTTGTTACGTTAGTCGTCTTTATTAAATTTCATAAGCCGCAAACGGGAATATCTCACTGTGAAATCAAAGCTGGCCGCCCACTGTTTTAAAGCGTCAAAAATTTCTTGGTACCTACAGTAACTAAACTGTCAATTCTTCGCAAAGGGCATTTCTGAGATAAATCTGACTGTGCTATCAGATAAGACTAATTTTCAAGCAACGGAACAGAGTGACTGAAAATAGTCGAGTGGTGTTCAGATTCCAGCCTCAACATCCAGACTTTTTCCCGTGGTTTACCGAAATGGCGTCAGGCGAATGCAAAGGTATTTCCTTCACATAGGATGATCGTCTTCACCGTTTTCGAGTAACTGAGGAATCACTACGTCTCTAACAATCTCCATTTTGACGTGGCGCTGTACTTTGTCCACTAGCTTTGCGCTGTACTCTTGTAGTCTGATCAGTCAGAGACGTTTGAAGCCATCACATGAAGTATTTCTGTATAAGATGCGGTGAAAATTTTATATACCTTTCATCAAATCAAACGTCATCTTCAGAAAATCTCTAATATTTATCTGCACAACTAACGCTATGAAATCAACTCAAGATTTAAAACATATACTAAATGCACATCCAGTAATACCGAATACAAAGTTCACAATTTTCCGGCGATTCTTTCACAGTGCTGTTGTTTAGTATAGGGTGGGGTGGGGCTAGTTGAGGATAGGGGTAAGCTGGGCAATCAAATTATTTCGGAAACAATTCGCCACACGCTAATGCATCAAATTGAGGAAAGAAGCGGTCGTGGGAGGGGAACCCATCACGCGACCGCCAGTGGCGACTTGTCGATCGAGTGAAATACACGCGTGCATTTTTATATTGTGATAAAGAAAAGTAAAATAATCGTAAACTGGAATATTTGTTCTGTACTAGTCAAATGGTATGCGTTTCCAATCAAGGAAGTCTTAAACTTAAATAAATTTATTATATGTTTGATACATATAAATGTTCTGGATATAATTCTGACCGTTGTTTCAAAATTTAACATTTGTTTTACATTTTTGGGATGCTCAACTAAACCCATGATTTAGAACGAAAGTAATTTGGAAATATGGATAATTATATAAATATTCAAGTCTGATTTTGAATAGAAAGACTGAATCTAATCCAAAAGTTAATCTTAACATACATTCATGTTTTGTTGTTTGTATTTTTTGTCTATTATTAAAAGAAAAATAATTTTAGTTTTACTGTTACGTCATAAAAATACCATAAATAAAAAGTTGATCGTCAAACAGAAATTTTATTTAATGTCTAGCTAACATTGAAACCATGGGTTGGGTAAACTTCTAAGTGCTCAATTTACCCAATACCCCGACTTGTTAGAAATAAATTACTATGGACACTTTTGCAATGTGATAAATTACTTACCCACCAGTATGCATAACAAGCCATTATGATTTATCTGAAAAATGGACCAACTAGCCCCGCCTTACCCTACACAAGTACGAACTCGCAGCTGCTGCGAAACTTAACAGAAATGTCAGGAATAATGAAAACAGGTCGTGGATTATGAGTTCAGCAGCAGCTCAACTCACCTAGTTACTGGAACACCCACCATACAAGCATCAACAATTTGCCCCCAAGATCGAATTCACTTAGCTCCGACACTATGCACTCACAACTACTAAGGACGCTACTCTGACCTTGAGTGACACTTGCATCGTGTTAAGGACATTGCACTGGTGCCATTCGTTATCAAAACCCGCAGCGCAACTTGCTGGCTAGGGTAGTATATGCATTCATGTTCAAACATGCATCTCTCACCGTGGTGTTTCCATATTTTTCCCTGATTTCTGTCTCGGAATAAGGGGGGGGGGGGGGGGGAGTGTAGGTGTGAGGGGGGAGGGTGGCAGCGTCAAGAAGACATTCGGCCACCAACAGTCAGCGACGTAGCCGAAACCGTATAACAATGTCGACCAGGTAGCGGAATGGAAAAGGGCAAGGAAAAGATGGAGGTCTCCTGAAATGTGTTCCGCATATATAACTTTGCAAGTAGATTCAATGGTAAATGTGGAAACTGACCGCAAAATGTGTCACGCTACGGTAGCTAAGAGGTTATAAATTAAAACCCAAGTATGGGGTTGAAGTTTTACTGCATCAACAGCGAAACTTCAGTAAGCGATGAACATTTTCCTTTTATTATTTTTAGGTGGGGGTCAGCTAGAAAAAGTTTCGAAAATATTGGAAATCATGTGAAAAATAGGTTAGAAATCGTTAAGTGCTCTCACTGTAAACTACTTGATGGTTATATTCTTGGTGATTTGTGCGCCGTAGTTACGTTACCTGAAAATATGTTATACATGATTTCTGACTTTAATACTTATCTTTTTGTGTTAAATCTTTCAAATGGCTCTGAGCACTATGAGACTTAATATCTAAGGTCATGAGTCGCCTAAAATTTAAACCTACTTAAACCTAGCTAACCTAAGGACATCACAGACATCCATGCCCGAGGCAGGATTCGATCCTGTTAAATCTTTCATGAAAGGTTATACCTCTTAGCGAGTAGATTATGACAGCATTTCTAATTTTTAAATTCGATCAGTAATTATATGAAGTACTGAAATCTGTTGTTTGTTGCCTCTGGAAGGTGTTAGATAGGCAACCTGTAAATGGGATTGGATGACAGTTTTAGCCGTTTACTGATATACATTGTATCAAATGGAAATGCCATGTGGCTAGGGACTCCCGTCGGGTAGACCGTTCGCCTGGTGCAAGTCTTTCGTGTTGGTGCCACTTCGGCGACTTGCATGTCGATGGGGATGAAATGATGATGATGAGGACAACACAATACCCAGTCCATGAGCGGAGAAAATCTCCGACCCGGCCGGGCATCGAACCCGGGCCGTTAGGTATGACATTCCGTCACGCTGACCACTCAGCTACCAGGGGCGGACATCGTATCAAACGACCACCAGCAACTATGTTACACATACGTAAGTACACATTACCAAACGAAGAAGAACAATTTCTAGAATTATACTGCATCTTATGACTGGATCCATTCAGTAAGTACTCTTAGCGTTAAGCATATGCTTAGAAAAGTTTGCGGATGTAACAACTTCCAAGCTCTTGTAATATTCAAAGAAATATTAGGTTCTAGTGGCCTTACTCTGGAACACATGGAAACATTCGTCATCAAGAAGATGGAGAGATTGCCTTTGGAACATGAAAAGGTGTAGCGTGTCCCCATGAAACTTTCCCTGCGTTGAGTTTCCTTTCGTTGTATTTCCTGGTAACGGGTCTATTAAAACTAGTCTCGGTTTATAATTAAGACTGGATATTAATCTGGTCAAGGCAACAACTGAAAATCATAGGCTGACACTTAAACGCTGCTAAATGCAGTACCTTTAGTTACATAATATTAATTCTTTCTACTGTGTAAAGATCGTGGCACACACACCGGAATATCACCAGACTTCTGAGGCGAAGGCCACTTGGTTACAGTACATGGAAGGCACATGTTAACCACCTCCTGCACAATGCAGCTTTCTTTCTTTGCTGTCAGAGCATTACCCTCACTCGTCACCAGATATGTACTGAAACTTGTTAAGCCTGCAAACTTTTCGTCATTGGTGTCATACGGGCTAATTTTTGGGGAGGGGAGAAAGCTGTTACACTGCCATCGCACTAAATCTGCACCCAAACATTATTTGTGGTTGTCAGTGAGATCTTGTTAGAAGGAACAGAAGCGAAAACCCACTATACACAAGTGAAACAAAAGAACTTGACACACAGCAGATTATTAACGAATGACTAAAAGGCTTTATATTTTAAATGGACTACAATCACGCTTAACGTTTGTAAGTGATTTAATTATAGTTTTCAGAGCCATGCTTAAAGCTTTCCTTGTGGCAACTACTTTGTGTCTCTGGAGTAAATTTTTGGCCCCTTGCATTGTGTTATTGGTATTTCTATTGTTTTTACATTCCGCAAGGTACCATTACATTGAAGTAATTTCGTGTTTAGACATCCTCAGTTCAGCATCTTTGGAAGGACTGCGAAATTCAGCCGGCCGGAATGGCCGAGCGGTTCTACGCACTACAGTCGGGAACTGCGCGACCGCTACGGTCGCAGGTTCGAATCCTGCCTCGAGCATGGATGTGTGTGTTGTCCTTAGGTTAGTTAGGTTTAAGTAGTTCTATGTTCTAGTGGACAGATGATCTCAGAAGTTAAGTCCCATAGTGCTCAGAGCCATTTGAACCATTTTTTGTGAAATTCAGACAGACGATAATGTTCCCAGGGAGATCATGGACTTATTGTAAATGCTGATTTAACATAAAGCTTGCAACAATAGTTTTATTTTCTTTATAAGACAAATATATTTTGCCGCTGCTTTTCTTTCATTGAACATTTTTCTTTGCGCTGATAATGAAAAAGATGTACTGTGTAACAGTTTATGATTTTAGCTCTAGTACGACACCAAAATTATTCGAAAACGTGAAAAGTTAAATGCAAGCAAAAGATAACGCACATACATTCACTGCCTAATCAAAAGTATACGGACACTTCTATGTAATTCGGAATTAACATATCACAAGAGGTGAAACGGCAGTGTAAAAGGAGACTGGGTAACGGTCGAGCAGCTCCTTACAAGCCCAAGGTTTCTTTAGTGAAGGTAAGCGATGGTTGAGGTGGTGTAAAGAGCGAAGCAGCTGGACGATGGATGACTGAAAACGAATTATATGGAGCGATGAATCACGCTGTACCCTGTGGCAGTCGGATAGATGGATTTATGTTGGCGATTGTTTGGAGAACGTTAAGTGTCACTGGGCTTAAGAAAACTCTAAATGCAAAACGGTATGCTTTTACAGCGTTGTGTAATGTGTACAGGGACGATGATCGGATGTGGCAGCAGGACAATGTTTTTAAAATAAGGTGGGAAGAAAAGAAAGAAAAGGTAGAGTATCACTGCTATCAGCTGCACGGGGACATTGCACGGAATCAGTGGCGACGGATGAAAATGTGTATCGGACCGGGATTCGAACCCGGGATCGCCTGCTTACCAGACAGATGCGTTAACCACTGCGCCATCCGGGACACAGCGCTATTGCACCTGCGCAGCTTATCTCGGCTGATTCACATTCCCATCGAGCACCATCTATACGGAGTCCCTGTCTATTTCCTCCATGTTCACTGTCTGAGATTCCCACAGGAGGTGGACATATTTGTGCATCCGCCCAGAAGCTACGCCAATAAAATTATATGACTGTGTGGTTTCTGTTCTTTCGGGTCTCGAGACCAACTCAGTGGAACAACTATGGCATGAACTAGACCGAAGCCTGCGCTACAGAACCAAGCATCCATCTTCCCTGGCTTTCGCACTTTAGGGTGAATGATGGGTCATTTCTCCACAGTAATTTACACACCTCGTTTTAAGTGTCCCCAGCAGAGTTCAAGCCCTCATAAAGGCGAAAGGTGGACGGACTCTGTATTAATAGGTGTCTGGATACTTTCGATCAGTTAGTGCATCATTCTCAGGTGCAGTTATTTTGTACTGATATAGGTAATCAGTGTCCCTCAGTAAGATTAATATGTCTTAAAAATGTACTGAAACAAAAAAATGGCTCTGAGCACTATGGGACTCAACTGCTGAGGTCATTAGTCCCCTAGAACTTAGAACTAGTTAAACCTAACTAACCTAAGGACATCACAAACATCCATGCCCGAGGCAGGATTCGAACCTGCGACCGTAGCGGTCTTGCGGTTCCAGACTGCAGCGCCTTTAACCGCACGGCCACTTTTTTTTAGACGCTACCCCCTTTTTTGTTTTTTTGCTTTTTTATGTTTTTTTTCACCGTAGCGGTCTTGCGGTTCCAGACTGCAGCGCCTTTAACCGCACGGCCACTGTTTTTTTTTTTTTAAGAAAATTACCTCTTCCACTTCAGGCGTTGGCCCCTATCACCCATACTACCCCCAAAAACCTATCTAGCCTAAAAACAAAAACAAAGCTAGTGCCACCGCCACTTTCATCCTAAAGCTAACTAGGACGGCCGTTCGCCGCCACTTCAGGTTCCGCCAACGAAACAAAAATTAAATATGCCTCTGAACTTTGTATAAAAAAATAAAATAAAAGAAGAAAGGAAAGGGTATAATACTTTATTAAATTTTATTTGTTGTTCATTTTGTTCTTATTTTGTTCTTGTGTATTTATTTGGATTTGAACGCAGGTCTCCTGCCCACGTCTTTTTTTTTTTTTTTTTTTTTTTTTACCAATGTGCGATCAGTCACAGTTAACCAAGCCTGGAAAACTAAAACAGAATGAAGACGCCATCGAAGATATGAAACATAAATAGCATGAAAAGAAAGCTACCACGTCGTAGTGAGGCTTCCCAGCGACTGCGCCCACTGATAAGATTGTTCAATATATGGTCGTTTGCAGTTCGTTCTGACCTCATCTGCCACTGCCTGGAACATTCCAGCTACACGGCGGGCTGTGAAAGGCACTCCATAGGTAGTTTGCGAAGCACTGTCGATATCTGGTATGCCCGGAAATAGCATGATGTCTTTCTTGCAAATAGAACCAGAAGTCAAGGAAATCCTTGTGTCCGTCACGACAGAGGTAATGGACTGCATGTCCACGTATCCAGGTGACAGAGTTGGTTCGAGTCTTGGGGTAAAATGTCTCATCCGGAAACAATAACGTGCGTGCAGATATATGCTCTGGCCTAACTCGCAAGAGATAAGCCAGCATCTGCCGCACTAGGTGCCAAACCGGTTCCGCCTCTCCACAGCTGAGGCGGTGCTCGTCGGAATCTACTGTATTACAACCCACACAATTGGGAGATTCCGCCATGTGGATATTGTAGAGACGTTCTTGCGTCACGAAATTCCCATTAACGACGACGTACCATTGAGAAACAACATCGGAATCAAGCATGGCATCGTGTACAGTCTTCCACACCACGCGCCACTGTACGTCAGGATATTTTAGTTCGACCACATTTAGGGGGCGGCGTTGCAGCATGTCATGATATAGGCGGCGAGTTGTGGCCATTTGTGGTGTCGTGAGCGCGACACTGCAATAACTTTGTTCTAAATAGAACCGTCCTATATAAAAGAGGGGCGCTGGGATGTCCTGTAGTGGCACCGGCGCTCTTAGTGAAGCAGGACGTAGCGCCGTCAGAAGCAGACTCGTGAGGCTCGTAGGACAACGGCGCAGCAGACATAACTGTGAGCTAACATAGAGGGCAATGGCCCTATCATGGACGTTAACTAGGCCGAGACCACCTTTTTCCTTGGGGAGCGTAAGAGACACGTATCTGATCGTCAGTAACATACCACCGGTGACGAAGTATCCCAGCGCTGCCATAATGCTACGAGCCAAGGGCTTCGGAATGGGTAGCGTTTGGGCGACATGCGGTATGCGGGACGCAAGGTATACATTGGCATAATACGCCCGCTGAACGATGTTGAGGGATCGCAAGCGCTGATTTGCAATTCCGGCCCGAATTTGGTTAAGAAGGCGTCGATAACTGAGCGTCGTCGCGCGTCGCATGTCGTTCATGAAATCTAAGCCCAAGCAGCGTACAGTATCACTGAAGCGTAAGGGGGCAATGTGTTCCTGCGGTAGCCCAATCCCGATGCTCAAGGCGACGGACTTGTCAACGTTGATTTGGCTACCAGAAGCCGTACCGTAGGTTGCAATCCAGTCCAAAGCCGCGGCCATATCGTCAGCTCCTCGTATGACGATCATCAAATCATCCGCATATGCGGTGCAGCGATAGATGGAGCCGCCGAACTGTATCCCAGTGAGCCTGTCTCGGAGACCACACAACAAGGGTTCTAAGGCCAATGCAAATAACAATGTTGATAATGGACATCCCTGTCGTACTGATCGGCGGATCGGCATGGGTGCCGTCAGTCTTCCATTGACAAGAACTCGAGAAGTTGCACCATGTAGTAGGCGTGTCAACACTGTGATAAAGGGGTGGGGGTATTCCATGCGCCGTAGAACGGCCGTGAGGAAAGTGTGGCCCACACGGTCAAAAGCCTGGCTAAAGTCGATAGACGCGAGGGCAGCCGGCGAACGTCTCACCCGTGCAAGGGAGATGAGATCTCTGTAACGACATAACGCAGTTCTGATGTTGTTGGGTCCCCCCAAGGACGTCTGATCGCCGGACAAGACGTGCAATAGTGTGCCGCGAATACGTTCTGATAGCAGCCTCGAAAAGATCTTGAAGTCGCTGTTAAATAACGTTAAGGGACGATAGTCGCGGACATGATTCCGTCCCTTCGGCTTATGGATGGGGACAATCAGACCTTCCAAGAATGGTGCAGGCAATGTTATACCCGGGGACATCAATTCCTGGCAAATTTCAATCAAACACGGTAGCAACAGTTGTTTAAAGGCTCGATAGAACTCTAATGGTAACCCATCGATTCCTGGTGATTTATGGGGAGCACCTTTACCAATGGCGTCGAGCACTTCCTCTTCTGTCACTTCTCCCAGTAAAGTCGGTACCATGTCTGGTGGAACTGTACCGTGGACATGTGCTGAAACGGTGTCTACCGTCGCCATATCAGGGAGCACTGCTGAATAAAGTTGAGCGTAATGCCCATAGAAGGCTGCTGCTATATCTGCTTGTTCTACCACATGTCGACCGTCGTCGGTTATCATGTCGGTTACCAGTGCCCTACGGCGCCTCCTGCGTTCCATGAGCACGTGGTGCATAGATGGCCTTTCTGATTGTATCATGTCTGGAGCACGCGACCGTATAACAGCGCCTTGTAAATGATGGCGTGCTAAGGAGACGAGCTGCGCTTTCGCGCGATTGACTGTGATCTGCCTGTCAGGTGAGGGCTCCATAGCAAGACATTCCCGTAGGACGGTGTAATAAAAGTTTTCCGTGCTCCTCCTCCATGCCGCTGCTTCCCGGCCGTAACCCATGAAGGTGCGTCTAAGAGCAGGCTTCGCACATTCAATCCACCAACTGAGAGTCGATCGGTAACAACCACGACGCCGTAAGGACGCGTTCCACGACTCTTCGACAGCACCTTTACATGCCGGCTCGTCCAGATGGACGACGTTCAGTTTCCAGGGGGGCCTACTGCGCCACACACGTGCAGGTTTGAGGGCAATGGTGCAAATATAGACTGTGTGGTCGGTGAATGCAGTGGGCCAGAGCTCTGCTCCTCTCGTCGCCGTCGAAAGGGTGCTTGTGACGTAAATCCTGTCCAACCGACTTGATGAATGGCTTGTATAATGGGTGTAACCAGGAGCCGGGCCATGGATGTGGCGCCACGTGTCAATCAGGTGGAGGTCACGCACTAGCATTTCCAATTCCGCACACGGGACGTGATGTGGCTGCTGATCAGATGGAGATATGTACAGTTAAAATCTCCTCCGATCACCATATCGTCTATGTGGCCCATAAATAGACGCATAGTATCTTCCGAAAAAAAGCGGGCCCGATCTCTCCGTCTCCCTGATCCTGAAGGGGCATATACATTGATGAGTCGTACACCGTTGACAGTTACTGCCATGGCTCTTGCACTCGGTAAGTACAGTACGTCCGTAGCCGCCAAACCGTCCCGTAGCAGAACAGCCACACCACAATCGGTAGAAGAGGCGTGGGAGATGTGGGCGGTATATCCGTAGAAGTCAGGGAAACTAGCGACACATACTTCCTGTAAGAGGGCCACGTCGATGTCCGCCGCATCAAGCATGCGTTGTAGCATTGTCAGTTTGTGTGGTGCCCTTATCGCGTTGATATTGATTGTGGCAAGGCGAAAGGTGTGATGCCTAGCCTCTTCACCTAGGGTAGACGCCATGGCAATAAAAGCTAACCGCAAGAGATGCCGGACCCACCAAACCCGTTACAAATTATGAGTCGTTCACGCTAGTAGTGGCATCCCCAATGCCGCCCCCTCCCCTGTCACCCGTGCCCTCTTCAGGAAGTTCCTCAACATCGTCTGACCACAGTGGGTGCAACACGATGCTGTGTGGCTGATCGGCACCTAAATCTCTCTCACGTACGTCGTCTTTGGTAGAGGTAGACGGATCGCCATCCATCGACGCGACCTGCCGCGTTTGTGGTGCAAGAAGTAACTGGGCACTCGTAGTATGGGCAAGTGAACCGTCTACACCACTTAGATCCTCAGCAGGCGCAGCATCCATGCTGTCTGATGAGATGTCACCTTCTTGACCGGCCGTGTGTAGGAGGCAATCGTCAGAAGGGGTCCGCCGACGTCGCTTGCGTCGTCGGGGCGAACGTTGCTTTCGAACGTGGACATCCGTATCCGAATGTGGGAGGCAATCCAGCGTCGTATCACCTTTAGCTAGGAAACCCGCGGTCGGGACAATGTTCGCGTCCACGTCCATCGCGTTCTGAATGTTATGTTGCGTCTGGAGTCCGTGGGACTGTTGCTGCTGTTGTTGCTGTGGAGGGGGAGACATATGGGTTGGCACCGAGGGTCCTTCCTCTTCCTGCCTTGGTACTTCTGGCGTCGATGGATGTGTCTGATCGCCCGTTTCGTCCTCAACTATGGTGCGCATCGTCGTCTGAGCGTACGTGAGGGGCAGGTTTGTCGTCCCCGTCGGGGAAACGGAGTCTCCCACTGCTATCTGCGTAATTCTACGTTGTAAGCAGCTCGATCGAACATGGCCTTCCTGCCCACATCCGGAACAGGTACGCGGTTGACCGTCGTACATGATGATTGCACGACAGCCACCGATGTTCAAATAGGACGGCACATGTTTCTTGAGCTCAAGTTTAATTTGGCGCACACCATTGTAGACCTTATACGTCGAGAAAGTTTGCCACTTTTCTGCAACGTGGCTGATAACATTGCCATATGGTCGGAAGGCGTCCTTGACAACTTCCTCTGGGACCTCGAAGGGGAGCTCAAAAACTCTTACAGTCCTTAGGCCCATGCCTGCATGATCCACCGTCACTGCACCGATATGCCCGTCAGAATGTTTGAATCGGAGAGAGTTCGAGTATTTAGAAACCACTGTCGCGCAGACCTCTGCACTGGTCATTTTAACATAAACCACGCTCGCCGTTATAGAAAAATGTATTCCGACGACAGTCGCCGGATCTAAACGTAGATCGTCGCGTATGAACTGTTCTATTTCATAGGCTCGAGGACGCGTGTGATCTGGTTGGAAAGTAATTTTGATCGTATCGTGGCGCCATGTGTGTGCCATAATCGCACTGAACTTGGAAGAAATACAACTCGCGCCGCGAGAAGGTAAACACAAGCAAGCGCTCACGGTCGCGCACGGCGGGGCGCAGCGGACGTCCTCGCCCCACCGCAGCCGAAAGCAGACTGCCACTTCGGCCGGCTGTACTGAAACACAATTATTTCGCAGCTACCGCTGAAATTTGATGTACAGTACTGCGCAACATGTAATCACCCACGAAAAGAAATCAACATTTCGTTGCTACCACCGCCATCTCTATGCATGTACGATACATTCTGCTTTGACCCCACAGCTTTTTTCTTATTTTCTTCTAGATACTTCAGTGCCTACACAGAGACGTATACGTATGACGAGAAAGGTCGGATGAGTTGCACGGGAAAAATAAATAGGAAAGTAAGTTGAGAAAGCGAACAGGTGTCAGAGGAAGCGTGCGGCTGCACGCCATGAGCCTTGGACGGAAGGCCCGCGAGCGGGGCTCAGCGCTGGCAAAGCCGGATCAGCCGCGATCCGCCCCAGCGCGAGGGCGCAGCCGTCGCCCCCTCCTGATTTGCTCGACCTGTGGCCAGAATGCGTCCGGCGACCACCACCACAACCTCCATCTCTTACGAGAGCTACAACCGTGCTAAGGGTCCTTGCCTGCCTCGTTGGCAATTCAGGCAAAAATAACATCTCCGAATGTTTTAATGGGCCTGGTTATATAAATTATTTGCTTTCCATTAATATTAAAAGCCTCTTAATTACCGCTGCTTTCCCTGCGGACCTGTAATTACTTGGTGGCGTGGCGCCACGCAGCGGTGGCCTCGGACGGAACTAAATACCTTGTTCTGTGCTCGACATTTCCTTGGAGCAGTTCAGCTCTGTAGATTCGCATCCTTCACGGATCATGCAAAGTTGTAGCACGTAGTACCTACTACGTCAAATAAGCAATGGAAGCAGTGAAAAATTTCGTAAGAGGAATGAAAGAGTAACGGGAACAGA
Organism: Schistocerca nitens; assembly: GCF_023898315.1. Lineage (NCBI taxonomy): Eukaryota > Metazoa > Arthropoda > Insecta > Orthoptera > Acrididae > Schistocerca > Schistocerca nitens. The sequence goes on along the minus strand of NC_064615.1, from coordinate 789,048,046 downwards.
TTCCAGTGCTAAAGTTCACACATATCATAACTAATGTGGACAGAAGTATTTTGGTTTTTATTTTACTTTATTTGCATCCATTTACAAAAGACCTGTCATCTAGATATGTAATGTTTTCGCAGTATCGTACTGTATATGTACAGTATATGAAGCTTATTCTATTTCTTGTCGTTCTGACGAAGTTAAATAATGTCGCAGTTTCAAATACTTGTAAACTCAAAGCTAGCAAACGGAAACGCAAATTAACGATGTATATATTAACAAGATAAAACAAGTGAAAGGTATAAAAGAGTTTAGATATATTAACACCAAGAAATAAAGACGCACCACGAAGGAATTGTGGGAGAGAGCAAAGTGACGGAAATCAGTAGATCTGGTATACATGTAGAGAAGAGTAAATGATTACAATTTCAAAAAAACTGGATAATTTAGTCAATAGAAAAAGCTTCACAAATTGAGCAAGTCAATAACGCGCTGTTCCAACTCCGGGTCTTACGCAGGCAGTTATTCGGATAGCCATTCACTGTTAGAGCTTTCGGATGTCCTCCTGAGAGATATCGTGGAAATTGGGCCATATTAGGTCCACTTGGCGTGTTGGATCATAAATGTCTGAGATGGTTGGTAGGTTCTTCCCATAATGCTCCAAATGTTCTCAGTTAGGGACAGATCCGTGTATCTTGCTGGCCAATGTAGAGTTTGGTCAGCATGAAGATAAGCAGTATAAACTCTCACAGTGTATAGGAGAGCATTAGCTTACTCACGTGTGAGACCAGTATGCCTTGCCGTGAAGAGCATCAAAAGGGGCGTAGAATATTGAGGACGTACCGCTGTGAAGTAAAGCTGCCGCGGATGTCAGTAAGAGGTGTCCAACTATCAAATGAAATGTACCCCAGACATTAACTCATGGCTGTGGCGGGGCATGGCGAGAGAAAATCAGGTTGGTACCCCACCGCGGTCCGGGGTGTCTCCAGACACGTCTTCGCTTGTCATCACCGCTCAGTTCAAGGGGAACTCACCATGAAGACAACTCTATCCTAGAGAGTGAGATTTCGGACTACATGTGCACGACCCATCTGCAAACGTGCCAGTTACTGTACACAGGTGAAAGGCAGTTGGCCCAAGGGGCGCCAAGAGCTCAGCACCGTTTCTATGAGCCTCCTTGTAATGGTCCATATCGTCACTCAGGTACCATTTGGGATCGACGATAATGATTAATACGTGGCTCTGAGTGCCGCTCTGACACTCTGCAGTCTTCACATTCTGTTGTCTCTCTGCATCGATTGCTTCCTTCTTGATGCTATATTTAACCATGGTTCATCCATTCCTGCCAACGTCGTCGAATAGTGACATCACTCCTATTCAAATGTCGAGCGATTCGTCTATTACTCCAACCGGCTTCTCTGAGCCCAGCTGCACATCCTCTCTCATCGTCAATCGCTCCCTGATGTCGGAGAAGAATGCATACAACGTGTGTGTCTTTTCGCAGTTGTCCCTCTCCCTATGCCATAAATTCACTTTCCTTTGTAAACTCTACGGAAAAAGTGAGTGCCCAGATTGAAGTGTGTGCAAGATGTGGATTAAATGCTTCACACCTACTGTTCAATCTGTACATCGAAGGAACAATGATGGAGATGAATAAAGGCTCAAGAGTGGGATCATTATTCGGGGTGAAAGGCTATTAATGACAAGGTTCACTGATGACATCGTTTTCCTCAGTGAAAGTGACGAAGAATTTCAGGACCTGTTGAGTGGAATGGTCTAACGAGCATTCATTGTTGACTGAGAGTAAAACGAAGAAGAACGAAAGTAATGAGGAAGAAATCAGATTAGCGAGATACTCATCTCAAAATCGCTGATTGCGAAGCAGACAATTCTGCTTGGATGCAAACGAGCACATGACGGACGAATGAAGGAGGACATAAAAAGCACGCTAGCACAGGCAAAGAGAGCCGGCCGAAGTGGCCGTGCGGTTCTAGGCGCTGCAGTCAGGAACCGCGAGACCGCTACGGTGGCAGGTTCGAATCCTGCCTCGGGCATGGATGTGTGTGATGTCCTTAGGTTAGTTAGGTTTAACTAGTTCTAAGTTCTAGGGGACTAATGACCTCAGAAGTTGAGTCCCATAGTGCTCAGAGCCATTTGAACCATTTGAAAGCAAAGACAGCATTTCTGGACAAAAGAAGTCTATTGGTATCAAAGATTGGCATTAATTTGAGGAAGAACTTTCTGACAGTGCGCGTTCGAAACACAGCGTTGTATGGTTGTAATTCATGGAGTGTGAGACGAACGGAAAAGAAGCCATCCGAAGCGTCTGAGATGAAGTGCTGTAGAAGGATGTTGAAAATTAGGTGGACTGAAAAAGCACGACATAGTTCTGCACAGAGTAGATGAAGGAAGAGACATATGGTAAACACTGACAGGAAGAATGGACAGAACGATGGGACATGAGTCATGACACTTCATCAGATATTAACTTCCATGGTACTGCAGGACGCTCTAAACTATAGGGGAAAAGAGAGATTGGAATACATTCAGCAAATAACTGAGGATGTGTGTTGCAAAGGCTACTCTAGGATGCATAAAATCAGTCAGAACAGCGATAAATCAAAACCAAAACAGCTATGGGCACTCTCTTCCATGTTTTTTACGATATTACCTTGCAGGCAATCGGGTGGTTTTAGCTAACGATGAAAATATTTAAGCAGAGTGACCGCAGATTTAGAGTAAACAAGACGAACACGTTTTCCTCCGGAACCTTTCGAACCTAGCCATGGTGAATGTGCCTTGTAACTTTCGAAGTCAGTAAATGAGTGGCGATTCATTCTGTACTTTATTGGGGAGGTAGGTTTAGGGTGCAGCTTTTTGATCATCTGAGAATAGCTATCCTGTAACTGAATTACAGATTGAATCGCAACTGATTTCTGACTTCCTTCCTGTTTAAACTCCAACACATCGCCGTGCAAAACTGTTCCAATGGAAACCAGTCTTTTGTGTGTGGTGACCGCCATTGGCGTAAAGTTGTCTGGGAGACGACCAGGTCAAATAAAGTTTGAACATTACTCATATAAAGATTTTTATTAACACTTATCCGAAAATTAACATTGTCAATTAGGCCAACAAGAAATTAAGACAAAAACGATGAATTTAATACAATTATTTAATACAATTATTTTCTGTTGACTAAATTATCCAGTTTTTTTGAAATTGTAATCATTTACTGATAATCGATCAACAACTTTATCAAATATTTGAGTGAGATCAAATAACAAAAGGTCATAGTGTTAATTTAGATTCTTATTCTCGACTCTCCAAAAATTATTGATGGGACATGAAGTACGGAAACTTAAATTTACATCAAACGTCATTCTCTTTCCAAAATTATGTAAACATTGTATGCCACTGGTTACTGTTATTAAAGTATCTACAGAAAATTTTAGTGAGGGAAATAAAATTAAATTTAATCAATTAAAGTTGCATACAATCTATTCAGAGGTTCTAAGAAAACAGTTATTTAGTACGTGTTTGATTTAAGTACCAAAAAAGAAGTTCATTAAAAGGAAGCTGCTTTATATGAAACCACCACACATCGGTCAATGTGGTCCTGGCGAACGGGCTTGAAATTACTTAGGGCAGGCCTCACATGATGTTCACCACTCTCCTTCTTTTATAAGCAAACAGTGCATACACACCCCAAGGCACAAACATACAATGATAACCTGATGAACAGAGAAGTAATTTTTAATCAAAACGAGTAAATCTTAAGTCATCAGATTACACGCTGGCATCAGAGACAAAACATTCATGAAAAGTCGCTAAAAGATATTAAGGTAACTGGTCAAGGAAACCATATCCATTGACACCTGATGGTAAAGACGTTTAGCCACTAACCGAGATTCAGCTTCGAATAACACGACGAGACAGAACGGTTAATGCTTAACCGTCGTATGGGACAAAAAACATAGATGGAAGAAAGACGCAATTGGTTTGCTAATGAACCTCACCCACACAAGACAACCTTGGTTTGGAAATATAGCCCACCAAAATACAAGGAACAAAATTTGCTCCTGTGAGCCACAGAAGCTTGCGGGCTCCAAATAACTATAGAAAGCGACCTGGTGATCTAGTGCACAAGGTACTAGGGAACAGAAAAGTTTTTGTACGTCATAATTAATGGCATTGAACATAAAGGAAATTAAAAAAAGACCATAATTTAGAATGCACAGTCAAATTATGATTCTATGGCAGTTACCCAGTGGAAGCCATTATGTTTCGATACGACAACATGAGCCTCAAATCACCTGGAGAGACACATTAATAGGGCACAATAACAACGGGAAGCTCAACAGAGTCCAACATAGAAGCAGCAGGACGAAAACATGTGCAGGAAGCAAACCATTCACAATTACCACACTCTCAGCGAGGAGGAAGATCAGTCTTTATGAATACCGCATGGTCCCGGCGCCGAAGCAACGAATTAAAAATAGCTCATCCTGCATACAACTCCACTGTGGGATGACGAAACTAGGAGCCGCCAGAGATGTGTAGATCATGATGACCCACCGCTCAGCTCCACATCAGATCAGCCAAAGGAATAGTACCAGTCTAGAGTATCCAGCAGGGGAAAATTAACCTGGGCATAGCAGTAAAACCCATCGCATTTTTACTGTTCAGGAGGCAATAATGAGACAAATAGAAATTAATTGAAAGCATGAGTCGTGGAACAGTGAACTTGTAATGCTACAACGAAGCATAGCCAAGGCGCAGCTGTTGAATAAGTGTATGCTCATGTCATCTCTTGGATAGTTGCGCAAACAAAAGTACAGGTGCTTCTACCTGGCGGCAGTCAAATGAAATAGCGCTATGAGTAAGACAGTATCTGAATAGTTCTGTGCTCAGACGACGAAATAAAGAAGCATTAAACTAGGATAATATTATTATGTATAGTAAAAATATTAATTTAATATTAGTTATTGTAATTGAATATGGTAATGTTATGGTATGTCCATTTGTAAATAGAGAACTTGGCATAGTGTAAATTAATGTTTAAATGTGAGGGAAATCCCCGAGAACGCGGACAATGCAGGTTGACGCGTGAATTTGGCAGAGAGAGGAATGTGTTCTGGAACTGTTCAGATGCAGAACAGAGATTACGCAGCGCGAAAGTGACGGTTTAAGTACAGTACGGTAACGTTGCTTATAGACAGTTAAAAGTGAGCTTACAACAAACACGAACTGGATTTATGGTGAGTCAGCAAGTCAAATGGACAATAAGGCTTGCTGGATGCAACATTTCGACGGAGACGGCTTGTGAGCGATATAGTTGCTGTTCCCGCTCAAAAAGCACATGGCACGCCTTGTGGAAGTCTGCGTAATTTACGACGGACTGCAGCGACCAGCAGCAAGGTATGAAGTGACCAGTGTCCGCAGCTAATGTTGCAATGTGATCTTACTACCATATGAGCTCCATTGATGGGCTCATGCCAACACAAGCAACAAACTAGTAGTTATCGTAGGACAGTGTTTTTATGAACAGGGCATTTTATACCGCCGCTATAACAAGTACATTTATCCGTAGCGAACCAGTTTATGTGTTTATCAAGTCAAGTTCTCTACAGTGTAATGTCTGAGTGAAATAATAAGTTTGTGATTCAAAGTGCTTTCCACAAGTGTCATCAATTATTTACAGAAAATAGTTCATTATTATCGCAAATCCATCACTGTGTGTGCAGAAATACCAGTAAAAAGGCTATATTACGTGAGTATCGGCGTATTAATGCAACAAGAGGATATAATCGGAATTAACGCCGAAAATTTCCAACAAAAGCCGGATTATACAACTGACAGAAGACGGCAGGTACTGTGCCACACTAATTACAGTTCTACTCGATGTGGTGGCTTTTCAGTACATTATCAACGTAAAAACTCATTCAGTTTCATTAGAACAAAATGATTCTAAAGTAATGTCTTTAACATCTCTAGTAACCATCAGATCTATAGTGTTCATTGATTATTCCATTAAAGAATTTATTACCACCACAGTACTCATTGTACCTTCAGTACAATGCAAATTCAGTAACATTAAAATCATTACTGACAGTTGGTGTAGATCAATCTAACTTACAGCAAGTTGAAGTGTTTATCATATGTGTGTGTATATTGTGTTACGTAAATGTTGTTCGCCTGCTAGGCGTGATTAACGTACACCAGTTAATGCATTCTGTTCAGTCACTTCAAAGAGGTTATTTTTGTTAATGAGAATCAGAATTCATTTAACTTTCGATTTCTTGTACGCCAATATTTACTAAATAATTCCGTGTAGTAGTCTGAACTACATACCAAAGCTATTCAGGCTTATTACATGCGATAGCCGCTTTCCAGACGTCCGATGCCACATGGTCTAAAAATATTACAGTACATTCGGATAGTGGCATCGCATATGGCTTTGCCGTGACAGGACTCGTCACAGTAGCCAATTATTCGTGGTATTTGACCGCCACGTGGCGACCGTAGGCGAAAGGGGCATTAATCTTAAATTAGTGGCCTGAACTTTGCAGTTAACATTGGGTGTATTTTAAGTAATACGATCTCTAAATTTTTACGAAATTCCAAGATGGCGGACAAGCGAAAATTGTTAAGTGACATGGACAAAGTAGAGCAAGATGGTGGAAGTTCAAATAGTAACACATGTGAACCAGAGATGGCACAGCATTTGAGAGTAAACCAGAACGTGTTCGATAGTTGTGCAAAGAGTAGTGGGGCTGAAGAGGACTTACAAAAGACAGTGAATGTAAAGATCGAAACTATAAAGCAGGAAGTCACAGATAGTGACCAAAGTAATTTAGAAGGGCAACTGCATACCCAGTACATGTAGGAAAAATTAAAATGGAACACGTAGTGGAACCCACTTGGGATTTAAGTATGTTGGTAGGCATGTTGCAAACAATGAATGGAAACATAGGCACAGTAAACGGAAATATAGGTTTGCTGAAAGAGGAAGTAAATGAAAATATAGGTTTGCTGAAAGAGGAAGTAAATGAAAATATAGGGTTGCTGAAAGAGGATATGAATGAAATGAAAGGGGAAGTGAATGAAAGAATAGGCTCACTAGGCGAAAAAATAGACACTGTAAATGGAAATATGGAGGCATCATTGAAACTATTGGGGGAGAGGTTAGACACCTATGAAGGATGTGGCAGTGCAGTTGAGAAGAGTGTAGAATTAGTAAACCTTGAAGTCATGAGATAGTAGCTCAGGAAATGAAAACCGAAATAAAGGAATCCGTTTCTCAATTGGAAACCAAGATTATTCATGTTCGTCAAACACTGAAACCAAAATGCAAGCAGTTGAAGTGGCTGTAGATAGCAAAATTGTTAATGCAGTAGCAGTAATAAAGAAAGATGTAGATGGTCAAAAAAAAGTCTTTGCTAACCATGTGCATCAACAAATTTCTGAACTGAAAGTGAATGAGGTAGGAGGGCTAATTACAGTAACTTCAGAAATTGATGAAAGAATTGAGAGTTTGGAAAATGCGAAGAAGTCAGCTATCATGTATTCATTTGGAGGGGCATGTCATAACCATTTAGGTGCCGAATTGGAAAAATTTGACCCTAAAGGCAAAATACATCCTGTAACTTTTATGGAAGCTTGTAGGACTTTGATTCCCACGGAACTCCCTGAGTAAAATAGAATAATGACATCAGAAACTAAGATGATTGTTGATGCTAGGAATTGGGCAAGTTGGGCCGCAGAGGATTCTGAAACTTTAGAAGAGTTTTTGAGTAAATTTGAAGAGGAATTTTGGTCCAGAAGTAAACAGAATGAAGTGTACCAGGAATTCTTGGATGCTGCACCATTGTTATTGAGAGCAAGTCTCCCAATAATACTAGTGGTGAGGAAGGAAATGATCACTGGGTAAATGACTTATATGAGTTAGGTACAGGATTAATAGAGTATGAGACTGAGCTAGGAGAGGATACTCATAGTAGATATGAGAAAGTTGAAGGAAGGGGTAGAATTGAAATAGAGGAGAATATTTAAGATATTCTCGAAATATGTAGTGAAATGGAGGAGGAATCAATAAGTAGTACCAGTGATCACAGTGATGAGGAAACTAGTAGTGACGAGAGTGATGAGGAGGTAATGGAGAGGGGTGCTACTATTGATAATATTGAACTGTGTAGTGTGAGTGCACAGATGGAGCATAATTTGCAAGAAGAGTGTTTTAAAGGAAATAATTCAAAGAGTGGCCAGGAAGGTAACAGCTTGGTAGACATGGGTAATGAAATCATTAGTGTAGAGGGGCAAGTATTTAATGGTAAATGTGATATGGTGATAGTAGGTGAACCTAGTCAAGAACACGAGAGGTTATATGGTACCCAAAGAGCATAACTAAGTGAAAGAGAGTATCCCACCCAATGTTGAAAGGGAAACACAAGTTTACCTTGTCAAAAGAGGCAATTGTAGGGATCTGAGCCAAGAGGATGAAAGTGTGATAGGTGATAATGAAAATTCAATAGAAATGAGTCAAAACACAGTAGGAGAGACAAACAGAAAAATACCCCAGAGAGAGTTTGTCACAGAGAGGGAAAAGGAACCACCTGGTAAGTATAGTGATAAGTTAGTGCAAGGAATGTTAACAGATTAGACTAATGAGGCAATTGAACAGGATTTGCTAAGAGAAGAGGAAGATGAGTCATCAATTAGTTTAGGACAACCCTTAATAAGTGTACAGTTGCATGATAGAAGTGAATATGTATTATTAGATACAGGTAGTGAGATAACTTGTATCTCTGAGTCCTTGTGGAAACATATTAGTAGTAAATACGAGATTCCAGAAATGTCTGTGTCTGGACTCAAGATAGTAGGTGCCACAGCGAAGTTAAGTAAACCTGTGAAGAAACAAGTTTATTTGTCTTTAAAAATAGGCAATTGTAAGACGGAAAGTGTGTTTTTAGTTATTCCTAATATAAGTATAAATATGATTATAGGTTCAGATTGGATGATGGAAAATTAAGTAATAAATAATTGTGACCAAGGGCTGATGCTGTTTAAATATTTGGGTACAGAATATACAGTGAATTTTGCAGGACACATGGTAGATGAGAAGGAACCGTTAGCTTGTCTCAAAATAGTGGAAGGGTCAGTAGTGGAATGTTGTGAAGAGTGGGAGGAAGGAAATGTTGGTGAAAGTGAGAGTCTATGGTTAGACAAGAATAGGTTGTTCCATCAGAAGGTGAGTGAAGCGGACGATATTGATGAACAACAAAAGGAGGAGCTGTATAGTCTGTTAGTAGAAAAAGAACAGGTGTTTTCTGAGGAACCAGGTAGAGTAATCGATTTTGAATGTAGGTTAAATATTAAACCTCATGAACCATTTTATAGAAGCCCATTTGATATAGCTGTAGCAAAGAGGAAGGCAATAGCCGCTGAATTGGACAGGATGGAAAGACTGGGAGTAATAGAAAGAGGTAATAGCAATTATAATGATCCGATTATGTGTGTACAGAAAAATGATGGTGGAATTAGAGTAGTACTGGATGCCATGAAGCTAAATTCAATAACAGAAAGAGATTGTGACAAACCAGACAGTTTAGACGATATAATACAAAATTTTAATGGGACTAAATACTTAAGTAGTCTCGATTTGACAAAGGGATATTGGCAAATAGGCCTGGCAAAGGAGCATATAAAATATACGGCTTTCTTATTTGGAGGAAAATGTTACCAATATTGCGTGGTACCATATGGTCTGAATATTTCAGTATCCATAATTATACAGGCTCTGTACAAAGTATTAGGAAAGGAGTTGAGTAACAAAATTACAGTGTATGTGGACGATATACTCATAGCTACCAAAAGTTGGAAGGAACATTGTACTATATTGAGAGAGGTGTTTCATGCATTGCATAAAGGAGGAATGACATTACAATTGAAGAAATCTGAATTTCTGAAAAGTGAGATTATGTTTGTAGGGTATATAATTAGTACTCAAGGAATTAAGAAAGATCCAGAGAAGATTGAAGCGATAAAGGAATTCCCTGTGCCCAAGTGTAGGAGGCATTTGAAAGCTTTTCTAGGATTGTGTGGTTTCTACAGAAAATATGTGTCAGACCAGGCATTTAATAGTGCAGCACTCAATGAGTTACTAAAGAAAAGTAAAGCTTTTGTTTGGTCAAAAGAGTGTCAGAAGGCGTTTGAACATCTGAAAGAGAAACTTAGTGATGATAGTATTTTAAGTCATCCAGACTTAGGTCTGCCCTTTTGCTTAGAAACGGACAGCAGTGGATATGGATTAGGTGCGCACTTATTCCAAGTAGTCAGTTTGGAGGGGCATGAGGAAAGAAAATCCATAGCATTTGCAAGCAGGACATTGAGTAAATGTGAACGTAACTATACCATTTCAGAAAAAGATGCTCTAGCAATAATTTGGGCATTTAAAAATTGTTATAAATTTTTGTGGGTACATAAAATAATAGTGTATACTGACCACCAGGCATTGACATTTCTTAATAAATGTAAGCTAGTACATACCAGATTGACACGATGGGTGTTGTATTTACAGCAGTTTGACATTGAAATAAAGTATATAAAAGGAGAACAGAACATATCAGATGCTTTGTCCAGGCTACCTATAGGAATGTGACCAGAAGGAGGAGTGTTAGGAGAAGAGGGTTACAACAGAATTCATTACATAAAAGGGATGAAAAATCAGGAAGAAATCAAGAGTATATGTAAGAATTTAAGAAGGGAACAGAATAAGGATCCATTTTTAGTATTGGTGAAAACTGAACATAGAGAGAGGGGTAATGATAAGATGCAAAAATATTATTGTGTATTTGATGGACTATTGTTCAGAAGGAGAGAGGAAACGTCAGATGTGTGGAGAGTATGCTGGCCGGAGGAAAATGTAGTAGCATTAATTGATTGCATACATTTAAGTTATGGGCATTGTGGAACAAAGAAATGTTTGGAGAAATTGATAGAATCAGTGTATTTTAACAATGTGGCAAGGAGGATCCATGCAAGATTGAAGACGTGTGACCTCTGCCAGAAGGTGAAGGTAACAAATCAGAAGAGTAGGGGTCTGATGCAATCCATTTATCCAAAAATACCTTAGAAATTGTGGCTTTGGATTTCTATGGTCCATTAACTAAGACTATGGGAGGTTTTTTTATATATTTTAGTAGCAGTAGATGTATTTTCAAAATTTGTAAAATTATATCCTCTGAGAAAAGCTACAGTGAAAGCAGTGTGCCACAAAATGATTAAGGACTATTTTGTAAAGATACGCAAACCAAAGGTTATACTGTCAGATAATGGGTCTCAATTCTTGTCAAAGAAATGGAAGACGAGTATGCAAGAGCAAGGAGAAGAATTAAGATATATTACAGCATACCATGCAGCAGGCAATCCAGCCGAACGCTATATGAAAGATATAGGTAGACTCTGTAGGACATTCTGCCATGACAAACATAGTAGTTGGGGAAAGTACGTACCTGACATTGAAAATGTTTTAAATAACCTGGGGCATGAAAGTACAGGATTTATCCCAAATGAAATAATGATGGGAATAAAAGAGGCTAACATATTTGAAGAAATATTAACTTCCCTTCAAGAAAGCCACATGGTCTAAAAATATTACAGTACATTCGGATAGTGGCATCGCAAACTGCACAGGGATGAGTACATTCTGTACCAGATAATACGTACAAAATCCTACGGATCCCAAACAGAGGTCACACAATTGCAGTGGGTAACAAACCATACCCACAACATTCCCAAAGGCATCAAGAGAGCTAGTTATTCATAACGGCTTAATCGAAGTAATTTTCAATATAGAATAAACGTTGTAAGACAGACAATGAGTAACCCAACTGCAGGACCGAACAGCAATGACGCAGCAGAACTCATCGAAGAAACACTTGAGTCTGGGACCAAAGAATGGCGGGACTAGTTATGAATGTAGCGCAATGGAACTCACGTTTTATTAAAAGTAACAAACACTGACTCGTACGTTTGTTGGGCCAACCAGGTATATCAGTATTTGCGACGTCTGGAACGTGGTTGCTGCTGTATCAACCATTTCTTTTTCGTCGGTTTAATGTAATTCGAGTCAACAGAGAGGACGGATACGGAAGAAGTGCAATTATCATAAGAAAAGGAATCCGGAATAAAATTCAAGGAAACTGAATGCACGAGATATCACTCCAAGCTGCTACAGCTACGTTGTAAGGACGGGAATAAAATAAAAGTAAAGCCCATTTGCAAATGGCTACGGAAGACTGTAACGAAAAAACAGCTACGTCATATAGATTATGGGTATGTGACCACATTGTCAATGTGTAAAACTTTATTAGCAGTGACAACGGCCACGGAAGCCTACACCTTCAACAGATTACGTTGTTTCATTCGATAGCGCATTTTATGATATTATTAGGTGATTTTAATGACCATCAACTTGATTGAGGCTCAGAGCAAGAAAATAGCGTTGGCAAAATGATACCGGAGATTGTTGACGAAGATAATCGTTTTGAAAGACGGTTCTCCGATTAGGGCAGCTGCACCGAATGAAGTACTAAGTGCTATAGATGTACGAATGTTTCGTGTCACCGAGTTTAACATTAGACTTCACATGGCTGGTAGTCGCAGAACCCCTGGGATCTGATCACTTACCATCCATTGTCAGATGCCAGTGGCAGGGTGCATACGTGGTGTAATGTGGCCAGCCTACCAGTGGAGCTTTCCGAAAGCAAACTGAAAAAATTACACTACCACGCTTTCGCGTAATAGACTTCTTTTTTCAGAATTTTGAGGAACAAGTAAAGACTAACGGAAATTCGCTGTTTTTAAGTGAACAAGCTGCAGTGTTTTCTACTCCATAAAATACACCCTTTGTTCCGAAAACGAAAACATTGCCAGAGTGCTGGGATGAGGAATGCAGTAATGCATTGCTGGACCATGTACCTTAATGGACCTCAGGCGAAAATAAAGGTAATACTAAAAAAATAAGAAAAATCCCTATGTATTGAGTTGTGCAGCAACCTTAAGAGGGACGTACCCAGTTGAAACACCTGGCAACGAATGAACCGTTAGAGCCAAGAACAACAATAGTGCGCCTGCTGAACGAAAAGTTTGCTGCTACGGAGCTCAAATGGTGCCTTGTTATTTAGGAGAACAGATGCCACAGGAACTGACAATACAAATCGTCAGAAGTTCCCTTATCGTTGAAAGGGAGGAACCATCTTTGTTGTACATTTAATGATATTTGGAAGAAACGAATTGATATTCCCGAATAGCAAAGATCACGAATAATACTGGAAGACAGAGTAAACCGTCTTGTAAAGCAACCAAAATTGTTGAAATGTGTGTGAAATCTTATGGGACTTAACTGCTAAGGTCATCAGTCCCTACTTAACATAAATTATCCTAAGGACGAACACACACACCCATGCACGAGGGAGGACTCGAACCTCCGCCGGGACCAGCCGCACAGTCCATGACTGCAGCGCCTAAGACCGCTAGGCTAATCCCGCGCGGCGTAAAGCAAACGCTTATAGACTTATTACACTCCTAAGCTGCATACAGAAAGCACTGAAAGGATGTTGAGACGTGGACTTGAGCGGTAGTATGAGCACCAGAATCTGTTCCCGAAACAAATTTTGGTTTTCGGAGAGGGCACGGCATGAGCGAAAAACTACTGAAATGGGCAACCGATATCCAGTATGTCTCAGCCGAAAATGTCATTGCTGTTCTTACTGACACATGCAGCGCGAATGATATTGGTCTTTCCTTCTTGGGGGATCACAATTAAATTGAATTTTTGAAAGGAATTTCCGTCATTTTACTGTTAATTGTTCATTTATTTTACACATTTCTGATTTCCGCTTTGTAGCCAACGTCAAGTGCATGGTGACATGTTAAAATATGTCTAACCTTCCTGTGACGACACATCGTCGAAAAAAAGGTATTTTTTCTGTAATACTACAACTGGTCTATGCGACCATTCCAACATGCAGTTTAGAATCGCTACAAAGTCAAAATCATGAATGTGTAAAATAAATGAACAATTAACAGTAAAATGGAGGAACCAGGGAACAATTATCTATGCATCCCCTACTTTTCTATATATTTATTGAGGACCTATACGACAGTTCTAATGACCAGTGTATGTATTGAGCGAGTGACATCCCTCATAGTGGACTGCAGAAGACGGCTCAAGCTATGCCTAGACTTGACACATACTTGACAAAGAATGATTTTCATATATCATCTAGCAAGTAATCGTTTCTACGCATCACCATACATAACGTTCCTCCCAGGGCAACGCTGTAGCTTTAGTTGTATGAACTACGAGTCAAGACAGTACTCTAATATCTCAGACCCCATGTCGATCACAAACTTCGGTGGAAGACACGTATTGAAAAAAGTATCCACTGATATATTGCGATCTATCACTGGTTGGAGCTGAAGAGCGGATGCAGACGTCGGACTAAGAATGTATCATACCATGATACGTCCGTAAATGGATTATAATTTTTTTCTTGTTTTCGATCACCTATGGATACATGTCTAATACTATTACACAAACGTCAACACAAAGCACAAGAGTATGCCTGGGTGCAAAGCAGTCTACATCGTCTAACGCTCTTTTAGTTGAAGCAAATGATTCTCCTCTACATTCCAGTCGAAAATAGCTGAGTACAAATTATTACTAAAATAGTTCCACTTCACAGAAAACCAGATATTTCAACATATCTATACCTTGACGGGGTTGTCCCATATGTTCTGCTCCTCTTACTGTCGCATACATGAAAACCAGTCTATTTCTAGAACGAAGCCTATTTCAACAACAGTTAGTCTGTTTTGAAGCAGAGTAACGTACCAGTTTTTTGGAATCAGAAGTTGTGTGTGATATGGCTGTGGTTATTAAAATAAATGCACTCTGGCGGAGTAACTGTCCAAACACAAGAACGCAACATTACTCCCCAAGGATGCTACGAAGAATGGAGATGGAACGGTTGTGTTTACTGGGATAGCAGCTGCCACGTTCGCATGAAATTCAGGATCTTCACGAGAGCTGCATCAAACCAGTCTCAGGACTCAAGACCACAACAACAACAAGAAACTAACGACTATGACAGCCAAGATTTTGGATATTCTTCGAGTCCTTCTATGAGCAGAGAAGCACTTGAGTTCTGAGTCCGTTATCGTTTCTGATTCCATATTAGCGCTGGAACTACTGAGACATCTGCACTACCAGAGATCTATCAATAGCATTTGGCCTCATGAATCTGATAGCGCAGGTCACAAATTGGAATCAGGAAGTTACCATTTTTTGGGTAAATACCTGGCAGTAGGTACCCGTAAGTTAGCCAAAGCGGCCATGTATGACGGAGCTAGGGAACTGTCTGCTGCAGATGTTTTGATCGTTGTTAAATGGACAACCATTGGAAACACAGAATTGCACGAGACCTCCAAATACAAAGGGAAAGATTATGTGAAAGTGAACCCAGTACTGAGCCCTAACTTCTGGAATGCGAGAAATCGATGTTCTAGAAGACTCACGAATACTTCCAAGGCAACACACATTCAACCATGGCTAACAGTTTACAGGATAAAGCGTCAGAGAAAATTGGGACACCTGCATTAAAAATGTTATGCTTAAAAATTTGTGAAGCAAGTGTAGAAGTAGTTCGTTACGTGTAAATTATGCATGTTTTGCCACTGATCGCGTGGCACAAAGATGTACTCTAAACTCTTTCTACAATACCTCATTAAATTATTGAAGTACGGTGTCTGTCCTTCATAGTATTTGTCGACCTCGAGAAACGTTCGACAACGTCAAATAGTGCAAGATATTCGAAATTTATAGAAAAGCAGGGGTAAGAAAGGTAATGTAAAATACGTACAAGAACCAAGAGGGAATAATAAGCTTCGAGGCGAAGATCGAAGTGCTCGGCTTGAAATGGATATAAGACAGGGCTACAGTATTTCAACCCTAGTGTTCTATCTACTTACCGAAGAATCAATGATGCAAATAAAAGAACGGCTCGATGGCAGGATTAAAATTGAAGGTGAAAGGATATCAATAATAAGATCCGCTGACAACATTTCTATCCTCAGTGACAGTGAAGAATAATTACGGGATCTACTTAATTGAATGAATGTTCTAATGTGCACAGAACATGTAATGAGGGTAAATTGTAGAAACACGGAAGTAATGAGAAGCAGTAGAAATCATAACAGTGAAAACTTAATATTAGGTTTTGGTGAGTGCAAAGTAGAGGAAGATAAGGAATTCTGTTACCCAGGCATCAAAATAACTCATCAATGGCGGAGCAAGGACGACATAAAAACAGGCTATCACTGGAAAAAAGGCATTCCTGGCCAAGAGAAGTCTACTAGTATCGAACATAAGCAACAAAAGCTTCAATTTGAGGAAGAAATTTCCGTAAATGTGCATTTGGAGCACAGCATAGTATGGCAGTGAAATATGGAGTGTGGGAGAAACAGAAAAGAAGAGAATCGAAACATATCTATATCTACATCTGCGTGATTACTCTGGTATTCACATAAAGTGCCTGGCAGATGGTTCAATGAACCACTTTCAAGCTGTCTCTCTATAGTTCCATTGTCGAACGGTGCGCGGGTAGAACGAGCAGTTAAATTTTTTTCTGTGCGAGCTCTCATTTCTCTAATATTATCTTGACGATTATTTCTCCCTTTGTAGGAGAGTGCCAACAGAACGTTTACACAATCGGAGGAGAAAACTGGTGATTGAAATTTCATGAGAAGATCCCGTCGCAACGAAAAACGCCGCAGTCTTAATTATTGCCACTCCAATTCACGTATCATGTCTGTGGCACTATCTCCCCTATTTCGCGATAGTACAAAACGAGCCGACCTTCATTGAACTTTTCCGATGTCATCCGTCAGTACCACCTGATGCGCACGCATCCCACACCGCACAGCAATACTCCAGAATGGGGCGGAAAAGTGTGGTGTAAGGAATCTCTTTAGTAGACCTGTAGCACCTTCTAACTGCTGCCAATGAATCGCAGTCTTTGGTTTCCTCTACCAACAACATTATCTGTGTGATCGTTACAATGTAGGTTATTTGTAATTGTAATCCCTAAGTATTTAGTTGACTTATAGCGTAATCGAAATTTAGCGGATTTCTTTTAGTACTCGTGAATAACTTCACATTTTTCTTTAATCAGGATCAATTGACACTTTTCGCACTACACATATATCGTATATTAATCATTTTGCAATTCGTTTTGGTCATCTGATGACTTTACAAGACGGTAAATGACAGCACCATCTGCAAATAATCTAAGATGGTTACTCAGATTGTCTCCTATGTCATTAATATGGATGAGGAACAATAGAGGGTCTATAACACTTAATTGGCGAACAAAGGATATTACTTCTGTTTTACTCGATGACTTTCCGTCTGTTATTCTGTACTACGAACTGTGGTCTTTCTGACAGGAAAACACGAATCCAGTCGCGAAACTGAGGCGATATTCCATAAGCACGCAGATTGGTAAGAAGAAGCTCGTGAGGAACGGTGTGGAAAGCCTTCCGGAAATCTAAAAATATGCAATCAATTTGACATCCCCTGTCGATAGCACTCATTACTTCATGAGTATAAAGAGCTAGTTGTGTTTCACAAGAACGATGTTTTCTGAATCCGTGCTGACTACTTGTCAATAAGTCGTTTTCTTCTACGTAACTCATAATGTTCGAACACAGTATATGTTCCAAAACCCTACTGCAAAAACCGGCCGCTGTGCTACGGTCGCAGGTTCGAATCCTGCCTCGGGCATGGATGTGTGTGATGTCCTTAGGTTAGTTAGGTTTAAGTAGTTCTAGGTCTAGGGGACTGATGACCTCAGATGTTAAGTACCATAGCGCTTAGAGCCATTTGAACCATTTGAACCTACTGCAAATCGACGTTAGTGATATGGACCTGTAATTCAACGGATTACTCCTATTTCCCGTTTCAATGTGAGTGTGACTTGAGCAATTTCCAGTCTGTAGGTGCGGACCTCTCTGTGAGCGAGCGATTGTATATAATTGCTAAATATGGAGCTATTGTATCAGCACACTCTGAAAGGAACCTGACTGGTATGCAATGTGGACCGGAGGCTTTGCTTTTATTGATTTAAGCTGCTTTGCTGCACCGATGATATCTTCTTCTATGTTTCTCATCTTGGCAGTTCTTCTTGATTGGAATTCAGGAATATTTACTTCGTCTTCATGGGTGAAGGAGATTCGGAATACCGTTTCTAATAACTCTGCTTTATTGGCATTGTCATCAGTGACTTCACCGTTGTTATCGCGCAGTGAAGGTATTGATTGCGTCTTGCCACTGGTGTGCTTTTTGTATGACCAGAATCTCTTTGCGTTTTCTGCCAGATTTCCAGACAGAATTTCGTTGTGGGAATTATGAAAAGCATCTCGCATTGAAATACGCGCTATATTTCGAACTTCTGTAAAACTTTGCCAATCTTGTGGATTTTACCTTCTTTTAAATTTGGCAGGCTTTTTTCGTTGCTTCTGCAACAACGATCTGACCCGTTTTGTGTACCATGGGGGATCAGTATCATCGTTTATTAATTTATGCGATGGGTATTGTCGTATGTCCGACCTTTGTATCTGCACAGCGAGTGTACTAATGCGTGAAAACGTAGCTTACCACTTAGTGCGCAGATGGACAGAACATCTGAACTGTCTTCTCAAGTCCAGGGTGTCAAAAAGACATTCTAAATAAATATGACCCTGGCACTGTAAGGCAGTTAATATCACCTGCTGATCGTAGCAGAAATCATTAGAAATGCTGCTGCCACGTACCTAGAATGCATGAATTAATAAAAGTGAAAGGTTGGGGTCTGTTCTAGAAAGACAAAGCAGCTATTCCCTTTTTTTATTCTGCATATAATTTATCAACTATTGCTTTCATGGGTCAAGTGTTAAACTACAATCATGTTCAATTACTTTTGACACTCAGTAACAAAATATTTAGATCTTGGACATATTGAAATGACAGGTATTAAAAACGTTATCTCTACACATGAAAATTTTGAATCACAGGAAAGAATGATTAATAAAATCCTCATCAGCTCATTTAAATCTGCGTTGTCGTAGCTGGTCAATGCACTGAGTTGTTGGAGAATAAATTTACTTTTTGAACCAATGAAAAAACTCCCATGTACTCAATGTGGGGGTATCCTGGCTTTTGATAATTCAGTGGCCAAAGCGTATGTAAGTTGGAGTGAGCAAAATGTAGACTTATTTCCTGTGGCCTAATGCGTGATGGTACTTTAACAAACGTAATCTGCAATGGTGTTGTCTCCGTGCTGGATCTGAAACGCTAATGCCCTACTCTGGCCTTGACTGAATTCACTCAGTTGCAACTTTCCTGCGTTCCGTAGAACGTTAACCTTTCCCTAGTCGAAATAATGGCTACTGCACACTCGCTATGGGTTGGAGTTACGTCACAATTTATTTGCCCGCAAAATTCCCGCAGGAATAATTAACTACCGCTTTGCTACCTCTCTCAACGATACATCAACCGTATCGTCCTCACTTCGCAGAAAGCAAAGTGCTTAACGTCCTTACTTATTTCCACACACTTGTGCGGTCCGCCGCGAGACGAGAGAGAGAGATAGATCCTTAGGGTCTCAAAATGCTTTTATATAATGGCGATCTCCCCACCATGTCGCACCTGCGTCGCCAAGTATGGCTTCAGCCAATCACCATCTCGCTAAAGGTAAATACATTTTTACTTTTCCTGCTGGGTCGCAGCCTAACTGTCTTAATGACTTGCAGCCACTTACCCTCTATCCTGGCCTTATTTACGTTAAAAGGAATAATGTATTGCTATAGCTTTATCCCTTTCTGCGCTGAAGCTCGCCGTTCTCTGGCTAAATGGGAGTTTTACGATATTATTAACCACCTGCTCGGTTCGTCTCCAAAATGCGTTTCACTTTAACATGTTTGCTCATGCCAGTCCTTATATTAGTAGATACAGTTTTGTTAGTTTTAGGTACATCAGATTAACTGCAATTTATTTTGTTTTCTGAGGATGTCATACTGTATCGTCCTATCGTTATGGATCAAGCTCATGTAAGGACCGTAAAATCCGGATGCCTTACAATATCACTCAATTGTCCTCTTTATTATCTCTCTGAAATCATTCCACATCTTTTCTACACTTACGTGATCAGATCGGAAGTAGTGGAGACAGTCTCTTAAAAAGGCATTAAGAGTATTTTTATCGACTTTTTAAAAATAGATGTACTTTGCATTTATTTTTTATGGTTGTAGGTGTTACGGTATTCAACCCAGCAGCAACTGCGTTGTGGTCACTAATGCATGTAACTGTCATGATATTCCCTATTTGTCCAAGATTATTAGTTGCTAAGAGGTCAAGTATGCTTTTGAAACCATTTACGCTTCGAGTGGGCTCATGAGTTAATTGTTCAAAATAATTTTCTGAGAAAGCATTCAGTACAGTATTGCATGGTGTTTTATGCCTGCTGCAGGCTTTAAACGTATAATTTTTCCAGCATATCGAGGGTAGATTGGAGTAATTGTATGATTGGGGTACCAATTTGAAATGAGACTCAAGTTTTCTTTGAACTGTTCAGCAACTATATCTTCTGAGACGGAGAGTCGGTAAAACGATCCAATTAATAGCTTAGTTCGATTGTCAGTATAACTTCTACCCATACTATTTTGCAGGAACTAACTAATTCAGTTTCGCTACAAAGTAAACTTCTGACAGCAATAAATATGAGATGTGAAGCCATAGAAGAATGTTGAAAATCAGGTGAATTGACAAGGTAAGGAATGAGAAGGTTCTCCACAGAATCGGCAAGGACATGTAGACATGGAAAACAATGACAAGAACGGACAGTGACAGGACACCTATTAAAACATCACGGGATAAGTTCTGTGGTACTAGAGGAAGCTGTAGAGAATAAAAACTGTAGAGAAAGACAGAGATAATTTAGGATGTATGGTGCAAGAGCTATTCTGAGATGAGGAGGTTAGCGCTGGAGACGAATTCGGGGGAGGCCACATTAGACCAGTCATAAGATGGATGACTGAACAAAAACCAGAGATGCCCGTAGTATAAACTTCCGTAGTTTTGATCTGACCATACTAACTCAGGATACACGTTCATGCAGGTGTTGAAGTCTCGCGCCCCAAGTCTCACCTCCAAAGCTCTTAACACGTTATACCTGAGTTGTATATGCTGTTCATCGACTTTGCCGGGAGACTGTATGCTCAAAGAGACATAAGTGGGATGTCTTTCTTTCGTTATTTGGAGTAGAAGCTCTCAGCAGACTTTTTTTGTGTCCGTTGTTCTCCAGACAGTAACCAAAAGCTGTAACGGATGTATCCATTTTACGCTATCTTCCTTCAGGGCTGTCACGTCTTGTGTAAATACATAGACCATCACCGTCTCGTAGTAGTTGCTATCAAAAGTGGTGTGCTTATCAGCGTGTAGAAACTTAACACTATTGCCAAGAATCTTGAGGGATTCACCTACACGTCTTTCTTGGTCCTACGCTGTTATTACCAACATTCACGCAAAGTTCTCTGTCCTCAAGTAGAGAAATGAAAGTAAAGGAGATATTCCGCCACTCTATCTTCTTGGTTAATACGTAAGTAGAGGTCAACTGCAACAGCATCATAGACCTCCTGAACATCCTATAAAACGCTATCAGTAAGTTGTTGCTATTGGGGAAAACTGAATATCAATAATAGTTTATGGATCACAGGTTCTGTTTCATTTCGGGAAGCCATTAGTTCAGTCTGTAAAGACCCGTCACGTTCGTCTTACCACTATTCAATGATATGTCCTATAATTCTTTCCAGTACATTCGAGGAGCATGACTTTAGTGCGTAGGTCTATATTACGACAAATCATCTGGGAGTCTTCCCCGCTTCAAAACTAGAACAATTCGCGCTGTCTTCGGTTAAAGGGCGAAATTCCTACTGCACCAAAAATTACTTTTCTTGTCCTGTAAAAAGATGCCGCATATGCTGAACGGTGATGTCAGAACCCAGTGCTGTACTTGTGCCAAATAACAGCGATCGATTTATTTCCGTTATTGTTTGGGCTAAACTAGGAAATGATTGCTACTGCATCAGTTTTAATAAAAGAGAGTTTCACAGAGTCAGCTGTAGAGACGTTGTACAAACATTCCCATCATCCATCATAGTAATTGTGAAGGTCACAGGGCTGGACGTCTGTGTCTGAAACCTCCTGGTATGATTTTTTTTTTTCAACCAAACGAAGTGGACCGCTTATTTAAACACTTGCAAAATTACTTCCAGTTTTTCGTTTTCTTTTCCCTAAGTCTTCAGACTTTTACATGCGCTCTACTGTAGTTAAGTAATTTGCTACTGTCGCTTGTTGTGTATATAATTTTGGTGAGGTCCTACGCTCTTCCACCGCATTTTTATATGCGTGCCGCCAATGTGGTGGTTTCTTATCCCTTCGAGCTTACTGTATACTCAGTGGGGTTGACATCCCCGCTGCTTCTTCAGTATTTTTTTTTTCTGACACTGATGTAATACGCTAGCGGCTTTCTCTACGACTCTTTTGATTATTATCATTTATTATTACCGTTTCTGTTTGCTCTAGTTCGCCCTGCACATGTTACAACGTTGGCTGTTGCATGTAATCAATGTACCAGCTATTAGTGGTATAAATTTAAGGGTGACTAGTGAATTGTTCGATCCTTAAGAATTCTCCGACACGTGCTATGTTAAAGTTGTAGGCGTGGATGCAGAAGCAAATTACCGGTCAGCTGCACTGTTCATTTGCCCTTTGCTTTAAATATCACTAAGTTACTTTCGACAAATTTTTTCGCAACTAATCTTACAAAACTATTCTCTGCTATCTAAGCTATCCTATCTCATGCTCGACGATGTGATCCGAAGTTACTCATTATTATTAATTACTTGTTAGAACTGAAATTTTCGAGAGTAAGGAGATGATCACTAGTGATATTGAAACACGTATGTATTCATTACCAGCGATGGCGAGGCATGACAGAATCTCTGACCAGAGTATTTTATCGTTGCTAGTCTGCGCTTGACCGCGCGAGTCGACAGTTGGAGAGTAGTAGCAGTCTGGTGCAGTTGCGTGTAGCGAGTCGGCAGGAACAGTAGTTGCACTCTGTCTGTAGTAGTAGTCAGTCGGCAGTAGTTGTAGCGAGTGGACGGTTGTACTGAGCAGGCGTCGCCATGCGTCGACGGCGTGCTGTTCTTCCGAATCTGGTCAGGATTGTGGTGGACGATGTGTATTATTGTAGAAGGTAATGAAGCAGAATTGCGCTCAGCTAATAACGTGTGGTAATTGTAATTCATTTGTTCAAGAAATGCCCCAATAATAATTTTTTTATATAGTAAATCTTTTAAAGAAAAGTAATCATTTCAATTTAAAGAATTTTTCCACTCTTTTGAAGAAAAAGCATTCATTTCAATTTAAAGGATATTTCCTATGCCTTTCCTCCAAGAATCAAAATTAAATATAGGCCAGCATTGCACGGAGCTGTGCCGAAAAATAAGAGCAGATATAGATGCAGTTTTACTGACGTAACAATTTTGGTTTTTCTATTCAGGTTTAATTATTTGACAGGGCTGAAGGTCAGCGTTGCTGCCCTTATATGATTTATCAGGTTTAATTGTTTGTGTTGAAATGTTACATTCAGTTCATGGTTCATTATTTAATTAATATCATTGTGGGTTTATGATCAATCATCATTCCTTAATTTTGTGGGGAGATTACATTTGGGCCATTATTATTCTTTAACTTTGCAAGGAGGTTACGCTTGGCTCACATTTTTATTATTCACTTTTGTGGGACTTTCAAATTTCTTGTGGGGAGGTTACAATATCTTTATTTGCCATTGTGTGTACTAGGATGGGAAAAACGGACTGGTTAAGACAGATACCGGTATTTTAGTTCGGAATAACCGATACTTTTCGGTATTTAACCCGTCTCGATTACAACAGGTGTTTTTTTTCTTTTTAGTAATAACCGAGTAAAAAACCGAAATATCAGTCATCTGTAGTTTCTTCTTTGAATAAAGATTTTAAAACACTAATTTTTTATTGTAAAATTTGGATTATGACAGAAAATGGGAAAAGCGGTCAATGCTATTTTAATAACAATGCCGAAGAAACGAGCAACAAATACATCGCATAAGAACTGGTACAGCACTGCCGGGAAAACAATGTCCCTGTTGGCGTCCTTTCTGGGCGTGTACGTGGAAGACTAGTCATCATCTGGTCTGTACGGTACATTCCTGATGTCTTGGTCAGACATCAATTTTATTGCAGAATGGCACCAGCCACAGTCTGTAAATGTTCTTACGGAGTGACGTAGCAGTTACGTGCAGTGCTTCATTTGCTGTAAAAGAAAAATCTTGAATCTACCTGGTCTGTGAAATAATAAAAGAGGATGGAAATTACGGTAGCAGTAATAAATTAATAATTTAACAAAAATCCATTCATAGCGAACAATAAATACAGAAATTTGCTTATCTGCTACCTGTGTCTACGTACTATGCCTTTATCTGCTTGTAGCCTTTGAACGCAGACATTAATACGAAAAATGGAGTTGTTCAGTCTCAGTTTTCACTATTTAGCAATTACTATTGGCTATGTCCAAATCCTGGAATGATCTCTGATTACAACATGATTTTTGAGCAGAGTCATACAAAATTAAAATTAGTCGGAGAACACTGATGATTCTATTGTAGTATTCATTCACTTCTTAGTTTTCGAGAAGAGCAGCGAATTGTGGACGGTCTAAGTGTTCTTTTATTTTCCTTCTTTATTTAATGTATCTTGAAACTGGGAGAGCCAAGATTTTTCAGTCCTGGTTCGATTTGCGCGTTTACTACAGGAAATGTTAGGAATAAAGAACCGAAAGTCGGTTATTTCATAAACCGGCTGTTTTGAGAGGTTGTAACGGTCTAGTTAAACTGACGTGAAAAAATAACGGTGTAATTGAAAACAGGTTGCTTTGGCGGCAGCCGCCATTCCTACGAAGATTATGTCAACGTTTTCATTATCTGCTAGAACGGAGACACATGTGTATCGAAATTCTGCATGAGTTGACAGTAAATTTAAAATTTTACATGACATCCTTTGTACAGTTAAAAGCACTATTCCACCATTACCATATTCAGTGACATAAACGTTCTTTGACAAAGAGCCTATTGCTATGGTCCGGCAAATGGGAATAAGCAGAAAGGAAACGGTGGAACTTGTCTGATATTTGCGTGATTTTGTTGCGAGCATTTCTGCAAAGTGACTGAAAGACGTTGAAACCACAAACAAGCGTCAGAGTACTGGATGTGGAGGTCTAGTATTGCCCACTCTATACAGCCAGACAGGCGATGGTATGTGGAAAATCTGACTGCAGAGTACAATACCTGAGCAGGAATCGCTATCCCAGCGCACCGTTCATTTTACATTATTGAACATCTGCCTCCGCAGCATACGTCCTTTACGTGTTCCTATATTGACCGAATGAGGTCGGCAGTCATGACTGCCATGGGCACGCGATCGTGGGTAATGGATCGCAGATTGATGCAAAGGCGTCGTCTGGTCGGATAAATCTTGTTTATTGTTATACCAGGTCGATAGTCGTGGCCGAATCAACAGTCCGAGTGAACAGTCCCAATGAACAGTCATCCAGGCACACTGATGTTGAAATATTCACCGCAGTGCTGACGCTGGTCAGGGTGGAGGGGGGCGCGTGGGGACAGTATCAAGATATCGGGATCATTCACCAGGGCTTACAGCAGCTCTTCCGTAGTGACAGACGACACCATGAAAACTGTGGACTCTATGCCAGACGGAAATGGCATCTTCCAGTAGGATTACCACGTACGAAGGCCGCAACGGGCTACAGTGGTTTTGAGGAAGATGATACTGAATTGAGGTCGAAGTTCTGGTCACCAAATGAACCTGAAGTGTGGCCGGTGGAAAACATCTGGGATACTCTCGAGCACCAACTCCGCGCCCGTAATCCGACGGCAACCTTTCCGTTCGCATTTGGTGCCACATACCTCCAGAAACGTACTGAGGACCTGTTGACCAAATGTCGCGTAGAGTTGCTGCTGTATTGTGTTCCAGAAGTTGATCTACACTCTTTATTAAGCTGGTGGTCGCAGTATTGTGGCTAACGACTGCAGTCAAAGTGGTACCTTTTCAAAAGTTAGCATCTCCAAAGGGCTGTCGATAATCATTCGTAACATTCTCAAACGTAAGTCACATCATGATTATGAACAACGGAGGAGACTTCTAATGAACACAGATTGGCTACATGGCCGGTCAGAATGTAAAATGTATATAATTATGTGGAGTTTGAACCAGTCTAACCATCTTGTATAAAGTAAAACTTCAACGGATGTATATGCAATCCATTTGAATGCAATTCAATTACTGCGCACTGTTCATACAGACTACCAGCACATCGATTCGAAAACTGTGAAAGACCTTCATATCGCTGTTGTAGGTCACTAGTAGTAGAAATCCAAGGTATTGTATAGCGGCTTGTCCATTGTCACGATAGATGTCGTTGAAGGCAATAATATTTAAGGATGTGGCACTATGTGTTTATACAGAGTAACCTGGAAAATACACTTACGGAATAGAAGTCATGTCATAGCAACACGCAAACATATAGAAGGCGGTAGTATTGCGTACACAAGGTATAAAAGCGCAGTGCATAGTCAGTTTTACTCAGGTGATTCATGTGAAAAGGCTTCCGACTTGATTATGCCCCCATGACGGGAATTAACAGACTATGAACGCGGATTGGTATTTGGGAGCTAGAGGCATGGGACCTCCCATTTCAAAAATAGTTAGCGAATTCAAATCCACTGTATCAAGAGTGTGCCGAGAATACCAAATTCCAGCCATCTCATCACGGGCAACTCAAGTGTACAACAGCCTCCACTTAACGAACGAGAGCAACTGCGTTTGCGTATAGTTGTTAGTACTAATAGGCAAGAAATACTGCGTGAAATAACAGCGGACATCAATGTGGTACGTACGATCAACGTGTCTGCTAGGAGAGTGCGGCGAAATTTGACACTGATTGGCTACCGCAGCATACGACAGACGCAAGTGCCTTTGCTAACAGCACGACATCGCCTGCAGCGTGTCCCCTAGCCTCTTGACCGTATCGGTTGCACACTACACTGCTGGAAAAACGTGACCTGCTCAGATGAGTCCCAGTTTCGGGAGATACTGTTGACGGGGAGCCGTGGTGTACTGTAGCGATTTGGTTATTAATCAAAACGTTCTCCGTCCCAGGTTCGACCCCCGCCGCGGCCTAAATGTTGATGAATAATCAGCATCATAAGAAGTCATTCTCATTCTGCCAACGTCCTTGTCGAAGAGGACGGAGCAGCGGATAGAGGTTCTGGGCACTCCCTTGCCCTTGCGGTGGGAACTGCCCTTAAAGGCGGGAGAATCAGCAATGATCAGTGGCATGAGGATGCAGAACGCAATGGAAAGCACTACATTACAGACACGTAACGTGTGTCCTCGGCACATGTGACACGCTACGAGTGTCAGGATGCTCTCTAATTTGGTAAAAGATTCCGATATAGTCCCGCATTCGGATCTCCTGGAGGGGACTGTTATGTGAGAAGTGACCATGAGAAATGGACTGAATAAACAATGAAAGCATAACGTTCTACGAGTCGGGGCGCGGAATGTTACAAGCTTAAACGTGGTAGGGAAAACAAAAAATCTGAAAAGGGGAATGCAAAGGCTCAATCAAGATATAGCAGGGGCCAGTGAAGTGAAATGGAAAGAAGACAAGGATTTCTGGACAGATGAGCATAGGTTAATATCATCAGCAGCAGGAAATTGTATAACGTGAGTAGGATTCGTTATGAATAGGAAGGTAGGGCAGAGATTGTGTTACTGTGAACAGTTCAGTGATATGGTTGCTCCGTTGACAACACTGTCAATCAACGCGAAGCCTAATAATTGTTTGCTTAAGGTACAGAGCTGGACTAACGCGTTATTGACTTGCTCATTTACTGAAATTCTTTCTCTCGAATAAGCTATCCAGTTTTTTGGACACTGTAGTCATTTGTTCAGTTGTAGACGTACATCACATTGTAGAAGTACATCACGTCTATTGATTTCTGCTCCATTCGGCCATTCGGATAACTTCTTCGTTGTTCAATTAGAGTGTATTTTCTGAGTAAATTTTATTTTGCACAACCTGTAGTAAACAGTGGTTAGAAGTGTGCATGAATTCTTCATGACTAATGGAAGTTACTTTCCGAATTAGCATTTTACATACCGCTCTTGTTGTTGTTATTCTTCTTCTTCACCTTTTTCCAGGCTGGCCAGCAGACCGGCTCCCGCCGTTAATCCGCCGTGAGGATTCGTTCCAAGGCCAGCGCGCCTACCCTTCCAGGAAACAATGCTTTAACTGGCACGGCTTTCCCAGCGGCGCATTCCATCTTCAGCCCACTGCGAAGTGACGGTTATTGCCTCTGAAACACTTAAATGCGGGAGGTATTTGAAAACTCGATAGCGATATCTCAGTTCCGTACAACACTATTCACAGCTCAGGCTGCGGGTTGTTTGCGTAACAGCCGGCGGCTGCCGGTGTGGCGGCCGGGGTGTCAGCGCCGGCTGACGGATGTGCACACCTTTTCTGCGCTGATCCGGATTTAAAGCGCGGAGCCTCGCTGCAAATCAGCCGGACTGTGCGGCGTTGCCCGCGTGCCCTCGCCTCCGGCCTAAACTCCTCGCCTATGAGGGAACACGCGGCTCGTTAACGTCCGTCTATATCACCTCTACACCGCACTCTTTCCTAAAGCACGTCCGCAAATAAAATAAACCGAAGCGCCCGTGGCTCACAACCCGGCACGTTGTTGCCAGTCCGAAGCCTACAGTAGGTAACTCACTTCGTACTGTGGCTGATACAACAGGCCCCCATTGCATGGAATAGGAATGGCCAGGGCAGGAGAGTGCATCCTGGGTACGCTATGTAAGCGCCACTTACCCATTCGAATTTTGAAAATAAAAAGTGATAAAGAACTCAGATTTTAATCATTCCCCTATTTTCTGGAAACACAGAAGTTCGTTCCGCAATTCGCGTTTCTACAATGAAAAAGCTACAACTCTGACCGTTGATCTGACAGCTGCTTGTTGTGCCATTTGCGTGATGGAGCGGATGAACTACAGGTAGGTTATTCAGCGATATGGGAAATCTGCAAGTCTTCTGCTCCCAAATGGTTACCTTACGCATGGCAAATGACTTTTTTCACGTGAAGGTGTTAATATTTCTCGATTTACAGTCATCGCATTCAGCTACAAGAAGCTGTTCTCAGAGCATTTGAAAAGACGGTAGTAGGAGGGTGATGGTGTGAGGTACCGGTAACAAATGGTTTATTCGATCGAGAGAAGGCCCTTCCCCGCGATTTGCTGCTGTGTTCGGAAGAAATGTGCCAAAATGATAAACGTCTGTTATTAATATTATAAAAACCAAACACTGACTTTAATTTCATTTCATACAAAAGCATCTCTCAATAGCAGGCTATCATTTCATTATTTCAAAAATATTAGTTACCAGCAGAATAATAACAATTGCTAAGCGAAAAGGAAGACGAAGCACTTCGAAGGTTTATGGGTTGCGCCTAACTTGGACGGCGGACGAGGTGTTTCAGCTATTAGACCAGAGCTTGGAGTACAGACATGTCTGCCGCGGTCGGTGCCCGTTAAGAACTTAATTAGCAATCGTTGGTTTGTAAATCCAAAGGCTCGATCGGTAGTTCATGAAGATATACATGTTTTCTGCCGCAGTCGATACTGGTTGAGAACGTAACTAGCAGTCTCTGATTTTTTGGACATGCACTTGAGAACTAGCTTGACCATAATTACACAAACTCACAGTTAATTACTTTATTCATTCTCTATGAACGTCTGAAGAATGGAAATTATTTGCGGTTCGTGGAGTGAAATATTACTGTGCAGTTTCTCGTATTTTGATAATAAAAAGCAAATGGAAACCCGTGCAAATAAACCAGTTCCAAAATTTAAATATTTATACAATACCAGTTCCTCGCTAAGAGTTTATTACAGCCTCAAGGTATCCGATTCACGACCTACGTGCTGTTTTCTGCGCAGCGGACAACAACTAAGGAAGACAGCAGGTCGATGAACGTTCTTCAGACGACAATTAAGGATGCATTCCACTACGGGCAGCGGAGGTCACTAGGCACTTGGCGTGTACTGCAATATTAGATCATCTGTGGTAACACGTAGGAAGTATGAAGGAATGAAATTTTCGAGGGAAGGGATTTATCATATATTCGTATCTCTCAAACCCCTTCTCCCTAATATCTTTCTCTTTCCACTTGCCGGAAGTGGAGCGAAGTTTGAATTAGAATTATAGTTTTCGTACATCCCAAGTCTAGATTATTATTTATTTATTTATTTTTCGTTTCATTGCGTTGATTTTTCGATTATAATACGAACAATGCTTACATTCGTCTGTATTCTCTGTTTCCAGTATGATGGAGTAGGAGTGTCTCATAGAGCAGTTGTTGCAAAGAGTATTTCATCTAAAGAGCATAAACAGAAAACACGAAATTGAGCAATCTGGCAGACGCTATCCGGAATTTCTTAATCTAAGGGCAGCTCATCAAGGCTTAGTCAACAATGCGTTCGACATTTCCACATTTCTCAACATATCATGTCACAATGGATCGCAGGGAGTTGAAACTTAAAAACTCTTCTGCAGGACACATTTATTGTTCTTAAAGGAATAAAGGGAATGGTCGAACAATGAATCTAATAATCTGAACAGTTCACACAATCCCACACGGAAACACCAGAAATCTCGGTCTCATATTTTGTCCTATCTGCAGCTGAAAACTTTCGGCACTACGTTTATAGGCCTTCAGCTTGATACAGTTACGCAATGATATTGCACCTCGTAATCAGTTTGTTAGAAGTAAGAAGTAGAGATGTGCTGAAGAGATTAACTGACGTTGTGTGTGTCATTGCTGTTCACGAGCTTCCGTGTCGCGGACATGATGAGGGAGGAAGTTCTCTCTATCAAGGTGTTTACTTGGTTCTTATTTAGTTATTGTCCCAGTATGATGTAACATTTAGTAATCATCTTGAAACGCACAGCAGATTTCACAGATCTTTGAACACAATTCAGAATGATTTAATATTTGTTGTCAGTAAGGTGGTTCTAAAAAACTTAAAGAAAAATTACACATTCAACATCTGTTGCTTTGTTATTAGACGAAACATCATATATAATGCATTCTTCTCAACTTTCAATTACTCGAAGCTACAGCAATCCTGAAACAGCGAAACTTCACGAAATGCTCATCTCATTTACTGATGTGAGTGCATATAAAACATCCAGTGGGCTGCTTACGCAGGTGTTCAAGACTGTTGACGTATTTGATCTAAGTCTTATGTTGGTAGTACAAACATTTGACTGTGCAGCTGCGATGGCAGGCCTTTCTGGTGGACTAACAACTAAATTTCAAGAACTATATACCAAGGCTGAATTTTTTCGTTGTTTACCTACAGCTTGAATCTAATTCTCTTTCAGTCCTTTTATTGAGTAAAAGAATGCAGAATGCTTTTTCAAACGTTAAGAAGTTTGTGTTCTTTTTTTCCACAAATCCTCGAAAAGAACACATGCACTGCATGAATTTAAACTCAAAAAACTGCCAAGACATGCTCCATCGCGGTGGAACATTTCTTCCCATTTCGTTTACACTATAAAAGGTAATCGAACATTCTTTGTTGACTTCTTTCAACACGTACCGCAAACTGGGATAATGAAACAGCATTTTCTGCTCAAGAAATTTTGAATTTTCTGACTAGCATTGAAACGACTTTTTCGTTACAGAAATTCAGCAGAATTTTTTTCTTCACAGATAAACTTTTCAATATCCTTCATTTCAAACATCTAGTATTATTTATTGTTCACAAAAGATACTAGGTACCAAAAGTAAATGGTTTAATCTCAGAAAACAGGATGTTTTGATCAAGGAGTGACACTCAGGCCCAACATTCTGAAGCTGGAGATGAACCTCCCGCTAAATAGGAACATTGTATTATAGGTCCTTCCAGTTTAAGGTCTCTACTGAGATACTGTTAAAAAAACAGTTAGGAAAATTAAAGAAAGGTTTGAATCATTGCATCAACTTAAATTTATATTTTTTTTATCCAAAAATGTATGAAATGTACTGAACAAGTTTTTCTATACATGCATTTCAAAAACTGAAACACTCCCATAAGGATGTGGTTGATTTCATTCGATTGAGAAATGAACTAACCGTGTTGTATGCATAATAAAATTTATTAATGAACTCCTACATGATCTCTTGCAGACAATGGGGCACGGGTCTGCCTGAACTGTATACGTCAGGTATATTTATTGCTACTGCCCCAAACACAGCTACATCAGCACTAAGATCTTTCTCTGCACTAAAATGAATAAAATCGTCCCTTAGATAGAGTCAACAGCGTCTTTAGGGCTCAGTACTTCTCTCCATAGAAGCAGACGTCCTTCGTAACCTAAAAAGTGGCCACAGCTTCTATGATCATGTAGTCACTGAGTTCACCGAGCAAGAAAGAAAACTGGAGTTTACATACAAATACTAGTTAATATTAATTCAGTTATATGTATTATGTGTAAAATATGGTATATTACACCCAGTTCGCCAACTGCATGTTTCAATAAATAGAACGTTATCTGTGAGTTAAATGATCTTTATTGCGATTCCTTCCGAATACTGTCACAAAACGTAATATATGTTTTTTAGCATACCCAGCATTACATATCTCCTCAGGCACTTGGAATGGGGATTTTCATAGTTCCTGATAGACGGTACTGTAAGGTCTTCAGCAGTTAGCAGTAATGATAATTACTATTAGGTACTGCCTTACCTAATAAGACATGAATATTCTGACCATCTTTCATGAAAATTATGTGACATAATTTTATGCGTGGGACATGCCTGGTGATTTCCTTGTGATGAGTCAGAACTGTGTGCCATTGTGGGACTTGAACCCGGATATCAATGCTAAGCAGGCAGAACGATATCGGTTTCGCTATCCGAGTACATTTCAAGGATCGACTGAAGGCTTCCGCTTCTGTTCATCCATATTCAAAGATACGAGGAATTCGGCGACAATGCTGCAGTCCAACAGCCCATTTCCCCAACACTTTCATCTCCTACCAGAACACAATCAAAAACAGTAACAGACTTCGTTCTAATCTAAGATGAGGCACATCAACTGTAACATTATGCGGCTATCGAATCTCTACTACTCTCTACTACCGTGACAGAAAAAATCTGAACAGCAAAAAGTAATTGACATAGAGTAATGAAATTTCGGGAATAGGCTACATCTGTCTAGGTAACATATGTAAGTGATAACACTTCAAGATCACAGGTTAATGCAAGCGTAAGATAAGCCATTGCAAATGTGAAATGCTGGTACATTAACAACCAGTGTAAGCGCCAGAATGACGATTGCGTCCATGCAAACGTGTATGCATTGAATGCATTATGCTGTACAGGTGTCGGATGTCAGTTCGTGTCATGGAGATCCATGCCTATTACATTTGGTCTGTCAATACGGGGACGGTTAATGCTGTTTGTGGATCACTCTGAAGTTGTCGACCCATGATGTTCCGTATGTTCTCGTTGAGAGACAGGTCTGATGAGCAACCAGGCATAGGGAACATTTAGATACTCTGTAGAGCACGTTGGGTTACAACTACGACGTACGGGCAAACGTTATCGTGTTGGAAAACAATTCGTGGAATGGTGTCCAAGAATGGAAGCACATCAAGTCGAATCACCAGAATGGAAGCACAACAAGTCGAACCACCAGACTGACGTACAAATTGGCAGTCAGCGTATGTGGCATAACCACGAGAGCGCTCCTGCTGTCAAACGAAATCGTACCCCAGACCATTATTCCAGATTTAGGTCCTGTGCGTCTAGCACACATACAGGTTTTTTGCATGGCCTCAGCTGGCCTCCCAACCAACGTACGGTCGTCACTGGCACCTAGGCAGAACCAGTTTCCATCAGAAAACACTGCAGATCTCCACTCTGTCCTCAAATGAGCTCTCGCATGACACCACTGAAGTCACATGTGGTCATGATTTGTGTTCAGCTGAACGTGAACTCACGCTACAGGGCCTCTGGCTCGGAGCTGTCCTTGGAGTAGCCGATTCATTACAGTTCGTCGTTTCACTATGGTGAGCATTAAATGCGAGAATATATAGCCGTCATCCCTAATGGATATAAAGGTAGGACATCTTAATCCCGTGAGAAGTGTCAGAGTATTGCATGAGGCCAGTAGAGTGGCAAAAGAGTTGCAGTCAGATGTACCGTGCCTTCAAGAACCGCATACGAAGACAGGCAGGATGGCCCGTATGCCAATAACTGCCCAATAGTCACACAAGGGCAACGTCTTATGGCAGCAATAACACTATTTAACAAGACCACAACAGTGATAAAAATATCACAATACTGGTCAGAACACGTGGAAATGTCAACCCGAATGGAGAGCTGCTTCTGGGTTTCCATTTATTTTCAGTTTAATTATGAGAGTATTGTAGCATAGCCGCCTTACTGATGGCAGTAGAAAGCAACAAAAAGAAGCTGCTATGAAACTCAACACATAGTTATTGAATGCACCTCGGAATCCGCTAGGCTACGAAGGGAGGGTCGGAGCAACGTCAAGTACCGAGGTCACATTAGCAGATAGGGCAGCGGCGCGCCATGTGAAAGGTTGGTAGGTGGAGAATGACCATAATATTGTACACTATACCATAACCGGAAGGGACTTCCAAGATGCCACAGGAAACGTGTGCATAATTCCCAAAAACAACATCAAGGACTTTAACAGGGAGAATTAAGAAGGGTGTGTCAGTGCCCGGGAAGTCCCATCGCTGAGTGATAATACAGATGTTGAAGCACAAGAATTGGCAATGGTAATACATAGTGCATCTGTACCGAGGCGCTGCAGAAATTAAGATGTGAAACAAGAAGAACCAGGAAGCTATATAAGAGCAACATGACCCAGTAAGAGAGAGTTCGAAGCTTTCATAGGCACAGGCATGTTAAACAACGTTCTAAGAAAGAGTTGTGGAAAACAAAAATGCAACGATGGAAGCAATTCGTGGAGGTTAACTTACAAACCGATCGCTGGTGTGTGCCATACACAACAGTCTGAGAGAAAATACAATCACCAACAGTCTTATCCACGCTGAAAAGAAGGATACGAAGGCAACAGAAAATTGAAAACAGTCAGCTGCCCTGCTAATGGGAACACTACATCCTGACAATGGAGAAGAAGGCGAGACAGATGATCAGCGTACGTTACGAAAAAATCTTGTGGGAAGACTATAGAAACAGTAAACCTGTGTACTCCTCCGCACAAGAAGAAATTAGGCAAGTAATTTTAAGACTGAAAATGAAAAAAATCTCCAGGACCGGACAGGATCCCTGCAGAAGTAATACAAGTCCTACATGAGCAGTTAGACAGCAATTTGTGCGAACTGTGTAACGAGTATCTCTCTTGCAAGGAAGAGTCCCTGCACCTTGGAAGAACGATGAAGTGGCAATAATTAGTAAAGGGCAAGATAAGAATCCAATGATAGCTAAATGCTACGGACCAATTTGTCTTTTGAACGTTCTCGGCAAGATATTTCAAAAACTATTATGCAAAAGATTACAAGAACATATACTGCTACACGCGATGAGCCCTCGCCTGTAAGGGTTTAGAACCGGCAAGTCAACTGAAGATTCAGTGACCAAGGCGATTTCGCTAGTCACAGATAGTCATTGTATGTACGCTCTAGCAGTGATAATCGATATTGCTGGCGCTTTCAATAACCTACAGTGGCCGTCTTCCTTTTGTCGCGTTGGGGATCTGGGGCGGCCAGAAGCGCTTTACAACTGGGTGAGATACTATTACCACGGGCAACATTCTTCTTCGACATACCCAGGAATGAAAATACCAAAAGGCTGCTGTCCACAGGGATCAGTGTGTGGTCCAAAGTCATGGGGTGTAGCACTGGAGCCCGTACTACATAAGTTACGTAACAGTAGTAACGCAAGTGGACTGCTAGTGTTCGCAGATGACGTGCTATTCGTTGTAAGTGGTGACTCCAGGAGAATTCTAGAAGACAAATATAATGCGGCGCTACACGAACTTGAGAGCTGGTGTCGAAGTGTTAAACTCTCACTAGTACTTCACAAAATAACGTATCTTCTGCTGGAAGAGAACGTAGTAAGAAACGCTGAAATAAAATTAAATTGTGTAAAGTTTAGGAGAAGCGCAGTAATGAGATATCTAGGGGTATTTCTGGAGAAACGTGGTAACTTTTCACGTAATATAGAGGAAGCAGGCAGAAAAGGTACAAAATTGGTGAATACAATTACAACCATTTTCCCCTTGAAATCATTAAGAGTGTACCACCATTCTATATTCGCATCAGTAGTAGGATACGGTGCGAGCGTTTGGGTTCATAGATTGCAGCTAGTGAAGCCAGCCTCATTAGAGAGAAGAGTTCATCGAGGAGTGCTACAAAGAATAACGGGCGCCTGCTGCATTGCCCGAATGAAGCTTTGTTAACATTTCTAGGAATATGCCCACTGGACATGGGAGTTAGGAAAAGGGGAGTCTTCTAATGGTTAAAGAAAGACAATCAGATGAAAGTACGAATGGTGTTTGGAACTGAAGCCAGTTCGAAAAAGGTAATAAAGAGTCGAGTATTACAAATGTGGCAGAATGAAGGGGGACACATCAGGCACAAAAGCAGAAAGTAGAAATTTCTCCCTTACATCAAGGAGAGACTACAAGTGTGATGCCTTAACGCGTCGAGTGGATTGAAACATTATCTGACTGGCCACGGTCCGTATGCTACGTATTTATACAGGCAAAAGACAGATTAATGGTAGCACCGCCTGCGACAGTGTGGGCACATCTACATCTACATCTACATCTACATGACAGAGGGTTCATCAAACCATTTTCATACTACTTCGCTACCATTCCACTCTCGAATGGTGCGTGGGAAAAAGGAACACCAAATCTTTCCGTTCGAGCTATGATATCTCTTATTTTATTATGATGACCATTTCTCCCTACGTAGGTGGGTGTCAACAAAATATTTCTGCATTCGGAAGAGAAAGTTGGTGATTGAAATTTCGTAAATAGATCTCACCGCACCGCCTTTGTTCCAGTGACTGAATCCTCAACTCACCCTTATTGTGCGATAACGCGAAACGGGTAATGACCGTCAAGGGTTAAAGAAGTTGGATCCCAAAGCAGCATTAAGGAGCGAGACGACCTGGAGCGTCTTGGACGATACTACAACCGCTTGATACAGGAATGCCAAGGCATTTCACCATATCTCACCTTAGTATCTTCCAGGCTAGAAAACGTTTTCTGCAGATGGAGAGAAGATAATTGAGGTGGGCGACCACCGAATGAAATAATTTCGTGAAAGTCTACATTGGTTTGGGGCAAGTGATGATAGAAGTGTGGACTTGAAGACGTAACAGTGATGTGTAGAATTGCTTGCAGAAGTGGAAACGCTGCTGACGTGCTGTCCAGGCCCAAGGAATGCAGCAGACAATGGCTGTCGACCTGGGTAGTGTGAGGGCGTATCCCGTAGTGAAAGCAACCATCTACAAACTAAATACAACAAAAAAATGAACAAACAGAGAAAAGGTTCTGTAGAGCTTATAGCAGTATTACTAGCTGGGTGACTGGTTAAAGATTTCATTGTAGTATTGTAGAAGTATAAATAGTCGCAGAATTTTACAAAAATTAAGTATCAGAAATAAACAGTTGATTTATAAATCTATCACTATACAGGGAAACGTGATTTATATGGCCTACATTAGCTTTTCATATTATAAGCTGATATTACAAAGAATAAATAAATAAATAGATAAATGTTAATGTGCTAAAATTGCTGTCGCAGATCCAGTACCATGCGCCAGAGTCATACGCAGAACTCGATGGTCTTCCCTCTCGGTAGCGCCACCTGGCCGTCTGGAGCCCGGTCTTATTGCGACCGCAAATTCCCGTGACCACTGCTGCCGGCAATCATGTACGGTGGTTACTGCCAAGTCTTCGAGCAATATCGCAGAAGGATCATGCAGCTTCTGTTAGCCCTATTACAAGACGTCGTCCACACTCACTGAGGTGTTGAGAATGTTATCTTTGTCGCCTTACATGCATCTTAACTAACATCTGCTCAACATTTCCACACTCAAAGTTCCCTAACGCTCACGAACGTTACTGCGTCTATTTAAAGTCAACTTGATTGGCATCCTCATAGTGATACTATCAGCACCACTCTCAAGTGACTGGCGTGATATCTGAATAGACATTATCTTTCAGATGTGTAAACACGCCTACAAACTTTCATTTACGTCGCAAAACTCCTTCTTGATGTCGTAACTTTTTTCCATCGGTGTATTGTGGTTTATTTCAGCACGATTTTTTTGAGTCATCAGTCTTCTGACTGGTTTGTTGCGGCCCTCCACGAGTTGGTCTCCTGTGTCTATCTCTTCGTCTCGTAGTAACACTTGCAACCTACGACCTTAATTATTTACTAGAGGTATTCCAGTCTCTGTCTTCCTCCACAATTTTTGGCCTCTACAGCTCTCTCTAGTACAATGGATGTAATTCCCCGACGTCTTAACAGGTGTCCTATCATCCTG
Source organism: Schistocerca nitens (assembly GCF_023898315.1). NCBI lineage: Eukaryota > Metazoa > Arthropoda > Insecta > Orthoptera > Acrididae > Schistocerca > Schistocerca nitens. Next base: position 789,009,242 of record NC_064615.1, on the reverse strand, counting down.
TCCCTTCTCCTGGTCAGTGTTTTCCACATATTTCTTTCCTCTCAGATTTTGACCACAACCTTCTCATTCCTTACCTTATCAGGCCACTCAATTTTCAGCATTCGTCTACAACACCACATCTCAAATGCTACAATTCTCTTCTGGTTTTCCGACAGTCCATGTTTCACTACCAAACAATGCTGTGCTCCAGGCGTACATTCTCAGAAATTTCTTCTTCAAACTAAGGCCTATATTTGATACTAGCAAATTTCTATTGGCTAGGAATGCCCTTTCTGCTAACCAAGGCTGCGGATTGCCCTGTTGTGTGACCACGAACGGCACATACGCAACGTTCTCAACACTTCGCAATATCAGTCGTTGTCAAGACAGAGTTCTGTGTAGTTGTCAGTACTTGACGTAGGAGCTAAGTTAATTCTAACGTGGCCAAATTGTTAGTGCTCGTGCTGTTGGTTCTTCCATAACAAATGTTGGTGTTTATCGAGGCACAGTGTATAACATTTACAACGAATATAAGGAAAGAGGAGAAACATCATCCGGTAAGTCAGCATCTTGTCGAAAGCATGTGTTGGTGATCGTGACGGACGGCCATTGAAGAGGATTGTGACGAAAAATAAGAAGATGACAGTTGCGAAAGCGAATACACAACTGAATGTCACATTCGCGATCACTGTCGGCACCAGAACAATATGCAGGAAGCTCCATAAGCTATGAATTACATATATCAGTGATGCAAATGCCCGTGACAGGAAATCATTATTCCGAAGCCATAACACCTGGACGATGGAGCAATGGAATGCCGTTTGGTTGGCTGGATCTTGTTTCAGACCGTTTCCAACTTCTGACCGAGCTAACATCCCAAGAGTGAAACATGACGGGTGTTCTTTGATGATTTGGGCAGTTATATCTCGGTTTTCCTTTAGCGAATTGGGTACTTTGCAAGGTCACATAATTGGCGAAGATTATGTGACTATTTTGACTGATCAGGTCCGCCTCATGGTACGATATTCGTTCCTCAATAGTTATGCTGTGTTGCAATACGATAGGGACCCTGTTCACATCATCCAACACAAATTTTGTGACCAGGAGAAAGAATTAACGCATTTTCCCTGGGCAGCAAGGTTACCAGATCTCCTTTGGAAAAAAGGATGCGTAATCACTGTCGACCTCCATCCGTATTACCTGAACTAGCCACTATTTTGCAGGAAGAGTGGTATAAGATTCTCTTCACAACCATAAAAGATCTGTATTTATCCATCCCGAGATGACTTCAAACTGTTTTGAACGCCAGTGGTTCTCCTACGCCATATTTGGCGTGGTAATAGGTTACTTCTGCAGTGTTTTCATATTTATATCCGTCATTTTACGCAATGAACACAAGGCAGCTTATTCGTGGCAATCCTGATGTCCACCTGCGATGGACGAGACTTGATACGTGATGTCTTTATCGCTTGCCATATTTTCTTCATAGATTTCTCAATAGCTGTTTCTCTCAATACATCTCCTCTCTCATCAGACACTGTGCTTTCACGTAACGCACGACCCTAATAATCCATGGTTCACAAACTGCAGCAAAGTGTCCAATATGAAGCTCGTATTATATTACTTACTTACTAGTTACTGCCAGTATGAAGAGTACATCGATGTATGGCTTGCCGTTTTTTTTCCGTCGTCTACATGCATGCGGAACAAAGTACATACAGTAGTTGACTGCGTCTCATTATAAACCTCGCTGCACGCAAAAGAAAACAGAGAATACCCTGTTACCGTCGGCTTATTCCAAATGTATTACTCTGCTACAGCAGTAAATCACTGTATCTGGCAGGTTAACACACTGCCATTTCTTCTCTTCCTTATCTAAGTCTATTTTTAATTTTTTCTTCAAATTCTTTTTCTAATTTTATCTCGCTCTTTCTCAGAGGAGTTAGCTTTTTCTACAGGCACTTTCTGTACTACTGTCGTGCTTTTGTGTTAGTAATCCATTACTTCCATTCTATAAGAATGTAATGTTTAGAGGACGACTGAGGTTATTGCGAGAACAATGTTCGTTAGTATATCTACTAACACAATAATAATAATTATTATTAAATTTCCGTGGGCTAAGGTTGGTAATGGAAATTGTAAAATAAAAATCAATGGTGACTGTATGTTATAGTACAGACATTAACAAATAAACCCGCCCACCTCCCCAAGGGATGTGACCCCTGCTACCGACTGGAGATAAACAAATACGCAACGCAAAACAAATAAATTTACAACACGGGCCTTGTAATACTAGGCCCCGTGTTGCGTTGCAGTCCCGCCAGCCGGGCGGACAGTGTCTCCAAGCAGCCAGCAGCGCGGAGGAAGTCTTTATCAGCGCTCATTAAACACCGGAAGTCGTTTTCCGGAGTTGTTCGTTATCAGCGCCGTAATCTCCATAAGAATAACACGTACCGGAAGTGAATTTTTGAGCAACACGGGTTAAGTAAATATACTGGACGCTGAAAATTTCTAAGTACGAATCAAGGTCACGTGCAGTCACGACTCACAGCGCCGCGCTGGGAGACAGGCACAGCACAACGCGTATATAACGCGACTCCCACCCACCGTCCCTGCGCCTACAGACAGTACACCACCCAAAGAGTAGTAGTGATATTTAATAAACTAATTTAAGTACCTAATTTAATCACCCTGACAAGGAGACCTCACTTACCGTGAGGCCATTCTCTAGGATGGCCTTCGGCTGTGTGTCTGAGATGGACTTTGAGGTTTTTATTCTATTGAGGCTATACACTTTTAATCTAAAAATGAGAAACATAATAACGTCTTTTAAGTCAAATTAAAAGAAAATTATATTAAAATAAAAACCAACCGTGAAATAACGTAAAAGCATTGCAGGTCACACCATCAGCCTTATACACTACTGGCCATTAAAACTACTACACCAAGAAGAAATGCAGATGATAAACGGGTATTCATTGGACAAATATATTATGCTAGAACTGACATGTGATTACTTTTCCACGCAATTTCTGTGCATAGACCCTGAGAAATCAGTACCCAGAACAACCACCTATGGCCGTAATAACGGCATTGATACGCCTGGGCATTGAGTCAAACAGAGCTTGGGTGGCGTGTACAGGTACAGCTGCCCATGCAGCTTCAACACGATACCACAGTTTATCAAGAGTAGTGACTGGCGTATTGTGACGAGCCAGTTGCTCGGACACCATTGACCAGACGTTTACAACTGGTGAGAGATCTGGAGAATGTGCTGGCCAGGGCCGCAGTCGACATTTTCTGTATCGAGAAAGGCCCGTACAGGACCTGCAACAGGCGGTCGTGCATTATCCTGCTGAAATGTAGGGTTTCGCAGGGATAGAATGAAGGGTAGAGCCACGGGACGTATTACATCTGAAATGTAACGTCCACTGTTCAAGGTGCCGTCAATGCGAACAAGAGGTGACCGAGACGTGTAACCAATGGCACCACATACCATCACGCCGGATGATACGCCAGTGTGGCGATGACGAATACACGCTTCCAATGTGCGTTCACCGCAATGTCGCCAAACACGGATGTGACCATCATGATGCTGCAAACAGAACCTGGAAAACTGTGATAAGCCAGTTCGAGAAGTCAGAATGTAACCTGAATTCAAAACCCTCAGTACACGAGGAAATCGTAAAACTTATAAACTCATTTAAACATTAGAGAACACCTGGAGAAGAAGGATTTATTTCGAAAATCTGGAAACTGGATCACGAAAATAATACACCCACAATACACAGAATCATCGAAAACGTCGAAATAAAACCGGGAATGAGACAGGGAGACGGCTTGTGACGCACTCAATTTAACTCAGTTTTGGAGGAAATGTTCAGGACAAAGATCAAAGGAGACAGTGAGGAAAACACGGATGGACAAGAAAGAAGCCAGAGAATCTCTCACTATACGTTATCTCAACCAAAACAGGACCTCAAATCTCGTATGAAAAAACACAGTACATGGACGCAAGCACACAGACACGCACCCATTAGCATAAATGTAAGGAAAAGTAACACAAGTGGAAAGATTCTAACATCTAGGGGAGATTATACAGAAAGGAGCAGAGAACTCAACATCCAATGAAGGAAGGATCATGGTCGTCTACATCCATGCGGAACGACGTACATAGTAGACTGCGTCTCATTATAGACCTCGCTGCACGCAAGAGAAAACAGAGTATACCCTGTTACCGTCGGCTTATTCCAAATGAATTTTTCTGGTCCAGGAGTAAATCATTGTATCTGGCAGATTAACACACCACCATTTCTTCTGTTTCTTAACTAATTTTATTTTTAATACGGACTTACATGGAACCATTAAAACGAAAGAAGTATTTCTATCAACGCCAATAAACACGATATATTACAGTAGTCTCACCAGAAGCCTTGTATGCCTCGCAGAAAGGGAAAACAAAAATGAAGGAGATAGAAAAACAAAAGCAGAAAATCAGGAGAAAGTTCTAACGGGCTGTTTAGAAAGAGGGGATCTCGATACAGAGACCGACAAAAGAATTTAACTAACAGAGAGGATTCCAAACAACGTCTGAAAAGAGGGGCAAAGTTGTACGGACACATTCGTAGGACGAACTTAATTAGACTAACTAATGAGACTGATCAAAAAGATTTTTTAATATAGTGAAGACTAATACATTGAAAACCAACTGGGTAAAGGAAACCAAGAACTTATCATCTCCACAGAAGACATGACAGACTGGCAAAAATACAGAGAAAGAAAATGAGATAACAGAAATTTCAACAAACGTCCAAAGAGAAGAAAACAGGAAAGTAGTGGTTAGAAGGGAGGAAGAAGAAACGCAGTGGTTATATGGGAGGATTTTCGGAAAAAAGAGAACTGGAGGCAGAAAAATTCCATGTACATTAACTGTGTTTTAGCGCTCCCCTTAATGAGAAATTAAGGATAGTAACAGTAATAATAGTGTAGTGATTATCATTCTAATTAGACTACAATCAAAAGGTTTTTGTACATATAAAATCTTGGTCTTTTTAAAATAAGGTTAGATTAACAAGGAAACCAACACATGAAAATTTGAATGTTATCATGTATCACATCAGTAATGACGATCTTTCTACACGATCTATTTTATAAGGAAATACTGATTTATTCACATGAACGTTCATATTTTCTTACATTTGGGCATCAGCTTCAGGCAAGTGAAATTGCATAGTTCAGAAAATCGACTCAGCATAACATACATTCTCAACTACTGTCGACTTTCCCCCAATTTATAATAAAAGCAGTTTTATAATAAAGATAAAGATAAAATCAATGCACGATGTCTTACACATGTACGTCAACTCACACACACACACACACACACAGATGTAAAGCATTTATGTACACGGGTGGACGTTGACAAAACAGAGGCACTAATTTTATCCAGTGCTGACGTTTGACAAATATACTGACCACAGGCTGAAGCTCTGTAAACAGCATGTCGGACAGATGACCATTTGTATTGTTTCGGCCTTCTTGTCGGTGCACAGGGAACACGTGTTACGCAACTGTTACCGCAGGGGATGTAAAGCACACCCTGAATAGCAGTTAATCATGGAAAAGTAGATGAGAAATCATATTTACTGAAGTAATTTAAAAATTATCTTCATATTCATTAAGACCACGTCAAATAGTAAATGAAAATAATTAGTCATCTGCCTTCCAGATAATTTGTTTCTCCCTCTCTTCTCATTTGTGTTAATTTTCTCATTTCTACGTTCCTACCATAGAACACCTGCAATAAACTGTATTACATAGTCTAGTCGCTGTCAACCATTGTAGGTCTTCAGTTATTCGGCTCTGACAGTAGAATCTTGTGGGTGAGAACACACGTAATGAGATGGGTTACAGATAAGAGAGAAGTAATGGGGTTTGGGAGAGAGAAAGGGATCAACGGAAATATTACCTTGAATGGAGAACTCCTCGAAGTGGTAGAAAATTTCACTTATTTAGGGAGTGAAAGGTCTACTGATGGAAGAATAACCAACGAAATTAATAACAGGTTACAGAATGAAGGCAATTTCTACAAAACAATAAAACATCTGATTTGGAATAAGGAAGTTTCAGAAAAAGCAAAACTCCTTATGTATAAGAATTATTACTTCCCTATTGTCACCTATGATGGAAATACATGGACAATGACAGAAATGGACTGGAGCAGACTGCAAGCAGGGGAAATGAAATTTCGTAGGCACTAACGTGCAGATCAACTGCAGCAACAGCAAGAACATTAATGTTCCCCTTTTCTGCCGTCACTTGTTTCCATCGTTACGTTGTCCAGGTGTTACGCTACCACTTCAACGTAACTGATTGAAGCCCGTTGGCTTTCTCGGGCAGAACGTCACCGACCATAAAATGTAACCGTGTGGTATGGGATAGTGGATCATCAGCTCACAGGCTCGTGTTTCATAGACGGAACACTGAACGCGCGCAAATATTTCAGACCAGTATCCACGAATGCTAGAAGACGTTCCCCTGCAGACTAGGAGGAACCTGTGGTACCAACATTTTGCCCATCCAGTCCACAGTGCATGAAATATTACAGTTCGTCTTCATGAAAGGCTTCCAAATCATAGGATAGCACATAGACTACCTGTCCCTGGCCCGGCTCGATCCCATGATTTGACGCCTGTAGATTTTTTTCTGTGCGGAAATCCAAAACACGCTGTCTGCAAAGACATTCCGACCACATTCGATGATATCAAACGACATATTACTACAGCCTGCTCGGACATCTCCCTGAAATCCTTCCATGTGCTTGTATTGCTGCTACCGGTGGTAATTTTGAACACAACCTGTGATGGTCAGATGTCTGTGGGGGAGATCTCTTTTGAGTAGCACATTGCAAGGCATCCAAGATATGCTCAATAATTTTTATGTATGAGGAGACTGGTGGCGAGCGGAAGTGTTTAAACTCAGTAGAGCGGTCCTGGAGCCACTCTGCAGCAAGTCTGGACGTGTGGGGTGTCCCATTGTCATGCTGGAATTGCCCAAGTCCGTTTGAATGGACAATTGACATGAATGGATGCAGACGACGAGGCAGGATGCTTACGTAGTGTCATCTTTCAGAGTCGTATCTAGAAGTATCAGGGGACTCATATCTCTCCAACTGCACTCGCTCCACACCATTATAGAGCCTCTACCGGTTTGAACAATAACCTGTAAATTGAAGGGTTCGTGGATTCATGAGTTTGGCTCCGAAAGCCCATATCGATGATGTTTCGTTAAATGGTTCGCACGCTGATACATGTTAATGGCCCATCATAGAAATCTGCAGCAATTGGCATGCATTTCTGTCACTTTGAACGATTCTCGTCATCCGTTCCGGCCGGAGTGGCCGAGCGGTTCTAGGCGCTACAGTCTGGAACCGCGCGACCGCTACGGTCGCAGGTTCGAATCCTGCCTCGGCCAAGGATGTGTGTGATGTCCTTAGGTTGGTTAGGTTTAAGTAGTTCTAAGTTCTAGGGGACTGATGACCTCAGAAGTTAAGTCCCATAGTGCTCAGAGCCATTTGAACCATTTTTTCTTCAGCCGTCGTTGACAGCGTTCATGCAGACTCTTTTTCCGGCCGCACTGATGTCGCAGATTTGATGATATTCACGGTACACTTCTGAAATGGTCGTACGGGAAAGTCCCCACTTCAACGCTGTGTCCCATCGCTCGTGCGCCAACAGTAACAGCACGTTCAAGCTCATTTCAATCTTGACAAAGTGCCATTGTAACAGCAGTAAGCGATGTAACGACTGCACCGGACACTTGTTGCCTTGTTTAATATGCTTGCCTATACCAGTTTCTTTGGCGCTTCAGTGTATATGGTTTCAGTTTATCGTTCGAGTTTAAGGGGGAATGCCTAGTGGGCTGAGACGCGAGTGGGAATTTGCATTGCATTGAGAGGTGTACTAAGGTACTCTGTTCGGTTGGACAAAGCGACTGCTCCAGGGTAGCGTAGTGGTTAACACATCTTGTTAGTGAGCAGAAGACCTGGCCTTTTTGTCACTTCAGTTTGCAATTTTAAAGCTTCCAGTTTCATAAGGAGGTTGTGGAAACAACGGCGAGAATACTGCAAGACTTCTTTAGAAGAGCACGACTGTAATTTCTGAAAGTTTGAAGTATAATTTCTAGTGGCTTTGCGAGGAACAAAATTATACGAAAGAACACAATACTTATTTCACGTGTGCTATGATAATGGAAATTATCTCTCCCCACAATTTTTTTCTCCAGTTTTCAACCTCTGGTGCTTATTATTCAGTCCGGTACATTATTTCACTTTGGATTAGATTTACTTTTGTAGTTAACTTGTGGCCTATTACAGCAAGAAGTTCAAGAGAGTATTGCACTTTGCATACTATTACTATAGTGGAAAAACTTAAATAATTCCTTCCAAATCTAAAGATGGGCACGAGCCTCAACTAATTTCAAAGTCTCTCTATTTGATTCTGAGAAAACAGACGTTTGAGTTTTTATCTAGGCCAGGGTTTTTCGAGGGCTATAAAATAATTTTCCAAAGTTGGAGAACGCTGGTTGCTCGGGCAGCTTTCTTAACAATCGCCAAATCATAACTTAAAAGTTCGTAAAAAGTCACACGTGACATAGAGCCACATAATTTTTCGCCACTAATATGACGGCTACCATACAGATATTTGGGATGTGGTGGTGTCAATGACAGGGTTCAACAATGGTTCAGATGGCTCTGAGCACTATGGGACTATCTGAGGTCATCAGTCCCCTAGAACTTAGAACTACTTAAACCTAACTAACCTAAGGACATCACACACATCCACGCCCGAGGCAGGATTCGAACCTCCGACCGTAGCGGTAGCGCGGTTCCGGACTGAAGCGCCTTGGCCACCGCGGCCGGCCAATGACAGGGAATAGATTAGTTATATTCTCTTAATAGATGGTACTGTTACATTGTTTTCATTACGTACATGTTACTACAGTGCCACCTTTAAAATAAAGTCACTCAATATGCCACAATGAAAAAAAAAGGTCTGTCAAGAAAATTAAGTAATGAAGGCCTGGGAATGACAGAAACGATATAATATTCTTGATGGAAGTGAGACTTCTGCAGCTTCACATCCAATCATATAATTTGGTAAATATCGTAAAGAAGAAATTAATACCTCAAGTTGCTCAAATACAAAACAGATATCCGCAAGTACATAAAAAGACTCTAAAGAAATAGTGGAAAAAAGAGCTAGTCGAATTACGAGAGTTTCTCTGACGATTATTCGACATAAACATCAAGAACTCGCTACACTTACACATGATGGAATAAAAGAAGCCCTGTGGGGAATTAGCAGATCACCTTCGAAAGGAAAAAAATGAAGACAAACCAGTCCAAAGCAGGGCAGGAAGTGATTCAATAGTTGCTTAGAACATTATCCCTAAAGGTATTTCCTTTAAAGTTAAATGTCTACTAATAGAGAGTTTTTTCATGAAAGTGAAAAGATTATAAGGAAATCTTACCCACTGAGCTTGTTCATAGAGAGGGCAATTCCAGTATTCTCGCAATCGCTAGGATACGTTTCCATTACCGACAGGTAGTCTATGGGAAAAACTGCTGTTCCCGTTTATTATAAATCTTCTATAACCGATAAAGCTGATGATCGAGCAGGTCGGTGAAGGAGGGAAAAAATTTCGGAGGCGATGGGTACGTTATTACGGCGCGTAGCCCAAGACATATTTGTCGATCAGCGCGAGATTAATGCGGGCTAAATGAGATGACACGGCGAGAGAAGTGGGAGCCAGTGCGTGTGCAGGGCGGCCGACGGTGCGCTCGCCGACAGGTGCCATCCGTCAGGCGTCGGAACGACGGCCAGAAGGGTTAGGGCAGCGCGGGGCAGGGGAGCAAGGGGGGGGGGGGGGATTAGTGGGCCGCAGCGCGGTCGCCGCATCCGGCGCGCAATTTTTCAGCTGCCAGCCACAGAGTCGTCCTTTTTGCCGGTCCCGCTTCCAGACAGATGAGCCGCTGTCTCGCAGGTGACATACCGCCGTCATTCGCAAGCCAGCCACCGGTTGCAGCACCCATCAACCCCCCGCCCCCCTACACACCTCACCACGTCATAGAGTTCTGGCGCTGCAACGAGAATATGCACTCCCTGTCACCTCATCTGTGAAGAAATCAACTTGGACTCTTTCAGGTCGTAGGCAGGTGTTCGAAGGGGAAAACATACAATGTGTTCATCATTCGACGAACACATTTGTGTTTCGAAAGGGACATCACGGTATTGGTTAGTGTGAGAGGTGGCATGAGCCCCCTCTCGCATTTCTATCTTACTCGGAGTAATTCGATTTGGAGAAGTATAGCCGAGTATGGTCATTACAAAGCTACAATTGAGAACTCAAAATAATTGAATATTTTCCTCTCTAATTGCATGTGGTGAAAAGTTGCTATTCCTTCACACGCGGACTTCCCACGCAGCGTCTCTCGTCACCCGGGTGGTTCAGTGACAGGCGGGTACTGCTGATCTTGAAAGGGTTATGCCGACGAGTGTGAGGGAGTCGAGTGGATGCTGTCCAGACGCCGACATTGTCGTAAGAGTGGGGTCGACACGCCCACAGGGGCCTGAAGGAGCGGCTGGGGCTGGAGGTTCCGTTACTTCGCAGAAACTTAATGAAAACACTTTCTGACAGGCGTGGGAATGACTTGTGTTCCCAGGCAGTCTTAGCGGGCAAAATCCCGCGTGTTCTGCAAACTCATAACTGTGATTGGCTTACTCAGGGGATAGCTCTGTGACTTAGCAAAGTCGGCGCAGAAATTGGCGCCAAGTATCTCCATTGGTGGAATAGTAGTGATTCGGCAATAGAGTGGAATTTTCCGCCGGTTTTCGAGTTGCTGATTGGCATGTTTAACCACAGCGACTGTTGTGGGGGTGGGAATGTTCTGTGTTCGACTTGTACGGGTGCTCTTGAGGGAGTCGGCTCTCGCCTTTCGGTCGGAGTAGGTTACAAAACTGAGCTCTCGATGCTCTGGACAGCCTACCTTCCGTTGGCTGTCTAATATACTTTAATTTAATTGTAACTCTTTGAAGAAGTTGCTGAAGTTTCGACTTCATCGTAACTTTCCGAGTACAGTTGGCAATTGAGCGTTCTGCATACAAGCGGCCTATGTTGTCCGTCTTGAGCAGTTTTGGCTAAAGTTGACTGTGTTGGAGTGACCGTGTGACTTCGCTTGTTAAAATCAATCGCTGTACGGTCAGTGATTGTGTGGCGAGCCTTCTTCGTCTCCCTCAGAGGCGCATTTGTCTTGATAGGAAGTTTTTAGTGAGGAACAACCAGACCAGGATAATTTGTTTCCGGCTCTACTCGTGACATTATCATCACCACAACTGGATGTCGAAGCAACCAGCCATCGCCTCCAGTACGCCAGATCGTGTCCTTGCAATTAAGAAGACAGCTTGGTAATGTATATCTGCAGCACCGGCAGATTAGTGAGTTTTGCTCTGTGATAATCAAAGCTCAGCAGCGCGCGCCTGTTCCCGTCTTTTATTATGTGGTTCTGTCTAGGGTGTTCATTGTCTGAGTTCTCACTACTGTAACAGCAATTAATGTTGGGTTGGCTCGGTGTTTCTCTTAAGATTTGAGTTGCAAGGAATTGGCTCCACATACCACTTGGTCATAAAAGTCACATGCTAGTTTACGGACAACTTCACCTTCACAGCATTTATTTGAGTATCCAATTTGATGTATTGTAAATGTTCCATGTGTTTTGTTTATTACTTTGAGTTTAGTCATAATAAATCAAATTGCTATTTTGGACAGAACTTTCATTCTGTAGATCGGTAGGGCAACCCTTTCATTTATCACCACGTTAATGAAACTTATTTATCAAATTAATTTCTATCGAATTAAATTATTGCAGGTGCCAAACTCTTTTCTACTCCACTTGCAGGGTCGATTAGAGTCAGTTCGCGTTTCTTCTTAATCCATGTGCAACAGCAAAAGTCGGAGTTAGAAAAGGGGGTCTTAAAGCATCATTTCCATATGAAGATTCTAGAAGAATTTAGTGTTAAATACACTGCTGGCCCCGGCACCTCGCAAGTGAATGCAAACAAAGAATACAAACACATGGTCACCATGTGTCCTTTTCTTCATTCTGTCCCATTTTAATTTTTTATTTAAACTTCAAGTTTCGTAGAACTCAACTGAGGAGCAAATCTCCAAGGTCATGGAATATGTCGGTACATGAAATTACAAAATAAAAGTAATAACAGATAAAAATAAAATTTATATGATTCCGAAAAAAGCCAAGCCGTAAGTTTAAGTGAACGCAATCAACAATACAACAAGAATCAGCTTAAATTTTCAAGGAACTCCTCGACAGAATACGTGGAGTGACCCATGAGGAAACTCTTCAGTTTCTATTTGAAATCGCGTGGATTACTGCTAAGATTTTTGAGTTCTTGTGATAGCTTATTGGAAGTGGATGCAACTGTATACCGCACACCCTTCTGCACAAGAGTTAAGGAAGTGCGATCCAAATGAAGTTTTGATTACTGCCGAGTATTAACTGAGTGAATGCTGCTTATTTTTGGGAATAAGGTAATATTGTTAACAAGAAATGACAATAAGGAAGACAATGCCAAAATATCCACATTTCTGAACAGGGGTTTACAAGAGCTTCGTGAACTTACACCACTTATTGCCCAAACCGCCCGTTTCTGAGTCAATAATATACTTTTAGAATGGGAAGAGTTACCCTAAAAAATAAAACCATACGAAATAAGCGAATGAAATTAAGCTAAGTACAGTAATTTTCGCATCTAACGATCACTTACTTCAGAGACCGTTCGAATAGTAAAAGTGGCAGCATTAAGTCTTTGAACAAGATCCTGAACGTGGGCTTTCCACAACAGTTTGCTAGCTGTCTGAACACGTATAAAATTGAAGTGTCCAGTTTCACTAATCATATGCCCATTTTGTGAAATATAACGTCAGGTTTTGTTGAATTGTGTGTTAGAAACTGTACCCCACTGAGACCCCACATCACAGCCATTCTCAAAATTGTGAATAATGACCTTTAGCTGTGTGTTGCTAAAGTAAGAGGTGAACCAATTGTGATCTAGTCCCCGTATTCCGTAATGGTCCAGCTTCTGTAGCAATATTTTCTGATCAACACAATCAAACGCCTTAGTTAAACCTAAAAATATGTCAAGCGTTCGAAACCTTTCGTTTAACCCATCCAGTACCTAACAGAGAAAAGAGAATATAGCATTTTCAGCTGTTAAACGTGAAAGACGTATGCGTCGCCGGCGATGGGCGAGGCATGGCAGAGTCTCTGACCAGAGTTGTTGCTTGTCGCGAGTCGGCGTCAGTCGACTTTAGTCTGGAGTATTATAGTTGTGTACGTACGTATCTGTGAACAATGTGGAATGACAGTCTAAGTTACGTGATGCGGAAATGACCTCTGTACGATTAATTTTTTGTTCTTCTGCAGATAAAGAGTGCTGAAATTCTAAAGCCAGTTGTACATTTTCATCCTTTAACATTAAATACGAATTTTGAGAGTCCATAATGCGTCGTGTTGTACTAGAAAATTCGTACCTAAAATAACGTCTGTTGTCAATAAGGGAACAATCCAAAAAATTGAGTGAAATGTATGACCTGCAATACAATATGATAAATGTGTCTGTAATTTAACATCTACTCCTTAACCAGATTCTGCTCCTTTTACTTTCGTTTTGCCTAATGGCAACGTAGGATAGGTATTCTGTTTGTTACACTCGTTGAAAGTTTCTTCATTTATAACTGACATAGGTGATCCAGAATCGATTACTGCTAAAAACTTCGATGATCCAATCTTTACTTCGATGACAGGGTGTGAAAAGATTTTTTGAATAACTGGTCTTTCCTGCAAAAGAGTGTCTCGGATGTCGTCAAAAGTAATAACATTTTCGTGAACAAGATTTTGTGTATCTGAAGTATTGCTTACGTTGCTGGAAGATGCAACCTGTACTGTATCCGGTCAAATCCTATCTAACGTGTTGTTATTTTCGGGAGGATGCTGTGGCATTTCCACTATTTGTACTGTTCTGTTATTTCTTCCTGAAGTATTACGTTCGGGATGATATCTACTGTCTGGTTCATTCATGATAATATGTTGTTGCGGATGTTCTTGCTGCTGATAAGACCGACTGTTATTAAATGTACGCTGATAATTGTGTTCATTACTTTTACGTCTGTCATGATAGTCATTTTTATACGGTGCATTGCGATAGGAATTGAAATAGTGTGTTTTCTGTATGTACTGATTTCCTTGTTGCTGTGCATTACTATTTGTTGGAGCTGACGCTATACGTGCAGGCGGCGAAACATTAAAGCGTGGTTGACCTTGTAAATTTATTGTTGGTTAGGTATGCTAACCGGTTGGCTTTGATGCTGTTGTTGTGAAAAAACCTCTATTGTTACCAAAATGCGTTCGCTGTTGCTGATAATTTTACACACACTAATGATTAAATTTTTGTCTGTTATTAATGTTCTCGTGGTTGTCATTTCTGGAGCGTCTAATGAAAAATTGTCACTTTCGCTAAAAGTTGTCTTATCGGGTTTTTCTTTACTCTTTCTTAATTATAGATAGATCGATAGTTGAAGAGCTGTTATAATAATAAAGGTTAGTAGAAGAGAAGGCAGCAGTGCAGAAAACTAAAGATGAAACAGCACTACTACGGCTCGGGGCCCTGTGCACGCTATGGCACATATTCATCGAAGCGTAATGAATCCCCTGAGGGCAATTACGCGCTGCAAATAAATTTTAGCTTTTGCGTTACAGGCAATGCCGGTGAAAATTCGAAAGCAAATTGCTGTATCCATGCCAATTCTAGTTTCTGCATTACAGGCCAAGCTGGTGAAAGTACAAAAATAAATCGACGTATACAGATCAAAGCGTGTACCTGTGCTCTGTCATTTTCAAATACCTAAGATTTTCTTACGGATAAAAATTGCTTATAATCAACGTTATCGTCTCTGAATGTGTGAAACAGGTTCAGGATTGCATAAGAATCTGTTTGTCTGTGTAACTTTGTATACTAAGTCACGTGGTCTCTGTAAATTACCTAAATTATACTGGCTGTGTGTCTGACAAATGTTCGCAAAGTGGCGTCTGCTGTGACGTATTACTGACTGAAATATTTTTTATCTCTGTCACCTCTTGCTGTAAAGTCGACAGTTTTCTACGTAATGTATTATTGGACGAATCTATCTCACTGATCGTCTGCTGTAAATTTTGGAATTCGTGTGTTTGATTAAGCGAAACTGGTGACGTATCGTCTGATTTGCTGTCATTATTACTTTCGATAACGTCGATACGACTGGCCAATTCATCATATTTTGCAGTCAGTATTTTTACCTGATCATCGTTTTTAGTGTCACAAGCACTAATTTGTTTTTGTATTTTACGTGTGGTTTCGTTCAATTTTTTAACGTCTGCTTTGATGACATCGGGATCCTGTTTTAGTTCTAATTGTTCGAGTCTGTCGTTCACTGTCTGAAAGTCTATTGTGTGTGTGTCTGTTTTTGTTTTAAGATCGGAAATTTCATCACGCAATTCGGTGTTCAACTGTTTGATAGTATTAATTTCGTCTGATACTGTAGCAATATTGTTGTCTACGTATGTTTTTGCTTCGTGAACAATTTACGTTTATCTTCCTGTCTCTGAGCAGTAATTGTTTCCATGACTTGTCGTTTTACTTTATTTTGTTGCTGTATGAATTTACGGTAACGTGTTTCACTCTTTTGTAGGTGATGATTAAAACGTTCGTAAATTTTACTGTTCCGTTGGTCGAATTTCGCGTCTACTTTTGCATCCAGTGTGCGCGAAAGTTCTGCTGTCATTAATTTAAGCTCGTCGCGTAACTGTGTTGCGTTTTCAGAGCATTATTTACTGACTGCACTAATTTCGTGTCTAAGTGGTTCTGTTGTGGCTGCTTGTATATTACTTAATTCTTGTGCAACAGATCTAATTTCTTCACTACTTTTCCTAGCACAAGCCTTAATTTCTTCACGTAATTGTTCTTTAGTATCGTGACATTGCGTGGCAACGCCTGTAATCTGTTCACTAAGTTGTTTGTTGTCTTCACTAAGTTGTTTGAAATTTTCATTAAGGTTGTCTTGTTTTTCATTAAGTTGTTTGTTCTGTTCACTAAGTTGTTTGAAATTTTCATTAAGTTGTTTGTGATTGTTATCTTGTCTTTCATTCTGTTGTTTCGAATTTTCGTTTTGTTTTTTATGTTCATTAATTTGTAGCAACAATGCCATAATTTGATCCAAGCTAATATTACCTACTCTATTCTCTGTGCTGTTTGATGGCGTACCTGAAATTGTCACGTTTTGTGTATCCATTTGGATATTCTGTGATTCTTGAAATGGTTTGCCAATCGAATGTGCACTGTTGTCACTAAATCGGAATCAAATAAATCTGTCGTACTTTGAGTACACTGTTCATTTTCGTTAGAAATAATTATCTGTTCTTTACGTAAATTTTGCAAACCGGGTGTGTCAAGCTGGGCAGCGTTCATTGTAACAGAACGTCCCGCGTCATCAATTGTCGTTAAATTAACAGAGGACACAATTGAATTTGTTTGCTGATCACTAGGATAAAAATCATTACTAGTGGTCAGTACGCACTGATTGTCTGTAAATGGAGGATTGTCATCATTACACTGAGTGTCGCAAGTACTATCGGACAAATTATTCGAGTCGCCTATTTCACTCATTACACATCGCGATGTACTGTTAACAGTTTTTTGCGGCATTTTTACACAAATCAAAATTATTCACAAATGAAACAGAGACAATGCAAAGTGCAACAAACGATTACAACAAAGAGCAACAAATTTCCGATGATCTGTGAAAGAAAGAGTGACAAATTAGTAAATGCGTTGCTCCAGATGCAAACTACATTTAAGTAAATAAGAGCAGATATATGACTACTTCTCAGAAGATTCACAAAGAAATACGATCCTGGCCGGATGTCGCCAAGTGTAACATCCCCATAAAAATATTTAATTAGGAAATGAACCAGGCGTAAACTCCCCACAAAAATAATAATTAAAGGAATTTGTTAATATTGTAACCTCACAATAAAATTAATTTTAATGTAACCTCTGAACAAAATTGGCTCCCATTTATAATCTATCTGCAGAAATGCATTCACATTTAATGCAACCTCAAAATTCTTTTCTCATTTAATGTTATGTTCGAAACAGAAAAATTCCGAAACACAAAAATAATAAAAAAATTAGTAACCTGGTAAATTTTATGAGGATAGCAGCGCTGCCCTTCGGTCCTGTATTCTGAATAGAAAAGCAAAAATTCGTACCTCAATCAAATCTGCAAATATATCTGCTCTTATGTAGAAATTTTCGACACAGCTTCGTGCAATGCTGGCATATATATATATATATATATATATATATATATATATATATATATATATATATATATATTGGAAGGAATGATCATGAATTGTAAATATTCTTTAAATTGAAATGAATACTTTTCTTTAAAAAAAGTTACTTTGTATTATAAAAATTATTATTGGGGCATTTTTTTTAAAGAAATAAAATAACAATTAATATACATCACTAGATATGCGCAAGGCTGCTTCTTTACCTTCTACAACAATACTCATCTTCCAGAGTTCTGACCAGAGTCCCGAGCAGACCAGACAGCCGACACGCGCCGACTACCGCCGACACACGCAGACTACTGTCGACTACTCAAGACTACTGCTTACTAGCACGGACAGAAGACTAAAGCCGACTGACGCCGACTCGCGACAAGCAACAACTCTGGTCAGAGACTCTGCCATGCCTCGCCCATCGCCGGCGACGCATACGTCTTTCAAACGACTTCCAAAGCGGAACTGTATATTTGTTAGCAAATCGTGTGATATAAAATGATCAATTAACCTTAGATACATAGTCTTTTAAATAACTTTAGCAAACACTGATGGCACAGAAATAGGTCTAAAATTGTCCACATTATTCGTTTTTCCCTTTTTATAAAGCGGCTTTACTACTGTACAATTTAATCGTTCAGCAAACTGGCAAATCACTACCTGATCCTCCTTCGTAAAATTCATACTGCACCTGAAGGGCAGAGATCTTACGCTGTGGCTCCTCTATCAACTTATTTTTATTACAGATTCTGCATTCCCAGGAGAGGATCTCGCTGGAATGTGCACTGGTTTCCCCACTGAATTCTCCCCAATGAAAATTCATTGAACAAATCCCACTCCATAACCCACTACCTACAAGCCTCCGACAGAGCCCACACTTCCCACTGATGGTAAAACTTAGTTACTGAAAAAAATTTACACTTCAACGTTATCTAAGTTCAGTTACAACAGTAGAACTATTTATAGAACTAACAATAGCGGTCTCGACATTCTCTCCCTACTAAGAAAGCAACTACTATTGTTAATACTACCAAACCACAACTAATGGTAATACCAACAAAACTTCACAAAATTATTTGCTAGACCCAAAAATTCAAGTGGCCACTGTAACACTCTACGAAGTTGAAACAATCAATGAAAATTTGGCTGAAATACAACGTAACACACAAGTGTGCAAAACTTTCGGGAGAAAGTAGCTGCCGGACGACGTGTCACTGCCAACTCACATACTCGTAGCTCGATGAAACTTTGATCATCACAGAAAGAACTCCTGTAATATAGTACAGTACAGTACAGAAGACAAATAAAAAAAATACGCAATGAGACGAACTGAAATGACAGTTTTATTAAAAAGATAACCACACTGAAGTCACTGCGGTTTATGATGACTGGTAACGGGGTGTGTGATCACCATGGGCATCCGTGGATGTTCTGTAACGTGCTACCGTGGTGGCCACTAGGTTGGTAAGCAGTTCTTACGGTAGGTTGTTCTATTCCTGCCCTATTGCGGTTGACAACTGCCTGATGGTAGTTGTTGCATGTAAACGTGCTGCATCAGGTCTCCCCGAATCTATCCATATGTGTGTGTGTGTGTGTGTGAAATCTTATGGGACTTAACTGCTAAGGTCATCAGTCCCTAAGCTTACACACTACTTAAACTAAATTATCCAAAGGACAAACACATACACCCATGACCGAGGGAGGACTCGAACCTCCGCCGGGACCAGCCTCACTATCTATATGTGTTCGATGGAATTTAAATAGTGAGACCGAACAGGACAGTCCATTCGTCGAATATCATCTCGAAGAGCTCATGCACCTGCCCTGTTCGATGCGGTCCAGTCATCCATAAACATTAAGTCAGGGCCGAAACACGTACAGGCGGAATGAGAACAGTATCACAACAACACTGCTCAGAAATTGTACAGTGTTCAAAGACCTGGAGGTCACTACGCCCACGCAGCATTATGCCTCCCAAAACCACAACATTCGGACCACCAAAGATATAATTTTCTCCAATGTTCATATCACGAGGGGAGGAAACACAAAATACACCCAGAAACATTGTCTAGCTTGATCGCTTTGGTGGTTCAGGTGCTACGATGACAGGAAGCATAGCGTTGCATGGGCGTACTGACCTCCAAATGTTTAAACACGGTATACTCACCAGTCAATGATATTTTGACACTGTAATCTTTCCCCATGTCCGTTGTTTCAGGGGAACATTCTCGTGGATGTCAATGAACGACTTTATGGAACTGCACACGTGCAGGAGCTCTTGGAAGGCGAGGACGTTCGATGAATGGACAGGCCCTACGTTCCCCCATGTTAAATCCCAGCGAGCAAGTTTGGGACGCGTTGGAGAGAAGTACTGCAGAGAGTCCACGTGCACCAACGTCCATTTAGCAATCAGCCTTGTTGGTGGGGCAGTAGAAAGTGTACCTCAGGCCCTTACCATAAACATATATGAAGATGGTATCTGTTCATTCGGACATCTCCGAGAGGGCTCACCAGCCATTCGACCATCTTCCTCTGTGTGCGAATGCACAAACAGTGCCCGCCCGCATCTCGTGGTCGTGCGGTAGCGTTCTCGCTTCCCACTCCCGGGTTCCCGGGTTCGATTCCCGGCGGGGTCAGGGATTTTCTCTGCCTCGTGATGGCTGGGTGTTGTGTGCTGTCCTTAGGTTAGTTAGGTTTAAGTAGTTCTAAGTTCTAGGGGACTTATGACCACAGCAGTTGAGTCCCATAGTGCTCAGAGCCATTTGAACCATTTTGAAACAGTGCCCGAACTCTTACGGGAATCGGCGAAAAGCTGCGAGTAATGAGTATAATGGACAGGGGTATAATGGATATAGTGCGGGACAATAAGCTGGAAATGTGGGTCTCACGGGAGGCGTGACAAATAACTGCAGTCGCATTATCCTCTGTGTACTCGGTGGCTCAGATGGCTCGCTGGCACGGTAGCTCAGCGGTTCCGTCAGAGGGCCGATTGTCCTCTGTAATAAAAAAACTTAATGAAGGAATCAACGATGAACTTGAACAGATGTTTTGTGACGTCCGCTCAGACCAAACGACACGAACAATGCCGAACAAGGTTACACAAAAAAAAAAAAAAAAGGATAGAGCGTCTGCCATGTGAGCAGGAGATCCCAGGTTCGAGTCCCGGTCGGGGCACACATTTTCAATTGTCCCTGTTGACTTATATGAGCGCCTGTATGCAGCTAGGGGTATTCATATCATTCTAACTTATCATAAATCACTGTGACCTGAAGTTTAAATATTGTTGTTGAACAGAAGTATTATTTCAGTTCGTCTTACTGCCTTTTCTACCTTCTACTGTAGCAGCTCTTTTCATGTATGGTCTAAGTATCTTCGAAGTATGTTACTTGCCACCCGCTCGGTTAGCCGTTCACTCTAACGCACAGCTTTCCGGACTGGGAATGAGCGCCTGGTCCCCGGCACGAATCCGCACGACGCACGACGGACTTGTGTCGAGTTCCAGTGAATCGGCCAGTCCGTGGATGATTTTTAGGCGGTTTTCCATCTGCCTTGGCGAATGCAGGCTGGCTCCCCTTGTACCACCTCAGCTACACTATGTCGAATATTGCTGCACAAACAATTTCTCCACGTACGTATACACCACCATTACTCTACCACGCAAACATAGGGGTTACACTCGTCTGGTGTGAGACGTTCCCTGATTAAGGGGGGGGGGGGGGGGGGTAGGTCCACCGGGGCCGAATCGCACAATAACCGTGAAGGAATGGTTCGGTGTGGGGCAGCGGAGGCGTGAAGTGGACTGCGGTAGTCGTCCTGGGGTTGGGGACCACTGCGGCTGCGGCGGGAACGGAGCCTCTCCGTCGTTTCTAGGCCCCCGGTTAACATGCAATACAATACAATGTTATTGCCAAGGACACATCTTGCGAAGGTTACTTACGTCCTTTATGTTTTACACACCGTCTACATCCCTCCAGGAACGTCGACTTCAGCTTTCGGAAATGCATATGAATCGCCTTCTTCTACGAAAGGGAAAATATAAGACCAACTAAGGAAAGCCGAAAATGTACAAGACATTGCCGCTACTATAATCTAGTAAAATGTTAAACCAGACTAAATCAATGACAGGCCTAAGCCATAATGAATACCGTAAAATAGTACATTGGCTAAGACTGCCCTCGTAATTAATTACTGATCAATACCTGATTGCTGGCAGAACAGAAATAAATCTATATCGTTCCACTAAGCCTCTTTTTTTTATTTTAGTCCCTGCCTAGTTTGATATGGTCCAACGTGTTCATCTCAGAGTAGCACTAGCAACCTACGTCCTCAATTATTAGCTAGATTTATACCAATCTCTGTTTTCTTCAACAGTTTTTACGCTCTGCTTCTCCCTCAAGTACTATCAAAGTCATTCCCTAGTGTCCTAACCGATGTCCTAACATCCTGTCCCTTCTTCTTCTGAGTGCTTTCCATATATTCCTTTTTTCGCCGATTCTATGAAGAATTTCTTCATTTCTTACCTTATCAGTCCACCCATTGTTCAACGTTCTCCTGTATCACGACATCTCAAATGCGTCTGTTTTCCTCTGTTGCGGTTCCCCAGCAGTCCATCACTCACTACCATACAATACTGTGTTCCATATTCCTCCTTTCAGGATTTCTTCCTCAAATTAGGCCCTATGTTTGACATATGCCATTTTTGCTTTTTATATCCACCATGCTCCGTCAATCATATTTTATTATGGTGATGGATAGCGCAATTGATTAACATCGTCTACATCGTCATCACCAATTCTGATGTTAACTTTCTCGCTTTTCTCATTTCTGCTTCTTCTCATTACTTTTCTCTTTCTTATTTCCTCTCAATCCATATTCCGTATGCATGAAACTGTTCATTCCATTCAATATATCATATAATTCTTCCTCAATTTCGCTGAGGATAACAATGTCATCAACGAATCATAACACTGATATCCCTTACATCGTAAATTGTGACCCAAATGTTGAACCTTTTTCGAATAACAGGGGCGAAACACTGCACCCTGCCTTACATCTGTTTTCATCCGTGGTCTTCGTTCTTGGTCTTCCACTCTTATTTTTCATTCTAGGTTCTTGTGCATAACGTATTGTGTATTACCGGTCTTTCCCTATAGTATACCCTGATTTTTCTCAGGACTTCGATAATACTGTAACACTTTACATTATCGAATGTTACTTATAGGTTGAAAAACCGTAAAATGAGTCTTCATTTCATTTCAGTCTTGCTTCTTGCGTCAAAACTGTCTCTCTGATGGCTTTACCTGTCCTAAAGTCAAAATGATTGTTATCTAGCAGATTCCCGATTTCCTCTTCCATTCTTCTGTATATTATTTGTATGAGGAGCTTGAATAAATTAGCACGCTCTTGCAATCTTGGGAACTGTGTGGATAATTTTTTTCTGAAAGTCACTTGGTATAACGTCATTCTCATACATTGTACACACCAACGTTAATAATCGTTTTGTTGCTACTTCCACCAATGATTTTAAAGATTCCAGTGGAATGTATCTATCGCTACTGCCTTACTTATTTTAAGTCTTCTTAAGCTTTTCTAAATGCTGATTATAATACTGGATCCTCTATCTTTCCTACCGATTTCTGCATCCTCTTCTATCACGTCATATTAGTCTTCCACCTGATAGAGGCCTTCCACGTAACCACTCTCTCCTTTACATTTACCAGTCGAATTCCCACTGCATAACTGGCGCTCTACGTGGAATGTCAGATCCCTTAATCGGGCAGGTACGTTAGAAAATTTAGAAAGGGGAATGGATAGGTTACAGTTAGATATAGTAGGAATTAGTGAGGTTCGGTAGCAGGAGGAACAAGACTTCTGGTCAGGTTTATACAGGGCTATAAATATAAAATCAAATAGGGGTACGAGCGGTCTAGGGCGCTGCAGTCTGGACTGTGTGGCTGATCCCAGCGGAAGTTCGAGTCCTCCCTGGGGCATGGGTGTGTGTGTTTGTTCTTACGATAATTTAGGTTAAGTAGTGTGTAAGCTTAGGGACTGATGACCTTAGCAGTTAAGTCCCATAAGATTTCACACACATTTGAACAAATGGGGGTAATGCAGGAGTTGGTTTAATAATTGAATAAAAAAATAGGAGAGCGGGTAAGCTACTACAAACAGCATAGTGAAGGTACAAGTTTATATGCCAACTAGCTACACAGATGATGAAGAGATTGAAGAATGTTTGATGTGGAAAAAAAAATTATTCAGAAAGTTAAACGAGACGAAAATTTAATAGTCATGAGGAACTGGAAAAGGAAGAGAAGGAAAAGTAGTAGGTGAATATTGACTGTGGGTAAGGAATGTAAATGGAAGCCGCCTGGAAGAATTTTGCACAGAGCATAACCTACTCACAGCTAACGCTTGGTTTAATATTAATGAAAGAAGGTTGTATACGTGGAAGAGGCCTTGAGACGCTGGAAGGTTTCAGGTAGATCATGTAATGGTAAGACAGAGATTTAGGAACCAAATTTTACATTGTAAAACATTTCCAGGGGCAGATGAGGACACTGACAAAAATTTAAAGGGTTTTGAACTGTAACTTAAAAGTGAAGAAACTGCAAAAGGTGGGAATTAAAACAGATGGGACCTGAATAAACTGAAAGAACCAGAAGTTGTAGAGTGTTTCTGAGAGAGCATTAGGGTACGAATGACAAGAATAGAAGAAAGAAATACAGTAGAAGAAAAGTGGGTTGCTTTGACAGAAGAAATAGTGAATTCAGCAGAGGATCAAGTAGGTAAAGAGGTGAGGGAAAATACAAATCATGGGTAACAAAAGAGATATTGAATCCAATTGATGAAAGGAGAAAATATAAAAATGCCGTAAATGAAACAGGCGAAACTGGATACAAAGGTCTCAAACATGAGATCAATAGGAAGTGCAAAATGGCTCAGCAGGGATGGCTAGAGGACACTTGTCAGGATGCAGAGGCGTATATCACAAGGGGTAAGTTAGTTTCCACCTAAAGAAAAATTAACGAGACCTTTCGAGAAAAGAGAACCACCCATATGAATCAAGAGCTCAGATGGAAAACCAGTCCTAAGCAAAGAAAGGAAAGTAGAAAGGTGGAAAGTGTATATAGAGCGTCAACACACGAGCGATGTACTTGAGGGCAATATTATGGACATTGAAGAGGCCGTAGATGAAGATAAAATGGGGGATATGATACTGCGTGAAAAATCTGACAGAGCACTGAAAGACCTAAGTCGAAAGAAGGCCCCTAGAGTAGTCAACATTCCATTAGAACTACTGATAGCCTCGGGAAAGCCAGCCAGGACAAAACTCTACCACCTGGTGAGCAAGAGGTACTAGGCAGGAGAAATACCCTCAGACTTCAAGAAGAATATAATAATTCCAATCTCAAACACAACAGGTGTTGAAAGATGTGAAAATTACCGAACTATCCGTTTAATGAGTCACAGCTGCAAAATACTAACGCGAATTCTTTACATACGAATGGAAAAACTAGTAGAAGCGGACATGGGGGAAGATCAGTTTGGATACCTTAGAAATGTTGGAACACACTATCCAGTACTGATTCTACGACTTATCTTAAGTGATAGATTAAGGAAAGGGAAACCTACGTTTCTAGCATTTGTAGACGTGGAGAAAGCTTTGGACAAAGTTGACTAGAATACTTTCTTTCAAATTCTGAAGGTGTCAGGGGTAAAATACAGGGGCGAAAGGCTATTTACATTTTGTACAGAAAGCAGAAGGCGGTTATAAGAGTCGAGGGGCATGAAAGGGAAGCAGCGGTTGGGAAGGGAGTGTGACAGGGTAGTACACTATCCCCAACGTTATTCAATCTGTATATTTAGCAACCAAGGAAGGAAACAAAAGAAGAATTTGAAGTAAATATTAATATCCATGGAGAAGAAATAAGAACTTTGAGGTTTGCCGATGACATAGTAATTCTGTCAGAGATAGCAAAGGACTTGGAAGAGCAGTTGAACAGAATGGATAGTGCCTTGAAAGGAGTATATAAGATGCTACTGTTACACTCGAGCGCATACCCACATTCACATGGTTCGATCATTCACAATCACGTCGCAAAATCCAATACTCCATCTCGTTATTCACACCAGGCGCGGCTGCTCACCGCTCAGAGACATAGTTCACCGATACCACACAACGCGAAATTTTCTAAGTCGTTTCACTTCCTAGCTACCTAAAGACTGACTGTCCGTTTTGGCGCCTCAATCCAAACTGTCCCTCTGCCCGTCTGCGGCCGCGTCTCCCGCGAGCCGAACATCGTCGCTTACATGACTAGTGCAGTTCTCTTCCCTGAAGCCGTCCACCTGAATGGCTACTGATTGTTCTACACAATTTTACATTTTAACATATTTCAATAATCAAAGCTTGACCACTTTCAAGTTCTAAATAAAGTACCAATAATATCCATTACTTAATAAACTTTAAATTCTTTCTTTTACATAAAACCAGTACAATTTCCTTCTTAACTTTGAATGTCACGGCCAGTAGCCTTGCACCCATGTGCCTTCTAATAAATATATAAAGAACAGAAGTAACTATTTTGCCTCAAGCTTTACAATAAATATTTTATTACATAATTATTTAAAAAGGTGTCTTGCCGTCATCGTTCAATGCGTTTTGTGTGGAGGAAATGATGATCTGATGCTTAACTGAAAATACTGATAATTTAAATTGACTATATCTTTTAAACAAGTAAAGTTATAGAGTTGATATTTACAAAAAATGGTTCAAATGGCTCTGAGCACTATGGTACTTCGGAGGTCATCAGCCCCTTAGAATTTAGAACTACTTAAAGCTAACTAACCTAAGGACATCACACACAACCATGCCCGAGGCAGGATTCGAACCTGCGACCGTAGCGGATATTAACAACATTTGTCATTATAATGATGCGCATTTATATGGAATGACTATTGATAAGATCACCCAAAGGGTTCAGATTTTAGCATTCAGGTGTTTGTTATAAAACTTGTTAATTTCACTTTAACAATAAATCCTAAACTATTATAGGTATGATCAGTACTCAAGTTATATTGGGATCACCACGAAAATTCAAGAAAGATGGTCAATTAAAATTACTGTCGTGTCAATCCCTGACTTACTGTAGAATTTAATAGTATTCATAAATGTATCCCTTGTAAGAGGTATGCGCTGCCTGCAATAGGCAAGGAAGGCATAGGAGAATCTCTGACCAGAGCGCAGTATATTGTTAGTTGTTGCTTGTCAGTAGGCTGCAGGAGTCTGCGCGTGTCTGCGCGTGTCTGCGCTTGTGTGCAGTCTGCTCTGGTCTGGACTCTCGAGGATGAGTATTATTGTATAAGGTAAAGAAGCAGCCTTGCGCATATCTAGCAACGTATGTGAACTGTCATCCAATTTAAAAAAAAATGCCCTAATAATAATCTTTATAATATAAAGTAATTTTTTCTTAAAAAAGCATTCATTTCAATTTAAAGAATTTATCCAATGCATGATCATTCCTTTCACGAATCACAAATGTATAGGCCAGCATTGCACGGAGCTGCGCCGATAATGTTTTAGGTAAGAGCAGATATATTCGTCGTTTTTATTGAGGTAAGAATTTTTGCTTTTTTTATTCAGAATACAGGGCCGTGGCGCAGAGCTGCTGTCGTCCTAGAATTTACCAGGTTACTGATTTTTTTTATTATTTTGGGGTTTAGGAAATTTTCTGTTACGAGCTTACATTCAATGAGAAAAGAATTTTGTGGGTACATTAAATGTGAATGCATTTCTGAACAGAGATTATAAATGTGAACCAATTTTGTTCAGAGGTTACATTAAATTAGAATCACATTCATAATTAATATTTTTGTTATTACGTGTGGGGATATTTTTAAAATTCGTGTGTAGAATGAAATTCATAATTATTATTTTTGTGGGGAGGTTACACTTGGCGACATCCGGGCAGGATCGTATTTCTTTGTGAATCTTCTGATAAGTCGTCATATATCTGCTCTTATTTATTTAAACGTAATTTGCATCTGGCGCAACGCATTTACTAATTTGTCACTCTTTCTTTCACAGATCATCGGCAATTTATTGCTCTTTGTTGTAATGGTTTGTTCGATTTTTTTGCTTTTCTTTGTTTCATTTTTGTGTTTAATTTTGATTTGTGTAAAAATGCCGCGAAAAACTGTTAACAGTACATCGCTATGTGCAATGAGTGAAATAGCCGACTCTAATAATTTGACCGATAATGCCTGCGACACTCAGAGTCTTAATGATAGTCCTCCATTTACAGACAATCAGTGCGTACCGTTCACTAGTAATGATTTTAATGCTAATGATGAGCAAACAAATTCAGTTGTGTCCTCTGTTAATTTAACGACAATTGATGACGTGGCACGTTCCGTTACAATGAACGCTGCGCAGCTTGACACACTTGATTTGCAAAATTTACGTAACGAACAGATAAAATTTTCTCACGAAGATGAACAATGTAATCAAAGTACGTCAGCTTTATTTGATTCCGAGGTAGTGACCCACAGTGCACATCCGACTGGCAAACCTTTTCAAGAATTACAGAATGACCAAATGGTTACAGAAAACGTGACAAATCCACATACACCAACACACAGCATAGAAAATGGAGTCACTAATTTTGGCTTGGATCAAATTATGGCAGTATTGCTACAGTCGAAGAAAGAACAAGACGACAATTTCGAACGAATTAATGAATCGAACAAACAACTTAATGAAAAACAAGACAACCTTAATGAAAATTTCAAACAACTTAATGAACAGAACAAACAACTTAGTGAACAAATTACAGCCGTTGCCGCACAATGTCATGATACTAAGGAACAATTACGTGAGGAAATTAAGGCTTGTGCTAGGAACAATAGTGAAGAAAATAGAACTGTGGCACAAGAATTAAATAATACACATGCA
Organism: Schistocerca nitens; assembly: GCF_023898315.1. NCBI lineage: Eukaryota > Metazoa > Arthropoda > Insecta > Orthoptera > Acrididae > Schistocerca > Schistocerca nitens. The sequence goes on along the minus strand of NC_064615.1, from coordinate 788,980,848 downwards.
GCTACAACTAAAGTACTTAGAGACGAAATTAGTGCAGTCGCTAAACAATGCTCTGAAAACGCAACACAGCTACGGGACGAGTTTAAATTAATGTCAGTAGAACTTTCGCGCACGCTGGATGCAAAGGTAGACGCGAAATTAGACCAATAGAACAACCAAATTGACGAACGTTTTAATCACCACCTACAAAACTGTGAAACGCGTTACCGTAAATTCATACAGGAACAGAATAAAGTAAAGTGACAAGTCATGGAAACAATTACTGCACAGAGACAGGAAGATAAGCGTAAGTTGTTTACGAAAGCAAAAACATACGTAGACAACAATATTGCTACAGTATCAGACGAAATTAATACTATGAAACAGTTGAACACCGAATTGCGTGATGAAATTTTCGATCTTAAATTAAAAACAGATACACACACATTAGACTTTCAGACAATGACCAACAGATTTGAAAAGTTGGAACTAATACAGGATCCCGATGCCATCAAAGCAGACTTTAAAAAATTGAACGAAACCACACGTAATACACAAAAACAAATTAATGCTAGTGACACTAAAAACGATGATCAGGTAAAAATACTGCCTGAAAAGTATGATGAATTGGCCAGTCGTATTGATGTTATCGAAAGTAATAATGACAGCTAATCAGACGATACTTCACCGATTTCGTTTAATCAAACACCTGAATTCCAAAATTTACAGCAGACGATCAGTGAGATAGTTTCGTCCAATAATACATTACGTAGAAAATTGTCAACTTTACAGCAAGAAGTGACAGAGATGAAAAATGTTTCAGTCACTAACACGTCACAGCATACGCCACTTTGCGAACATTTGTCAGACTCACACAGCCAATATCATTTAGGTAATTTACAGAGAATACGTGAGTTAGATTCCGAACAATCACAGACAAATAGATTCTCATACAATCCTGAACCTGTTCAGACATACAGAGACGATAATTTTGATTACAAGCATTTTCTATTCGTGAGAAAATTTAAAGTATTTAAAACTGAGAGCACACAGATTCACCCCTTGGATTGGATACAACGATTTAGCTTTGCTTTTCCACCGACTTGGCCCGTAACACACAAACTTCAATTTATTTGCAGTTGTTTGGAAGGCGAACCGGCAACTCGTATGAGACCGATCGCGAGACAATGCTATTCGGTAGAAGACTTTCAGAATGCTTTTCTCTCAGCGTATTGGTCGAAGACGACACAGCGCGGAAACAAGGATCAATTAATTAGTTTACCGAATTATGAGAACTCAAATTTTTTCACTGTCACGCAATTTTTTGAAGACATGGTCCAACAAAACCAGTACTTAAGTGAACCATACAGTAAATCTGCACTTATTCAGTTATGTATTTCTAAATTACCACAATCATTAAGAGTGTCACTTTTAACGGGCCAGCAGAAAGAAAATATTTCGGCATTCAGAGATCTGTTACAGCTTTTGGAAGTGCAGCAATCGGATTATTCCTTCATAAACAAAAATATTTCATATAATAACCAAGGTCAACAAGCATACAAAATTACGATCATCCACGCAATTTCAATAGCAAAGGCAATAGACGCTTCAGGAACGACAACCACCAGAGCTTTAGTAACAGTCAAAATTTTAATTATTAGTATCGTCAAAATTATCAGCAACAGGAACCACATTTTGGGAACAATAGAGGTTTTTCCCAACAACAGCAACAAAACCAGCCGGTTAGCATACCTAAGCAACAATGTAATGTACAAGGTCAACCAAGCTTTAATGTTTCGCCGCATGCACGTATAGCGTCAGCTCCAACAAATAGTAACTCACAGCAACAAAGGAATCATTACGTACAGAAACCACACCATTTCAATTCCTATCGCAATGCACCGTATAGAAATGACTATCATGACAGACGTAAAGGTAATGAGCACAATTTTCAGCGTACGTTTAATAACAGTCGGTCTTACCAACAGCAGAATCATCTGCAACAACAAATTATCATGAATGAACCAGACAGTAGATATCATCCCGAACGTAATACGTCAGGAAAAAATAACAGAACAGTTCAAATAGTGGAAATGCCACAGGATCCTCCAGAAAATAATAGCACGTCAGATAGAATTTGACTAGATGCAGTACAGGTTGCATCTTCCAGCAACGCAAGCAATACTTTTGACACGCAGAATCTTGTTCACGAAAATGTTATTACTTTTGACGACATCCGAGACACCCTTTTGCAGGAAAGACCAGTTATTCAAAAAACCATTTCACACCCTGTCATCAAAGTAAAAATTGGATCATCCAAATTTTCAGCAGTAATCAATTCTGGATCTCCTATGACAGTCATAAATGAAGAAACTTTCAACGAATGTAACAAAGAGAATACCTATCCTACGTTACCATTAGGCAAAACTAAAGTAAAAGGAGCAGTATCTGGTAAAGGAGTAGATGTAAAATTACAGACACATTTACCATATTGTATTGCAGGTCATACATTTCACTCAAATTTTTGGATTGTTCCCTTATTGACGACAGACGTTATTTTAGGTACGAATTTTCTGGTACAACACGACGCAATTATTGATTTTCAAAACTCCTATTTAATGTTAAAGGATGAAAATGTACAACTGGCTTTAGAATTACAGCACTCTCTATCTGCAGAAGAACAAACAACTAATCGTATAGAGGTCATTTCCGCATCACGTAACATAGACTGCCATTCCACATTGTTAACAGATACGTACGTACACAACTATAATACTCCAGACGAAGCCGACTATGACGTTATACAGATGATTTCTGATAAAGTTGAACAGAGCAGTGCAAATACAGACGACGAACGCACGCAACTACGCAAAATTCTTTTACAGCAAGCTCCAGTTTTTGACAACGTTCCTGGTACTATGTCCGGTTTTATGTATGAATTTCAGGTTAAACAGCACGACACATTTAAAGCCAAATATTATCCCATTCCGTATATTCACAGAGAGCAAGTTAAGAAAGAATTGCAAGCTATGCTTGACCATGGAATTATTGAACCGGCAGTTAGTCCGTACATAAACCCGCTCCATATTGTTAAGAAAAAGGATGGTTCACTTCGCCTTGTACTTGATTCGCGTCACATCAACGACATTATTATAATGAAACAGATCGCCCTCAAACACTAGAAGAACTTCTACAGAAATGTCATGGTGCTGCTATTTATTCCACATTAGATTTGAAATCGGGATTTTGGCAAATTCAACTCCATCCGGACTGCAGAAAGTGCACGGCTTTTCTCTGTTCTGGTGACTGTTATCTATTTTGTAAATTACCGTTGGGTTTAATTATTTCTTCAGCAGCATTTATTCGCGGTTTGAATACAATACTTCCGACAGAACTTAAAGACAGAATCACTACGTATGTAGACGACATTCTTATTGCAGAAGCTAACTGGTCTGAACACAATCTGATTCTTTAACAACTGTTACGAACTTTTCGTGCACAAGGTCTCACAGTTAATCTCAATAAATCGCACTTTGGCAAAACTTCTATAAAATTTCTTCGATATGTAATTTCAGCAGAGGGCATTGCGCCTGACCCGGAAAAACTTCAAGCTTTACGTGACATTACTGTTCCTGCGACGAAGAGACAACTACGCAGCTTTTTGGGTTTAATTAACTTTTTTCGTAAATTTATTCATTACTCTGCTTTAGACACCCTTAGATTATGTCAACTGACAGGTAAAAACACTATTTGGTCCTGGGATAGCCAAGCACATTCTGAATTTGTGAACCTGAAAGAAGCTTTGTTGAAAGCACCACTTTTATCACATCCAGATCTTACTAGGAATTTTTCCATTGCCAACGACAGTTCTAACACCGCTTTAGGCGTACACATTTTTCAGGAAATTGAAGAAGATGGTTGTACAGTAATTAAAATCATAGCCTTTGCGAGTCGCATTCTGTCACCTGCTGAACGCAATTATTCTGTTACAGAACTTGAAACATTATGTGTTGTATGGGCATTTACGAGATTTCGATATTTTCTTTATGGAAGACATACGACCGTTTTCACAGACCACAGAGCTATACAGTTTTTACTTTCCGCTAAATTTACACACAATAGATTAAGCAGATGGAAACTTTATTTAGAGGAATTTAATTTTACAATTGTTCACTTTCCCGGTACATAAAATATTGTAGCAGACGCACTATCCAGTTCTCTCAGCAACAATCAGCAAGACATCGCAACCAACCTCTGCAAAGCACATTCAACAAGTTGTATTTGGAAATTTCATTTCGTCGTCACGAGACATAGCGCAAGAGCAGAGTAAAGACAACGTGTGGAAATAAATTAAACACCTTTGGCAATATAGGAATAATGTTACCATTAGAAACCATTACACTGTACGCAATAACATTCTGTTTCGCCGCTCTCACCCTGACAGCAACAATTGGTTATTATTCATTCCTGACGAGCTTGTTAACAAATTAATTTGGTATACTCATTTAAGTTACGCACATTACGGAGCCAGAAAATGTTTTCTTATGCTGAGACAGAACTGTAATTTTACCAACATGGAGAAACGTATTCGACGAGTTTTAGCGTCATGTAAAATCTGCCAGAAAGCTAAGTCAGATACGACTTCACATATTCCTCCATTACATCCCATTGTACCTGTTAAATTGAGACACATGGCCGCTGTAGACATTTTTGGTCCGATTCCCAGAACTAATAGCGGTTTTTGCTACATCTTTGTCGCTGTTGAACTCACTTGGAAATTTGTTACCTTCACTCCGTTACGCAAAGCTACTGCTAAAACTGTTTCGAAAGCATTTGTAAAACATTTTCTATTTCGTGTAGGGCATGTATTGAAAGTAATTTCCGACAATGGATCACAGTTTCGATCTGCTATATGGACACGTATGTTACGAGCCAGAAACATTTCTCCGATCTATATATCCAGGTACCATGCTTCTTCGAACCCTTGTGAACGATTAATGAAAGAAATTGGTAAACTGTGTAGAATTTACTGCCATAAAAAACATATTGATTGGGACACACACATACTCTCATTCCAAGATGTAATTAATTCCATACCGAATGAATCTACTATGCTATCTCCGTCTGTTATACTGAAAAATGTTGAACCACCTAACAAAATTAAAGAATTAGTAACCTTTCCTACATCTCGTCGACTACGACACCATGAAATAATTGACATTACGCTGAACAACGTCAAACGTGCCGCAGAGCGCCAGAGAAGACAGCAAAAACAGGTTTGTACACACCGTGACTTTCACATTGGACAAAAGATATTAGTACGCACACATTATTTATCTAACAGAGGAAAAAGTAGATGTAGTAAGTTTGAGCTTCTATATGCAGGTCCATATCGAATTCGCAGAATTCCTCACCCCAATGTAGTACACGTCGAAACTCTGAGAACCATAAAAAGTAAAGGCAATCACCATGACTCCAATATTAAACCCTTTATTGAATGAACATACTTTATGATTTATCACACTGTAATGCCATTTCCTGATTTTTATATGACCACTTATGCAATTATATTTATGTGACTACTTACTGAGGATTATCGTATTTTTTCTTGGCAAGTGCCCGGCAAGGTAAGGTTAGCAGGTCACTTTTCTTGTCGTTACACATGAGACCGTGCACATTTTTCCAGATGAACTTACACATTTTATAACCACTTATGCAATTATATCTATGTGATTACTTACTGAAGATTGTCATATTTTTTCTTGGCAAGTACCCGGCAAGGTAAGGTTAGCAGGTCGCTTTTCTTGTCGTTACATGTCAGACCGTGCACATTTTCCATTCTTCATGTATGTATGATTGTTTTCCTGTTTTGTTTGTATGCACTATGAAAGATTTAGGATATAACAAACACCAGTTGACTTTGACATTTTGCCTTATGATATCTCAACATCGTGACTATTTTACATTTTTTTTTTTTTTTTTGCAGCTACATTGTGATACTCTGTGTACATTTTTGCACCTGCACACTGTCTATGTTTTTGACATATTACGTTTTCTGTCATGCTATGCTGTATGCTTAATTATATCACTAGAAACCAGTTTCTATTTAATGGGTATATAATTTAGATGCAAGACATTAATCATTGTTCATCATTTTCAGAAAGAAATAACGTGTCAAAGAAATAAATTAAACAAACCATAGTGGATTACTGTGAAATGGGAATTTCACCTTCGGAATGAACGTAAGAAGATGTAATACCTCGTCACGAAGAGTAAATGGATCAGAATTAACAAGCATTAACAAGAATATACTATACACATCGTATGATAGCAGTCTTAACTAATTTTTTCTTTCAGAATACGAGGCGATTGATGCAGGCTGTCAGACAGAACTACACATCTTAATTTTAGTGATGAAATATGCTTGAAATAAGGAACTCTATACTATGAATAGTTGTATGATGAAGTGTCTTTTTGCAGATGATAGTGAATGGTGATGAATAGTGATGAAGAATATAGTAATATGAATAATGAAGTTTTTCTTTACAGGTGATGATAATAATGGAGTTATGGTGATATGAATAATGTAGTTTTTGTTTACGGGTGTTGATAGTGATAAACTTTATATGGCCACTAAGCACACCACTTTTAAATTTTTGTTTGCAGATGAAGATAATGTTGAAGTTTATGTATTTATGTTATGTAGTTATTTAAGTATTTGTTGCAGTTCGTCTTCACAGTATGTCTCATGTCGCATGGTATGATGACTGAAGGTTTTGGAAAGGACAGCTAGAGAACATATATATTTAATACACATTTCATTACCTGTTAATTCGAAGTTCACTACTTTTCACCATAATATGCGTTTCTTCTTTCAGCTTAATAGTCCATTTTGTATTTTTTCCAGGAGAAGCTATTCATGAAATTAATGTGCTATAAGCAGTTGGTCATTAAACCTGTTCTAGTACTTGTATTTTTTTTGTTACCCATTTGTGTGTGTCATTCATGAATGTGATCACATATACTTTATTTGTTTCATAACATGGCCACAGCTGACTCATGACGAATGACTTTACCTATCCTCATTTGCAGCAATAAGTCAAAAGCAAATATTGTTATGCCTCAGCAATTAATTATCGATCCCAACGCAATGCATTGCTAGCACAAAAAAAGGTATTACCAGTCCCAAATAATGCTACCCGTTTAAGAGAATTATGAGTAATACTGAATGATGTTTTTCTAATCACAGACCTTGAGTAATAGTTACAGTATGTTACATTTTAAATATGTCTTATGTCACTTGAATGATGAGTTCTGTGTAATAGTGAATAATATTTTGTAATAATGCATGCATGCTCTACATTCTTTAACTCCTGTTTTGAAGGATGACTTCTGATGTTTTGTAACTGACCAATGAGTGCCAATAATTATTTTTAAATATGTCATATGTCACTTGAATGATGAAAAATGTTTTGTACTATTCAATACTTGCTGACCAACGAATTCCACTGTTTCTTATATTTTAAATTTATATTACGTCACTTTCATGTTATATATATGAATACCAGTAGCTTGATGCTACACTCATTAGCTCCTGTTTTGACTGATGACTTCTGATGATTTGTAACTGATCAATGAGTGCCGATGTTGTCTGTAACCAGATGACTTATGAACATTATTCTGTAATACTTCATACATGGTACAGAAATGCTCACTAACTGGGCGATGAGTGCCATCAATTACTCAAATCAGTTGATAGACTAGTGTAATTATCAATGATGACTGGCATAAGACTTAATGTCCTTCACCTTCTGACCTAATTATCAGAAATTACTGTAATATCCGTTTGTCCTGTCTATCCTCATGATCATGGAGCACTATATTTGGTTTTTGCACTAATTCAACGTTGGTGTACCTTACAAGAACGTGGTGTTGACACGACATGCTGTCCACCACCTTGAGCGATGGAGATGTTATTATGGTCCCAGTGTTTGGTGTACCTAATGTACTACCAAAATGATAACATGGAATATTAATACGAAATTTCAGTGTCTTGGCTACACTGATTAATACTTCAGGGAAAAGAACTTCAGATTGTCTCACTTGGTGTTGTGCTTCTGTAGAAAGATATGGACTTTCAGTGCAGCTGCGTGCAACCTAATGTGCTACAGCCATGATGCAATCCTTCCCTTTCCTATCATAGTTCTTGTAAAACAGTAAAAAAGTATATACAGTGCGTGTGCACTTTATGTCATTCGTTAATATGATTTGTACTCATTGCGTATACATTTTGTGATTTCATGATATGTTCTGTACTACAGTGCATGTGCAGTTTTGTCATTTGTTAATATGTTTTGTACTCATTGCGTATACATTTTGTCATTGCTTGATATGTTCTGTACTCAGTGCAAGTGCACTATATTTTATTTCATGTTCTGCACTTATATATATGTATATATTCTGTGATTGTAAACTTAGTTAATTAAGAAAAATTTGTTGCTCATGGCAAGTCCAATTGACTCACCATCGCTGCCAAATTTTTGCCCCCCCCCCCTCCCAGTGGAGGGTTATGTAAGAGGTATGCGCTGCCTGCAATAGGCAACGCTTAGGAGAATCTCTGACCAGAGAGCAGTATATTGTTAGTTGTTGCTTGTCAGTAGTCTGCAGGAGTCCGCGCGTGTCTGCGCTTGTGTGCAGTCTGCTCTGGTCGGGACCCTCGAGGATGAGTATTATTGTATAAGGTAAAGAAGCAGCCTTGCGCATATCTAGCAACGTATGTGAACTGTCATCCAATTTTTTAAAAAATGCCCTAATAATAATCTTTATAATATAAAGTAATTTTTTCTTAAAAAAGCATTCATTTCAATTTAAAGAATTTATCCAATGCATGATCATTCCTTTCACGAATCACAAATGTATAGGCCAGCATTGCACGGAGCTGTGCCGATAATTTTTTAGGTAAGAGCAGATATATTCGCCGTTTTTATTGAGGTAAGAATTTTTGCTTTTTTTATTCAGAATACAGGGCCGTGGCGCAGCGCTGCTGTCGTCCTAGAATTTACCAGGTTACTGATTTTTTTTTTATTATTTTGGGGCTTAGGAAATTTTCTGTTTCGAGCTTACATTCAATGAGAAAAGAGTTTTGTGGGTACATTAAATGTGAATGCATTTATGCACAGAGATTATAAATGTGAACCAATTTTGTTCGGAGGTTACATTAAATTAGAAGCACATTCATAATTAATATTTTTGTTATTACATGTGGGGATATTTTTAAAATTCGTGTGTAGAATGAAATTCATAATTATTATTTTTGTGGGGAGGTTACACCCTTTATGGCTGATCTTAGGTCTGCCATCTTTACCACTGCTACTCCGCCCTGGGCACAAACAGCTCCCACGGGTTTCACTATGAGGTAGGTTCTCGTCTGTCTCACTCGCGCACTACAGCGCTTAGGCTTGATCATCCTGGCCTTATTCAGCACAATAGACGCCCGTGAATTTCCTCATCTCGTGGTGAATCTCCACTCTTTGTGGCACACGGTCCTGGATGACAAGATTCGTTTCACAATTTCTGAAAGACTGTCTCCTTTTTAAACATACTTAATTGAGAGCGAAATTGCCGTTGAGTCACACACCTCCACTTGATGACATGTTGGTGCGCCATATATGTTATGAAGTAGCACACAAATTTACAAAACACAACTTGATAATGTGTTGTGTTGTTGTGGTCTTCAGTCCTGAGACTAGTTTGATGCAGCTCTCCATGCCACTCCATCCTGTGCAAGCTTCTTCATCTCCCAGTACCTACTGCAGCCTACATCCTTCTGAATAAGCTTAGTGTATTCATGTCTTGGTCTCCCTCTACGATTTTTACCCTCCACGCTGCCCTCCAATACTAAATTGGCTATCCCTCGAAATCTCAGAACATGTCCTACCAACCGATCCCTTCTTCTAGTCAAGTTGTGCCACAAATTTGTCTTCTCCCCAATTCTATTCAATACCTCCTCATTAGTTATGTGATCTACCCATCTAATCTTCAGCATTCTTCTGTAGCACCACATTTCGAAAGCTTCTATTCTCTTCTTGTCTAAACTATTTATCTTCCACGTTTCACTTGCATACATGGCTACACTCCATACAAATACTTTCAGAAACGAATTCCTGACATTTAAATCTATACTCGATGTTAACAAATTTTTCTTCTTCAGAAACGCTTTCCCTGCCATTACCAGTCTACATTTTGTATCCTCTCTACTTCGACCATCATCAGTTATTTTGCTCCCCAAATAGCAAAACTCTTTTACTACTTTAAGTGTCTCATTTACTAATCTAATTCCCTCAGCATCACCCGACTTAATTAGACTACATTATCCTCGTTTTGCTTTTGTTGATGTTCCTCTTATACCCGCATTTCAAGACGCTGTCCATTCCGTTCAACTGCTCTTCCAAGTCCTTTGCTGTCTCTGACAGAATTACTATGTCATCGGCGAACCTCAAAGTTTTTATTTCTTCTCCATGGATTTTAATACCTAATCCGACCTTTTCTTTTGTTTCCTTTATTGCTTGCTCAATATACAGATTGAATAATATCGGGGATAGGTTACAACCCTTTCGCACTCCCTTCACAACCACTGCTTCCCTTTCACACCTCTCGACTCTTCTAACTACCATCTGGTTCCTGCACAAATTGTAAATAGCTTCTCGCTCCCTGTATTTTACCCCTGCAACCCTCAGAATTTGAAAGAGAGTTTTCCAATCAACATTGTCAAAAGCTTTCTCTAAGTCTACAAACGCTAGAAACGTAGGTTTGCCTTTCATTAATCTTTCTTCTAAGATAACTCGTAGGGTCAGTATTGCCTCACGTGTTCCAACATTTCTACGATATCCAAACTGATCTTCCCCGAGGTTGGCTTCTATCAGTTTTTCCATTCGTCTGTTAAGAATTCGCGTTAGTATTTTGCAGCTGTGACTTATTAAACTGATAGTTCGGTAATTTTCACATCTGTCAACACCTGCTTTCTTTGGGATTGGAATTATTATATTCTTCTCTAAGTCTGAGGGTATTTCGCCTGTCTCATACATCTTGCTCACCATATGGTAGAGTTTTGTCAGGACTGACTCTCCCAAGGCTGTCAGTAGTTGTATGGAATGTTGTCTACTCCGGGGGCTTTGTTTCGACTCAGGTCTTTCTGTGCTCTGGCAAACTCTTCACGCAGTATCATATCTCCCATTTCATTTTCATCTACATCCTCTTCCATTTCCATAATATTGTCCTCAAGAACATCGCCCCTGTATGGACCCTCTATATACTCCTTCCACCTTTCTGCTTTCCCTTCTTTGCTTAGAACTGGGTTTCTGTCTGAGCTCTTGATAATCATGCAAATGGTTCTCCTTTCTCCAAAGGTCTCTTTAATTTTCCTGTAGGCAGTATCTATCTTACCCCTAGTGAGATAAGCATCTACATCCTTACAAGTAACAGTCCATAATATCCATTATCACTAATTAGACAGTTCATCAGAGTTCATTAGCACAAATTAAACATCTCCTAGTGGTACCCATCATGTTGAACAAGTGCACGTAACAGTCCATAATATTCACTATCACTAATTAGACAGTTCATCAGAGTTCATTAGCACAAATTAAACATCTCCTAGTGGCGCCCATCATGTTGAACAAGTGCACGTAACAGTCCATAATATTCACTATCACTAATTAGACAGTTCATCAGAGTTCATTAGCACAAATTAAACATCTCCTAGTGGCACCCATTATGTTGAACAAGTGCACATAACAGTCCATAATATTCACTATCACTAATTAGACAGTTCATCAGAGTTTATCAGCAGAAATTATACATTTCCAAGTGGCACCCAGCAATGTTGAATAGATGCAAGCACGAACAACAGTTTGAATGCACACACAATTGCTTTTACAAATTTATTATCAATACTCTTACACTAAACATACAAATTATAATAAACACAGAAATGGTATCAGATAATTGTCACATTAAATATTACAAATACACAAATATCAGTAAACCTATAATATTTATGGGTGTCAGTGCAAGCCACCACAAACAAGTAAAATAATATTTAGGAGATAGGTCGGTAGCAATTATTTGGGATTAGGAAAGGAAAACACACAAAACACACTCACTCATCTTTTATCCACATTTAAGTACTACTGTGTAATTGAATAGTGTTAACTGTGTAAATGCAATTCTGTCAAAGATGTGATGTTCGGCCGGCCGAAGTGGCCGTGCGGTTAAAGGCGCTGCAGCCTGGAACCGCAAGACCGCTACGGTCGCAGGTTCGAATCCTGCCTCGGGCATGGATGTTTGTGATGTCCTTAGGTTAGTTAGGTTTAACTAGTTCTAAGTTCTAGGGGACTAATGACCTCAGCAGTTGAGTCCCATAGTGCTCAGAGCCATTTGAACCATTTTGTGATGTTTGACATGTGTATCAAGTAGTAGTGGCAGCAATGTATAACAGTCAATAATAATTAGTCAACGTCATAGTCATCATGTCAAGACCAATGTTTGCCAAGCCAAATCAAAATGTACAGTTGCTGAACAACTGTCAGTGTGCCAAGATATGCAAATGCTTCCTCTCTCCAAAAAAAAGTATATACTGCTTAGTGATTTAACAAAGTGTGTGTGTAGACTATCTTCCTTCTACTTGAGTGTTCTAGTCTGCCAACTTCATCCTCCTTGTTCCATATAAACCAACAAAAAAAAAATATGCTCCTCACTTACTTTACCTCTTATCCACCAAAACTCCAATAATCATCAGCATCACATAATCTTAATACTTCAATAATACCTCTTACGTCGATACATATGAACCTTATCAATATATTTACTTTACCTCTTGTCCACCAAAACTCCAATAATCATCAACTTCACACAATCTCAATACCTCAATAATACCTCTTCAATACGTCGACACATATAGACCTTATCGCCAATATCATTTCACTTCCATAACAACTCTTTCCTCTAGTCAGTCTCCTCGAACAAGTATGGATAAAATCCTAGTGCAAACTTCAATTCATCATCACATACAATCCGAAGACACAATGTCCACACACAACCTCTGTGTAATCCATCTGACCCAAATCTTCTATTCATTATGAATCATAAAATACATTTTGGTTACCTTGTCCATCATTAAATAAAAGAAATGCATACATGACCTCTAACAGCCTTCAGTTTGAATAATTTTCAGTAAGTAAGAACGAGTAAGGAGTGAGAATGATAGTAATAAGTCACAGTGTGTACACCACTTTAAGAATCATGGCAAAACAGAAGCAAACATGTGGAGTATTTCTTGTGTCAAGTGTCACTTGCTATTTCAATTGTTCACGAAGAATGCAGTGTAATAACTGTCAATGGTCTAAACCTAGTGTTGGTGTGTCATGTCGTTAGCTTCCTTCCTAGTAACATAAATTTATACAGCTTCCATAAAACCTCCAGCTCATGTGACTTCAATGAAATTTCTTGTACCAATGTCGTTCGTCGAATTATAGCAGTTCATTTTCTTATCTTAAAAATATAAGGCACTGAGCGTAAGCAAAACATGCAATAGCGAGTAAATATACCAGTAGAGAACACAATGTCAACAAATAGATGTAGCACAATCCCTACAACGAGGCGCTGCCAAGCGAACAATCTATAATTAATACCATAGTGTGACCTAAACTCCATGTTCGTACACCTTATATCAGCATTTCTATATACCAAATTAAAGAGTAGTTATGACAACAAAACAGAAATGTGTAAATATGCAATCCATACGCAAAGCAGCAAATACATATCTTACATAATAGACAGGTCATTAGCATCATATCAGCATAAGCAAATAAATGTTCATATGAAATCTTAATAAGTAAACATGAAGGCGCAAGCAGATAAATCACAAAGTATAACCTACATACATAACCACAGTCAGCACAATTAATCAGGTGACAATTATAATTTAAATAAATACGCACAGCAGGCACATAATAGAAAAATATGACATCAGTGAAAAAGCACTGTAGCCATGCAATGCATAATATACACAAATAACAACCCTGTTCATTAATCAATCATTGTCAAATCAGTTAATGTACGCAAGCACGTCGCTTCACAAGTAAATTCATAGAACATGAAATTTAGCACAAAGTATGAATCACGTAATCGGGAGCAGCAAATTACGTCTAAAGTACGTACCTAAGTGGAAATATGTTACCTGAAAAATAAACTCAATTAATAGTTACCTTTTTAGTTTATTAGTTTCTTCTTCGAAATTACATTCTTCCTGAAAATTTTCTCGATAGCAAGTCCTCTTAACGTCGAACACACACAGAATTTACCTGAAGGTCTTAAATATTTTATACAACCGTATCCTGAAAAATACTGAACGTTAATAACATAATTTATCAAGTCACTATAGCTTTATACTGAATTTCATTAGAGAAATTAGACTGTGTATTTCTTTACGGCTGTCAGTGCATTCGCACTGAGCGCTCGATCAGCTGTAGGTACGCGTGACGTATGAAGTAATTGTTTACGGTCAACGACTGCCTTGTGCGCCGCGCAGACTTGACTGTTGCTTTGAGTATGTGCCGCCGCCGGAACACGGCGCGGTATCCTTCTATTCTCTGCATGTTTACATGTAACTGTTAGTTTCTCGAAAGAATGGCATTCCACAAAAAATTTAACGTTCGATATGTGATGTATTCCCTTAGAGCGCCGAGATTTAAGAGTTTCTACTTCGACAGTGTTATCATGAATAATTTTGCGAATCCTATATGGACCGTTATAAAGCAGAAAAAATTTGCGACACAAGCCTTTTCCTTTGTGAGACAAACGGTGAGACTTAATTAACACCTTTTGACCAACTGACAAGGTTTTTAAACGACCAGGACGTTTAGCTGATTTCTCTCTTCTAGCAGCTGCAGATGCAATATTTTGCAGAGCCAGGTTCACAACTTCAGAATGCTGCAGTTTCCGTATAGGCGGAAAAGGAACGATTTCAGAAATGCGATTTGTCGGTGCTTTATTTTTTAATATCAATATAGGCGGTAAAGAAGTTGAATCATTAGGGAGTCATTCAGAATGTTTTGAAAAATATGAAGATACTGATCCCAAGTTCTGTGATTCTGATGACAATAAAGTCGACACAATTTATTGATTTCCTTCATCCATGTCTCTGAAGCGTTAGATTGAGGGTGAAAAAGTGAAATGAAAATTGGTTTAATCTTACGACGCCGTAGAGTATGAAGCCAAATTTTAGAGCGAAACTGTGATCCTTTATCTGATACAACCTTATCAACATGACCCACTTCTTTACAAAAATGTTTGATAAAAGAGTAAGATACTGAACTAGCTGTTTCTTTGCGTAAAGGTGTAAAACACATATATTTTGATGTCAATTCCACTGCTACCAAAATATACGCAAAACCATTAGTAGAATGAACCACTGGACAGAAAAAATCGACTGCAGCCATGTCCTTTAATTTCGCTGGAATGATAGGAAACAACGGTGCTCTGTGAGAAATAGTTGGCGGCTTAGCCTTTTGACATAATTTGCATTTGGCAAGAACAGATCAGCAATAATTTTCTGCACTACAACGCCGTTATCTTCTATCTCTTGAAATAAGTGTGCACCTAGGCCTTTGTATGATGAGTCCGTCACCAAACAAAAATCTTTAGATAAATCCGGATGTGAAAGAAGTGGAGCAGCAACTAAAGCATCACGAAGTTGTTCAAATTCTGATTGAGCTTCCTAATCCCAACACCAGTTAGAATTCTTTCCAGATAGTTCACATAAACGAGGTGTGGCCAAATTGTCCAATCTAACAAAGCGTCTAAGAAAATTACAGACACCATGGAAACTACGAACATCACGTTTTGTGGTAGGAACAGCATAATTACGAATAGCGTCTAGTTTCTCTGGATCAGGAAGAATACCTTCTGTAGAAATAATATGACCAAGAAATTTCACCTGAGAACGACCAAATTCAGATTTTTTCAAGTTCACTGTAATGCCAACTCTTGCAAAAATACGTAATAATGAATCCAAAATTTTGATATGCTCACTCCAAGAAGGTTTAGCAATAAGAATATCGTCAACATATGAAGTAATATTGTCCCGAAGATAACCAGGTAAAATTTCGTTTAAATTACGAATGAATGCTTCAGAAGGTACAGTAAGTCCAAACGGTAATTTCCGAGATCACTTTTGGGTAAAATAGTCATATCCGGTTATTGTTTACCGACTCTCTAGATAGATTGATAGTTGAAGAGTTGTTTTTATAGATACAAAGAATAGTGAAAGAGTAGGCAGCAGTGCAGAAAACTAAAAGGGAAATAGCACCACTACAGCTCGGGGCCCTGTGCACGCTACGGCACATATTCACTTAGTGTAGCGAATCACCTGAGGACTTAAATAGCCGCACATAAATTCCCGTTTGTGACTTAGTTGCAAATTTGGCGGAAGTGCGTACATAAATTGATCTAACCATAAACATGGATGTATGTCATTCTTGGAATTGCGAAAGATCTTAAATTTCCGAACAGTTAAGAAGTGTTTATAGTCAAAGTTTTCTCCTCGTGGCGACAAAGACCTACCGCATCTGTCCCAGTCCGAATGTCAATTATTGTCAAGTTCGCGCGCCTGACGCTCTCTTGTTGCTTCTCGTAAATCAAATAAATTATTTTCTTCAAACCCCTCTGCTATCTGTGATTCTAAATTTCTTCTGCTGTCTTTTCCTACGATTTCACCTTCAATTTGTTTGACTTGCTTGTGTAATGCCTCAAATTCCCTTTTAACGCGTTCATTAAATTTTCCCTGATTTTCAACATGTTTATTTATGTTCTGGTACTCTTCGGTTTCTGCAAATGGCAATGGAGCTGTATCATCTGAATCTCTGTCCCTATTTAAACTAAGACTTGTCAGTTTATCTGCAATCTCCTCAACTCTTTCCGATAAGTCACCTATTTGTTCTTTCTGTTTATTTATGTCTTCCGTAAGTGTCGCGACTCGGGTTTCAGTATTGACACATTTAGTAGTTAACTGTTCATACTGTTGTGTTAGGTTATTTATTCTGTCATTTGGTATGGATTCCTCGATTCTTTCAAGTATTTCTTCCTTATAGTGTGCACGTTGTAAATTTAGCTCTGAAAATTTCTGTACTATCACGCGATCTCTTTCTTCCTGTTCTCTGTCCTGTTCCTCTTGTCTAATTTCTATTGAAATTAAACTATTATTGTGAGCATTCAAAATCGGTTGTACTTCTTCTCTAATTTCTTTCTTTGATTCATCTTTCATGCTTTTGAAACGTGTCCTTATTCGTGAGCCTAACCGTGTTGCCATTGCTTCCATCTGTGATCCCAAATTTAATATAGCATCCATCAACTGCTCCATATTAACTGGTTCGAAACTCTTTCACCCCTAACATTTCCCGCAAAACCACTACTTTCGTCATCAGCTCATCAGCTATCAGTGTTCGATACTATTCCAGAATCTTCTGTCGTTAATCTCATATTCTGAAAATTTTTTGATTGTGAAAAGTTTTGAAATGGTTCCGGACTACTTTCCCGACTTATTAAATTGTTTTCAACTTCATTATTCATCATACTCTTCTCCTGTGTTGGCGAGTTCGCCATGTCAACAATTTCGTCATTCTGACTATCCATCATTTTTGCCTTTTTCATCGATCGCGTAATCATTTACAAAACATACAAAACTCGTCACTATACTAAAATTACACACAATATGACACTTTATCACCAACAATACCATTCACACGAAATGCTTCCCTCAGACACGATTAACAAACAATTGAAATCTTCATAAATGCAGAAAATTGTCAAACGCGTATACAAAACATCAAAAATTAAATTCTGCAAAAATACCATTATAAGAAAGACAAGACAACTACAAATGTTCATTACCAAATTTACACATGCAATATAGACTACAATTACTAACCTACAAATTACTACAACAATACTACTGTCTGCTATTTTTACTATCAGAAGAATTCCAAGGGACGATCCTGGCAGGGTCGCCATGTGCATGGGGACTTAATTGTATCATTAATGCAAATACTTTTTAATTTTAGTAGCTGTATGTCCAGCTACGAAGTCTCGTAAACGGTGGGCCCTGACTAGTATTACTCCGCAATCTGACTGCATAGCATAACAACAAAGAATGAAAGGAAATTTCCGTTAACACAATTAATTAATTAAGTCCCCAGCAACTATAAAACCTACGAAACAACAAAGCACAAGTGTAACTGTTCTGTGTGTGGAAGTGTGATTCAACGTACACATCTGGCACAGTTCTTCCTCAATAAGAGAAGATATTTTAAACACCATTTATACTGCAGTAATTAAAAAAAATCAGAAATACTATAACTGCTCATAGAAACCAGAAATACAGTCTAATACAAGAACACGAGCCAAACGCTTTGTTGACTGAACCTGTGACCAAGAGGCATTATTGTTTAAGACATTGAAATAATGAGAAAAAAGGGGAAAAAAGGAATTTTTTACCTTCATATATATTGACGAAAGTTACACTCTGATCATTACAACATCCGCAATCGAACAGCATCGGCTGTCTAGCCCGTCAGAACAACGGCATACAGCATGCTCACATCTAGTCATGGCTACATCAGAACTCCTACTGCCCACTTCTCAATAAGTACTCTCCACGACGACTTCACGACAAGCACTCCCACTACCACATCTCAACAAGCACTGCCAGTGGAGGCGGCTGAATAATATTCTTTGGCGCAATCTCTGGCGCTGTGACTCAGGGTAGCCAACTTTCAACCTTCCTTATCTTATGAAATACGACGAATTGAAGATGCTGTCAGGCTTGGAGGGGATCATGTTGTTTCGTCGTCCTATGTGGTTAATTCGGCTACACATGATCACAGACCAGAAGGAGTATTGGATCAATGAATATTGCTAGGATTACAGTAGACACATTTTGTCACTGATTCATTACACAATTGAGTTACATAAAATTATCCGAACGTTTATTGCATTCTTTCTACTGTAGATTCAGTAAGAGTTTTCTAGGAGAACTGAAACCAGTCACAATAAATAAAAAGGACGATGACGAAATTTACTTTATTTCTTTCTGCTGCAAACGTCTCTCTAAAATCGTGACTCTAAAATCACTGAAATTCGATCTTAGTTAGCAGCCCTTGTAATACAGTATTCGTGAATGGAACAGTAAAAGTACGACTGGTAGTGATATTTAAAACACACTTCTGCATACGCAATGTGATTCAGCTATTCCCACCGGTCGTTTTTATACAACCAACACTACATCTGTATCAGGAGTGGTATCCAGACAGGCGACAGCCACGTAATCAATATAATTTCTCTCTCGGTGTTTCAGGTGATTGCTATCAAATGGAATCATAATGTAAAACATACAAGTTAGGATTGGCCATGTGTTACACGGTATTCTTGACATAAGATGACATTTCTGCCACACTCATTCATGTGTCTCCAAACATTCTTTGTGTAATTGGTGATGTAATCATACAGAGTTTGGACTTCTCTGTAAGTTCATTCCGTTTATAGTACTTAATCTTTCGGAAATGGTTCAAAAACGTGTGTTTCACCATCTGAAACAACGAAATTAACAGGAGATATCGAAATGGGATGTGTGGAAATAACAATGGTCCGGCATGTAACCCAACGAAGAAATTAATGTCTGACTCACTGTGATAATGTGCTAAAGTAGCTTCATAAACAAAATTTGTCTAATAGATCTAGGATATCTTTGTATATCCTGCAACATTTTGACGACAAGCAATTCAACAAATCACCAGGGGAAACTGGCCAACGATGTTTTTCTGTCATGTGGAGTTGCATAAAACGATATCGGTAGGGGCAGCTGAATCACCGTTTACACTTTACTGTGGATATCTGTAGAAATGACTGGGTGACTACAAAATGCGCCGGTCATTACGGTGGCCATCACGCGATCAACGAAATACTTGGCTTCAACAGTATAGCCTAGCCATTGGTGCTGTAGAGCAGGTGGGCACAATGGGAGGAGCGCAGGCCGCTTAGCTGCAAACAGCCGCAGCCACCGCCGCTGATGAAGTTCCCACGCGGAGAACATGACGCCGTTGAGAAGGCGGTGACTCGTAGTTGCTGCGAGTTAAGTGTGTCGCTACGCCCTAAAGGCCGGCCCCGGCGACGGGGTGGGGGTGAGGTCCTGTACTGGCGCGCTCGTTTAGGCCGCCGTATTGCATTACCGGCGCCCGGCCCGCCCGCTATCGGATTATGCGGCCGAATGGCGCGATATTCCAGCCCCCGGCTGGCCCGGTAATGATCAAAGAGGCCATCCCGCCCAGCTCCGCTCCCTGCCACCCCTGCCTACGCCATTCGCCGGCCCTGTGCTGGCCGACACCCTACGTTCTTTCACCGGCGCACGGACAGGCGCCCCACCAAAGGCGCCAATTATTAACTGCTCAGGCGAAGGTCGTAGTATGGAGGGCGATGTAAGTGATGCGATTCAGACGCTATTAACGACCTTGTGTAAGAGCATACTTTGTCTGATCTTAATGCTGCTTTCAAAATAGGTACGGCTAATTACTGGCGTATCATGGCCGTTGCTCACTACTATGACGACCTCCTGGGCGTGAAGTCCACAGCGCACGCGTCTGACATAGATCTCGCGGTGTACACTGTCATCGGGGGCGTATTGTAATCCCACATAGACAAGTGTGTATTCCAGACCAGAGCAGAAAATATCCAAGTTTAGGTGACCATACGCACCAGTAACCGAGAACACTCTGACCACCACCTCCCTTGAGACTGAACTCCATATGGTGGCGCTGCGGGCACATGACGTGGTAAGAAATGTATGTAACCAGAGCAGAGACGAATGGGAATGACTCTATCTACGACAGGGGCCGCCAATGGAGAAATTTTCTCACATAAGTAACTCTGACAAAGGTCAGATTACTAAAGCCCAGCCCCTGTGAACAAGCATATATATATATATATATATATATATATATATATATATATATATATATATATATATGCTGGTAGTGTAATGTTATTGTGAATCATTTATTTCGGAAGATTATGTGATTAATTGATATTTCTAGTTAATTTTTATTATCAT
The DNA here is from genome assembly GCF_023898315.1 of Schistocerca nitens. NCBI lineage: Eukaryota > Metazoa > Arthropoda > Insecta > Orthoptera > Acrididae > Schistocerca > Schistocerca nitens. The sequence continues at coordinate 788,959,712 of NC_064615.1, read as the reverse complement.
GCGTAGTTTTTCCATTAATTTAAAAATGGTTAGAGCTTAAAAAGTCTGACTGCAAAAATCAATAGAATTGCTCAGTTCCTGTAAGAACGAGATTCCAAATATTTATACATGGTACAACTGAAGACATAGAGAGCATAAAATGAATTTGACAACTGCATTAAAAATATGCTTTTCCTTAACTTTAATTTGTGGACAATCTACTTCACGTAGACTCGAGTATAATATGCCATTTTATTCTGATTTTAGTGCGCCTATAATGGCGCAGTCAGATTTAAAATTGCATTATTGCATAAAGAATTGTAAAATAAAGCTAGCGGTAGCTCGAAGTCGTTAAGTAATGTAGATGCTTGGAATGTATGGAGAAGGGGTGCCACCTTGCCTCTTTCGCACTATTCTGGGCGTATTAGTACAAGCAGCACACATGTCGGTTTGAGCGGTGGTATAGTGCTCGAGTTTTGGACTTGAAAAGTTTTTCCTAGACGACAGTCTCGACACTTATAGATACAGTGGAACTTGTAAAAATGTGCAATGATCAGGACTGTGATTTTATTCTGTGGGTAGTTCAGTGGAACTTGTATTTATCGCGACTTAAGCCAGACTGGACAGGAATTATTTGCACTGAATCTGTTACTCATTTACCTAGTGAGACTCCATTGATTTCAATGGTAGTCAAAACTTAGGTTCCTTACATCGCGTGTTTACCAGGGTTGCATTTTACTGCGACAGTGTGGATTTATTCCGAACAATTGGAGCAGTAAACATTCGCCGCTTTTTTTGTTACTTTTATCATATTGTGTTTTAGGATACCAATACATTGGTGGCTCGAACTGACTTCTGTTCGCTAACTACTCGGTCGATTCGAATTACCAGTCTTGATTCAGTATGTGTTATAAAGTGCAATAAACATCATATTGAACTTTAACAATCTGTAGACGCGGAGATATTTATTTAGATCGCAACAACGACGTTCAACCCACTGGTGTTCAATTCTGATTAATATGTCAGGAACAAATTCATTGTTTTTACTATCTAAAGCAACATAAATCTAAGTTTACTCATCATCCTCTAGGCAAAAAGATCAACATCACCGTCGCAGCAATAAAGGGTTTATATTGTGTGGTTGAGGGCAGTGAAGTTACTAGTTGGTGACAAGGGATTGGATGTACTCTTATATGCTCGTCGAAGACAGTGGATGTCGGCGGCTTGCTCATTCTGTAAATCAGGATATGTTGCAATCTGTGGCAGGTCAGATGACAGGGTACAGTGCTGGTATGTTTCGCAGCACAATGTTCAACGCACATTGCTGAACATGGGCTTTCACAGTGGACGACTACTACGTGTCCCCACGTTAACACAACGACGACGACAGGTGCGATTGTAGTGGGCGCAGGGCCATTGAGATTGGACCGCGAATCAGTACGCCGTCTAGTCGGATGGGGCACGTCTCTCGTTACGCCATTTCAATAGTCGTGTTTGGAAACACCGTGATCAAAGCGAATGCCCGCATGTAGCGTAGTATACTGCAACGCGGACGCCCTGACCTGGGCACGGTGCCTGTAATCCTAATATGGTCTATGTCAATATTACTGCCGCCTTTTTCTGCCTGTCTCTTAGACAGGCACAGATAGACACGTGTCATTAGAGTTGCTAAATGCGAAAGCATGATTTTGGTAAAACACTCCAGTTCATCGCTATTTTCAGAAGACAAAAAACAAGAGGGTAAGCTTACAGTTTTTACTTTTATTTGAATACGTTATTAAAACATTTAATTCATTGTATCATTGCACTGATCTGATTTCTAAATATAAAGGTTTAACATACGGAATCAGATCGCATTAATACAGTATGTAATAGCAGATTGGTATAATGGTTCGCTGAAAGAGAACAGCAGTGCACCCACGGCAAAATGAAACTGAAAGAAGTGAAGAGGAAAGTAAGGAATGAGAGAAATCAATAGTATGGACTGAAGTGAAAGAATGTGGAAGTTGTACGTAAGTGCGTTACCAAACAGCCACAGAAGAATTAAAAGAAAATCTGAAATGAAAAAACTGAGTCACCAGAGGTATCGGATGGTTCAAACATTTTTGATGAAATCGATGACGATCATTACGATGATGGCGCAATGGAATCACTAACTGGAAGTAGTAAAGAACATGGACGTCGGAAAGAACGTAATGAGTCAAGCTGCATGTGTGGAGAAATAGGTCAAGACAAAAGAAACTGTGTACACGTACGTTGGGTGCTCTGCTTGGAATAATGCTTCATGCGCTGAAGAAAAGACACACAAAGACTATGTCTGTTATGACTACTCACCCAAGAAGCGATTAAATGACTCTGAGCACTATGGGACTTAACTTCTGAGGTCATCAGTCCCCTAGAACTTAGAACTACTTAAACCTAACTAACCTAAGGACATCACACACATCCACCCCCGAGGCAGGATTCGAACGTCCGACCGTAGCGGTCGGGCGTTTCCAGACTGTAGCGCCTAGAGCCGCTCGGACACCCCGGCCGGCCAAGAAGCGATTATTTTGCAAGTTGTTGTAATGTGAAATTGAAGTGAATACACACTCAATTATTCTGTTAAAACAGATTTCCGTATCCCGATTTCCTAACAGAAAATGGCACATAATTCAAGTGTCAGCTATTTTCACACACATGTATTTGATATAACCTTCCCTTCACAAACGAAGACATTCGCAACCACTACGGGTAACTAGCCCATCAGGAGGAGATCATGAGCATTTCTGTGTTCGATATATTTGTTGTTAACTTATATCTGCTCTTTCTTTTTATTTTGATTGATTTAGTTCAGTAAAAGTTGAGAAACTGCAGTTACGTCACATGCTCTTCGTCTTAGGTTACTTACCCTATTATGAATTTGACAAAACAGTAGTAATTATTATTTGAATGCACACTGTTCCCCCAGTTTCCCTTAAGAATGCTTATAATTGGTACATCCAAATTGTGTAATTATCACGTCTGATTGGCTTCTCAATACGATTTCCTGTTCGGTAAAATTTGAAATCGTCTTTTGTTAAGTACAGGAAAAACAAAGGGTTGCATTACAAGTACACGATCCCTAGACGTATGTTTTCACTGCCAGCTCAAAACACAATGCGTTGAAACCTTTTCATTGAGCCTTCAACCTCTTATTGCTGTCGGTAACCGCAATCACGTTCTAGTGTGGCAAAGGAAATTAATGTCTAAGCTTCAATTACACAGCCGGCAGCGGTGGCCGTGCGGTTCTAGGCGCTGCAGTCCAGAACGGCGGGACTGCTAGAGTCGCAGGTTCGAATCCTGCCTCGGGCATGGATGTGTGTGATGTCCTTAGGTTCGTTAGGTTTAAGTAGTTCTAAGTTCTAGGGGACTGATGACCTCAGAAGTTAAGTCCCATAGTACCCTGGCCATTTGAACCATTTTCAATTACATAGAGAAGTCAAACACAACGACAACATTAGTTAACATTTTGTGTCTGTGAAATGTAGGCAATAAACGAGGAAAGAAGATTGAGTTAGAATGTTCCGTCGACGACTAGGTCTTTACGAACGCTTCTACATTCAGTTCTAAATTTCGTTTAGTGATGTAACACTAGTAATGATGAAGAATCTGAAATCATGCTCCATAAACGGCCGATGTAAGTGTCGTCTTAAGTGCCTGAATAAGACTTCCTTCAATTCTTCAAGTAACTGTCTAGCATTTGCATGCCCCATGGCGGGATTTAAATGGTATTTCTACCGTAAATCACTCCAGACAGATATTGCTAGATTGTCTGTTTCCAGTAGCTAATATCGGATTACGCAGCGAAGAGAATGCGAACTTTTAATCTGTTTACAAGCGCTACATTACAATTATCTGTACAAGAAACTGTGCATGTTAAACTAGGGGAGTGAGATACAATTTTGTCGAATCTCCGCTACTTTTATGGAAGTTTGATCTGTAGAACTGAATTTTGCAGATAGGTCGCTCCTCGTTCGTCATGTCCTAAATTTTAAAATAATAAATGGTAGATTTGTTATAATATGATAGACACTTACAGATTCAAACTAAAAGTACATGTTATTATCTACCCACTTTCATGCCAGTTGTCTTACATTTTCTGTGCCACCAGTCATTATGAGATAAAGACTATAGTTCCTGTCTCACTTATACAAATTTTGCCCTATAATATTAATATTTATTGAGGCAGAACCACATCTTCTTCGCATTTATATAATATATTTTGAAGGGATAACACCAAGTCAGATGAGAGAACACTTCAAGTTTTATCTTCTGAGACATTGTAAAATAGACTTCTAAAGAAATTTGGAGGTCTGAGTCGAAGTAAGAGGTAATATCATCTAGTTTCACATAACTATTTTCACCAAAAAGACTTCGTTGTAATCATTACTACACTACTGGCCATTAAAATCGCTACACCAACAAGAAATGCAGATGATAAACAGGTATTCATTGGACAAATATATTACACTAAAACTGACATGTGATTACATTTTCACGCTCTTTGGGTCTATAGATCCTGAGAAATCAGTAACCAGAACAGCCACCTCTGCCCATGTAGCTTCAACACGATACCACAGTTCATCAAGAGTAGTGACTTGCGTATTGTGACGAGCCAGTTGCTCGGCCACCATTCACCAGATATTTTCAGTTGGTGAGAGATTTGGACAGTGTGCTGGCCAGGGCAGCAGTCGAACATTTTCTGTATCCAGAACGGCGCGTACAGTACCTGCACATGCGGTCGTGCATTATCCTGGTGAAATGTAGGGTTTCGCAGGGATGGAATGAGGGGTAGAGCCACGGGTCGCAGAATATTTGAAATGTGACGTCCACTGTTCAAAGTGCCGTCAATGCGAACAAGAGGTGACCGAGACGTAGCACGTCATCTTCGTGGTGTAGCAATCTTAATGGATAGTAGCGTAATTAATTACGATATAGATCAAAGTGCGTCGAGAATTTACAAAACTCATGGCCTCAGTAAAAACAAATTTCAGATATGCCGTCCCTGCAAGACATATAGCTTAATCACCATATTTGTACGAGGAACAGTCTGAAAACGGTTAGGTTTTATTCAGGATTCCAATACACCATATAATTCCCCATTTTTCTGGCTACAAAAGAATGTCTTTCAGCATAACCTCCGTTCAATGCTACGGCCTTATTCCACATTAATGGTAAGTCCTGTATCCTCGCATGGTATCACTTTAAAGGTGACGTCGGACCCAACGTCATCTGTAATAGATGTTCTACAAAATATTATCACGATCAACCTCGTAATGCGCAAGGAATTCCACACAAATGGTTCAAAATGGTTCAAATGGCTCTGAGCACTATGGGACTTAACTTCTGAGGTCATCAGTCGCCTAGAACTTAGAACTAATTAAACCTAACTAACCTAAGGACATCACACACATCCATGCCCGAGGCAGGATTCGAACCTGCGACCGTAGCGGTCGCTCGGTTCCAGACTGTAGCACCCGGAACCGCACGGCCACTCCGGCCGACACACAAATGGTGTTTCGTCCCCAATTGATGGACGAGTGTGTCAGCACTACCAAAAGTCACGTCCAGGTGCGCGGCGGGATGTTTGATTGTGATCCGGTGGTCACTTAGAATGAGAATGTCCGCTCGCTCCAGCAATGCAGGTGTCACGGCTATGTGCGGCCGGATGGCACGCGTGGGATCGGACAGGTTTGCCAGACCTGCACATAGTACCGCAACATATCAGGACTTTATGGGCTATAGAGCCTTCAGTGGGAGTATTCCACTATGTCCCACAGCAAATTTCGCATTTTTCAACCGAAACTGGGCGAAAAAATGTGTTTCATTACTTACTCAACACCCCTCGTATTGTAACACAGGAATGTGGAATGTAACTTACTGTGTCAAAGGACTGTAGTACTAGGATTACCAGATCATATTGAGAAAATAACAGAATACTGACCAGCGAAAATATTTGCTGAACTGAGGGCTGAGGTTGAGGAAAATGAAACAGTAAACACAAAAATCATATTTATTAGCTCTCAAGAAATTTTTGTTACCTTTAATTTTTTGATAGAAGTCATTGAATGTTTTTTTTTTTTTTTTTTTTTTTTTTTTTTTTTTTTTTTTTTTTTTGGTCATCAGTCTACTGACTGGTTTGATGCGGCACGCCACGAATTCCTTTCCTGTGCTAACCTCTTCATCTCAGAGTAGCACTTGCAACCTACGTCCTCAATTATTTGCTTGACGTATTCCAATCTCTGTCTTCCTCTACATTTTTTGCCCTCTACAGCTCCCCCTAGTACCATGGAAGTCATTGCCTCATGTCTTAGCAGATGTCCAATCATCCTGTCCATTCTCCTTATCGGTGTTCTCCACATATTCCTTTCCTCTCCGATTCTGCGTAGAACCTCCTCATTCCTTACCTTATCTGTCCACCTAATTTTCAACATTCGTCTATACCACCACATCTCAAATGCTTCGATTCTCTTCTGTTCCCGTTTTCCCACAGTCCATGTTTCACTACCATACAATGCTGTACTCCAGACGTACATCGTCAGAAATTTCTTCCTCAAATTAAGGCCGGTATTTGATATTAGTAGACTTCTCTTGGCCAGAAATGCCTTTTTTGCCATAGCGAGTCTGCTTTTGATGTCCTCCTTGCTCCGTCCGTCATTGGTTATTTTACTGCCTAGGTAGCAGAATTCCTTAACTTCATTGACTTCGTGACCATCAATCCTGATGTTAAGTTTCTCGCTCTTCTCATTTCTACTACTTCTCATTACCTTCGTCTTTCTCCGATTTACTCTCAAATCATACTGTGTACTCATTAGACTGTTCATTCCGATCAGCAGATCATTTAATTCTTCTCCACTTTCACTCAGGATAGCAATGTCATCAGCGAACCGTATCATTGATATCCTTTCACCTTGTATTTTAATCCCACTCCTGAACCTTTCTTTTATTTCCATCATTGCTTCCTCGATGTACACATTGAAGAGTAGGGGCGAAAGGCTACAGCCTTGTCTTACACCCTTCTTAATACGAGCACTTCGTTCTTGATCGTCCACTCTTATTATTCCCTCTTGGTTGTTGTACATATTGTATATGACCCGTCTCTCCCTATAGCTTACCCCTACTTTTTTCAGAATCTCGAACAGCTTGCCCCATTTTATATTGTCGAACGCTTTTTCCAGGTCGACAAATCCTATGAAAGTGTCTTGATTTTTCTTTATCCTTGCTTCCATTAGTAGCCGTAACGTCAGAATTGCCTCTCTCGTCCCTTTACTATTCCTAAAGCCAAACTGATCGTCACCCAGCGCATTCTCAATTTTCTTTCCCATTCTTCTGTATATTATTCTTGTAAGCAGCTTCGATGCATGAGCTGTTACGCTGATTGTGCGATAATTGTCGCACTTGTCAGCTCTTGCCGTCTTCGGAATTGTGTGGATGATGCTCTTCCGAAAGTCAGATGGTATACCGCCAGACTCATATATTCTCCACACCAACGTGAATAGTCGTTTTGTTGCCACTTCCCCCAATGATTTTAGAAATTCTGATGGAATGTTATCTATCCCTTCTGCCTTATTTGTCCGTAAGTCCTCCAAAGCTCTTTTAAATTCCGATTCTAATACTGGATCCCCTATCTCTTCTAAATTGACTCCTGTTTCTTCTTCTATCACATCAGACAAATCTTCACCCTCATAGAGGCTTTCAATGTATTCTTCCACGTATCTGCTCTCTCCTCTGCATTTAACAGTGGAATTCCCGTTGCACTCTTAATGTTACCACCGTTGCTTTTAATGTCACCAAAGGTTGTTTTGACTTCCTGTATGCTGAGTCTGTCCTTCTGACAATCATATCTTTTTCGATGTCTTCACATTTTTCCTGCAGCCATTTCGTCTTAGCTTCCCTGCACTTCCTATTTATTTCATTCCTCAGCGACTTGTATTTCTGTATTCCTGATTTTCCCGGAACATGTTTGTACTTCCTCCTTTCATCAATCAAAACAAAACGGTGTCATTGTAAATTCCTCTGAAGATATTTTAAAATAAAAGCGAAAAGCTTCTGGAAGAAATGAGATACGTTGCATCAAGATAAACGCGCTTTCTGTTTACAAAACAAATATTTTTGTACTTGCTGCGGATGATGGCCACGCTAACGAACTTGTTATGAGAACAACATTATGTTAAATTTTTATTTTGTTACTTGTTGTTTTTATGTTTTTAAATCTTATATCGTCGTGCCACCCCGGTCCAGTCTACAGATTTTCAACATGATTGGCATGTAAACGACATGGACAATGACAGATTTGAGTATCTCGTGGCGTATATAATGTTCAAACAAATTACGAGAATGCAGCCAGGTAACACTTTCTATAGCGGCAGATATTTCAAAATTTTAAATCCACAAACGCAACGAGAGGGCACTGTGGAAAGAAACTTAAGCCCTCGGTAGAGCGCGTTACGCCAACAAAGAACCACAATACGCTGTAAGTACAGAGACAACTCACAATTCGTAAACAACTAGCACCACTATACAGTCAATGATGACCAACCTTAGAAGCTATCAGTGATGATTATTATTTACCAAAGGGTGAGAATGTAATATTAAGAGTGTCCCTCTGTTTTTTGACAAGGGGGAGAGTGGTATTCCAGGCAGATTTTAAAGAAAAATCTTGGTCTCCATTTATAAGCTCACTTATTGATTTAACCTCAAGTGCCTCCCTTAACTCTGTCCCAACACCTGTAATTCTATCCTAGAAACTCTGTGTTGTTTTACAACTTAGAATCAACCGTACGATGCGAAATACTGCAATAGCAGATTTGTTCGGCTGTTGTAAGGTGTGTGGCGCCTATGCACTGAACATAGATTCTCCATACGTAGATCCCCCACAGATCGTATGGTCCGGCCAATAAGTTGCATGACACAGCTGAAGCTGAATGACGTACGGAAGAGCTTGATTTTTGTAGGGCGGATGTCTACAGTTGGTACTTGTTATTCAGTATCAATAAATTCTGACGTGGGTTATCCTTGTTTGTATGGTGGTGCTATTTGTTAACGTTGGGTGTGTTGTTTTTCAGCAGATGCCGGATTATGGTTCAAAATGGTTCAAATGGCTCTGAGCACTATGGGACTTAACATCTATGGTCATCAGTCCCCTAGAACTTAGAACTACTTAAACCTAACTAACCTAAGGACAGCACACAACACCCAGCCATCACGAGGCAGAGAAAATACCTAACCCCGCCGGGAATCAAACCCGGGAACCCGGGCGTGGGAAGCGAGAACGCTACCGCACGACCACGAGGTGCGGGCGGAGTATGGTTCCTTATCGACATAGCTGCCTCACATGAAAGGTGGCAACGGACAGCAGGGTAAATGTGTGTAACTCGAGATGGAACTGTATTTTCATTTTAAATCAGTATGCGATGTCAACACTTATGAGAGCGACATTTTTATCGTTCAAGCACATGTGTTCAACTGTGCTGGAAGTTATCAGAATAAACTATTATTAGGTAAGTTTCTCTTTCTTCTTCAAAAGCACTAACACTTCAGACTCCGAATTATGTCTGTATCTGTAACTGAGGACAATATGACATTAAAAAGGATAAGGATATCGGTGGAAATTTTAGTTTTGGAATGCTCCTAATGTGAGTTCATGGGGTCTTGATTATTTACGGAAATTAAACTTAGGAATGTCAAATGGAACAGGAATACTCCACCATTGTTGTAAGCTAGCCATTTGCCACTAGCAGCTATTTTAATTTCGTTTTTGATTCATTACAGGCACTTGTTGTTATGATATTTTTAATATAGAACAACAGAATACCCTCCTACCCGTTGGATCCACTTTCCACACTGGCTACTGGAATTGCTTACGATAGTGGACGTCTAAAAGTTTTACGTTATTTTCATTTTGCTTATATTCTCACTCTTGTACGGCAATGACGCACTACCTAGAGATTGATAAGCAACACCTGCTCACTAATTTTTTGAGTCATCAGTCCTCTCTCTTAAAGTATTATCTTTCAGTTTAATATACTTAAATCTGATTGACTGAAACGTCATAGCCATAAGTGGTATTAATGATAACAGCAAAACATTGCTGATATTTTGCTGATACCATTGATAACAAACAATACTTCCGAAATTCTATTCTAGGGTTCCTGTAACAAATGCGCGTTTTTTTTTTTTTTGTTAAAACCACTTAAATAGGTTATCCCATATTATGCCCTAACATGAACTGAGGATCTAGAGCAACTGAAGACCATAGCACTGCTGCACAGTAGGTTTCACGAATTCCTCTCCTGTGCCACCCTCTTCATCTCAGAGCAGCTCTTACAGTCGACGTCCTCAATTATTTGCTGGATGTATTTCAATCTCTGTCTTCCCCTACAGTTTTACCATCTACAGCTCCCTCTAATCCGTGATGTCTTAACAGATGTCTTACCATCCTGTCCCTTCTTCTTGTCGTGTTTCCGATGTACTCATTTCCTCCCCGATTCTCCGAATGATCTCCTTATTTCTTACGTTATCGGTCTACCTACTTTTCAATATTCCTCTGTAGCTCCATATCACAAATCCTTTGATTCTCTTTTGTTCCAGCTTTCCCACTGTCCATGTTTCATGCTGTACTCCAGACGTACATTCTCAGAAATTTCTTCCTCAAATTAAGGGCTATGTTTGATACTGGTAGAATTCTCTTGGCCATGAATGCGCTTTTTGTCATTACTAGTCCGCTTTCTATGTCAATATTGCTCCGTTGGTCATGGGTTATTTTCCTTCGTAGGTAGCAGAATTTCTTAACTGGTTCTTTTCGTGATTACCAATCCGGATGTTGAGTTTCCCGCTTTCCCACTTTCTCATTTCTGCTACTTCTCATTACTTTCGTCTTTCTTATATTTACTCTGAGTCCATATTCTGAAATCATTAGACTATTCAATCCATTCAGCAAAACATGTAATTCATCTTCTTTCTCACACAGAACAGAAATGTCATTGGAGAATATTGTCACTGATATCCTTCCACCTTAAATATTATTTCCACTCTTGAATCTTTACTTTACTTCCGTCAATGCTTCTTCGATGTATATATTGAACAGTAGCGGCGAAGGACTACATCCCTGCCTTACATCCTTATTAATCCCAGCACTTCGTCCTTTGCCTCCCACTTTTATTGTTCCCTCTTGGATGTTGTGGGCATTGTATATTACATGTACATCTACATCTGCCTGGATAATCTGTAATTCACAATTATATGCCTGGGAGAGATACTGTTATTCCTCTATAATTTCAATCTCGGACAGCGCCTGGAAAAAAGGAACACCTGTATCTTTACGTGTGAGCTCTGATATCCCTTATTTTGATGATCGTTTCTCCCTGTGTAGGTCGGCATCAACAAAATATATTCGCATTCGCAGGACAAGGTTGTTGACTGAAATTTCGTTCAAAATGTTCAAATGTGTGTGAAATCTTATGGGACTTAACTGCTAAAGTTATCAGTCCCTAAGCTTACACACTACTTAACCTAAATTATCCTAAGGAGAAACATACACAGCCATGCCCGAGGGAGGATTCGAACCTCCGCCGGGACCAGCCGCACAGTCCATGACTGCAGCGCCTGAGACCGCTCGGCTAATCCCGCGAGGCAGAAATTTCGTGAGAAGATTCTGCTGCAACGAGAAACGTCTATGTCTTAATGATGTCCACCCTGAGTCCTCTATTGTGTCCGTGTCACTCTCTCCCCTATTTCTCGACAGTACAAAAGGAGCTACTCTTCTTTGAGTGTTTTCGATGTACTCAGTGAAGCCTATCTTGTAAGGATCCCAGACAGCGCAGCAGTACTACAAAAGAGGAAAGACAAGCGTAGTGTAAGCAGTCTCTTTCGTAGATTTGTAACATTTTTCAAGTGCTCTGCCAATAAAATTCAGTCTTTCGTTCGCCTTCCCACACCCTGGCAGATGACGTTCACCGGGCATTCGCCATGGACACAACCCGCGATTGGAATGCCACAATGAGTACCGTTCTTCGTCACTCCACACAACGTTTTTCCACTGTTCAATCGTCCAATGTTTACGCTCCTTCACGAAGCGAGGCGTCGTTTGGTATTTAACGGCGTGATGTGTGGCTTATGAGCAGCCGCTCGACCATGCGATCCCAGTTTTCTCACCTCCCGTCTAACTGTCATAGTACTTGCAGTGGCCTCAAACGGTTTGCAATTTCTGAGTGATGGTCTGGACAGATGTCTGCCTATTAAACATTACGGCCCTCTTCAACTGTCGGAGATCTCTGTCAGTAAATAGACGAGGTCGGTCTGTACGTTTTTATGCTCTACGGGTCCCTTCACGTTTCCACTTCACGGAAACAGTGGATCTAGGGACATTTAGGAGTCTGGAAATCTGACGTACCAATCAACTGACCACGTTCGAAGCACACTGAGTTCCGCGGAGAGCCCCATTCTGCTCTCTCACAATGTCTAATGACTACTGAGATCACTGATGAGGGGTACCTGGCAATAGGTGACTGGACAAGGCACCTCATCTGAGAAACGTATGTTTTTGGGGGTGTCCGGATGCCTTTGATCACACAGTGTATATCGACTCGACTCCTGTTTCTTCTTCTATCACATCAGACAAATCTTCGACCTCATAGAGGCCTTCAGTGTACTCTTTCCACCTATTCGCTCTCTAGTCTGCATTTAATACGAAAATTCCCATTGCACTCTAAATGTTACCACCGTTGCTTTTAATTGGTCAGCTGGTTGTTTTGACTTTTCTAAATGCGGTCTTTCAATCATCTCTTTTCGATTTTTTCACATTTTTGATCCAGCCATCTCGCCTTAGCTTCCCTGCACTTCCAGTTTATTTATTTCATTAGTGATTTCTATTTCGGAATTCATGAGTTTCCCGGAATATTTTTGCACTTCCGTCTTTTATCGATCGACTGGAATATTCCTTCCGTTACCCACGGTTTCTTCGCAGTCACCTTCTTTTTCTTTCCGACTTGTTGATTATCCATTTTACCGATGCCCATCCCCCTTCAACTTAACCTCCTACTGAGCTATTCTTTATTGATTATCTATAGCCTTAGAGAACTTCAAGAGTATTTGTTCTTTCCTTAGTACTAGCGTATCACACTCCTTTGAGGAATTTTTCTTTCTTATTAATCTCTTAAACTTCAGCCTACTCTTCATCACTACAAAATTGTGATGAGCATATAGCTGCTCCTGGGCACGCCTTACCACCCAGTATCTGATTTCGTAATCTCTGCCCGCCATGACTTCCTGGGGTTTTCCAACTCTATTTCCTCCTATTGTGATTCTTCAACAGAACATTCGCTACTACTATGTGAAACTTATTGCAGAACTCTTTCTCTCCTATCATTCCGAGTACCAAGCTCATATTCTATTCTATTACTTCTTACCTATTTGAATGACTTTTGCTTGTTTTCTTATCATAAACTAAGGAATATTGTGATGACACTAGAGATACGTTCGACTGTCTGTCTCTTCCTCTCCCCGCCCCCCCTCTCTCTCTCCCTTCTTTACCACTCCATACCACTTTCAACAATACAGCCGCATCGACGGCACGTAAGAATGTTAATGTCGAAACAGTTTTTACACGTGTTGATGCACGATTTTCACATTACTCCACTTAATTATGGACACATTATTTTATGTTTTACTGTCAAGGAAGGCCATAACGTCCTTACCAAAGTTTGCTTGACTGAGATACGTAACCATGGAAGGTTAATCAGAAGCATCGGCCAGCTTCTTAATTTCCAGAGGAAAACAAGGCGTGAGCCAAGGACCTCGGGAGACATTTATTATAACCAAAAGTTTCTGCTTTTGCCGACGATAAGGCAGTGATTTACCAGGGCGGTTGTTTGGCTACGATTACTGTGGCAAATATGCAATTTCTGACGTTATCGCATGTAGCCAGGGGCGAAGAAGACAAATACAACGAGAGGAATCTCATCTGTGATGGAAGGCGATGAACGATCGCCTGAGGGCTGCACGTCACTATCACTTTCAGATCGCCAGATTGCAGCCGCCTCAGGAAAATTCGAGGAGACGCAGCCGGCGTGAAACAGCGCCTCACTGCCGCGGGCTGACATTAAATGTGAAACCCGGCTCCGCCGCGTTCATTACGGCCAGGCACTCTGCTCGTATAATGGGCATTGTTCGCGCCGCGGAAGGACGGCGGGCGCCACACTGCTGCCACACCGCCGGGGCGGTATCGGCCGACGGCGGAGTACACGCACACACACACACTCTTACAGACCGAGTACAGGCGGCGCCCTCCCTAAATTCAGTTTCTTTCTAGATTACGCGCACTACGTGCCTCTGCTCGCGGCGCCCACAGCTGCGCTGCCGCGAATTCATGATAACGCATAAAAAGGAGCACCGCCAAGCTTCGTCTGCAGCTAAAAAGGGGGTTGGGCGGGTGGAAGAGAGCACTCTGTACTCGCTCGCTACGGGCGCCAGATGCCGAGCCGTGGGTGCGGCGCGGAAGAACAGGAGCGAGTTGAGGAAACTGTAGACGCGATGAGAAATACAGGGTGCTTCAGAAAGATTTTTCTCCGGTTTCATAGTCTACATCAGCGAAGACAGGACTACAAAATTTTTATTCTTGAAAGACCCATTCGATTTTACACACCTTTCACGTACATGCAGTTACGACCTTAAGATACTTTTTACAATTACGTTTCGTATCAAAGTGCTCTTTAACGTTTCACAAAGGTCGACAATGCTTGATGCATGGAATGGCAATTCACCCTCAATGTATACAACTCTAACACACTGCGTACACACTGTGGTAACAAAAGTCATGCGATAGCGATATATGGCGGTAGTATCATGTACACAAAGTATAAAATGGCAGTGCAATGACGGAGCTGTCATTTGTATTCTGGTGATTCATGTGAAAAGGTTTCTGACGTGTTTGTGGCTGCACGACGGGAATTAAGAGGCTTTGAAGGAGGAATAGTAGTTGAAGCTGGACGCACGAGACGTTCCATATCGGAAATCGCTAGATAATGCAGCATTTCGAGGTCCACAGTGTCAAGAGTATACTGAAAATACCACGTTGCAAGAATTATCTTTCACCTGCCGCGCGGGATTAGCCGAGCGGTCTCAGGCGCTGCAGTCATGGACTGTGTGGCTGGTCCCGGCGGAGGTTCGAGTCCCCCATCGGGCATGGGTGTTTGTGTTCGTCCTTAGGATATTTTAGGTGAAGTAATGTGTAAGCTTAGGGACTGATGACCTTAGCAGTTAAGTCCCATAAGATTTCACACACATTTGGACCTCTCACCACGGTCAACACGATGGCCGATAGCCATTGAGTTTGCATAGGGCTGTCAGTGCTAACAGAAAGCAACACTGCATGAAGTTACCGCAGACATCAATGTGGGATGTAGGACGAACGTATCCATCAGACAGTGCGACGAATTTTGGCTTTAGTGGGCTATGGCAGACGACGACCGACGGTAGTACCTTTGCTAACAAAACATCGCCTGCAGCGCTTCTTCTGAGCTCGTGACAATATCAGCTGGAACCTATACGGTTGCAAAACCGTGCCGTGGTCATATGAGTCCCGTTTTCAATTGGTAAAAGCTGATAGTAGGGTTTGAGTGCGTCGTAGACCCTACGAAGCCATGGACCCAAGTTTTAAACAAGACACTGCGTAAGATGGTGATGGCCCCATAACGCTGTCGGCTGTGCTCACATGGAATGGACTGGGTCCTCTGGTCCCTCTGAACAGATCGGTGACTGGAAATGATTATGTTCGGCTACTTGGACACTATTTACAGCCTTTCATGGTCTTCATGTTTGGTTTAAAAATCATTTTGGAGGATTCGAACGAATGGTTTGGTCACATAGATCGCCCGACGTACATTCCAACGAACATTTATGGTATAGAATCGAGAGGTCATTTTGTGTACAAAACCCTGCAGTGACAACGCCACCCAGGTCACCAGACATGAAATCCGTCCAACATTTATGGGAAGGAGTCGAGAGGTCAGTTCGTGTACAAAATCCTGCAACGACAGCTCTTTCTCAGTTATGGACGACTACATAGGCAGCATGCCTCAGTATTTCTGTATGGGACTTCGACTTGATGAGTCCATACCATCTAAGTTTGCTGCACTACGCAGGACAAAAGGAGGTCAGACACGATGTTAGGAGGTATCCCATGGCTTGGTCATCTCAGTGTACAATCCGAAGATACTTTTTACAATTTCATTTGGGACCACAGTTCTCATTTACCATTTTCAAATGTCCAAAACGCCTACGACTGGACGAACGCCAACATCTGCACGTAGTCAAGTCATGCCAAACTTTGGTGAGAATATCTGGCGTTACTGCAGTCACTGCTCTTGCTACACACCATCGCAGTTCATCCAGAACTGATGGAAGCAGAGGCGCACGTACGCAGTTTTTCATAAACGCATGCAAGATAGTTGAAGCAACGTTCATGGACGAAAGTGCAATATGGGTTCAGTATGGACCTTACGGCCTATCAGTCGTTGAGTAAGCTCATTATTAAGAAAGGATCTTACATGCAGGTACCAGCTGCATGGCGCTGTTTCGTATTAGAAAATTAGCCTCTCGGTGTATTTTGTTGCTATGTTGTTACCGTCTCGCCTTTACGAACACACTTTATGAACGAGTGAAATAGCTGGATTACGTGCACTCCATCATATGAATCGGCAGCTCGCAACTGACAAGTTTCGATACGTAAGTTAATTTTTACCCCATGTTTCCAGTTTATTATCTGGAAGCCGGATATGACAATTAACTAAAATTTATATTCTTCAAGAAACGAGAAAGGACTGCTTGCATAGTACACTGGAAAGACTACAGGCCAGTATAAACATAGACGCCAGCACCTTCACTGGGCGATAGCGATAGTGACGCTACCATTGGCAGTGCCACTAAAGCGGAATTACTAAATAAGGTCTTCCGAAATGACGAAGTACATATTCCAAAGTCGAAGAAAAACAGCCGCCAACATCAGTTAACTCAGATATCCTTCGAGGACGAAAGCAATTTAAATCAATAAAGTCCAGTTCACCGGTACATACTGTGTACAATTAGGTTTCTTTCAGAATATACTGACACGTTAGCTACATAGTCAACAATCATATACAACCGCTCACTCGACGAAAGATCCGTAACTGAGGGCTCGAAAGTTCGACACTTTAGACAACAGTCAAGAAAGGAAAATAGGAGTAATCCGGTGAATCGATTTGCTGTAGGAGTCTGGAAAATATACTGCCTGAAACATTATGAATTACATGGAAGAAAATCAGCTACCTGAGCCGTGGTTTACTCACTATGGTGGAAGAGAGGAAGTTCTGTGTGCAGAACGAGAGAGGGCGTTCGGAAGTGGACGGTTGTGGTGGATGGTGTGTTTGGTGGAACGTAGTGCCTTCCTGGAGGGCGGTTGTTGATCACTGTAGGCCCGCCGTTTTTCTTGCGTGAGCGTCGGCGGTCAGTGTTCTGTGTACAGGACGGTGTGGTTGTTGATGTGCCCTGCTGGGCCAGCCTGGTCCTACCCGTGCTATACTCGTTGGCCTCGTTGGCGCAATACCCGCATTCCTCCCGCAGGTTTTGCCGCGATTCGGCGAAGCTCACCGTTCGGGTCCCCTTCTACACTAGACAACCGGAACGCCTTCACCACAGGATTTTGCCGGGCACCGACTCAAAGCCTTCCTCCTTAGTCGACGAAAAATCGCGGTTCCGCTTCCTTATGTTTATGTTGAGTGTCATTGTATTTTCCCCAGCGGCGTGTCTCCATTGCCTGCTGTCGGTTGCGTTTGAAGCAGCTTTTGAACCTGGGACCTGTTGCTGCTAAGGAGACGCCAGACCACACGTGACATGTAGAGTTCAGTGAGACTAGCGATAATGTAATGAAATACTTAATGATTCCAGCTTCAGCTCCACTGCAGTCCCTGTAAAAGAATCTTAATACCAACTAAATTTAGTGGAAGGGGTTCAAGACTTTCCTATTTTTAGTTAGCTGGTAAAATAACGTCGAAAAAGCAGTTAAGTTTACCATTGGAAATTTTATTCTACTCACAAAACACTGTTTATAAATTGCACTATTGATAAACGGAAATATTTTAATACACGATGGTAAAAACCAACTGCGGTCAGCAAAAATGTAAACGAATATTCCCTGAATGGGTTTCCAAGTTCTACAATGGATCGAAGAATGACCTATGCCATATCACATCTATAATCTAGATTTAAGTTAAGTTTCATTAAAGAAAAAACTATCTAAATGGTCTACAGTGACCCTCAATTATCTTTAATTACTTATCTAACTTGTCGTAAATTGCAGTGGCTGATGTGGCTTCTCAATAATTATATAACAGAAAAATCGTCACGTTTTAGATTTTTACTTCAAGTAGCAAATGTGGCTCAAAATGGTTCAAATGGCTCTGAGCACTATGGGACTCAACTGCTGAGGTCATTAGTCCCCTAGAACTTAGAACTAGTTAAACCTAACTAACCTAAGGACATCACAAACATCCATGCCCGAGGCAGTATTCGAACCTGCGACCGTAGCGGTCTTGCGGTTTCAGACTACAGCGCCTTTAACCGCACGGCCACTTCGGCCGGCAAGTAGCAAATGTGAACACCATGAGATTTGATTGATGATCGACACTAGTATTACGTAAAAAGGGGATGTAACAGATGAGACTTCTGCAGTTCTGAGTGAAGCCTTACGCGATCAAAAATGCGGCATCGCGTGGGTTCATTACCTTGTTGGTGTTTAGGCAGCGTCAGGGGGCGGCGGGCGGCGCAGCTCCACACCTCGCCATCTCAGAAGCAATTCCTTCCTAACTTCTGCTTACTACAATTTACCGAAGTTGGTTTTAAAAAAGCTATCTGGCTATGTTTTCAACTGACCAATCAGGGTCTCAATGTTAACCTTAAGCTCTGCCTACAAAACTTCTGTATATGCAATGAGAAACGTTATGCTTTTGGTGGTGGGGAAATATTTTTAGTGTTTGCTACATCACAGAGATGCGAAAAAGTCTCACGCTAAAACTTGTAGCTGGTGTGGCCCTTTTAGTGTTATCGTAAGATCTATACTGTTCTTCTGGTGGGCTCTATCTTTTAACATGGGTTGGGGGGTGGTTTTGGCGGTCGGCTGGCGACGTGGGTGTCTGTCCCTTATCGTAGGGCGTCCTAGCCTTCACGATTCTGCTCTCGGCTTCTGTACTCGTTTCTCCACTCGGAACTGCATCTGTTTCACTGTGGGAAGGTATGGTATGCATTTAGGCGCTCTTGTGTTAGTCTGTGGTATTCCATTTGCTCACTCGTTGATCGTATTACTTTGGTTAATTTAATGTCAGTAATTATTCGGAGCTATGTGACAAACTACCGGATTTGCTTATCATGTCAGGTATTTCGTGGAAGGTGGTGGATTTGCCTGACACCTTACATATCACTACCCTTTAAACTTAATTTTTGCACTGAAGGTAGGCAATGATTGAATCGTTGTCTAAGTCAGTCAAAATAAATTTTGTTGCCTACTCTTCAGCCACGTTATCTAGTTCTATGCTAGTTTGTATTTCTAATTTATATTTTTATATTCTTCCACAACTCTTCAGCCACGTTATCTAGTTCTATGCTAGTTTGTATTTCTAATTTATATTTTTATATTCTTCCACAATATTCTCAAAAATATGTTTATATTGACAAGAGAACAATAATTTTATGTCATTATCATTTTTAATTTTTAATTATTTTCTTTCCTTATTTAAGTGTGAAGTTTGTTTTTTAAGAAGTTTGTTATCGAAAGTGAAGTCTTTCACATCGATTTTCTTAGAAATATTTTTTTTTATAAATGTAGTAAGTAAGTAAAATCTATTCATAACACATTTTCTAAATATCATGTACAAGTAAAATGTTTTTGTTTCTAGACACTCATTTCAACATTGTTACACTAACAAATAAGAATTATTTCCCCGAATTGCTTTGACAAAGAAATATACATACACAAGTATTGAGATATTGTCCTAAAAAATGGTACAAATGTTAAAAAAAGGAGAACATCCAACAAGATAATTTTTTATTCTTTGTTTTGATAAGGAGAAAATAAGTAAAATATCGTTATTCTTTTATTTTTATAAGTAGAAAATAAGTGGCATATCGTTTTAGTGCTTATTATGCCTTACTTTTGTTCTTTATACACTGTCCATTTCAGAACTAATGACTTATTTTAGTCGATTATTTTTACTGAGTCAATGAGTGTTATTTTGTAGTTTATTAGCTGTCTGCTGTGCTTTACTTATTTGATTTTTCACACGTGTCTTTTGCACAATTCCTGCATCACCATTTTCATGATCCTATGAATGTTTATGCATGAGGTTGACGAATGTTTTTGCACTAAGGTGATGCACTTGAGCAAGATGGATGTGGGCAAGTATTTGATGTACAGCTTCGTTCGTCATTCCTTGTTGGCTTTGCAAGAGTGTTTTGCTGTTGTGGAGGTCCCATAATGAAACGGAGCTATGAGTGCAGAATCTTGTCGTTTACTGGCTTTGTATGCGTGAAAGTCATTGTTATATGTCGCTGAAAGCGGTTGCTTTTCGTTGTAATACTTTGCAGACGACTAGTTTACAATAGGATAGGGATTTGGGAAGGTATGTCGTCTATTCTTCACCCATCTTCTTTCTTGGTCTCAATCTTGCAAATCTTCAACTTCTGTTCTTCCTGCTTTTTCCTTGCTTCTTACTTGATTCGTGGTTCTTCTTTGGGCAGGATATGTTAATATTTATTGATAACTAGTCGCTTTGAAGTTCTCTTGGTAACAGTTTGATAAATCGTTTGGACGTGTCATTTTTACTTTGTGGAAGTTTTCTTCAATATAGTACTGCAGCGTGCTGTTTATTAGTAGTAGTGTGACTCTTACACATATTTTTTGCCAGTGTTGGCTTGCCTGAGCAGTCTTCACGTCGGGCCGTTTTTTGCTCGCTCCGCTGAGTCGGGGCATCCCGGGGTTTATGAGTGGCGAAAGTCTGGTGTTTGCTTGTCTGTCCCTACATGAGTCCCTTTTAGCAGTAGATTTACTGCCGACTTCGTGTACAAGTGCCCTTTGTTGGTCTCGCTGTCCTTTCCCTTCTCTCGACGCTTCTGCCTTGTAGGAATCGTCTCTTGCTAATTATGTGCTTTTCTTTCTTCATACTTCTCTCATTGTATCTTGTGGGTCGTTGCATTTGCTTCTTTCTGGAGTTTTTACAATGGTTCTTACAAAAACTTTTACTTATAATCATCTAACATATGTCTAGTACCTACATTGCTTTTCGCCTTTTTAAAAAGCTTTACAAATTTGGGCACCATTTCCATGTTACAATTCTAAGATATTTTGAGCCTTAACTTCTACAAGAATCCTCAAATTCGTTTTTTATTTTTGTGTAGTGTCATGGTGGATAGCAGTTTAATATTTCATGCTGTTAGACTATCTACGCTTTATCCCTTCACCTTAATCTATGCTACTATTGGTGGTATTTTTCTTTTTGGTTCTATTGAAACTACTTTCTTTTTCCCACCTTCCTCTCTCTTCATTCTTATTTATCCTGACGATCTTATCTGCAACATAAACTTGAAATATTTTGCTAATTATTTACTTGAACTTCTTGAAATTTTTTGCCAATTTCTTTATGGACTTCTAACATGAGTTGAGGCGGTTCCCCCTTTTGTGCATACCATTCTAATTCTTCATCCTCTTTATCTTGCATCATTCTTAATTGTTTGTTTATAACTGGTATTTCTTCTAATTTTAGCTTTTGCTCGAAGAGAAGTGTGACATTCCTGAATGTTACGCTACCTTTTCCCATATATATTATCGCTCATCTCTCATTTAAAAACTCAGCACCTATAATGAAATCTACAGTTAGTTTAGGTATAATCACGAAGTTGGCTTCGATCTTTTGACCTTGGCATGAAAGAGTTAACCTTGTTTGTCTCGTAACTTCTGCAGCATTGTTTCTAATAGGACCACTTACTTTAATCTTACGTGTTTTCAGAACTGGCAATTCCTCATTGGCATTACACTGCATGAATATATTTTCTGAGATCGCAGTCAGTTCACTTCCGCTATCAATTACAATATTGACTGGGATATGCTTTACCATGGCCTTCACAATTGGTTGAATTTGAAAGGGTTGGTTCTGTTCTTCTTCTTCTTGCATCAACGAATCCTCCACTGAATCAAACATGAGTCTTTTCAGGAATTTCCCTTGTGAATGCGAACTTTCTGTAGGATAAGCTTCGACTACTACTTCTCTCTCTTTTATTTCCTCTACTCTATTTCCTCCTTCATTTATGCTTTCTTCAACATCCTCTCCTTTTTCCCCATCCTCGTCTATCTTCTCCTTCTTCGTCGCTACTTCCACATAATCGCATTTAAATGCTCTAATTATCGCTTCATAACTTCCTTCATTATATACGTTGGGTTGTGTGCCCACTAGTAACTTATTTTCAACTTCTGTCGACTGTGCATTATCCTCATTGAATTCAGTTTCCCTGGTTTCCATCTCAAATAGCTCTGCAATACTCATTACTTCGTCCTTTCCTCCTACATTCGTTGTACATGCCTCTGGTAATTCATCTTCCTCGTCAGTATTCTCCCAATTAATTTCGTCCCAACATGATATTGTTATTTTCCTGTCTTCGTTTTCATCTGGTCCCTGCGGTTTTGTTTCTTCCTTCTCCTCTTCTCGTGATAAGGTATTTACTTCTCTGTTCAAGGTGCTGCAAATATCCTGGGTTGGTACGTCATTCTCTTTGGCATCGACGCTTAGCTGTCAATTCGAACGTTTTTCGGGGTTTGCTGGTCTTACCTCCACCTCTTCTATCTGTATTCTCTTTTCTTGCTCCGCTTGTTGATATTGGTTTCTTTGCTGATAATTTGTCGGTCTATTGGTTCTCCAATACCCGTTCCGGTTGTCATTGTTCCCTCTGTAACAGTTGTTGCCGTTCCTGGGCGAATTATAGTTATTGCCGTATTCTCTTCTAAATCCATAACCGTTTCTTTGTTGAAATCTGTTATCGTTTCTTGGTGCGAAGTTATCACGTGGTTCTTAATTACTGTTTCTTCGTACTGTGTCTTGTGGATTCCACTGCTTCTTGCTTTCGTTTTCACGTGCGCTTCGTCTTTTTCTTGCGTCATCTTCCGAAAATATAAACTCTAGTTCACTTAGAATTCCTTTAAATGCTTCGGCGTCATTGCCTCCGCGACCTACTAATGATTGCTGGTATTTCAATGGTAACTTCATCACGCATAATTTAATCAACTCTCCGTCACTGTATGGTACATCTAAGCATTGATTTTTCTTTGCCATAATTTCGAAAAATTTCACGGGACTCTTCTCTCCTGACTTTTCAAAATATGGGTTCTGTAATAATTCGTACTTCACTCTGTTCTGTGCTTCGCTGGACCAATATCGTGAGAGAAACTTCTCTCTGAAATCTTCGTACGATCCGCATGTCGCTGCAACATTCTGCATGGTTTCTGCGACTGTTCCTGACATGTGTGCACATATAAAGTCTAATTTGTGTGCTAGCGTCCAGTGTTCTGGTAATCCTACTCGGAATTGATCAATAAAAGTTCGTGGATGTAATGAGTTTCCTTCACGAAAGTGATGAAATTTTCTGACTGTGAGGAAATGATCGTTGTCGTACTTCGTCATAGTTCCATATGAAATTCGCGATTCTTCGCCACTTTTGTTTCTGATCATTTCTCCCGTCGTTCTTTCCGGTTGTGGTAGATCCATTGGATATTGTCCAGTGTAACTTTCGCCTACCCTTGCGTAATATCGTTGAAGTGGTACGCAATAATTTTCTTCCATCTGTTGTGATCGTGTAGCTGAAAGCATTGCACTGTACTCTTCGCGTAGCCGGCCGAAGTGGCCGTGCGGTTAAAGGCGCTGCAGTCTGGAACCGCAAGACCGCTACGGTCGCAGGTTCGAATCCTGCCTCGGGCATGGATGTTTGTGATGTCCTTAGGTTAGTTAGGTTTAACTAGTTCTAAGTTCTAGGGGACTAATGACCTCAGCAGTTGAGTCCCATAGTGCTCAGAGCCATTTGTACTCTTCGCGAACTGGCTTTCCATTGTCACGTATTGGTTCGGTACCTTGTCTGGCTAACCTTGCCGCTTCATTGCACGATCCAGACTGTCTTGAAACATACATTTGTGGTTCCGCATGTGTTTGAGGTGCCGTTTTTTCACCAAGAGTTTCGAAACGGGTTTGTTGCGGTGCAGGCTGTCTGATTTCACGTATGTTACTTTCCGCCTGTGATTGGAATCGCAAATGCGTAATATCTTCGTTAATTGCTTGTTTTTCCGGTGCTTTTACAGACATGGATGTGGTTGCAGACTCAGTGCTTGTTCGATCCTGTTCACCACGCTCTTCAATAGTTTGCAACAACTCTGTTCGCAATTTCTGAAATTGTTGCTTCGTTTGCGCTTCCATTTTGACTATGCGATTACCATATCTTTTCAGCGCTGCTTTTGTGATACGTTTGTGTAACAAACTGTTTTCCACAATTTCACGCGCTGTACCTGCTGCTTGTCTAGTAATTACGTTTATCTGTTTCTCTAGTTCCTTGACTTCTCCCAGGGTGATGTCACGTAATGTATTGATCTCGTCCTGAATGTCATTACGCAATGCTTGTACGTCCTCTTGTACCTTGTCAATTCCTGTTCTCAATTGGTTGTGACCTGTTATTCAGTTTCCTATCACTTCTCGAGATTCTTTTGCCTCGTCTTCAATATGACTTCGGTGTAACTGATTTTTTTGTTCTGTTCTTTAATCTCACGCATTTGACTCATGGTTACTGTAATTTGTTTCGTCGTTTCTGCATTCTGAATTTTAATTTGGTTCACTATGTCTTTATTTTGCCTTGTCATGGTTTCCGTCATTTGTTGTAATAATTATGCCAGATTGGTGGGTCCTATTGCGTTTTCTTCCGACGTCCTATGCTCTATACTTTCGCCCAAGTGTTGGTTAGCAACCGATTGCATTGAACTGTACGGTGGCACGTTTCTGCTCGAATTCCTTGTACTCTGTGGTGAGGGAGCTCTGATTACTTGTACTATAGGTTCTACGTGTTCAAGAAACAAGTTAGAATCCTCATCGACTGTCTCTCTACTTTCCTGCTCCTCTGTCGTATACTGGCTTACGTTTTCTATGCCTTGGCGTACATTATCCTCCTTATGGCGCGTTATCTGTCCTATTTCTCGCGATATTGCATCATCTGTTGTACTTTCCTCTATTCTCTGTCCACCTTCATGCTGGGTCTCTACCTCAATTCGGTCAATGTCTCGATCTGACATTGCTAATCTTTCCGAAACCCTTATTTTCTGTTTTAAAAGCAGTTCACGCGCCCTATTTCGCGTCAACATGCGCTCATACGATCTCACGCGTTTCATAAACTTTTTGTTCACACGACACTTATTATACCTAAGACTTACAATCCATCCACTTACTTGTTGGGTCAGAACCAACTTGTCAACGATGTATCCGCCACCTGTGCGCTTGCATTGAAGAGAAAATTTAATTCTAACAATATTAAATTTCATAACTTAATAATGCTATTGTCTCTGCTAGAATGTCTCACTTTCTATTGAATACTTTCTTACTATCTATCGCTGCAGCTATGGTTTTCAACTATTTATGCCTTTCAAAATAAAATTTGTATTACGAAAAATTTTTAACAGGATATTTTTCTGAACTAGTTGGGCATGTGGTCGACCTTCAATCATGGTATTTTACCATCCTGGCAGGGTCACCATTCACTAACATTCTGCGTGATGTCTGTTTGTTCTAAGTCGTATCTCCCTACCACTTAAGCGCAACGACGCTCTGAGCGGGTTTTTCTGGGAATTCACTAGCTTGAACCTGGGACCTGTTGCTGCTAAGGAGACGCCAGACCACACGTGACATGTAGAGTTCAGAACAGTTCAGTGAGACTAGCGATGATATAATCAAATACTTAATGATTTCTGCATCAGCTCCACTGCACTCCCTGTAAAAGAATCCTAATACTAACTAAATTAGGTGGAAGGGGTTCAAGGCTTTCCTATTTTTAGTTAGCTGGTAAAATAACGTCGAAAAAGCAGTTAAGTTTACCATTGGAAATTTTATTCTACTCACAAGACATTGTTTATAAATTGCACTATTGATAAAAGAAAATATTTTAACACAGGACGATATATACCAACTGCGTTCAACAAAAAAGTGAACGAATATTCCCTGAATGGGTATCCAAGTTCTACAATGGATCGAAGAATGACCTATGCCATATCACATCTATAATCTAGATTTAAGTTAAGTTTCATTAAAGAGAAAACTATCTAAATGGTCTACAGTGACCCTCAATTATCTTTAATTACTTATCTAACTTGTCGTAAATTACAGTGGCTGATGTGGCTTCTCAATAATTATATAACAGAAAAAACGTCGCGTTTTAGATTTTTACTTCAAGTAGCAAATGTGAACACCATGAGATTTGATTGACGATCGACACTAGTATTACGTAAAAAGGGGATGTAACAGATGAGACTTCTGCAGTTCTGAGTGAAGCCTTACGCGATCAAAAATGCGGCATCTCGTGGGTTCATTACCTTGTTGGTGTTTAGGCAGCGTCAGGGGGTGGCGGGCGGCGCAGCTCCACACCTCGCCGTCTCAGAAGCAACTCCTTCCTAACTTCTGCTTACTACAATTTACCGAAGTTGGTTTTAAAAAAGCTATCTGGCTATGTTTTCAACTGACCAATCAGGGTCTCAATGTTAACCTTAAGCTCTGCCTACAAAACTTCTGTATATGCAATGAGAAACGTTATGCTTTTGGTGGTGGGGCAATGTTTATAGTGTTTGCTACGTCACAGAGACGCGAAAAAGTTTCACGCTAAAACTTGCAGCTGGTGTGGCCCTTTTAGTGTTATTGTAAGATCTGTGCTCTTCTTCTGGAGGGCTCTATCTTTTAACATGGGTTGGGTGGTGGTTTTGTCGGTCGGCTGGAGACGTGGGTGTCCGTCCCTTATCGTAGGGCGTCCTGGCCTACACGAGTCTGCTCTCGGCTTCTGTTCTCGTTTCTCCCCTCAGAACTGCATCTGTTTCATGGTGGGAAGGTATGACATGCAGTTAGGCGTTCTTGTGTTAGTCTGTGGTATTCCATTTGCTCACTCGTTGATCGTATTACTTTGGTTAATTTAATGTCAGGATTTATTCGGAGCTATGTGACATTCTGCCGGATTTGCTTATCATCTCAGGGTTTTCATGGAAGATGGTGGATTTGCCTGACACCTTACAAGGGTGCGAAAAGCGGCAAATGACTCTACATAACGCAAAATATGAGGCCATCAGCACGAGTATTTAGGAATACGTTCTACTTCGGTTACATGATAAACGACACAGTTCTAAAGGCTGACATTTGAACCAAATACTTCAGGGAGTACTATGAAGCATAATTTAAATTGGAAGGGCCTGTACAAAATGTTGTGCGCAAAGCGAACCAAAGACTCTGTTTTACTGACAGAGAGGAGAAAATCCCCAGCCGGGAATCGAATCCGGGCCCTTAAGATTGACATTCTGTCGCGCTTACTCATTTAGCAGGGACAGACTATGGTAGTGTATGACGTCTAGATAGCTTGATTTTGGAGAACCAGGTTTTTTGCGGAATGCTCGGCTGTATTGCGGGCATAATGTCTTCCTTTGGACTGTTGTCAAATCTCCCACATTTGTGACCATTCTTGATGAACCTTTTTGTTCGTGCCTGCAACAAAATCTAAATGTGTAAGGCAGGTGCAGTAAGGTTGGACTTCAGTCACTTTCTTTTGCCAGGTGATCTGCCATCTCGTTATATGAGGTATCAGTGTGTCCCTTGATCCATAATAATTGGACACGTTTATGTTGACTTTCACTGACAGAGTAACTTAATTACATACAGTACATGACGGTTAGTACTGCACCCCATTTCTCCTTTTCCATGTCTTCCATGGCACTCATCGAATCCGTGACAATGTGGATGTCGTTGAAGAGATTTGCCGCATACTGAAAGGCTTTCTTAATTGCAAGGATTCCAGTAGCGAAGATGCTGGTTTCTGTCGGTAGCTTAAACATAGGCCAAGATAGTGGGTCTCCGCAGAAGTAAGCAAAGCCCTCTCTTCTTTCGGACCCGTCAGTGAAAGTTTTGACCGGCGAGGGCACATTGATGCAACCAAATTGGAAACGCCAGTGGAAGTAGTGAAAGTTCGATCTGACCCTCTGAGCTGCTACAATATTTTGGGCTGGTACTTTAGTACATCGCGTTTCGGACCAAATGTAGGAGGCAGAGAGTCTTTTAGGACGAGGGGCACTGAATATCTTTGCTGCCAGCATCTTTGAATCCTATCGGTGTACCCGTTGTCCTCAATGAAACAGTAAAGATTTAGGAGAAGATGAACTGTTTGCGCTGCCTTACTAAGGATGAATTTCTGAGCAAAGATAGTTCTCCGGAATTTAAGAGGCATCTTCCCTGCTATCATTAAAAGTGCACTCACAGATGTAGAACTCATTGCCCCAATAATTATGTATATGGCACTGTACTGCAGAGTATCGATGTTGCATAGTAGAGCTATCGAAGCATTATCATATAACGTTCACCCGTAATCCAGTATAGGCCGAATCATGCCACGGTAAAGAGCTGGTAGGAATGTAATACCAGCTCCCCACCATATAGGATACTGAGTGATCGACTGACCTTGGAATCAAATATTCCACGTAGCTTCCCCAAGTCAGTTTGCTGCTGCCAAGGACTCCAAGCCATTTGACTGAGATTCGTAGGGGAATAGTAAAAGGCCCTAATCGTGTGTCGGGCGTTGTTGTCATCCATTTATACCTTGTAAAGACAACGGCCGAAGATCTGGCATCTGCCAAATTCAGTCCAGTTCTGTACGCCTACGAATACAGTACGCACGCCGCTCGATCCAACCACCTTAGCGTCATCCTCAAGCTGAGAAGAAACGTGACACGCAGATGTCGTTGGCGTACATTGTGAATTTTACCGAAGGACCAAAAATTGTGCTAAGGTCTGATGAGTACACTGCATAAAGAACAGGACTTAAGATGGAGCCTTTCGGCAGTCCTCTGTAGTCCAGATGCTGTCCATGTAAAGTATTGTCTTGTTGTTTGACATAGATTACACGTTGCCGTAGGAGACAGTATAGGTTGCGGCAATAAGGCTGACACATTCATTGACTGGAGCTTCCATATCAGGACGTTCAGGTCCATATTCGAAACTCGTATTGAGAGCGAGGCAGAAGAGAGACACTCTCAAACCACGGTCCCCGCTGTGGCACATTTGATTTCGTGAATGATATGCATGATAAGATGAAAAAGTTGCACTTGCAATGTGAGTGACCCGGAAAGGACGGTCTGCCTGTTTCCATTTACAGAGTGGAACATTCGTTACAACAGTTGTTTAGCAACATGGAGGCATGGTGTTGGGGTGGATACGGAATGCTGCGCATCAGTCCCAGTGGAAGGGTGTTCGGGGTGTGGGCAACGGACGGGTGGTGTGTCGTCGTTGCTTTGTGACTGTGTACATCAACACCCGTGGTCTAGGAGGACCGTCTTGGACGAGTAATCAAAACGTCCTCGGTCACGGGTTCGAATCCCACCACTGCTTAAATTCTGATTAATAATCAGCATTGGCGGCCGAAGACTTACCGGCATAAGAAGTCACCCTCGTTCTGCCAACGGCCTTGTCAAAAAGGGCGGAGAGAGGTTAAGGGCACTCTCTAGTCCTAGGGGTGGGAAACTGCCCCTAAAGGCGGAAGAATCAGCAGTGATCAACAGCATGAGAATGCAGTAGGCAATGGAAACCACTGCATTAAAGACACGTTACGTGTATCCACAGGACATGTAACCTGTAATTCAGAAGCGTCGTGATGATCTCTCCATTAGCAAAAGATTCCGGAATACTCCCCCATTCAGATCTCCGGTAGAAGACTGCCAAAAGGGAAGTTACCGTGACAAAAAGATTGAATAATCAACGAAAGGATAACGTTCTACGAATCGGGGCGTGGAATGTCAGAAACCTGAACGTAGCACTGAAACTAAAAAATCTGAAAACGGAAATGCAAAGGCTCAGTCTCTATATCGTAGAGATCAATGAAGTGAAATGGAAAGAAGACAAGGATTTCTGGTCAGACGAGTATAGAGCAATAACGACAGCAGCAGATATGGTATAACGGGAGTGGGATTCGTTATGAATGGGAAGGCAGGTCAGGGAGTGTGTTACTGTGAACAATTCAGTGATAGGATTGTTCTTATCAGAATCGACACCAAACCAACACAGACAACGATAATTGGGGTATACAGGGTGATCCACTGATCGTGACCGGGCCAAATATTTCACGAAATAAGCATCAAACGAAAAATCTACAAAGAACGAAACTTGTCTAGCTTGAAGGGGGAAACGAGATGGCGCTATGGTTGGCCCGCTAGATGGCGCTGCCATAGGTCAAACGGATGTCAACTGCGTTTTTTAAAATACAAATCCCTATTTTTATTACATATTCGTGTAGTACGTAAAGAAATATGAATGTTTTAGTTGGATCACGTTTTTCGCTTTGTGATAGATGGCGCTGTATTAGTGACAAACATATGGCTCACAATTTTAGACGAACGGTTGGTAACACAGTTTTTTAAATTGGAATACAGAACGAGGCTACGTTTGAACATTTTATTTTAGTTGTTCCAATGTGACACATGTACCTTTGTGAACTTATTGTTTCTGAGAACGCATGCTGCTACAACGTGATTACGTGTAAATACAGCATTAATGCAATAAATGCTCAAAATGGTGTCCTTCAACCTGAATGCATTTGGCAATACGTGCAACGACATTCCTCTCAGCAGCGAGTGGGTCTCCTTCCGTGATGTTCGCACATGCATTGACAATGCACTGACGCATGTTGTCAGGCGTTGTCGGCGGATCACGATAGCAAATATCAACTTTCCCCACAGAAAGAAATCAGAGGACGTCAGATCCAGTGCTTCGACGACCAATCCACCTGCCATGTAATATGCTATAGAATACCGCTTCAACCGCACGCGGCCCATGTGCCGGATCTCCCTTAATGTTGGAAGTACGTCGCCATTCTATCATGCAGTGAAACATCTTGTAGTAACATCGGTAGAACATTACGTAGGAAATCAGCATACATTGCACCATTTAGATTGCCATCGATAATATGGGGGTCAATTATCCTTCCTCCCACAATGTCGCACCATACATTAACCGACCAAGGTCGCTGATGTTCCACTTTTCGCAGTCATCGTTGATTTTCCTTTGCCCAATAATGCATATTATGCCTGTTTACGTTACCGCTGTTGGTGAGTGACGCTTCGTCGCTAAATAGAACGCGTGCAAAATATCTGTCATCGTCCCGTAATTTCTCTAGTGCCCAGAGACAGAACTGTACACAACCTTCAAAGTCGTCGCCATGAAATTCCTGGTGCCTGGAAATATGGTACGGGTGCAATCGATGTTTATGTATCATTCTCAGGCCGGCCGCAGTGGCCTAGCGGTTCTAGGCGCTACAGTCTGGAACCGCGCGACCGCTACGGTCGAAGGTTCGAATTCTGCCTCGGGCAAGGATGTGTGTGATGCCCTTGGGTTAGTTAGGTTTAAGTAGTTCTAAGTTCTAGGGGACTGATGACCTCAGAAGTTAAGTCCCATAGTGCTCAGAGACATTTTAACCGTTTGTATCATTCTCAACACTAACGTTTTTGAGGCTCCCGAATCTCGCGCAATTTGTCTGCTACTGATGTGCGGATTAGCCACGACAGCAGCTAAAACACCTACTTGGGCATCATCATTTGTTGCAGGTCGTGGTTGACATTTCACATGTGGCTGAAGACATCCTGTTTCCTTAAATAACGTAACTATCCGGCGAACGATCCGGACATTTGGATTATGTCGTCCAGGATACCGAGCAGCATACATAGAACATGCCCGTTGGGAATTTTGATCACAATAGCCATACATCAACACGATATAGACCTGCTGCGCAATTGGTAAACGGTCCATTTTAACACGGGTAATGTATCACGAAGCAAATACCGTCCGCACTGGCGGAATGTTATGTGATGCCACATACTTATTCATTTGTGACTATTACAGCGCCATCTACCACAAAGCGAAAAATGTGGTCCAACTAAAACATTCATATTTCTTTACGTACTACAAGAATACGTAATAAAAATGGGGGTTCCTATTTTAAAAAACGCAGTTGATATCCGTCTGACCTATGGCAGCGCCATCTAGCGGGCCAACCATAGCGCCATCTGGTTTCCCCCTTAATGCTAGACGAGTTTCTTTCTTTCTAGTTGTTTCGTTTGATGTTTATTTCATGAGATATTTGGCCCGGTCACTATCAATGGACCACCGTGTATAAGCCCACGTCGCAAGCTGAAGATGAAGAAACAGAGAAAGCAGATGAGGATATTGAAAGGGTAATACAGTACCTAAAGGGGGACGTAAATCAAATGGTCATGGGAGACTGGAATGCTGTTGCAGGGGAAGGAGTAGAAGAAAAGGTTGCAGGATAATATAGGCCTGGGACACGGAGTGGGAGTGGAGAAAGACTAACTGAGTTCTGTAACAAGTTTCAGCTAGTAACAGCGTATACTCTGATCAAGAGTCACAAGAGGAGGAGGTATGCTCGGAAAAGGCCCTATGATACGGGAAGATTTCAGTTAGATTACATCACGGTGAGACAGAGATTCCGAAATCAGACACTGGATTGTAAGGGGTACTCCGCGCAGATATAGACTCAGATCACAGTATAGTGGTTATGAATAGTAGGTTTAAGTTTAAGGCATTAGTCAGGAATAATCAATATGCAAAGAAGTGAGATACAGAATTACTAAGGAATGACGAGATAAGCTTGAAGTTGTCTAAAGCTATAGATACAGCAATAAGGAATAGCTCAGTACGTAGTACAGTTGAAGAGGAAGAAAACTATAGGTACATAGAAGGTAATGGCCAAGAAACCATGGGTAACAGAAGAAATACTTCATTGGAAAGAAGGAAGTACAAAAAAGTTCCGGGAAACTCAGGAATATAGAAATATAAGTTGCTGATGAATGAAATAAATGGGAAATACAGGGAAGCTAAGATGAAATGGCTGCATGAAAAATGTGAAGAAATCGAAAAAGAAATGATAGTCGGAAGGACAGACTCAGCATACAGGAAAGTAAAAACAACTGACCCGTGCATGGCTCATATTCCTGCCATTATGTATTTTACACCTTGTATTTAACGTACTTTCACCTCACTACATTAATTTAAATTACTGGTGTCACTGAGTTGCTACTTTGTCTGACCATGAGTGGTGCTAGCAGCGTGTATCAATATATCCCCTCTCGTAGTATCTTTGCTCTACTGCTATTACTTCCCGCTCGTTGTCTGTCGTAAGGAGTTCGGGTCGCAAGTTCGGGCTGGCAGTCAGTTGGAACGTGTCTAGAGGGCAATCCGGACCTGCCAGTTGGGGAGTTGCAACACTAGTTCAGTCGGGTTGGAGCAGTGAGGTCTGCGTCATCATGGTTCGCTCGACCATTGCCACCACGCATCACTTGAGCCAGGCCACGGCCTTGGTGGATCTTCTGTCGGTCGTCCTACTGGACACACGCGTTTTGGCTCGCCGATCGTTCATGAGTCGGCTGTGTGTATGAGTGTGTGTGTGTGTGTGTGTGTGTGTGTGTGTGTGTGTGTGTGTGTGTGTGTGTGTGTGTGTGCATCGACTCCCGATTTGTCTTCGTGCGTCCTTAGTTACTGTTGGGTATTGTTTAGGTCTTCGTGCAAACTTTTGTCAGGTTGTGTGTGTAGTCAAAAATGGTTCAAATGGCTCTGAGCACTATGGGACTCAACATCTTAGGTCATAAGTCCCCTAGAACTTAGAACTACTTAAACCTAACTAACCTAAGGACATCACACACACACCCATGCCCGAGGCAGGATTCGAACCTGCGACCGTAGCAGTGTGTGTAGTCGGCGTTATTTCCACTGACGACTATTTTAGATGTTGTCGGCATTCTGAGGGAGTCGGTTGGTTGGTGCGGACCAGGGAGGATATCTCCGCGCGGTGCAGTCAGCTGGGTCCGCTGTCGGTCCCTGCGCAGTGTCGGATCTTGTATGGAGCTGTCAGATCGCTACGTGCTTCGTCTCTCACCGACCCAGGACGTCAAAGTTGAGTGGTGTGTTAAGTACCCAAGCCACGTCCGTTCATGTTGTGTCGTTCGTTTCGGTGGTTCGCTGTTGGGGAGTTTTTCCTGCGAGCAATACACAGTGTTTGTAGTGGTGCAATCGAGCCGCCGTGTGGTGGAACTAACTATACGGGTTCACTACAGTTCAAGTGCACCAGCGGAATTTTCCGCCTTGTGATCGTTAGTGTTCTGGTTACGTGCCCTGGCCAATGATGTAAATTCAGGCAGTGTTCCTTTTTGTTGAAGTTAACTGTATTGCCTTATTCCAAACTGAAGTTTACCAGCGAAATTTTCTGCCTTGTGGCCATTAGTGTTCCGGTTACCTCCCCTGGCCAATAACGTAATTCCAGGCAGCGTCCTTTCCTCACCTGTAGTCGCTGTCCAATTTGGTGTGTGGTTTTGACAGCTTAATACATATTTCATTGTGGATAATCACGTCCGTAACAGTTTGGTCTTTCAGTTTTTATGTACCGATTGGTGGCTCGCAAGTCGTTTGCTCGGTCGGTCCGTGACTGTCTCTTGGTTTGGTTACCGACGGATCAACTGTAGTTTGGTCCACCACCTGTCTCACGTAAGCCCCCCCCCCCCCCCCCCTCGCACTGTCATTTTCATAGGTGTAGCCACTGCTTTAAATGAAAAAAAAAATTATTGTGTTTTATGTAAATCAATTTATGTAAATCAATTGTGGGTGTTCAGCCGCTTAAAACCTTATTCTTATATTTAGTTATTGTCGTTGCGTTGCCTTTTCACTTAGTGTGCGTTCGGCCATTGAAAACTTAGTGGTTAAGGTATTTTTGAATTTTTCGATATTCAACTGTGGGCCTTCAGCCGCTTAAGGCCTTATTCTCACAATTTCCCCTTAAGCGAAAACATTGAGGCCTTCTGCCTTAAAAGATTATGGTGATATATTTTAAAATTTTTGAAATTTAATTGTGGTCTTCAGCCGTTTGTATTGCATCTTGTATGCGTTTGTTCTATCCACCTTTGCCTTGAGGCTTTCCGCCTAGCTGTAATATATATAAATTATTTTATTTGCAATTTTAACTGCATGTCTTCAGTAAGTTGAAATTTATCATGTTGCTTTTAAGATTTCTTGTTTGGAGGCCTTCAGCCGTGAAAGAATTGGATTTTGGAACTCATAGTTGTAAAGTTTAGGCTATCTGACGTTTTGGTTTAAAGGTGTTATTAAATTAAAATTTTAAAGTGAAATTGACCGACACCTTATTTGGCCCTTTCCACAATCCTAATCACCTGTTCTGCGAAGCGGGTTTAGCGGGCTTCTCAACCACCTTCGGTTACATTAAAAGCTAGGGTCATAACATTAAGAGTGCAATGGGAATTCCACTGCTAAATTCAGTGGAGAGAGCGGTTACGTGAAAGAATACCTTGAAAGCCTCTATGAGAGGGAAGATCTGTCTGATGTGATAGAGGAGTAAACCGAAGTATACAACGCTCAGTGACTACAAGGAAGGTACGACCCCCCGGAGCCTGGGCGCAGAATGCGCTGTGAGTTACGTTGCCTGAAGACGTATACAGAGTTTCTAACTTACCACATACCTGACCGTGTTAAACCAGTAACATAAAATTATATCTCTTAATAAATAAATTACGACAGCAGTTTAACTTTTTAAATTCTCTCAAAAATTATAGTAAATTTTCGAAAGCAAATTTTCTTAGCACCTGGAAGCCAGTAGGAAAGCAGACTGCAACTGGGATTGCGTTAACTTGCTTCGGGTTAGTCACTTAATAATGTAGATATTTGTGACTACTACGAAAAGCTATGTAATTTACTCCGTAAATGAGGGGCAAAATGTGCGAAACAATTAAAGAAAGTCGTACCAAATAATAAATTATTATCAATTTTTATAGTTAAATTGTAAATTTAGTGCCGGCCAGGGTGGCCGAGCGGTTCTAGGCTCTGGAGTCCGGAACCACGCTACCGCTACGGTCGCAGGTTCGAATCCTGCCTCGGGCATGGATGTGTGTGATGTCCTTAGGTAGTCAGGTTTAAGTAGTTCTAATTTCTAGGGGACTGATGAACTCAGAAGTTAAGTCCCATAGTGCTCAGAGCCATTTGAACAACTATTTTTTTTTTTTTTTTGTAAATTTAGTTACGCATTTTCTACACGGGGGATGATAATTCCGTGAGACTGAGATGGAAAAGTGAGAAATTATTTGCTGGTTAAAGGAGATCAACATTTAATTAAAACAAAAATAGTACACAGTACATTTTGGTACGTATCAAT
Source organism: Schistocerca nitens (assembly GCF_023898315.1). Lineage (NCBI taxonomy): Eukaryota > Metazoa > Arthropoda > Insecta > Orthoptera > Acrididae > Schistocerca > Schistocerca nitens. The sequence continues at coordinate 788,923,208 of NC_064615.1, read as the reverse complement.
TCCCTGTGGCCACCTTGCTGCGCAAAGTAGTCTAATCTTCAGAACAAATGGTACCCACATGGATTAGCACCTGATCATGGTAGAGGAAATGCTGCAAGTATCTGCAGTACAAGTTCAGTCAGTTACCTGTTTATCACAAACTGCAGCACTTTCATTTCATCTACTTCAAAATCGTCTACATTGCAGAAGCCTATTGTGTTGTGTGGCGGGTAAAACTACTTCCAGTTCCATTTGTTCATGATTCAAAGGAAGAAAGAGTATCGGTAAGCTCCTTAAGAACTCGAATTAACATGGTTTTCCTGTCGTGTATCGTCACTGCATTTCTATGCGAGGGAGCGACGATGTGTCGCTTATACCGTTTGAAACGCCCGCTCTCTGTAATCTCTACCGTGGTGCACAACGTCTCTCTTGCAGTGCCAGCGACTAGAGTTCGACGACCATACCCATGACGGTCTCGCACTTACTAAACTTACTAAACAAACCCATGAGGAAACGCATTGCTCTTCTTTGGATTTTCTGTATAGTACGAGTCCCGCACAGTCGTACAGGACCAAATAACCTGTCGAACGAGAGTTTTTTTTAAGCCACCTCTTGTAGATGAGTCATTTTTCTTTGGATTCTTCTAGCATTCCTTATGCCTACAATTAGTTTCATGTGGTCGTTCCACTTTACGTCGGTCCAGAAGGTAGTGTTATATATTTTACGGTAGTTTCTGTCACTTCTCGGCGTTAAAAATTCCCATACCGTAGAACACCGTTCCAGATCCCGTAGACGTTGATACACTGATTGCCAAACATCCTCCATCTCTTCGAAGCATTGGCTTTGCATCTGTTCGTTAACAGGACCGACAAGATGGTAGTCGGAATGTGCCAAGTCTGAACTTTAGGGACGTTGTGGAAGAGTTTCCAAACCAAAAGTCAGAAGGGATTCCTGGCATTCCGGCGCCTAGAGGTTAATGACTGGCAATCTCTGTACTCGAACAATTTTATTTAAAATGCTCAACAAAGGTGTGTGGGGGTGGCACGGATAATGTCGCCACACTGAGGTTTTTACGAGGGGCTCTTTCCTTTCTTTTTTTTATTCACGCGTGTGTCAATGTTACACCCCCACATGGTCACACCACGACGCTAGAAGAGTGCGCTAAACCGGATTACTGAAGAAGCATAAACACTTTTTGTTGCTTCGGACCAAGTTCAAATTTCGTCGGTGGTATTTGAACGGTCCCTAGTGTTTCCACCCCGTACATCATAGCAAATGACGATCAATGGCATCGCATATTCTAGATGGCCTTAGAGAAGGATTGATCGTCATGTGTGTCAACAGTGTCAAACGTTATCATGAACGTCTTCTTGTTGCTCACTGCACCGTTATTTTCGACCGCGAAATGTGTGGAAATCAGTGCCCCGAGAGACGCTCTTTGTGCCACCCCGTGAGCACGATTCAAGTCGATACGGAGCGGCGGTCTGTCTGAAATGTTTTTCTCGTCCACCCATAAGAAAACCGAATTCAACACCAGGTTTCGCGCTTCTGGCCTCACCGGAGAGGGGTCGAAAAAAGGGCTGAAGTGTACGTAACGAAGAGGACGTAACGATCTTCCTATCGTGTCACACGTCCTCGGTGGTGTCGGGCTAAATTGTGGTGAAATTTGGGGACAACTGACATCATCAACCCACCTTACAGCTTCACACGAACTTTTAAGCTCTGGTCTTTCTATCGCACGTATCTACACTTTGCTGTTTGAAGCATCGCCAAGAACGAGGGCAACGTCGCAGGGTGCCACGCTTTTACACCGTTACGGAGCAAAGCAGTAGAACCATTTGAGTCAAATTTCTGACTTCAGCGCCACAGTGGAGACAATTACGGTGTTTCGAGAAAGTGACCCGTTAATGATACTGCGAGAGTATGTACAAGGTGCATCTGAAGAAGAGGCTCGTAGCTACAAAATCAACAGAGACAAGGTAAAAAGAAGATGGAACATTTTTTTTCAGTCAGAGAGCAAGTTTGTTCCTAATATCAGTATTTTGTTTGTTTTCAGCTACATTTAAGCAGTGCTATCACACAATTAAATTTCCACATTGCTGTTCAGTAGCACTCCGTTACAGCGGCCAAACAGAAATACGCAGGCCATTTAGAACTTATGATGGGCTGAGCCGATCTGGTTTTGGCTGCCCCTGCGGTATACTACGGTGCTGTCGCGCGAGAATTTCAAAGTATGCAAGTATTGCGAACATGTACCTGCAAACAGAAAAGTTAATGGTGTAAATTAACTTTTGTTCATGGCAATAATTAAAACGACATTAAAAGAGTGAATGTAGACTAACTCGGCAAATACTCGAATGAAAATCTCTGAGGATTTCAGCTCACTGTTTTTATACTTTTGAAAATTTATACATGAATGTGCTTAAACTGACACACAATATTTTTAGCGCAACGCAATCTGACTTTCAAAAATCCCTACAAAAGAATGGCCCTGACTAACATTAACCTATACCTTTCACAAATCACTTACCTCACAAAAATCTTCGTTACTCGAACTACAGCAATACAGCGAGCGCCACTACTGCCAGCTAAATAAAAGATTCAAACTACTGAAGGCACTAACTACTGATAGGCATAGTTAGCAAATGAAAGATTTTAATAGAGAACAAACAATGTATTTACCTTAATAGTCATAATATATATAGCAGTTCATGACATCCAGTCTTACAAATTTCACAACTCCGCCATCTCTCTCCCCACATCCACCACTGCTGGCGGCTCACCTCCAACTGCGCAACGCTATGAGTTGTTAACATCCAGCTGCCCAACACTACAATGGCAGACAACAACGCAAACTAGCCACAGACTGCAAACAGCACAGACAGTGATTTTTCATAGAGAGCGCTACGTGGCGTTACCAATAAGAAAACCTAAACAGCCTACTTACATAGCCCCCATGCTCCCCACAAAAAATTTTACAAATTGTTTTGGGCAGTGGCCAATAATGATTTTATAAAATTTTTCATAATTACAATAACAAAGATATCAAATGCACACACTTATTGATACAATGTTGGTCAAAAGCTAAAATTTTCTCACAGTCCAAAAAGACAGTCCTGATCATTCATCACAGTAAAATTGCAGTTTTTTTTATCAAAGTCTGAGCAGTAAAAGAAAATGCACACGGAAGTAGTGGATTTCCATGCAGTCTTGAAGTAGTAGTGTTGTCCTTCAAACGAAAAGACAGTGCTGACTCTTGACATGCAGACAGGTAATGGGCCACAACAGAGCAAACCCACAGCAGAGTCATTCGAAGGTTTGAAGAATATTGGTAGGTAAGTCATCACAGAGTAGACCTACTGTAGTCCTGGTAGAGATTATGGTATTGGTGGGCCACCAGAGGTGCAGACCCACTGTAGTCTTTGTAGAGACGGCCAGCAGCCATCTGCTGTGACTGTGCAGGTGCACAATCACCATTGAAGAGTCTTGCAGAGAATATAGCAAGTCCATGAACCACCACTTGTGCTCTCACAAAAAAATTTTTTTTGAAATGTCCTTGGAACCAGCAATGCTGTTAACCAGTCCCTTGCTGAATTATTAACACTCGTGCAAACACTAACAGTCCTCTTTTATTCACATTTTGTGCATATACTATGACCAACAGAAATGTGTGCAGTGAAATGAATGCTTACAAGTTACTTAATTTGATAAACTGGTGTCAATTACAATTTTATAACATGAGAATACAATTACAGAGATACAGAAAACATCATTAAAACATAATAATACAGATAACATTTGTAGTAATACAGGCTTTACAAAAGATAAGAAATAATGGCCTCCTTTTTTCTCCACCTGTGCCTCTGAAAGGCACACACTAATGGCTTTTTTCCAGGCGACTGTTGCGCAGCTGCCCACGTAATCCGTCATGCCCACGACGCATTACGTGAAGGACACTTAACTTTCTTACCGAAATATTTACAACACCAGTTTGCACTACAGTCCAAAAAATTTTCGCCGGCATTGTGATACATTCACGCATTTACACACATTTCATAACTTTTAAAGTACGATTCTTGGTTTCCAACATCCTTTTTCACAAGTCAGAGTCCATAACCACTACTCATTATTCCTTACCTTATTATCCATATATATATTCATCGACACTTCTTCAATATTTCATCATAATAAATACGTAGCATAATCAAAACTCTCATATATGGTAGCATCATCTTATTGATCATAAACATACCTCAACACCATAATACACATCATCGTCGTAAAAATAACATCATAACACCTCAGTCAATTCTCAAAAACGTCGTAGCTTTCTGCAATAATGTCAAAACTTAAAAAAAATTCTCTGCTCATTTCAATAGTGTCATCTACCTCAAACGTACTTTACAATCATGCAGCCTTACCAAATACATCATTCAAAGCTCTCATAGTATCACAATGGTTCCGAAAATATATGAACAGTTCATATAGTGCAGACAAAATACAATTTCATAAGTGTGAAGTTATCCAACTGTGTAATTACGTAAGCCGGCCACGGTGGTCTAGCGGTTCTGGCGCTGCAGTCCGGAACCGCGGGACTTCTACGGTCGCAGGTTCGAATCCTGCCTCGGGCATGGGTGTGTGTGATGTCCTTAGGTTAGTTAGGTTTAAGTAGCTCTAAGTTCTAGGGGACTTATGACCTAAGATGTTGAGTCCCATAGTGCTCATTAAAAAAAAATAATAATAATTACGTAAACATCTGTCACTGATATAGTAAAATAAATGTTTGTCTCTCTCAGTTAAATGATCAGATAGCTGTGTAATTTGTGTGTTAGAGAAATATGGTACCGATGTGTAAAGTTGTATAAGCAAATACCATATTAGCTAGGGCTCCTTGTGCTTGCCAAACACATGGTACACAAAGTAAGCGTGTACCCCCCTGAGGATTAATGTAATTATACCCTCAAGTGTTACAGATTACAGCAATGGAATGAAATGTATCACGGAAAACTTTCTTTGTAATTCAAAAATCTTTAAAAATAAATGTTTTAAGTACAAAATTAATCACTCAAATATGTGTACTGTAGCGCTAAACTGTGCATCTTGTTGTAAGATAATCTCTGTGGAAGTGTCGTAGGTATCGTCCTCCGAAAGCTACGTTCTGCAGAAGTCAATGTACTTACCTCATGATAAACAAAAGTGAAATGCTTTGCGTATAGATATCTTAGTTATTACGCCTATTGCCCTGATGAAGAAAGTACTGTGCTGTAATGTATTGTTGTGCTACGGAAAAGGCCGTCTCGTTATAGCTATACCACAAAAGTTACTACTAAAACATGTTTTACTTTCCAGAAGAATTCAGAAAAACTGTGCAGATATAAAACAGATACACCGCAAAAGCAACATTGTAAATTGTCACTTATTAGTAGCGTCGTGATAAAATCTTGTAGCTGTCACATAAACTAACCACTGTGTCATCTGGTATCTCACAGAAAGTACTTTAAATCCAGAATGTATTTTCAAGTGAACCAAAATGTTGCATTAAAATCTCATTAGCAGTACTGGTAAATGTTCTAAGTATTTGAGCCTTATAGTCGTTATGTAATCGTGCAACTAACAAGCAAGAATGTACACACACAATAACACTGTGTCGTCTGTTCACAATAACAATGCATTCGTAATTTCTGTTTAAATAAGTTCTCTTGGTTCATGAGTGGATATTTAACTTCAAACATTGTTTCATGTTAACAGATTCTAAGTCTGACAAAGCATACTAGCAATGTAAAGCAGATTATCTTTCAACAAACGGTTTTACATGTGAAATGTGGTGTAATCCTTTACTCTTCATAGAACTCAGAGTTTGAACTTGAATGCAATTGTCATGCGGTATACGTCGGTAACGAATACTGGAATTTTTCTCAAGGTTAACGTCTATGTTATTTTTCTCTGAGCCAGTCGGCGCACGTGGCTGACTGCGGTGCGGGTCATTGTCTGTATCTCTGTTGGCGCGCGTCGTTATTGGGATTTGGAGACCTAACTTCTACAAATTCACCTTGACGAGAAGGCCCTGCCCTGTTTGACGCTCGCCAGTTCTGATGGAATTCAGGTCTGTCGTTTTGTCGGTAGTTTACACAGTTTCTTGTTTGTCGGTCATGTGGTGGAGAATTTCTCCCGGAATCGTAACTGCGTGGTGGACCATTGCGTCTGAAGTTATTCTGTCTCCCTTGATAATAATTATTTTGGTTCCCATATTGTCTGATTCTATGGTTGTCTCTGTCACATTCATTACTATGGAAAAGCGATCTTTCTCTGTAACTATTATTCTGCCCACGGTTGTCATACAGATGGTGTCTGTTTTGGTCACGATTTACGTTGTAAGAATAGCCTTGTCGTGTATTATTTCTGTCATCGCGGAATTGCGACGGATGTGACCTGTAATTGTTGTGTTCCTGTTTTCGCGTTCCGCGATTGTCAGTGTCAATTTCCAGTTCTTGTAACAGTCCCTGAAAAGCTACAATGTCGTCTTTGCAACGTCCTGCTAAAATAATATGTCGTAAATGTTCAGGCAATTTGATTAAGCATATGCGGATAAGTTCTGAGGGGCTGTATGGGTTTGACAGGTACTGATTCTTGTGCAACATGTCTTCAAAATATTTCACAAGACTGGAAAATTCAGATTGTTCGAAACGTTTCATCATTATGATGCTATGTTTTACTCGGTCTTGTGTAGCTTGAGACCAATACGCTGAGAGGAAGGCATGATAAAATTCTCCTTCACTGTGACAATCGAGAATGACCGATCGCATTCTTACAGCTGGTTCATTCTCCAAGTAGCCACACATAAATTCTAATCTGTGCTGCAATGACCAGTTGGGAGGAAAACAATGAGAGAATTGATGAAGCCACGCTTGTGGATGAATGTCGTTGCCAGAATTCCTAAATGTTTTGAATTTGCGTGTAGTAATGAACAGCTTATAGTCAAAATCATCGTGTCGGCGAGTCGCATGTCGGTCATTGTTACGTCGTTTCGGCGGTTCCATTTCAAAATTCGGTGCACCTTGCCAATTTCTGTCATAATTTCCGAAATGTCCTGTGTTATTATTTTGTGGTTGTTCCGTATTTCTATGTCCCTCTTCCCGTACTGGTGTGCGATTGTCCTCTGAAATATATAATTCTTGTATTACTTGTGCCAACTGATCTTGTACTTCCCGGATTTCTCTTTTGTACTGTGTATTGATTTGATTTTGATTTTGTTTGAATTTTCTAATTTGTTCAAACTCTTCAGTGTCCGTGAAGGCTACAGGTCTTGTGTCGTTCAGATCATCATCTACCTTTGTAGATAAGTTAGTGAACTGATCTGGAAGTTAAGCTACTTTATCCGTTAGTGAAATTATTTCCTCTGTGTGTTTTTCTGAACCAAGTTTCAGAGTGTCCATTTGTGTTGAAATCGTATCTACTGTGTCCTTTAAGTTTTCCTGAGTTTTTGCAAGTTGCGTAACCGACTCGGTAGATGCAACTGAGTCAATTTTAGCTTGCAAGGTGTCGTGATTTTCATGAACAATAGTTTGCAGTTTTTTTATGGCTGCTACGTGATTCTGTAATGCATTTTCATGACGCGAAAAACAGGTTGGGAATGCTCACAAATTTGTGTTTTTACGTCGTTACAGACTTTTTGACATTTCGATTCGATTTTATGTAGCTCAGTAGTTAAATCTTCACGTGTTTGTTCAAGCGTGGTGTGAATATTTTGTTCCATTGTGTCTAACTTTTGAAGATTTTGTCCCATTTGTTTCTGATTTTGTTCAAGCGTTGTGTCTCACTTTTGTAGCCTTTGTCCCATTTATTGCATTAACTGTAATAGCAGTGCACTGGTGTCTGAAACATGTTCGTCAGTGCTATTCGGCAGTGCATTTGAACCGGCAATATTCGCATTTTGAAAAGCAGAAAATGTGTCTTGATTTATTTGAGAAAACGGTGAGGACGCAAAACCTGAATCTACAGTATTTGCAAGATTGTGTCCTGTCATTTCGGAATCCTGAGGCGAGCTGAGGCGACCGATCGATCGATAATGCTTCCCTGTTCCCTAATTGTTTCACTGCCTACACCATTATTTGCAGCTCGCTCCATTTCCCTATGCACAATTACCAAATTACTACTTTGAACATTAGTTAATTCATTACATGGTGGCGCTAACACACTGCTTTCGTCTTCACTGTCATTTCCCAGTTTACTTTGGAGCCTAGTATTACTTTTTTCACACGCCATTATTGTCACAATATGTCACACGATAACACAGAAAAGCACAATTTGAAGATCAAAAATAAGAGAACACATTAACGTAGCACTGAAAATAATATCTCGTTAATTGCAAGCGCAGCTGCGAAATACTTGCTGCAAATCTAAGTGCATGCCACAACTGTTTTACTGCACAACAATGAAAAACTACAACTACAAAGAAAATTCTCTCTATAATTACGCGCTAGCAATAAACAAAATGTACACTAATTACACAAACTACAAGAAAAAATCAGAATATTCCAGTGAGGTATCCTCGGTTAAGGGTCGACATGTGAAACGTCCCCTTAGAAAAATTTATACATGACTGTGCTTAAACTGACACACAATATTTTTAGCGCAACGCAATCTGACTTTCAAAAATCCCTACAAAAGAATGGCCCTGACTAACATTAACCCATACCTTTCACAAATCACTTGCCTCACAAAAATCTTCGTTACTCGAACTACAGCAATATAGCGAGCGCCACTACTGCCAGCTAAATAAAAGATTCAAACTACCGAAGGCACTAACTACTGATAGGCATAGTTAGCAAATGAAAGATTTTAATAGAGAACAAACAATGTATTTACCTTAATAGTCATAATATATATAGCAGTTCATGACATCCAGTCTTACAAATTTCACAACTCCGCCATCTCTCTCCCCACATCCACCACTGCTGGCGGCTCACCTCCAACTGCGCAACGCTATGCGCTGTTAACATCCAGCTGCCCAACACTACAATGGCAGACAACAATGCAAACTAGCCACAGTCTGCACACAGCACAGCCAGTGATTTTTCATAGAGAGCGCTACGTGGCGTTACCAATAAGAATACCTAAACAGCCTACTTACACTTTGACCAAAATACATATGGTGTGTATATAGCTCATTTAAACGCACTATATTCCAACAATGCCACTTTGCTGGAAACCTGGTGGCTTTCCACCACACTGACACATATGCTACAATGTCCATACCGATGCCAGATCAGGGTTTACAAGTAACTGTGAGACCAGAGTTTCTGCCACGGAGTAAGGAACAACACAATCTCCAAACCGCCGCCAAAACATGAGACATTCTCGAATTTCTTGACGGGCATCGTTTGTCACAAAAATTGCTCTGAGCACTATGGGACTTAACTTCTGAGGTCATCAGTCCCCTATAACTTAGAACTAGTTAAACCTAACTACCCTAAGGACATCACACACATCCATGCCCAAGGCAGGATTCGAACCTGCGACCGTAGCGGGCGCGCGGCTCCAGTCTGTAGCGCCTTGAACCGCTTGGCCACCACGGCCGGCTTGTTTGTCACACATTCAGATTTCGTGCCTATGGAATATCGTCGCAGTAGTGTGGCTGGAATCGTGATTTTTAGTTAGGAATTTCATCATTCGTGGTAACGGATGGGAAGTCATCGAGTGAAACAGAACGGATATCTGGCATTCCCCAAGTAAGTTTTAAAGGCCCTTTGCTGTACATAATCTACACTCTAAAACGACGTAACGGTGCACCACGAAGTAATTACCGGAATGGAATGGATATCGGTAGATGTCATGCACATCCATGGACAAACAAATGATCAAAAGTTCAGAAAAAATGGAAGATATATTCAAGAGAAGGAGCGTCACACATTGAGCAAGTCAGTCACGTGTTTCTCCACCTCTTACCCTTTATGCAAGCAGTCATTCGGTTTGACATTGATTGATGAAGTTACTGGATGTCCTCCAAAAGGGATATAGTGCAAAATTCTGTCCAATTTGAAAGTCAGACCGTCAAAATTCAGAGGTGGTTGAAGGTCCATGCATATAATGTTCCAAATATTCGTAATTCGTGAGAGATCCGACAACTTTGCTGGCGAAGATAGGTTCTCGCAAACACGTAGACTAGCAGTAGAAACTTTCGCTGTGTGCCAGCGGTCATTACCTTGGTAAAATGTAAGGTGAAGATGGCTTGCTTGAAGGGCAACTAAACTGGTCGTATAATTTCGGCAACGTACCTCTGTTCTGTAAGTGTGCAGCGGATGACAACCAAAGGGGTCCTGCTATGGAAAGAAATGGCGCCCCAAACCATCACTCCTGGTTCTCGGACGTATGGCGCGCGACACTCAGATTGGAATCCCACCGCTGCCGTGGGCGTCTCTAGGCACATTTTAATCCTGGAGCAGAATAGTCTGCAGTTGTGAATCCGCAAAGACGGTCGAAGACGTTTCCAGATTTTCTGGACAATAGTGGGATACCAGCCTGATTGTCACCCGCCAAACGGCCCGATAACCAGGAGTAATTAGTCTAGGGTGCCATTTAATTTCATAGGAAGGCCCGCTTTGGATGTTATCCATGGCAACCTTACAGCACAGCAGTACGTCGACGATATTCTAGGCACCGATTTGCTGCCCATCTTGGCAAGTCATTCTGGGCTTGTAAATCAGCAAGATAATGCCTTCCGGCATATAACGAAAGTTCCTACAGCCTGCATCCGTGCTTGCCCAACCGTATCTTGGACGGCAAGGTCTCCAGATTTCTCCCCAACTGATAACGTTTGGAGCATTATGGACTGGCCCTCAACCAGCTCGGAATTTTGGCGCTGTAACATAATTCGACTGAATTTGACAAGGTATCCTTCAGGATGACACCTAACAACTCTGTCAATCAATGCCAAGAAAAAAATGGTTCAAATGGCTCTGAGCAGTATGGGACTTAACTTCTTAGGTCATCAGTCCCCTAAAACTTAGAACTACTTAAGGGGCTCCGGAAAGGCTCAAAATCATTAAAAGTTTAATTTTTACTTTTTTGCGTTTTCTGAATCTGCAGACAATTACCTTTTAATAGATATATAATTTATTCAATTCCGAAGACTACAACTATTTTTAATTTTTTTTTTGAAATGTGTTCTACATGGGCGTGACCCACTGTGGCGCTGTTAAACTGCTGTCAAATGGTGTTATTATTAACGTCCGTGTTCATCAGGTACATTTTAGTGATGTGAGATAAAGTATGTGTTGTGGCTAACCTGTGATGGTTCAATATATATCACTGGTGTGATTGTCGATTGTTTCATGTTTATTTACTCTGTCGTTATCTCGAAAATATTCGTAATTAATTCTGTTTCTTGAGTCTCTGTTTTGTTGAAGTATAATAATGAGTAAAAGTAAAGTTATTAGAAATCCTCTGAAGGCTTTTAAGAAAAGGAGAAATGTTGGAAAGCCAAAGGTATGTGTTATTACTGTAAACAATAAAGACGATGAAAATCCCCAACATAGCTTGTGTCCCAAAGAAGAAGACAGTTGGTGTAAATATAACAAAGGATTGCTAACTGGTGAAGTGTACACTCATAAGCATAGTCTGCCTCATGCAATAATGGAGGTGATAAAACCTATTTTCAGAGACTTAGCAGCACCTGAACTGTTGAAAAAGTGTATTCACGGAAAAACTCAAAACCCCAATGAAAGTGTAAATAGTGTTATATGGTCGAGAATCCCCAAGACTGTATTTGTTGGAATAGAAACACTTCACTTTGGTGTGTATGATGCTGTTGCGACTTTCAATGATGGCAACATTGTAAGGTGCAAGGTATTTAGAAATATGGGAATGAAGATAGGTTCTAACATGGTACGAGCGATGCTTGCTTTAGACAAGGAACGACTACGGGCTGCAGACAGAGCTGTAAAGAGTCTAGAAATACAAGCAAGAGTAAACAGGAGGAGGAACAAGAGGAAGCTGGAGGAGGAGTTTGCAGAGGATGAAGATAATCCATCCTATGGACCTGGAATGCACTAAAAAGTTAATCCAATCTTTGTCGCTCGATTCCCAAAACATTTATTTTCTCATACTAATTACATGTTTTCTAAGGATCTTCCAAACATATTTGTTTCAAACTTTCAGTAAATGTTACACAGTACCTTCTGCATAATTTAACACAGCCTTTTTCCAAAAAACAGTATATTTTTGAATATATAACTAAAAAATTGCAAAAAAATGTTGTGAATTTTCATTACAATTGAAAAAAAATCATCTTTAATAACTGAACCAAAATTTTGGAAAATCCCTGTGGTAAGTTGTAGCCCATATTACAATAAATAATCTGTAAAAAGTTCAACTTCCTACCTCAAATAATTTGTGAGGAAAGATGTAATATATAAGCGTTATTTTAACACTGCAAGTATAGGGCGTTCCGGAGCCCCTTAACCCTAACTAACCTAGGGACAGCACACACATCCATGCAAGAGGCAGGATTCGAACCTGCGACCGTAGCGGTCGCGCGGTTCCAGACTTTAGCGCCTAGAACCGTTCAGCCACTCCGGCCGGCAATCAATGCCAAGACGAATAGCTGTTTCCATAAAGGCCAGATATAGATCAATGCTTTACCAACTTCCTCATTTTATGGATATTTAGTAAATCATCCAGTAATTCCTTCGAGGAACGTGCTTTTATTTCTCTTGAATTGTTTATTTAGGAGAAAATCTGGACCGCCGTCTCAGATTGCTTCCAAGTGATGCTGTTGTAGAGGTTGGTGGGTGGTGGAGACGGGCTGCTAATGGTCAGTATAGGCTGTAGCTCATCACCCTGGGCACAGTTTCAGAGATATGATGGGTAGATATCAGACTGTCGCCCGGCGTTCCGTCGTGAAATCGGTATAGTCAGCATACGCTTTATTAAATAACGAAGTACAACAGACGTGACGGTCCCGGAAGGGGGCGAACGCTCCCTAAGTGCAGGTGGGGCTTCGGCTGGTGAGGGAGCGATTGGTTCAGATACAATTTGTTGCCTCAGATACTGTACCCGTCCGGTGGACTGACTTGATCAGCACAGCTACGTAGTTGCCGACTGAAGGCGGGCAGCGACTGCCCTCGACGGCGGCTGTGCCGGTTTCAGTATGAATACCAGCTCGAGGTGGGTCACTCCAGAGCGTGAAGAATCAAGCTACGGATCCAGTGCGGATGGCGTTGGCTCACAGCACTCAGGTGTGTTCGCCCAGAGGATGGTGAAAATCTACAGGGCTTGCCTGCATGCTGTGGGGATCAGCAACTGGGTTTGGTCACAAAGACGGTGGCAGCAGAGCATGTAAATGACCCAGGCTCTAACCACAGACACCAGGAGTAGGTGGACAGCAGCACATGAAATTTAGTCAGCAGGTGTCCCACCGGACGGAGCCGTCGTGTCAGCTGCATCCAGATTTAGTGCGGACAGCAGGATCGCAGGTAGTGGAGACAGAGTTAGGTGGCGACAGCTTTTTGTTTCATCTTGAATCGTAGGCTAGCATGGATCTCACCTCGTGTTTTGCTCCTCGTACTGACTACATGATGTTTGTCCAGAACTGTTGGTACACATACAAGCTTGGTCTGTTGTTACCAAAGAGTAGTGATTTTCTCTTGTTTGTGACAACGGAATCGAGGCGTAAGGAGCGGCCATGCTGTAGCCAGCTTTCAAGAGATGTCAGCAACTTCACAGCCCTGGCGGTGAGGTAATGATGTGGCAACGTCTCCCTTCAGAAGAAACAGGCCACGTTTCCTATGATGTCCTTTCGCTGAGACAGCGTCGTGGCACAACACTGCCTTTTATCGTTTAGTAAAGTCCTCAGAAGATAAAAAACTTTTAGAAGGATTAAGACATGGTGTCTGTGATCCGAATTTTGGCAACTGAATTGTAAGATCGAACACATAAGTACAAAAAGGATCCGCTAAATTTCGGTATCATGATAAATCACACAAACTGAAGGGCTGTCGTTTCTGGTAAATACATTACTGGCCATTAAAATTGCTACACCACGAAGATTACGTGCTACAGACGCAAAATTTAACCGACAGGAAGAAGATGCTGTGATACGTAAATTATTAGCTTTTCACAGCATTCACACAACGTTGGCACCGGTGGCGACACCTACAACCCGCTGACATGAGGAAAGTTTGCAACCGATTTCTCATGCACAAACAGAAGTTGACCGGCGTTGTCTGGTGAAACGTTGTTGTGATGCCTCGTGTAAGGAGGAGAAATGCGTACCATCACGTTTCCGAGTTTGATAAAGGTGGGATTGTACCTATCGCGATTGCGGTTTATCGTATCGCGACATTGCTGCTCGCGTTGGTCGAGATCCAGTGATTGTTAGCAGAATATGGAATCGGTGGGTTCAGGAGGGAAATACGGAACGCCGTGCTGGATCCCAACGGCCTCGTATCACTAGCAATCGAGATGACACGCATCTTATCTGCATGGCTGTAACGGATCGTGCAGCCACGTCTCGATCCCTGAGTCAACAGATGGGGACGTTTGCAAGACAACAACCACCTGCACAAACAGTTCGACGACGTTTGCAGCAGCATGGACTATCAGCTCAGAGACCATGGCTGCTGTTACCCTTGACTCTGCATTACAGACAGGAGCGCCTGCGATGGTGTACTCAACGACGACCCTGGGTGCACGAATGGCAAAACGTTATTTTTTCGGATGAATCCAGGTTCTGTTTACAGCATCATGATGGTGGCATCCGTGCTTGGCGACATCGCGGTGAACGCACATTGTAAGCGTGTATTCGTCATCTTCATATTGGCGTATCACCCGGCGTGATGGTACGGGGTGGCATTGGTTACAGGTTGCGGTCACCTCTTGTTCGCATTGACGGCACTTGAACAGTGGACGTTACATTTCAGATGTGTTACGACCTGTCGCTCTACCCTTCATTCGATCCTGCGAAACCCTACATTTCAGCAGGATAATGCACGACTGCATGTTGCAGGTCCTGTACCGACCTTTCTGGATACAGAAAATGTTCGACTGCTGCCCTGGCCAGAACATTCTCCAGATCTCTCACCAATTGAAAACGTCTGGTCAATGGTGGCCGAGCAACTGGCTCGTCACAATACGCCAGTCACTACTCTTAATGAACTGTGGTATCGTTTTGAAGCTGCATGGGCAGCTGTACCTGTACACGCCATCCAAGCTCTGTTTGACTCAATGCCCAGGCGTATCAAGGCCGTTATTACGGCCAGAGGTGGTTATTCTGGGTACTGATTTCTCACGATCTAAGCACCAAAATTGTGTGAAAATGTAATCACATGTCAGTTCTAGTGTAATATATTTGTCCAATGAATACCCGATAATCGTCTGCATTTCTTCTTGGTGTAACAATTTTATTGGCCAATGGTGTACTTAGGAATTACAATAAGGAACAACATAATTTGGAAAATGTTGCGAGAAAGGAGAACGAAAACTGCATTTTATTGACGGAAATCTAGGAGATGCAAGAAATCTATTAAAGACGCTGCTTGTACTACCCTTATCCGACCTGCCCCGGAGACTTGTTGCACGGTATGGGACTTTTACCAGATAGGACTGACGGACGACAATGCAAAATTTAAAAGAAGGGCAACTCATTTCTCGTAATCGAGAAAAAGATGACGAGGTCACGGATATGATACGCAAGTTTGGATGGCAATCATTAAAACGAAGGTGCTTTTCGTCGCGGCGAAGTATTTTCAAGAAATTTGAAATTATCTTTTCCGAATTTACAAATATTTTATTGCTTGCCGTCTATATAGGGAGAAATGGCCATAATATTAAATAACAGACACCGCAGTTCTTGTGGATGTATAGAGGTGTTGATTTTTCTCGCATGGTATTCGATATTTTAACGGTAGAGAAATTCTCTGGAAGTTGTTCGATGAACACTGTGCCAAGCACTTAGCTATGAATTGCAGAGCAGTCACGTAGCTGTAGATGCACAAGATCGAAGTAGGTCGTAAAAAGCTACGGCGGCTGAATGTCCTCTGGCGGGCAGCAGGGGGGACCGAGCTCGAAGGGACGCAGGCTGCGCGCGGCAACGAGCCAATCGTAGGGCGCCGCTAACTGAAATACTAACTGGCTAAGTAGTTCCGCCTAATAGCACGGCCGCTCTAATTGGAAGTTCTTGCAGGAGGCGGGCCCTCCATTATGGCGCGGACCGGCTGCTCACGGGTCCCCCGGGGGCCGCCACCACCGCCGGAGCACCGCACGTCGCCATCCGGGGGCGGCGCGCCGCTCCACCTTCACGGTTATGACCCTCCTGTCGCTTACTGTCGCACAAATTTGCCAACTGGGGGAAGCACTTCCCTTCACTGACACAGTACGAGCCACGGGAGAAGTTCAAGCGAAGCTTACCGAATCTGCAATTATTTTCCTATCGCCATGGACGTGAATGTACAGGTTCTCAGTTTTGGAATAACGATCATTCTAACTGCATCGTCCGAAGAGAACGGCCTCACGAGGACTGTGACTATTATTCAGTATAAATGAAACAGGTTTCTTGCCTCAATAAATATGTAATTATCCACCTAAAAATAGTAGTGTAAACCACAGGAGATCGCAGTGTTACGATAAACAAGTGAATGAAACAGGAAAATATCACCCCATTATTACTGTCACCAAGTTTAATGTACTCTGTATTACGAAATTAAAAGACAGTCATTGGTCCGAGGGGG
The DNA here is from genome assembly GCF_023898315.1 of Schistocerca nitens. Classification (NCBI taxonomy): domain Eukaryota; kingdom Metazoa; phylum Arthropoda; class Insecta; order Orthoptera; family Acrididae; genus Schistocerca; species Schistocerca nitens. Next base: position 788,906,505 of record NC_064615.1, on the reverse strand, counting down.
ACATGTTATAGGTTTCAGCTGAATAACTAATAAGAATTACATGAAATTAGAGAAAAAATTCTTTATCTTGTTATAAATAAAAGTTGCGACTAGTAAACATTCATTCTGTTTTGAGGTAATTGTAGTTTTTCAGAGCATGTTTATAAAAATCTAATGAAAATTTATTAAATTTAGTACTTTGTGTTGCCGATGGTGCTGATAGCAGTCGTTTTGTTATCAAGGCGATGAATATCTCACGATGCTCGCTTCTCATGACTGAAAATGGTAATAATTCTAACAGAATGTTACCTATGGCTGTTAATGTGTATATTTAATAAGTGCTTTCGTGGTACACAATAGCTGAAGACGATGGAGGGATCTTATGGATACATCCACAATTGTTAAGTAGTTTCCGGCCCTACTCTCACGACCAAGTCTCCTGAAATTGAATTTAATATTGAAATTGTCGTCGTTGTGGTCTGCAGCCCTAAGACTGGTATGGTGCAGCTCAATTCGATGATCTTTTGCAAGCCTCTTCACCTCCGATTAACTACCTAAGTCCACTCCCAACTGAACTTGCTTATTATAGCCATCTATTGGTCTCCGTCTATAGGTTTTCCCGCTCACCATATTTCGCCGGCATCAAATCGACATTCCCCTGACAACTCACGTGTCCTATCAAGTTGTGCCATACAATTCTTTTTATCCCTTATTAGACTCACTAGATGTGGTACAGCATTGAAATACATTCAGTAGAAAAGGCACAGTGATGAACACTATTTCTCAAACACACATACCAGCTGTAACAAACTATAAATACCTATAGCACTTTTCTAAACCATTTTAAATCGTCTCACTTATATTTCATTAGATTGTATTGCAGACCTCCTTACGGGAAAATTTGAAAATTAATTCACGGTCAATGTCTAAAATTATATGGAATATTTCAAAAGTGCAAAGATCTACTACAAGTATAGGGCACCGTCTGTACAGTACGGTTTTTTCGTAAAAAAACTTTGCAACTCTCGTAAAAGTCACTCCCTTGCGACAATAGAGTTTTACGCAAATTTTTACATACCGTCCTGGACTTTCAAACGGCATTCAAATGGTTCAAATGGCTCTGAGCACTATGAGACTTAACTGCTGAAGTCATCAGCCCCCTACAACTTAGAACTACTTCATCCTAACTAACCTAAGGACATCACACACATCCATGCCCGAGGCAGGATTCGAACCAGCGACCGTAGCGGCCATGCGGTTCCATACTGTAGCGCCTAGAACCGCTCGGCCACTCCGGCCGCCTAACGGCATTTTGTTCTTTTCCAAACTTTCGGTTAGTGAACAAACACGAACTTAAGGCATATTGGTTTACCTGTATTAACGCATTCACAACTGACTCCAAAACAGATCTCAATACTAGGCGAAAAAAGATGGAGCAGTAGCTTCAGAAGTGTCCCGAGGAAGTCGTGTGAAGCCGTTCCCACTCTTGATACATTCAGTGATATTGCGGATCAGGTGGGCAGCTCCGTGAAGCTTTTCGCGGATTGTGCTTCTGCTTGTTGGTCAGTCACTGGAACGCAGTTCAGCAGCGATTCTAAGTGGCACTGATTCGACAGATCCCCGGTTCCACATGGCTGTGAACAGGTCTCAAAATCACTGTCGGTTATTTGCCAAGAAGGAGTTGTGAGAGTTAAACGAAAGTTGGTAGGTGTGTTTCCACATCTAATAGATGACGTCTATTCAGGTTTCAAGCCAGTCGCATAGGAGCGACACGCTATAACGGTCCTGAATATTAATTACCGTTGAGTTTGGACGTAGTACGCTGATGTTAGTCAAGACGTCACTATCGACATCTCAGTGATTTTGAATGTGGTCGTGTAATGGGGCTACGAGAAACTGGATGGTCCTTCTGTGATATTACAGAGAGACTTACCAGGAATGTAGTCACTGCACAAGGTTGGTGGCAGCAGTGGTCATGAGAACGTACGGTCTCCGGTCGGCCACGTGCACTAGCGAAAAGGAGGACCATAGTATTCGGCGTATGGCTCATACGCATCGTGCTGCATCTGCAGATGCAACCTGAGGAGCAGTTAGCACCACAGTGATGCAACAAACTGTTACAAATTGGTTACTTCAAGGACAACTGTGAGCCAAATGCCTTGGAGGGTGCATTCCACTGACTTTAAACTATTGCCACTTACGACTGGTGTCAAGTGGGAGCTCATTGCAGGGCAGGGTGGAACCTTTTGTGTTTTCTGATGAAAGCTGGTTCCCCTCGGTGCCATTGATATCCGAGTGTTGGTTGGGAAGAGCCCTTATGAGGGCCTACAACCTATCTGTCTGCGTTCTAGACACGCTGAGCCTACACCTGGGCCTATAGTCTCGAATGCGATTTCGTATGACAGCAGTAGCACCATCGATGTTGTCCCACGTTTCTTGACTGCAAATTTGTCAGTCTTGTGATTCGACTTGTTGTGCTGTCATTGATGAACAGCATTCGAGGATGTGTTTGCCAACATGATAACGCTCACGCACTTACCGCTGTTGTACCCCAGCATCCTATATCCTCTAAAGTGTGTCGACATGTGGCCTTTACCTGCTCATTCACCAGATCTGTCTCCAATCGAGCACATATGGAACGTCATCGGACGACCACCCGAACAGCATTAACAGTCCCTAAATTGGCCGATCAAGTGCAACAGGCTCACAAACTGAGAACTGGCATCTGTACAACGCAATGTATGTATGTAAAACTATCTCGGTTTTCTTGCCGCTTCAGTTCGGAATAAAATCTCAAGCTTTCGACGATAGCCTCCATCGTCATTGTCAGGAGCAACCGATTGTCTTCACTGCTGCTGAAGTGCCCTTATATAACCCGTGGACGGCTTCCAATTGGTAGCCTTGTGATTGGTCGGTAATTACGTACCGCCGTCGCTGACGGTGTCAATGTCTGCGCTGGTGGCGCCAACGCTTCCGTGAGAACGTAAACCCTGCAAGGAATGTCTCTGCTGCTTCTCTGTATCAAGCGCTCGTTTCCATACACCGCTCAGATAGTATCCGCTATCACGGTTAAAGTTCTTCTCGCTCATTCCTATTTCAACAGCCTCCTTAATAACAGAATACCAGTATGTCAACGCATGGGACAAAATTTATCTTTCCTCAGACAGTATTTTATGTTTGTTAGTGAGGCTGTGCCCCGCAATTGCCGATTTCTGCAGTTCTCTATTTTTACGAGTAATATGCTGTTGGTGTTCTGCACACCGGTCTGAAACTGTACGAATGGGCTGACTTATATAACTGTGAGCTGGTGTGGTGCTGGCACCAGTCTCCATCGATTCTCATGACGATCGTCTGATTCGACTTTCAATGCCTGCTTTGCTTCGTATCTTTGGCGGATGGCTTCTTAACTGCGGCGCGCGCGCTCTCTGGGTCTTCAGTTCGGGATCAGCTGTGTCAGCGACTGTCAAGTGTGGCATGGTGCCTGTATGCAGTGTGGCGAGTGGCCGAGTCGGTTCGACGAAGGAGCGAGGGCCGCTGCTGCGGCGTGTTTAGCCGTTGTAACGCAGATCCGCTGCCGACGGTGACTGGCGTTTCTTGGATATCTGAAGGACAGATTTCCCTCGTGTCTCCTACATGTGATTCAAAGTGTTGTGTCGATTCCCTAAGGTCTCGACACAATGAGTGGCTAGAAGCACGCGAAACTAACGCAGACGGGCGTAAATTCTGAAACAGGAGACTGGATGAAAAACTATAAAGAAAAGAAGAGAGATTGTCATATACTTAACTTTTAATGATGTTCTTCTTGTTGAAATACATCTCTTGCATAGTAGTAAGCAATTAGCACTGATACAACTGGCGCCTTGCTAGATAGTAGCTATGGAATAAGCTGAAGGCTATTCTATCAGTCTCTCGGCAATTGAGAGGAATACTAGGTAGGTCTAGTCGCAAGCTATGTCGTCCGTACAACTGGGGCGAGGTGAAGTCCGTGTCTTGTGACCTGCCCTGTGGTGGCGCTACGTTTGCGAATACACAGTGGCGACACGCGGGTCCGACATGTACTACAGGACCGCGGCCGATTTAAGTTACCACCTAGCAAGTGTGGTGTCTAGCGGTGACACCACACAAAGACAGTGAACTACAGTCGTCAAAGTGTCCACGGTGGGTTCTGTTCATAACTGAATACCACTGTGCACTGAAAACTATCTTGGCTGTTTCAGTTACCTTTGATCTTGCTGCCTGATATGTTGACGGCATGTAAGGGAGTGCTGGTGAAGCACAGCCAATAGACATGAAGACATGTTTAATGCATACCAAGTAGTGAGTAAGTTTGTGCCTGGTGTTCAGAAGCGTGCCGAAATATTTTCCCTTCTTCCTTTTCTGTTTTGGTATTTGTTGTTTTAGAGGTTGGCTAATCAAATTGGCTAATCAAATCTTAAGACCCACTGTTAAGTCTGCTTAAGGTTCATTGGTGCCGCACAGAATTAAAGGTTTATTGATAACTGGTTGGGATAATATCCTTGTGTATCTGTTGCATCACAATGTTATCTGCCGATGATGTGTTTATGTTTCAAGATATAGGCGGTGGTCGACGCGAACAAGCTCCGATGAGAGTATTCCGGTAGAAGAGTGAAAATTAAGGACCGGGATCCTTGTCTATGGTTACGTTGTTAACGTGTGGCAGTTCCATCTTGCCGGTGGAGCGTTGTCGTTTGCCGCAAGCTTACTTATAGAACGAAGTTGAGTATATTTTTATTTCAACTTCTGGTCCGTGCATCTTCTATATCTGTTAAAACCTTCCGGTTTGCTTGTATCCATCACCAATTTATCGTAAAGTTGAGGCGGTCCCATGTCAAGGCGATTTCATATGTTATTATTATATTGAATGAATTATAATCCTGTTAGTTTGTCAGAAATTTTAAGACAAATTTTGGAAAGATCTGAGCTTATTGGACTTAGGTGGATTAATGTTCTTAGCCAGGTCCTGAATTACGTGAAAACCAGTTCCTATGTTAGTTGAAACATGTCTCATATTTGATTAATGATGCTTCTATGAGTATTAATTAATGAAAGTTGGCTACGCAAACTTTGAAAGATCTGTATTGTTGGACTTAACGCATCCCCTTAGTTGTGGAAGTAGTTTTAGAGTTTTGATGTGAATTGTATGAAAAACAGTTTGAATGTAAGTTATGAACCTTGTGAGGTTTAGTTATGGCGATTATATTTTATTAATAATGGTTTTATGAATATTGTTTTATTTAATGAAAGTTGGTTAAGTAAAGTTTGAAAGACCTGAGTTTGTTGGACTTAATGCATTCTTTATCCGTTGGAAGCAGAGTTTTGATGTGAGTCATGTGAAAACAGTTTCGTCTAAGTCATGAAGTTTGTGTGATGTAGTTCACTCAGTCATATTTGATTAATGATGCTTTTATGAACATTCCTTTAAGTAATAAAATTTCGGAGAAAATTTTGAAAAATATGTGGTTTCATAAGGGAAGAGCCTTTTTATAATCGTTGCTGCTGTTAATTTGGTAAGAGCAATATGTTTGTAATGCAGAAGTGTGTGGCAACTACAAACTTGTTATGTGTTTAATTTTGATGTGTCGACCGAACCCCACACATCAAATTGCTTCCACACTCACAGGGAATATTATAAATCCAAGGGACCCTGAGGTCGAGACTGCCCTTAACAGGGCGCATCATCTCCTTAATTTTCTCAGGACGACGAAAAATCGGTCTTATACCCCGTCTACCCATGACTCTTCCTATTTTGCTGGATATAGCGCAACAAAAAGGAAGAACCGCAGTCGGTGTTTAATTCTGTGAGTGTGCTGCATTTCCACATTTCCTTTTATTGAAGAACGCTGCCTTTATATCACGTGCACCATAGCTATTCTTTCGGAACACATACTTTAGATGGTTAATTTCGGACTTCAAGTGGTCCTCTTCAGCAACAGATTTTGTTCTATAGCCAACGTGTTCAAAACGGCTCTCTTCTGATCAGAATGATGGAAACTCTTGCATTAAGGTATAAATCGGTATGCATCGGCTTAGGTACACAGAGTGGCCCAGACGCCCGTCCATCTCTCGTTGTACTTAAAGTGAAGACAGTCAGTTGCTCTTGACGATGACGATGGAGGCTATCATCGAAAGTTTGAGCTTTTATTCCGAATTGACGCAACAAGAAAACCGAGAATGTTTTACATATCAGTGCCGTCGCAAATGACTTCGTTTGTATGTGTGTTTGTATGCTTGCCTTCAACATTCTGGCGGTTACAGCTGTTATTAATGTACTTACGTCCATTTAATATTTCCTGTGACTTTTATCGGACTTACGTTTATCTGTGACCTTGCAATTTTAATCGTTTAAATATGTTACCTAGGCAAATGTATACTCGAAATTTCATTACTCTGCGTTAATTATTTCTTGGTGCTGCGACATTTTTCCGCCATAGTGTTTGTAATGGATACAACATTTACTTCTTGAATAATACAGCTGTTCCTTTTATTCTCCAATTACGAATATCACGCTACAAATCGAACAAACTTGAACAATGGTGATTCGATTTGTCGTAATTGATAAGATTTTACGGTCAATCATTAGCCGCCACAGAGCACAAAGGCTGCAATCTTTCTTTTTAATCCTTAATTAAAGTTTATTTCTGTACTTTATGTTTTAAAGCATGTAGTGCGGATCCACAGAAATACATGATTCTGCGTAATTGTAAGTCTCCATCATCTAGCATGCGAAGCTTAAAATTGCACCTTAAATATTTGACATAACGATTTTGGTTCATCTTGTTTCCAATCATTAAAATGCTATTACTTTTGTTTTTATTTGTCGATATTTTCAACCAGTATTTAGCGGCAAATTGACTCAACTTATATACTGTAATTTCAACCTTTTCTCCAGCTTCTCATATTACAAGCTCATCATCAGCGAATATCATCATCACGAAAGTATAATTATCACTTCTTAATGTGTCATTTGCCAACCGTTTACGGATGATATCACCAGTATGAACATTGAAAATGTTGGAGGACAGTGTACAGCCTTGTCTAACTACCTAATTAATATCATCAAATGCCCTTCCCTTACAGTAAGGATCCTTATTTTGTTGTTTCTGAACGATGACTCAATTGCCGTAATCAGATGTGCTGGGACTCCCCTTTGCTATACTCATTCCCATAGCACTTTCCGCTTTACCCTGCCAAACTTTTCATAATAGGTAAGAACATATAAATTGGAAGATCTCTTATTTTCTCAATTATTTGTACCAAAGTGAAAAGGCTGTCACAACATGATCTACCTTTTCTAAATCCATGTTGCACCTCTAACTCTTACATAGTTCCACTATTGGTATTAATGTCTTCTTTATAATTTTGACATACTGTTTGTGACAGGAGTCAAGAAGACTTATTCCTCAGTAATTCTAGCATTCTGTACCTCCTTTCTTGACAGTAAACCATACCAAAGATGGATCTCATTTATCTGCCGAATATCTGCTCACCCAGAAAAGATTAATATGAGACTCAATGCTTTAGATGATCAGATAAATATTTAATCAGCTTCATGATTATACCATCGGTGACCAACGACTTTTTGTGATTTGTTTCGTGGATCACATTTCTCAGTACATCCATTTTTGTCAGCTCTAAAGAATAACTATTACTTGTGTTATAATTTTTTTATCATTACCAATACATAAACATTTAAAATCCCTTATTCATTCCTTTCGTAAATTATATTTAGTTATAAAGTGTCTCTATCTTGTTTATTCGGCTATAAAGACCATGTCCTACGTATATCTACACTACTGGCCATTAGAATTGCTACACCACGACGATGATGTGCAACAGACGCGAATTTTAACCGACAGGAAGAATATGCTCTGATATGCAAATGATTAGATCTTCAGAGCATTCCCACATGGTTGGCACCGGTGGCGACACCTACGACGTGCTGACATGAGGAAAGTTTCCAACCGATTTCTCATACACAAACAGCAGTTGACCGGCGTTTCCTGGTGAAACGTTGTTGTGATGCCTCGTGTAAGGAGGAGAAATGCGCACCATCACGTTTCCTACTTTGATAAAGGTCGGATTGTAGCCTATCGCGATTGCGGTTTATCGTATCGCGACATTGCTGCTCGCGTTGGCCGAGATCCAACGACTGTTAGCAGAATATGGAATCGGTGGGTAATATGGAACGCCGTGCTAGATCCCAACGGCCTCGTATCACTAGCAGTCGAGATGAGAGACATGTTATCCACATGGCTGTAACGGATCGTGCAGCCACGTCTCGATCCCTGAGTCAACAGATGGGGACGTTTGCAAGACAACAACCATCTACCCGAACAGTTCGACGACGTTTGCAGCAGCATGGCTGCGGTTACCCTCGACGCTGCATCACAGACAGGAGCGCCTGCGATGGTGCACTCAACGACGAACCTGGTTCCACGAATGGCAAAACGTCATTTTGTCGGACGAATGCAGGTTCTGTTTACAGCATCAGGATGGTCGCATCCGTGTTTGGCGACATCGCGGTGAACGCACATTGGAAGCGTGTATTCGTCATCGCCACACTGGCGTATCACCCGGCCTGATGGTATGGGGTGCCATTGGTTACACGTCTCCGTCACCTCTTGTTGGCTTTGACGGCATTTTGAACATTGGACGTTACACTTTAGATGTGTTACGACCCGTGGCCCTACCCTTCATTCGATCAGTGCGAAACCCTACATTTCAGCAGGATAATGCACGACCGCATGTTGCAGGTCCTGTACGGGCCTTTCTGGATACAGAAAATGTTCGACTGCTGTCCTGGCCAGCACATTCTCCAGATCTCTCACCAATTGAAAACGTCCAGTCAATGGTGGCCGAGCAACTGGCTCGTCACAATACGCCAGTCACTACTCTTGATGAACTGTGGTATCGTGTTGAAGCAGCATGGGCAGCTGTACCTGTACACGCCATCCAAGCTCTGTTTGACTCAATGCCCAGGCGTATCAAGGCCGTTATTATGGCCAGAGGTGGTTGTTCTGGGTACTGATATCTCAGGATCTATACACCCAAATTGCGTGGAAATGTGATCACATGTGAGTTCTAGTATAATATATTTTTCCACTGAGTACCCGTTTATCATCTACATTTCTTCTTGGTATAGCAATTTTAATGGCCAGATGGGTATAAATACAGCGAAGTCATATACACAAGACAGTACTTAGTCTCCAAATTTCAGTAACGAGGCAACTTACATTGGCATTCAAATGATAATGAGAATGATTGAAGAAAAGCATATAAAATATTTATTACTTTAAAAGGAATCACTGTGAGTATTAATACATTTATCCCTCTTTGAGGCAAAACGGTCAATGCAGTCATGGGAAAATGTTCGCCGTTGCCTACAGAGCCATGTTTGTTTCAGGCGTTCACATATTCGTCCGAAGCAAATCGAGGACCACGAATGTCTTCCTTCAGGGCTCCAAAAATATGGAAATGGCATGGGAAGTGCACGGGACTGTATGGATGATGTGTACGAGATCCCGAGGGAAGTTTTTGCAGCGTAGCCGAACCTTAATAATTTATGGGCAGGATCATATGCTGACAAGGTCGTTTTTCGCACGCTGCAGAAGTTTAGCTGGGAAGCCCTTACATATCCTCCACACAGGACGGATCTCCCACCATATGATTTCCAAATTTTTTAGCCCTGAAGAAAGACATTTGTGGCTGTCGATTTGCTTTGGACGAAGAGGTGCATGCCTGGGTACAATCAGGGTTCCAGAGGCAACCACAAACGTTTTTCCTTGAAGGCGTTACCATTTTGTCTCATAGTAAGATAAATGTACTACCAGTTGTGATGATTGCTGTTGAAATAATAAGCATGCGTGAGGTTGGATGAGTTGAGCACGGGCGAAGCTCGCAGCACCTCGGCTGCTTGACGGTGGCCTTGCTGTGGGTCAGCCCGCCGCCACTACGCCGTGCTGGTGACAGGCCTCGCAAGGGGGAATTGACGCATCATACATAGCTTCTCCTTCCCAAATGGCTCTTTCCGCCTTCCCGTGGTGTTACATGTCAAGCTCCTCATTTCTCGATCCTGTCCAGATGTTGCCTTGTGTCAAAAGGGAGAGCTGCGACCCAACCCAATGCGAAAGTGAAGGGTGCATGGCAGTGTGGCACAGGGTGAGCTTTGACCAGGGACTGAAGATCTGTCCCTCAGCAGGGGTAGGGGGGTAGGGCGGTTGCTACGCTGTGGGGGGGGGGGGGGCGTTGCTCACTCTGTGTGCGACCACTCTGCGTTGGGCAACTCCTGCTCCTCTCCCTCTCTCTACGCAGAGCACAGACCAGCAGGTGCTTTGCATGCCGGTGACCTCGTTTGTCGGCGTGGGATCTCGGCGCGAGTTGGCAAGGGCACTTCGCCGGGCCTGTGTGTAGCCAGGGCGTGTTCCACCAAACCGAGGAGGTGGTGACATCACCGGGGCCAGGTTAGCTGGGTCCAGACCGTCGACGACTGGGTGACTGCCGCACCACCTGAGTAGGAGTGGTTCCCTGGACGAGAGGTGGAAGCTCGGACTAGTAGGCGGCAAAGGACGAGACGTGCATCTGATTATCTGGAGTGTGGAGTGTACTTGCTGAGGAGCGTCGGATGAAATCATTGATGATGAGGCCACAGAGGAGGACCAGTATGTTGGCAACAACATGCTGAACCTGGCAGCTCGGGGATGCTGTTGGCCTAGGGGTGCAGCTGGTGGGTGAGCTGCAGCTGTCTATCCTCCCCTCCCCACCCCATGTCAGAGGAGCCAGTCCGGGATAAGAGACAGGCTCCCACCTTTCCTCACTTGGCTATACATCAATACATCATGGCTGAACAGGAGGCGAGTGTGCTATCTAGGTGTTCGACACTTGCTGTTCCTACCCCAGAAGAGGGCCTGGGACAGAATGTAGAAAATATGACTGAATGGCATACTAGAATAAATCACTTATTAGATTCTAGTATTAAGAATGGAAAGATAAGCAATACAGCAAATTTGTCGAGTAAAAAGGAACTCGCCGCCTGGGCCATCACTAGTGCGAAGCTCGAGGAGTGATTGGAAGAGATATAGAAAGAAAATGAGTGACTGCAGAAACAACCTGCCAAAACATGGGCTTGAGTGGTTACGCAGGCGGCCAACAAGATGCAAACATCGAAAGAAACAATAGCTAAAGTGTCCAAAAGACCGGACACGGCGGTCTTCCTGAGACCCCAGCCCGATCAATATATTAAAATGGTGCACAAGATCTTCACTACAACCGTGAACCCTGCATTAGACAAAAATAAACAAGGTGAAGGCAACCAAAAATGTTGTTATAGTGGATGTCGCCACTGAGGAGGACAGAAAAAAATTCTCAATTATACAAAATTAAATAAAGTGATTGAGCCATGCTTCGGCTCGTGCTGGTGCTGTTGTAGGTTTCGGTACTCTGTTGAAGGCCACACTGTATCGTTTAGTTGACATGGTTGCGTTTGTTTGTATTCTTCTTGTGTTGACTGGCGCCATTTGGTTTCGGAAGCGTTGCATGTCCGCTAGTGGCAGCAGCGGTTATCGATATGTAGTAACTGTTGCCCTATCTTTGGGGCGACGTCGTCGTTTTTCCGGGTCGTGTGAGTGTGCCAGTTCCGTTGGGGGCTCAGGAGGAGCCAGATCCGCACAGTACCAGAACACACCGGGACTGCTGGCGGCAGGGATGGACTGCCGAATGGAAGCGCTGTGGTCACGAGGGTGCACGACCTCGTCGTAAACCGGAACCAGTAAGATTTAAGATGAGTGCATTTCAATCCAAGTAGAAAAACCTTCACCACTGTGATATCTCGCGATTCTCCAGTGACTCTTGTTTGTGTTGCTGCTCGTAGCGTCGTCGAGGCGAAGAGCAGCGAGTGGAGTGGTTTCGGGCGATCTAAGCACAGTATTATGGGGACGTTGTGCAGACCGATGGTTACAGCTTTGGCGTATTGTTCCATCATAGCATTTGGTTTATCGGACGTCATGTAGCTCCAGCAGATTATCATTAGTCATTCGTTAGAGTGCCACCAGTCTGAGCTACGAACTTGTGAAGTGAATGCAACTCGTGGCTGCCTTTCTCATTGCTCACGAATGTGATTTTGGCCTGACCCACTCAGAGATCGATTCCTGGAGCACCGTCGGTGACTAGCCCTTGTGTTTTATTATTGTGTTATTATTTCGTTATTTTATTACCAGGTTAACATTATTTGTCTCACCTGTTTGGTGATGAGTTTCTTGTCCTTTGGAATTAGCCTTGTTATTATATTTGCTGTTTATTGTAGGTTTTTAAATTTTTTAATCAATTGCCACTCTTGGCGTTACAGCAAGTTTGAACGGTTGTGCTACCAAGTTTACTATCATCTTCTCTCGCCTGTTTGGTGATCAGTTGCCTGTCTTTTAAATTACATTTTGGTATTGAGTTGCTGTTGACAGTATGTTTGTTATATATATATTTTTTTAATAATTGCCATTCTTGGCGTTAAAGGTCTTCAGCCCTGACTGACGCTACTTGTCTTAAAATTCTAAGGTGGCAATTGTATTTTAGAAGTTAACCTTTAAGGCCTTGGTGACTTGTTTTCAATATTTTAGTAACTTTAGTTTGTAAGTTGCAACAAGTTACACAATTCTTAATTTATTGGCATTAACGCCTTCAGCCGTGAAACAATTCTTAATTTAATTCCATTAAGGCCTTCAGCCGTCAGTGTCTTTACCTATGTAAAATTTTAATTTGGCAGTTGTATTTTTGCAGCGAGCTTTAAGACCTTGGTCACTTGTCTTTTATATTTTATTAAATGTAATTGTAACTTGCAGCAAGTTAAATCAATTCTTAATTTATTGCCATTAAGGCCTTCAGCCATGAAACAATTCTTAAATTATTGACATTATTTTAATTTGTTGGTGATTTTAAATAAATTGTGTGTGACTAAAAGAAAAGCCAACCAATAATAACCGATTACAGCTCCTTCCACAATCGTAACCAAGTCCTGCCTTCCTTGACCACCTTGTCTCAGTGATTAAATCTGAACAGCCGTTTTGCAATTTTACATGACGTACCCACTGCAATAAACGAAAACGACATACGTGAAACAATCAGTCAACAAAATTTTGAGGTCATGAGTTTAGAAACTTTTAAAAATGACTTCAAATTGCGCTTCGGAACTGGACCCCGGGAACGGGATATCGTGCATCACGTAACCGAGGTCTTGGGGAATATGTGGCGCAAGCTTACCACTATGGGTAGAGTATACATGGGTTTCCATGCAATTAACGTAAGGGACTATTTAGTAGTTCCCCCGTGCCACCATTGTGGCGACATCGATCATGTTCATAAACACTGCGAGCGAAAGCGGGCTGGCTCCAAGTGTGGGGCCGAAGCTCACACAAGAAAAACCAGCGGCAGAACTGGGATATTTATCGCATGCACCCGGACAGGTAAGGAAAGTTGTAACAACACAAGCAGAAACTTCCCTACCTACAGGATGCTAGAGCAGAGGCTCATTGCAAGAACTGTTTATGGCTGAGGCCATACCTGAGTAAAGGAAGCCGAAAAGAAAGTTCCCGAGCAAAATGTTTAGGGATGTACTAAGGGCCAGCAGATTCAGGGAATTTAGACAAAGATTCACCAAGACACAAACTGAAAGAGTGACATTGAAAGATGCATGTGTGCAAACGGACCCTTGTGGTCAGACAGTTGATACCTCTCCCTCAAACCAGGGACTAAGGTCGCTTGAAGATCTAGAAGGACCGAAAGGGCATCCTGTGGTAGGAAATTTACCGATGATAAAACAATTATACGCTCAGTAAAGCGAAAGTGAAGGTTAACACTGTGGGCAGTACGAGTTCATCTATAATTCCATCTACCCAGAGAGGTTTGGGCGTATACCCCAAAAGGGTATACCCAGACTTAGAACACATAATACAATTAGTGGGCGTGGAGGAGCCGGCTGTCCTCATGACAGCTCTGAGACTTGTGGTGCGTGTTGGTCATTAGTACTATAGGGACGTCCCCTTCTCGGTAATGAAGGCTGTGCACAGAATACAGCTAAAGACGATGGATCTCCCCACCCTGTGAGTTTTAGGTAAAAAAGTTTTCGAAAGACGAAACGAAAAACTAGATTTAGATGAATTGTATAACCAATCTGTCATCACAAATGGGAGACTAGCGAACGACTGGAGCAAAAACTGGCCAGAATCACTCATTAGAACAGATTTTGCGCGTGAGCCATTTAAACATAGGACAGATTGACTCTCATAATAGTAATGTAGTCATGCTGGAACTCCGAAGGGTGGTGGAGGAGAGGAGACTGGATCAGCTCTGTTTCCAGGAGCCACACTCCCAAGCTGGCCGAATCTCCTTTGAAGCAGCCAACTGGCAGGTAATCCACAGTCATGTGGAACCAAGAACTGCAGTTATGATTACCAACAGAGCGCTGAGAGCTACGGTCCTTGCAAACTTCTCTGATGACCACTGCAACGGCGTGGAATTACAGTCACCTGTTAGAGTGTTGTACATTATAAACATGTACTGACAGTACGGTAGGGGAATTGATGAATTCCTACGCAAATTAACACAAGTGGCCACAGCGTTGCGGGGGCGCAGGTGTATCGTCACGACTGATATAAATGCGAAGTCCCCCCTGTGGTTCAGTGGCACCCGAGACGATCTAGCAGAAAAAGCCGAAGAGACCATCATGGCATTACAACTAGTGGTCGCCAATAAGCGTGGGCACACCCGTACCTATACAGGAGGTGGGGGTGAGGGAACGAATATTGATGTTACCTTGGTGACGCCTAATCTCGTAATCATGATAACAGATTGGATGGTCTGGAATCAAATTACAACCAGCGACCACAATCGAATTACATTTTCACTAGGGGACAGGGAGTGCCACTGGGACATGGGGTGGGAGACACAGCTCGACTACTACAGGACTGATTGGGACCGCTTGGAGAGGGAGTGTGACATACCGACATTGTAAGAAGGTGATGAGAATGTGGAGGAATATGCTGAGGAGCTGGTGCAAGCAGTCATCAGGGCAATGAAAGCAGTCGTACCAACCAGGAGGAGAGCTGCTGCTGCTTCCCCATCACCATGGTTACCGGAATTGCGACAGATGCGAAGCGCCGTCTCGGAAGAAAAGCAGTGTTGGCTGCAAATATACAGGGAGGCAAAAGAGCAGTTCCAACAGGAACTGTGGGCAGTCAGGCTAGAGAGCTGGAAGAATATGTTCAAAGCCAACTGGCTACAGACCCATGGGCCATCCCATACAAGTTAGTACAGGAAAAGATAACACCTGTGGTGTTGTCTACCATCAGGGACAGGGGGCGGATGATGGAAACTTGGCAGGAGACTGTCGAGGTCCTCCTCTAGGTCCTGTTGCCTGAAGGTAGGGAGGAAGATGACTCTGAATTGCAACAGCGAATTAGAAGCAAAGAGCAAGAGGACTATAGGAATAGTATGGTATATCCCTTCTCTGAAGAGGAAGTGGCTGCCCAGATAAAGGCCCTTAACAAAGGCCAGGCTCCTGGCCCAGATGGCATCACAGTGGAGTTGGTGCAATTTCTGGCCCCCCAGTTGGTGGCACCTCTCATTAAGTAATACAATGAGTGCTTGAGGCTCAAGAAATTCACTAAGTTATACAATGAGTGCTTGAAGCTCAGAACCCCCCCCCTCCCCATTTGAAAAAAAAAGCCAATGTAGTGATAATCAATAAAGGTCCAGATAAAGATCCAAAGGAAGCTAAATTGTACAGGCCGATATGTTTACTGGACCTGCTGGGGTGACATTCTGAGAGGTTGCTTGCAAACAGACTGGCAGCACACTGCGTGCTGTGTGGGATGAGTGACTGGCAGTTCAGTTTTCTCTCGGGAAGATCGGCGTCCGACGCCATCGGCCTGGCCGCGGAGGTCTGCGACTCAGCCCCGCACAAATACGTTGTCAGAACCATGGTGGATATCAGCGACGCCTTTGACAACGTGTGGTGGCTTTCGCTCTTCTCTCGCCTGCGGGAGAAAGAGTGTCCAGGGCCTCTATATGGCTGTCTTAGGAGCAATTGTGAGGATATCGTCCCCTAGCGGAAGAATCAGTAAAAAGATTATAAAGGGGTGTCCACATGGCTCTGTCCTGGGACCACTCTTTTGGGACATTAACATGGAACCCGTCTTGGATAACTTGCAGTACAGCGACGATGCGCTAGAGGGCATAGCCTATGCAGACGACCTCCTCCTGCTGGTTGGCGGTCGTACCCGCGAAGACGTGGAACCAAACATCGCAAGGGCCATATCTATCCTGACTACATGGCGCCATACTACCAAAATGAAAACTTCACCAAGCAAGTCCACGTGTTTCCTACTAAAATGACAACTTGTCAGGAACCCGACAGTAAGAATAGATGTCTCACCAGTTCTTTGGCACCATGTGGCCCGATACTTAGGTGTAGTCGTCGATGAGAGGTGAAACTATACATCACATATTGACACCGTGACGCAAAGATCTCTAGAAACGTTCAATCTTTTGATTGAGATTGGTCATAAATGATTCAACCTTCCACCAGAATTAATAAAACTTTACCACAATAGTATTCTGACATCAATTGTAAGATACGTGTCAGGAGTCTGGGCTCGCAGGCTTACGATGGTCATACCTGCCATGGCCGCAAGAAGAGTGCAGCGAAATATGCTCCTACGTTCTGTAGGGGCATATAGGACAACTCCAGAGGGAGCATTATCAGTACTGATGGGACTTTGTCCTCTTGATATAAACGTTGGGGAATAGGCGGCGTGGTATTCGGTAAAAAAGAAGAAGAGGGACAACATAATGGAACTAATGCGGATTCACGTGGGGAACAAATCAGAAATTAAACGTAGTGGGTATGAGCTATGGCAGGAACAGTGGGACAACGATGAGACGGGTCGTAGAACATATGAATTGCTGCCGAACACTATGGAGCGATTACATCTACATTAAGCCATCTGGAGGACTGCTACACTTCCTTACTGGACATGGACGCTACCCTACATACTTATGCCGGTTTGGGAAGTGGGCTACACAAACGTGTGACTGTGGGGCCACACCAGGCACTCCGGGCCATGTGGTTTATGAGTGCCACCTCTTCGACGATGTAGCGGCACAATTAAGACAACAGCTAACATATTACGACACGTACCACCTGCTCAGTTAAGAGGACCATTTCAAATGTTGAATAAACTTATCAATGATATATCAAGCAAAGTTATAAAAGAATTCATAAGGAACAACCTTTATCACACATGATTTAGGCTCCGTACACCTGTCCTGATCCGCTGAGGTGAGGATTTGGCCAGCCACCTCACGCCTGGGATCCACCACGTCTAGGATTAAGGGGGAGGGTGAACGCTTTAACTGATTCAGACACTCACCGGACATAGTACTGCAGCGATTCTCTATTCTGGTCCAGCCCGGTGCCAGGGGCATGCCCACTGGGATTAGCTCGGTGGGCACGGCCAAAAATGCTGGTTTATAAACGCTGTCACACCTGTAATGCTGCAGGTAGAGTAGACAGCTATAAGTAGTAGATACGTAAAACACCGGTAACCCAAAGACACAGCAACTAATGCCCATAGCGGAAACAGGAACAACACAACATTCCTAGGACTTGGATAAAATTGCAGTAATTGTAATTAGAACAAGATTAAATTAGGACCCACTAATGTATTAGGTGGTGGGTTATATGTATCAAGTATTTGAAAAATAAATAATAAAAAAAACAGTTTACTTAATAGCATAATTTATTAGGATTGAACTGCAGCGATTCTAACATACTGGGCCAACCCACTACCAGGAGCATGCCTACTGGCATTAGCCCGGTGGTCGCGGCAGACAATGTAGGTTTGCAACATGCTGCCACATCTGTAACGCTTCAGGTAGTGTAGATTAGCTTAAGTACTGTACAAAGTGGCATACGAATAGAAATAGTCGTAGTGGACTAACGCAGGTAACTTAGTAATCAAAGAAACATGTAGCATAGAATAGCAGCAATACTTAGAAATGCCCATAGTGGAACAATAGTAAAAGTATTAACTCTCCTGTAGTAAATAACTAGCTAAGCTGCAGTAATTGTCTTGCAAATGTAAATTTAGGACCCACTAATGTAGTTAGGTAGTGGGTTTAACATGTATCATTGTAGTTCCTTAATAAAGAATTTTAAAAAAAACTGTTTACTCACTTTTTCCTTGCTTCTCGTTTTCATTTGCAGATTTTGTATTTGTTTCCACCAGTGTTTACTATTGCTCTGTTATAGGCTGTTGCAGTTTAAACTATACTTCGTAACGTGTGTGTGTGTGTGTGTGTGTGTGTGTGTGTGTGTGTGTGTGTGCGCGCGTGCGTGTGTAAGACAGCGAGAAAGAGAGGGGTGAGGGAGGGAGGGAGAAGAAGAGACAGAGTAGTCAGTCAACGACGCTGACGCAAAATGTAACGGAACAATATCCCGAGTAACGTGAAGAGTTGAAATTACGTCATATTTACAGAAAAGCAGATGTGTAACTAAGATACCAACTAAAATGTGCCTTTATCTAAAGCGTAACTCACGAAACACGAAGTACCATTGTCCTCAAAAGAAGTTCAAGAATCTCAGGTAGCAGATGTATAAAATAGTACTTCTTGAAAAGTCTAATGACAAATTTGCGATTGAATGAAACTCTTCTCAAACCATTCTATGTTTACTGTTTGACCATTCCGAAGCAAGCATTCCTTCTTTTTTCATTTATATGGTCTTTGTCTACTAGCCTCCCGATCTGTTTTATGTAAAAATAAAATTACCAGTCATAATTGTGAACATAAACGATTTCGTAACGCAGAAGTGTAATTGAATTTCAAAGTCTGAGTATGTGCCAGCGGGTACAAACAAGTGCCCATCACCGTCTGCTGCAGCGCGTAACGCTTTATTTAATTTAGATGAGAAATGGCAACACGATAGTGCCGTTGGCATCTGTGAAAAAGAGGTTTGATCACGGTTCCCCAAAGAATTAAATTTTCCGGTGACATAAAACTTTTATAATTAAAACGGGGACTCCGAAATTAGCGCGTGGAACGTTGTCTACCTAGTAATATCCATTACAAAGAAAATTAATTATTTTTGACTGTTTTAAATATTGTAACGGTACATACAATGGACCCTCATAACCCAGGATTTCTCTCTAACAGAGAGTTTCAAGTGTCTAGACATGGCTGGTCACTGTTCGCAACATTTCGTAATGGTTCTGCTGCTGCTAATCCTCTTAGTGATCTTCAGTCGTCTGCTGAATAAATAAGCATCCTACTATGTCACTTGGAAGGAAACTCATAATTCCTGAACGTGAGAGAGGTTTCTAAAACATCGACAGAAAATCTACCCTTCCAACATAATACATGTATGGGTGTACAATTCATGATGCTTGAGGTCACATTATCACCATTACACATTTTCGTACACGATAAAGCAAGTCTGAGACCCAACCACAGCGGAAATTAACTTGTTCATGTTGACAGCAATTCCCAGTTTTAAATACTGCACCTCATTACCTCTCAGTTCAAGAATCAAATAATTATTTTAATGAAAATTAATTTTTAGTATATGACGTTTTTAAATTGCACTAGAGTATAAAATAAATTCACAAAGCCTCACACAGATTCCTGACCACATGCGGATAGTCCTGAAATTTGTGATCGTGAATTTCTAATATCCATGAAAATAACCGTAACACTTAAAACGAGAAACTTCTGGTGGACCCAATATATAACAATGAAGTGAACTGAAACTTCCTGTGGGCCGGACCGAGACTCCTTTGCCTTTCGCGGGCAAATGCTCCATCATATGAGGTACCCAAGCACTACTGACGGCGCCTCCTCACACCTTTAACTCTGCCAGTACCTCGTCCTCTGTTTTCCATACTTCACAGAAGCACTCCTGTGAGCCTTGCAGAACTAGCAGTCGTGGAAGAAAGGATATTGTAGAGACAAGGCTTAGCCACAGCCTGGGGGATGTCTGGGTAGCTCAGATGGTAGAGCACTTGCCCGCGAAAGGCAAAGGTCTCGAGTTCAAGCCTCGATCCGGTACAGTTTTAATCTTCCAGGAAATTTCATATCAGTGCCCACTCCGCTGTAGAGTGAAAGTCTCATTCTGGAATGAAGTGAAATATTTATCCATCAGTTAGAAAGCAGCATAATAGTAAGATGGTAAACCATTCATGCATCGATTACGTACCCCTAATTTGCCCTTTTAAATCTTACAAGCGTTGTTACAGCTATTAAATATTCACGGGGACAAATTTTCTGGAATTTTTCTAAGCGGTTATGGATATGTATGGAGCTAGGAGAATTTATTTTTTATTTTCTAGTCCAATTTAAATTCGTCGAATAACAAAAGTCAATTTTATTTAATTAATTGTTTTTTCCTTTTAGTCTTATGTGTTCAGCCCGTTTCAAATATTTTGTTGAGACTACCACAAAGAATTTTGCGATATATTTCAGGCTGATTTCAATTTTCTTCATCTGACTCATCCAAAATATTACTTCCACCTATACACCGTGTTTCTTGCGAAAAGATAGTGCAGGTAAAAATTAGAGAGATTCGAGCTCATATGGACGCTTCCCGCGAACCACTCACGACAGGCGCAGAAAAAGAGGTAAATAGCAGTGGTAAACAAAGTACTCTCCGCCACACACCAGACCAGAAACCGAGTTAATATCATACTTTCAGACAGTTCTGAACTATGTATAAAATGTCCTCTACCTCACCGGGAAGTTAATCTAAATTCAATTGCAACATTTGCTCCGAACAGACAGAGAGAAAAGGAAGCAAGCTAATACAACTAACAACGTGGTAGAATTATCAGGGTGTACATTTCCGTATTAGGGGCGACATATTTCTGCTGACGGCATTATGTTTATTGACAGTGCAAAGGGGACACGTTTGTCAGAGTTGACGGTGAAGGTGACCAACCGTACGGTGCTAAAATTATGTATGCAGATGCGAAAATTTCTGGAGGAGAGTCTTGATACCGAGCGGGTAGCGAGTGGAGAGTCTACCAAGGAGATGAAGGAGAAGAAGTGTATATAGTAAACATTCGATTTACGATATGTATTAATGTTTTACTACACAAAAAATACTGCGATATTATGAACATAACAGGAAAATACTCACTTTACTAACACTTCATAGATTTTGTCATATGAAACTAGACATTACGGGAAATTTGTCCCTTTTATGAACTTTGGTTTCAAACGTTGACATAATAAATGGAACATCACGAATGAAAGAGAGGATACAGCAGCATTAGATTTTTACGAATAATTGAGGCAAGATAATTAAGTCTATTTACACGAGAAGTGTATTCATAGATTATTACTCCCTTATTTAATCCTGTGGGAAATGAGACTCTTAAAGTAGTAAAGGAGTTATGCTATTTGGGGAGCAAAATAACTGATGATGGTCGAAGTAGAGTGGATATAAAATGTAGACTGACAATGGCAAGAAAAGCGTTTCTGAAGAAGAGGAATTTGTTAACATCGAGTATAGATTTAAGTGTCAGGAAGTCGTTTCTGAAAGTATTTGTATGGAGTGTAGCCATGTATGTAAGTGAAACATGGACGATAAACAGTTTAGACAAGAAGAGAATAGAAGCTTTCGAAATGAGGTGCTACAGAAGAATGCTGAAGATTGGATGGGTAGATCACATAACTAATGAGGAGGTACTGAATAGGATTGTGGAGAAGAGGAGTTTGTGGCACAACTTCACTAGAAGAAGTGATCGGTTGGTAGGACATGTTCTGACGCATCAAGGGATCACCAATTTAGTATTGGAGGGCACCGTGAAGGGTAATAATCGTAGAGGGAGACCAAGAGATGAATACACTAAGCAGATTCAGAAGGATGTAGGCTGCAGTAGCTACTGAGAGATGAAGAAGCTTGCACAGGATAGAGTAGCATGGAGAGCTGCATCAAACCAGTCTCAGGACTGTAGACCACAACAACAACAAAAAATAAATCCTGGGAATCTGATTGTATTCACATAACTTTGTGAAACCAAATAGCTGGTCACCGTTTAATTGATGAGTATACAGATGAAGACATTGGTTTTGAGCGAGTCTTCTTTTACCATATAGCTGAAAAAGCCAAACTCCATTTGGAAATTGAGAGAAAGAATTAATATGACAACAAGAAGAGAGACCCAGATTATACTGTTATTAATCCCCACAGACAGGGCTGCTGTCGGTAGTGCTCATGTCCACCTCTACAGCTGAGTGGTCAGGATGTTTGCCAGGGAATCTTCATTTCTGGGAGGACTGGAACAGGGTTCACTCAGCCCCGCGAGGCCGCCAACTTAGGAGCCACTCGAATAAGAATGAGCGGTTCAAATGCTGGAGATCTGACAATGGCCAGCAGAACGGTTTACTTTACCAGTGCCCTCACTTGGCGCATCAAAATGACGGGATTTAGTATGGCAAAAGATGACACGATAGCCTGTCTGCATTCTCTCCAGATGACCCATTATAGCAGAGGATGATATGTTGTCTGGTCAGCATCCCGTGGTATTCATGGCCTGATCACGGAATTACTTATTACCATGGTGTTGTAAAATTTCAGGGCAACAGTAGTTTTCGTATGGTATAACCGTGCTAAGCAACATAGCTCGCTGAAACATATACAATATGTAGTATAGTAGAGGAACTTAACGAAAGAAACAAGCAATGATAAGAACAGAAATAAGATATTTATTCAAACACAATAATTTCTCTGAAGTCATCGCGACATGTAACGGCCTCCTGGACTTTTCAAAAGAAGAGACGTGATTCATAATAGGATGTGAGATCGCCATGGATGGCAATTCATGCTCTGCAACGTGTTCCCATCGTGTCCACACGATTAGTAAGGTGTAGCTATGACAGGACGTTCAGTTTGTCCAACATAGCAGTTGATTATTCTGGATTGTAAGTCGCTGGTACATGCTGCAATGCTGCAACACGTTCCCCCATGCATCCCACACATCCTCGATGGGATTTAGGTCGGGGCAACGTACAGGCCAGTTCGTTCGTTGAATTTACTCTAGGTCCAGTAGGTCCTCCAATTGCTCTGTTCAATGCTGTCGCTCATTGTCTCATCCATAAAAATGAAGTCAGGCCAAACATATCCCTGAAGAGATGTACATGGGGAACGAATACTGTGCCAGCATAGCGTCGACCGGTGACTGTGCTCATGCAACATTTTGTCGCCTCACATCAAGGACCATTAAAACAATCACGTCTGATAATGTTGCTGGGTCCATTAAATATTCCTAACTCGCGCTACCAGAGGGTATTGGGACATCTCTTCAGATCACAACTTTATTAGTACACGACAACGATCGTCATCGGGGTAGGGCAGAAAAGTGATTCATTGATGAACACAAAATGACACCATTATTTAGCAGTCTGCTTTCCAGTCACACCACTACTTCAAACTCAGTTATTCAGTTAACGGCAGCCTATGCTTGTGATGGTGATTTCCAATTCCAGGTGTTTTTATTCTCGACCAGTGGCGGGGATGACACAGAACGCTGTGGGTGTGAAGAGGGTATGATGTGCTTTGTTCACAATACGGCCATCCTCCCTTCTGGTTGTCAGATACGGCCGACCGGCATCTCGACGAGGAGTACACAGCCCTCAGGTTCCCATTCAGTCCAACATTGGGACACTGGCACTTCCAAATGCCCCAAAGTTGTGATTATTAAACGATTTGACCAGCTGGCCTAATGGAGACACGTACTGGGTCCTCATTCGAACTAGAATCTGTTAATAATGCTATTTCATGTGAGTATGCTGCATCTACGAGTCTTTCACAACGGTCACGCAACAGCTATTGTTCATGCCCCTTATATACCTTACAGGCCTGGTAACTACAATAAACACGAACAACACTGATACACTATAACTGCAGTTCTACGTACAAGAGAGAGTTACAACTTGTGATGTTACAAAATAAAAGTGATGTTGTTATTCAATGGAAAGTTGGAAATTGAGATTTAGCTTACTGTTTTATCAATCACAATTGGCGTAAGAATCACGGATTGACCATTGTCATAAAATATTGCATTATGAGATGTGAATAGTTTTTACTTGCAGTTTCGCGTGGCTTGAGGCAGTCACAACTAGCGTGCTATTGATTAAGAAATCGCATTATCGTCTTTCTAATTACTTCATGATTGTAGATACGATCATACACGGTTGTGAAGTTATTGCTATGACAAAACAATTTCCTAAGGGACCAGAAAGTTCTTAAGGGCGCAAAAACAACTGTAACATCACACAAAAGGGAAATTCAATATTAAAGCTGATGCAAGAAGACGATAAAACAGTTTTCTTTTTTTCAATGTAACACGCACATTGGACTGCTGATCTCCGTGTCTGTAATCTTAGCAAAATGCATAATTAAAATGAAAATAATACTGAGGAGATGATAGGAATGAGCACTGCTAAATGATTCAGTATTCCCAAAACAAATATTTATTATAACTAAAACATATATCGTACCTTAAGCTTAGTACTACAATGACGGTAGATTTTTATGTCCGTATCATGTCCATTGAGCGCTCTTTTATATAGCCATTGTCTTCTTTGAGTCGCTCGTGCGTCGTCACGGTAAGTTATAACAGTTCTTTACACTTCACTCAAACTTAGACATAACACGTTTTTATACATTTAGTAAAAATTAGATCAGACTGCCACAAATCTGTGTCCGTCTTACTTGAGAAAAACAGTAGAAGTCTTTAGCGCTCAAGGCTTCATTTGTTCTCCAGCGAACAAAATAGTGAAGGATCGCATATCTATCCGTATTTTTCTGTTTATATTGCCGCCCAAAGACGACGAATTACATTATTTAGAAAATTCCACCGTCGCCATGCGACGCCTCATTATACATTAATCATTATTTATTAACAAGTATTTGCCTTCTGGCTATAAGTATTAACTACTCGTATTTGCTGTTTTAATTAAGTCAAAAATAGCGAATATCACATTGCCTCCCATGAGGAGAGAGGGAATGCCGAAGGATTACCTCGATCCTCATGTCCTCATATGTACATAAATTGAAATTACATTTATAAACATATATCAGATATTTATTATTTTTCAAAATAAAGTTTTTCATTCTTTGTTCATCAGTCACTTCATTCCATAATACCAAGATTAACATTTATGTGCATATTTAAGTTTGGTCCATATTTGCTTATAACAATAAGTGAACATTCGTTTCGCTCTTCAGGGGATAGAATTCAGAAATTACTTTCTCTTGAGCTTAACAACTAATACATGAGTACAGTGAGTGCTTATTTTCACTAAACTAGAGTGGACAATGTTCGAGCATCTGTTGACTCATTGTGGTTCAATTACAGTTTAATAACGTAGCACTACACTTCGTGATGCTTTCACTTTCTGTGTTAGCTGTCTACGGCGTTCATCATGCAGTACATCTGTCCTTTCCACTGTGGTGCCAGGAATTCAAGTGGCTTCCCGGGTTTTTATTTACAATATGAAACAGAAGAAGTGGAAAATTATTAGTATAACTTACAACCTATTGGATACATTTGTTAAGGATCGGGACTGGTCTGGAGTTTAGGGTCTTCCTATAGTGCACATTCATTTTCTTTGTCCATCAAGAGACAGGATTATAATTCATTTTAGCAGTGTTCAGGAGTGCCGGTATTAATGGCTTTAAGGCCTGAGTAATCTAACAATCTACTTCTCACTCATCTTAACTTCAACTCAAGAAAATGGCTTAATTTACGTGTGTAAATGTAGTCACACAAGTGTACAAATGTCTTTCCTCCAGTATGTACGATGGAAGTCATGGCGGTTAGCAGTTTAAAGTTTGGATTGTTTCGTCACCCACACGTCAGCCACTCACAGCGGCTGCACAGTGTTGCGTGAGCTCCAACCTCCAATACTCAGTATCCGTTCGCGCTCAGGCTGTAACAGAGCTGCTGGTCGTCGATTGCTCCTTTTTTTTTTGTGAACTTCGTATCACACGAGTGCATCGCTACAAACACCTCGCGCGCGTTTTCCATCGGAGGAGCCAGACACTGAAGCTGCCTCCATACTTCTCTGTCAACTGCCTCCCATGAGGCTCACAGGTAAGTGACGGCGAATGTTTTAGCTGTCGCTGCACTTAGAACAACACTGAACTTTGCGTTGCACCTGTTGTCGTAGCCCTGACTTCTTTTTACACATGCAGTACAACACTACCACTAATATACAGTGAACAGTCATTTTTATTATGCACGTCGCACTTTAGTGTGCATCTTCGCACAGCATTCGTGCTTAGTTCCTTCGCCGATAGAGTTCATTTACAAAACAATCAATTTTGCAGGTTTCCTCCATTGCTACAGAAAGACTTACATTCTACTATTTACAAAAGATCACTTACGAGCTAATATTTACAATTAATGGTCACTCCTTTTGTTAAGTCCAGTGAACAACTGCTTTATGAATGGACTCTTTATATCTCAAGGTTTACTTTCGCTAGTGAACCTAAAAATATTCTTTCAAACTTTCTTTTAAGGGCTCATCTCCTCATTATGAAAACTACAGATTTCGCAACACTCGTTGCATTTATTCTTTATTGCACCCAAGATCATTTTCTACTGCCACGCAGCATATCTACTACTTAACGAGTACGCATTTAACGCTGAATCTTTTTTTTATTTTTTTATTTTTTTTTTATTTGAGGGCAGACTGGATAACAATAGGTCTCCCTCATCGCTTCATGTACTCAGCAATCGTTCTCTGTTAAAAAAAGTAGGGTAACGCGTGTCTACTATTTTTCGCATGAATGGAATTACCGACAGTTCACTGGGTTTACGCAACCGGTCCATAACAAACATTACCAAAGCTAGCGAAGTTCATCACGCTACGTGTCTCATTTCTCATAAGCACTGCTTTGCCTCGAAGCACACATGCCTTTTACAAGTCGACCCATGGTCTGGGTTAATGAACCAGGATCAAAAGGAACGGGCACAAGGAAAATGGATTTCATAAGAGAAGTGTCTTAGGAGACATTTTTGCAATAAAATCTGCATGTAAATAAAATTATCATAATAAACATAGGCACATATATAAATTTCAACCTCTTTCATTACAGCATGCTTTGCTACTTCTACGTCTTACTCTTGTTATAGTCAGTATTAATTTAAATATCACTGCATTGCTTGTTCTCTAGATTAGCCTTCAGTTAGGGTATTGAATGGTCGCTAGATTACACTACAAATCTTCTGAAGATCTTTACTTAGACTTACTTATGATACAAGGGGCTTGCTGTGTGGTTATTTAGTACCTTGATTCTACTGAAATCAATTCGTCAGCTAACATTCCTCATATACTCTTTACATTGGGCTCAGATCACAGGGAAATAGTTTACTTTCATAGCAATTAATGGCATCGAGGAGTACTTACGCTACATTATTGATGCTTCATGGTTTGCCTCTATTTGTACTGTATTTCACCTAACTTAGTTTACTACAGCTTATTGTCTCCTTGCGTGAACACATGTGGGTTACCACTTGTTTTTCCATTTAACAGCACGTTTTAACTGAACTTTAAGCTATTTCTTCTACTCCTGTCCACTGTCTGGAGTGTTTGAACATGTACACTTTTTTTTTTTTAAGCAGGTAATTTGGGCTTTTACAACAGAACTTCAAGTACTTACATTACTAAAAATAAATCTATAAATCTTCTTGTACCTTGAGAGAAGTGCTTATTTACGCATCCTCCTCCATTTCTCACCTTTACATATTTATATAGATCCTGGCAATCACCTCGCAAGCACATTTTTTTTATACTAACTTAAAGCTAAATTGGAATTCTTTCTGTAACCTTAATTTCCTGCTTCAGCTTGTTGAAGAAATATCAGTTCATGTCCATCACTATAAACAATTTTTTCATACATAGCATTTAATACTTAAAGTTTACATGTAGTAGCCGTTACCATGTAGTCAGTGCGCTGTTCAACACAATACTTATCATTAACAGTTCACACAAGGAAATTTCCAGTAAGCAAGAGGCAGGAAACCGAAACAGATTCTATCTGCAGTTGGAACTGTGTCTGTAAACTAACTCTCTGTTTCAATAGACCAATCGCTCCCGATATGGAGCAACCCTGAATCGGCAATGATAAAACTTTTGAAACAGAAGACACGTGTCTGAAGAGACATGATGACATCACATTGATGTTTGCTCCTGTATCAACAATGGCTGTGACAGGAATGTTGACAATAGAAATCTTAATCGAAGCCTGGACCTGTTCATCATAAATGTCATTAATGTCTTGAGCTTCTAGGTTAGGTGCAAGGTCATCTCGTAAGTCGGTCTCATGGTCGTACCGTATCGCATTAACATACTCAAAGTATTCGTTAGTACCCCCACTGGAACCGGCAGCGACCTCTAGGAGGCTGAAAGGCGCTGCCTCTAATTTTCCGCAGGATGCTTAGTCTGTTTGACATTCATGGCCTTAAGTGTTTGTTCCGTTTCATATTGGTGCTGGTTATGTGGTACAAATGCCGGTGTAAAGGGGTAAAATCCACTGGGTGCATTCACTTGTGAATAAAATACTTGAGACGGCTGCTGTCGCCCGATCTTTTGGTTGCCGGGAGAACCATTTCCTTGTGAAGGAAAGTTCGCATTTGGTACCGTTTGAAAGTTGTTCCGCGGTCCTCTATTCTGTGAGAAGTTGTTCTGATGTGCTGGGTGGCCTCCGCCTTGCCAATGCCACTTGCTATTTTTCGACCTATAAATTTGATTGTACACTGGCCCATTTAAAAAATTACCACTAGTTTGTGGATAATTTCCATGCTGCTCAAGCGCAGAATTAAAGGGTGGGTTTCCGTACTGATGTTGTACCTGGTGGTTGTAAATTGGGTGGTATCTCTGCTGGTTACTGTAATTGGTTTTCTGCTTCCGTTTAAAGTTATTGCCGTTTGCGTTTTCATAACGGCTGGCAGGTTGGCAACAGCGGTCGCAGTAGCTCGCTCTCTCCTTCGGCGCATTGTTGTCCGCGTGCGATGCATTCTGCTGGCTGCCAGGGAAGAATTTGCCGCTGCCAACCTTGGAGCGCACATCATCGCTAATTAAATCTAAGGAATCCAGCACAGAAAGGAATGCATCCGTGTCTTCTTCGGACACATTTACTAGTTTCTCTCTAATAGACGCAGGGAGTTTGCTTTTGAGAATCATAATTACGTCCTTGGAAGAAATCGGAGAATCCCAGAATTTAATTTTTGCTAGATACTTCTCGAAGTATCGCCGGAGACTTCCATGCTTCTCATTGAAAATTTCCGCACCATACACCTCCTTCCTTAATCTTTGCTGTACCCCATTACTCCAAAATTTTGCCAAGAACATTTTCTCAAACTCTTCATAATTCCTACACGTGTCTACCATTTCCGTTCCCCATAATGCTGCATCGCCAGAAATAAAGCCAGTGACGAACTGAATACGCTGTCTGTCTGTCCAGCTCCTGGGAAATATGCCGGAAAAATTCTTTAGGAACACGATGGGGTGTATTTCTCGCTTCTGCGGATGAAAAACAGGAAAAGTGCGATGCTTAATCACACTTTCCTCTTGCATTAAACTCACGATTGTGGGCGGATCATTTATTTTCCCTACTCGGGACTCAACAGGACTGTTGTTTTGAATGTAATCAGGCGGTGAATGATAAGGAGTTGACTGACATTCGTCACCGTCTAAAGAGTTGTTCCCTATAGTTTGCGTATGCGTGTGCGGATTTTCTACCCAGTTTCTCAGCACTCTGACTTCGTCCACTACTTGCTGCTTCCACTCGGGAAGATCCCGTGTAAGTGTTCTCCGAATCTGTCCCAATTCAGAAACCACTGTGTCTCCCGACTTACCAGGAGCAGCTAAGATTTCATAAGTTACATCCTTGACAGTCTCCCTAAGCTCCTCCCTGACCTTCTTTTCGATAAAAATATCTTTACCCTTTATCCATTCACCGTAGTGTTCCGACAATGCCTCCGCGTGTGCTTTCACGGTGCTCTTAACCTGTTCTTCAATATTGATTGAGTCTATCTGCCTCGACAGATCCTCCACTACACCTTCAGTGTCAGATACTGCATTTCTGAGTTTATTTCTGTGGTAGCTGCCTGAATTTTTGTGTTTAATGTTCCAGATACTTCAGCTATTTCACTTTTCACCTGTTTCTGCATTTTCTGAATTTGATCACTGATCTTAGTTTGCACCTCACCCAAATGGGTATTTAATTCAGCCGTAATTTCTTTATGCAGATCTGTTTTGATTGTGCCTAGCTGTGTTTTTAATGATTCGCTTACAGCATCTAATCGGGCGTTAACAGTCTCATTTTGTGTTTTTATAGTCTCATTTTGTGTTTTTACTGATTCGCTTACAGCATCTAATCGGGCGTTAACAGTCTCATTTTGTGTTTTTACTGATTCGCTTACAGCATCTAATCGGGCGTTAACAGTCTCATTTTGTGTTTTTACTGATTCGCTTACAGCATCTAATCGGGCGTTAACAGTCTCATTTTGTGTTTTTATAGTCTCATTTACTGCGTCAAACTGTTGTTTCAGCATTTCCATTAACGCACCGAGGTCATTTGTAGCTGCAGCGGGAAGAGTTTGGACTTTAGGGTCACTTTCCCCTGTTACAGACATGGTTAGTTCAGTTTCCACACGGGAACCTACCGTTCGCGATCGTAAAGCGTATGGAATACTATTAATGTCTTCACTCCCGTCTCCTGTTGTCACCTGTCTCTGTTTACTATCTGCCATTTTCGTCAGTAAATCACGTGCTACGCAAGGCTTTCGTCGTTTGTCAGTGACGTGGTGAGTCCGCTAAGAGCACCGCTCTCGCGTGAGCAACAAATGAAATTCTATCTGGCGAGAAGACAAGATGGAACCTAAACGTTTCAGACAAATGAATGAAGATGCTCTTCACTGCAAATTGCACACACTATCCACCATGTTGAAAATATAATACTGCTATACTAACAATGGGGGAGAAATAATTTCTAGCATCAGACTACGAAGAATTTTACTTTGAAAGATAAAATAAAGCAGATTTTCTATAGCGGGAAGGAGATAGAAAGGATGTGGATCGACTTGGAAAAGCAACGTTGCTACTGAAGCACTACACTGCGTATGCAAAATTCTGACTTACTTTTTGATGGCTTGGTTTGCACTAGGTTGTCTCAGCAAATTCGCGTCTCTTTTCTTTTCCTTTCTCTCGATAATTAAACTGCGTTATCGACCAGCGTATTTTCTGTCTTACTCACAGAGAGGTGATGTGTACATGAAACGACAGAACATTATTAACACAAGCACATAGAAAATTTTCCAAGTATATGAACTAATTTTTGGTCAAGTCCCTGTTCGGGCGCCAAGTGTGATGTTACAAAATAAAAGTGATCATTGGACTGCTGATCTCCGTGTCTGTAATCTTAGCAAAATGCATAATTAAAATGAAAATAATACTGAGGAGATGATAGGAATGAGCACTGCTAAATGATTCAGTATTCCCAAAACCAATATTTATTATAACTAAAACATATATCGTACCTTAAGCTTAGTACTACAATGACGGTAGATTTTTATGTCCGTATCATGTCCATTGAGCGCTCTTTTATATAGCCATTGTCTTCATTGAGTCGCTCGTGCGTCGTCACGGTAAGTTATAACAGTTCTTTACACTTCACTCAAACTTAGACATAACACGTTTTTATACATTTAGTAAAAATTAGATCAGACTGCCACAAATCTGCGTCCGTCTTACTTGAGAAAAACAGTAGAAGTCTTTAGCGCTCAAGGCTTCATTTGTTCTCCAGCGAACAAAATAGTGAAGGATCGCATATCTATCCGTATTTTTCTGTTTATATTGCCGCCCAAAGACGACGAATTACATTATTTAGAAAATTCCACCGTCGCCATGCGACGCCTCATTATACATTAATCATTATTTATTAACAAGTATTTGCCTTCTGGCTATAAGTATTAACTACTCGTATTTGCTGTTTTAATTAAGTCAAAAATAGCGAATATCACAAACTCTAGTCATTTACATACCGATTGATGCTGTTTTACGTGTACGAAATTACATCGACATTTGACCGGGTCTTTTGGGCACTTCCCTTTCCTTGTCAGCAAGTGTATTTTCATGAAAATGAGACTAGTTGTTTCTTGATAATTAGTAATGATTTGTTACAGTTTGTGACTGAATCACTAAACTAAAATATTTCGATATTATTATTTATAATTTGTAAGCATAAAGGAAAATAATCGCTTAACCATGCTAACACTGAGTAAAAAAATGTTTGTAGGCATTGTAATAAGCACTTACTAGAACCATGATATAGCTCCTCTTCATGAAAAAGCCATTTGTTATCATGTGAAAGTGTAATTACACAAATCAGGGTGTACACGCGGACAAGGAAAAAAAATTTCCGGATTTCTCCCAGATTTCCCCCTTAAAAATACACTTTCTCCCAGGTGAAAACACACTTTTTCCCTGTTAAATGACGGTCTCTTTTCTCTTGGAGCTGTATAACTTATCAATCCTTTGAATGGTTACGGTTTTATACATGGGTGTAAAATTTCCTGGCGCTTTAGAAAACGAAACTCAGGGAAAAAACGAGTTTTGGAAAGATCTTTGATGAGCAGCATCTTGTACGCTGTATATTTTTGTATTACAAAAGTATAAATTCGAATTCCACCAAACAACGCATGTTACTTTCCGAAGCATTGAAATTGAGATTGTGATGTGCTTTTGTAAGCCGATGACAATGGATATTCAGAGCTAAGGACACATGATGTAGTCAGCCAATAGCAACATGACTGTTAAGTAGCATGAACACACAAACAGCAGCATGTAATGGTTTAAATTAATATACATAGTTTTGCTACAAGAAAAGAAAAGCTTTCTCATATAATTATGGTGTCTAATACGCTGCAAGAGAAGCTCAGCTTTCACATATAGTGTTGGTCTTTTATGTGCGTATGACACTTTAAGATATATCAAACAAATAAGCCAGTAAAATTTTTAATATGGACATAAATGTCTGATTTTCTGGGCTCGAAATTCTTCTAAATGGCTCGTCATCAAAAAGTTGATTTTTAAATGAGAGTCAAACGCTCTGTGATTTAAGAAATTCATCGTAAATTCTCGCACATAGTTCAACTTGCGTAAAAGGAAATTTACTTTGAATGTAACGCTTTTTAAGCTACCATTCGCATTATTTTCCTGCGACCTATTAGAAATAGGTTCGTTTCAGCAGTTGCCAGAGAGCGCCAGATAACAAGCGCCACCGCGCTTGAGTAGCTATGATGACTTAGGAGGCCCGTGTGTTCGTACATGTAAAACATTAGAAAATCTCACATTATGTCATAAAAGAAACAAGACATCAGAGGATACTCCAAGAGCATCGGAATTTCGTGACCCATACTAAAATATGCACATTTAAAGTGCACGTTCGAATGTCCAAATTCCCAATGAAGTAGGCCTCGAACTGATATTAACCTTTTCAGTGTGGATTTTGGGGATGTAAATTTTATTGGAGAACCAGTACTGTGTTATCTCATGTTTGGTTCTTTATTATACGTGCTAGATGATAAAAACGTGCGCTTGAAATGCAGCGAACAGTTGAAAGTAGCCTATAGTGTGGAATTAAACAGATCGTTTCAAATATATCCACTACCTCAGCGGAAAAGATTAATAAAAGGAATTTTCTTTAGCAAACCAACAAAAATAACTTCCTTATTCTGCAAGGTGATTAGTGCTTGACGGACAGAAAACTGGAAACAAAATAAAATCTGAAACTAATAACATATTTTTGCCTTCAGTAATTATGTGAATGTATTTTAATCCACTTGATAGCTTCCGGCCACAGAAATATGTTTAGTTTTCATTTGACTGTGCGAGTACTAAACGAAAAAGAAACAGAAAAATCACTAAATGTAAACACAGGTCAGGTGGAGACTACCAACTTGCCCGCTATAACTCAGACTGCTCTGCGCATGAGCACCAGACCTACGAAATTTCCGAGCCGGGGCAATACTAGATAATGGCGCCCGCTAATGAAACAGTTGTGACGTCACGCTCGTTGCAGGCAATTTATTGTTACGAAGCATTGCTTAGTCTTCCTTTGACACATTTTGCTGTTGGCAGACGCTTATGTGAGCACTGCGTTTTGTTGTTGTATATGCCGCATTTCCTTTGCAATTTAAGTTTATTATTCTGCAGTAGTGGGATTCAGTAACACTCTTCGTTAGACTGTCGATTCTTACCAGGCAAAATTGCAAAAATGTAACTGAGAACAAAAGCAATGAAAAGTTGCTGGAATTCTAAAAAATTTCCCGGGTTTTTCCCTATTTTCTCCTGGATGAAAGATTTCCTTGGTTTTTCCCGGATCTCCCGGTCGTCCCGGGTCGTATACATCCTGATAAATGGATGTAAAATATTAGAAAAGCTAATTTGGCGTCCAACTTCGCCTATTCTCAGGCAGGAAAAGTCAGTTTTTGCTAGGCTGCAGGTCTATGTTCATTATTGTTGTTGTTTCAGCTTATGAATACACATACACATGGCGGCTAGAAGATTCGGGTGTTCTGCCGGATATCAGCGGCGTGCATGCACAGTATCCCGACATTGTGAGTCTTTCATCTTAATCAGGCTCTACCGGATGCTGTTCGTCGAATTGCTCCCGTATTTATATCTAAGGCCTTTTTCCTATGTGGTTGTTTCCAGGCATTCCGTCTGCAGACTGCTCCTGCGACATGCGTGCTGAAGCGTTCTCTCTTCAGGACGGAGCACCAGGCCGTGCGCTGGCGTTCTGTCTTCGACCCGATGCACCTGTGAATGTGCTGGCTTTCCATTTTCGATGAGGTGAGGCTTCCGCAAAAAGCGTTCTTGGGCGTTCCATCTTTCGTCTGGTGCATCAGGCCGACCGCTGGTGCCTCATGCTCGATTCAATTCACGTGATCATGTGGTGCCATTCCATTTCCTGCCCAGTGCGGTTCTAGATGTTCCCTCTGCTAGAAGCGTCCAGCGACGTTCTGTCTTTAGTCCAGTGCCAACTGATACCTCGTCTGGGGTTCTTCCTCCATGTGCACACTCTTAGTTCTTCTTTCTGTGGCGTTCTGCCGCTGCCCTGTTCCGTTTTCAGCGCTTCCAGTTTCGAATCCCAGACTCTTATGCATCCGTGCCCAGGGCTCACGCAAATTTCTGATAAATATCGTTATTTTAAAGCTCTTACAAAATGATACTGTGTGTTGAAATATGATTTTATTGAAAGGTAAAAGAGAAGTTACACCGTCTACGAATCCATTTGTCTGTGGTGGTGTAGAATATATAGGCACGAAGCTACAAACTAGCAGCTGGAGCGGAGCATGGTAACACTTCTGCTCTTCTGCTTCTCAATGCTAAATGTGTATTGATCTTCACATTCGTCTCGCAGGTCTTGCTCTGCAGCGGTACCTAATGTTATTCACAACTGTCACTTGTTTAAAAATAATGTTTTACCTGTATTTGTTCCATATTTCGCTGATCATGCAACCCCACATTACGTAACTGTCTTGCAGTCCCTTCTTCATGACAGTTCCCATCGGCCGCACAGTGCTGGGGCAATACGGACGCCACTGCGACGTTTTCGATGGGAAGTGTTTGATTACCCACCACACAGGCCGAAATTGGATCTCTCTGATATTCATCTCTGCTCAAAGGAACAGCTGGCTAAGAAGACAACATTTTCGCATAGACAATCAGCTGCAGGCTATCGTAGCAAATTGTCGGAAAGCGCAGGAGGCTGCCTTCTATGAAGGGAGTATTGGAAAGTTGCCAGAACGCAACGACAGATGTCGAAGTCGGAGCGGCGATCGTGAAGTGGAGTAGCTGGAATGTGTAGCTAACTGCTGAAAATAAAAAGTTTTGATTTTCACTGTGGTTCCTACTTCTTCACCGATCTTTCCTTACCTTCTAAATAGTCATTCTAAAATAAATATGTAAAGAAAGTATATCTAATGATAATGGCAGGCGTTGATTTATTCGAAACCATCCAGGTTATTTTAGTAATAGTTAAAAAGAGGAAGTTATTTTCTTGTTAATTAATATCCCGTAATATTAATTTTCAGTTGAATGGACTAGTTCTCTAAGTGAAGTCTTAATGAATATATTTAATTTAGTTATTGAAATTTTGAGTTATGAATGGTAATTGCTTCATTTACTGAAACATATACCCGACCAGGACTGGCGAACGTCTTATTAGCGTGACAAAACTACTTGCGACTGTTTTGTGTGTCTCTACAAAAAAGTTTCAAAATTTGCACTTCTCTGTGTAACCCATTGATAATTGTATGTTTAGGAAATGAGGAATTCACTTTAAGGCCAATTGCCTAAATTTAAAAATAATTTAATTAATAACACGTGTGAGACTATGTCTTTCGAGTACGGAACGTCACTGGTGTGGCCGACACACCGATTGGAGTTTGGTGTTTCGGCTGGACATGAGTTCCCGTAACAGCAGGGTTCGGGCATCCACGTAGGTTTCGATTTTCTGTGAACTCACTAAATCGCTTGAACTGTACGCCGGCATGGTTCCTCTGAAACTGACATGTCCTAATTTCCCCCCAACTTTGCTCTACACGACACCGTGCTTCGTCGATAATGACCTAAGTTTTGTATCTTATCCGTGGAGACCCATACTTATTGGAAGCTAATTTTTGAGTACGTTTCCTTGTGTGTTTGCGTACTTGCCTGTGTCACTGAAACTTATTACATTTCATTCTGTTTAATTTGCTATACATTATTTGAGTTGGTCAATAAAGCGATGCGTTGACCATAGCCATAGGTTTTGCTCGGGCTGTAATGTCGGTTGTTCAATACAGCAAGATTCCCCTAATCCCTGAAACTGGTGGCGCATTACATTGCCCTTTTCCGCTCTGTTGACTTCAGTTCGTATTCCAAGTAGAATAAATGGCAAGAGTGGTCATAAGTAAAGGTCGAACTTACACGATTATTGTGCTGGGTGAGCGTTGTTTAAGAAATATTTTTCGATTAACATATATAGGAAGGAAACATTTAAAGATAAATAATTTTGTATGCTACTTTTGGCAGACCTAATGGATGGATTCAACTTCTCAGTTAGAAAGTTTTCATTATCCACACGCAATTGCTCTTCTGTAAGCGGGATTTGAAATTCGTCTCATAAGTATATCCCTTGAATGTAGGTGACTGTAATATGTGTGTATAGTGACGATTGTGTTCAAGATGATGTGCGAGGGTGAAACCCGGTGCCGACGCATAGCCTATTCTCAAATATCACGCGGAGGACCACCGAGCGCACAGTCCGCATCCGACGAATACATCACATCCAGGAGACATCACTTATCTCTTGGAATTTTCTCCGGAGAATAGCTGCCAATGTCATTGTTTATGGACTTAACGCCACAACTTCACCACTGCTGACCGCGAAAAATTTACGGTGAAATTTTTTTGCGTCACAAGGATTCGAAAACACTATCTCCGAATCGAATGCTCTCGAACATTCGTGCGTTTCCTACCTAGGCTACGCAAGTGAGTTGAAAAGCACTAAACATATATTAGAGGAATGAAACAGATTTGCAGTGCTTATACCTAATTATACACTGAAGAGCCAAAGAAACTGGCATACCTGCGTAATATCGTGTAGGTCCCCCTTGAGCATGCAGAAGTGCCCCAACACGATGTGGCATGGACTCAACAATCTCTCAAGTAGTGCTGGAGTGAAATGACACCATTAATCCTGCGGGGCTGTCCCTAAATCCGTAAGATTACGAGGGGGTGTAGATCTCTACAGAACAGCACTTTGCAAGGCACCCCAATACACTCAATAATGTCCATGTCTTTGGAGTTTGGTGGCCAGCGGAAGCGTTTAAAGTGGAAGAGTGTTCGCGGAGCCACTCTGCAGCATTGGCCTGCTGCAGTTGCCCAACGCACTCGGAATGTACAATGGACATGAATGGATGCAGGTGATCAGATAGGGTGCATAAGTACGTGTTACCTGTAAGTATCGTATCTAGATGTATCAGCGGTCCCATATCAC
This sequence comes from Schistocerca nitens, assembly GCF_023898315.1. Lineage (NCBI taxonomy): Eukaryota > Metazoa > Arthropoda > Insecta > Orthoptera > Acrididae > Schistocerca > Schistocerca nitens. The sequence continues at coordinate 788,868,407 of NC_064615.1, read as the reverse complement.
TCCAACTGCACACGTCCCACACAATTACACAACCTCCACCAGTTTGAACAGTCCCCTGCTGACGTGCACGGTCCATGGGTTCATGAAGTTGACCCTGTACCTGTACATGTCCATCCATTCGATAAAATTTGAAACGAGATTCGTCACACCATACAAAATGTTTAGAGACATCAACAACCAATGCCGGTATTGACGTGCCCGGATGAGGAATAAAGCTTTGTGTCGTGCAATCAAGGGTACACGAGTGGGCTTCGGCTCCGAAAGCCCATATCGATGTCGTTTCGTTGAATGATTCGCACGCTGACACTTATTGATGGTCCAGTGATGAAATCTGCAGCAATTTGCGGAAGGGTTGCACTTCTGTCACGTTGAACGATTCTCTTCAGTCGTCGTTGGACCCGTTCTTGCAGGATCTTTTTTTCGTAACAGCGATATCGGCGATTGATGTTTTACCAAATTCCTGATATTCACGGTAAACTCGTGAAATGGTCGTATGGGTAAACACCACTTCACCGCTACCGTGGAGATGCTGTGTCTCATCGCTTGTGCACCGACTATAACACCACATTCAAACTCATTTCAGTCTTAATAACCTGCCATTGTAGCAGCAGTAACCGATATAACAACTGTGCCAGACACTTGTTGTCTTATATTATCGTTGCCGACCACAACGTGTATTATCCATTTATAATGGATCAAATCAGAAGTTTTTAACTGTTTTTCAGCTACAGCGCTAGGCATTCTGCCCTAGTTCCGATACGTTGATGATATTTCAGTCACCTACAAGGGACCTGCTGATGGCATCTTCAATTAACTTAATGGGAAATAGCTTTCACCATCAAACTTGAAAACGAGGACCGCCAAATTTCTTGACTTGATGCTTGCAATAGAATAAAATAAAATCTCATTCAATATTTTTCGTAAAGAAACGTACACTGATCATAACAACCTGCGTCCTCCATTGCTCCACAGCGTGATAACAGCGCTTTCTTTCTTTCTGCTATTCACCGAGCTACTTCCATTCCACTTTCGAAAGAAAAGTTCAACGACGAAATCAATTTACTCAAAACGATAGAAGTTAATAACGAGTATAAAGCTGTAGTAGATGACATCCTTAAAAAGAAAACTACTAAAAGAGTTACTACTCTTCGCACCTATTCCTTTCGTGGGGTCCATCTCCTATCAGATCCAACGCCTTCTTCGTAATAAATACTACTGCTATGTTGCCTTTTCAACCAATAATAATTTGAAAAAAGCTTCTTTCATAATTTAAAATCGATTCGTTCCCCTTTAGAAAATTCTGGCGTCTATAAGATTTTCTGCGATACCTGCTCTTCTTACTACATAGGAAAAATAGGACGTGCCTCTACAACCAGATATAAAGAACACCTTTTAAGAAAAAATGGCACTAGCCCCCAAAATTCGTCTTTTACCGATCATCTTCTGATTACAGGTCACCCGCCTAAAGCTATTTTGCTCACCGAGAAGAAAGGGCGTAGATTAGATATTCTTGACGAAATAGAGATTTTTAATCATCTTTCTCGAAATGACAGCCTCATTCTCGATGCACAGCTGCAGTTGCGTAATAATAGTGTCTTCATCGGTGTAAAGCCGTTAATTGACATTTAATATCGGGTCTCCTCGTGCACTTTACCAAAATTTTCTTTTCCATCTGAGTCAACTCGTAGTTTTTCATTTATTAAATGGTTTATTGGCTGTATTTCATGTTATATCGTTTTCTTCAGACTGTGTCATTCAGCCATTTTTGAATTTTCTATAATGACGGTTTTATGCTTCAAACTGTACTTTTAAGCTCTGATGTAGACAAAATGTACTTTATCTGTCGCTGTGAAACAAAATATTGCCTGTTACATTATGTACTGAATAATATTCACTATAATTTTCGTCTGTCTGCACTTGAATGTTAAGTAGCCAAGTTCTTCTTGCGGCTACTACAAGTTGATGGCACTCTCGGTGCAATGTCATGTTAACTTGCCCGCACTTGTTAACGCTGGCGCCTCAGTCCTTTGCAACCTGTGTCAGTACAGATATGAGCAGCTCATAGTGGCTCGCCGTCATGCATTCTTTTTAAAAAAAATTTGTGACTAAAGCCCTCCTCGCCTGTTATTTATTTTATACGTGACATGTAAGTACTGTCTCTGTCTTGTATTGTTAGTCAGTACTTACACTTTTATATAAAAAATTTCTTTTCCCATAAATTTGTAATTATATTACAGGCCAATTTAAACGTTTAAATTCTGATGAAGGCACTCTTGGAAGTGTTGAAAACTGTTTCATAAGACTAAAAATTGTGACCGAGGGCTCATTTGTTTCAATTTTAATTTATAAACGATCACTGAACCAAGCAGCCATGTTCAAAACTTTGCGAAGATATTTTAGTTCTTTAGGGAGCTCTGTTCTGTAATGTGATACTAAGATGGTAGCAGATAGAAGGGATGGTATGTGATCTTCCATCTGCTGTCAAAAAATCGGCAGCTGCTTCTAGCTGACCGACCGGATGTAGTTCACACCGAGGGGCGACGCTCGCAATTACCGCCTTTGAGACTCATAAGACAAATTTTATCATCAGCGAAAATTAAAGGCTTTAATTACCCACACTTATTTTACACGACTGTTTTAAAAGTTGTGTCTAAGTTGGCAATGTAAATGACGAAACACGATGGTGGAATTTTTATTACTTGAATAGTCTTTAAGATGCTTTATACCGTTTTTAAAATACTAAATTACGTAATAAACGGCCCTCTTGGGAATCGGTTTTATTTAATCATGAGAACTGGTACAGGGACACAGATCACGAGTAAAGAGGGAACGACATAAATTGGTTCGTCTAAGGGAACTGAGTAAAATACTTTACAACGCTACCAGCCACCTCTACGTACCTGTAATTTCGAAGACCTGCATCAGTTTGTTGTTCCGTGTGTAATGTAATTAACCACCTTGTTGCCACTTTCGCGTTAATCCATCAGTTGTCACTCCCCGCCATTCGAGTGCGCAACGTAGCCTTAAGCGCTGTCAGATACTGGCGCAGCTGCAACAGATGCGGTGTGGGCACTGTTCTTCCCCGTGCAGGCTCGCCAACATTGCGGAGCCTGGCTTTGGCAGGTCTTACAGGCGTTTTGTGCGTGCGCTGCGGGGATTTCCGGTGCAAGTGGTTAGATTACCTTTTAAAAAGTTTATCGGCGGAAGGAAGGGGAACACGACAAAGTTTGGCCCCTCTGTGAAGCAGACGCCGAAATTAAACGGAAAGGGGAGAGGATTTACAAACTTTTATATTAGACCGATTATTTTCCTTTTTCATTGTAACTGCGCAACGCTGAACGCTCTGAAGAGACCTCGGAGGTTACGCTCGAACGGGAATAAAAGGAAAAGGTATTGGCCACTGATTACACTTTAGCTTTGTGTGGAAAAATCTGCAAAGCATTGTTTGCAAAACCCACGCAATGTGAAATGTAGACAAATGATTACGCTTGCACTAGAGTGAAAGAAAAGTTGCTGTATTGTTTCTGTGAGTAATACCAAAGGCAGTGGCAGCTTTAGCGAAACAGTCGGACATATATCCGAAACAGACTTTGATTTGGCCAGTTCTTTGAAGTTGCGCTAGGTGTGCTACGGACCACTATAAAAGAGAACAATGTTATTTTGCTCCTTATACTTTAAGGGATGCTCTCCTCACTATTTATCTGCATTTTTCAAAATCATCCTGCATGTGTCTGACAAGAACTCGAAGATTTGGAGTTGACTATTCAAATGGTCGTTTCGAATGAGAAAAATTTAAAGAAACATAATGGTAATTAGACCATATGTAATTTGTCGCATACTTAAAAATTACTAGCATAATTACTTCTGGAGGTGAGAGAAAGCGATAGAAATTATCCTCACAGACCATATAAAAAACCGTAACGCAAAAAAGCAGAATATTCTAAACACCAAAATTATCACAGGAATGTTATTTATAATACATGGGATGGTCTAGGTTACTTTCGTTGACGTATATAATGTATCTCGTAGGGGGAATTTGATGTTAAGCAGCCCACGAAACTGACTTTTAGAGCAAAAGTTTATATTCAGCATGTATTAATTATTATTTAACTTTAATTTTTCTACTTACTTATTGTTTAATAAACTGATACTTAAAAATTTGGCCAAGCTCGAGTAGCACTCGCGTTTTGAGGGATCCATGTAAACTTGGTTATGTGAGTAGTCAGTTCAGCCACCCCAACAATTAAGAATCGCCAGGACTGTTGTCTGTTACTAGCAAGATATTGGTGGCAGGAATTTCAACACTTTCGAGGATGTTTTAATTTCAATTTTGAAGTCGGATTTCACATAACAACTGAAATACTTTTTGCGTGTCACATAATTACATATTAACAATTACCTGATTTTTTTCCCTTCAATAGCACTATGAAAACTTACTGCTTGTCAAATTTCAGTAATCTACGTCAACAGAAACTAGCCTCTAGGTACTGATGATTGTTTGCGAGTATCAGAATATGTGGGATAAATGATCTTATATTTTGAATTCTAAAGCTCCTACATAGGCAAAGTTACATACACCTTAGTATCTGACATAAATTTCAATTTGATACATCCACCCATTCCTAGGAAAAGGGACCTTAACAGACGGACTAACAGACCAGTCCTATAACAAATTACCAAAAGGATTTTTTTAATGTGATATAATTATGAATTAACAACTTTCGGATTTTCCCTTTATTTGTACTGTAAAATCCTCCTCCTTGGCAAAACTCGTATTTCTAGGTCAACGGGAAGTACCATATAGATTCTGAAGAGTGAATTTGCGAGTATGAAATTACATGACATAAATGACCGTATCTTTTGAGTGTCCTGACTTAGAAGCCTAACTTTTTCATGCCGCCAAGGGTCTATAGACCTTAATATGCGACATCAGTTTCAACTTGGTACCTCTGTTAATGAGAAAAAAGTTTCTTAACAGATGGACGGACAGACAAACAGTCAGATAACTAATGACACAAAAATTACTTCGACTAAAATTTGAAGTCGTATAACAAATGATAAGAGAAATAATTTCCGTGCAATATAATTACAAATTAACATTTTTCTGATTTTTTTCCCTTTAATTGTTGTGTTAAATCTTGCGCTTGCCAAATTTCAGTATTCTACGTTTTGATGAGTTAGTTTGCGTGTATCAAAATATATGGTAGAAAAGGCTGTCTCATTTAACTGGATTGACTTAGAAGTGTCAATTTTTTACACCGTTATGGGACTGCAGACTTTATAATCTAACATAAATTTCAACATCATACGTCTACCCGTTACTGAGAAAAAGGATTTTAAAAGTGGAACAAACAGGTAGACAGGTGTACAAAAAAGGGATCCTATAAGCATTCAGTTTTTACCGACTGAACGAAAAGAAATTAAATTATTATGTATTTCGATGTGATTGATTTTAATCGCAGTTGTGTATATACATAGTGATTTTGTTCCAGAGCGTACAAACTTTGCGTACTAATTGATGAGAGGATACGGAACAAAAAAGGCCTAAGGAGCTTATGTCCGGAAATGCATGGTTTCCGTGCTAGATACCATTTGTTCAATCATACTTTGTTATAGAGACTACGGTCTAATGCGCGCTGTACCATGCGGCCGCAGTTAGAGTATGCATGGTCTCCTCCTTCAGGATGGTACTGTTCCTCGTATGTCATGCCTCAGCACCTTCTCCTGCCACAGTAATTGGTAAGGCTGTGTTCGATTCACTTCTCTTGCTGACTCACCTTGTAGTGGATGTGATACAGCGTTGTATACAACGGATCCGTATTCGAATCGCGAGCTTGCCGGCATGATGTTTACTTACGGAAAGGCAAATGGAAACGAGCGACGGGCTGCGATGTTGTATCAGACCTATCCCACCGGCTACAACCACAACATTCAATGTTGCAACAGTGTTTCGCCGTTTGTCTTAGACGGGATCATTTCAGGAAGCAGTAAATCAAGTACGACGTACCCGAAGTGTTCGGGCAGCAGACTTGGAGGAAATTGTGATTAGCACCGTGGAAGGCGACCTCCGTGCCAGTACCGGACAACTGGCGCGACAGTACGGGGTAAGCCAGATGACCGTGTGGAACATTCTCCATGACAACTGTTACTACCCTTATCACTTACAACGTGTGCAGGTCTTACCAGCAACAGACTTTCCACATCGGGAGCAGTTTTGTCACTGGTCCCTTCCCCAGGCAACCACGATTCCAGGATTTGTGTCATCCAACTTATTCAGGGACGAGGCCACCTTTACGCGGAGTGATATCTTCAACTTTCATAAGAGTCACCTGTGGGATGGTATGCAGAACCCCCATTGCATGGTGACAGCGAATCATCAGCATCGGTGCAGTCGGAATGAATTGGCCGGGATATTTGGCAACCGTATTTTGGGACCAATCTTCCTTCGACATCGCCTAACAGGCCGGAACTATCGGCGTTTCTTTCGGGTGACTTGATCTTCCCTGGTGAAAGAAGTGCCACTTCGCCGTTAACGTCCGGGGCCATCTCAATCGCGTCTTCCCTAGTCGAGGGATGGGGCGAAGTGGTCCAGTTGCATGGCCTACTCGTTCACAGGATCTCAATCCATGCGATTTGTGGCTATGAGGCCATCTCAAAAATATTGTGTATGCAGAGTCCGTTCTAGATGTGGGGACACTGGAGCAGTGTATTCAAGCTGCCTTTGACAGTGTTCGCACGCACCTTGCCCGATGTGAACGTATGAGACAATACATGCTACGACATGATTACGCATGCTTTGAGGCACATGGAAACTCTTTTCAACACATGCTGCAATTGTGGCTGCATGGTACAGCGTGTATTAGACTGCAGTCTCTCTAACAATGTATGATTGAATAAACGGTCTGTAGCATGGAAACCAAGCATTTCCGAACATAAGGTCATTAAACCTTCTTTGTTCGGTGTCGTCTCATCTATTAATCCCTAGAGTTTGCACACGGTGGAAAAACATATATCAACAGAAAGTTGACACTCATCCTCATGTAAAACTCTGCAGTTCAGTTTTGAAACGACATATAATATCTATAAACAAACACGTCTGTAAGCAAAATGCAATATAGCAAAAAGGTTGTTTCAAGCAATCAAATTTAGCACCATTAAACTGGAATATAATACTTTCTCAAAGAATCAGTCTTGTCTTGGAAGTTTTAGACAATCTCAAGGGATTGTACCAACACTTCACACCCGTGAAACTACTTATAATAATTTCGTTACATAGTTGTCACAAAATATCGCTTTCAGTACTGAGCGAAGCCAAATGTCGACCCTTCTTTTTATATGGAGGTTCAAAAAGAATGATAACGATTAATAAAAACCACCTCAGCTGTGTCATTACACATTTACGACTGTTTCACTCGTTCAACATCTCCAGGCTGCCTGCAGTTAAACAAAACAAGACATTAGGCTAAGGCTACAGCATCTTAACGAATAAAATGGGAAACCCACAATGGTAACGGCCTTACACAAATTCCACACTGAGTTGTACTGAAGTCATGACATACACGGCTGTCATCATTGTGACTTGCCATTTTATTCTTTAATATGCTGTAACTTCAGTCTAATTTCCTGGTTTTCCTAATCACAAGCAACACGCAGATATTCAACGATCGATATCGGTTGTAACACGATAGATCTGTAATAATATACTTTTGTGGTTTTTATTAATCATTAAGGTTAGCGTCAGCTGTGGTACTCAACACGATTGTGGACCAAAAATATTTTTGATACTCTATATTGAAAACGCACGTTTTTCCTATGTTATTTGTGGTTGCCATTTGGCAACTAAAGGGTCTCGTGCTTTACAAGGCGCCGCTCGGAGACTGAAGCTATGGAGCGTAGCGTTTCTAAGGTGAACGGTATCTAATTTCATATCAGCTGCCTAATTCGTCCAAATAAATCCATCCAAAGTAGTCATGTCTATATATTTCGCATTTATACGGGATCTACACCACAACTTTGAAACAAAGACGTTTTTATTTGGAACTATTGTGTGCACACCTTTGTTGTTCAGACTGATAGAGTATATTCTATATATCCTACACACATATTTCGCCCTGATTGTACTGTAACTCTAATGTTTAAATACTAATACCGGCATTATAAATGTTTCGTATTATGTCTATTGATGTGGAAATTGTAATAAATCACCTTATCGCATTACGGTGTATCTGTATAGACTGCAAGTAATTTAACATCTATACCTGCTCTGGCGTCTGTACTATAAATTACCTCTCCCTTTAACAAAATATTTTGATATCAAAATATTTGAGCCCTTTTAAATATCGATTATTTAGCTGCTTTGGTACGTATAGTGTCTGGAAACATTTTAGGGAAGCTACTCTAAGACATTGGCAGAGATTTGTAATAAAATGTACTGCATTTTATATTATTATGTGTTTCCATGTTTATTTCATCCTGTTCCTAAAATGCTGTTTTACATATACTGACGGAAAAGAGGTCGCAACACCAAGAAGGAGTTGTGCGACATAAACAAAAGTTAGTGGGCGCGTGTCTACATGTGAAACAAGATGTCGAATCAGATTTCGCGCCAGTCAACATAGGTGGTATCACTATCAGGATGCAAATCCGGTTTCATTTGAAAACAAGCTGTAACGGTCGTGGCGCTTAGTTTAACTTTGAGACTTGATGTGATCAGGAATTCCTTTAAGGCTACGAAGTCACCATTATCAACACCTCCCTGAATTTGAACGGGATCGTGTAATAGGGCTACGAGAAGCTGGATGTTCCTTCTGTGAGTTCTGCGGAAAGACTTGGCAGAAATGCGACCACTGTGCATGTTTGTTCGCCGTTCGGGACTTAGTCGTTCCTTACCCAAATGTATGCAATAATGCTTAATATGTTTGGCGTACTTAAGTTCAAAAATGGCTCTAAGCACTATGGGACTCAACATCTGTGGTCATAAGTCCCCTAGAACTTAGAACTACTTAAACCTAACTAACCTAAGGTCATCACACACATCCATGCCCGAGGCAGGATTCGAACCTGCGACCGTAGCAGTCGCGCGGTTCTTGACTGAGCGCCTAGAACCGCTAGATCACCGCGGCCGGCGGCGTACTTAAGTTCTGGACAAGGAAAACGGCTCAAAAATTTTGGTCGAAACGTGGGTATTGCTACTGAATTGAATTATTTTTGAGCACTGTTCCAATCAAAAATATGTGACGCTAACGAGTGTTTGTGTGTGATATTTTTCATATATGGCACTGTGAGAAGGTTGTAACTAGCTAGAAATATATTGAAGTCAATCGACGTCCTTGTCTTTTTTTGTGCTCCTCTCTCTCGTTTATTTTGGTTGATAGCGGTAAGATATTTGAACACAGTGTGAGGTTTGCACATTTGCACCAGAAGCCACCCTTTTATACCCGATCATTTTTCTCAAAACGTTTAGCGTTGGCTCAAGTCGCCTACAGCGCAAACAAACGAACAAGTCGCTTGTAGGACGAGCTGCCGCTTGGCAGCAGCTGCTGTAGGAATGCGTATTTTGCTTGGGGAAGTACGTTGATAAATGCACAAGCTGGTCGTAAAGGTGCAGCGCTTTCTGAACAGGCAAATACATGAAATAGTTTGAGTAAAAGCAGTTCTCAGTTAAGAAATCAAAACACTCAACATTGATAAGGTATCTCAACCCTGTGGATGACATTAACAAACGAAATTCTGTAACAAGTACGGATCGAATTATACGCTCACGAAAGTTTACGAGGATTAACGAAGAACAACTCAAAGCTTTAATAGTACTAATCTTAGAGGCAGTCCAGTTGGGATCCCCGTATGTCTCATACGAGTAGCAGAAGAATCGAATGCTGGTCTCTCTCGGAATGAGATGGATTATTTGAGATTTTCAACTTTGGACAGTTCGGTTTATAATATTCTGTGGCGTTATTCACGCTTAGGGTTAGTAAAAATAAGTTTTGTTGCACCCCTTCACTATAACATGCTAAAAATCCAATTTGTAGATTTCATCTATGTGATGTGGTGCATTTTATGGCTGAAGGCGATTCCAAGTCTCTGGTCTCTAAAGTTCGCTTCTACTATGCGGATTGCTAACTGTTAGCAATGTAAATACTGACAAATCAAAACTTGCCTTTATAGTTAAGTATTTATTTCGTGAAAAACTCAGCAAATATGCTCAGAACTGACAACGTAACTTTGGGCTGTTGCTAGAATACGTTTGGTTGCCACTCACAGAAATTAAAAGTACTCAGTCTCAAATGGGGATTTGCGCCTCTCTGAAATGTATTTAAAGGTATCCGCCTCCACTCAGTTTAAGAGATGTGATGTGGCAACACATAGTATAAAATGTATTTTATAAGAGAAGTTTACCGCTTGAAGGCTAGCGTTTCATAATGTGTACTAGTATTAACTTAAAAGAGTTTTGCTTTTGCATATTAAATTCGTGTGAATGTACATTAAGATGGTGCTAACCATACTCTAGCCTAGTAATATTTCCTCAAACTTTCCTTCCATCTTAGCAAGTGAATAACTGATAATTTTACTAAAAATTTATTTGTTATGTGTCTCGCATTTCAAAATTTTTCTTTGGTATTACAGTCTATATTTAAAAAGTTAGGCAAATTTTATATTTTTGTGATAATAATCCAGCTGATGCGTCTGGATAACTATGGTATGAGAAAAACATAAAGTTTTGCCTCACGGCATCTACTGAATTCATGTTACATGTCAAAACAGACTTCAACTGAATTTGTATATTACCCAACAGTTTCCGTCGTCTGGATGTGACACGGATTTGGAATTAATCAAATGAGTTGGTCCACCATGAAACCTACTATAGTGTTATCGTCTTTAGTTCCTGTAGATTCTCAGTACATTGTAGAAAGTATGGGATGCCTACTAAAGTGATTTGCACATAAAGATTACAGATTTCTTACAGAAATCTTAACATAAATCTCACTAACATACTTTATGTATAAGAAAAAAATGGAATTCGCTTGATATAAATTTTAATTAGAGTCAAAGTGTTCATTGTTGGTTACCGCGATTGATTTGCATCGACAATCGGTACTGAAATTATATCACAATGTGTGTAAGTAAAGTCAGGTAAAGAAAATCATTTGTGGTTTCTGCGGTGTTGCGATGATTCTGTATGCTTTTTTAATTTACCGTTTATATTGAAGTGCTAACAGTACAGGAGGCAATACAGGATAAAAGCGTTATCTGTAAACATTGTCATATATTACACTAGCATCACATCAGTCGTTCATGTATGTCATTTCAATATAAGAACAGCTCATGGGACAATGATAAGGATGACACACAGTAGAAGTAAGTACTGTGCAACACAACTGCCGCAGCAGAAAGGGTCGAAGCGTATGTGCTTTTCGTAATAATATAGAACAGTCTATTGTTCATTCTAACGTCCGGAGATTAACAAGTATGTTGGCGCCATTCACGGACAGCAGCACCGTGTAACCTCAGTAGGTATGAAGGACATTAGATATGGCTCTCACTAAAGGGAACTGTATAGACCCCCGGGACTGATTAGACTCTGGCAGTTGTATTACAAGCCAGGGCTCTTCGGAATATTGCCCTGCTGCAGATATCGGCTCCGTTTCAATCAGATCGCTGTGACTGGACTGTTCCGAATTTATTACGTAAGAGGAACCAAAACTAGTGGAAACAATGCACGAAGCGCTCGGACTAAAAAGGGTGTAAGATAAGGATGCAGCCTTTCTCCCCTACTGTTATGTACAATGGAGAAGCAGTAGAAGAAAGAAAATATTCTTCAGAATGAAAGAATACCAAACATCAAATTCGCTGTCGATATGGCTTTCCTCTGTGGAAAATGGTTCTGAGCACTATGGGACTTAACATCTGTGGTCATCAGTCCCCTAGAACTTAGAACTACTTAAACCTAACTAACCTAAGGACATCACACACATCTATACCCGCGGCAGGATTCGAACCTGCGACCGTAGCAGTCAGACGGTTCTGGACTGAAGCGCCTAGAACCGCACGGCCACACCGGCCGGCCTTTCCTCTGTGGAGGCGAGAAAGAACTATAGGACACACTCTGAAGGAAATGAGCAGTCTCCTGAGCTCAGAATATGAACTGAGAGCAAACAGAAAGAAGAGGACGGTTATTTTCCTTTTATTCCTAGAACAGTGTGACGCTGACGAAATTATGAAACCCTGGTGTGTACCTCTTTCGGTATGTAAGACAGACTGGTCGATTAATTTTCGCCAGTGGGTGGTGAACTAAAACATAGAAATTATGCCATCTGCAAAACTTGACTGCAACTGAGAAGTTAAATGTTTTCAAATTTAAGTTCTTCAGAAAACAGCTTGTAAGATGAATTTTTCCTCATATTTAAATGAGACGCAGCCAGTAGCTTTATTAATTCATTTCTGAGACAGTCTATAAACACTTTTGATGTAAGGTAACTAAATAACACTTCCTTCAGTCATACATGACCTACTGTAAAAAAGTATTGGTGATGAAACCAAACCAGTCCAGCGACCAGAACTGAAGGTCTCTATCTTTAACACTACCGTCTGTTCACATTAGAGGATCGATACAGAAACAACGGTCCGCTAATGGAACTCAGTTTCAACACAAGGATGCCTTTGAATTTTTCATGAAACTGATGGCTGTGTAATTCGTTCATGAGAGCTGTCGGTAACTACCGCTTAAGCTCAAAATATAATTAATCGTTGCCTCTCGCCTGAGAAAAACGACAACATCAGCGAAATCCAATCAAGTTAGGTACGGTTGTTCATATATTGCCTTCACTTCATGTTTATTCATGCCTGAACTGTTTAATTGTTCGCACAAGTTCACTTGTTTGTCGAAAAACTGTTAAAATAACGGCACATTATTGTTGATAACACTTCGCGCACAACGGAAACCATATTTATGTCCAGTCTTCAAGAAGATACAGAGTATACGGCTTCTTGTCATTTAAAACCTGTATGCTGTTCGCTTGTACCTCGGCAGATTTTTATCGATAGCGGAAGGAAGTTCAGAATTTTGAAAAATAATCGAAAGTTTCTGCCCTTCTCTTCGTTATGTGTGACAGTACTCAGACTTTTTCACTTTGTTAAGAAGGCTCTAGTTCTAACTTGTGAAACGGATAATTGCCTTTAATTGTACTATCTGCGTCACAGAAGTTTTACGTTGCGAATGAAACACGATCATTGAAGAGAGGATTGCAGAATATAATACAAATACTGGATTTCTGTGGCGTAATGCCATATTTGGATTTAAAACAAACCGGCCGGTGTGGCCGTGCGGTTCTAGGCGCTTCAGTCTGGAAACTTGTGACCGCTATGGTCGCAGGTTCGAATCCTGCCTCGGGCATGGATGTAGTTCTAAGTTCTAGGGGACTGATGACCACAGATGTTAGGTCCCATAGTGCTCAGAGCCATTTAAAACAACCTGAATTTCCGTAGTGACATTTATGCTGCTTAGACCATTCTCGTTCATAAACAGTTCTACTCTCTTATTTTGATTACTATGCAGGTGGGCCAACTAACGTCTGTCCAAAACAGGTCATAACGACTAAAAAATGTTGAAAGTCAGAGCCTGTGTCGTACAGTGAAGAAGTTTAGTATTGGACTTACAACCATAAAACCTCCCATTTCCTACTGTGTAGATACTGCCATTATGATCTTCAGTGGGAAGATTCTACTCCACTGAACAAGGTCTACGTTATTAAGTAAGTCTCTCAGCCTTTGACGGTTTCATATATATTGCCACCTATATTTTTTTATATAGTGACCTAAATTCCCACTGAATATCACAGTGCATTATATTGTAATATTCTGTCTTTATCAGTATCTTTCACAGTCTATTGCTGGTGCTACTACTAGTGATAGAGAGCTTTAGTCGACGATTTTTTTTCGTACGTAGGAATCTGATCAGATACTCTGTATCGTTGATTTCTGACGATGGCTTAAGCCGAAACGAATTAGCTTGTATCTATTCCGCTATGTAAAAACAAATTTTGTAAAGCTGTTATCAAAGTTTCCGAAAAGTTCTCGACCGATTTACTTAAAATTTTTACACGGTATTGTAATAAACATTCTGACGGACATGGTTGCCCCATTTTTTACATAAATATGGTATATAAACACATATATACTACATAAAGGGGAAAAGTTTTTTGGTATAATCTGCAAAAGTTCTTGACCGATTTTCTTCAAGGATTTACTCGTCACTATAGTAAACGTAAAGGGGAATGTTTTCAGCAAAACTCTCGAAAAGTTCTTCCGCGATTTACTTTAAATATTTACAAGATGCTGATGCGTCAAAGAAATTGGTATAGGCATGCGTGTTCTAATACAGAGTTATGTAAACAGGCAGACAACAAGCGTCTGCCGCAGCTATTAGATCGGTACTGCTGGTACAATGGCAGGTTATAAAGATTTAAGTGAGTTTCAGAGTGGTGCTCGAGCGATGGGACACAGCATTTCCGAGATAGGGATGAAGTGCGGATTTTTCCCGTACGACTATTTCACGAGTGCACCGTGAATATCAGGAATCCAATAAAACATCAAATCTTCGACATCGCTGCGGCCGCAAAATATCCTGCAAGAAAGGGACCAACGACGACTGAAGACAATCGTTCAAAGTGACAGAAGTGCAACCCTTCCGCCTGCGTCCTATATATCTGTGACCATCGACTTTTTGATCACATTTCATCCCAACATATGCAAAATTGTCCTGGCTGCGTGCAGACAAACGCAGATATTTCCATACATCTACTGCCTTATAAATGTACACTGTCCTTCATATCCCTCCTCGTCCTTAACGCTTATGTCGGAACAACATGACAGAAACACACGTTCCCATCATAATAAAATCCTCTCTGTTCCACTGCATCGCTCAGTCACCTCCTCCAAGTCCTTTACAGTAGGGGGAACCCGACTCTGGAATAAACTCCCTCGTTATGTTAGAGAACTTAAAAACATGTCCGGCTTCAAAAAATAGTTAATGACATATATACTTAAGCAACAGTAATGCCTTCCTCTGTACATGAATGCACTTCACCTCATTACCTCCTTCTTTCCCCCTCCTTAAATCTCCCTTCCCCAAAACTCGCTATACTAGTAAACATCTACTTTACACACCAAGATAGTAATGTACATCTTCGAAATCTTCATTACTATTGCCAATTTTTCTCATTTTTATAATTATTAGGTGATTTTTTTACTGTTATTATTATTGCTTTTATCATAATTTGTATGTATAGCACCTGTTGTAAAAATACTGCCAGCATTTACTTTATTAGGTCTTAGTCGTTACTCTATATTAATATTTTCACTATAGTAATCTAATTTTCTTATTTAAACTATTGTCGTGATGTAACTCTGATGTGTGAAACACTGCATGTGTGGAACACTGGTCCGATGTAAGAGAGGGCCTGATGGCCCTAACCTGATCAGGATAAATAAATAAATTTGCTGCAGATTTCAATACTGGGCCTACAACAGCTATCAGCGTGCGAATTGTTCAACGAAACATCATCGATATGGGCTTTCGGAGCCGAAGGCTCACTCGTGTACCCTTGATGACTGCACGACACAAAGCTTTAAGACTCACTTGGGCTCGTCAGCAACGACACTGGACTTTAGATGACTGCGATCATGTTGCCTGGTCCAACGAGTCTCGTTTCTAATTGTATCGAGCTCTGGACGTGTACGGGTATGGAGACAAACTCATGAATCCATGGACACTGTAAGTCAGCAGCGGACTTTTGAAGCAGGTGGTGGCTCAATAATGGTCCGGGGCGTGTGCAGTTGTAGTGATATGGGACACCTGATTCGTCTAGATACGACTCTGACAGGTGACACGTACGTAACCATCCCGTCTGATCACCTGCATCCATTCACGTTCATTGTGCGTTTCGACGGACTTGGGCAATTCCAGCAGGTCAATACAACACCCCACATATGCATAATCGCTACAGAATGACTGCAGGGACAGTCTACTGAGCGTAAACACTTTCACTGGCCACCAAACTCCCCAGACACGAACATTATGGAACATATCTGGGATGCTTTGCAACGTGCTTTTCAGAAGAGATCTCCACCCCTTCGTACTCTTACGGATTCATGGTGTCAGGTCCCTCCAGTGCTACTTGAGACATTTGTCGAGTCCATGCCACGTTGTGTTGGGGCGCTTCTGCGTGATCGCGGGGACCCTATACGATATCAGGCAGGTGTACTAGTTTCTTTGGCGTTTACGAGGCATATGCTAATAGTTTGAAATATAGTTCTCGGGTTATTAAGGGGTTGGACTCCCATTTGCCCATAATACAGCTGCGATTTTTCTTGGAATACAGGCATGTAATGATTCTAGTCTCCAATGGAGTTTTATGCCACTCTTCGATCAGAACCTCTTCTAACTCCTGTAATGACGAGGGAGGCGAGAATCTGCTCCGGAGTCTGAGCTCCAATGGTGGGAATGTTCAAGTCGACTGTGCTCGCCAGGGAAGACCCTGGAGTTCAGCAGCATGCACCTCATATCACGGTTGTACTGTCCTCGCTGTGTGTATTGGTGCGTTATGGTCCTGAACTTTGGCGTCATTGTTGGGAACAACATTTGGATCATGGGGTGCACCTGATCACCTAAAATTTTCACATAACCATTGGCGTTTGAAAGTAATGATGGGACCAGCAGAATCCCATGGTATGGCTGCCCACACCATCACATTTCCATCTCCATGCTTAACCGTTGGAATCAAGCAATCACGATAGTTGGCTTCCTTTGGCGTTCTCCAGACGTAAATCCGACCCGACGTTAGAATAACGGAAACGTTGACTCTTCGGACTATATGATGCGCTTACACCGATCGGCCGTCCAGGACTTATAATTCTGACACTATGTTTTACTCTCCTTTGCCTTGGCTGTCGTCACTAACAGTTTCGGTATAGTAGTTCGTCCATTATTATTGGATTTATGGAGTTCTCGGCAGACAGTGTCGACAGATACGGAGTCTCAAAGATCGCTATTGAACTCTATAGTCACTTTAGCCGCCGTAGTTTTGTGTTGTACTGACACAATTCGCGTTAGCGTGCGACAGTCCCTGTCATTTAATTTTGATTTGTGCCCACTATTACTTTCACACGATGATGTCTTTCCATGTTTTGTGTAGGCTGTCAAGACTGTTGAAACAGTTGCTCTCGAAACATTCAATAAGTTGGCTGTCTCTGTTACTGATGCTCCAGTTCATCCTCCCCCCTAAATCTGCCCTCTTTGGAACTCTGTCAGGTATTTCATTGCACATCGACCTCGGCCTCTCGGCCTCTGAATACAACGCTGAAATGTTAAAGAAAATCACGAATAATTCTTGAACAACTTACTTTAGATTTTTACGCAATATTGTAATAAATGTTCAGGACGGCACATGCTATATATTTTCTTAAACAACAACGTATAGATTTTCTATTAAAACTGTCTGCGAGACATAAAATGCTGTGCTATGCTGTGTTGGGAAAATACGCTATTTCATTATCTTTCTTTCAATCAGTTTTAACTGTAGTTTGAACATTACAGATTTTGTTTCTCGCACTCATATTCTCTCTCCTTACACATAATGTTAAACAAAACTAGTATACGCAACTATGTACTGTTTTGGTTTCTTCTTCGCAGTTGGTTTTAACAGAACACAAAAATATGTATTTGTGGCTGATCGCCCTATGACTGGAATACTACTAAGGAGTATGCATCGTCTGAAACGTTGTAATGTTTTCCGTTTGCGGATTAAAGCTGTGCGAAATGCTGTCACTGAAGCTACTATCCTCACAGTTACAGCAGCAGGAGAGGTCTCTCACATCCTGTGTATGATTGATACCAACCGATATACCCATCCATTATAAGCGATTTCAGTTCCCAATCAAGGTTTCGTTGGCAGTAACAATAAAGAAGTCTCAATGTCAGAGAGCGCGGGGAAGAGAAGATTGACAAAGATGGCTGGGTTGGGGGGCGAGGGGGAATGAAGGAAATGGACATAGGGGAAAGGAGGAAATAGAGACAGAAGATGATGCACAGAGAGAGGAAGAGGACGAGATAAGGACATATATCCAATTCCCACACACATTTAGCAGTTGCGAAGCATTGGCGGTTTCACTAGTTATGCATAAAAACAATGAGCGATCAGAATCGGAATACTGTATTAACTATAAGCTCATTGTAGACTGTTACTATAATTTTATGTCAGTACGAAAAAATTTCTCTAAAATTTTTTTCGAAACATCACAGTATGTTCTCATTATACGACCGTCAATTTTGCAGGTTAGCCACTGAAACTCTTCTTTGTAGATATTCACGTAGTTTACAGTTGCTTGGCTGTACCACCTCTACCATGAATGTCTTGTTTATCCAGAAACTTTTAGACAGTGTTCGCCTCAGTAGCTCAGTCGTCAGCGTGACTGAATAGTACGTGAGGGGCTCGGGTTTGATTCCAGCTGGTTTGGAAATTGTCTCCAGTCGGGAACTGAATGTTTGTCCTCATTATCATTTCATCATCCACACGCAAAAAAAAAGAAAAGGAATACTATGTTCCAAACTGTTTTCATAATTCATAAGAACTTTGATGACATTTAAGCTCCCCCCATCTCTGACATTAGTTTAGTTTTCCCGCCATTATCGTGTTTAAATAGGAAGGAAGCTTAGGGATTAACGTCCCGTCGTCAGAGAGGCCTTCAGAGATGGAACACACGCTGTGAATGTTTCAGGGTGGGGAAGGGAGGGAAATCAGCGGTGCCCTTTAAGTGGAACCATCCCGGCTTTTGTCCAGGGCGATTTAGAGAAATCACGGGAAACCTGAATCAGAGTAACCGGACGCGGATTTGAGCCGTCGTCCTCTGGAATGCAAGTCCAGTTTTTTAATCATTGTGCCACCTCACTCGGTATTTTTGAGTTTAACAAATGAGTAGAGGTACTTCTAGATTGACTGTTGAATGCTCCATCTGAGATAGACCCATGATTTGTCCAGGGTATAATGCCTGTAAGGTCCGACGTGGCGATAAATCGAGACAACATTCTAACGAAGTTCAAAATACGTCTATTCACAATAGGTCCACTAATGTTACATCATACCAGAAGAAGATATAATAAAGTCACTCCGTTAATGGCTAATAACAGTGCGTTAATATCATTTGGTCGAAAATGTCCTTATATGATCTCCATGATGTTATCATATTTTCCAGAAACTTTAGTAACACTAAACGAACTTTTATTTCCGAATCCAAAAATAGCAACACGGCATTGTGGTAACACTTGTGTTTACGTTATGAATTGCGTAGACAGTTACGGCCACAAGTGACGCGAGCCCACATTAGTAGCGACGTGGTAAACCACAATGATGTTACACAGCAGCAGACGATCAGAGTTACGAATCGAAGGCCAAATCCGAAAAAGCGAAATAACATTTGCTTCATGCGTTAGCCATCTTGAACGCATTATAAACAGATAATTCAGGTAAGTTACGTGAGTTTTTCAGTTAAAATCCTAATTCTGATTATACAGTTCTATTCCTTACACTATAGTTTTTAAGAAATCACAGCTACTGCGTTGGTGGAAAAATCACTAGCTGCTGGATTATTGGTCGTCGCTGGGAATTTCCGAAGCCCTCCTACTCCACCTGTAACAATATAATTTTGTACAAGTCACATTCAGTACATTTTGTATCAGCGAACATAGAACAATTGAAAAATCAAGAAATAACGGAATGGTTACATGCTCAAACAAATGCTATTTTCTTCTCCACAAAATCGAGACCAAAGTGCGCACCGAAAACAGTCTTTAGAGGATACTGCAAAACGACTACATACGCTGTTAGGGAATCAATTTAGAATGCCGGCATTAAATTCCCATCAAAACTGTATGTACCGTCAAGTTATGTTTACTAGCATTTAGAAAAAAATGCGGTTTCTGGAAAAAGGCGTTTGAAGTTCCGGGCTATATTGTATGTGGTTAGATTAAATACCTCCAGTCAGCGACCCCTGAACCGTTTAGGAATCCTTCCATACCCCAAAGGACGTCCTTCTCCACCTCTTCCATCTGCTCTATGGCCTTTGTGGTTCTGCGGGTCTGTTTGGCAAATTCTGTGATCCACGTTTTGCTTTCTCGATATACGTTTCATCTGCCTTTGTGCTGATACGATCTCAAGTTCAAACACGTTCATAATTTCCATAATGCCTGTGAGGCCAACGCTGAAATTACGTGTTGCCACATTGCCCTCGATGTGTACTATTTCTTTCCAGTTCTGAATGGTTTTCCCGAGACGCTTTATCACAAATCGCCTTGTAACTCTGTAACTGAGTTTCTAGCGAACTTGGGATGAACACTGACGTGAAGTATACATCCCAGAGTGCATTTTAAGCCAAAAAATCGATGTCTGGAAATTTTCTATGAGGACTACTCTCGTAAAGAAGGCGTGACTGTCCAGATACGAATTGCTGATGCGTCAGTCGGGCACGATTTTTATTTCATATAGCAGTTGGCTTGTTTGCCACAACCTATGAAATTGCGGGTAGGGTTGCCAGGTGTTCGTTTTAGCCGAGCTTGTTCGACATTTTACGGTCGCTTCCAGCCAAATAAATACAAGCCCTGAGTGTATGGCTTTTATTAGACTTTTTAGCGATGAAGTAAAGAAGGCCTTTTCCAAGCAAATGGCGCAACGTGAGGAATAAGTACAGTTACAAGGAGGAATAAAGAGATATATCGTAATGATATAAAAGATGTACCCGGTATATCTGCAGATATTTTATGTGTAGTACCTTACTGCATACACTCATCAATATATTGGTTGTTTTCCTCTGTGTTGAACAGTCATGCAATAAACACGTCACGAACCTTACTAGCTGTATGGTCGTAAGCGCACCTGTAAGTGGACTACGCCTTTCAGTATAGCTTAACCTTTTTGCGTCAACAAGTCCACACTTCAGAACCTAACCTGCTGCCCAGGAGAAAACAAGCATTAGTGGCTTGCTTATGTCAGACGAACCTAAAAACTTGCGACTTCTAAGAGCTGTAGCTATTCTGCAAACAATGTAAATACTGAATGTTGTTCAGAGCACTGACCTCAATCAATGATAGAAATACATGCCCTTATACCTGAAACACCCTCTTTAGACACACCAGCCATTGCTATTCTCATATCTGTGACCTAAGATTTTCTTCGTAGACCGAACGAGCCTAAAGTACAATGTTGAAACCACACTATGTGCAAAAGCGAACGAGGCAAAATAGAGAGTGCCGATCAGTAATGACAACCCCCGCTTCCCCCCAACTCTCTCCCCACCTCCACCGCGCCATGCTCACACGTCAGTCCTGCCTGTGGTGCGAACGAGAGCTAGTATGCGCTGCTCCATCGTTACTTCCATGTTCTTTTTTATAAGTATCATTGAAGTGACCTAAGTTCTTGAATATATTTTCGTTTTCCACCCCTGATGAATACATCACTTTATATTTGGCTGGTGAAGAGCTTTTAGTTTCTTTTGAATTGATATTAGAAAGAAGATCGAGCAATTTAGAAGGCTGAGCACCTAGTTCCTGTCATAATTGCCAACTATAAGGCTGTTTAAGCACGTTTCAGGTTGATCTCACAAAAACTTGTCTGTAACTGATTAATAATAAGAAACGATTGAAAACACCAAACTGGTTCTATTTCTATTTAACATAAGCAGTCTGGCTTTCAGAGCAAAATGACAGGCTAAACATGGCGTCGTTTCCACCTTTCGTGTTTTCGGCCCTGGCAACTATAGTTGTGGCTGCAGAAAGCGAGACTACGGGTTGTACAAATAAAATGGTCGCCATTCTGGGAGCCTATCTCCACATCGTTTGGGTAGTGGATACGAGAGGAAGTACAAAGAGAAATGTTTTCTTCACTACAGACGTGAGTACAAATTTTCTGTATATATGTTGTGCCTCAAAATATTCAATGAACTGTGGATGAAGCCCGACCAACAGGCATTACATGCATTGATCAAAAATGATAGCGGATTGAGAATGGCTAGTTGCTAGCGGATACCTAGATCAACCAATAAAATTTAAAAAGGACTACTGATAGCTGAAATCTGTTATTTACAAGTCAATATAGTAGTCGCTGCGTGCTACAGCCTTCTGAATGGAAAGTAACCTGATGATGATTTAATCTGCCCAGCATACGAAGAGATCTTCTCCACCTAAAGTTTTCACTTTTATTCCCTATCATAGTTAAAAACAATTAATTAAAAGAAAGCATGGCTCCACTGAGGTGGCATGTCAGTTTACTGAGATGGTATACATATCACTATTCACCAGCCTTTAGGATGCTGTTGGCCAATAGAGATGCATTTAGCATTTTACTCAAATAACAGAACCGAGAAAGTACGCCGGTATGAGAACTGCTTTCGACAGTTCTATTTCGTACCAATTTTTTAAATGCAGTTTTGAGGTGGCTTTTATTTCTCAAAGATTTGAGCCGATCCACTGCACTCGAAAGTCGAACATCTAATTCTTCCTCAATAGTTTGCTTCAAGCGCATTTTATCGTAAAAACTCAAATGTACACCTCCGTAAAAACTGTACTCGTTTTAGACGTTAATATTGTTCCCATTTTCTTGGAAAGCTCGCTCTACCGTTATGATAGTCTTATTTTTTGTTCGAGTAGAAAGTTTTTGCGTATAATCACTTTCAAATTTTAACTACCGTACTGCTTGCTTCGTGTCGATCTGCTGTTCCGCCTTTGCTAGCTACCTTATGCCAAGGCATAAAGCGGTTGCCTTTCAGCCACAGAGATGAGCTTTCATAGAACGAGACTCGCTTCTGTGAAGGCGGCGCTTGCAGATTCCGTGGAGCCGGGGTGTCTGCAGGAAGGAGACGGGAAATGAGGACGCGTCCTAAACCATTTTCCGGCGTCTGTTTACGGAATTACCGCGCTACTGCTTGTGAGCAATCAGAGTGGCTCCTCGACGTGAGGGCCTTTTTGCCATTCTGGCCAAGCGTGCTCGCTGGGAAACGTGGCCGGAAACCTAATAACCGCTCAGGGGCTGACGGCGTCAGAGGTCAGTGCTACCGGTCTTCCTCCGTACAGCACCGCTGCTAGCCATTCACACACATGAACGCACGCACTCACACACGCATAGACTCTAGCTCTCTCATTCTCTTTCCGTTCCTCTCTCTCTCTCTCTCTCTCTCTCTCTCTCTATCACTATCTACTTCACTCTCCCTCCCCTCCCTCTCTTCTTCAGCCTCACCCCTTCTCTCTCCCTCTCCTTGACGCTCTCCTCTTCTCTCTTCCTTTCCTTCTGTCCCTCTCCCTTCTTTCTCATTCCCTGTCTTACTCGTTTTTCTATTTTCCACACCCCCTGTCATTTTTTGTGTCTGTGGTGTGTGTGTGTGTGTGTGCGTGTGTGTGTGAGAGGGGGGGGGGTGTTTGGGAGTGAGATCGATATTGTCTTGATGGAAGATACTACTGTTTTTGTAACTACCTGAACAAATTTTTATTAATAGGCACTGAATACGACTTCCCCCATGAACCATGGACCTTGCCGTTGGTGGGGAGGCTTGCGTGCTTCGGCGATACAGATGGCCGTACCGTAGGTGCAACCACAACGGAGGGGTATCTGTTGAGAGCCCAGACAAACATGTGGTTCCTTTTCAGTAGTTGCAGGGGCAACAGTCTGGATGATTGACTGATCTGGCCTTGTAACATTAACCGAAACGGCCTTGCTGTGCTGGTACTGCGAACGGCTGAAAGCAAGGGGAAACTACAGCCGTAATTTTTCCCGAGGACATGCAGCTTTACTGTATGATTAAATGATGATGGCGTCCCCTTGGGTAAAATATTCCGGAGGTAAAATAGTCCCCCATTCGGATCTCCGGGCGGGGACTACTGCAGAGGACGTCGTTATCAGGAGAAAGAAAACTGGCATTCTACGGATCGGAGCGTGGAATGTCAGATCCCTTAATCGGGTAGGTAGGTTAGAAAATTTAAAAAGGGAAATGGATAGGTTAAAGTTAGATATAGTGGGAATTAGTGAAGTTCGGTGGCAGGAGGAACAAAACTTTTGGTCAGGAGATTACAGATTTATAAATACAAAATCAAATAGGGGTAATGCAGGAGTAGGTTTAATAATGAATAAAAAAATAGGAGTGCTGGTTAGCTACTACAAACAGCATAGTGAACGCATTATTGTGGCCAAGATAGACACAAAGCCCATGCCTACTACAGTAGTACAAGTTTATATGCCAACTAGCTCTGCAGATGATGGAGAAATTGATGAAATGTATGATGAGATAAAAGAAATTATTCAGGTAGTGAAGGGAGACGAAAATTTAATAGTCATGGGTGACTGGAATTCGTCAGTAGGAAAAGGGAGAGAAGGAAACATGGTAGGTGAATATAGATTGGGGGGAAGAAATGAAAGAGGAAGCCGCCTTGTAGAATTTTGCACAGAGCATAACTTAATCATAGCTAACACTTGGTTCAAGAATCATAAAAGAAGGTTGTATACCTGGAAGAATCCTGGAGATACTAAAAGGTATCAGATAGATTATATAATGGTAAGACAGAGATTTAGGAACCAGGTTTTAAATTGTAAGACATTTCCAGGGGCAGATGTGGATTCCGACCACAATCTATTGGTTATGAACTGCAGATTGAAACTGAAGAAACTGCAAATAGGTGGGAATTTAAGGAGATGGGACGTGGATAAACTGAAAGAACCAGAGGTTATAGAGAGTTTCAGGGAGAGCATAAGGGAACAATTGACAGGAATGAGGGAAAGAAATACAGTAGAAGAAGAATGGGTAGCTCTGAGGGATGAAGTAGTGAAGGCAGCAGAGGATCAAGTAGGTAAAAAGACGAGGGCTAATAGAAATCCTTGGGTAACAGAAGAAATATTGAATTTAATTGATGAAAGGAGCAAATATAAAAATGCAGTAAATGAAGCAGGCAAAAAGGAATACAAACGTCTCAAAAATGAGATCGACAGGAAGTGCAAAATGGCTAAGCAGGGATGGCTAGAGGACAAATGTAAGGATGTAGACGCTTGTCTCACTAAGCGTAAGATAGATACTGCCTACAGGAAAATTAAAGAGACCTTTGGAGAGAAGAGAACCACTTGTATGAATATCAAGAGCTCAGATGGCAATCCAGTTCCAAGCAAAGAAGGGAAGGCAGAAAGGTGGAAGGAGTATATAGAGGGTTTATACAAGGGCGATGTACTTCAGGACAATATTATGGAAATGAAAGAGGATGTAGATGTAGATGAAATGGGAGATAAGATACTGCGTGAAGAGTTTGACAGAGCACTGAAAGTCTTGAGTCGAAACAAGGCCCCGGGAGTAGACAACATTCCATTAGAACTACGGATGGCCTTGGGGGAGCCAGTCTTGGCAAAACTCTACCATCTGGTGAGCAAGATGTATGAGACAGGCGAAATACCCACAGACTTCAAGAAGAATATAATAATTCCAATCCCAAAGAAAACAGGTGTTGACAGATGTGAAAATTACCGAACTATCAGCTGCAAAATTCTAACGCGAATTCTTTACAGACGAATGGAAAAACTGGTAGAAGCGGATCTCGGGGAAGGTCAGTTTGGATTCCGTAGAAATGTTAGAACACGTGAGGCAATACTAACCTTACGACTTATCTTAGAAGAAAGATTAAGAAAAGGCAAACCTACGTTTCTAGCATTTGTAGACTTAGAGAAAGCTTTTGACAACGTTAACTGGAATACTCTCTTTCAAATTCTAAAGGTGGCAGGGGTAAAATACAGGGAGCGAAAGGCTATTTACAATTTGTACAGAAACCAGATGGCAGTCATACGAGTCGAGGGGTATGAAAGGGAAGCAGTGGTTGGAAAGGGAGTGAGACAGGGTTGTAGCCTCTCCCCGATGTTATTCAATCTGTATATTGAGCAAGCAGTAAAGGAAACAAAAGAAGAATTCGGAGTAGGTATTATAATTCATGGAGAAGAAGTAAAAACTTTGAGGTTCGCCGATGACATTGTAATTCTGTCAGAGACAGCAAAGGACTTGGAAGAGCGGTTGAACGGAATGTACAGTGTCTTGAAAGGAGGATATAAGATGAACATCAACAAAAGCAAAACGAGGATAATGGAATGTACTCAAATTAAATCGGGTGATGCAGAGGGGATTAGATTACGAAATGAGACACACAAAGTAGTAAAGGAGTCTTGCTATTTAGGGAGTAAAATAACTGATGAGGTCGAAGTAGAGAGGATATAGAATGTAGACTGGCAATGGCAAGGAAATCGTTTCTGAAGAAGAGAAATTTGTTAACATCGAGTATAGATTTAAGTGTCCGGAAGTCGTTTCTGAAAGTATTTGTATGGAGTTTAGCCATGTATGGAATTGAAACATGGACGATAAGTAGTTTGGACAAGAAGAGAATAGAAGCTTTCGAAATGTGGTGCTACAGAAGAATGCTGAAGATAAGGTGGGTAGATCACGTAACTAATGAGGAGGTATCGAATAGGATTGGGGAGAAGAGAAGATTGTGGCACAACTTGACTAGAAGAAGGGATCGGTTGGTAGGACATGTTTTGAGGCATCAAGGGATCACAAATTTAGGATTGGAGGGCAGCGTGGAGGGTAAAAATCGTAGAGGGAGACCAAGAGATCAATACACTGAGCAGATTCAGAAGGATGTAGGTTGCAGTAGGTACTGGGAGATGAAGAAGCTTGCACAGGATAGAGTAGCATTGAGAGCTGCATCAAACCAGACTCAGGACTGAAGACCACAACAACAACAACAACTGAATACGAGTTAGACTATGATAGACACAGTCATTCTAAAAATGGTGGTAAACACCTAAGAGTCATTTTTCAACGATTCGTCTACATAAGCAGGGTGCTCACGTTGTTTTTGGCCTTGGGCGTCTTGTTTGGAAGGGCTAGATGCGCCAAGCGGTGTTTGCAATTGCGAAAAGCAGTCAGGGGGCAGAGGAAGACCGGGTAGTGTGCAGAAGTGTTGTCGACGTTCGGAGAAGTGAATTTAAAACTGTGCGTAATTGTGCGTCGAACCATTTATAAAGTGGTGTGTCTGTTGCTTACACACTGAATTGAAAGGAAATTAAATGATGCTACTTCGCTGATGGCCAGGATTCTCCACCTGAAGAAGTTCGGCCGCCGACTTACAAGACTTTTCAGTTGAAGCCACAGAGGCTGTCTTGCGTGTCGATGCTGATGAAATGATGATGAAGACAACACATCACCCAGTCCCCGACCGAAGAAAATCTCCGACCCATCAGGGACTCGAATCTGGACCCGCTGCATGGCTGTCAGACGCACCAACTACTCAGCGGAGAGTAGGGACGCTTACACATTCATAGCCGTCGAAATTAACTTGTTACAGATGCAAGAATATCCGACATATAAAGCATGAAAGTTTTGAGCCACTGCTGCATTTGGAATAAAGGATCTTTGGAAGACGTCATGGTGAACCATACTAATTAGTTTTCCCAGAGACGTGGTGAAAATGTGTGGAATTGGTTGCCATCACTAATGACTACAGCACACCAATAACAAGACAAAAAGTTTATTACACTTTTTGGGTTAAACATGGTCATGTAGTGTCAGTCACCTCAGTGCAAGTATTGAGCATTGCTTTTTGTAAAAGTATCAATTTCATGTTCACAGTAGTTCTACATTTCACTTTGTGTAATGAAATATCATTTTCCTATTTCCTTTTTTAAGTTTTTAATTAATTTTTTTTCAAAATTACAATTTCATAAATCGTACTTAAGTAACAAGAGAATATCTCTAAGTCGTATAAATAACTAAGTGCTTACAATATATTTAAGCCAAAACAGAGTGTTTTTTCTTGCTGACGTTAATTTCCTTTAAAATAATTCTCAAGCTGAGATAAATGATTTTTAAAAATCATTTAGTCACAGATTAAAATAAGACAGCCAAAGTGTTACGTAAGAAATAGTGATTGTAACCATCCAGTTTTGAATAATTGTAATGGTAAAGGAAATACTGGTTCTAAGTTTTTCGGTAAATTTCAGAAGCAATGAACAAAATTAGCTCGTTGGTGACCTATTTTCATTGTTTAGTGTTTATTTAAAAGGGATTGTCATAATGTGACTTATTTCAAATGATAACGGTATTAGGAAGCGCTAAAATACAGTGTACGTGTGTTACGTATGCGATCGAACCCATGTATCCATTCACCACTTTGAGGTATGATACTCGATAGCCTTCAAAAAGTACTTTCAGTTTAATTTACGCACTTATGGCAAGCGTAAGATTTACGATTGTCTCGCAGGTGAGGTCACACGCCCCCTGCCAGGCACTTAAAGTGCGATTCGCAGAGCATCCCTGCAGATGTAGGTGTAGGTGGCGCGCACGGACGGTTCAGAAGCCGTTTTCGAGCGAAACAATTGAAAATAGAGAACTGTGTCTCACCTAACTCTTTATAGAGGTTTTGGTTACTCGTGGTATTTACCTGTGACATAAGTTGTTTAAACAAATATTATAAAGGGTTACCGAGTGTAGCGTAGCAGTAGTTCAGTAACTGTTGCTTTCTAGAGGTTCGGTTACATGCGATTTGTTGCAAAAGATAGTGACAAACTGGCAATACAGTACGTGTAGTTGCGCGAGTTCGACTACAGAAAGCCATACTTCGGTATTTAATTTGATGTGGCTCAATAACGCGGTGTATATCTTTCAAGTAGATGCCACGACTGCAGCTTGTGTGTCCGTACTCCACCACAGCCATCCAGTCGGGGAAAGTGGACCCACATTTTAAAGCAGAAGCCGAACCACGTGTCGTTTCTGGTGACTCCTCACATCGTTGAGAGATGAAGGCTGGAATAAACCCACACTGAAAATTCCCATGGTGCGACCAGCGTTTAGTCTCCCTGCCTCTCGGTTTGCCGGTATGTGCTTTACCTCTAGACAACCGGGCACGGCTAACTCCCTGTAACGCTAATATTTTTTCCTTGTCGAGAGAAATCGATTGGGGTTCACACAGCCAGATGAGGGCAGTTGAGTTAGTATTTGAATAAGGAATAGCGGGTCCAATGTCTGAAACACAGGCGATAGTGGCTTGCTCATCTAATTTCCCATCCAAATGACGCTGTGTGGCAGATGACACAGCGGCGCATGGTCTTCTAGGCCGGATAGCGGAGAAACATTTCAGAATGACTGGTATAATTCAAGATATAATGTTTTCTATCTTTACATACGTTCTGGCAAACCATTGTCGAGCGTTATGGCCTTATGAGAGTTAAAGAAGGAAGATAAATGATGGTTTCACGCTCTTCGTGGTTGAGATCATTAAAGATACAGCGCTAGCCTCGTTAGACACGGGATAGAACTGACTGTGACCTTTTCACAGAGGTAATCGGTGTTTCTACACACAGTTTTGATTCATCACGAAAAACTCAAAACAGGTTGGCCGAATGAAGATTTACACCCCATTGCTCAGAATGCAATGCCAGTCTCGAACAACACCTCACTCAGGATGACGCTAAATGTCTCTAGAACTTGGTCAGGGGTCTCCAGATCTGTCTAACGAATCCACGAACTTCAAAGGAAGATACCGTCAACTTGCAGAACTCCCGTATCGTTAAGAAGACTGTTGCTCCTGCATACATAAAGTTATTAGGTAGTCTTAACTGCCGCGGTTAGTTCCGTTCATATGTAGGAGTCGAAGTTCATCATGAAATGAAAATTATTGCTGCAGTCAGTGATGTGCAGTAAATGTGATACACGAAACGGTTTACTAGTTATTTACTAATTATGCAGCATATGTAACTTTATCTTTCATAGCTACTGCTGCATTCAGGAAAATAAAGAAGGAAAACTAGTACGCGCTTGTCTTGGAGCCTATTTACACCGCTGTTCACACAGCTCTGGAAGGAAGCTTTAAAATGACGCTGGCTGCGTAAAAATCGCAATTAATTACAGAGTAACAGATGAAACATTAGCTTTGAAGTGATTCTTGAGTTTCTCCCGGCGTATTTGATAATCAAAATATCCACGGGTGTACTGCCGGTCTACAGTGTCCAACGAGCACAATATTTCGGCGATCATACATGTCGCCATCATCAGGTGAACTGACGGACTGAGCTCCTGTGAACGTGCCGGCACGGAGATCCGTACACTATGGCTGCTCAGGTGGAACTGGGTTCGGTCGCGGCGGCGGCGGATTTAAACGCACACTGACGCACACTGATCTGTATTTGCACGCAGACAGCTGCCACCACCCTTCACAGAGGAATGGGGTACTTAAAACTCTAGTTCATAGGGCGCGCACTATCTCTGACGCAGAGAGTCTACCCCAGGAATTGGAACATCTGAGAACTGTATTTCGAAAAAATGGGTACTCAGAGTGGCAGATTCAACGTGCTCTCCGCCCAACCACTACAGCACAACCTGTGGATATGGATGAAATCACGAGGGAGGAGGTAGGCACTGCGTTTATCCCATATACAGGCGCACTCTCGGGAAAGATCGCCCGCATTTTGAAGAAACACCGGGTCGGAACGGTGTTTTGTCCTCCGAATAAAACTCGTGCACTGGTGGGGAGCGCCAAAGATGACCTCAGTTTGAGGAAGGCCGGCGTGTACCAGATTCCGTGTCAATGTGGCAAGTCGTATATTGGTCAGACGATGCGTACCGTCGAGGATCGATGCCGTGAACACTAGAGGCACACTCGACTGACGTATCCGAGCAAGTCGGCGGTCGCTGAACATTGTTTGTCGGAAAATCACGCTATGGAGTATGAACGCACGAGGATTCTGGTACAGACGTCGAGATACTGGGACAGCGGTGTTAGAGAGGCCATCGAAATTCGCACCAATGACGACCTCATAAATCGTGACTGTGGCTATAATCTTAGCAAGGCTTGGGAACCAGCGATTGGGTTAATCAAGAGTAAATCGAGCAAATGTATAGTTGTGACGACCACGGCGGACGGAGCCATCACACCGACGTCATCTCAGACGCCGTCGCAATCTGTTCCACCGCGCGACCGTGGCGCGGGGCGCGGACGGCGGAGTGAGCGCGCCGCGGGCGGAGGGTATTTAAATCCGCCGCCGCCGCGACCGAACCCAGTTCCACCTGAGCAGCCATAGTGTACGGATCTCCGTGCCGGCACGTTCACAGGAGCTCAGTCCGTCAGTTCACCTGATGATGGCGACATGTATGATCTCCGAAATATTGTGCTCGTTGGACACTGTAGACCGGCAGTACACCCGTGGATATTTTGATTATTAGCTTTGAAGTTGGAGCTAAATACCGAATAATTTAGGAACATCCAACACTGTGCACAAAAATGTATTGCTACTGACAAACCTTGTCCCATTACTATGACTTCCCAATGAAGTCGCGAAACAGGACATGGATGTCTGAGCATTAGAGCGCCTTTTTTTTTTTTTTTTGCTTTACGAAAATACGTTGAATAAGTGGACTGTCTTACACGAAGCAGATAAAACGGTATGTGGGATAAAATCAGCCTGAAAGAACAGACTCAGGCAGCAAATATTGGTATCCAAATGTGAACATAATTATTTAGTCTGAACCGATATGAGTTCGCCTGGTTTCTACAGCAGAAAAATTATACAAATTGTCTATTTCGTACAGATAGTTACCTTCTCCTTGAATGCGTTGAAACGTGTAGGCCTAACCAGTTACCGCAGAATTCAGAAAGAGCCTCGTTTTATAAAAGTAACAAAAGCATTGACTGTAGCGGTAGCTGTTTCATCAACACCAGAATGGTAACATTGAAATCTTCTGGTTCTGAACCAAGTCGTGGCGTAGTGTTTGTGCACTGTTTCATTTTTGTCGCATTGTCGGGTTCATGTCCAGTCCCTGACGTCCCCTGGACAGCAGACTCCTCTGCCGAGGGCCCAACGGGTGGGGGACAACAGCCGAACTCCTGAAGAAACGTCGCGGCCAGTGCTGATGGGAGGCCTCCAGCGGGACGTCGAATCCTGGCCCTTCCAGTCTATTCCACCCGCCGCTTTCACATCGAAGCGTTCCTGACGTGTTTTTGCTAACGCCACATCCCATGCGGAGCTCAGATCGAAACCTCAGATCGGTTAACTAAATTGTCATATGCCCATTTCCGTTGCCTCATTTATGACCGGATTCCAGAACCTGCTGGCGTAGCACAGCACCTTCATTTGTTCAAAAACAAATATGTGCCCTCCTTTGGTACTACGCTCTGCCACTACAGGCTTGTCGGTTTGGGTGAGACAGACCCTACTCACATGACCTGAACAGCGCTACCAGATGCTTCGCTCCATTGGACCGATGTACGAAACGTGAATGCCGTCCTCCGACCGATAGTGCAACCATATTTGCAACATATTGGTGAGGTATTCGTCTTCATGGACTACAATTCGCAGCCCCATCGTGCACATCTTGTGAATGAATTCCTTCAGGACAACGACATCGCTCGACTAGAGTGGCCAGCATGTTCTCCAGACATGAACCCTATCGAACATGCCTGAGATGGATTGAAATGGGCTGTTCATGGAAGACGTGACCAACCAACCACTCTGAGGGAACTACGACGAATCGCCGTTGAGGAGTGGGACAATCTGGACCAACAGTGCCTTGATAAACTTGACGATAGTACGCCACGAAAAATACGGGCATGCCTCAATGCAAGAGGACGTGCTACTGGGTATTACAGGTACCGGTGTGTACAGCAATCTGGACCACCACCACTGAGGGTCTCACTGTATGGTGGTACAACATGCAATGTGTGGTTTTGATGAGCAACAAAAAGGGCGGAAATGATGTTTATGTTCATCTGCATTCCAATTTCCTATGCAGGTTCTGGAACTCGCTGAACCGAGATGATGCTAAACGTTTTTTGATGTGTTTATTAATAAAATTATCTTGACGACTACACAAGGAACAGACATTCATACGTACATAAATAAATTATGCTAGTACTAATAATGGACCGTATTTTTTACGTAAAACTTCGGGACGATAGTGATTCGCCTATCTTAAGATGCTCTGTATATCGGTTCGCTAAGGCACTCACACAGTCTGCACTATTAAAAGTTCGACCTTTCAGTTTCTTATGTTTTCTTGTGTGGTTTCTTATGCTGCCGCTTCTTTCACAATTAGTTAGTGATAAGGAAGACGAATCGGACATCAACACTGTTAAGCCTTCAAGTCTTCTTGGCTTATAACTGACTTTTAGTAGTATTAGGTGATAAATACATCCACAAACGCTTGTACGAGTATATTAACATTGCATGTGAATTACACAAAATGGTGCTTCCTTCTATTCTAAAAATCAAGAGGGTTGTACAGCTCATACTTTGCAGAACAAAGCGAGAGACCATCTCCAAGAAGAGAATAACAAAGCAGGATCGTGAAACTTCATAGTTTTCTTTTACATCAACGATTTTCTCGCAGCTTCAATGAGTATACTATTGCAGTTAAGTTTCTATAATAAATACGTACTTAATTTTGCCAAATTTTCCTTCTATTAAATTTTTCAGACCTGTAAGAAATATCAGAAGTATGTATATACGCAGGTTGGTCATCGAAAAGAAAATACACTGTTGAGACGAAGTATTATGACCACATACCCAACAGCGTGTTGTTCCAATTTGGGTAAAAGCACCGATTCTGAGAGGCGTGGTTTCTCAAGTTGTTGGTAGATTTCTGGAGGTACGTGACTCCAGATTTCTACGCAGAAGTTACGCAATTCCCGTAAATTACGGAACAGTGGTTTGTGGGCTCGGGGCTGGCACCCTATTACGCCTCAGACGTCTTCCATCGGGTTCATATAATGTGAAAGGTTTGCTAGATATTTACGCGAGTTCACTGTCATGGTCACCGAAACACTATGACAATATTCTGGGTGTTTTACCAAAGAAAAATCACCAATTACTCGTATGTTTTCAGAAGTTATTTTATTTATACGACCAGTTTTTGCTTCGCATTAATGCCATCCTCAGGCCCCAATGTACTCCATGCATAGGGTGTGAGATACATCGATACTTGTATAATTGGAGCTATCAATACCTAAATTCCACGAATTCGTTTTCTGAGTGTTTCCTTTAAAGACTTGATAATTGATTAGCTGTCAAATCATCGAAGACAACACTCCAAAGAACGAATGCACGCAATACAGATATTGATGGATCCTAGTTATGCAAGTACCTATATCTGAGTGTCTATAAATGGAGAGCATAGGACCTGAAGATGGTATTAATGAGCTGCCGAAACTGGTTAAATAACTTCTGAAAACATACGGCTGTTTTGCGATTTTTCTTTGGCACATGGTATTTGATCTGCCGCTGTCATGTTTCCCCGGTGGGTCAACAGAGATTCTGGTTTTGTGACACGGACAATTACTTTGCTAGGATATGAAAATGGTGACAGCAGGACTTCATGGATGAAGGGCTAAACTTTTCCACAGTTATCATTGTACCTTCTGTTACTACCATAGGTCGAATGAAAGCCCAGGTAAATGACACCGGCTATATAATACTATCCACACCAGCTAGTGTTCGTGGACTGTGCAGGTTTCGAGCAGCCTTTCGACTAGAGGGCGGCATATCCAGACACATTGACGAGGTGTAACAAGAAATGTGTTTTACCTGAAATGGTGACTCGTTGCCGTTGTCGCTGTATCGGAAATGTGCATATCGTGAGTCAACAACTGTATTGATATTTAAGATAATTCTCATTATTGTTGCAAATTTTTAATTTCAGTCACTCAGGACCATCTTGAGATCAAATTAGTTGCGCGAGTGGTTCTCATCAGAACCGCTTATCACCATTATATGTTGTTCTGAATAGAACTGAGGGTAGCTGACCCAACTACGTAAAACTCAGGATGATAGTAAGTATTCGAAACATGTATATAGTCAAAAAATGGCTCTAAGCGCTAAGGGACAACATCTGAGGTCATCAGTCCCCTATAGTTAGAACTACTTAAACCGAGCTAACCCAGGGACATCACACACATCCACGCCCGAGGCAGGATTCGAACCTGCTACCGTAGCAGCAGCGCGGTTCCGAACTGAAGCACCTAGAACCTCTCGGCCACAGCGGTCGGCTTGTGTGTAATCCAATTAAAAATGTGCAGCTGAGACTGTACAGTAAATGTCTGTACAACAAACAGCCGCGGGCGACTCAGCGGACTCCGTTTACAGCGCTACGTTGAGGAGTAGGCTACGAAAAACTGCATGCAGGTATTCTCATCCAGCGAATGACTGTTTAAAGACAGGATTTATGGACTACGGCAGCAAGTGTCATAGTGTGGTTGTTGCTCAGCGATTTCTGTCTGGTGTGAGCTGTCTTTACGTCACACAGTGAGGTATTAGGGACACAGACTCTTCACTAAGTTTAGCTCCGCGCTCGCATTAATGCGGAGAGTAACTTGGTCTAAGCTGGCGGCAACAGCTGCAAATAGTTGCGGCACGGGCCGATCCCCGGGTATGAGCATAACACACACGTCAGACGGTGGGAGCAACACACCGACAGGAGCTAAGTCTCGAGGAGGGAGGCTATGCCGCAACAATCAAACATGGAGAGGAAACTAACAGAAACTGTTGACGATATTCTCGCAGGCTTCCAAGCTGAATTAAAACACAAAAGGGTATCCTCAACAATCACAGCAACTGTCGCTTTTCCTGGGTCAGGCTAAACATCGCAGGTAACAACAAGAAACTAAGGGTGGAAAACGGTATACTAAGAAAGGAACTTACGGTCGCCAATGCGCCTGATGCATCATTCAGAATTGCCGAACTAAGAGCGGAAGTCAAGGCACTCAAGGAAAAGAATTACAAACTCAGAACGGAAATGCCAAATGTCCCAACGTCTGCTCCTAGTGTCAAGACACAGAAAAACTAAATGGTTAGTAAAATTGAGAAAGTAAACGCAAACAAAATAAGTGTTCCCTTTTTTAAGGTAACCAGCAATTACGACGCTAGGGCGGTACGAGATACATTGACCAAAACGATTAACCCACGTCAGGGCAGAATCGAAATTAAGGTCAGATCAACAACAAACACAGTGATTATCGAAACAGACGAAGACGGATGCCCTGAAAATCGTAGAGAAATCTTCGCAGCTAAAGGCCATCAAATGCGAAGAGGCCCGAGAAAACAGACCACTAATGGCCCTATACAACATCCCCACGTCCATTTCGGACAAGAATTTCAAGAAGGAACAGTAGGAGATTAAGCTCGGTGAGGACATCACCAGAGAAAATTTTTACGAAGAAGTGAAGCTTAAGTTTAAAATAGGAGCGAAAAACAAGCTACGATGAACAACATTGTTGAGAATAGCCCTCGAATATAGTATGTCCTCATGTGAAGAGAAAGGGTATACATAGATTTCGAAGCACGTAGAATAAAAAAACCCTCATAATAGTGCAGGATTGCTACACTTGCCATGACTTAGGCCACTCAGTTAAGTGCTGTAGGCGAGACCTAGCAGTCTGCTACAAATGCGCCAAACCGGGACACATCCAGACCGATTGTACTGAAAAGGTGGTCAGTTGCAGTCCATGTATATACAGAAACCGTGTTTGCAGCAAAGCGGGCGGTCTAGAATGCCCGACATACGTACAGACAGTTACTTGAAAACTGATCGCTAACACAGACTAGAGTTATGAAAACTGTGTCTACTAAGACCACGACATGTCAACAGAATGTTCATTCCACATATCTCGACAATAAATACGAAGACATTCATCGCCGGAAACTCGAGTCTCCAGCTATCAGGGCGAGGTCATGCCGTCGCGCAGTTGCATGGCGGCAACAAATAGGTTTCCTACGTGAGACGTTGGATGACACTGAACTCTTCCCGTCATTGGTTGCCAGCAGCGTGGTTCAGTGTCATCATTTACAGACAACGGAACACATCAACCTACAGTGCATGCAAGGTCCCATGGACTATGAGGTAGCCAGGCACCTAAAACGTGAAATGTACCAATGGGCTACCGTGCAGACAAGCTTATTGTTATGAATAGAAGAACTACAAATACAATTAGTTAGTAATGCTTGTGGAAAGTGTCGACATCACAAACAATAACAGCACGAAATTAATGATGACATGTGCAACAACAGCTACACAGCTCACGAAACTTGCACTGACACCCGAGGATACACATAAAATACAGACATAGGAAAACGCACCGTGACCGAACACAAACATGAAGCACCGAAACACAACAGAATACACAACACCGAGAAGTGCAAAACCTACATCAAACCAGTGACGTTCGTCTCACGCGGGTTCACAAACACAGATGACAAAGCACCCAATATCAACACACGATGATGAACAGCATCGAAGGAAGAAAAGTGGCCGGCCGTGGTGGCCGAGCGGTTCTAGGCGCTTCAGCCCGGAACCGCGTGACTGCACGGTCGCAGGTTCGAATCCTGCCTCGGGCATGGATGTGTATGATGTCCTTAGGTTAGTTAGGTTTAAGTAGTTCTAAGTTCTAGGGGACTGATGACCTCAGAAGTTAATTCCCATAGTGCTCAGAGCCATTTGAAGAAAAGTGAAAACTTGAGAACTCCAAAAGAACACAAACAAACAGACAACCCAGTGCAACTTCAATCACATAAGCTTGAGCGTAAACAAGAACACGACACAAAACAGGAAATACAGTCACCCACAACACACTCGCAGCCCGAGCAGACAGCGAGAGAACGATCAGACCCAGACAAAGAACACAGAACTTAGAAAACAGACAACATTTTAAGGCTGGAAGAAACTATACGCCTTTCGAGGCTAGAAAACAGAGACACCCTCCAAACAGCATAGCGACTTGTGACCAGAATTGGAAACTCAAAAGGTGCCACAATCTGCTGTCCCACGACCGAGGAGACACATGGACTTCTGCTGGAATCAGCTATGTATCGACAGACATCAAAGAACTAACTGCACTACTACACAAAGCCTGCACCAGAAGTGGCGAAAACCTCATTCTATAAATGCATACAAAGACCTTGGTTCAAATGGCTCTGAGCACTACGGGACTTAACATCTATGGTCCCCTAGAACTTAGAACTACTTAAAACTAACTAACCTAAGGACATCACACAACACCCAGTCATCACGAGGCAGAGAAAATCCCTGACCCCGTCGGGAATCGAACCCGGGAACCCGGGCGTGGGAAGCGAGAACGCTACCGCACGAACACGAGCTGCGGACTACAAAGACCTTGCGAGTGCCCATGGACGAGTATACTTCGATTACAATGAACAGGGATATAAATGTTTTTTATAAACAAGACATTCATGAAACACTTATAACTCAGTGGAAACAACCAGATACTAGTTAGTATGGAGTTACCTAAACTAGTGGATGGAGTGCAAGCGGACGTGGCCTGCTTGCGGGAACCATGGAACAAGAACGGCAAATTTTTAGGTTTTGATCACAAACAAACCGTCCTAACAGTTACAAACAATGCGATCATTTTCACTAATCGAAACTTTACAATTACACAGAGAGCTGATGTACAGGGTGTTTCAAAATTGACCGGTATATTTGAAACGGCAATAAAAACTAAACGAGCAGCGACAGAAATACACCGTTGGTTGCAATATGCTTGGGACAACAGTACATTTTCAGGCGGACAAACTTTCGAAATTACAGTAGTTACAATTTTCAACAACAGATGGCGCTGCAAGTGATGTGAAAGATATCGACGACAACGCAGTCTGTGGGTGCGCCATTCTGTACGTCGTCTTTCTGCTGTAAGCGTGTGCTGTTCACAACGTGCAAGTGTGCTGTGGACAACATGGTTTATTCCTTAGAACAGAGGATTTTTCTGGTGTTGGAATTCCACCGCCTAGAACACAGTGTTGTTGCAACAAGACGAAGTTTTCAACGGAGGTATAATGTAACCAAAGGACCGAAAAGCGATACAATAAAGGATCTGTTTGAAAAATTTCAACGGACTGGGAACGTGACGGATGAACGTGCTGGAAAGGTAGGGCGACCGCGTACGGCAACCACAGAGGGCAACGCGCAGCTAGTGCAGCAGGTTATCCAACAGCGGCCTCGGGTTTCCGTTCGCCGTGTTGCAGCTGCGGTCCAAATGACGCCAACGTCCACGTATCGTCTCATGTGCCAGAGTTTACACCTCTATCCATACAAAATTCAAACGCGGCAACCCCTCAGCGCCGCTACCATTGCTGCACGAGAGACATTCGCTAACGATATAGTGCACAGGCTTGATGACGGCGATTTGCATGTGGGCAGCATTTGGTTTACTGACGAAGCTTATTTTTACCTGGACGGCTTCGTCAATAAACAGAACTGGCGCATATGGGGAACCGAAAAGCCCCATGTTGCAGTCCCATCGTCCCTGCATCCTCAAAAAGTACTGGTCTGCGCCGCCATTTCTTCCAAAGGAATCATTGGCCCATTTTTCAGATCCGAAACGATTACTGCATCACGCTATCTGGACATTCTTCGTGAATTTGTGGCGGTACAAACTGCCTTAGACGACACTGCGAACACCTCGTGGTTTATGCAAAATGGTGCCCGGCCACATCGCACGGCCGACGTCTTTAATTTCCTGAATGAATATTTCGATGATCGTGTGATTGCTTTGGGCTATCCGAAACATACAGGAGGCGGCGTGGATTGGTCTCCCTATTCGCCAGACATGAACCTCTGTGACTTCTTTCTGTGGGGACACTTGAAAGACCAGGTGTACCGCCAGAATCCAGAAACAACTGAACAGCTGAAGCAGTACATCTCATCTGCATGTGAAGCCATTCCGCCAGACACGTTGTCAAAGGTTTCGGGTAATTTCATTCAGAGACTACGCCATATTATTCCTACGCATGGTGGATATGTGGAAAATATCGTACTATAGAGTTTTCCAGACCGCAGCGCCATCTGTTGTTGACAATTGTAACTACTGTAATTTCGAAAGTTTGTCTGCCTGAAAATGTACTGTTGTCCCAAGCATATTGCAACAAACGGTGTATTTCTATCGCTGCTCCTTTAGTTTGTATTGCCGTTTCAAATATACCGGTCATTTTTGAAACACCCTGTATGTACCTCGCTACAGTGAAAGCAGTGCACGATAGCAAGAAGTGGATTATCGCGTCGTTATACGCGCTGTACTCGCACGGCATTAAACCGTATCTCAGTTACATCAGATACGTTGCAGAATATGCCAGTAACAGAAACTTACTAATATCTGCAGAAATAAATGATAGTTTGACTTTACGGCACTCTGAAACAACGGACGACCGGGGACACCCGAATC
This sequence comes from Schistocerca nitens, assembly GCF_023898315.1. Lineage (NCBI taxonomy): Eukaryota > Metazoa > Arthropoda > Insecta > Orthoptera > Acrididae > Schistocerca > Schistocerca nitens. Next base: position 788,828,128 of record NC_064615.1, on the reverse strand, counting down.
AGCCACTCAGCTATGCAGCGCCATCGGGAGCCAGCAGCAGGACTGACATAACAATTGCAAACGCAAATGCACTGCCATCTGTAGCAGTGTGGGAGGTCTGGGGTTGCGCCACTCACAGCGACCACAACGTTATCGTCATGAACACAGACATACACACCTACAAAGGACAGGCGTCGGCGATTGCTATTTCATAAGGCCGACTCGGTGGAAGTAAGACAGATGATTGAGGCCTTCCCCCAAAATGCAGTTGAGGGGTCAGTGGATTATAAAGCACATAGTTTGACTGTATTACTACAAAAAGTGCAAAGAGCTGCAATGCCGACAGCTGATATAGGGCGAAAGCTAAACATACCGTGGGCTAGAAAACTAGCAATGTTGCGCCTGTGTTCTTCTTATATAATATACTTAGCAACTCACATACCAGAAACTCAGCCGGGCAGCATTAAATCTCGCGAGAGGCAGGGCTGCTCAACAGTGCATGTCTCCAGTGGAAAGCATTACCAGGAAAGAATAGAGATTGACACATTATGTTCCGAGTAAAGTTGAAATGTATGTATCGTCTCGTAGTGTGACCCTCGGTATTTTTTGTGAATACGAAACCTGGGGCCCCAAACCCTCCCCCCCCCCCCCAAAAAAAAAAAAAATAGACTTCCATTAAAAAATCCGGGCATTTCTCAGAAATTAATTATAGACACAACTAGAGACATATTCCTGGCTGCTTACTACTGCCGACCAACTACTCAGCACAAGGCATTAGCAAACTCTCAAAAGACGCAGCTGAACAACTACCTTCATTCGAGTCTGATGTGCCTCCCACAGCGTCCTGCGGCACCTTAGCCCCAGCGAATGCAGTTGCCGCGCGAATGTCCGCCTTATGGGTTGCTGTATTTTATTTAAATTGCGGTATTACCATTTTGTTAGTACATTTGCAAGCCTCCCTGTTATTGACAGTTACGTAGTCACCTAAGGCTAGTGTGATGGCCATCTTGCAGTCAGGATGTCCAGTATGGGTGACATCAGGGAGTGAGTGAACCCAGGTCCTTGGTGTTGGCGACGCCAGAGGATTCTCTCAGACGATAAACAGTTTTATTGACAGCTTATTCTATGAAGCAAAGCCGGCCAGTGGTCATAGTCGTCTATTTATTGTGGCGGCGGTATGTAATGACAGTAGTGCTGGTGGCACTTGGCTAGAGCGGCCTTGCAGAGTCTGCAGTGTCAGCTTCCAATCGAACAGCGTGATTTTACATTTACGTGGGATGTTGTAGAGATCTGACTGACTGATTTGTGTTTATCTAATCCTGACTGCGTAGAGAAGAGTATGAACAAACCATTATAAAAATATAGTTGGATTAGGAATTGTATGTTTAATTTACTGTTCTGTAATTACGAATATAGAACAAACCAATTTTTAAAGTCTGAGCTTTTCCTTAGGATATTATAAAGCATGAAATTCTTCCACAGAGACGAATTCGTTATATCTGAGGACTGCCAAGCGTTTCTCCTTATCGTTCCGTTTTGTGAACGCCTTTTCTACGAAGGGAAATGTGTAGTTGGCAGACCCAGTGGACAACGTCGAGATAGTGTTGGCAGCTGGGGACTTTCCCGTTTCTTGAACAGCTTTTATGTGGAACGAAGTTTACCGCAGACTTACACAACAGTGGAGGTAGCCAGCCACAGATAATTAATGTCTTGCGTTGTGAAAGACGTTAATTATTTGTGCTAACCTTGGCACAAATTATGGAAGAAAGCGATATTTAACATGGTTGCGGTAATAAGTCGTCTTTAGCGAATTGTAGCCTGGATGAAAGACTTTTTCAGGTTAAAATATGAGATTGCAAGAATTTCACCATCCAACTTGAAGAAAGCAAATTAAAGGTAGACACTTTGACGCTTATGATCTGTCCGTTTAGAAAGAGATGTGAAGAATTTGTAGATGTATTTTTGCACCACATTCTCAACCTCACTGCTTCTCACAAGGCAATCTAAAGTCAATTAATTTCGTTAGTTATGCGCAGGAAAAACAGGTTGTGTTAACATAGATGTCCTATGTATTGACAGTTACTGATATCCAGTTCAACATCTTGTTTCAAGTACTTATTACTATTGTGCTTAAGCACTTTCATGAAACTATTATTTACTTTATGGGGAATGAACAACAGCGATTGTAGAAAGTGTGAGGTTTGTTAAAGTAACTAAGTCCAATATACAACTTTGATGAGTCATTTTGTTACACTACTTGCTAAAATTTCATTTGTTTAAATGTAGTTACTTAAATTCCAAAGATTAAATTAACTTCGGTCTAATGACTACTGCTAACTTTACTTTGTCTTTGCGAAGTTTGTGAAGTAATGTTTGAGAAAGAAGTCGTTTAAGATGTTAAATTCATTCTGGTACAAAAAGCTATAATTGCTTTTGTGTAAGTATAAAGTTCTACGTTGAATGAACACTACTTTCAAAATTCTGCCCTCTAGGACGTGGCGACGCTCTTAGCAAGTAGGATTATTGTCTTTCAGGAAGAAACGTTTCAAAGTGAATAACTTGCTGTCGTTGTGCCTTAGTGCGAAACATTAATTATCAGAGCGATAATTGCTGAAAAGCACTTGTAGAAGAAATAGTCTGTCCACTGAATGCTCCGGAAGAAGTACAACAGCTTAATTAATATTCAGATAGTTAAAAACGAGATTAACTCTAGTCAGAGAGTTCCCTGCACTTTAGACCAGTGCTCAAAGTGCTAATTTTTTTGCTAATCCGAAGGTGAACGCTCCGAAAGACAGACAAAGTTGTATCAACGTCATACAGTTTAACAGGAGAGGACAGTCACTCGTAATTAAAGACGATAAGAGAACCCTATAATTACGAGGAGAAAAGAAGCTAAACCGGCCGTGAAAAATCTGGCAGCCGCTTTCGCTGTCAGTCGTCGACAGGTGGCTAGACACACCTTGTGAGACCCGGCACAAGCGCAAAACCTCAATAGCCATCGAAGTGCTAGGGGCTGAGGGTCACGGATCGGCACCAACGGATTATATCCCGCTCAGTGCCAATGAGTATCAGGCCAACTGGAGCTGGCAGACCCATGATGCGTTTATTAGCCGGTGCGATCAGAGGTGGTGCTGATACGGCACCAGAGCATAGGCTGGGTTGGAAGTCAGCGTCGAAGTGGAGGCGCAGCACAGCAGCGTCGGTGAATATGTCAGAAATCCACAGTGGGCTCAGGACACGTCAGGTCTCGCGTCAGCTGGTGAGAGAAATGTCCCCACTCCACGTACCAGTGCAACCGAGCTTCGGTTGGCTTGGAGGCCTATATCCACGGAGTGTTATGCTGTCAGAAATCCGCCTTTTGAAAAGTGCTGTGCCGGGCGTTGCACATGGATCAGCCTAGTGTGCCGTATGCCAGCTTGCAGAATGTAGGGCGCTGAGATAGCACTACAGCTGTGCCTGCCACTGTATTTTCACAACTGGCGGCACACTTGTAGCTGGCTCGAGACGATGCTGCTACACATCTTACAAGGGGAGGCCGCCAATTGTGAAATTCAGATTCGATTCATACTGCGCATAATAAAAGCTCATGGCCAGAGGTATAATGTGGCAAAGCACCAAGATGCACTTCTCAGCCGTTGTCGAGAAAATCGACATTTAAAATAAACCGTTGCCGTGAAATACTCTCTACGATTAATAATTTTCTACAGCGTCGTGGCGCAGCGGTAAGCGCTCGGGTTCGTAATCCGAAGGTCGCCGGATCGAATCTCGCGCCATGCAACCGTTTTTTTTTTAAGTATTTGTCTTTTGTAATTCAAATGTGTGTATACACACACACACACACACACACACACACACACACACACACACATATATATATATATATATATATATATATATATATATATATATATAATTCCCGGCAATCAGTTGCAACAGTTATGCATATAATAAGTTGTTGAAAGTCGTTTGTCGTGGAAAAACTGGCGACTTCGAACATCATTATGTTTTCCGCAAACAAAGTTGTATTTCACAAATATTATTAATTGTCTTCATAATGTTAACCACGTATAATTAACGGAAGACGTAGAAACGATATACCGAAACGAATACGTATAGCGTAAGTCAAACGTTCCAATTAGAATAGAAACCCCACGAACACAAATTTGCTGTGGCAGGTATGAAATATAAACTCCGTTACTCGCTCGTTACACTTGAAGGACAGATATTGAATGGGCCGAAACGAGCCGCCGCATAACAGCGTAGTTGCCTGCTAGCTTCGAAAGAAGGTAGATGCGGTCCCTAGCGCAACTTATAACATCGTCGAAAATCAGTGAGGACGTGAGAGCTTTGGTACACCCTGTTAAACAAACGGAAAAATGGAGGCGGTACAATTGCAGAGCGATCCGCCTTCACCAACATGCATAAGCAATTCATTAATAGTTTATATACACTCCTGGAAACGGAAAAAAGAACACATTGACACCGGTGTGTCAGACCCACCATACTTGCTCCGGACACTGCGAGAGGGCTGTACAAGCAATGATCACACGCACGGCACAGCGGACACACCAGGAACCGCGGTGTTGGCCGTCGAATGGCGCTAGCTGCGCAGCATTTGTGCACCGCCGCCGTCAGTGTCAGCCAGTTTGCCGTGGCATACGGAGCTCCATCGCAGTTTTTAACACTGGTAGCATGCCGCGACAGCGTGGACGTGAACCGTATGTGCAGTTGACGGACTTTGAGCGAGGGCGTATAGTGGGCATGCGGGAGGCCGGGTGGACGTACCGCCGAATTGCTCAACACGTGGGGCGTGAGGTCTCCACAGTACATCGATGTCGTCGCCAGTGGTCGGCGGAAGGTGCACGTGCCCGTCGACCTGGGACCGGACCGCAGCGACGCACGGATGCACGCCAAGACCGTAGGATCCTACGCAGTGCCGTAGGGGACCGCACCGCCACTTCCCAGCAAATTAGGGACACTGTTGCTCCTGGGGTATCGGCGAGGACCATTCGCAACCGTCTCCATGAAGCTGGGCTACGGTCCCGCACACCGTTAGGCCGTCTTCCGCACACGCCCCAACATCGTGCAGCCCGCCTCCAGTGGTGTCGCGACAGGCATGAATGGAGGGACGAATGGAGACGTGTCGTCTTCAGCGATGAGAGCCGCTTCTGCCTTGGTGCCAATGATGGTCGTATGCGTGTTTGGCGCCGTGCAGGTGAGCGCCACAATCAGGACTGCATACGACCGAGGCACACAGGGCCAACACCCGGCATCATGGTGTGGGGAGCGATCTCCTACACTGGCCGTACACCACTGGTGATCGTCGAGGGGACACTGAATAGTGCACGGTACATCCAAACCGTCATCGAACCCATCGTTCTACCATTCCTAGACCGGCAAGGGAACTTGCTGTTCCAACAGGACAATGCACGTCCGCATGTATCCCGTGCCACCCAACGTGCTCTAGAAGGTGTAAGTCAACTACCCTGGCCAGCAAGATCTCCGGATCTGTCCCCCATTGAGCATGTTTGGGACTGGATGAAGAGTCGTCTCACGCGGTCTGCACGTCCAGCACGAACGCTGGTCCAACTGAGGCGCCAGGTGGAAATGGCATGGCAAGCCGTTCCACAGGACTACATCCAGCATCTCTACGATCGTCTCCATGGGAGAATAGCAGCCTGCATTGCTGCAAAAGGTGGATATACTCTGTACTAGTGCCGACATTGTGCATGCTCTGTTGCCTGTGTCTATGTGCCTGTGGTTCTGTCAGTGTGATCATGTGATGTATCTGACCCCAGGAATGTGTCAATAAAGTTTCCCCTTCCTGGGACAATGAATTCACGGTGTTCTTATTTCAATTTCCAGGAGTATATATATATATATATATATATATATATATATATATATATATATATATATATATATATATGTATGTATTTGAATTACAAAAAACTAATAATAAAATAAGTTGCATGGCGCTAGATTCGATCCGACGACCTTCGGATTATGAACCCGAGTGCTTACCGCTGCGCCACGACGCTGTAGAAATTTATTAATCGTAGAGAGTATTTCACCGCAACGGTTTCTTTTAACTGTCGATTTTCTCGACAACGGCTGAGAAGTGCATCTTGGTGCTTTGCCACATTACACCTCTGGCCATGAGCTTTTATTATGCGCAGTATGAATCGAATCTGAATTTCACAATTGGCGGCCTCCCCTTGTTAGCCCTACATTTATATTACTTGTTTTACTTTCTTCTAGAAGTAGTATCCTATCTACACTCAAGTGACAAGTCATGGGATAGCGATATGCACATACACAGATGGCGGTAGTATCGTGTGCGTAAGTTGTATATGTGGGCAGAGAATTGACGGAACCGTCATTTGCAGTCAGCTGTTTCACGCGAAACTATTTTCCTACGTGATTATTGCCGCACGACACGAACTAACAGGCACTGAACGCGGAATGGTAGTCGGAGCTAGACACGTGGGACATTCCATTTCGGAAAAAGTTAGTGAATTCAACATTCCGAGATTCACAGCGTCAAAAGTGTGCCGATAATAGCGTAATGGCCGACGGCCTTCAGTGAACGATCGAAAGCAGCGGCGTCTGCGTAGGTGTTTCAGTACTAACACACAAGCAACACAGCGTGAAAACCGCAGAAATCAATGTGGAGCGTAGAACGAACGTATTCCGATAGGACGGTGGGGCGACATTTGGTGTTAGTGGGTAATGATGGCAGATGACCGTCGCAAGTGTCTTTGTTAACAGCACGACATCGCCTGCCACGTCTCTCCTGGACTCGTGACCATGTAACCTCCCCCTCACTTATCGACCTAAATGACAGTGAAAAATTAAACCGCGTGTACCTAATGGAAGTTTGGGAAAAGCAATCGTCACCGAAGTTAATTTGTCGGTAAAGAGGAAGGAAAGGGTTACATCTAAATGAAAGGAAAAATCCAAATGAAACTGGTGGAAATTAATTTTGAAAAGGGGTAAAGTTAATAAAGAAAGTAAATGTGCGGCCGTTACGTTAACAATTAACTAGCGGTAATTATATATTTGAGATTTGGGGGAAATTACGGTCGCCAGTCCTAAGGACAATTACTATAGTAACTGAAAAAGAAAGGTTATTACACATATAATTAGCACTAGAAGCGTGGCAACTGAAGGTTGACACGTGTAGTGTGAAAACTGAAAGTTTGTCAGAAATAGCCGGCCGGTGTGGCCGTGCGGTTAAAGGCGCTTCAGTCTGGAACCGCGTGACCGCTACGGTCGCAGGTTCGAATCCTGCCTCGGGCATGGATGTGTGTGATGTCCTTAGGTTAGTTAGGTTTAATTAGTTCTAAGTTCTAGGCGACTGATGACCTCAGCAGTTGAGTCGCATAGTGCTCAGAGCCATTTGAACCATTTTTGTCAGAAATAATAAATTTCGCTACACTCTGACTTAATTTAGCAAACGAAATAATAAAACCGGAAAATCGAAAGTTAATTTAGTGACTGAAGTTAATAGTACGCTTTCTTTCTGAAGCACATCGAAATTCAGTAAAATACGGTTGGTCTTGGACTACCTCAACAATCATTTCAAAAGCTACTTGAATCTACGCAATTTAGAAATAAGAGATTTAACTTTGAACTTGAATTAAATGATTCTGAACAATTAACAATAGTAAATTTAGTACGTACCAAGCTGAGCTGCAGTCACAGGTCAGCTAAAGTATGGTAACAAAACTCGCACTCATAATTTGTGCTTGTGTAATCTAAATATTGTAGCCAGCTATGAATACCTTAACTGAACTTTGAAATTAAAGCAGTGAAATAGAATAATATTGCTTTAATGCTGGCGTTTGAATTTCAACGACACTCGGGTTCATTCCGGAAAAGGAAGGGACCCTGCTTGGTAATGCAATTGGGACAATGAGCAACAAAGGTTCATGCTACATTGCTGTAATTTTGTGATTTGAACAGTTTTAAAAGCTGAGGTCTGCCATACAGTTCTAAAACTTTACGTGCTTCCAGTCTTCCTTGTTGGTTGATTGAAGGTTTGAAACCGTCGATCGAGGAGGTGGCGACAGTCACTCATTGTCGGCCGTCGCTGTTGCAGAAGCTGGATGTTGGCGCGCCTCCTTCTCGACACGGTCACCAGGCGAAACGGGCTCTTGATGTGCGCCAGCTAACGCTTCCCGTCCGCGACACCGTGTCAGAAACTATTACAGCAAGTCGAGCGCAATTACATGCTGCCAAACCCCGAAAGCGCGGCAACTCTCGGGAGCGTCACACAACACACCTGCTCCACTGCACTACCCCAGCCAGACTCCCCTCTGCCCGCGCTCCACACTACCAAAGATCCTATATATATATATATATATATATATATATATATATATATATATATATATATATATATATAGTGAAACAATTACAATATATAAAGACAGAAATGTCATATCTTCAGGTGACAAAATAAGGAAACAATTTATAGTACAATGGGTGGAAATAGGAAGATAGGCATTTCCGGCGTTACAACCATATCGACTGGATCGTAGACGACCGGAAAACCGTGACCTGCTATATGAGCCCCGATTTCAGCCCGTAAGAGCTGATGGTAAGATTGTAAAGGAGGCACTTCGCAAGCTGGTGATAGCTCCACATTAGTGTGGGCTTTCTTTACATGGAACGAATGCGGTCATATGGATGTTCGGCTATTTGGAGAACATTCGCAGCCATTCCTGGGCGTCAAGTTCCCAAACAACGATGAAATTTTTATGGGTGATAATGCACCATGTCACCGCATCACAGCTGTTCTAATGTGGTTTGAAGAACATCCTGTACAGTTCAAGCGAGTAGAGTGGCCACCCAGATCGCCCGACAGGAATTCTATCGAACATTTATGGTAATGCACAAACTCGTGCACTGGCAACAATTTCGCGGTTACGGACTGCTATAGGCACAGGAGTGTGGAGGTTCTGCGTAGAATAGGAGTGGAAAGGAATATGTGGAAAACACTGAAAGAAGAAGGAACAGGATGATAACACATCTGAGGGAGCGGTAGAGGCCAAAAACTGTAGAGGAAGACAGAGACTGGAATACGTGCACCAAATAATTGAGAACGTAGGTTGCAAGTACTACTTTGAGATGAAGAGGTTGGAATAGGAGAGGAAATAGCGCCGGATCGCATGAAAGCAGTCAGATCACTGATGTCTCAAAAATAATAATAATAATAATAATAATAATAATAAGACACAGAATGGCTCTAAATTTCTGCAGGGACTTCTAGCGACTTGCTGAGTTCATGCCACGTCGAGTTCCTGCACTACTCCGGGTAAAAGGAAGACCGACACAATATTAAGAAGTATCCCATGAATTTGTTACCCTAGTGTGATTTTACTGTGAGATGTTACAAGTAGTTTTCGCTGTGAATGGGTGACCCAGGACAGAAAATGTAAAAAAAGAAAGAAATTTAAGATATTTTATGCATGTCTTGCTGGGCTGACAGTCTTAGAACGACATCTTAGCCACAGACTCTTTCAAAATACAGTGGAGTGACTGCTGTAATAGAACTTCCTTGTCTACGACAAACGCTCTACCGCAACATCTTCGTTTTGCCAATATGCATACGGGGTGATTTGAAGTTGAATGGCTACATATACCTAAAATTAATCGTGTGTAAGGCAGGTTCCAGACACATTCATTGGAAGAATACTCAGGAACTGTAGTCCATAGACAGAGGTAGCAGGTCGCTGGACACTTGCGACCAATACTTTAATATTGCTTGTCGGACTGGGATACACACCACAAATGACAAGCAGAGGAAATAAAGAAGATTCCGAAGGAGAAAAGTACGTTCCTTTGCAGGATCATTTGGTAAGCACGAAAACGTCACAGAGATAGTCAGTCATCTTCTCACGGCAGAAAATTGCTACCGATGATTTAGAGCGGAAGCTACTTCGCTATAAATTCAGTAAACTTCACAAGTAATAGCGAAGAAACACAAGTTGAGCCAACTTGACCGAGCTGTTTTGAAAACTAGAAACCAATAAGGATGACAGGAAAGACCTTAATTTGGTTCTTGTATAATATTCAAACTAACAATGGTAAAAGACATTCACCGTAACGGTTCGGAAGCCAGTACCGTCTTAACCTCCTCTTTAAGGCACAAAGATACACTTCGATAACACAACTGAAACATAGAAAAGATTACACTGTAAAATAATCACGAGATTGAACTTACTGATGCAAGTAGACATGGAGCAAAACAATTCTCACCTAACGTCAATCAAATGGGAACAGAGTAATTACCTAAGCGGAAAAGCGATTTTATTTTAATGTATTCCTCGAAACAGCATGCGACTAACCATAAGTCTTTAAACCAATGGCTCAGAATATTAAATTATTAAATTCTATTCTATACCTGTGGCAGAGATGTTACAAAAATTTACTGTAGAAATAGTAAAACCAACCGACAGCTCAGCCTACAGAACTGTTTGACATTTGTTTTCTTTCGTCTACTAGCACTATAGGGTGAGTGACAGGTAGCGTATAAGCTATTGACTGTGCAATATATTTTAATGCCGCATAATCGCTTACAAGAGAAATCATCATAATATGATTGATGTTTTTTCTTTAAAAAGCAACATAACCTTCAAAAGATATTAAAACAATGGTATCTTGCAGAATCTGGTTCGAATAAAGCATTAATCTTTACTTATAGTATTAACTCGCCGATGAATCCAACAATTGCGATCCCCCGCTTAAGATTGTAGCCAAATAACTACCCGAAAGTGCTCGGATTTGTTCCACACCCAGTGCCAATCATCAACGGTGAACATGCTGCAGATTGTAGATGGCTTCAGATCGCTGCACACAGAGCCAGCTACACTCTGTGGCAAGTGGAACTCGCTTCGATCGGTTAGCCTTTAGTCGCACCATATAAATCATCCAAGTAGGCCAGATACTCGTATCTGTACTGTAGAATAATTCTCTGCAAGCTGCCGGCCACTGTGGCCGAGCGGTTCTAGGCGCTTCAGTCCGGAATCGTGCTGCCCGCAGGTTCGAATCCTGCCACGGGCATGGATGTGTGTGATGTCCTTAGGTTAGTTAGGTTTAAGTTGTTCTAAGTCTAGGGGTCTGATGACCTCAGACGTTAAGTCCCATAGTGCTTAGAGCCATTTTTCTTTCTCCGCAAGCTACTCCAATCAGAATTGTAACTACACAATTTCCAGACATGGCTTCTTTCCGCTAAACACACGCCAGCGCTTGGAATATCAGTCTTAAGGGGCTCCGGAAAGGCTCAAAATCATGAAAAGTTCAATTTTTACTTTTTGCGTTTTCTGAATCTGCAGACTATTACCTTTTAATAGATATATAATTTATTCAATTCCGAAGACTACAACTATTTATAATTTTTTTTTGAAATGTGTTCTACATGGGCGTGACCCACTGAGGCGCTGTTAAACTGCTGTCAAATGGTGTTATTATTAACGTCCGTGTTCATCAGGTACATTTTAGTGATGTGAGATAAAGTATGTGTTGTGGCTAACCTGTGATGGTTCAATATATATCGCTGGTGTGATTGTCGATTGTTTCATGTTTATTTACTCTGTCGTTATCTCGAAAATATTCGTAATTAATTCTGTTTCTTGAGTCTCTGTTTTGTTGAAGTATAATAATGAGTAAAAGTAAAGTTATTAGAAATCCTCTGAAGGCTTTTAAGAAAAGGAGAAATGCTGGAAAGCCAAAGGTATGTGTTATTACTGTAAACAATAAAGACGATGAAAATCCCCAACATAGCTTGTGTCCCAAAGAAGAAGACAGTTGGTGTAAATATAACAAAGGATTGCTAACTGGTGAAGTGTACACTCATAAGCATAGTCTGCCTCATGCAATAATGGAGGTGATAAAACCTATTTTCAGAGACGTAGCAGCACCTGAACTTTTGAAAAAGTGTATTCACGGAAAAACTCAAAACCCCAATGAAAGTGTAAATAGTGTTATATGGTCGAGAATCCCCAAGACTGTATTTGTTGGAATAGAAACACTTCACTTTGGTGTGTATGATGCTGTTGCGACTTTCAATGATGGCAACATTGTAAGGTGCAAGGTATTTAGAAATATGGGAATGAAGATAGGTTCTAACATGGTATGAGCGATGCTTGCTTTAGACAAGGAACGACTTCGGGCTGCAGACAGGGCTGTAAAGAGTCTACAAATACAAGCAAGAGTAAACAGGAGGAGGAACAAGAGGAAGCTGGAGGAGGAGTTTGCAGAGGATGAAGATAATCCATCCTATGGACCTGGAATGCACTAAAAAGTTAATCCAATCTTTGTCGCTCGATTCCCAAAACTTTTATTTTCTCATACTAATTACATGTTTTCTAAGGATCTTCCAAACATATTTGTTTCAAACTTTCAGTAAATGTTACACAGTACCTTCTGCATAATTTAACACAGCCTTTTTCCAAAAAACTGTATATTTTAGAATATATAAATAAAAAATTGCAAAAAATGTTGTGAATTTTCATTTCAATTGAAAAAAATCATCTTTAATAACTGAACTAAAATTTTGTAAAATCCCTGTGTTAAGTTGAAGCCCATATTCCAATAAATAATCTGTAAAATGTTCAACTTCCTACCTCAAATACTTTGTGAGGAAAGATGTAATTTATAAGCGTTATTTTAACATTGCAAGTATAGGGCTTTCCGGAGCCCCTTAAGTCACTAGGGCTTAGGCTTCTAAGTAACTACACCGAGACTGCAAGAGACCGATAGGCTGCTGTTGACACGGAATCATCATATTTTCGTAGCACTAGCGCCACGCCATCTAGGCGGTCGCTGCAACAAATGTCGGCCGGCGACAACGTCCAGAGTTGATGACAATTGATCTATCCCACTGTAGACGTTGCCAAACTGTCTCAACGGTATGTTCTGCTATTAAGATACCGAGAGATTACGATTCTAGAAGAGTAAACCAATATATTACTTCCTCCAAGGTTTACCTAGTGAAAAGATCATGAAGATAAAATTAAAGAGGTATGATTCCATACGGAAGCTTCCCCGGTAACGTTCTTACCAATATGGCCTACATTCCAATAGGCACGAGAAATTGTCTGGGTTAACACTAGGACATACATGAAGCTTTACTGCTTCTCATGAGAGTATCCCTTTAGTTACCGATGTGAGGGTAGCAGCACTTCCTGGCTTTCAGTATTAAAACGGGTAAATGTAACTGAAAAGTTTGATTCTAACACATGTGGAAAATTGGAAGTTAAAGTGAACTAATCTGTTTAGCGAATAAAAACCTAATCCAGTTTATCTCTGATGTTTTTAGCAGCACTGCCGTCTGCAAATCATGTAGATGTATCATGTGTTTCTGAACATAATTGCTGAATATGGATGGACGTAACATAGCATCTAGTCGCTACAGGCTAAATATTGAAACAGGAGGAGTCACCACATTAAGAATGTATACAGTAAAATAGTAATACTTTTAAAGTTTGGAGTGTTCTATATTTTTAAACTTGTGGTGAATAAGTGGAAATAGTGTAAGAATGACATTTGGTGCCACACAGAAATTTGAACGAATTCATCAAATAGCTTTCAATCAGTGTGATGGGTAATACTAAGTGGGTGTTTAAGTTTTAGCAGTTTATATAACGGTAATGTCACCCCAGAGATAGTGTACTAAAGAATTATGGGATCGAGTAGACTGCAATTGAGAACATTTTTACAAATTTATAGAATTGCAAAACTATAGGGTATTTCCTACAGTTAATGGTTTCTCAGATCACGAGGGTCAACTGCTAACGTTTAATATTAAGGTGCATGACATAAATAAATATAAGCGTGAAACTACAAGGGTAATAAATGAAAACAAGAATTGAGGGTAATGCAGGTTCTTCCGGCGGTAACACTGAGTGAAACGTTCTGGGACTCTCGGCTACGTCAAGTGGTTAAAAAGCCATGAATTACGACCAGGCACTCCTTGGTCATCTTCAAGTGGTATGACTGTCAGTGGGCTGTTGGTACGCCCTGAAGTACACAAGCTGCCTGCTATAAACAAACAAGTCTTGGCTCTTACTACCAGCTTTTAGGACTATGTAATTAAAGAAGCCATAGAAATAAAACTCATCAATAACATCCTGTATGGAAACGCCTACCTGTAGGCCAGCGCAGCGTGGGATCCCGCGATCGTGAGGTCGATACGATCAAATCGAATGCAGAGTCAACGTATGCCCGTTTATGGCGATGGCCTGAGCATCAGTGACGTCATAGCCGGCAGGTAGTGTATACAGGGGCACACCTGCAGCCTGCTGGTAATCTCACCAGTTGACAACGGCCAAGGAGTGCCTGGTCGCGGGCTCATGGATTTTATCCACTTGACGGGGTTGGAAGCCAAGAACGTTGTATTCAAGAACAGAAGAATCCAAAAGATACTTACGAAACATACGTTGGCAGGATGTAGGTAGCATGTATTGAATGTAATGGTTTTTGCAACACTGGCTATGTAGAAAATTGTTATTTTAATAAATTATTTGCGTAAGTAGATTAAATGTTCCTAAGTCCAGGGATCAGAATGAAATGAGAATATCACGCAAAACTACGGTAAAAGTCGTCTGTATTAAGGGACAACAGTGATGACAGGATTAGGTTACACAGAAAACGGTACTTTGAAATTCTATATTGTCGCTAGACCACTAAAATGTATTTATTTTCACGGAAATAGTTTCCTCCAGGAACAAGATAATTATTTGTAACATTTTAGGTAGATATGAGAAGGTTAAAACGAACAAGGAAACTTACAAAAAAATTTTAAAGATATTTAAGGATCCGATCAAAGATAGAACGTTAATGGCTGACAATTTTAATAAAGTTTTATTCTGACAGAATTTCTTAGGAATGGTTTACAGTTCTTAAGAAAAGCGTTCTGAAAGTCATCTGATGAAATTCAACATCATCTTATATTTGCAAAAGAAATTTTAAGTTTTCTATAAGATAAATTTTGGACCGGTTAATTTAGTTATTTACCGTATTCATTCACAGGATAGTTTCCCCGACAGATTTAAATATGCTCATGTTAAGCCACCTAAACGAAAGGAGATTAAATATTAATGACGAGTTATTGTTCCACCTCATTATAGAGAAAAATTGCGAGAAGATTGACAACAGACGTTATAAGCAATATAAAAACATATGCTGGATATAAAACATATTCCAACGGAAACAGGATATCAAAAGGAGTCTCAACTGAAAAGGCTACATTTGCTGTGTCACATGATGTACTAAAACCAGTGAATCACAAACTACGACCCTAAAGAACACACTGTGACTTGGCTAAGAGTTTAGAAGGTGTGAAACTTAACTTTCTTATATGAGAATTAGTACATATGGAATAGTACACAGAGCTCAATATTGATTTTTGTTTCATCTGTATTATAGAAAAGAGAGAGTATCAGTTTCTTATCGATTGCATAACAATAGGCAGTCAAAATTGGAAGGAATCGAATATGCTGTCCTGAGAATTCTTCCACTCTCATAGGTGGACACGTAGATTTTGTCTCTTTAGCAAATGTTACAAGTATAGGCCTACAAATTAACATCAGTTCCCTTACAAAGACGGCAGATAAAGAAATATTTCTAACCAGCAACAGATGGTTCTGGGCCGGTGTATTTACATTTATCAAGATTCAGCACATAAAATTCATAATTTCTCAACGAACTCTGCAAGCTTAAAAAAATAGTCATCCCAAACAGAGAAATTCAAGAAACTGCAAGTGGTACTTTTGTGATACAATCTTGATTGGAATTCTGACTGCCTGTATCTAGAATTAAAGAAGTGCCTTAATTCAGTTACATATGCAGTACTCAAAATTGCTGCTATAGGTGATCCAAACACGAAGAAACTAGTTTCCTCATCATATTTCAATTCGTTATGGAGTTAAATAATCATCTCTACTTGTCGCAATATTATTTTCAGACTATAGAAGCTTGTTGTGAAGATCAGAGTCAAGTAGAACATCCTGCTGATATTATTACAAATGAATGCAGCCAGTTACCTTTGGAACGGTGTTCTTTCTCGTTGTACCATTACCAGTTTGAATTCACCTAGCGCCTCAACATCAGATGGTATACAGTTCCTAACGTTTCTTTGCTGTAAAATTAATGTTGCATTTTACTGTATTCTATAACATTAGCACTATATTACGGTACTCTTTACAGTTGTTAATTCATTTTATGGTGTTGCAGTTCAGTAAAATGTACGCCTTTGACTTATTCAAACGTCCCAAAATCCCTCTCGACGTTATCCACGGAACATGACTTAAAGTAATGTAACGCCTACGGGTGCTGTTGATCTCTTTGGAACCAACCGAAACTGCTGGTACGGTTCTTTTCTTTGTAGCTATGCGAGTCCCGGAAGGCAATGAGAAACAATATGAGAGCAACATGATATCTCAGTTTCGAATACAAGTCTCTTACCGAGAAAATAATTTCGCCACTGACAAGTAAGACGACTGGGAACTAGGGAACTCTTTGCGTGCGGTAGGTGAGCCACATAGTTCCACGCCACGCCGCGCGTTCCGTCTGACATAATTTCCAGCTCCACAAGAATAGATGTAATTTAAACTTTCGCCTGTCTGAGGCTTCCTAGGGCCGTATTTCTAAACATAAAGTCCCGTTCGCGGAATTGTAACTCAGGGAAGTTCTGAAGTGCGGCACAACGGAGCAAATCACGCGAGAGAATAAAGCGTTAATGGCTCTTTTCAACAGCTGAGTAACAAAGTCTTTCCCCGGAAACCATTAAAGTTGGCAAGAAAAGGCTTTTCGGATTTCTTCGTCTGAAAATTATTTCATCCATCGGATTAGACGACCACGGACAGAGATTAATAACAGTATGTCGTAATACTTCTGATGTCAGACAACTCTAACGCGGACTGTTATTCCTATAGACACGGAGATACGGGAATATGTACGGGATATGTACGAGTGCCTCATATAATGATCGTAGCTGCTAACTTAGGACGGAAAATTATCATAAATTATATTTTAAATGTAACATGTTATGCTGTAAAGTTGTTGGAGGGACGGGATCGCGGTGGAAGTCGATGCTAGAAAATGCTTGTGCCAATTTAAGATATCAGTTTGGACTGCTAAAACATTGACACTATATCGATAAATAATAAATTTGCTTGGATAACACATTGTTTTAGCCATAAAAATCATGATTTCTTCTGTGTTCTTCCCTTCGTACTGAAAAGTAATTGATAACTGAGCGCCTGACAATAGATCGGATGACTACATAGAAATAGTGTGACAATCAATAGTAGGTAAATATATTATATATTCAAAACCTTAACAACCTTCCTTAAGCCTGAGTCAGTGTCGTGGGGTACGAGGATGCCCCTCTCCACATTCCATTGCGCACAACGCCATGATTTTCTCAACTGCTTCTCAGTAGCTTTCGTACAGTCCGTTACGAACGTTTGTAGCGAATAGTCATTGTTGCGAGATTATATTAATTTGACGTGTTAAGTTGAATAAGTTGCCGGGATAAGACGCTGTCCCACCGCACAATTTACGTGACGATCTCAGTAATTTGAAACTTGTTATATTTTGCATTATTTATAGAAATACCATGCAGCATGTCTTTCAAGGACAGAGTGGGTGTTTCAGGTCCAGATTTTGAGGCTAATGTAACCCAGTGACAGCATGACGTGGGAAATGCAAAAGACAGTGATGATGAAACGGCCAGCGAAAGTGATCCTGAACACAACACTGAATACGATATTTAGTCTAAACTGGATACACATGAGACAGGGATGAGTGTGAACAAGGTAGTCAAGGAACAATGCCGTACGCTTTCTATGCGTGCAAATGATATAACTCAGTATGTTCTGAGTATGTGGAAGAATAAAATTTGTTCAAGTTCAGGGGTTGTGAAATTACCTAAAACTGAAGCATACCGGATTCATCTTTCTTATGTTTTGTTTTTTGGACATTAATGCAGAAAACGGAACTACTCTTAATTACCAAAGATATGATTTCAATGATTTTTCATTAATTAACATATGCATTGCAATCTGAATCTCATTCGATAACGAGATAATAATTTTTAAACAGGCCACAGCTGTTTTTTGAATTTGTGAAGCTGTTTTGATATCAATAAACACTAGGGAACAATAAGAATAGCCTGTATTCATTACTTTATATTTCTGTCCAAATGACTGTCTAGAATATTCAGTAAGAAGCTGTGGTGTATAAATACACAATGACACACTTAATTTCATAAAAGATACACGACACCGACTGAGGATCAAGCGAGTGTCATATATAACGTTGGAAGTAATCACTGCAAGGATTGTTTCTGATGCCATGTAATGAAAGCACTGCTGGCGGAAACTGAAATTTATCCTCAGACTCTAACAAAGGAAATGAGTCCATTCGGCAATGCAAATACTCGTTTCGTTGCATTCGGACGTCAGACTAAAAAAGAAAGAAAAATGCTTTCTATATATCGGAACCAGACATGTCAACTATACCCTATGTAAAGGAGCGAAGACACGAAATCGTCTGCGTTTCAATACAATCCTTATGATACTATTTCTAAAACAATAAAATTAATACACCGAAATTTCACCGCTAATGTAATCCACTGAGAGTAGTAATATTCTTGTCTACAGATGAAATGATATTTAACTTAAAAGAAATCTACGTCTCATGTATTGTTTCAGACAAACTTAAATGTTTCTAGCTGCAATGGTTTGTTCAGCAAATAAATTACATCGAGAAAAGTAATTTTATGCGCCAAAATACTTACTGAATGGAAAAGAATTCGTTTGACAATTGCTGCGTTGACAATATCTTTAGAAAAACATATAACATAGGCCTTCGGAACCTGTAGCTGCAGCACAATGAATTTAGTAAACTGAGAAGTTACTGACGTCTTACAATAGACTTAATGTCAGTTATTGAAAGTAACAGAAGTCCATCTAGAAATTTTCTTATACAAGACTGTTATAGATCATTTATATGCTCCAAACTGGTTAGAATAAAGTGCCTCAGAAAATCTTGCGAAATCGTAAGTACACTAGGCTCCATGAAGGTTATGACCTTACATCACAATATTATGGTTCTCTCTCGATGAACTTTCCGCAGATATTTAATTCAGTAGGGATGTAATCAAACAATAGTTCACTGCAAGCAATTAAATATTCCTCATACGAGAACGTTGCACAGTAGATTTGAGAACGATTTATTTATCGGATAAATCTCCGGCAGTCCTACTCACTTCCTCTTCTAAAACTTAGGGACAGTATGTATCATACAAACACAGTATCATGCACTTCGTCTTCATACGGGATAATGGACTCCTCTAGGCTTGTCCATGTTTTTTTTCATCTATCCACCTATCACGAAATTTTTTCCTCGTTCGCCTAATCTAAATTGTAATCCAGCACAGAACTTAGTTAGTCCATCCGTCACCCATACATGTAGCTGCATATGCCACCCTTAAACATGTTTCCCTGACTCTGCTAGTAATTCTCAACATCTTCCTTAGCATCAGTGACCGAACAGCCCACAGTTAATGTATGGTTATTGCAATAAAGGTCCATGTCTTACTGCCATCAGTCAGCACCGATAGTAACTAATGATTAGATGTATCTCTGTATTAAACGGAAACTTAGAATGAGGAACTCCAAAATACATAAGACAGTCCAATGATCATCCTTTCGTTCTGCTAGAATACCCTTCATTTTCCGCAGGACAGTATAGCACCTACATTACTCTAGAACTTTATTTACAATGCTTAGAGAAACACGAGAAAGCGCTAGTCTGACTTTGCCGCTCATCTGACACCAATCCTGTTGAGAAAATCTGAGATGTCCTCTCGTTAGGTTTGAATGCCTTAGACACACCTTCTTTCAGCAAGGAGGGGTTAAAATCTGTGATTCATCTTGGCGACGCATACTTCCAGTGACTGTGAGCTATGCGATGTGGATTGGGGATTGTTTATTAGGACGAGTTGCTGAAGCTTCCAGTGTCGTACGGCGTAAATGACAGAGGGCATAGCTGCCGTCTTCCCAATAATAGAAGGAGTTACACGCTACTTGGCAGTTCCTCTGCTTAAACCACAAGAGCCACAGAAAAGCTATATTTTGATTACTTGTTACTGTCTAATACCTTGATCCCACGGTTTTTGGGCACTGTATCAACATGTGACATTATTTCTCTATTCCACACATTTTTCTTAAAATATAACTTCGTTATGAGGTAGAAAATTGGGAAACACAAGCAATTCTAATGAATAGTAAATTAATATTTTAACGCGAAAAAAAGGTTTTATTGAAGTGTGAACATTATATAACGCGGTAATTATGTGGTTATGGCTTATAATTAATTTTTCTCTTCTCCTTAAAGAATCTATTCTACCGTTTGTTTCCGATAAATCCCGTTGCATGCCTCGATGCCTTCCATTGTATTGTTATTCCAACAGTTCAGTTGACTCACCAGCATTACTCAAATGTTCAGGTAGAAAATCGTGGTAACTCTTAAGTAAATGAAACTCTGTCTTCATTAAACAGTCTATCACTCTATATCCGAAAATATCACTTTTGTACACATGTAAATACATTTTTTTGTATGCCACTTTCACTAAGTTTCTGGTTTTCATGTTTATTATTATTATTATAATTAGCATTATTATTAGTGGTAACAGCAGCAGCAGCAGCAGCAGTACTAGTGCTACTAATATTAACTGCATTAGTTTTTTCTCAGTACTATTTGCTCATATTGTCTTAATGTAAATTCAGATCATTTGTAATCATATTAATACTGTTTTATTAGTATTTGTCGTTTTAAAATTATTGTTACGTTTTAAGTACCTTTATATGAAACCCTACTCTGATCTAAGAGATTGCATGAAGCAATAATCTGATGAGGTTAAATAAATAAATAACGTGCACTTTCAATTTCTCGCGGCGTGATGAACAGTCCATTAAATGTCGGGCATTCAACCGTATTGGAACTTGTGCTTTTGTCATCTTGTTTTCAGTTTAATAGTGAATTTTATGATCAGATTGATGGATTTGCTATGGGAAGCCCCATCTCCCCTCTGGTAGCTAGTTTATTCGTGGAAGACTTCAAGGACAAAGCACTGGACTCAGCAAGTTTTAAACCTACGGTCTTCCGGAAGTGTGTGGAAGACACATTTGTAGTATGACGGCACGGGATGGATGAATTACATCGATTTCTTGAGCATTTGAATTCTATCCATGCTAGTATGATATTTACTATGGAAACAGAAAAAGACGGCTGCCTCCCGTTTTTGAATGTTGTCGTTCGCCGTAAAGTTGATGGCACATTAGGAAAAGTCGTATATCATAAACCAACATATACAAATCTATATCTACATGCCAGTAGCTGCCAGCACCCTTCACAGACCGTAGGCGTCCTTAAGACCTTTGTGTAATGTGCGCACAGTATATCCGATAAAGATAATTAGCAACAAGAGCTCACAGACCTCAAGAGAATTTTTAAACCGAATGGATTTTCTTCGTAAG
The DNA here is from genome assembly GCF_023898315.1 of Schistocerca nitens. NCBI lineage: Eukaryota > Metazoa > Arthropoda > Insecta > Orthoptera > Acrididae > Schistocerca > Schistocerca nitens. The sequence continues at coordinate 788,806,595 of NC_064615.1, read as the reverse complement.
AAATTCGCAGAGCATTCAATTTAAATCCTAGAAGGCAGGTATGTGATGGGGAAAAAGATAGTAATCCATTCAGATCAAGTGCGTTTTCGTCCTATGTAGGTGCTCTTTCCTTGAAGACAGGCCGTATTCTCGACAAACACTGCGTTAATGTGATCTTCCGGCCTCCCACGAAGATTGCAGCTTTACTCGACTCTGTAAGAGACGATTTATTGCTTCATAAGACGAGTGTATATCAGATTCCTTGCGGAAAATGTGAGAAGTCATACATAGGTCAAACAAGACGCACCGTTCATGAGAGATGACTGGAACATCGACAATACACACGCTTATCACAACCACACAAGTCAGCTGTGGCCGAGCATTGTATTGATACAGGGAACTCCATGAACTGATTTGAATATTTTAACATCCACTTCTTCCTTTTGGGATTCTGTCTTCAAGGAAGCTATAGAGACTAGATTAGCTAATAATTTAGTAAACAGAGATAATGATTTTAATTTGGACAGAACACGGAATCCGGCTCCTGAGGTAATTAAACAACAGAGAAGTCGTCATGGTGTCACCGTTGCCGAATATACATCGATAAGCGAATGGAATGTCTGTATACCTTCGCCACAGGTGGCACGTATGTAAACGTATATCTGCCACGGACCAGCGTCTGTGACCCGCGCGCGCAGGACCGCCGCGGTGGAGTATCTCAGGCCGTGCTTGGCACCTTGTCGTCCGTCAGTCTTGAGATTCACTCTGAGGATGGCCGGACAATACGCGGCCGAAATATCAGTGGAAGAAATTTTATTTGCATGGCAGCATGCCCGAAATATAATGGACTAATAAAGAACATCATTAGTTTCTGCAGCGAGTTGACAACAACTGAAAAATAATGTAAGTATCTCACTCAGTCATTCTTTTAATCAAACGTTGAACTGAACGTCTTGCTCCTACTGTCAGATTGTGACTCTCACAAACAAATCTCAGTATCAAATTAATCCTCTTTTCTTCTCTAATTTCAACCCAAACTTATTATTTCCTTTACTGTGGGTCATAACTCTAAATTACATTACGTGAAAATGTATTGTGATAATTTAGTCAGGATTGGTTGATGACGCGCTCATTCAGCTTTGAATTGTAATAAAGGCAACTTGAATATATTTTGTGTGATAGTACTGTAGTTCAGAAATCCTTTTTTCGTAGAAGTATATATTGTTCAGCAACTAGTATACTGCGTTTTAATACAATGGCGCTCTATGTCGGTGGTAACGACAACGTAAGATGTATACTCTATGTGTTGCAGTAGTAAACACAGGAGAATCGGGTGTCTCCTAACACATTTATGCTCATCGTCGTTAGGGAGTTTCCGTCATCCAGTTTCCGTCTATTCTTTTCCTCTGAGGTGGATACGCATGTTTCGCACATTTTGTGCACCATAAAGCTTCTAAATCGAGGTTGCATACTGTTTGGCTTTCTCCTCAATTTTATCATGATTTAAGTATATAACATTAATATCAGTCTTACCATGAATACATTTTCTGTTATTGTTTCAGTGAATACAGTCCTGGAAACATAGTGACTTGATGGCTCAGTGCATCATTTCAACTAATGTTTGTCTGATAAGTTTCTGTTTGGCCTTCACATTTTAACCTCATGGCTCCGGTGCTGCATCAATTGATGATTATTGGACTAAACAAAGCAATTGTTTTGATAAGTGGTAGGGTTCGGAAAATGATTATCGGGTTTATGTCTCCAGGATTTTATGAATCTGCTGTTCACAATGAGAAGCATTTGCAAGAAAAGATGCCTAAGAGTGAACTGTTGTTCGCCTTCGATACTAAACAGATGTTCAACAAGACGTAAGGTTTCACTATAGTTAGTTAAGGGAAAAATGGTTCCTTTTTCCCTTTATCCATTACAATGAAGTGATTTTGCTTTTGGAATCTCACTAAAAATGTAATAAAAGATATTTGTCGTGATTTGTGATTCATGATAATTAATCCAAATACAATGAAACAGTTATTTCATGTGTTCTGTGGTCTTTAAAATGTAAATTAGATAGCTCCAACAAATGTGCTTCACATGTGGAAACACACCATTTATAACTGAAACTGAACTGTGATTGGTAACTGATATCCACTCCGGTTATAGCAGACGTTTACAAAACTCCTTAAATAAAGTGGGTAAATTAGAATATAAACCCAGAGTTTCCAGATTTAATCTTCCGGTTTGTTCTGTCACCTCTGTATAAATAATTTATTGATGAGAAATACCCACACTATTCTGTGATTCGGAGTCGACGTTACACAGTAGTAGTTCCCCCTGTAACCGAGTGGAGAATCGGTTCGGAGGTCAGAGGAAGACAGGGACATTTCACGTCCAGCAGAGCCACACATGGTAAAGCACTGCTATGTTGAAACCGAGCTTAGGTTCGAGGACAGCTTTATTGAGTCTTCGTTTAGCATTGTTAGGTAATACATTAGTTTTAAATTTGTTTTAATTATTCTCGCGCAGGATTTCATTTTCCATCATCAAATGGAGCACACCATGGGTCACTCTCTAACAAAGTCGAAAGTCCGTATGGCGAAAAAAGTGTGAAAATAGGAGACATATATTTCGCCTATGGTGTAGACACTCAATATTTTTCAAGGAAATGACGACCAATGTTTCTATGCCACTTAATCATAGCGCTGTGTACAGTTAGGTATGATTATAACTGGTCAGGAAGACCCCTAACCGGTCTAGGTTGGTTTTTCCTCCTTCACATTATATGTATGGAGATATCTTCATTCTGTCAGAAGCCATTAATGGAAATAGACGTTCAGTGGGTAAGCATAACATATAGTCCGTCCGCAATGAAAATTAGCTAATTTATGAATGGCGATTTAAAAATATTTACCCAAGGACAATAACGTTTTAGGTCTCGGAATTCAGCTACCAGTAAATAAAAACATGAAGTATTTCCCCTCTGTCTATAAAGACTCTAGTTATCGGTATTATACTTTATGGAAACTTTTTTGACAACATGAAGAAGTTTATGGTAGACGAGATAGAAAATCATACTTCATCAGGCAGATTTATGAAAAATAGAGACACACGTGCTCTTATAGTTTGCTTAACAAAGCTTTGTACTTTTTCAAATACCTTCAGGTACCAAACGTAAATTCAGTCCAGCAACAAAGAACACCTTTGCGTTAAAATATTTTTAGATCTTTTCTGTATTTGGAGGTTAACTCTTGATAATAATTGTGCTTAAACTATACTGCTATTTCTAATTTTCTATTTTCTCTTTCGATATAGTCACAATGTAAGATTAAGAACATAATTTATTTTTGTATTGATAAACCGTTTTATAGTCTTTTCATCCAAATCAGCATCACATTTGAAGTTAAAAACCTGGCTCAGTTATCAAATTCGTCAGTAGTCTAATTTTGTATATTGTTCTAGTAAATGCTTGCTACAGACATAATTTGTCATTTGTTATAAACTCTGCCACATAATCCTTTATCTCATTCCTGACAAGTTACCTTATTTTACTGCAAATCATTTCAGTATCATAAACACGATTTTGTTTCAGTTTCCTCTTTCCCCGTTTTCACACTGACCATGTTAGATCCAAACAATTTCATACTCAAAATAATTGGTTTCAGATTCTCCTTCCACAACTTAAGAACGATCAGAAGTTTCAGCAGCTATCCTGTCCTGTATGACACTTTATGATCTTTGGTTTCATTGCATCAGTGGAATATCTCTTATCCCACGATACTAAATTCCTCTCAGTATTTACATTCAAAGAGTATAGAAATAAAATATGAGACATGATTGTTAGTGTAAATAGTCCTTGTTGTTTACGATAGAAGTTATAAGTGAAAATGTAATGTAGATAACAATTTAATTCACTAAAATAGAACACTTCTGTATTCAAACTCTTTGAAATGAAATACTGATTGAATATCATCGTTCCATGTCATGATTTTACTTACAGGAAGCAGGGAGAAATAGCTAGCATATATGTGAATTGCTGCGTAATGCGAGAGGTACAGCAGTAATAAGTATACAGTACTTTCTAACATTAGCATATAAAATTTCCAAAACTTATGTCTGAGATTACTGTAAAATCACAAAAAGACGAGTGGAGAAGACTACAAAGGCAGAAATCTCATGCCGTACTATTGTAACTACTCACAGCATGTGAACATAACAATAACATTGCGAAACCCGTCGTATAGTCCATGAAAGACTCAACCAATACAGTGTTACATTATTGAAGTCATTATTAGCACATACGCAGACTTTCGAAAAACGCCGTTTGTGATAAATGAGTTATATTCTTCTGTCAACGTCTATCTTCAGGAGTTCGGGAAGCGGGATGATGCAAAACTTTTTTTTTGATGTGTGTATTATTAATTTTTTTGTTTCTCTAGTAAAATTGGGAATCTGATGGCTTCTGTGGAGTTTTTGAGACCGTTTTCAGTACCCCATATTTGATCCTATCCTGTAATCAAAGGATTTGAATACTGGACCAGCTTCACAAAAGTATCTGCATTTGTCTACTCTCTAAATTAAAATTTCATTTTGTATGGGTATAATCCACGTGTCTTTGCTGGTTCACGACCATTATTTGTTTCATTTAACGGCTCTTTCCACACTGAAATTAACACACTTCGTACTGCCACTCACTATTTTTCCTCTTCTGTAAAATTTTCGGCCCCTCAGTAAGTAAATGTGGCAGTTTGTCACAGAATGCAATTGAGCTGGTAGCCAATGTTTCATTCATATGCGTAATTGCATTGATAATTATATTTATTGGATACTCAGCTTCAGGTCGTACAAGAGGCAAAGGTATTTGCATAGTACGGGACTACGTATATAGAACCTATTAGCGTTCATTAGTTTTACGGAATTCCATGCTAACATTAAGTAAACTGTTTCCTTCAAAAAAACATCAGTGAAATTTACGTTCACAGTTAAGCTTAAAGGTTTGGCACTGAATTTTTCAAGCCAGATATCATTATCGCCGAGTTTAAAATATACAACGCAACAAAAAATCCCCAACCGTAACAAATTTGCATATATTTATTAATCCAAATAGAGGGTCATGCTGGAAAAAACTGGCCTGCCTATGATGTATTAGAGCACATTCTGATGGGTTTTCTCAGTTACAGGAGGAGATTAATGTTCAACGTCCCGTCGACAAAGAGGTTAATAGAGACGGAGCAAAAGCTCTGATTCGGGAAGGATGGAGAAGGATAGCGGCCGTGCCCTTCCGTAGTAAGCATTCGGGCATTTGCCTTAGGCGATTTTAAGGAGATCACGGAAAACATGTATCAGGTTGGCCGGACGCGGATTTGAACCGTCGTCCTCGTGAATGCGAGTTCAGCGTGCTAACCACTGCGCTACATCGCTCGGTTTCTCAGTTACACATCAGGAACAAACACGACACGTACATACAAAATGAGTCATAGAAAGAACCCTAAACGCTTATCACGCGGTTATCAAACATGCTACAGTCTCTTACTAAAGTTAAGTTCATTAATATTTTTGCGTAGTTGATATTTTATTCGATCACAATAAATTATGTTAGGTATTTATTTGAATGGAATGTCTTATAAATACAGAGCAAACTCTAACCAATTAACTTCAGGCACAATTGGATTTCCAACGGGGAGTAAGAAACACGGAGTTCGAGGAAGTGTTGGGCAAGTATTGGAAGTAGATAAGCTGCTCCGTGTATAACTTAAAGTTTCCTTGTGGCGTTTAAAGGAAGTAGAGATTCAATTACAGATTGTGTTAAACCGATAATCCATATTTGCTGCTGGTTTTAAGTCCGGCACCTAGTTTGTTAAAAGCTCGTACCACGTATTTTTCCTTTAGATTTTCCAGTCTCACGAAACCACTAAAGTATTAATTGTAGGTCTGCGGAAAAGTTCTACAATCTTAACAAAAATGAAACACAAATTTTAGTCTCAATTTCTCACATTGATTTCATACCCAGTAACCTTTCTTTTTCAATCTAGTGATGGCTGTTACTGTATCACGCTGAACAACAGAAACTGCAATATTATTATGTACAATTTTTAAACGGTAAATTTCTTGATAAAAATTTTTTTTAAGCCATGCAAGGCCAGGTACAACCAGAAGATCGTGTTACCTCCGCCGATAGTTTATCGTAGTCCTACATGAACCTACTTCCTCTCCCAGTCGGATTATTCACAACTTTGTATTTATTCTTTATGCGAAGAAAATAAACGGAACTAAATAACCATTGCCGAAGGATGGCAAGGAACTCATGTATATAAATGCCGTACCTCCAAAATGCCATATCCTGGGAATGTCAGGAAGCAGTGACCATATATCACGTCAGTCACACAATCAATCACCGCCGTAGTGTTACATTCAGTGACGAATAAAGAAAAAAAAATTAAATAAAATCATTGACGAAATCCTTTTCGCACCATTATCAAGTATTTCTTACTGACGTTAAATGGAGTAAAACCGTTCTAGGTCTCTTAGGAAGATAGTGTTATTTCCCACTGTTCATAGTTTCTGGGATTTGATCGATTTTCGGCAGATGATTCTACCTCAAGATTCAATGTATAAGGTTCACACAAATGAACCCTAGACAGTGCGTCTACCTTTGCCTTACACGTAAGCTGGCACCACGTAACTGCGGGTATGGTGGGGCCATCTATTGGTAGAGAGACTGAAGCGTGCGCACTGTTTGAAGTTTCACGCCGAAGAGAAGGTGGTCACGCCAGTTATCGTCCACTACCGAACATGCAGGCGAGTAAGCAGCAACAACGAGGTGTCATTCGATTTTTGGCGGTAGAGGAAGTTGGACGCCGTGAAATATATCGACGGATGAAGGCTGTGTACGGTGGGTACAATCTGAGTCGTTTAAATGTTGTGGAATGGCGTAAACGCTTCCTTGAGGGTCGCTAGTCACTGGACAGGTTCATCGTATCATCACACAGGAAATGGTTGTGGAAGTGAATTCTTTAGTCTTGGAAAACCGCAGAATCTCCGTGGAAGAGACCTCAAAAACAAGCTATTCGCGGTCATCGACTCGCAACGGACGACGAAGTGTGTGACTGGGTCCAGGCCTGGATCCACCATCAGCCTTCTAGCTTCTTCAAAGATGGCTAATGTCGCAGTGGGATAAATGAGTCAACAGTTTTGGCGACTACTTTTGAGTATGTGTACTGTGTATAACTACGTTTTTGAGTTAATAAAATCGTTGCCGTTACTTTACACTAGTGACCGGGTTTCATTTAAATGCCCTTCGTATTTATTGTTTTTCCTTTCGATTAGGAAGACAAATTGGGATTAAAGAACGACAAGGCAACAGATTCCGGGAACATCTACAACAAATTATTTTTCAGTACCTCCAACGATCATCCAGAGTGTTTTTGTAGGTTCCAACATTTTTTATAAATCTTGTGTTTTTGTCATGGAACATCTCAACTTTGGCGTCGAAATGGCTTTTTCCCTATAAATCATCATTCCCTACAAAAGTAGCATATCCCTTCGACGCACCGTTACTTTTCACACTCGAAAGCAGTATACAGCTTTTTAAAATATGATTGGCCCATCGTGTACATGCGAGTAATATACGAAAAAATGAATTTTCAGTCGTAATCCAACTGAAGATGAGTTCAATGAGCTTGTTAAAAAATTAAATTTCCTTCAACGGAAACATGATTTGGGTGGTCCACACTGGGTGTGAGACGGCACAGTTCGGTTTGTTGTGGCCTCCTCCTACAAGGCTTTAGGTCGCTGAGCTTTACTATACCCACCCTAGCAATTACTGGCAGAATTGCGTGAGAATGCATCCAGTTAAGGAGACTGAGGGAGACAACCTCTCTACATTAGCTAATGAATGAATTCATTTTACAGAAGCAATATATTGCGAAGGTGGCTAATATTTCCGTTCTTGATTGTCCTAGAGCAACTCTTCCCCTTATCCTAGTGAGATGAAAATTCACTTAGATAATTTTCACATGGGATGAAACCAAACTGCCGGTAGCCAAAGTTAACTGCCGGTAGCCAAAGTTAAAGAAACTGCATCGTAGATGCCAGCCAACTGCTTCGATAAAATAATTTACTCTTCATAAAAAAATCTCAACCGTTCGGTTTCATTAATTTCTTGCTCTCTCTACGTGATTCTCCTAGTTTCACCTATCCTCACCCTCACGAGTATTAGCGGTGAATACAATAGTTTTTAGCGTTTATAACTAATCGACTCCGTTCGCTCAACAATGGCAAAAAAAGTCATAGATTTGGCTGTGTGATCAAGAAGCCGGTTTATAATGTATTCTCGTTACCTTATTAGACGTAAGCGCTGTGCCGAGACGCGTACCAAATAAAAACTTGAGCGGTCTCGACTTAAACATTAACTGAAGTATTTTGTTTTCTCTTTCGGTATCGTACAGAAGTTTCGCACCAGAAGTTCAAAAAATGTCATATCTGTTCTGTCAGCCCCAAATGGAAAACAATGGTACAATCGTCGCAGGGAGGAAAAAAAGTTATTTGTGATGAGAGTTTTGGAAAAATATCTTCATACTCAAGTGCAAGCCTGTAGTACGTTTCAGTGGACAGCTACTAATTTATGCTAAGTAACTTTACATTGTTCGAACTGACTATTGAGATATGTGACCTTTTATAACTTCACAAATTTATCAGTGTGCATTACGCACATATCAACTGCTTCCACGACGGTACATGATAACAGGAAGGTCCCAAATACCACGTGGCGTTACACTGCAGCAGGATTTTGGAACATACACTCGTGGAAAATAAAAAGCGAACACCATGAATTCGTTGCCCTAGCAGGGGGAAATTTTATTGACACAATCTTGAGGACGTATACAACACACTATCACACAGACAAAGGTATATGCACGTGAATACAGTCAACTATAGTAGCATGTATGGCTCTGAGCACTATGGGACTTAACATCTGACGTCGTCAGTCCTCCAGAGTAAGAAACACTTAAACCTAATTAACCTAAGGACATCATACACATCCATGCCCGAAGCAGGATTCGAACCTGCGACCGTAGCAGGCGCGCGTTTCCGGACTGAAGCGTCTAGAACCGCTCGGCCACAGCGGCCGGCACAACCGTTTACACCCTCATTTCGCAGCAATGCAGGTTGTAGTTCTCTCATGGAGACAATCGTTAGAGTTGCTGAATGCACTTTTGCGAAATGGCCTGCCATGCAATTTTCACCTGGTGCCTCAGCTGGGCAAGAGTTCGAGCCGGACTTGCGGACCGCACATGACGACGTTTCATCTGTTCCCAAACATGCTCAATCGGGATAGTTCCGGTGATAGTGCTCGACGGGGTAGTTGACGTACACCTTCAAGAACACGTTAGGTGGCACAGGATACATGTGGACGTGCGTTGTCCTGTTGGAAAAGGACATCACCTTGCCAGTCCATGAACGGCAGCATGATGGGTTTGATATGATTTAAATGTACCATGCACTGTAAAAATGTTTCCTCGACTCTCGTCAGAGGAGGACGGCCAGTGTAAGATATTGGTCCAGACACCATGATGCCTGCTGTTGGCCCTTTGTGGCTTTGTCGTATACACTCCTGATTTTGGCGCTCACCTGCACGACGCCACACACGTGTACCAACGTCATTGGTACCAAGGCAGAAGCGACTCTCATCAGTGAAGATGACAAAGCTGCATTCGTACATCAATAAACGCCTATAGAAACACCACTGGAGTCGGGCTGAACAATGCTGGGACGTGAGCGGAAGACGCCCTAACGGTAGGTGGGACTGTAGCCCCGATTCATGGAGACGGTTCTCGCTGATACCTCTGGAGCAACGGTGTCTCTAAGTTGTTGTGAAGTGACGGTGCGGTCCAGTACGGCACTTCGTAGGAAGCGACGGTCTTAGTGGCATCCATGCATGCTGTCCGGGCTGAGGTCGACAGGCATGTGCACCTTATTCTGATCACTCGCGAAAACACTGATGCACTTTGGAGACCTCACGCCCGATGTGTTGCCCAATACTGCGGTACATCCAACCGGCCTCTTCAGGCTCACTACATGTCATAGCTCAAACTTCATCGGTTGCACAAACGGTTCACGTACACGCTGTCGCCGTATGCTACTATTGTTGCAGACATAGATGGAGCTCCGTATACCACGGCAAACTGCAGCCATTGGCTCTGGCCGTGATCAATCGCGCCGGCCGCGGTGGCCGAACGGTTCTAGGCACTTCAGTCCGGAACCGCGCTGCTGCTACGGTCGCAGGTTCCAATCCCGCCTCGAGCATGGATGTGTGTGTGATGTCCTTAGGTTAGTTAGGTTTAAGTAGTTCTAAGTTCTAGGGGACTGATGGCCTCAGATGTTAAGTCCCATAGTGCTCAGAGCCATTTGATAAATCGCTGCGCAGCCAGCAGTGATCCACTGGCGATATCGCGGTTCCTGGTACGTGTGCACCGCTGGCGCATTTGATTATCACAAGCACCGCCCTCTCGTAGTGTACAGTGCAAGCATGGCTGGTCTCATTGGCTTGCGTCAATATGTTCGTTTCTCATTTTCAGGAGTGTATATTGTGTTCGAACATTATGAATTACCTCGAAGAAAACAGTCTATTGACACACAGTCAACATGGATTTAAAAATCATCTTTCTTGTGAAACAGAACTAGTTCTTTACTCGCATGAATTGTTGAGTGCTATTGACAAGGGATTTAGATTGATTCCAATTCCTGGATTTCTGTAAGCCTTTTCACACTGTACTACACAAGCGGCTCGTAGTGAAATTGCGTGCTTATGGAATATCGTCTCAGTTTTCTGACTGGATTCGTGATTTACGGTCAGAGAGGTCAGAGTTCGCAGTAACTAACGAAAAGTCATCGAGTAAAACAGAAGTGATTTCTGTCGTTCCCCAAAATTGTGTTATAGGCCTATTGCTGTTCCGTATCTATATAAACGATTTGGAGACAGTATTAGGTCGTTTACTGTTGACGCTGTTGTTCATCGACTAATAAAGTCATCAGAAGATCAAAACTAATTACAAAACGATTTAGAAAAGATAACAGTGTGGTGCGAGTATTGACAATTGACCTAAAATAACGAAAAGTGTGAGGTCATCTATATGAGTGCTAAGATGAATCCGTTAAGCTTCGGTTACATGATAAATGTCAAATCTGAAGGCCGTAAATTCAACTGAATACCTAAGAATTACAATTGGAAGTAACGCATAGAATATGTTGTGGGAAAGGCTAACCAAAAACTGTTTTATTGGCAGAACACTTAGAAAATGCAACAGATCTACTAAGGAGTCTGCCTGCACTACTCTTGTCCATCCTCTTTTAGAATAGTGCTGCGTGGTGTGAGATCCTTGCCATATAGGATTGGCGTAGTACATCGAAAAAGTTCAAAGAAGGGCAGCACGTTTTTACTAGGAAAAAAGGTGTCACTGAAATGATACAGGCTTTGGGGTGGACATCACTAAGGCAAAGGCGTTTTTCATTGCAGCGGAATCTTCTCACAAAATTCCAATCACAAAGTTTCTCCTCGGAATGCGAAAATGTTTTATGACACCGACCTACATAGGGAGAAACGATCTCCATGATAAAATAAGGGAAATCAGAGCTCATACTGAAAGACACAGGTATTCGTTCTTCCCGCGTGCTATACGAGATTGGAATAATAGAGTATTGTGAAGGTGGTTCGATGAACGCTCTGCCAGGCACATAAATGTGATTTGCAGAGTATCGTTGCAGATGTAGATGGATGCGCCAGTTCATTATTTTGAGAAATTTATATAATATGGGTGGTGCCTCAGAGGATAACGGAGAAAGGTTTCAGAAGGACATCGCTCAAGTAGAACAAAACAATACATTTGGAGACTTGGTCGAGACAGTCGAATCGGAAAAAAGACGAAACATGGCACAGCTATATTTTATTTACTTTTAAAGTCTCTGCAGTATTTAACATAAGGTAAATGCTATTTCTTTGTCTGCAAATTCACCTCTTTTCCATGGATATTTAAGTACACTTTTAGAAAAAAACTGCCTAATTTCATTAAAACTGTAAAGGTTAATTACTTGTACACTAGATATTTTAAAAGGAAACAGTAAATATATGTTGTCATGATGTAATATTTCAATATGCGAATGAACCCCACTTAGAAAGATTTTTGTGATTCAGTATTATAATAGTAATAATTTTGTAGAGTGAAACGTTATTATGAATTCCAGGCGCTACGAGAGTGTAACTTTTTGGACTAGTAGCAGTAATGTAATTAAAGTATATGTACAGCTACATACATAGTCTGCAGACAACTGCAAAAGGCATGATAGGGGTTACTTAGCTTGGTAGCAGACGTTGGCGTCTCGTTCAGTTCCAGTTGTTTGTGGATTGTCGGAGGAACGACTGCTCAAGTGCCAGGGCATGCCGCAGTTCATGATCCTAACAGGAGACATACATAGTGGGATGATCCCTAGATTCTTTACTTAATGCTGGTTCTTCAATATTTGTAAGTAGGTAATCGCGGATTAATGTACACCTCTCTATAGGAGTTTGCCAATGAAGGCTTTTGTCTCTCAATAACGAGCTTACATTAGTCAAACAGACCTGTAACGATTCAGGGTGCCCTCCCTTGTGTTCGCTCAGTGTCCTCTGCTAGTTCTGTTTGGTCTTGGTCACAGGGAATGTTGTCAGATTCCTTCTCTGACCCATACACTGCGCACTAACGTCGGTCTCCAGGTGAACTACTTGATGGCTGCTGGATTTGAATCTGGGATCTGGTACGCCCTAGCCTCTACAATCGCTCATATGTAGAATCACATGAAGCTCATTGCCAGGTAAAACTCTTTTTAGCCTGAGTCTACAGGCCAGGCCCTATGGCCCCTTTGCACAGTCACGAAGCACAGGCGAGTCGGGCAGCTGCACTGCACTCTACAGTATACGAGCGTATCTGGTGGTGATGGTGCACCAAGGCAAAAAAGAAAAAAAAAACGCCGCTCCACGAAGGAGTTATCCGAAGGTGACGGATATCCACAGATGTGACTTGCATGTACAGACGAACAAACTATCACAAATTCCGAAACATAGAGAAGAAAAAGCTTCATGAGTTGATCAAATCAAAAACTCCAACCCTGGCACTTGTAACTCATTTAGCAGCATTGTTTTCAGTGATGAGCCCCGCTGACCCGATGACCTGTTGACCAGGGCAGACATGGCTGGAGACGCCCACCAAGCTGAATGTCGCCCGCCATGCAGACCAGGATTGAGGGACTGGAGTGAGATATATTTTCACAGACAGACCCCTTTGGTTCTCGTCCGTGGCACCCATAAAGCACAGCAGTATGTCAACGATAATGTCAGCCCTGTTTAGCTGACCCTAATGGCAAGTCATCCTGGTCTTATAATTCAGCAAGCTAGTGTCAATGTTTACAGGGCGAGAGTTTCTAAAGCCAAACGCTATCTTGGCTAGCAAGGTCGCCGGATCTCTCCCTAGTTCAGAACGTTTAGAGCATTATGGGCGGAGCCCTCCAAACTTCTCGGGATTTTCACGACATAATGTGTCAATCGGACAGAATTTGGCAAGGTATCCCTGAGGAGAACAACCAGCAACTCTGTCAATCAGTGCCAAGCCGAATAACTGCTTACGTAAGGGCCAGAGGTGGATCAGAGTGTTATTGATTTGCTCAATTTGTAAAGATGTTTCGTGGGGTGTCGTTTCTTTTCCATTAGCTTCATATGGGCGGAGGCACTTCTGGCCACATGCAGAATCCGAACCGTCTGACTCTGACGCATTCTTCAAGAATGTGTAACGTCGGAAACGAATTTCGATTCTTATTTGTAGATTCTTCCGTCCCTTCTTGGTAGAAAAATTCCATATTTAAGGTTGAATAACAAGTAAACAGTTTTTGTTAAAAAATTTTTTGTTTATTTCTGTCTCTTTTCGACTTATTGGGCCATCTTCAGAGATAAAGTAGAGCAAATCCAATTTACTTGTTATTCAACATCAAAATTTAGATACGTTGTTCTTCTAAGCTAGCCACTACAAACATATTTTTTCAAAGAAGTTTCTGCCATATCAAAACTGTGTGGTGGACTGGGACTCCACCCGGAGCCTTGCCTTAGAGATTCACTTACACCAGTACCTGTACCTCTCTCCAGCTTCCAAGTTTTGCTTAAGTTTTCCTGCCTGCCTGTCTGTTTAAAACAGCGCGACCGCAAGTGGTAGCTACTTTCTGCACTTACAGCATCCTCATCTAACAACATCCTACCATGACTTACTCCACCGCCCTTCTGTCAAATCCTCCAGCCAGATCATGCTACACCTCTGCCAGGTGGGAAGTTTGATGAAGTGAATAAGCAAATTTTTTTCAATATTCGTATATTTAAAAGTCTCTCACGCTATCGCGGAAGTGCACAAAACTGGCTGGGACACGGCTTACCGTACTGCTGGTTGATAAAACTGTATATACAGCAGGCCAACCGATACGTTCGCAGACAGTCTACACACTGAGCGAGTTGGCGCAGTGGTTAGCACACTAGACGCACTAGGGAGGATATTTCAAAACCGCCGTCGACCATGCTGATTTAGGTTTTCCGTGATTTCCGTAAGTCGCTTCAGGCAAATGCAGCGATGATCCCTTTGAAAGAGCACTGCCGAATTCCTTCCCCATCCTTCGCTAATCCGATGGGACCGATGAGCTAGATGTTTGGTTCCCTCCTGCAAATCAACCAACCAACCAGCAGACAGTCTACCTGCAATATATAATATCTAAAACGTTAAGATAACGGTTTATCGCATCTTTCAGACGTTCAACTGTTTCTGCTCGTAGCATTGTCGGATATTCCGGACTAATTTGCTCCAAAATATTTAGAATGAGTACGAACAGGACATTTCGTGCAAAAACTAACGTTCTGCTGTTATCTTACCTTCTATACGAAGTGAACATCTTTGTTTCATGTTACAACTGCCTGAAAAATGTTGATGAAGATTTACTGTGTGAAAATAAGAATATATATTCCCTTAAATTTATTTACCTGTACGATTACGCTGTGAGGACGGGTTGTGAGTCATGCTTGGGTAACTAAGTTGGTAGAGCACTTGCCCGCGAAAGGCAAAGTTCCCGAATCCGAGTCTCGGTCCGGCTCACAGTTTTAATCTGCCAGGAAGTTTCATATCAGATCACACTCCGCTGCAGAGCGAAAATCTAATTCTAAACTTTATTCTTTAATTATATCACTCGACAAAAAAATTTGTTTTGTCAATTTCAATCCGGCTGTCTCTCTGCTGTCCCTTTGTTTTCTATGGATCGAGTAGGCGTGTCAGGTTGAAATTTGTATGACGTACTAAGGTATATGTTGCCTTGGCATTGAAAAAAATTTACGTTTCCAAGTAAGTGCAGTGAAAAGATACCGTCATTTACATCACATGCTTTTATGCTCGCGAACTCATTAATGAAAACCTATAGGCTACTTCCCGTTGAGCTGGACTGTGGAGATTCGACAAGAAAGAAGGTTTCACACTACTTGTAGAGGAACAATGTTTGCGGGTGTAGGTGGCGTCTTGCTGGGTATCGTTCCTCATACAACCATCGAGCTTCATGCGCTTTACCGTCGGCTGTCCGCCCCGATAGCTAAATGGTCAGCGTGACGGACTGCCGTTTAAGGGGCACGGGTTCAATTCCTGGCTGGCTCTGGGATTGTCTCCGCTCAGAGACTGGGTGTTGTCTTCATCATCGTTTCATCCACATCCGGCGCGCAGGTCGCCCAATGTGGCGTCGAATGTAATAAGACCTGCACCAAGGCGGCCGGACCTGCCCCGTAAGGGGCCTCCCGGCCAATGACGCCAAACGCTCATTTCCATGTTTTACCGTCAGCTAGTCCATAAACAAAAACCATATCTCGTTGTTCTTCAAACAAACACTGTGCCGCCATGCTTACTGTATGACTAAATTGCAGGTGACGTGCCTCGGGAATGGATGTGTGTGGTGCCCTTTGGTTAGTTAGGTTTAAGTAGTTATAAGTTCTAGGGGACTGATGACGTCAGAAGTTAAGTCTCAAAGTGCTCAGAGCCATTTGAACCATTTTGCAGGTGACGTGTACGTGCTACGAAGCGAAGCTTACGTGTGAATGCCTCTGACGTGAGTTGGAGACAAACAGCAAGACCCATTCGACACGTGTCCGTATCACATTGAGGCGGTGACAGAGCGAAGGACTTTTGTATGTGTGAACCGACAACCATAGCGCTGCCCGTCAACCGACGAACGGCAACAGGGTAATCCCACGGCCAATCGGAGCGCATGGCTCCGAGTTTCCCTAGTTTAAAAATGGTGCGTTGTCGACCAGCATTAGTAATTTTGGTTCCTACTGGCATCTGCTATCCAGGGCTAAAATTTCATCACACAATTTTTCTCCACACTGTATTTTGCCAATATTGATATCGATAACAGGCAAAAATCGTCAAGATTCTCATTTCTCTTGATGGATGAACTGTCTATACACATAATTAAGTTTGCACTGTACTCCCAGTGTGAGAAACCTATTCGCAATTGGCCATGTATTTAAACTAAAATCAGTTTCTGATATGAGAGAAGATGTGCTTGCGAAGTACCAACAACTTTTAATTCTTCCAGCTGAAATGAGACCTTTGGTTTATTTTATAGCTATATATAATAACCCCAGCTTGGAACTAATCTTACCAGCATCAATAGTGAAATACTCTATATAGGTGGGACTAGTAGCCTCTTTTCAGTTTAATTTTTTACTGAAAGATCGGACATTTCTGACTGCACCTCGGCTCCAAGTATTAAATACAATACCTTTTACATTACGTCCAATATCTACAAGCTCTGGAGGACAACAGTACATTGTGCGTGTTAGATGAGTGTTCCCACCGATCACAGTCTCTCAGGTCCCTATGACTTAAAATTTCACGTGCGGCTGTGAGTATGCTGTTTCACGGGAGACATCTACATATAGCTTTCAGCTGATATTATGTTGCTGTTTACTGTGAGCAGGATTTTAGGTGTCACACCAAAGCCAATACTCCACGACTCAGCTAATTTGTGTGGCAGCTACATTTTATTACCAGTTTATACAACAGAACTTTCAAGCGGCTAGAGACTGACGTTGCTACAGAGTTTTAACACATCGTACTGGTGTAGGAGATGGGGAGTTCTAATAGCTTGCCACTACGAAGCTGAGTGGGTTGCTGACGTATACTATTCCCTTCTCCTCCAGAATATCCAAAACATCTACTTCTGGGAAAAATCGTTTTATTTGTGAGAGTGAAGATGGTTACAAATATGTGGTGTCGTTTCCACGTCCCCAAAAATTGTGCCTCTTTCTCTCATATTGTTGCATTAACGTATTTGATAGGTAGTGTGTATGTTATCGCTACAGTGCAAAAATCGTTCTGCACATGATCTAAGTAACGTTCTGATTAAATAGCGTGATCCGTCGAAGAGCCAAAAACTGTACCGAACGAGGTGGCACAGTGTTAGCACAGTGGACTCGCATTCTGCAGAACGATGGTTTAGAGACGCATCCGGCCATCCAGATTCAGGTTTTCCCTGATTTCCCCAAATCGCTCCACGTAAATGCCGGGATGATTCCTTTGAAAAGGCACAGCCAATTTCCTTCCCCATCCTTGACACAATCGGAGCTTGTGCTTCCTCTTTATCGACCTCGATGTCGACGAGTCGTTACACCAAGCCAGCCGGAGTGTCCGTGCGGTTCTAGGAGCCTCAGTCTGGAACCGCGCGACCGCTACGGTCGCAGGTTCGAATCCTGCCTCGGATATGAATGTATGTGTCGTCCTTAGGTTTTTAGGTTTAAGTAGTTCTAAGTTCTAGGGGACTGATGACCTGAGATGTTAAGTCTCATAGTGCTCAGAGTCATTTGAACCGTTACTCCCTCTCTTCCTTCCCTCTTCCTTCAGATAATTGTTTCATTTATTAAATTACCTAGCCTGTTAATTACGTAAGAAATTCGTACATAACCTAATAGGCGCACATTAAACTTAAAATAAGGTCTTTGCTGGAACAAAAGCAACGTTTCTGTACGTTTAAATTAACATAATGTTACTCATTTATTTTTAGATAACTAAGGAATCAGATTGATATAATAAAATAGTCAACAAATAGTTGACAGATACCATCATCAATCAATTAAATACCTGTAATACAAAAAAAATTACGGTTTTAAATATTATTACGAACAAGGAACTGTATTTGCCAAACATGTGATACTGTAAATTAATGCTAATTTATTAGTGCAATCCAAAGATTTCTGATACTCTCAATTACACAGCAGTTGTTTTTGCAACAAGCATGCCAATTTGTGGTCAATTTAATTTGGCAGTCACATTTTCTGAAACCATGCCCAGTACCAAGAGACTGTGTTATTGCTGTATGACGTATTTCTACACCAGGGACAACTTCTTTCGTTGGAAACCACTCTTTGCAAACAATGAATTCAGGTTTTGCATACAATTGTTTTAAAATACCAGTTTTAGTATCAATTTTATAAAAACCTTTCTCTGTTTTACTAGGAACCACAGTAAAATCAAGCACGCATCTGTTTTTGCTATTTCGGATACCTTAATTCTCACAGTGACACTTTCATGAACATTTGCGTGCCTTGCATTATAAACTGCCAACATGTTCTTTGCCCGCTTTTCTAAACCTTTCTTGGCTTCATCGTGTTGTATTTTATGACTCATATTCTTTTCACAGGTGTTTCACGATACATTCTTACCAAACCCGTCCTCTTCAGGAACTATTTCACCATTTCGTGAACAAACATATTGCGAGCATCTAAAGCTGTTTTTGAGCAAACGATACAGACCCTGTCTAGGATAGTCGTTTCTTCAGTTTTTGTACGAAACTGTGATGGCGATTCTGCAGAAGTTGTGGGTAACTTAGTGATAACTTCTTCAGAATGCAAACGTGATTCCCTAGAGGTGAAGTGTAACTGAATATTCTTCGTAACCGTATCCTGGATCAACAATGTAGAAGGCACTTTAAAATTACTACTGGTAAGTTATTGTATATCCATGGGTAATCCTGCAGAAGCAGAGGATAACGGAATGTCATTTCAAGTAAAATTTTACTCTAATCCCAAAATTACAATCTCATGTGAATCCTCCAACTATCGACATCTTCTTCAGTATTTATGAAATGTAATACTCTTTGCGGTATAATGTAGAAGGATAATCCCACTCTTTCAGAACAACCGAACATGGCTTCATATGGACTTCTTTTAATTGCAGAATTATAGGCACGATTCTTCATGGATTCAAAAACTGTGCGGCCTGACTCCGCTTCTTGGTTTGGTTATCAGCATGTCTTCAGTGCCTTGATTCGCTCATTCTGCACTTCCTACACTTTGGCTTTGTCTAGGATTTTCATTAGCCATTTTGATTTCTAGCCACAGCCATGTTACACAATCTAAGATTTTATTAGAAAATTTGAATCCGTTATCAGAATGCAAAATACAAGTAATTGGAGCACCAAAAAGAATAAAAATATTGAACAAGTTATAAGCTGCTTGATCTGCCCATCTGATTGACGTTGATAATCGATGAGATCCATCTGACATCTGCTACGAAATAATCGGCTTTACAACAATGCTTTTTTCACACATATTTGTTCTTGTTGCCAAGGTTCGCATAGTTCGAAAAACATTTTTATTTGGTCAGGGGTTATGTCTCTATAATGCATATTTAATTGGTTAATGATTCTGTGTATTCCACTGTGGCCAATTGACAAATGAGTAAAATGCAATATATGTAACGACAGACTTTTTCACACTTTCACTCTTTTTCACCCTTTCATGTCACACATGACAATGACTCAGTTAATTTTTCACAGCTTTGTAAAATGAGCACCTCAAACCTTTGAATTATTAGATAATATCGAGGTGCTTCTTTCTTCTGGGAAAAACATATTTAATTATGAAATCATACTTTCGTTTTTTCATTAAAACACCATTGTATTTCGAATCTTTCCTAAAGAGATGTGCAAAGAATCCTTCTTCATTTTACTCACCAACTCGGTGTTTGCTTGTATACTGGGAGATAAGTCTATGCGCCTAAAAAATCACGAAACAAATGCACGAACTCGCAACAGACGCAAATTATCAGAGATAAAAAAAACTGCCGACGACAATACTCTGGCGAAACAAAATCGAAAGTGTAGAAAGAGGAGAAGGGACTAGGGAAAGGAAACGACAGAAAAAACGTCTAAACTTAAACAATGCAGGTGCTGTTAATGTACATATTATTTAGGTAAACTACGGAGAACTCTTGTTTCCGCACATTAACGGAGGCAATCAGTTTATCTGCAGATTAGCTAGGTAATATGTACATTAACGGCTTTCGAGCTTTAGCGGTGACGTTTACATCATTTGTTCGATCCATGCACTCGAAATTTAGAGCATAACTTGCTTTGAACAGCATGTTTTGTCTGCCCTCGTAAAGTTTTCGACACGCTGTCGCAAGTTCGTACGAAGTTGAAAGTTTGTCTATGACACGCTAGGGTGGATGCCCTACGATTGTCCAAAAATGTGGGTCGTATGCTGCAGTACACTTAGATTTTCTGAGCGAGGTAACCATGATTTATTAAACGTGGCACTCGTGACGTATGTGATAGGAATGTTTTCAGTGTTGCTGTGTTAGTCTTGCAGCTGCTATAGATTCTAATTGTTCTGTGTGTGAGTATTTTTAATCCTGAACTAATGTTCCCAGAATTGTCACCAAAGTGATGCAGCCCACGTTCGCGTGATTTGAGAAGACTCTCTAGGGCTTGTGGTAGCCATTGGGGCTCAATTCGAAGTGGCTCTCGTCGCTAAAGGCAGTTCAACACCCCTAAAATAAATTCCAGAACGAAGGTCTGTCTGGAGACGCTCCGGAAACCGGCGGAATAGAAACCTGACGGTCGCCCGCTTTGCGGCACGACAGCCAAGAGAGAATGTCTGTTTCATAGAAGAATCCCTTTGGTTGTTATTCGCGGCGCCCTTGCAGCACAGCGGTACGTCGAAGGTATTCTACGGCCCGTTTGTTGACCGTCTCGGCAAGCCATCCTGAACTTCTATTTCAGCAAGATAATGCCCGCCCGCACACGACGAGGGTTTCTACTGCTTGTCTTCGTGCTTGTCAACCCCTTCTTTCTCCCTCAAGGTTACCAGATCTCTCACCAATTTACAACGTTTGTCGCATTACCGACAGTACACTCCAATCAGCTCGAGATTTTTACGATCTGACGCAAAAGGACAGAATTGGCACGACATCCATAAACTTTATCAATCAGTGCCAAGCTGAATTGTGCTTGCGTAAGGGTCAGAGGTGCACCACTGCGTTACTAACTTGCTCCACGATAAGTTCAGAGAACCAGAGGTTGTTGAAAACTTCAGAGGGATCATAAACCAATGATTGACCAGAACACGGGAAAAAAATACGGTAGAAGACAAATTGGTAGCTTTAGGAAATAAAGTAGTGAACGCAACAGGGGATCAAATATGTAAAAAGACAAGCCTAGTAGAAATCCTTGTACACAAGAGATACTAAATTTAAAGAGATACTAAATTTAATTAATGAAATTAGAAAACATACAAATGAAGCAGGCAGAAGAGAATACAAATGTTTAAAAACGATATTGACAGGAAGTACAAACTTGCTAAGCAATAATGACTAGAGGACAAATGTAAGGCTGTAAAATTTATATTTCAGTGTGGGAACGATAGATATCGCATTCAGGAAAGCTAAAGAGGCCTTTGGGGAAAAAGAAAAGCAGCTGTATAAATATCAAGAGCTCAGATGGTAAACCAGTCCTATGCAAAGAACGGAAAGCGAAAAGGAGGAAGGAGGATATAGATGGGCTTGTACAATGGAGATCAACTCGAAAGCAACGTTATACAAAGGGAAGTGGACGTGGATGAAGACGAAATTGGAGATATGATACTGCGAAAAGATTTTGACGAAGCTCTCAAAGATGTAAGTCGAACCAAGGCCTCGGGAGTAGAGGATATTCCATCAAAACCAATGATAGCCTTGGGAGAGCCACCCATGACAGAACTCTTCCATATATTGTACAACTTGTATGAGAGAGACGAATGCGAAAATAGTTTGCTGACGCCGACCTACATACAGAGAAAAGATCACCATCATAAAATAAGGGAAATGAGAGCTCTCACGGGAAGATATAGGTGATCGTACGTTCCGCGCTGTATGAGACTGGAATAATAGAGAATTGTGAATATGGTTCGATGAACCAAGGCATTTAAATGTGATTTGCAGAGTCTCCATGCAAATATAGATGTAGACATGAAGAAGAATGTACTAATTCCATTTGCAAAGAAAGTAGTCGCTGACCGGTGTGAAAATTACCGAACTATCAGTTTAATAAGTCATGGTTGCAAAATACTGACACAAATTCTCTGCAGAAGAACGGAAAAACTGGTAGAAGTGGATCTCGGGGAAGATCAGTTCGGATTCCGGAGAAATCCACCAACAGGCGAGACAGTACTGACCCTACGACTTATCTTAGAAGATAGGGCAAGGAAAAACAAACCTACATTTATAGCATTTGTGGACTTAAAGGAAGCATTTGATACTGTTGACTCGAAACTGTTAAGGTTGCAGGGGTAAAATACTGGGAATGAAAGGCTATTCACAACTTGTACTGAAACCAGACGGCAGTTATTAGATTCTAGGGGCATGAAACGTAGGCAGTGGTTGAAAAACGAGTGAGACGGGGTTTGCAGCCTGCCCCTGATGTTACTTATCCTGCACATTGAACAAGCAGTAAAAGAAACCAAAGAGAAATTTGGAGTAGGAATTGAAGTTTAGAGAGAAGAAATAAAATCTTTGAGGTTTGCCTCTGTTATTGTGAATCCGTCAGAGACAGCAAAGGACTTGGAAGAAGAGTTGAACGGAATGGACAGTGTCTTGAAAGGAGGATCTAAGATGAACATCAACAAAAGGAAGATAAGGATAAGGAAACGTAGTAGAATTAAATCAGTTAATGCTGAGGAAATTAGACTAGGAAACGAGACACATAAAATAGTAGATGCTTTCTGCTATATGGGCAGCAAAATAACTGATGATTGTCGAAACAGAGAGGACATAAAATGAAGACTGGCAATTGAGAGAAAATGGTTTCTGAAGAAGAGAAATTTGTTAACATCAAATATAGATTTAGGTATTAGCAAGTCTTTTCTGAAGGTATTTGTCTGGAGTGTAGCCATGTACGGAAGTGAAACAAGGACGACCCACAAATTAGATAAAAAGAGAACAGAAGTTTTAGAAATGTAGTGTACAGAAGAATGCTGAAGATTAGATGGGTCGATGACGTAACTAATGAAGTACTAAACAGAATTTGGGACACAAAAAATTTGTGGCACAGCTTGACCAAAAGAAGGTGTCGGTTGATAGCACACATTCTGAGACATCAAGGTATCATCAGTTTAGTACTGCAGGGAGGTGTGGTGGGTAAAAATCGTAGAGGGGGACCAAGAGATAAATACAAGAAGGAGGTTCAGAAGGATATACTTTGCAGTAGTTATTCGGAGTTGAAGAGGCTGGCACAGGACAGGGTAGCATGGATAGTTGCATATAGCCAGTCTTCGGACTGAACAGCACAGCAACAACATATCTACATGCATCGGTTGTATTCTGTGATGCAGTTCTTCAGCTTACATGCTGATTACGGTGACCGATGATTTTATCAAAATTTGTTAAGGGGTACCAAATTATCTAGTTTGACACTCTGCAAAGAACTTGTTATATATTCGTTATGATACAGAGTAGTAGCTGCGTTTTGTACTATTACATTCCAAATGGAAAACTTTGCACTTGATATTGAACAAATTTCTTCCGTTTGATTACTTGCGCTCTGCAAGGAAACTATCGTAATCTTGGTATCGCAAGAGCTGCAAGGCGTTGTTATGTGAAGTTTGAAAGTTCACGAACAATACAAAGTTATATGTCGAGAATGAATTCAGGACGGTTTGTAGTTTTACACCTCTTTTTCACCAAAGTAATTGACATATCTGAAGATCACAGGAAGATTATTTCATTCTAGCACACTGCTACAAAACGTCAGTATCATCAAGCCGTGTTTGGTACATGGTTCAATACCTCAGATTTTCTTAAATTGTAAAAATCATAGAACAGAATAGAATCTCTTGAAGTAACTGCTCCAATCCAGTACGAGGAACAAATCATGCCTTGAGAATAATTCTCTTATGGACTATTCTTTATAGCTGCTGCTATGTAGCTGTCGGACCTTCAGGAAACCCTTGTCGGTATTATGTATTGTATTCAGGTCTTTTTTTTGTCACTGTCGATAAAATCATCTTTGTTTTCTCACGAACAGTCGTAACACATTTAATTTAATTGTGAAATACGTATCAATACTGACATGACAGTCATACACAGATTTCATGTTACCCAAGTTTTGTTTGAAGGTTCACATTACCTCGAATTAATTGTTATGGAATGCATACGTTTTAAATAGTTAGAATGCGTGGATGTTACTACGTTTCCAGAAACATAAATAGTGTGAGACCATCTGTGTTTCATTGGAAGACTTTTTGAGAATGTACTCCTAAAGCATTTCTTTCCTCACAGCGTACATCTTCTGAATTGGTAATCAGTGCCAATGCAAGTATTGTCTTTACACATTCTGATGGACCAACGATTGACGGTTTAACAGAATCAGGGAGTAAATCTCAACTACGAGTCTTCTTCACAGCATCTTTAGGGCATGACCAATCCTTCGCAGTTTTGCTGTGAGTATCCCCAGCGCACGTAAATCTGGTAGATATTAAATATAATCAAATAACTGCACTTGTTCTTAAAACTATAAAACATAATCAGTATCATACAATTTTTTATTTGGAAGAAGAAGAATACAGAAGAATAATAACTTTCAGTTACAAGTTCACGCTATGCAGTAGGAAATACAAATAACTTTCCACATGACCGCAGTTCTCAGGCAATGTCTAGCATCCTGCTTGGAGCTTAAATACCTGTTCCAGGTACACAGAAATTGTTTACTTAATTCAACACAGAAGGCGATTTACGCGTCTGGCAAATTTTCACAGTACGCTCAAGAAAAGGATATTAGTCATACAATACTTCCAC
Source organism: Schistocerca nitens (assembly GCF_023898315.1). Taxonomy (NCBI): domain Eukaryota; kingdom Metazoa; phylum Arthropoda; class Insecta; order Orthoptera; family Acrididae; genus Schistocerca; species Schistocerca nitens. The sequence continues at coordinate 788,781,471 of NC_064615.1, read as the reverse complement.
TCATTTTGGTTATTTAAAGCACGTTGAAGGGCAACGCTTGTGAACATCAGGCTCATGAATGTTTCTTCCTGGAAATGGATGTACCGTGTACTATCCAAAGTGCTAGTATTTGCACTGTAGTAGTCTAGTGTCTTTCGCTCTCAACCCCCTCCCTCTCTCCATCCACATGAACCATATCCCTTGCCAGGGTAGGTACACTTGCTTACCTCATCAATACGGACTTCCGCACTATTGGCACAACCACCACAACGGAGGGGTGTAAAATATTCTACACTTAAAACAGTCTCCCATTCGGATATTTAGTCAGGAACCGCTCAGGAAGTTTTACTCATAAATAAAATCAAAACTGGCTTTCTACCGGTCGCATTGTGGGATGGACGAGTCCTTAAAGGCATAGGTAGATTAGAGAATTTATGAAAGGGAAACTTATAGTTCGAAGTTAGATACAGTGTGAATTATTGAAGTACAGTAGCAGTATGAAACGGACGCGAGGCCAGTGGAGAGTGTACCAACTCAATATGAAATAGGGGTAATCCAGAAGAAGGCTTAGTAATGGATAAAATATAAAAATTCAGGTAAGATACTATTAGCAGCATAATGAACAAATTATAACAGCCAAAAAGACACGAAGACAAAATTCGCCACCACAGTACAAGTTTATACGTTAAGTATCACCGCAGATGATGATGAGACTGAAATAATTTATGGTGAGATAAAGGAACGTATTCAGCCATTTGAGCGATGTAAAAATTTAATTGTGATGAGGACTAGAATTCGGTAGTAACATGAGGAAGAGAATGGATAATAGTAGAACTTGGCGTCGTGGAAAGAAATGAAACCTGTGTAATGGTAAGAGAGAGGTTTCGGAACCAAATTTTTAAACTGTAAGACATTTACAGGGGCATATGTGTCTTCAGACCATAATGTATTGGCTATGAATACAGAAAATGACGCAGGTGAAAGGGAATACATATGTTTAAAAAATGAGACTGACAAAGTAGAAAATGGCTGTACAGGGAAGGCTAGAGGAAAAACGCACTACCATAATAGCACCCATAGCTAGGAGGGATATAAATGCCGTCTATAGGAAAATTAGATATGTTTGAAGCTAAGAGAGTCAGCTGTGTGAACATGAAGAACTTAGGTGTCAAGCAAGTACTAAGAAGAGAAAGCTGAAAGGTGGAAGGAGTATGTAGAAGGTCTATATAACGGAAACAAACTTGAGGACAATGTTAGAACAGAGGAAGTAGGAGAAGATGAAATTGGGGATATAATACTGCGAGAATAATTTGACAGAGCACTGGAAGACTTAAGTGAAACAAAGCTCCTGGAATAGACGCCACTCCATCACAGTTATCAAGATTTTAGAGAAAGTCAACAATGACAAAACTATCCCATCAGGTGTGCACGATATATAAGACACGTAAAATACTTTCAGACTTCAAGACGAATGTAATCGTGAAGGAATTTGATGAAAGGGGTGAATGCTACCGAACTATCAGTTCATTAACTCATGGTTGCAAATTATTGACACGAATTATTTACAGGAGAAGGGGAAAAACTGGTAGAAGAAGACCTCACGCAAAATCAGTTTCGCCTCAAGAGAAATGTAGGAACATGCGAGGCAATACTGACTCTATGACTTATGTTAGAAGATAGTGTGAAGCTACGTGTACGTTTTTGTAGATTTAGAAAAAGCTCTAGACAGTGTTGACTGGACTACACTCTTTGAAATTCCGAAGGTAGCAGGGATAAAATACAGGGAACGAAACGTTATTTACAACCTGTAGACAAGTCATACTCCAGTTATAAGAGTCAAAGAACAGGTAAAGTTGCCATAATTGAGAAAGAAGTGAGAGGAGTTTGTAGTCTACCCATGACATCGAGTAAGCAGTAACGTTAACCAAGGAGACGTCTGGAAATGGAGTTGTACTTCATGAATAATAACTAAAAATTATTAGTTTTGCCAATGAAATTTCAATCTGTCAAAGACAGCAAACGATTTGGAAGAAAAGTTGATTGAAGTGGATAATGTTTTGAAAAGAGATTCTAAAGCGGACATCAACGAAAGTGAAACAAAGATGTTAGAGGATAATCAAATTCAACGAGGTGGTGCGTAGGGAATTAGAGTGGGAAATGGGAAATTTAAAGTAACAGACACGTTCGGCTGCTTGAGCGGTAAAATCATTAATTTTTGTCGAAGTCGAGATGATATAACATGTTCGCTGCCATTAGCAAAAAATCATTCCTGAAAAAGAAAAATTTGTTAACACCTATATCAATTTAAGTGTTAGAAAGCCTTTTCTAAAGATATTTGTGGGGAGTGTAGCTTTTTTTTTTTTTTAGCTTCGAGGAGAGAGGGTGAGTGACCTCCACGGTGGTGGAGCCGTACTTCTAGTGAACAGGTGAACAGGATGGCATTCAGCTTTCCATCCCAGGGTGTGGCTGCAACAAGGCGGTGCACAGGGACCAAGAGTACAACTTCAATAAATCAAAGGTTTAAGAGTGGCTTAAATTTATTCACAAGAGTATGGCAATAACAAAGTCACAGCCAGCATCCCTGGTGAATGTCAAGGGTGCTGTTGCCTCGGAGGTATAGACAGCCCCTGCCATAATTAGACTTTAGTGGCAGTATCCCCCATCAGCAGGTTAGCGGTGAGGAACTGTGAAGTCAGGGCTGCGGCCCTGACCTTGTAGAGCAGTGGCAGCTTCAGGGAGGACACTCGCATCTACCAACTAGTAGTTGATGGTTACAGACACAACACTGCTTTTACAGTATTCAGCGGAAGCTATTTCATACACGTAGGCCACTGATGGAATCGTGCATGAGACTGGAGTTCACCTACTGAATCATTGAAACTGGTTGTAATATAATAAAATAAAATCAGAACGACGGCTGGAGACGTTACATTTTATTACACAACATTCAATGGTTGAACAATATCACATGTGAAGATATCTCTTCTGTGCTGAAACTCTGACTCAATATGTAACGAATTTCGTAATACCTACTTTCATAATATTTCCACTCGTTTCTGAGCCATACGCACATGACACCCTCGGCGGTCAGTAATCGATTGTCTCGGATCTGTATAACCTTCTGCCCCTTTGCTGGGATTCTGAAAGATGCCTACCCGCTAGAGCGCGTGCAAGCAGCGGCGAATGGCGTTGTAGGGCAGTATTTGGCAAGCAAAGGGACAGTGACTTGCTCGTGTGCACAGCTGGATGTCCGGATTTACCGATGACGTGTGCGCGCTCTGTTGGGCAGATTAGAGCTGGAAGGCGGCGGCCTGTACTGTGCCGTGTTACTGCCACCATCACGCCGGTTGGAGTATAGCTGCCAGTTACAAGACCGTTGAAGGAAGCTAACCTGCTCGGGTAACTGTTGCATCACATATTGTAGACTACATGGTGAGGCCTATTGTAACGGGCAGTTGTTTTGTTGTGAACTGATGCGTGAGTCCCTACATCCTGGTTCTTTTCGGGTATAGCTGGTATGTGTGGTCGTTCCTCAGATTTTCTTTCGTGAGTAAAGGTGCTCGTTTGTATTTTTCTACCAGACTGCGTTACCCGATTTTCTGGACATCTGTTCTCACTTGTGACTAAAGTGTATTACAATTAGGTTTTTTTTTCCTACTTGCAATGTTGCTATGGAGTGTGGCTTGGTCTTTTGTGCACATAAGCCTTCAGTTTCTGTCAGATTTTCCTATACAGTTTGCGGTAAACACCTTGTCTAGCACGTTACCTATTCTGTGATTACAAGGCTTGTTTTATTCATTGGTGTTTTGTATTTTATTAGAATAATGTTTAATTATCCTCATGCGTGTGTGTTACAGGACATTAGCCATTATCTAATGCCTTATTTATTGAATTCAGTAGGAAACCGGGAAAGGGTCCTTGCCGTAGGCTGTGATTGTTTTGTGGCATTCACCAAACCATTTTGGAATGAAAATTACCATATATTTGTGGAAAAGGTAAATAGCTCGTCAGATGATTCTAGTAAATCCGCATTACTTGTTATTAGCTTACTTTTGAAGTACCACCGAGCTAGGTGGCTCTGTGGTTAGGACACTAGACTCGTATTCGGCAGGGCGATGACTGAAACCCGCGACCGGTCATCCTGATTTGGGTTTTCCGTGATTACCTTAGATCTCTTTAGGCAAATACCGGGATGGTTCCTTTGAAAGGGCACGGCCGACTTCCTTCCCCATTCTTCCCTAATCCGATAGCACCGATGACCTCACTGCTTTGTCCTCCCTCCCCCCCCCCAAATTAACCAACCAACCTGGAATACCCCCTTGTTTAGTAATTATCTTAAGATTCGTTTTTCCGTTTCTGCCTGCCGGACATACCTGATTTCTTGTAAATACTCGTATCTGGTCAGCTATTGCCGTCGTTAGCTTACTTATAGCCCCTGAGGTTAAGCGTTTGCCTTGCTTTGGTGTTTTATAGCGCCGATGAGGGAACGTTTAAATTTATAATTAACTTTTCTTATGATTCACTGCAACTGATTTCCACTACATCCTTCACTTTCAACAACTACAGGGCTTGTATGCATGGGCACTGGCCGTTCATTCACTTATAGTGTACGTATCTCAAATGCTTATTTGATGTTCATCACGTGTAATTGCCTGTCAACGAGCAACGACGTATGGCAGTTAATGAGTTTACTGTAACCGCCTTATTTGGATTATCTCAGTTTGGCCCGGCGACGTGGGGCGATCTTTTTTACCTTTATAAATTATCATCTTACATTCAAACATGTGAAGGGTTGAATTTATTTTTGCGCCCAGCCTTGGCCTTACCTGCCTTATTCAGTAGTCATCGTGCTCCCACTGTCAAAATATCCGTTTTATCGTTGCAAAGAGTTTAGTTGTTCCTGGCAATAAACTACTGTGCATGTATGCCTTACTGTGTGATACCTGTACTCCACCACTCCTCAATCATCTCCGTAACGCTTCAGTTTCGTTCATTTAAACCACGTTGCATCGTAGCACCGGTGAACATCAGACAGCTAAATGTCCCTTCCTGGTAATGTATGCACTGTGTACTGTCCAAATTGATAAATATTTGATCTGTTGATATTTTACTCACTGGTAATTTCATACAGTATATTTTATGACTGTCCACTATAATGTGGAGGTTCTCTTTCCTCCTGAAACACTGAAGCAGTATGTAACGAAGTGGCGCGTAGCTGGCACTGTTCGATAACCGATAAGACCACTTTCCTGTAACGTCGAGGTTTCCCTTTTGTTACAACAGGCTTGTACTGATATCCCGTAGACACACTGTTGAGAACACCAATCGTTTCACCAGCATTAAACTGGTATGGTATGGTAGTAGTACATATTGCATAATTAATATCCCTAATCTGAATGAATTGAATGTGCTTTCTAAAACAATCGAGCGAACAGATAAAGGATGCTTGTAGTAGCAGGTATGCAGAGCACCAGACTTGAAGCACTGGCCTTCATCCGGGACTGAGAAGCCCATTTACGTAGGTAGGCCAGTTAAGACGCAATCGAAAAATTTTCCTTTGCCCCATCTGCCACCTCTTCTACTCTTGCAGCTAGCCACTTCCCCCCTGATGCCGATGGGGATGATGGCAGTCTCCATGGGTGCTGTCGGTAACTCTACCCTGTGGTCCAGCTTTTGGGCTGCACAGTGCAGGCTTCAAGCTGTCATCTTTGGCAAGTACGTGCACTTAGCAAAGAGATGCTGCCTGCTCCAGGATAGTTGTTTATAAATAAATAATAAACCACAATTCCCACAACCCATTCATATCATATAGAATTTTTTTGCACTACCATTTCAACTTAGGAAAACAGTGCTACATCGCCACTGGTATATCGCCAACCAGTAGACGATTCTTGTGGGTCGTTATCCTTGTCAGTCCTCCTTCAGTGACTACAGTGGAGTGGAAGGGGCTTCGTATCTAAGCTTCTTATCGGAACATTTCGTGTTGGAGACGTCGTACTGAATAATTCCAGTGCAGTTATCAGTCTATGCCACTTTGCACTAACTCTTATTATGTCTACGCTAGTTTCATTTTAGTTTCATGCTCACGGGCGTTCGACTTTATTTTCGTTTCAGATACCTGGCTTCTGATTACGACCCTGACGCTGCTTTTGCAGTCTGATTCCAGTATCGATTCAGATTTTCATTCTGCTGCTACTGACCTATTCTGATAATGACTCCCATTCTAATCTGCTCCAACTCATTTGGCGCCACTTCTGCATAGCTCCACTCAATTCCCAGCTTAACGGCGAGGAGGACCTGCTGAGTGTTATTGCACCAGTAGAAAACGCACTTAATCCGCTTTACTCGGACAGAAGCACTCAGCTCCCATCAGTTGCCAATTACGGACTACACGCCGATCACTCCACCACGTGCATCGAGACAACAGCACATCACACAACGCCGATCACGAATTCTTTGCCATCAACAGCCTCGATACAAGACGTGGGTGAGATCAGAACGACAATAGCTCACACGGTTTCCTATAAACTTTTCAGTATAGTGAAATGCCCTGAGATCCAAGAATCTTTGTTGTTGTTGTTGTTGTTGTGGTCTTCAGTCCTGAGACTGGTTTGATGCAGCTCTCCATGCTACTCTATCCTGTGCAAGCTCTTTCATCTCCCAGTACCTACTGCTACCTACATCCTTCTGAATTTGCTTAGTGTATTGATCTCTTGGTCTCCCTCTACGATTTTTACCCTCCACGCTGCCCTCCAATGCTAAATTTGTGATCCCTTGATGCCTCAAAACATGTCCTACCAACCGATCCCTTCTTCTAGTGAAGTTGTGCCACAAACTTCTCTTCTCCCCAATCCTATTCAATACCTCCTCATTAGTTACGTGATCTACCCACCTTATCTTCAGCATTCTTCTGTAGCACCACATTTCGAAAGCTTCTATTCTCAATCTTTACGTATTTTCCTTATATTAATAAACTAAGTCTAACGAAAGACATAACAAGCATACTGAAGAGCCCACTTCCACGACAGTAGGAAAACATATAAAAGCGATCACTCCGATAAACGGGGGAGGCGATCCTGCCCAGGACTGTATTTGCCTCACGGTTTACGACGAGGCCGGAGTGCCGGCTAGCCTGTATGTCGGTTATAGGCGATTTTTCACATTCACCTAGATAAATACCGGACTAGTTTCCAAGGGGGGGGGGGGGGGGCGGAGGCAATTGCCGTAGGTTTCAAATGGCTCTAAAAGTGACGATTCCATCATAATAAGAAAGTGTGTGAGGGTAGCGATGGTTTTATGTGAAACTGAAGTATCGTACTAGTCCCTACTTGACACAAGCTAGATAAAGGGCGTAGCATAGAAAGGACCTAAACTTCATCCTGTTTTCTATTATACACGTAATGCATGTGCAATGGGTACATCAAGCTACTGAACTCTTATTGATGCGGTATTTTAGTAAACTTGGTTATTCACAGGATAGGTTACAGTCGAATGATGACTTCACTGTTAATAGTTTATGTGAAATAAATGTTGTGCTTCTGGATTAAAGGAGCGGTATCATGTAGAAATAAAGTATTCAAAGAGGTATTCACAGTTTAGCAGATTTGTAAACCTTGGGCATGTCTTCTGCACGCTCCATTTTTTATGTTATGTATTACAAATAAAAATAAACTACATTTTAACAACAGTAATACAGTCTCCAAATCTCTTTTATTCGTACCTATGCAATGTTCGAGTATTTCATATCATTCGACCTTATCTTCACTATTTCTCTCAGTTTATTTTTCTTAAGTAATGGTAATGCAGCTGTACTGTTCGCCAAAATAATTTTGTCACCTCACACTTCGGGAGAAGCTAGGGACAGATCTGTTAATAAAGTATCTTGTGGCTTCCTCCACCAATGCATAACATCACGAGTGCCAATGTCGTCTTTAAAACTACGCCGACTGCGCTTGATGGCCAGGTGCCTGTGTTCGGTGTTTGTGTTTTCCTGCAGCACAAGAGCAGGCATACGAGCAAGTGATCACCTTTTTCGCTACACGTGTGCATTTTTGTTTCTATTCACATCCAAATATCGCGACACACGCTGTAGAGGTCAGGACGTCCGCATTGCTAGCAGAAAGTATCGTCACTGCTAGTAAATTGTCACAGACAGACGAACTCGTAGGAAGAAGTCAGAGTACTGGGATAATCAATAGTTTTACGTAACACGTGTGTGGGCGTGTAGGAAGAGAGAAAGATCTCAACGAGTGTTGTGTTTTACAGCTTTACTTGTGATTTTGAAGTATAGCCCTGATGGTTCTGTCTCCGTGCCACAGGGACACCTTAAGCCAGTGGAAGCTCCAGTTGAAATAACTCTACAGGTTCGAAGACTTACGTCATTGTGGCTGATATTTAGGCAACTTTAAAATCTCTAGGACACTACATAGTCTATGGTCAACGGTTTTTACTCGTATTTCATGTTTAAAGTTTACAATGAATAGTTCAAGAACAGCGAATATATGTTTATTTCTCAACATACAACATCACAGAAGAATATGGAAAGGAAGCTCTGAAAGTATAACGCATTTCTGATTATGTGTATGCCTGGGGATTTTGGATGGCAAACGTGTGGTTCTGCACCTTATACCAGAACAATGGAAGCAGCAACTTTAATTACATTGGAGTTTCTCATATTGCGAAAGTGGAAACAAAATTTTATAGCCGAGTTCGCATTAACGCATATTTCTATAGTTGAAACTATGATCTTCCGATCTTATACATTTTTGTTGAAAATAGTGTTCCATCATGAGTTCGTCACTCGCACCTTGTCATCATGAGTAACAAACACATTATAGAACACAATTTATAAGCAACTATTTTCTTTCTGAAGGTCGGAAGCTGATATTTTCAAGAATCGAAATTAGTCGTCACTAATAATTAACATTAATTAAAGCAATCTTAACTATTTCAAGTTAAGCTACATTTATAAGCACGATTTCAGGGTACTTTTATTTGCTCTCGTCGATAAAAATCCGTACCTATTATAAAAATAAGTGATAAGAACAACGTCCTTACCAAAGGCATGCGGTCGAGGTGAAAAAGTAGTGTAGCTCACGGCGCACGAATTCGCATGCTTTATTAAACCATTATTTGAGAATGAGATCACGTAATGACTTACACACATAATATCATTCATAATATCAAACTTTTATGAAACTTTTCCTTGCTGACAACCCACAGATGACGAGAGGAAAAAGCTTATCGCATACTACATTCATGCAGTAAAATTGCCCAAACTTGCATGACATTTTAATTTATTACTTCACTGTTATTAACTCAATTCACATCAAATTTGGTAAACACTGACAAACTGCTGCTATCTTCTGTCTCGGGTTCTTCAACCGACGTTCGTCTGATGACTGGGGCGTCTCGCGACACGTCTTTGTCCTGGAATCTGATTGACTTGAGTACGACTGCCTTCAGGGACGAGGCCGCCTCAAACTGAATCATCAGACGAACTTCGGCCGAGACAGAAGCCAGCAGGCAGTTTGTCAACAATTGGCCATGAAAGCCTTAACTATTTAGTATTCGTAAACACTATCTACATATGTCCCACAATGTACCTACAAAACAATATCGTCGTACAACACATACTTAAGGTGCTAAGATGCCATAAACAATGAGGCGCGTGAAAACCAATCGCAACATGCATGGCGTTTAAATTTCTTACTTCTTTGCCACTAAATCTATTCACAATACATTTCACAGACAGCAGCGACGTGTACGGCTGATTGTAAGTGAAAAAAATATAATTGTAGGGAACAGTTTCAAAGATATTGCGTCATAAACATTGAGATGCGTGAAAATCAAACGGTAGAGAGAAATCTGATACCGATACAGATGAAATCTGTGTACGAATAAGAGTGTACTAAGTTAAATATATGTGAAAGAGGTTTGAGATACGCGTACGCGTGCAAAAAACTCCCCTATAAAGTTCATCGTAAACGCCTGGAAAGTTTTCAAGCAGATTTGCTTATAATCTGGAAGGAAGTACTGTGGAGGTTAGAACTACCAGTCTCCTCTTGGGGTGGGGCTGATTGCGTGGGGTGAGGAGATGGATAGAAAGAGAGGGGAAGGAGTAGATAGACGCAGACAGGGAGGGGGGAAGTAGGAGACGGATGGAGAGAGTGGAGAGGAGGAAATGGACAGAGAAAGGGAAGAGGAGACTATGGACCATTAAAGTGGGAATGAGGAGAGAAATAGAGTGAATGGAGAGGAGGAGATGGACAAGAGAGGGGGTGGAAGACATGAAACTAGAAAAGGGTGAATAGGAGATCGACAGAGGGGGAACGAGCAGGTGGACAGAGGGGGTGAGGCGTGGCGCCTTATATCACTCCTGTCTACAGCCTGAGTATCAGGGAAATGACTAACGTGTGCAGTTACAGATGGTCTGAAGCTGGTTCAGTCGAGTACGTAGTTCTAATTTTCATCCACCAGAGTACAGTAGCAGACAGAGACATTTAAAAAACAGGTCAAGAGAATGTTTTGTGAGATGTTCTGTTTATTTCTTGAAGGCTTTTTTTGTTTATGTTGTACAGTTTGTATATGCTTTTAGTAGTGTGAATGATGTGTGAATGTGGTCTACAGTTATGTAGATCATTGTTCTAATTATAAACGCTGTACGAACCAGCGTGAGAAATTTTTAAGACTGTGTGAATGCAGATGGCGGGGACTTTTGTATCATAATACGTTGAAGTATGTTTATGGTAAAACGAAAGCTTATTAGAGTGCAAATGAAAAGAGTTAATAACGTAGAGTTTAAACAAAATATCAGAATATTGAATATTTATTTCTGGAGAAAGTACAGTTCGGAAGTGTGTTATCTGTTGATCGGTTAGTCATGAAAAGCGCGGACAAACGCGGTAGAAAAATGTCTTTCTATTGGCTCAAAAATGGTTCAAATGGCTCTGAGCACTATGGGACTTAACAGGTAAGGTCATCAGTCCCCTAGAACTTAGAACTACTTAAACCTAACTAACCTAAGGACATCACACAACACCCAGTCCTCACGAGGCAGAGAAAATCCCTGACCCCGCCGGGAATCGAACCCGTGAACCCGGGCGTGGAAAGAGAGAACGCTACTGCACGACCACGAGCTGCGGACTTTCTATTGGCATTACAGAAAACTGACAAAACACAACGGATTATTGTTCGAGCGTCTTTTCTCTTGGAGATATAGAATGCTTACAGCAGTCTAAATAGTCTGAGCCCAGCCTTTCAATGATACGGTCCTGTGTGGTATGAGGTCCGAAATAAGTTGTAATTTGCTGGTTTTAGTTGTGCTACATGCCTCAAAAGTCCTTTAAAGTGAAAGCATATTTATTCTGGTGTGTTTTGTTTAGAAAGTACGGATTTTTTAAGAAATTTTGTGTATGAGGAAAGACAGTAATTCCGTGAGGCATATAGAGCAGAGAGCATTAGACACCGATGAATTTAATAGTATGGCGAGCATTTTCATTTAAGAATAAACCATATATAATAGTTGGTCAGATATCGGGAAATACGTTACCATAAACTTGCTAACCTGAATGAAATGTTTTGTTCGTGACTGTGTTAGGATTAGCACGGGCTTGGCAGTGAACTTTTAATTCTCGACTTCAGAATACACCGATGTATCGCCAGTATTTTCTCGTTTCATTCAAAAGTAAAACCTTTTCCCGATTCTCAGAATAGTTACGTTGTATACAGCCTGGTGCGAGTTGCATTACGGTAGGTTTCTACTCGGTTTTCCTACCGGCGATCTGCTGCAACCAGTTCACAGGTTGGTGCTCTTAAAAAAACGATAGGAATCGCGCCGCCGCACAAGGTGCATCTGCGGGGAAAAGTTAAAACGCCGTAGTACATTGAATCCGTGGTTGAGAGAATTTTTGTGAAGGACTGTATAGTGAGCGATTATAAAACATTTAGTAAATCGGTATGTACATAATTTTGAACGGAACCCATTTCCAGTCGCCGGAGAGGGGGGTTGGGTTCTTTGGGAGAAGAGACCAAACAGCGAGGTCATAGGTCTCATCGGATTAGGGAAGGACGGGGAAGGAAGTCGGCCGTGTCCTTTCAAAGGAACCATCCTGGCATTTTCCTGGAGCGATTTAGGGAAATCACTGAAAACCTAAATCAGGATGGCGGGACGCGGGATGGAACCGTCGTCCTCCCGAATGGTGCACGGAGAGACTTACAAGAAAGAAGAACAGTCACAATGACAACCAGACCGCATCGAAGCAGCAGACGGCGTCATAGCGGTATCAACGAGCAGCAGTACGGTAGGGCAACGCTGCCATCTTACACGACGAGATTGCGCACTGAACCTGGTACGCCAGACGAAGGTCGGACTCCCAGTTTCGGCATGTCGAGGCGTCAGCATTCAACGAAAGATAGGTTTGTTGCATTAGTTGTGTGTGTGTGTGTGTGTGTGTGTGTGTGTGTGTGTGTGTGTGTGTGTGTGTGTGTGTGCGCGCGTTAAAAGACTGAGTAACATGGAAAGTAACAAAGATTTTGTAAATGCGAATAAAGGGTCATTCAGTGTACGTGCTTCACAAACTAGCACGCCTGAACAGAGAGGAGGTTTTTGACGATATGTCTTTGTTATTTACGGAGAGTGGAGGAGAAACTGCTTCAAGAAATATTTGCAGCATTAATGGGTTCTATAAAAGATGGACATACTAATTTGGATTAAGCAGTTGGTCAGAAAATTAGTACTTTATGAAAAACTCGAAAGGCAAACTAGTGATCTTAATGAGAAACTTGAAAAGCAGACTACGGTTTTAAAAGAAACGTGGAAAAATGATTTGAAGTCGTTAAAAAGTAAAGGGGATGGCAAAATTTCTCATGTTGAGAATAACTGTCAAGAATCCATTAAAACTGTAAAAACTGAATCAACAGATGCCTTGAAAAAAGTTGCTATTGGAAACGAACAAAGGGTAGATTTGATAAAAGAAAGTGTGCAGAAAGCAGAGGTCAAAGAAGCGGCGGTAAAGTCTATATGTGTAAATGATCACAAATTGTTAGACAGTGAAATGAGTTCTTTATACAGCAAATGAATGAATGAATGAAGTAAAAAGTGTGCCTGACCGAGTGGGTGTGTCTGAGGCAAATGTTCCTCAGCTAACTACCAAGGTAGAAGAGGTTGAAAAAATGGTTCAAATGGCGCTGAGCACTATGGGACTTAACATCTGAGGTCATCAGTCCCCTAGAACTTAGAACTAATTAAACCGAACTAACCTAAGGACATCACACACATCCATGCCCGAGGAAGGATTCGAACCTGCGACCGTAGCGGTCGCGCGGTTCCGGACTGAAGCGCCTAGAACCGCTCGGCCACAGCGGCCGGCTAGAAGAGGTTGCAAATAAGTTGGATGAGCATAGCAGTGGATTATGCCAAGTTGAAACTAACGATAGTGGGTGTAGTTTTGTAGCAGAATCATGTGAAATATCAGATGTCGCTAACAGGTAGTTTTTACGTTTTTATCCGACAGGAAATGTACATCCAAATAATTTTGGAATGACTTTGAGATATTCTACCTAGTTTGTGGTCAGACAGGCAAAAAATAGGGTTTCTAACGTCTAAATTCTTGGGACAGGCTACAACTTGGGCATTTATCGCTATTGAACAGTACGATACTCTATATAAATTTAAAGAGGATTTTTAAGGAATATTAGGGCAAGCAAAAACAAATGCAGCTGCTAAATACCTTCTGGGCTAAGGAAAAGTTAAATTTCAGAAAGGAAAGCGTAAGAAAGTTTGCGTTAAAGTGGGTGACAAATTTGTAATATTTAAACAATAAAGTCGAGCCAGAACTAATTGTTATGGGCCTGGAAGGTAAACTGCCCATCATCCGGCGAAACAAAATTATTGAAGCTCCGAGGGATGACGTTCATAAACTCATTAGTTATCTGAAGAGAGTTGAGAAGTTGTTGTATAAGGAGGAGCACGCAAATTGTAATGTCAGACCACCAAATAATGCAGAACGGCAGCAGAATTTAAATGTTCACAGAACTGGCGTGTACCATGGCAACAGCAGGATCAGAGCTGCCGGGATGTGGCGCTGTCCAGCAAATGATAGAAGAAATAATGGGAAGGAGCTGCACAATTATTGATCGCATTCTCCGGTGCGAGAAGATGATGTTGCGCCAAGGCGACTGCAAATGGGGGTATACGTAAGAAATGGTACTGAATCCCAGAATCCGTTAAACCAAATCCCGTCTTTGGAAGGGCTAGAGCTAAGAAGACGGGAAATATTAAATTGAACCCACTAGCAAAACCTTTTGTACGTGTTAGAACTAACCAGACAGGGATTATAAGTGAGGAGCAGAAGAAGGTACTAACAACAGACGAAACGAGCTACATAAAGATCTGTACATTTAACAGAGTCTAGGGGATTTATTGAACATACGTAAACAAAATAACCACTGTATTGCAGACTTAGTGGGTGATGTATTAGCGGAAAATGTGACGTAACTTGATTGGCAGGAAGTTTTTAGCAACCAGCTTGAAGTCGAGTCATGTTCTGGGGAAGGAGAAAATACAGAAGCTGCAGAATTACAGGAATTTAGTGATGTCATTGTAGAAGAAATACTTGCGTCTATAAATGACGACATTTGTGATGCTATAAGGGAGAGGCAGGAAAATGGTGATCACAATGGGGGTCAGCCAATTAATTGTGGAAAAAAGAAGAGAGATAGGAAAGGGAGAATGGCGAAACGGCGGAAACAAAATTTGAGCTGACATTAGTGGACAGAGTAGTTAGTATGGTGAAAAGAAGTGATGAGGAGAACTCTGCAAAAATCAGCGTAATTTGTGAAAACAGCGAAGGTTTCACTAGCAAGGAGGTTTTGAACAATTTGTTGGAGGAGGGTTCTGACACTAGCAATGAAAGGAAGGTGTTGAGTCAGCCAGTAATTAGTCTACAAGTATGTATCGAAGAATCACAGTATTTGTCACTTAGTGGATTTGAATTATGTGCTGTCAGTAAAAGCTGGTTAGAATCGTTGCCAAATAGAAATGAATTTGTAATAATGCCAGTAATGGTGGTGCAGATAATTGTAGCTACAGGAAAAGCTAAAAAACATGTTAAATACGAAGTTCTGTTGCCAGTAAAAATAAATGGTGTGCAAGAATTCCATAACTTCCTTGTAATCCCTGAGCTATGTATAAAAACCCTGATTGGTGTATATTTCTTTAACCAGTAAAATATGAGATTAAATTTTAATGAAAATGTTGTAATTTTAGAAATAAATTTGAAGGACGTGGTTGTACCATTTTTTCGAAAAAATTATTTGACCAAAGGAGAAGTAGCCAATATACCAATTAGGTATTGTAGAGGGATAGAAGATTTAGAGGGCTACTATGAGTATGTGGATAATGTGGCGGTGGATCCAGAGGAAATGAAGGTGGTACAAGAAAAGTAGGGAGGCATCAGAGGGCGTTGCAACCAATGCACTGCTAGGTGTTTCACGAACACCAGATTCTCTAATTATTGGCAATGCTATTTCAGTTTCTTTTCGTATTGTCAGTCTTCCTCTTCTGTCATTCTGAGCTGAATCTATCATCTTTAATTTTCTTCTGTGTCAGAGAAGGTAAAGTATTGGAGAGCCTCAGAGGGGATTGTGGTGTCTTATAGCAAAATAAGTTTTATGGTGAGAGAAATGGGGTCAAATAGTAATGGAGTGAAATGACGACATAAGTATGTTGACGCAGGAAAATAAGAAGGTACGAAGGTGATGACATAAATGGAAACTAGAAAAAGGATACATTATCCTGCTGAAAGCTCGCAGTAATGATTGACTTTAGTCATATGAGAAGTTATTCCGCGGTATGTGGAAGTGCACGAAGCATTATTATATCAGTTAAAATAATGGCAGACAGGAAGAAATATCCTGTGGGAATATGTAAAAATAAATTCGACGCTGAGTGATATGTAGTGAAATGAAAGTTACTAGATCTGACAAGTGAGGTTAATGAATGAGATTTTGATGATGAACACTAAAGTGTTGTGGTCAGGGAAAGGCATCTTGTAATGATGAAAAGGGATATACAGTGGCCACAAAGTTAAAGGAAGTTCAACAAATGTGACGAAAAATATACCTGGATCAAGCTGAAGAACATTTATTACGAAAGGCAAATCATGAGTGTGAAGATTATTGATTTCTGTTCAATAGTGGTAAAAATATGGGAAGAAAAGACGCAAAGAGACACTGCGTAAAAGTGGTAACTATGTATCATTACATGTTTGTAAATAATAGCATCTACATCTACATGGTTACTCTGCAATTCACAATTAAGTGCCTGGCTGAGGAATTATCGAACCATTTTCATATTACTACTCCACCATTCCACTCTCGAAAGGCGCGTGGGATAAAGGAACTCCTAAGTCTTTCCGTTGGAGCTATGACCGCTCTTATTTTATTATGATGATCATTTCTCCCTACGTAGGTAAGTGTCAACAAAATACTTTCGAATTCGGAAGAGAAAGTTGGTGATTGAAATTTCGTAAATAGATCTCGCTGCAAAGGAAACCGCCTTTGTTCCTGTGACTGCCACCCCAACTCACGTATCATATCAGTGACACTCTCACCCCTATTGCGTGATAACACTAAACGAGCTGCTCTTCTTTGCACTTTTTAGATGTCCTCCGTCAGTCCTACGTGGTAGGGATTCCACGCCGCGCGGCAATTTTCCAGTAGAGGACGGACAAGTGTGATGTAGGCTGTATCTTTAGTGGGTTTGTCGCATCTTCTAAATGTTCTGCCAACAAAGCGCAGTCTTTGTTTCGCCTTTCCCACAATATTATCTATGCGCTCTTTCCAATTTAAGTTGCTCGTAATTGTAATTCCCAGGTATTTAGTCGTATTGATAGCCCTTAGATTTGTGCGATTTATCGATATGCCCAAAATTTATCGGATTTCTTTTAGTACCCGTGTAGATGACCTCGCACATTTCTTTGTTTAGTGCCAATTGTCACTTTTCGCACCAAACAGAAATTCTTTCCACATTATTTTGTAATTGGAATTGGTCGTCTGATGATTTACTAGACGGTAAATTACAGCGTCATCTGCAAACAATCTAAGGGGGCTACTCAGATTGTCACCTAGATAATTTAGCAGAGGTCCTATGACACTACCTTGCGGAACGACAGATATCACTTCTGTTCTACTCGATAATTTACCGTCTGTCACTATTTCCTCTCTGAGAGGAAATCACGAATCCAGTCACAGAACTGAGACAATACTTCATATGCAAGCAATTTGATTAATAGTCGCTTGTGAGGAACGGTATCAAAAGCCTTCTGGAAAATAGGAATATGGAATCGATCTGAGATCCCTCGTCGACAGTACTCAATCCTTCATGGGAATAAAGAGCTAGCAGTGTTGCACAACAACAATATTTCCTGAATCCGTGTTGGTTGTGTATCAATAAGTCAATTTCTTCAAGGTGTTTCATAGAGTACAGTATATGTTCCAAAATCCTACTCCAAATTCAGGTCAGTGATATGGGTCTATAATTCAAAGGGTTACTCCTATTTCCTTCCCCCATGAACCATGGACCTTGCCGTTGGTGGGGAGGCTTGCGTGCCTCAGCGATACAGATGGCCGTGCAACCACAGCGAAGGGCTATCTGTTGAGAGGCCAGACAAACATGTGGTTCCTGAAGAGGGGCAGCAGCCTTTTCAGTAGTTGCAGGGGCAACAGTCTGGACGATTGACTGATCTGGCCTTGTAACATTAACCAAAACGGCCTTGCTGTGCTGGTACTGCGAACGGCTGAAAGCAAGGGGAAACTTCAGCCGTAATTTTTCCCGAGGACATGCAGCTTTACTGTATGATTAAATGATGATGGCGTCCTCTTGGGTAAAATATTCCGGAGGTAAAATAGTCCCCCATTGGGATCTCCGGGCGGGGACTACTCAAGAGGACGTCGTTATCAGGAGAAAGAAAACTGGCATTCTACGGATCGGAGCGTGGAATGTCAGATCCCTTAATCGGGCAGGTAGGTTAGAAAATTTAAAAAGGGAAATGGATAGGTTAAAGTTAGATATAGTGGGAATTAGTGAAGTTCGGTGGCAGGAGGAACAAGACTTTTGGTCAGGTGATTACAGATTTATAAATACAAAATCAAATAGGGGTAATGCAGGAGTAGGTTTAATAATGAATAAAAAAATAGGAGTGCGGGTTAGCTACTACAAACACCATAGTGAACGCATTATTGTGGCCAAGATAGACACAAAGCCCATGCCTACTACAGTAGTACAAGTTTATATGCCAACTACACTCCTGGAAATGGAAAAAAGAACACATTGACACCGGTGTGTCAGACCCACCATACTTGCTCCTGACACTGCGAGAGGGCTGTACAAGCAATGATCACACGCACGGCACAGCGGACACACCAGGAACCGCGGTGTTGGCCGTCGAATGGCGCTAGCTGCGCAGCATTTGTGCACCGCCGCCGTCAGTGTCAGCCAGTTTGCCGTGGCATACGGAGCTCCATCGCAGTCTTTAACACTGGTAGCATGCCGCGACAGCGTGGACGTGAACCGTATGTGCAGTTGACGGACTTTGAGCGAGGGCGTATAGTGGGCATGCGGGAGGCCGGGTGGACGTACCGCCGAATTGCTCAACACGTGGGGCGTGAGGTCTCCACAGTACATCGATGTTGTCGCCAGTGGTCGGCGGAAGGTGCACGTGCCCGTCGACCTGGGACCGGACCGCAGCGACGCACGGATGCACGCCAAGACCGTAGGATCCTACGCAGTGCCGTAGGGGACCGCACCGCCACTTACCAGCAAATTAGGGACACTGTTGCTCCTGGGGTATCGGCGAGGACCATTCGCAACCGTCTCCATGAAGCTGGGCTACGGTCCCGCACACCGTTAGGCCGTCTTCCGCTCACGCCCCAACATCGTGCAGCCCGCCTCCAGTGGTGTCGCGACAGGCGTGAATGGAGGGACGAATGGAGACGTGTCGTCTTCAGCGATGAGAGTCGCTTCTGCCTTGGTGCCAATGATGGTCGTATGCGTGTTTGGCGCCGTGCAGGTGAGCGCCACAATCAGGACTGCATACGACCGAGGCACACAGGGCCAACACCCGGCATCATGGTGTGGGGAGCGATCTCCTACACTGGCCGTACACCACTGGTGATCGTCGAGGGGACACTGAATAGTGCACGGTACATCCAAACCGTCATCGAACCCATCGTTCTACCATTCCTAGACCGGCAAGGGAACTTGCTGTTCCAACAGGACAATGCACGTCCGCATGTATCCCGTGCCACCCAACGTGCTCTAGAAGGTGTAAGTCAACTACCCTGGCCAGCAAGATCTCCGGATCTGTCCCCCATTGAGCATGTTTGGGACTGGATGAAGCGTCGTCTCACGCGGTCTGCACGTCCAGCACGAACGCTGGTCCAACTGAGGCGCCAGGTGGAAATGGCATGGCAAGCCGTTCCACAGGACTACATCCAGCATCTCTACGATCGTCTCCATGGGAGAATAGCAGCCTGCATTGCTGCGAAAGGTGGATATACACTGTACTAGTGCCGACATTGTGCATGCTCTGTTTCCTGTGTCTATGTGCCTGTGGTTCTGTCAGTGTGATCATGTGATGTATCTGACCCCAGGAATGTGTCAATAAAGTTTCCCCTTCCTGGGACAATGAATTCACGGTGTTCTTATTTCAATTTCCAGGAGTGTAGCTCTGCAGATGATGAAGAAATTGAAGAAATGTATGACGAGATAAAAGAAATTATTCAGGTTGTGAAGGGAGACGAAAATTTAATAGTCATGGGTGACTGGAATTCGTCAGTAGGAAAAGGGAGAGAAGGAAACATAGTAGGTGAATATGGATTGGGGGGAAGAAATGAAAGAGGAAGCCGCCTTGTAGAATTTTGCACAGAGCATAACTTAATCATAGCTAACACTTGGTTCAAGAATCATAAAAGAAGGTTGTATACCTGGAAGAATCCTCGAGATACTAAAAGGTATCAGATAGATTATATAATGGTAAGACAGAGATTTAGGAACCGGGTTTTAAACTGTAAGACATGTCCAGGAGCAGATGTGGATTCTGACCACAATCTATTGGTTATGAACTGCAGATTGAAACTGAAGAAACTGCAAATAGGTGGGAATTTAAGGAGATGGGACCTGGATAAACTGAAAGAACCAGAGGTTGTAGAGAGTTTCAGGGAGAGCATAAGGGAACAATTGACAGGAATGGGGGAAAGAAATACAGTAGAAGAAGAATGGGTAGCTCTGAGGGATGAAGTAGTGAAGGCAGCAGACGGTCAAGTAGGTAAAAAGACGAGGGGTAATAGAAATCCTTGGGTAACAGAAGAAATATTGAATTTAATTGATGAAAGGAGAAAATATAAAAATGCAGTAAATGAAGCAGGCAAAAAGGAATACAAACGTCTCAAAAATGAGATCGACAGGAAGTGCAAAATGGCTAAGCAGGAATGGCTAGAGGACAAATGTAAGGATGTAGAGGCTTGTCTCACTAGGGGTAAGATAGATACTGCCTACAGGAACATTAAAGAGACCTTTAGAGAGAAGAGAACCACTTGTATGAATATCAAGAGCTCAGATGGCAACCCAGTTCTAAGCAAAGAAGGGAAGGCAGAAAGGTGGAAGGAGTATATAGAGGGTTTATACAAGGGCGATGTACTTGAGGACAATATTATGGAAATGGAAGAGGATGTAGATGATGATGAAATGGGAGATAAGATACTGCGTGAAGAGTTTGACAGAGCACTGAAAGACCTGAGTCGAAACAAGGCCCCGGGAGTAGACAACATTCCATTAGAACCACTGATGGCCTTGGGAGAGCCAGTCATGACAAAACCCTACCTTCTGGTGAGCAAGATGTATGAGACAGGCTACATACCCACAGACTTCAAGAAGAATATAATAATTCCAATCCCAAAGAAAGCAGGTGTTGACAGATGTGAAAATTACCGAACTATCAGTTTAATAAGTCACAGCTGCAAAATACTAACGCGAATTCTTTACAGACGAATGGAAAAACTGGTAGAAGCGGACCTCGGGGAAGATCAGTTTGGATTCCGTAGAAATGTTGGAACACGTGAGGCAATACTAACCTTACGACTTATGTTAGAAGAAAGATTAAGAAAAGGCAAACCTACGTTTCTAGCATATGTAGACTTAGAGAAAGCTTTTGACAAAGTTAACTGGAATACTCTCTTTCAAATTCTGAAGGTGGCAGGGGTAAAATACAAGGAGCGAAAGGCTATTTACAATTTGTACAGAAACCAGATGGCAGTTATAAGAGTTGAGGGGCATGAAAGGGGGAAAGGAGTGAGACAGGGTTGTAGCCTCTCCCCGATGTTATTCAATCTGTATATTGAGCAAGCAGTAAAGGAAACTAAAGAAAAATTCGGAGTAGGTATTAAAATTCATGGAGAAGAAGTAAAAACTTTGAGGTTTGCCGATGACATTGTAATTCTGTCAGAGAGAGCAAAGTACTTGGAAGAGCAGTTGAACGGAATGGACAGTGTCTTGAAAGGAGGATATAAGATGAACATCAACAAAAGCAAAACGAGGATAATGGAATGTAGTCAAATTAAATCGGGTGATGCTGAGGGGATTAGATTAGGAAATGAGACACTTAAAGTAGTAGAGGTGTTTTGCTATTTAGGGTGTAAAATAACTGATGATGGTCGAAGTAGAGAGGATATAAAATGTAGACTGGCAATGGCATGGAAATCGTTTCTGAAGAAGAGAAATTTGTTAACATCGAGTATAGATTTCAGTGTCAGGAAGTCGTTTCTGAAAGTATTTGTATGGAGTGTAGCCATGTATGGAAGTGAAACATGGACGATAAATAGTTTGGACAAGAAGAGAACAGAAGCTTTCGAAATGTGGTGCTACAGTAGAACGCTGAAGATAAGGTGGGTAGATCACGTAACTAATGAGGAGGTATTGAATAGGATTGGGGAGAAGAGAAGTTTGTGGCACAACTTCACTAGAAGAAGGGATCGGTTGGTAGGACATGTTTTGAGGCATCAAGGGATCACAAATTTAGCATTGGAGGGCAGCGTGGAGGGTAAAAATCGTAGAGGGAGACCAAGAGATCAATACACTAAGCAGATTCAGAAGGATGTAGGTTGCAGTAGGTACTGGGAGATGAAGAAGCTTGCACAGGATAGAGTAGCATGGAGAGCTGCATCAAACCAGTCTCAGGACTGAAGACCACAACAACAACAACAACTCCTATTTCCTTTCTTGACTATTGGTGTGACCTGTGCTACTTTCCAGTCCTTAGGAACAGACCTTTCGTCATGTGAGTGGTTTTATATGATTGCTAAGAAAGGCGGTATTGTGTCTGCATACTCTGAAAAGAACCTGATTGGTCTACCATCTGGACAGGACGACTGGCGATTCTTAAGTGATTTGAGTTGTTTCGCAACACCTAAGATATCTACTTTTATGTCACTCATGCTCACAGCTGTTCTGGTTTCGAATTCGGGAATATTTACTTCGTCTTCTTTCGTGAAGGAATTACGGAAAACTGTATTTAGTAACTTCGCTTTAGTGGCACCATCATCGGTAACATTACCATCCCGAGGTGACGGGATTGACTGTGTTTTGCCACTGGTGTACTTTACATACGACCAGAATCTCTTTGGGGTTTCTACCATATTTTGAGACAATGTTTTATTGAGGAAACTATTAAAAGCATCTCGCATTGACGTCCGCACTAAAATTCGAGCTTCCGTGAAACTTAGCCAGTCTTGGGGATTTTGCGTTCTTCTGAATTTGGTATGCTTTTTTCGTTGCTACTGCAACAGTCTTCTGACGTGTTTTTTGTATCATGGTGGATCAGTCCCGTCACTTATTAACGTATGTGGTATGAATCTATCTATTGCTGTCGATACCGTATCTTTGAATTTGTGCCATATCTGGTCTACACTTACATAATTAGCTTGGAAGGAATGGAGACTCTCTCTTAGTAAGGCATCACTTTTATCTAGTGTTTTAGATAGATATATTTTGCGTTTATTTTTAGTGGCTTTGGTTGTTCTGTTTCTGAGCCTCGCTACAATGACCGTGTGATCACTAATTCATGTATCCGTCGTGACTCTCTCTATTAGATGAGGAGTATTTGTGGCTACGAGGTCAAGTGTGTTTTCTCAATCATTTACAATTCGTGTGGGCTCATGAACTAATTGTTCAAAGTGATTCCTAGACAAAACATTTAGTACTATTTCGGAAGATGTTTTCTGTCTACTATCGGCTTTGAACATGTATTTTCGCCAACAAATCGAGGGTAGACTGAAGTCTCCACCAATTACAACGGTATGAGTGGGATACTTATTTCTAATGAGATTCGAGTTTTCTTTGAATCGTTCAGCTATTACATCACCTGAGTCAGGGGGGCGGTAGGTGGAGCCAATTATTATTTTGGTACGGCTGTTGAGTATAACCTCTACACAAAGTAATTTGCAGGAACTATCTACACTCCTGGAAATTGAAATAAGAACACCGTGAATTCATTGTCCCAGGAAGGGGAAACTTTATTGACACATTCCTGGGGTCAGATACATCACATGATCACACTGACAGAACCACAGGCACATAGACACAGGCAACAGAGCATGCACAACGTCGGCACTAGTACAGTGTATATCCACCTTTCGCAGCAATGCAGGCTGCTATTCTCCCATGGAGACGATCGTAGATATGCTGGATGTAGTCCTGTGGAACGGCTTACCATGCCATTTCCACCTGGCGCCTCAGTTGGACCAGCGTTCGTGCTGGACGTGCAGACCGCGTGAGACGACGCTTCATCCAGTCCCAAACATGCTCAATGGGGGACAGATCCGGAGATCTTGCTGGCCAGGGTAGTTGACTTACACCTTCTAGAGCACGTTGGGTGGCACGGGATACATGCGGACGTGCATTGTCCTGTTGGAACAGCAAGTTCCCTTGCCGGTCTAGCAATGGTAGAACGATGGGTTCGATGACGGTTTGGATGTACCGTGCACTATTCAGTGTCCCCTCGACGATCGCCAGTGGTGTACGGCCAGTGTAGGAGATCGCTCCCCACACCATGATGCCGGGTGTTGGCCCTGTGTGCCTCGGTCGTATGCAGTCCTGATTGTGGCGCTCACCTGCACGGCGCCAAACACGCATACGACCATCATTGGCACCAAGGCAGAAGCGACTCTCATCGCTGAAGACGACACGTCTCCATTCGTCCCTCCATTCACGCCTGTCGCGACACCACTGGAGGCGGGCTGCACGATGTTGGGGCGTGAGCGGAAGACGGCCTAACGGTGTGCGGGACCGTAGCCCAGCTTCATGGAGACGGTTGCGAATGGTCCTCGCCGATACCCCAGGAGCAACAGTGTCCCTAATTTGCTGGGAAGTGGCGGTGCGGTCCCCTACGGCACTGCGTAGGATCCTACGGTCTTGGCGTGCATCCGTGCGTCGCTGCGGTCCGGTCCCAGGTCGACGGGCACGTGCACCTTCCGCCGACCACTGGCGACAACATCGCTGTACTGTGGAGACCTCACGCCCCACGTGTTGAGCAATTCGGCGGTACGTCCACCCGGCCTCCCGCATGCCCACTATACGCCCTCGCTCAAAGTCCGTCAACTGCACATACGGTTCACGTCCACGCTGTCGCGGCATGCTACCAGTGTTAAAGACTGCGATGGAGCTCCGTATGCCACGGCAAACTGGCTGACACTGACGGCGGCGGTGCACAAATGCTGCGCAGCTAGCGCCATTCGACGGCCAACACCGCGGTTCCTGGTGTGTCCGCTGTGCCGTGCGTGTGATCATTGCTTGCACAGCCCTCTCGCAGTGTCCGGAGCAAGTATGGTGGGTCTGACACACCGGTGTCAATGTGTTCTTTTTTCCATTTCCAGGAGTGTATTTCAGCTTCATTAAAAGATAAACTACTACCAACAGACACAAACACACCACCACCTACTTTATTTAATCTATCCTTTCTGAATAGGGTTTGCACGTCTCTAAAAAATTCGGCAGAATTTATCTCCAACTTTAGCCACCTTTCTGTTCCTATAACGATTTCAGCTTCAGTGCTTTCTATTAGCGCTTGAAGCTCTGGTACTTTTCCAACACAGCTACGACAGTTTACAACTCCAATACCGAGTGTTGCTTGGTCGATTACAGTCGTTTCTTTGCCCTGTACCCTTTGAGACTGGAGTCCTTTTTGATCTTTCCCGTGACTATCCAACCTAAAAAACCGCCCAGTCCACCCACACAGCCTCTGCTACCCGTGTAGCCGCCTCCTGTGTGTAGTGGACACGTGACCTATTTAGCGGAATCCGAAACCCCACCACCCTATGGCGCAAGTCGAGGAATCTGCAGCCTACACGGTCGCAGAACCGTCTGAGCTTCTGATTCAGACTCTGTACCAAAGGTCCGCAATCGGTCCAGTCGACGATGCTGCAGATGGTGAGCTCTGCCTTCATCTCGCGAGCAAGACTGTATGTCTTCACCAACTCAGATAGCCGCCGGAAGCCAGAGAGAATCTCTTCCGATCCATAGCGACACACGCCATTAGTGCCGATATGAGCCACTACCTGCAGCTGGCTGTACCCTGTACCCTTCATGCTATCCGTAAGGACCCTTTCCACATCTTGGATGATTCCCCCCGGTATACACACGGAGTGAACATTGGCTTTCTTCCCGTCCTTAGCTGCCATATCTCTAAGGGGCTCCATCACCAATGTAACATTGGAACTCCCAATGACAAGAAATCCCACCCTCTGCACTTGTCTGGACCTCTCAGGAAGACCGGCCACTGCTGCAACTGGCGAGGCCGCCCTATCTGGCTCAGAAGTAATTTCAGCAGTGGGCAGTATCTCAAACCTGTTACAGAGGCGTAAGGGTACAGCCTCGCGGCCAGCACCAACTTTCGCCTTCCATCCAGGGATTCGCGACCCCACCACGGTTCGCCTTTCACCGTCAGGCAAGAGTCGACCGGCAGGGACGTCCGAATCCGAGGGCGCAGTGCCATCAGAGATCCCAGGCGATGCTACAGGTTCCAGAGGCGCCAAAGCGCTCGCCCCGGGTGTCCAAATGTAAGCGCAGCCCAGGGCAACAGACTGGAGCCTGTCGACCACGGCCAACACAGCTTCCAGCTGTTTACGGACGGTGGGCAATTCCCCTTGAATTCGTACACAACAGGTGCAGTCCCTACCCATCCATGACATTTTTTTTTCCTCTCTCTTTTATCTCACAAGTCGTTCAAAACAAACATATGATTGACGACTACGCGAATTTATACTAAACGGGTACTAAAACGCGATGCTACAACTCTCAAATACTATAATACGTCCGAAATTTGTGAATTAAACTATACCAGTACCCAAAGACAAACAACGAAATTAAGAAATAAACTATAAAACAAATAAGTGAGCTAAGAGTGCGACTTGCTGCTGGCTGCTGCACATCCAACGGAGGTAGGGAGCTCACTAAGGTTTTCACAATAACATTTTCTTCAGTTGAATTAAACTAAAGAAAAAGATTTTTTTAAAAATATCTCATTAAGTCTTGTAAAGAAAATAAATTCTTGAAAAAATTTCCTAGTAGATTTGAACTTGCTGTTTGAAGTAAAAAAGAAAGGCAATATATGTTAATTTACTTTCATTTTAAATCAAGCTAAAAGAAATATAAAATTTGTTAATAATTTCTTACAATAATAAGTGATTGTGTATTAGGAGATATGTAAAGAAAGCAGTCTTACATGGAAGTATGGTTTATGGGACAGCGTTGCATGTAAACCCTGGAAGGACAGAGATGTGGAGAATGGAGGAATGTTACGGACATTACAATGCAAAGGTGCCATAATCAAAACCCATGGAAATGTGTGTGACGATTATAGAGGTGGGCTTGTGCTAAGGTAGGATAAAATACCATTACAAAATGGAAGGACACAAATCACAAGGCCTTTAAATAAAAAAGCGAAGAAAAAGTAACTTCAAACGACTTTCACGAAACATGAATCTAAAAGAGTGTTGAAAAACTTATCAAAATAAAAGCACGTCTGTGAAAGCAGTCTTCTTCATCGACATGTACCGATGCGTAATTACATTCACATTTAGATAAAACCACACACGCAGTTCCCGTGATCCAGTAGGAAGTCTAAATCGCAGTTGGCAAACTCTCTGACAAAGACGAAATCGTAGAAAGCATGCCAAGCCCCAGGCTAACTAATACTTTTAGGGTCATGCGTGTTTGGGCATGATCGAAGAGAGAAAGTGGACAAAGAATGTTGTGCTTAATAACTTCCCTCCTTATTTTGAAGTAATGCATCATCCTGTGGGGGCACTGACGGCGAGGGAATAGACGAAGTACAGATACATTACTGCAGTGCAGACAAGGCTAGTTCTGATACGTCGACATCCTGCAATCGGGAACAGCTGCCCCAATTTGAAGCTCCAAGGTATCTACTGAATCGTAGTCTAATATCATCCCAGATGTTTTTTAAGCTCTCGTGAAACCTCTGGAGAACTACGTATTAGAATCGATCGTCGACCACTTAATTTATCTTTCTTTCGAAAAGGAAACTTAAATCTTGCTTAATGTTTAGAGTCAATAGTTCAAGAATATGCTAACGTATGCGTATTTATGGGAATGTAATACTGTGGAAGTATATGGAAAGGAAAAACGAAAATACAACACGTTTTGATTGGATATACATCAAATTTCGTTTCGAGTTGGTGTGTGTGTGTGTGTGTGTGTGTGTGTGTGTGTGTGTGTGTGTGTGTGTTTTGAGGGTGTAGTCTGGGTGGAGATGGGTGATGTTATCTCATTTTGTCAAAAGCGCTTAACTGGGTTTTTTGGTAGTTTCTTTTTTGTCTACCTTCAGCCTTCAGACTCTATACACGAGTGGTTGGATACCGTGTGAGATTCCGAAATTACGTAGGGGGACCTGGGACGGGAAGCGTATGGTTCTTCAGTAACCATGGAACATTGTAAGTAGTTATCTAAATTACAAGTACGATTTCGTTGTACTTTTATTTTCTCTCTTCGATGTGTAACTACTGTATTAATGAATCAAAGCAGCTCTTAAGAAACGAGTTCGGATTGGCTTCGGCGCATCGAGAGCCCCACAATCACGTATTTGTCGGAAATAGGCACGAAGGCTTTTCATTGTGTTCAGGTCTGCCTTTGTTGTTTCCAGGTTTTTCTTATTTGCGATCAGCTTTAAATAGTCTTTTCGTTTCACTCTGTCTATGCAATACGAGAAATTAACCAGCCACAAACAAAGAAATGCACGATAATTCGTTTGATTATGCCAGTGTTATAGCGCAAATGGAGATTTGAAAGTGTACGAAAAACTGAAACTTTCAACAGCGACACGTAGTAAAACACTTTCAACCGTGAGACGTAATAAAACAAAGCACCTAACGAACAGAACCGACAGGCGCGCAACACTGTTCAACTCGTCTTCAAGCCTGCGATGGGGGACTCATCGCCTGCCCACGGTGCCCCAATTGCACACATCACATGCATGTGTGACGTTGCACAGTTGCATACGCCCCTTTCCCTCTTTCTGCGACGGCAGCATGCACCTATTGTGCACGGAAAGATATTTTTATGGCGCGTAGAGTGGCAACTGACTGTAAACAATAGAAAGTGTGAGGTCGTTCACATGAATACTAAAACTGATGTGTTAAGTTTAGGTTACACGATTAATCAGACATAGTCGATAAACTAAATACCTAGAGCCTATTGCTACGAACTACTTGGTTTGAAAGTATCACATAGAAAATGTAATGCGGAAGGCGAATCAAAGACAGAACACTCAGGAGACGCTACAAATCAACCAGAGAAGAGTGCCTACAATACCCCACCCCAACCCTTGTCCATTGTCCATACTGTTCTGCAGTATTGCTGAGCAGCATTCGATTCTTTCCAGATACGATTGACAGAGGGCATCGAAAAAGTTAAGGAAGGGCACTTCGTTTTGTATTACCGCGAAATAGGGCACAGACGGTCAGTTGTGGTACGCGAACTGGAGTGGCAACGATTAACACAGAGGCGTTTTACGTTGCGGCGTGACCTTCTCACGAAACGGCGTGACATGGAATCAACGAGTAATCGGGAGTCACTTTCAGAAATGATGAGCCATGCTGCTTCTATAGCCTTTCCATTGTGTCTCATGAATGTTCGATGGGACACATGTTCGGCGATCTGAGTGGCCAAATCAATCAATCGAATAGTCCGGGATGTACATCAAACCAATTGCGAACAATTTTGGGTCGGTGACATGTTCGGGCACATGAAGCCCATGAATGGCTGCAAATGGGGTAGCCGAACATAGCCATTTCCGTTCAGTGATAGCTTTAGTTGGACCAGAGGACAGGTCCACTTTTTGTAAACACAGCCGACGCCACTCAGGAGCCACCACCAGCTTGGAGAGTCCATTGTTGACAAAATGGTGTAAGTAGGCTGTTTAGGTTTTTATGTTGGTAATGCCACGTAGCGCTCTGTATGAAGATCACTGACTCTGCTGTGTGCAGTCTGTGGCTGGTTGGTATTGTTGGAACATTCGCTATTGTAGTGTTGGGCAGTTGGATGTTAACAGCGCGTAGCGTTGCGCAGTTGGAGGTGAGCCGCCAGCAGTGGTGGATGTTGGAAGTGAGATGGTGGAATTTTGAGAGCGGATGATCTGGACGTGTGTCCATCAGAGAGAGTACATTTGTAAGAGTGCATGTCATGAACTGATATAATATATTATAACTTTTGAACACTATTAAGGTAAATACATTGTTTGTTCTCTATAAAAATCTTTCATTTGCTAACTATGCCTATCAGTAGTTAGTGCCTTCAGTAGTTAGAAGCTTTTGTTTAGCGGGCACAGTGGCGCTCGCTGTATTGCAGTAGTTCGAGTAACGAAGATTTTTGTGAGGTAATTGATTCGTGAAAGGTATAGGTTAATGTTAGTCAGGGCCATTCTTTTGTAGGGATTATTGAAAGTCAGTTTGCGTTGCGCTAAAAATATTGTGTGTCAGTTTAGTGTTGATCAGAATAAGTAAAGAGAGAAATGTCTGAGTACATTCAGTTCTGCTCAGCTGTTTGAAAATCAAATAATGTAAGAGGTTTATCAGCACAGTAATTTATAAACTTTTCTAAGGGGACGTTTCAATGGGTCTGTGGCTTCTTGGGGTCTGCACCACACTCTAACCCTAACATCAGGTCTTACCAACTGGAACCGGGATTCTTGTAGGGTCCGACTGAAATGATCACTAGACCAGGAGAGGCGCTGCAAACGATTTTGTGCTGTTAACAAAGGCACTATCGTCAGTCGTCTGCCGCTATAGGCCAAACTTCACCGAACTATCCTAACGGATACGTTCCTCGTATGTCCCAAATTGACTTCTACGGTTATTTCACGCAGTGTTGCTCGAGTGTTAGCACTGACAACTCTACTCAAGCGCCGCTGCTCTGTGTCCTTAAGAGAAGGTCATCGGCCACTGCGTTGTTCGTGGTAAGAGGTAGTGCTTGAAATTCGGTATTCTCGACATTGTTGATCTCATGCTGCGGAATTCCTTAAAGATTTCGAAAATGGAATGTCACATGCGTCTAGCCCCAACTACCACTCGGCGTTCAAACTCTGATAATTCCGTTGTGCGACCATAATCATGTCGAGAACCTCTTCACATCAATGACCTGAGTACAAATGATAGCTCCGTCAATGCACTGCCGGCTTCTGACTTGTGAACGCGATCTACAGATAACTGTATATGTGCATATAGCTACCAAATGACTTTTTCACATGAGTGTTGTCTGAAAGTCTACCTCTGTGAAGCACTGAAGTGCCCAGTGAAGAGTAGTCAAGTAGATATAGATGTAAATATCAGGTGTTTTTTCACGATCAGCGAAGAAGTGATCGTGGAAATGCCTTGTACATAATTTACTTCGCTTAGTATAAGATCTTAAGTGGTGCTGAAAAATACGTGTGTTCTAGTAATGAGCTCATTCAAGAAATAGCACTCCACGAAACGGACGATGCTGTTCCTAAAAGTAGGTGCGGACGCCGCCAGCACAGCAGTTCGTGACGAGTCGTAGAGCGGCCCGAGCACCATGCCGGGCTGCTGTGTCCGGCTGTCACGCAGCGCAACGAGCGCCGTGGCCAGCAGCCGCTGCAGAGGCGGGATTTAATTTGGACGGGTCAGCGCGCCGCCACTGTGCGGTCTGCTGCGGCTGGACAGAATGGCCGCGACGTGGCCGTTGGTCGCACCTGGCGTCGCCGTCCCGGCCCCAACACGGCGATCAGCGCTCACGCCGCAGCAGGGCTCGCTGTCCCACTGTGCGCCGGCTGCATCTCTCTGCGCAACAGTCTCATCACGATACCGAGCAAGCGAAACGGGGACACTGCCAGTGCAGTGCTGTAAGAGTAAGAAAAGTACCAACCCAGATGCGAGATGCAATGAATGATACTGGTTGGTTAAAATTAACTATCGAATGGCAGCTAAATATGGCGGATATGCTACTGCGTTAATGCGGAACCGACTGACGCTGAAAAAAGTAGTTCCTATTATGGCCACCAGGGGCAAAAATGGCTCTGTGAATGCTAGCAAAATGTTTAGAAATGTTCCCATATGTAATACATGAGCAACGGACCGTTGGCAGAAAGGGTCAAACAAGACATAAAAGGCATTGTGTTGACTTAGTAACTGCCGTTCAGTATAAGAACCAGAGAAGTGGACAAGATGCGTGATCTACGTTTCCTCACAGCAGTTTCTCTGGAATCTGAACGTCGTGTTACTGTACAATTCTTTCAGATCGGGTAGAGACTGAATGGGTCCCTTGTAAATGTGTTCTCGTAGCTATCCCCAAAGCTAAAAGTCACATGGACTCAGATCTGCTGATCTTGCAAACCGTACATCTGGAGATAATACGTTCATGGAAGATGGCACTGAGCAAATTTTTCACTGCGTCAGCAACATGAGATGTTGCCCCATCTTACATGAAGGCAGTGGTTTACGCACAGTAGCGCTCTTCGAAAACAGGAATCACATGCTGCACAGGTCTCGGTAGCATTGAGACGTCATGCTGTATCTGACTGGTATTCTAGGTACATTCTTTTCGAAGAATAATTGGCCGAGAGTCAAGGTGCCACTGAATCGACACCGTACAGTCACATACGGTGAGCGCAATGGCTCTTCGCTTACAACGCGCAGCTGAACAGTACGCTAAACCTGGCATTTCTGTGTATACACTGCACCGTGTAATGTAAAATGGGCCTCGTCACTCCGTAGAATATTGCCTGGCCACAGCTGATTAACTTCAGACCGTGCCAGAAACTGAACAGCAAATTCAGAACGTTGCTGCAGATCATGAGGTATTAGTTGTTGCTCTGTCTGGACTTTGTACGGGTACCATTATAACATAGCACAATTTTTCGTACTGTTCACTATGGGATAGACAATTCTCGTGACACTATTCGAGTAGCAGCATAAACCTCGCCAATAGCTTCCACCGGGGCAGGACACCTTCCTCTTCCACCTGTCTTATCCGTGTTTTATAATTTCATTATCATCTTCTTTAAACTGTTTAATGGCATCGGCTCTCTCTTCACACATTTCAGTCAGCAATACTTTGTCAATGCACCACTGAAATTGTTGCCATTGACATAAAAAGCTTCATTAAAAGCGACTCGTTACGGCTTTCAAATGTCAGCTTGGATGTCATACAGACATATAAACAGTGTGCAGTGCCAGATTTCCACCTGGGGGCCAAAAGTGTAACTAATTTATTTCCGGCGTAAATGGGTTCCGCATTAACGCATTAACATGCCTACCAAGTTCCACCGCCATACGATTATTACAACCCACACTGGACCTCTGTGTGTCCAAGGGTCCACACGTCACCTTATCTGCTGCCCAGGAGAAACTACACTGATGTGACAAAATGCATGGGACAGCGATATGCTGACATACAGATGGCGGTAGTGTCAGGTACACAAGGTATAATAGAGAAGTCATCGGCGGAGCCGTCATTTATACTCATGCGATTCACTTGAAAACCTTTTCGATGTGGTTATGGCCGCACGACTAGAATTAAGAATTTGAACATGGAATGGTAGTTGGAGCTAGACGTGAGCGATATTCCATTTAAAAAATTATTAGTTAATTTAATATTCCGAGATCCACAGTGTCAACAGTGTGCCGAGAATGCTAAATTTCCAGCATTACTTTTCACGCGAACAACACAGTGGTCGATGCATTTCACTTAACGACCTAAAGAAGCGGTGTTTACGTAGAGTTGGTAGTGCTAACAGACATGCAGTACTGTGTTAAATAACGGCTGAAATAGTTGTGGCACGTACGAGTGTATCCGTCAGGACAGTGTGGCAAAAATTGGTGTTAATGGGCGATGGCAGCAGACGACCGACGCGAGTCTCTGTCCTAACAGCACTAAATCGCCTGCAGCGAGTCTCTTAGGCTCCTGAACATATTGAATGGACCCTAGACGACTGGAAAACCGTGGCCTGGTCATGTGAGTCTTGATTTCAGTTGGTTAGAGCCCATGGCAGGGTCAGAGTGTGGCGCAGACCCCGAAAATCCACGGACCTAAATTCACAAGGCACTGTCTAAGTTGGTGGTGACTGCGTAATGGTGTGGGTTGTGTTTACATAGAATGGACTGGGTCCTCTGGTCCAACGTAACCGATCCTTGAATGGAAATGGTTACGTTTGGCTACTTGAAGACCATTTGCAGCCAATAATGGACTCCATGTTCCCAAACATGTCACCGGGCCACAGTTATTGGCGATTGGATTGAAGAACGCTCTGGATAATTCGAGCGACTGTTTTGGCCAACCAGTTTGCCTGACAGGAACCTCATCGAACATTTATGGGACGTAATGAAGTGGTCAGCTCGCGCACAAAATTTTCCAAATGGAACATTACGGCAGTTATGAACGGCTATAAAGGCTGCACGGATCAGTACTTCTGCAGGGGATCTCCAGTGATTTGTTGAGTCCGCTTCACGTCGAGTTGCTGCAGTATGCGGGCAAAAGGAAGCCCGACAAGATATTTGGAGGTATCCTTTGACTTTTGTCACCTCAGTGTAAGCCTTAACGGCTTGCTCTTGGGGTTACTCACCAACCTAAAAAATATTGCTCCTAATAACTAAAGTTATTCCTCCACAGTTGAAGTAAATACTGATGAAATTTTGTTCAGTACACGTAACTATCTGCGCGAATACCCATCACAACCAATATAACTTAGTTAGTAGGATACTTCTATGTAAGTAGTGCTGTTCTCTGCTTCACGTTCTCGATGTGTGACCTTGCCTGATCTACTATACTGTGGTTATGAAAACCGATCACACCAGATGTATAAGATGAACTAGATGCTTTAGGGAGGCGCTCATTTTCCAGCCACACACCTGGGAATGTAACTTCACTTTTTCACATCCACTAGTTTCTTCAGAAGTGCCTTATTCTGCGGAAGCCATCCATTTTAGCTACCAAATTGTGGGATGTCCATTGATCCGTTTCATCTGTTCCTCCAAATAGTCTCATACATATTCCACGGGGCTAAGATCGGGTGAAACAGAGGGACCAGTCGAACTTGTATAGGGTGCCTGAGTGTTCGTCAAACACGAACGAATGCATGCCGCACTGGGAATATGGCAATTCTCATCTTCGAAGACGGTAGTCTACAAGATAACTGTGATGATGTCAAAGAAGGGGCAGCTCTTGGTCACAGATATTGATGAACGAGTGGACTAAACATCACAGAACCAGACCTGGCCCGAACTACTCTCTCTACTCACGGCTGTGTACAACCACAATTGTCGGTCACTGCCAGTTAATATTTTTCATTGTAGTTCTCTTTCATTCAATTTCGCATTCGGCACCCAATGGTCCTGGCTAGCTACACGTGCCCTACATGAGTGATAAATAGGCGGACCAAAGTCCAGCACAGGGACTGTGCTAAGACACAGCGTAGCAACGAATCAGCAGGCACGGGAGAGATGCCATGTGACTGCCTTCCAAATCAACATTCAGAGATACGAGAGCAGCCAGCCGATTGTTGTTCAAGATTTGTACTATCTGTCCCCGCCTCTTTTGCATTTTTCAGTTGCCTCTGTCTCTCTTGAAACAAGAATCTGTCTTTCTCTCTAGTTATATTTAAGCCTTGTAATATCACTGTTCCCTTTCGAATACCTTTTACCTTTTGCACACCCACCCTTTCCGCCTATGAGACTAACATGTGGATTAACTACATCCATTATGGATGGTTCATTTGTAGCCCGAATCTGCAATGAGGACGGACATTTTCATTTACAGCACGATTGTCAGTCATCCTTGATAATATAATCCATTTCCTCCACATCTCACGTCTTGTACAAAGTGGTGACAGGAGTGCAAGTGTAACAAAGCTGGACGCAACAAATCGCTGCAAAAGAGGCGCCATTAGTTCCTACTGAAGATTTTTAAGCGCTATCACATTCAATGAATTTGCTTCTATAAAATACTAATGGTAATTACCTACGATGATACTTACATAGTTTAATAACAACTTCAGGGAGCTCAAAGTTCTTTTATAAGTATATGATTAGCAACCACGAGGTCTTCAACTAATTGCAGCAGTATTTGCGTTTCAGAGTTGCATTTCTGTCCTCTGACCATCTATTACACTATCTGTTTTATTGGTAAGGAACTGAGAACAGATTATCTCAGATTAATTAAATTAGCTTTTTCTCTGAAATTTTCGGTTTATTTGAAATTTTAATAAGTATGTGGAAGATAAATGCTTTGTGGTGGCAGTGATCAAATGAATTTTAGAACTTGAATCGCTACCCAGCTGACGAGCTACTTGACTGACAAGTCAACGGTATGCTGACCCCATGTCCCCCCAAATGCGCATCCAGTGATGCCTATGTGCTGAGGATGAGACGGAGCTGTGTGGATACTGTCGGTCCTTCCGGGCAGTGTTCGGATGCAGTTTAAAAAAATGTGTGTGAAATCTTAAGGGACTTAACTGCTAAGGTCATCAGTCCCTAAGCTTACACTACTTACCCTAAATTATCCTAAGGACAAACACACACATCCATGCCCGAGGGAGGACTCGAACCTCCGCCAGGAAGCAGTGTAGTTTAGTTTCATAGCAACAAGAAACTGTATTAAAACAAACGCAAGGTTAAATAGATCTGATGTTGTTGAAATATATGTGTTTTGTGTTTGTGGGAGCAAATAAGTTGATGCGAGGAATTTCATATTTGACGTCACCCAAATATATATATATATATATATATATATATATATATATATATATATATATATATATATATATATATATATATATATATATATATCTGTGTGTGTGTGTGTGTTTGTTTGTGTGTATGGTGCCCCACTTAAACATTTAAGCATAAATATTTGTGGAACAACTACAGATCTTGGAAAACGACTTCGATTGGTATGAATGTAAGGCAGAGGTCATGAAACCAAATACTATGACAAATACTATGACACATTCTAAAACGTAAGTAAATATTATTTTGAACATAAGCTCTGTTTTTTTTTAAATGGACACCCTGTATTATTTCTTATGCAATCAAATACATACATTAAAAAAATAATGGCGTTGGTTGCTTCGGAATTGGTCAATTACATCCTTTTTTTTTTTTGGTCATCAGTCTACTGACTGGTTTGATGCGGCCCGACACGAATTCCTTTCCTGTGCTAACCTCTACATCTCAGAGTAGCACTTGCACCTACGTCCTCAATTATTTGCTTGACGTATTCCAATCTCTGTCTTCCTCTACAGTTTTTGCCCTCTACAGCTCCCTCTAGTACCATAGAACCCATTCCCTCATGTCTTAGCAGATGTCCTATCATCCTGTCCCTTCTCCCTATCAGTGTCTTCCACATATTCCTTTCCTCTCCGATTCTGCATAAAACCTCCTCATTCCTTACCTTATCAGTCCACCTAATTTTCAAAATTCGTCTATAGCACCACATCTCAAATTCTTCGATTCTCTTCTGTTCCGGTTTTCCCACAGTCCATGTTTCACTACCATACAATGCTGTACTCCAGACGCACATCCTCAGAAATTTATTCCTAAAATTAAGGCCGGTATTTGATATTAGTAGACTTCTCTTGGCCAGAAATGCCTTTTTTGCCATAGCGAGTCTGCTTTTGATGTCCTCCTTGCTCCGTCTGTCATTGGTTATTTTACTGCCTAGGTAGCAGAATTCCTTAACTTCATTGACTTCGTGCCCATCAATCCTGATGTTAAGTTTCTCGCTGTTCTCATTTCTACTACTTCTCATTACCTTCGTCTTTCTCCGATTTTATCTCATACCGTACTGTGTACTCATTAGATTGTTCATTCCGTTCATCAGATCATTTAATTCTTCTTCAATTTCACTCAGGATAGCAATGTCATCAATGAATCGTATCACTGATATCCTTTCACCTTGTATTTTAATTCCACTCCTGAACCTTTCGTTTATTTCCATCATTGCTTCCTCGATGTACAGATTGAAGAGTAGGGGCGAAAGGCTACAGCCTTGCTTACACCCTTCTTAATACCTGCACTTCGTTCTTGATCGTCCACTCTTATTATTCCCTCTTGGTTGTTGTACATATTGTATATGACCCATCTCTCCCTATAGCTTACCCCTACTTTATTCAAAATCTCGAACAGCTTGCACCATTTTATATTGTCGAACGCTTTCTCCAGGTCGACAAATCCTACGAAAGTGTCTTTATTTTTCTTTAGCCTTGCTTCCATTATTAGCCGTAACGTCAGAATTGCCTCTCTCGTCCCTTTACTTTTCCTAAAGCCAGACTGATCGTCACCTAGCGCATTCTCAATTTTCTTTTCCATTCTTCTGTATATTATACTTGTAAGCAGCTTCGATGCATGAGCTGTTAAGCTGATTGTGCGATAATTCTCGCACTTGTCAGCTCTTGCCGTCTTCGGAATTGTGCGGATGATGCTTTTCCGAAAGTCCGATGGTATGTCGCCAGACTCATATATTCTACACACCAACGTGAATAGTCGTTTTGTTGCCACTTCCCAGATGATTTTAGAAATTCTGATGGAATGTTATCTATCCCTTCTGCCTTATTTGACCGTAAGTTCTCCAAAGCTCTTTTAAATTCCGATTCTAATACTGGATCCCCTATCTCTTCTAAATCGACTCCTGTTTCTTCTTCTATCACATCAGACAAATCTTCACCCTCATAGAGGCTTTCAATGTATTCTTCCACCTATCTGCTCTCTCCTCTGCATTTAACAGTGGAATTCCCGTTGCACTCTTAATGTTACCACCGTTGCTTTTAATGTCACCAAAAGTTGTTTTGACTTTCCTGTATTCTGAGTCTGTCCTTCCGACAATCATATCTTTTTCGATGTCTTCACATTTTTCCTGCAGCCATTTCGTCTTAGCTTCCCTACACTTCCTATTTATTTCATTCCTCAGCGACTTGCATTTCTGTATTCCTGATTTTCCCGGAACATGTTTGTACTTCCTCCTTTCATCAATCAACTGAAGTATTTCTTCTGTTACCCATGATTTCTTCGCAGATACCTTCTTTGTACCTATGTTTTCCTTCCCAACTTCTGTGATGGCCCTTTTTAGAGATGTCCATTCCTCTTCAACTGTATTGCCTATTGCGCTATTCCTTATTGCTGTATCTATGGCGTTAGAGAACTTCAAACGTATCTCGTCATTCCTTAGTACTTCCGTATCCCACTTCTTTGCGTATT
Organism: Schistocerca nitens; assembly: GCF_023898315.1. Lineage (NCBI taxonomy): Eukaryota > Metazoa > Arthropoda > Insecta > Orthoptera > Acrididae > Schistocerca > Schistocerca nitens. The sequence goes on along the minus strand of NC_064615.1, from coordinate 788,742,720 downwards.
GATTCTTCCTGACTAATGTCTTGAACTTCAGCCTACTCTTCATCACTACTATATTGTGATCTGAGTCTATATCTGCTCCTGGGTACGCCTTACAGTCCAGTATCTGATTTCGGAATCTCTGTCTGACCATGATGTAATCTAATTGAAATCTTCCCGTATCTCCCGGCCTTTTCAAAGTATACCGCCTCCTCTTGTGATTCTTGAACAGGGTATTCGCTATTACTAGCTGAAACTTGTTACAGAACTCAATTACTCTTTCTCCTCTTTCATTCCTTGTCCCAAGCCCATATTCTCCTGCAACCTTTTCTTCTACTCCTTCCCCTACAACTGCATTCCAGTCGCCCATGACTATTAGTCGTCCCCCTTTACATACGGCATTACCATTTCAATATCCTCATACACTTTCTCTATCTGTTCATCTTCAGCTTGCGACGTCGGCATGTATACCTGAACTATCGTTGTCGATGTTGGTCTGCTGTCGATTCTGATTAGAACAACCCGGTCACTGAACTGTTCACAGTAACACACTCTCTGCCCTACCTTCCTATTCATAACGAATACTACCTGTTATACCATTTTCTGCTGCTGTTGATATTATCCAATACTCATCTGACCAGAAGTCCCTGTCTTCCTTCCAATTCACTTCACTGACCCCTACTATATCTAGATTGAGCCTTTGCATTTCCCTTTTCAGATTTTCTGAAGTGTTGGCAGAAGAGCTAACACCGTGTTGCTAGAGGAGGCCGAAATACACGCGTTTAATCTCACGCAGATTGGCGTGAGGTCTGGAACAGTTAAGGGAATTTTTAGTAGCAAATAAAGTACGTAGTTGATATAATACTTAACTTTAATCCATAAGTGGTGTACATCGCTCTCTACTGTACATGCTTCAATATAAATATCAATTGAATACGGCGCCTTGCTAGGTCGTAGCAAATGACGTAGCTGAAGGCTATGCTAACTGTCGTCTCGGCAAATGAGAGCGTATTTGTCAGTGAACCCTTGCTATGAACGTCGGCTGTACAACTGGGACGTGTGCAAGGACGTCTCTCTAGACCTGCCGTGTGGCGGCGCTCGGTCTGCGATCACTGACAGTGGCGACACGCGGGTCCGACGTATACTAATGGACCGCGGCCGATTTAAAGGCTACCACCTAGCAAGTGTGGTGTCTGAAGGTGACACCACATTTTCTAGTTTCCCTACCACGTTCAAGCTTCTGACATTCCACGCCCCGACTCGTAGAACGTTATCCTTTCGTTGATTATTCAATCTTTTTCTCGTGGTAACCTCCCCCTTGGCAGTCCCCTCCGGAGATCCGATTGGGGGACTATTCCGGAATCTTTTGCCAATGGAGAGATCATCATGACACTTCTTCAATTACAGGCCACATGTCCTGTGGATACACGTTACGTGTCTTTAATACAGTGGTTTCCATTGCCTTCTGCATCCTCAAGTCGTTGATCATTGCTGATTCTTCCGCCTTTAGGGGCAATTTCCCACCCCTAGGACAAGAGAGTGCAATGAACCTCTATCCGCTCCTCCGCCCTCTTTGACAAGGCCGTTGGCAGAATGAGGCAGACTTCTTATGCCGGAAGTCTTCGGCCGCCAATGGTGATTATTTATCAAAATTTAGGCAGTGGCGTGGATCGAACCCGGGACCGAAGACGTTTTGATTATGAATCAAAGGCGCTACCCCTAGACCACGGGTTCATCAACCAAACATCCTGAGAAACTGCAAACAGAAGGTAAATAAACCTGAATTAAACGAAACGCGCCGCTATTGCACATCCCGCGATGCTAGCGTGAAACCCATAGTTGTTCATAATCGTGATGTGGTTGGCATTCTACGACGCAATAAATGTTGTATTTGTTGATATTTATAATCTTATTGAGTTGGAAACAGTACAGATGTCCAGTTGCGCAGCTACGTACAAATAACACTTACGTCTGTGTTAGATCCTTGGTCGGCCATTAATTACGCTTACCCTGCCCGGTGATACATGGTTTTCCAACACCGTTATGTCCGTACTAGTGCTGTAGTAAAGTTCAATAAAGCTCGAAGGAGTAAATCCTTCCATTATTTTTCATTATGTGAGTCTGGACATCTGTATTGTCTCCAGTCCATTTAACAACGGTTGAAACAGGAGCTAAGTCAAGCGTTTATTGCAAAGTAGCACGTCAACAACATCACGATTACGAACAACGTGGGGCTCCTGCTTGCATCTCGGGATGTGCAACAGCGGCGCCGTTCGTTATTTGAAGCGTCAGCTTCGTTTTGCAATTCGTCGGGATGTAACTGACGTACTGTGATACAACCAACACCATTTTTTTGTAATTTTTCATGTTATTGATTGCGTAAGAAATAATAAGAGGTGTCCATTTAAGAAAAACGTAGGTTAATGTTGAAAATATTTGCTTAAGTTTTAGAATGCCTCATAGTATTTATTGCCTTTCATTAGCCCCTGCATTTCAACGTCGTTTTTCAATATCTATAGTTGTTCTGGAAAAGCTTAAGTGGACCAGTCTGTATATACAGGATGATTATAATTAAACTTTCAAACAGCTGTTAAAATAACAACACTGGTCAGAATGACGTCAAATTGCAATGAAATATTATCAGAGAAGGGGCAAAACATATGGCAGAAGAGAAATAAATAGTTACAAAATGTAGCAATAGGTGTCATTGTAAGCATCATAATTTAATGGTGGTCGACTGCAAATGACAAATGAATCATACAACAATGCATAAGGTGTACGCTTGACGTTAAACAAATTTTAGTACTCAGTGTGCACAGGTGTTTAGGTGTGATTACGTAAGCCCATCAACCACAGCAAGGTCATATCACATTGGATGGGAGAAATCGGTTTTTAATTGTCCTGAGGCCAAAAACCCCACAACAAGCATGAATTAAAATCAAATCGGATTATTAATTTCCGTGTGACTGGCGCAAAATTTGTTCAATATGCTGTCAACCGTTTCCTGCAACTAGATGAGATCGAGAAACAGCATGTTCCCCAACTGATCGAGGTGTTTCGGGGGTCACATCCAGAATGTGTTGCGAAATGTGTGCCTTCAATACAGCAAGGTTGCAATCGGAACACTGTACACAAGATGTTTCAGATAGCCCCACAGCCTGAAATATTACTGTATCTCATTGTAACCTATCAGAACCCCTCGGAGAGCATTAAAGGTAAACACCAGTTCTAATTGTCCAATTGTAAAGTGACCTGTTTCCAAATTACATACAAAAATAGCCACTATTTCAGTATACATACAATTCGAAAACGATGCTTTGCTGATTAACGTTGTTCTTATGTGAGAGACGTAATATAAATGTGAAATTAATACTGTAACTAATCGAAAGAAATGTAGCACATGGTCAGAATGTACCAGTAAACCTATCAGTATAAAATTACTACAGCAAATTAAATAGAACGTATAAATAAAGCATGTTAATTGAATCTACGATATATGTTAGCACTAAAATTCAGGCACTAGTTGATTTGTTATAAACAAATTTAGAAATTTAATTGTTACCTGTAACATAATTAGTCAGAAAATGTTATATTAACTGGTAACTAAGTTGAAAATAGGTTCACCTTGTTGAGCACTGAGATTGTAAATTTTTAGCAATTAGTAGCTCATATTCGGATGCAGAGGCATCACCCACAGTTTATTTTGATGATGATTTTGGTAAAGATATTGTTGTGAAGGATGATGTATTTGATGATATATGTAAACAGGAGGAATTAGATAGGATTATTTATGTTGAAGTTATTGTAATGGTGTTGCAGCTGAAGGTAACTCTGAATGCGAAGTTGGTTCATGTGAAGATATTAAGAGTGCAAACAATGTATTGGCACCAATTTGTATAAAAGAAATCTTAAGTAAATCTACTAATAAGAAGGAACAAGCTAAGTTACGTGAGAAGATTTTGGAATCTATTATCAGTGAAAATGAAGTATGTTTAGAAAATAATAAGGGTAGTGAAGTCATCAAATCAGATCCATCCATGAGAGATAATTTTAAGTCTAGTGAAACTAAGGTATCTGTCTGATGTGTATTTTATTCCTGTCATAATGACACTCAATCTTGTGTTGATTCTGACATTGAAACCTGTAGTGAAGAAGTATGTAGCAACATTGATACAACTGAATTAGAAAGTGACTTGTTGGCAGAGAATGTGAATAGTGCCCCAAATATTACCTTAGGTAGCCCTTACGTAGAAATAAGCATTAACAATTGGTCAGGACTTTGTTTGATTGACACTGGCAGTCACATTAGTAGTATCTCAGACAAGTTGAGGAACAGGATAAAAGACACTTAAAGTTACATCGAATTTCCAATCACAGGTGTACGGATTAAAGGCGCCACCGGCAAGTTTAGTAAGTTAATAAATAAACAAGCTTTAATTATATTTTCTGTTGGCAACATTAATTTTGAACATGGTTGTTTAGTTATTCCAGACCGCAATGAGCAAATAGTTTTAGGGATGGACTGGATAGTTAAAGCAAAGGTGAGTTTAGATTGGCAAAATTCAGAATTGCTGTTCACTGAACCAAAGGCCAGTATTCAAGGAAAAGTAGTGATCCAGTTAAATTCAAGTACAAACAGTAGTAACCATATTGGGGAAATAATTTATGCAGAGTGTAGCCATTACATGGAGGAAGAGGAAAATAGGGATCACAATAACGAGAATTTGGTTGATGATAGTTACTCCCTAACCATATCAGAAAAGATAAAAGAAGCAAATGACTTGACTTAGTCTGAAAAGCAGGAATTAGAAAATTTTCTCTGGGAAAACTGTAACATTTTTGGTGATCAACCTGGTAGGGTCAAAGGTTATGAATGTCAATTGAAGTTAAAGCCACACGAACCCTTTTTCATTCTCTAACATTCTGCGTGGTGTCTGTTTGTTCTAAGTCGTGTCTCCCTACCACTTTCACGCAACGACGCTCTGAGCGTGTTTTTTAGGGAATTTACTAGTTTGAACCTGGGACCTGTTGCTGGTAAGGAGACGCCAGACCACACATGACATGTACAGTTCAGAAGAGTTCATTGAGACTAGCGATGATATAACCAAATACTTAATGATTTCAGCGTCAGCTCCACTGCACTCCCTGTAAAAGAATCTTAATACTAACTAAATTTAGTGGAAGGGGTTCAAGGCTTTCCTATTTCTAGTTAGATGGTAAAATAACATCGAAAAACAGTTAAGTTTACCATTCGAAATTTTTTCCTACTCACAAAACATTGTTTATAAATTGCACTAGTGATAGAATGAAATGTTTTAATACAGGATGATAAAAACCAACTGCGTTAAAAAAAACGTGAACGAATATTCCCTGAATGGGTTTCCATTTCTACAATGGATCGAAGGATGACCTATGCCATATCACATCTATAATCTAGGTTTAAAATGGTCTACAGTGACCCTCAATTATCTTTAATTACTCATCTAACTTGTCGTAAATTGCAGTGGCTGATGTGGCTTCTCAATAATTACATAATAGAAAAATCATCGCGTTTCAGATTTTAACTTAAGTAGCAAATGTGACCATCGACACTAGTATTACGTAAAAAGGGGATGTAACAGATGAGACTTCTACAGTTCTGAGTGAATCCTTATGCACTCAAAAATGCGGCATCGCGTGCGTTCATTACCTTGTCGGTGTTCGTCAGGGGCAGCGGCCAGCGCAGCTCCATACAGCTCGCCGTCTCGGAAGCAACTCCCTCCTAACTTCCCCTTACTACAATTTACCGAAGTTGGTTTAAAAAAAACTATCTAGCTGTGTTTTCATCTGACCAAACAGGGTCTCAATGTTAACCTTAAGCTCCGTCTACAAAAATTCTGTCCATCCAATGAGAAACGTTATACTTTTCGTGGTGGGGCAATGTTTTTAACGTTTGCAACGTAACAGAGACGCGAAAACGTCTCACGCTAAAACTTGCGGCTGGTGTGGCCCTTTTTGTGTTATCGTAAGATCTATACTGTTCTTCTGGAGGGCTCTAGCTTTTAACATGGGCTGAGGGGTAGTCCTGGTGGTTAGCTGGCTACGTGGGTGTCCGTCCCTTATCGTAGGGCCTTCTAGCTTAACACGGTTCTGCTCTCGGCTTCTGTTCTCGTCTCTCCCCTCGGAACTGTGTTTGTCTCACGGTGGGAAGGTATGACATGCATTTAGGCATTCTTGTGTTAGTCTGTGGTATTCCATTTGCTCACTCGTTACTCGTATTACTTTGGTTAATTTAATGTCAGGATTTATTCGGAGCTATGTGACATACTGCCGGATTTGCTTATCATGTCAGCGTTTTCATGGAAGGTGTTGGATTTGCCTGACACCTTACAAGTCTTATGGCGTAAACATCTGTAAAAGGAAAGAAGTGGAGAGGTAATTCCAGAAAATGGAAAAATGGAGAATAGTAGAGAGAAGTCACAGTCCATATAACAGCCCGATGGTCTGTATTTCAAAAAAAGGATGGTGGTATTAGGCTGGTATTGGATTCACGTCACCTGAATAAGTTTGTAGAAAGAGAAACAGATCATCCTGAATCCATGGAGGAACTCTTGTACAAATACAATGATACAAAATATTTTTCTTGCCTGGATTTGACCTCAGGTTTTCGTCAAATCACATTAGCACAGGATTCAATGCAGTACACAGCCTTTTTATATACTGGTAAATGATTTCAGTATTGTGTTGTTCCGTTTGGGCTGAATGTGTCTGTAGCTGAGTTTATTTGAGCTTGGGATCATGTCATTGGAAGTGAACTATTATCTAAACTAATTATTTACGTGGATGATACATTAATAACCAGCAAATCTTTGGAGGAACACCTTGATAGTTTGTACAAATTAGCCAATAAGTTCAGGCAAGGCGGTATGACCCTTAAATTAAGTAAATGCAAATTTGGAGTATCAGACTTGATGTTTTTAGGCCATATAATTAACAGAGAAGGCATTCTACCTGACAGTGATAAAATTTCTGCAATTGTCCAGTTTCCATGTCCAAAGAACAAAAACAGCTGAGGTCATTTTATGGTCTATGTAATTTTTATCGTAAGTATGTCAGAACCCAAGATTTAAAGGCACCGTGTTTGAGAGAGCTATTAAAAAAGAACACCATATGGGAATGGACAGATCAGTGTCAAGCAGCATTCGATGAGATCAAACAACAACTAAATAACAGTCAATTACTCCACAGACCTGACCTTTCACTACCATTTTGCCTAATGACATATAGTTCAGATTACGGATTGGGTGTACATTTGTTTCAACAGGAGGAAATTGATGGAAAAATAGAACATCTTTCAATCAGTTTTCCCAGCCGAGGTCTCCAGAAACATGAACGGAATTACACAGTGAATGAGGAGGAACTACTTGCCATTGTATGGGGTTTCACTAAATACACGAACTATCTAGCAGGCCATAACGTCATAGTTTTCACGGATCACAAAGCTCTATGTTATATTAAAGACTGTAAACTTTTCAATAGCAGATTGACCAGGTGGGACATATTTTTGCAACAACTTGATTATAGCATTCAGTATATTAAAAGGGGATCAGAATATACTTGCTGATGCTTTGTCTAGATTACCCTTGGGGGGTGGTCACGAAGAAGAACTACTGGATAACAATGTGTTAAAAATAATATACATGAGAGGGATTAAGGGTGAAAAGAAAATTACTAACATTTGAAGTCAGCTTAGGAGATACCAGAACCAGGATGATGATTTGAAACTTGTGAAAAGCCTTATTGGTAAAAAGGGTTATGAAAAGGTTGGCATGTATTATCAACACTTTAAAGGTATTTTATTCAGGAGACATAACACTGCCTCTGACATCTGGAAGGTTTGTTGGCCATACAATGTGTTGACGTTTTAATTAAGTACACACATGAGAGCTATGGACACTGTGAAATCATGAAATGCACTGACAAACTTAAGGAAAATGTCTATTTTAATAATATGTTTAGGAGAGTGAGAGAGGTTATACAAAAATGTAATCGGTGTCAAAGAGTAAAAGTCACAAATCAGAAATACCAAGGTTATTTCCAAAGTATTGTGCCAAAAGGCAAATTGGAACTGATAGGAACTGATTTGTTTGGCCAATTGCCGAGAACTAAAGAGGGTTATACATATTTGTTTGTAGTTGTTGACTTATTCACTAAACTAGTAAAATTGTGTCCACTAAAGAAGGCAACAAGCAGGAAAATTTTAAACTGTTTCTGTAATGATTACATCACACAGATTGGAAAACAAAAAGCCATTCTTTCAGACAATGGGAGCCAATTTGCATCTAACGTTTGGAAAGATTTCAGGTAAGATAAAGACATTAAGCAATCCTTACTTTGTTTATTCTCCATCTTGTAACCCAACTGAGCGCTATATGCGTGAAATAGGCAGGCTTTGTAGAACTTATTGCTCTAAAGAACATACAAATTGGTCAAGTTACATATGTGATTTTGAAGATGTTTTGAACACCTTACAACATACAACAACTGGTTTACGCCTTATGAAGTCCATTTTAACAAGCACCCACCAAACATCTTGTATGAATTGATCAATTTCCCTGTCTGTAATGAGTTAACACCGGAAGAGAGAAAGCTTAAACATGATTCAAAAAATGGTTCAAATGGCTCTGAGCACTATGGGACTTAACATCTGTGGTCATCAGTCCCCTAGAACTCAGAACTACTTAAACCTAACTAACCTAAGGACATCATACACATCCATGCCCGAGGCAGGATTCGAACCTGCGACCGTAGTAGTCGCGCAGTTCCGGACTGAGCGCCTAGAACCGCTAGACCACCGCGGCCGGCCATGATTCAAAAGGAAAGTTTACACAGTACAATGTAGGTGATTTAGTCTTAACCAAAAGTTATGAGAAATCGAACGCAATCAATAGAGAGATCAAGAAATTTTTCGATATTTACATTTGTCCATTTGAAGTTTATGAGAAACCGCATCCAAACGCCTGCCGACTTATCCATCCCAAATCAAAAAGCTATTTGGTTTAAGAAATATCACTCAGTTGAAACCTTATGTGCAATAATTGCAATCCATCAGGGGGTACACAATCTTTGTGTACTATGCGTGTGGCTTATGCAAGGTGCCCAAGCTAATGTGACATTTTCTTCTCGAAAACACTCATGCCACATTCTACAATACCTTTCTGACACACAAACTTCCGACAATACATACGTTAATTTTTTGTACCTATGTTGGTTATATTTGTTATGTAAGATATTTTCATGTGATTTAATTTGTAGTATAAGATACATTGTGTTTTGATTTAGTAATCTGCATCATCAGATGTATTGATAATTTAACATTTACATCCTACTGATTGTGACTATTACTGATGTGTGAGGACTATGATTTGAACTTACGTTGCCAGGAAAAACCAATATGTATTTTCTAGTGGGAACTGTTACACATCCTTACAGACAACAGACCATACTGTATTTATATCAGCTTATCCAGAAATGAAATGTGAATTGTGTGAAGATATACTAAGCTTATTAATACATACTTACAAATTGTTTGGTACATTTGTGCAGTTAAGAAGAACTATATACATCTTTTCACTGTTTTTATCTTATATATATTATTCACATGGAAGGAATTACTATTTTTTGCTTCTCATGCCATTATATGATTGACAACTGAATTTGTGTGTTACTATATACAGGGTGTTACAAAAAAGTACTGCCAAACTTTCAGGAAACATTCCTCACACACAAAAAAAGAAAATATGTTATGTGGACATGTGTCGGGAAACGCTTACTTTCCATGTTAGAACTCATTTTATTACTTCTCTTCAAATCACATTAATCATGGAATGGAAACACACAGAAATAGAACGTACCAGCGTGACTTCAAACACTTTGTTACAGGAAATGTTCAAAATGTCCTCCGTTAACGAGGATACATGCATCCACCCTCTGTCGCCTGGAATCCATGATGCTTCGACTGAAATGTGCAGGAGCTCCATCGTGCATGAACCACATGTGTGTCGTACTTGTAAAGGCACATGTTCTAGCAGCACGGGTAGAGTATCCCGTATGACCGAGGTGGTCTCGCGGTTCTAGGCGCGCAGTCCGGAACCGCGCGACTGCTACGGTCGCAAGTTCGAATCCTGCCTCGGGCATGGATGTGTGTGATGTCCTTAGGTTAGTTAGGTTTAAGTAGTTCTAAGTTCTAGGGGACTTATGACCACAGCTGTTGAGTCCCATAGTGCTCAGAGCCATTTGAACGATTTTTATCCCGTATGAAATCATGATAACGTGCTCCATTGAGTGTAGGTGGAAGAACATGGGGCCCAATCAAGACATCACCAACAATGCCTGCCCAAACCTTCACAGAAAATCTGTGTTGATGACGTGATTGCACAATTGCGTGCGGATTCTCGTCAGTCCACACATGTTGATTGTGAAAATTTACAATTTGATCACGTTGGAATGAAACATCATCCGTAAAGAGAACATTTGCACTGAAATGAGGATTGACACATTGTTGGATGAACCATTCGCAGAAGTGTACCCGTGGAGGCCAATCAGCTGCTGATAGTGCCTGCACACGCTTTACATGGTACGGAAACAACTGGTTCTCCCGTAGCACTCTCCATACAGTGACGTGGTTAACGTTACCTTGTACGGCAGCAACTTCTCTGACGCTGACATTAGGGTTATCGTCAACTGCCTCGTCCATTGCAGGTGTCCTCATCGTTCTAGGTCTCCCCCAGTCGCGAGTCATAGGCTGGAATGTTCCGTGCTCCCTAAGACGCCGATCAATTGCTTCGAACGTCTCCTGTTGGGACACCTTCGTTCTGGAAATTTGTCTCCATGCAAACGTACCGCGCCACGGCTATTGCCCCGTGCTAATCCATACATGAAATGGGCATCTGCCAACTCCGCATTTGTAAACATTGCACTGACTGCAAAACCACGTTCGTGATGAACACTAACCTGTTGATGCTGCGTACTGATGTGCTTGATGCTTGTACTGTAGAGCAATGAGTCGCATGTCAACACAAGCACCTAAGTCAACATTAACTTCCTTTAATTGGGCCAACTGGCGGTGAATCGAGGAAGTACAGTACATACTGACGAAACTAAAACGAGTTCTAACATGGAAATTAAGCGTTTCCAGACACATGTCCACATAACATCTTTTCTTTATTTGTGTGTGAGGAATGTTTCCTGAAAGTTTGGCCGTACCTTTTTGTAACACCGTGTACAAGAACGCATGAGATGTTGAAAGACGTTATGATTTATGAAAGGGTTGAAGCGATTTATGCTGTTAAGAAGGGACTATTACCATGATATACTATATATGTATTTCACTCAGTTATGTACACACAAGAGAGATGTTGAAATTGCTGAATTGTTGAGGATTGTCTTGAAATAAGGTAAGTGATGTTGTGATTTGCATTTGTATTAAGGATTTGAGGTTGCAGACTCATTCCTGTTTGTGGTTCACATGAATTGATGTTTATGGTTTACTGATGGAAGATGGTTTGATGTGATATCGTAGGGGTATTAGGATGATGATGATTATGATGATGATGATGATGATGATGATGATGATGATGATAAGTTTAGGGTATATGATGTGCAATGCTGCTGAGGTGGTTGGTGGTATTCAATCGTCATTTATTAATGGTATTGATGATTAGTTTAATTGAGAGGATTATGATGATGATATTGTGCAGTCACACACAATGGAACTTATGAATGATTTGAATCACATGAAGTAGACTCTTATACATTTTGATTGAAGGAAGTGCAGATGTGAAATTACAATTGAGAGTTATTTTTGAACTATGACAACACATAGCACACAAATCACATTGAAAATCAATTATTTTATACTCACATCTCGCAAGACACAATCTGGAGACTAGTTTGGTATTGAGGGGTAGGAAATGACAACTTTAATAGACTGTCTGAGGACTTTGACGCAATGAAATATAAGATGCCATGTGACAAGGTTCTGGATTTTTTTTTACAAAATCTCCATACTGCAAGGTTGCTAACTATAGCACAATTACATTTTCACTTGCATAAGTGTATCTTGCCACTTTCAGGAATTTTATTGACATAATACTTCTTTTGTCACAATTTATGAAATCTTGAAGCTGTTTCTCAGTGTTAATTTGATCTGACTTTCTGGATGTCTTGTAAACATTTTGAAACGTTATTGCATTTGATGTACAAAGCCAAGAAATATTGACTATACATAGGATATTCAGATAATTGTGACAACAACCCGGATTGGATATAAATGAACAGTTTCTATACTGTCACAATATAAATATACAAATATAATTTTGAATATTCATGTTTGATAAGATTTGTAAAATATTTTATGGTATTGCAAACTGTTAGGATAAATTTTATTTTTCTGTCTTTTATATGATAATATTATTCTAGAACATGTCATATGGAAACTTTAAAAAGTGCAACGTAATCACTCCAATCAAATTTGTAAGTTGTTAGCTTAGTTGTGTTTGAGTGTTTGAAGGAGGGAAAATTAATGGACGCTCTAGAAGTGATAGATTCGGGAAAACTTTCATTTAGAAAATTTGATGTAAATATTGATTTTGTAAGAGTTTGTAAATTTCTTTGTAATCTCATATTTCCAATTCCTGTTTTCTTGATGTATATGTTTGTAGCTATTTGGAAAATGTATCTGTATGTAAAGTTTCATGATGAAATTTTGTACCTTTTATGGTATATGCAGTTTGTGTTATTTTGTCCAACTAGTACTGTATCACATCAATCACACTAATATTTCTGTGAGAAGAGTTTCGTCTATCAGGCTAGGCAAAACTCTTCGGAGGGTATTGAAATATTACTGTATCTCATTGCTACCTATCAGAACCCCTCGGAGAGCATTAAAGGTAAACACCAGTCCTAATTGTCCAATTGTAAAGTGACCTGTTTCCAAATTACATACAAAAATAACCACTATGTCAGTATACATATAATTCGAAAACGATGCTTTGCTGATTAACATTGTTCTTATGTGAGAGACATAATATAAATGTGAAATTAATACTGTAACTAATCGAAAGAAATGTAGCACATGGTCAGGATGTACCAGCAAACCTATCAGTATAAAATTACTACAGCAAATTAAATAGAACATATAAATAAAGCATGTTAATTGAATCTCCGATATATTTTAGCACTAAAATTCAGGCACTAGTTGATTTGTTATAAACAAACTTAGAAATTTAATTGTTACCTGTAACATAATTAGTCAGAAAATGTTATATTAACTGGTAACTAAGTTGAAAATAGGTTCACCTTGTTCAGCACTGAGATTGTAAATTTTTAGCAATGTGTAGCTCATATTCGGTTTAACTTTTAATCGTGACTTTACATAAAATTTTAATGTTCATTGTAGGTAATTGTTAACAAAAGTATAAATAGAGGTTACGCTGGCGCCTTGGGGCACTCGTTTTTTGGCTAGGGTTGCGATCAAATGTATTGTAGGCTAACTCGTTTGTTGATTGTTGTGAACTCTGTGTCGTTTGATGTCAACTTTGGGTACATGTCATGTAACCGGTACAGTTCACCAGGCTCGGACACCAGAGTCCTGGAAATCTATTGGTATTAAAACTGCATTGTACATTGGAATTTATTTGGGAGTCTTCCGCAATCCTTTTCATAGGCTGCACTGCGACGAGACATGAATCCAGGAATTTTACAAAACCCCGAGAACTAAACAACTCTCAATGTTGGTAGAATTGACGTGAAAACAACAGCGCATCGACTGGGCAATTCACTCAAAACATTTGCAATGCGGAGGTGGGAAAATATAAACATCTCAAGCCAGAAGTCACACGGAATAACATCAGGTGTTCGGGACAGCCAGGCTGTAAGAAAATGGGGGATGATAATTCTAGCATTTCCGAAATGGCACTTCAGCAGCTGTTTAACTGGATTTGCAGTATGTAGAGGTGCGCCATCTTGCGTAAATCCACACGTCCAAGCTGTTGGTGAGCTGGAATGACGTGGTTGGAGAAAAGACGCTGATAGCGCTTACCAGTGACGGTATAGGTAACAGGACCAGAAGCGCCTGTCTCTTCGAAAAAATATGGCCCTATGTAAATGATGCCGTAAAACCGCACTACACAGTGACATTTTCAGGATGAAGTGTGGATTTTCAGTTGCCCAAATCCGACAATTCTGTGTGTTCACATATCCTGTCAGATGGAATTGGGTTTCGTCTGTCCACAAAATCTTCCACGTCCAATCATTGTCCACTTCCATGCGAGCAAGAAACTTTAAAGCAAAGCTCTCTCCTGCTGGCAGGTCAACAGGAAGCAACTCATACACACGGGTAATTTTGAATCGATAGCAAAGAAAGATGTTTCGTAGGATTTTACGCACCGTGCTCACGGGTATGTCCAATGGTCGAGCAGTTCTCCATGCACTACACGTTTGCACACCACTACTCGCCTCCTCCTGCATTTCTGTGGCCACTGCTTCCACTGACGTCGAATCGATTCGTTTCCTTCCTCTACCAGGTTGCACACCAAACGAATCCGTCTTTTCGAATTTCCGAACCATTTTCTCCAGAGCCACGGCAGCCACAGGACCAACGCCTCTTTTCAAAATGTTCAGTGTCCGGAACTTCTGCAGAGCGACGTGTGCACAGTCATCATTCTTGTAATACAGTTTTACAAGCAGAGCGGGATCCTGCACATTGAGACAGTCAAGGCGAACGTCGCAGACGCCAGAGGAGGAAAAGCCTTGTATCCGGCGTGTTTACACCAACTTCAGTGGGTCTTGCGCATGACAGGTGTTTTCGTTTACTTATTCTGACACATAAAGCGCCATCTATTGATCAATTTTCACACTATTTTTTTCTTCTGCCATACATTTTCCCCCTTCTGCGATAATATTCCGTTGCAATTTGACGTCATTCTGACCAATGGTGTTATTTCTACAGCGTTTTGAAACTTTAACTTAAATCCTAATCACCATGTGTATAACGTGATTATCGCGTCACAGATGAGATCTCATCCGTCTCAGCAGGTGGCGGCAAAGTTGGTCACAGTGTTCTCGGAGCGGGCGAGGGGGTGTTGGGATCGTGGTGACAGCTACCACCAATGGTTTCCGCAAGCGAGCGACCGGAGCTGCCACATGTAGTCTCGTAACAAGTGGTGGTACGAGAGCCCACCTAGGCAGTGCTGACTGTGAGAGGAAGGGCGAGTTCTCATGGGGGGCTGCTGCTCGGCGAAGCCGCTTGGTTGCCGTGGAAATGCCCTCAGCGGCGCGGCACAGCCAGCTCTGCGCCGCGGTTTGCCCGTCTCGAGCGGCCACTGCAGCATGCCACACTGCAGGTCCGCACCGCCAGTCGCAGAACTTGCTCATCGTGACCTCAAGTACGGAACTCCCAACCACACGAACTTGCGGCGAAGAGCTGGCGCGGACGCGGCGCGAGCTACGAAATACTTATCATCCGATTTCGAAGTAACTATTTAGTGAAAAAACATGATTTTTCCACATCGTACAGCCTGATATTTTCGCTCGATAAAGGACTTACTTTCTTTTCGTTATTCATCGTGGTTATTTGTATCACTTTTAAGTAAACCACTACACGAAATTTTATTAAGTGTGCAGAGGTAAAATCGCTTTTCGTAGACTCTGCGTGTAGTTCATATTAGGTAATACACTATTGTGCATAGCATTTAGCCAATGTAACAAAATTGTTTTTAAAGTTGTGAACAGAACTACGGCTATCACTGTTTTCAAGATATTTGATGATACGAGTATATCGGTACATGTCTTATTTTTTTTTACATAATCAAGTAATCACTTAGAGTTAATCGAGTTTTTAGCTGGACTCTGCGTCTCCTCTCATCTGGTCACATGCCGGAAGTCGCACTAAAACTTATCTTACGAAATATCAGAACTTTTTCAACTTCGAACTTTTTTCTTCACAATTTTCATGTTCTTTGCCAGCTAGCTGTAGATATTTTAACAAAAGGTCTGTGACGTGGAAATGTCCTTATGTCTCGTAAGTGAAGTTATGGTGCGAGATCCAGCACATGGCCAGATCAGAGGAAACGCAGATGTCAGCCAAAACCTCGATTAACCTTGAGTAACCACTTATTCACATAAAAAATAAATAAAAAATAACACGTGAACAAAACTAGGACAAGTCATAATCATTAGCTTCACAGTTACCACTTCAGCTATTATGATCGAATGGTCTATTCCATTACTGTTTGCCAAAATGCCGTGTTTATTTTGTGATTAACCTGCTTCCCCGACACAAACGTTAATCAAAATTGTTTCATACGGCATCGGTGGATTCTTCAATAGGGCTGACAATAGCTATAAGGTATTTCAAATCAGCGGAAAAGCGTCCCCTGCACAAAGAAAGCATTACGATGTACAATGAAGTGCCAAAGAAACTAACAGAAACAGGCGTCTTCAAATAGAGAGATATGTAAACAGGCAGAATACGGCGCTGCGTTCGGCAACGCCTATATAAGACAAGTGTCTGGCGCAGTTGTCAGGCAGGTTATCAAGATTTAAGTGAGTTCGTAGTTTTTCTATATACCCATGGTCTAGGGGTAGCGTCTTTGATTCATAATCTAAACGTCTTTGGTCCCGGGTTCGATCCCCGCCACTGCCTAAATTTAGATAAATAATCACCATTGGCGGCATAAGAAGTCAGCCTCATTCTGCCAACGGCCTTGTCAAAGAGGGCGGAGGAGCGGATAGAGGTTCATTGCACTCTCTTGTCCTAGGGGTGGGAAATTGCCCCTAAAGGCGGAAGAATCATCAATGATCAACGACTTGAGGATGCAGAAGGCAATGGAAACCACTGCATTAAAGACACGTAACGTGTATCCACAGGACATGTGGCCTGTAATTGAAGAAGTGTCATGATGATCTCTCCATTGGCAAAAGATCCCGGAATAGTCCCCCATTCGGATCTCCGGGAGGGTACTGCCATGGGGGAGGTTACCATGAGAAAAAGATTGAATAATCAACGAAATGATAAGGTTCTACGAGTCGGGGCGTGGAATGTCAGAAGCTTGAACGTGGTAGGGAAACTAGAAAATCTGAAAAGGGAAATGCAAAGGCTCAATCTAGATATAGTAGGGATCAGTGAAGTGAAGTGGAAGGAAGACGAAGCCTTCTGGTCAGATGAGTATTGGATAATATCAACAGCAGCAGAAAATGGTATAACAGGTGTAGGATTCGTTATGAATGGGAAGGTAGGGCAGAGGGTGTGTTACTGTGAACAGTTCAGTGACCGGGTTGTTCTAATCAGAATCGACAGCAGACCAACATCGACAACGATAGTTCAGGTATACATGCCGACGTCGCAAGCTGATGATGAACAGATAGAGAAAGTGTATGAGGATATTGAAATGGTAATGCAGTATGTAAAGGGGGACGAAAATCTAATAGTCATGGGCGACTGGAATGCAGTTGTAGGGGAAGGAGTAGAAGAAAAGGTTGCAGGAGAATATGGGCTTGGGACAAGGAATGAAAGAGGAGAAAGAGTAATTGAGTTCTGTAACAAGTTTCAGCTAGTAATAGCGAATACCCTGTTCAAGAATCACAAGAGGAGGCGGTATACTTTGAAAAGGCCGGGAGATACGGGAAGATTCAATTAGATTACATCATGGTCAGACAGAGATTCCGAAATCAGATACTGGAGTGTAAGGCGTACCCAGGAGCAGATATAGACTCAGATCACAATATAGTAGTGATGAAGAGTAGGCTGAAGTTCAAGACATTAGTCAGGAAGAATCAATACGCAAGGAAGTGGGATACGGAAGTACTAAGGAATGACGAGATACGTTTGAAGTTCTCTAATGCCATAGATACAGCAATAAGGAATAGCGCAGTAGGCAGTACAGTTGAAGAGGAATGGAAATCTCTAGAAAGGGCCATCACAGAAGTTGGGAAGGAAGACATAGGTACAAAGAAGGTATCTGCGAAGAAACCATGGGTAACAGAAGAAATACTTCAGTTGATTGATGAAAGAAGGAAGTACAAACATGTTCCGGGAAAATCAGGAATACAGAAATGCAAGTCGCTGAGGAATGAAATAAATTGGAAGTGTAGGGAAGCTAAGACGAAATGGCTGCATGAAAAATGTGAAGACATCGAAAAAGATATGATTGTCGGAAGGACAGACTCAGCATACAGGGAAGTCAAAACAACCTTTGGTGACATTAAAAGCAACGGTGGTAACATTAAGAATGCAACGGGAATTCCACTGTTAAATGCAGAGGAGAGAGCAGATAGGTGGAAGAATACATTGAAAGCCTCTATGAGGGTGAAGATTTGTCTGATGTGATAGAAGAAGAAACAGGAGTCGATTCAGAAGAGATAGGGGATCCAGTATTAGAATCGGAATATAAAAGAGCTTTGGAGAACTTACGGTCAAATAAGGCAGAAGGGATAGATAACATTCCATCAGAATTTCTAAAATCATCTGGGAAGTGGCAACAAAACGACTATTCACGTTGGTGTGTAGAATATATGAGTCTGGCGACATACCATCAGACTTTCGGAAAAGCATCATCCACACAATTCCGAAGACGGCAAGAGCTGACAAGTGCGAGAATTATCGCACAATCAGCTTATCCGACCAAGCCTGTTCCTCCACATACAGCGCAGAAATTCATTCGCTGGTCTATTTTCCTCTCGCAGTACCGCTACGATATCTTGTATCGGTCCACTGCTAAGCACGGAAACGCCGATGCATTGTCCCGTTTGCCTATTGCTGAGGATAGAGCATTCGATTCTTCCGAACTTGCTTGCATGTTCATTGATGCAGAAACCGATGACGTCGTCGAATCGTTTCCAACTTACGGTCAAATAAGGCAGAAGGGATAGATAACATTCCATCAGAATTTCTAAAATCATCTGGGAAGTGGCAACAAAACGACTATTCACGTTGGTGTGTAGAATATATGAGTCTGGCGACATACCATCGGACTTTCGGAAAAGCATCATCCACACAATTCCGAAGACAGCAAGAGCTGACAAGTGCGAGAATTATCGCACAATCAGCTTAACAGCTCATGCATCGAAGCTGCTTACAAGTATAATATACAGAAGAATGGAAAAGAAAATTGAGAATGCGCTAGGTGACGATCAGTCTGGCTTTAGGAAAAGTAAAGGGATGAGAGAGGCAATTCTGACGTTACGGCTAATAATGGAAGCAAGGAGGCTAAAGAAAAATCAAGACACTTTCGTAGGATTTGTCGACCTGGAGAAAGCGTTCGACAATATAAAATGGTGCAAGCTGTTCGAGATTTTGAAAAAAGTAGGGGTAAGCTATAGGGAGAGATGGGTCATATACAATATGTACAACAACCAAGAGGGAATAATAAGAGTGGACGATCAAGAACGAAGTGCAGGTATTAAGAAGGGTGTAAGACAAGGCTGTAGCCTTTCGCCCCTACTCTTCAGTCTGTACATCGAGGAAGCAATGATGGAAATAAAAGAAATGTTCAGGAGTGGAGTTAAAATACTAGGTGAAAGGATATCAGTGATACGATTCGCTGATGACATTGCTATCATGAGTGAAATTGAAGAAGAATTAAATTATCTGCTGAACGGAATGAACAGTCTAATGAGTACACAGTACGGTTTGAGAGTAAATCGGAGAAAAACGAAGGTAATGAGAAGCAGTAGAAATGAGAACAGCGAGAAACTTAACATCAGGATTGATGGGCACGAAGTCAATGAAGTTAAGGAATTCTGCTACCTAGGCAGTAAAATGACCAATGACGGACGGAGCAAGGAGGACATCAAAAGCAAACTCGCTATGGCACAAAAGGCATTTCTGGCCAAGAGAAGTCTACTAATATCAAATACCGGCCTTAATTTTAGGAATAAATTTCTGAGGATGTAAGTCTGGTGTACAGCATTGTATGGTAGTGAAACATGGACTGTGGGAAAACCGGAACAGAAGAGAATCGAAGAATTTGAGATGTGGTGCTATAGACGAATGTTGAAAATTAGGTGGACTGATAAAGTAAGGAATGAGGAGGTTTTATGCAGAATCGGAGAGGAAAGGAATATGTGGAAAACACTGATAGGGAGAAGGGACAGGATGATAGGACATCTGCTAAGACATGAGGGAATGAGTTCTATGGTACTAGAGGGAGCTGTAGAGGGCAAAAACTGTAGAGGAAGACAGAGACTGGAATACGTCAAGCAAATAATTGAGGACGTAGGTGCAAGTGCTACTCTGAGATGAAGAGGTTAGCACAGGAAAGGAATTCGTGTCGGGCCGCATCAAACCAGTCAGTAGACTGATGACAAAAAAAAAAAAAAAAAGTGTTTCTCGGCGTAATAAATCTAGAAACACTCTTCGGGTTTGCTGCCGGATCCTAAAATCAACTCGATTCGATATTTCGGCGATCCAACTGTTCGCCATCTTCAGGAGAATGCTGCTTCTGCTGATGAGTCCCGCTGAGAATCGAATTGATTTTAGGATCCGGCAGCAAACCCGAAGAGACCTTACGGATTTAAGTGAGTTAAAACGTGGTATTGTAGTCGGCACACGTGCGATGGGACATAGCATCACCGAGGGAGCGATGAAGAGCTGATTTTTTCGTACCACCATCTGACGAGTGTACCTTGAATATCAGGAATCCAGTAAAACATCAAATCTCCGACATCGTTGAGGCCGGAGAAAGATCCTCCAATAATAGGACCAATGACGACTAAATAGAATAGTTCAACGTGACAGAAGTGTAACCCTTCCGCTGTTTGGTACAGATTTCAATGCTGGGCCCACAACAGCTACCAGCGTGCGAATCATTCAACGAAACATCATCGATATCGGCTTTCGGAGCCGAAAGTCCCCTCGTATATCCTTGTTGACTGCACGACACAAAGCTTTACGCCTCTACTGGACCAAGCAACATCGACATTGGTGTGTTGATGAGTGGAAACATGGTGCCTCGTCTGACAAGTCTCGTTTCAAATTGTATCTAGCGGATATACGTGTACGGGTTTGGACACAACCTCATGAATCCATGGGCCCTGCATGTTAGCAAGGGACTGTTCAAGCTGGTGAAGGCTCTGTAAAATAGGGTGGGGCGATTGCACTGGGAATGATACGTCTAGATAAGATTCTGACAGGTAACACGTCCGTAAGCGTCCTGTCTGATCACCTGCATCCATTCATGTCCATGTGCACTCCGACGGACTTGGGCAATTCTAGCAGGACAATGCCACACCCCACACGTCCAGAATTGCTACACAGTGGCGCCAGGAACACTGTTCTGAGTTTAAACACTTCCGCTGGCCACCAAACTCCCCAGACATGAACATTATTGAGCATATAAGGGATGCCTTGGAACGTGCTCTTCAGCGAAGACCTCCACCCTCTCGCCCTCTTACAGATTTATAGACATCAATGCAGGATTCATGGTGTCAGTTCCCTCCAGTGCTACTTCAGACATTAGTCGAGTCCATGCCACGTCGTGTTGCTGCATTTCTGCATGCTTGAGGGGACCTACACGGTATTAGGCAGGTGTACCAGTTTCTTTGGCTCTTCAGTGCTTTTGCAACAATGACTTCTACACAGTTTAAAAACTGCCAGTGCATTAGAAAGTCGTCGATAATACGTAATCAGTCATTGTTTGTTGTTTCATGTAGAAATAGAAGTCCTACGGAAAATACCACAATTGGTAGAGTGGACAGAACTGTAATTCAGGCTTATTATTTGCTGACAGTCGCCTTAGGATGACTGCATTCAGGTTGTAGCTTTTCCGTAATATACGACCGTTTGCAGTGAATATTATAGACGCATACACAAATACATCACAAGTGGTATGTCCTGGAGGCAATATTAAGCAAATATGCTGGCAATAAATACGCAACTGTAATAGCTAATTAATGGTGTTGTTAGTTGCTGCTGGTCTGAATAAGTAAGAATTATAATTTGTCTCACTTTGTTTGTTGTAGTCTTTAGCTTGAACACTGTTCTAGTACAGCGCTAAGCCTTGGCCTCCATCTATAGTTTTGCCTTCATTACCAAACTGACGATTTCTTGATGCCTCATAATATGTCCAGCCAACCTACCCCTTGTTTTAGATACGCTGTGCCACAATTTCCCTGTTTTCCTCACTTTGATTCAGCACCTCTTCATTAGTTACATGCTCTTCGTAACTGGTCAACAGCATTCCGAAAGAATCCATTGTCTTCTTGACAAATACCCTCATAACATACTTCTCAACATCTTAATTTATATTCGATGCCAATAAATTTTCTTTTTTAGAAACTCTTTCCTTGCTATTGCCAGTCAGCATTTTATATCCTATGCACTCCTGCCTTCTCAACTACTGCTTCCTTTGTAAGTCCTTGAAGTCTTACAACTGCAGTTTGGTTTCTGTTCAAGTTGTGTTTTATCCCTGATACCTCCAAAGTTTGCTGTATTTAAGTCAAGACAGTCAAAAGCTTTCTTTAATTCTAGAAATGTTATAAGCACGGGTTTGTCTTCCTATATTATCCATCGACTAAGGTAAGAATTGGATCAGCATTCCTTTGCATTTCAGCGAAATGTAACATTGTGCTCATGTACTCATGTTAGTTTGTATAGCACCCCTTCACATTCATCTACCTATACCTTCCACTTTCCAGCAATGTCATTTTTTAGATATCAGTATCCCCTTGGCCTACTCAGTTTGCTGGATTTTTTTCATTTTCCTCTGTTGTCAATTAAATTTAGTATATCTTCTGTTATCCGAGGACTTCTACTGTTTCTTTTCCCCTTTACATTCTCTGCTGCCTTCACTACTTCGTCTCTCAAAGATACCCATTAGTCTTGTAGCGGCGTCGTGATGACTGGGTGTTGTGTGATGTCCTTAGGTTAGTTAGGTTTAAGTAGTTCTAAGTTCTAGGGGACTGATGACCATAGATGTTAAGTCCCATAGTGCTCAGAGCCATTTTCTTGTAGCGGTTTCGATACGCTGCTTCACTGAGTCGGTGCCTGATGTTCCCTTTTAAGATTATCGAGAAACTCTGGGTCTTAAGTTATTCATGTTCTATTTCCTTAATTTGTTACCTTTTGCTATCTCTTTATTTGTAAACGATAGTTAGTAAACAATAAATTATGGTCAGTCTGCATGTCCATCTGGAAATGTATTACAATTTAAAATCTGGTTTCAAAAACTCTGTATCTAACATGCATCTTTCTTTCATCCAAAATTCCAGGATATGTTCAGATTTGCTTAGACATATGCAGGATTTGACGGTCTACACACGGAAAAATTTGATAACGTCGGAAACATATGTTTTGACATAGCACAGGGAAAAGTGTGCAACTGTGAAACTGTTGGATTCATTTCTTGCAGTTTATGTGACAAACTCTTATGTTTTCACCACTTTTTTGGGAGTAATTCTCACATCCACAAGAAAACCTAAATCTGGCTATGTAGAAGAATCTTTTTACCCATTCGCCAAGCGTGCAAGTTAGGTGGGTCGACAACATATTCCTGTCATGTGACTCACATGCCCTCACCAGTGTCGTATAGAATATATCAGACGTGTTTTGCTGTGGAGGAATCGGTTGACCTATGACCTTGCGATCAAATGTTTTCGGTTCCCATTGGAGAGGCACGTCCTTTCGTCTACTAATCGCACGGTTTTGCGGTGCGGTCGCAAAACACAGACACTAAACTTATTACAATGAACAGAGACGTCAATGAACGAATGGACAGATCATAACTTTGCGAAAATAAAGAAAAACTTTTCACTTGAGGGGAGACTTGAACAAAGGACGTCTCATTCCGCAGCTGGTCACGCTAACCACGGGACCACGGCGCTCCTGAGTTCAGATTATCCTTGATGTTGCCCGTCTTCGCATGGACTACTCAGTTTGTATATTTTGCTTATTTTTCATAGTTCCACACAACTTCTTCATGTTTTCTCGATTGATCTGTGTTCAGTTTTTCAAGGCCTATCTCCTGTGCCAACTTATAACTAAATCTGAGGGGGGTGCGATGGGGAGGTTCCCTTGTTAGAGCAGTGCCGATGGAAGCATTCCCATTGGTTTGGTTTTTGATGCCTACAGTGTTCTGTTGTAGTGCAAGGGCAGTTTTAAGGAAGAAAACAAGGTGCAAACAGGCCGTAATATCTTTATTGTCAGTGCCTGAGCCTTGTACTGTGCGCCCAGTACATGAGACCTCGAATGGGATGCGTCTCTGATTTACTGAAGTTACATTGAATTCGTATGTGTGGCGTCATATAAATATCCCTGTCTTGGGATTAAGGTGAGCCGGCCGCGGTGGTCTAGCGGTTCTGGCGCTGCAGTCCGGAACCGCGGGACTGCTACGGTCGCAGGTTCGAATCCTGCCTCGGGCATGGGTGTGTGTGATGTCCTTAGGTTAGTTAGGTTTAAGTAGTTCTAAGTTCTAGGGGACTTATGACCTAAGATGTTGAGTCCCATAGTGCTCAGAGCCATTTTGATTAAGGTGAGGCTGCGAGTGGTGATGATAACGGATAGGGCACACTACGTATGTAGTGTGCGACTTAGGGGAATTTGAGTTGTGCGGCAACCGTGCTCAGATAAACAAAGTTGCTAAGACGACCACTCGTGATAAGCGGGAGTTCGGGTTCGAATCCCTGTCCGACACGTAATTTTACTTGTTGCCATTGGATTTATTTCAGTACCATATTGCAGTTGATGTCGGAATTTCTCTTTCGTCACTGTAGTGAATTACCTGAACATGGTATCGGACAGTGCATGTTTAATGTTTACTTACCTTAATTCACTTAATGCAGTGAATTTGTGGAACAGTGCTCATTGCTCTTTCAAGTAACAGATTCCACTGACTGCAGTGGTTTCTTTCAATTCAGTGCCTGAATTTCAGTTATCGAGTAATGATAGAAAACCGAATATACGGAAATACGTCGACTCATAAACCCAAATCCTTACTTTGAAATTGACCAACATTCTAAATTCAGAAACGTTCTCCAGTTTAAATACCTTGGATCACGTTTCAACAGTAAAAATATCATAAAAATGGATATACATGAAAGAATAGCCACAGGGTCAAGATGTCTGTACTCACTAATCAACCCACTCAAAAGTAAAGCTTTGTTAATCACCACAAAGATGAAGATATACAACACTATTATCTGCCCCATAGAACTGTACGGTTCAGAAACCTGGACGCTTACAAAGAATGAAAGAGAAAAACTGAATGTTTTTCAAAGAAAAGTAATGAGAAAAATCTGGAGACCTTTGTTGGAGAATAGCGTATGGAGAATTCGAAAGAACAATGAAATTTATCAGTTAATGAAGCAACCCACTATCATCCAGAAATTAAGAAGGAGGAGACGGCAATAAGCTGGACATGTGGCCAGAATGGAAAACAACAGGATCACCAAGAAAGCATTTGAAGGAACTCTCGAGGCAACAAGACCATTGGGCCGACTCGTACAAGGTGGAAAGATGACATAGAGAAGGCATATTCCTTGTGTAAATGCCATTAAAGCACATATACTTTTTAATCTATTATCAACGTTTCTTAATATCAGGAACATTTCTTATGCATCAGTAAACGCTGATTGTTTTGTTCTGTTGCTGTAATACGGCTGTTACGCACACCCAGCCTCTTCATTTCACAGCCTGTGCTGGGACTAAATCCTTACTGTCTCATTACAATATTTGGTACTTACTTTGTCATTGAAGGAAATTACTTATATATTTTCGAAATGAGACGATTGGCTGATGCTACATTGGCGCCATTCTCCAAACCCTCCCGCTCTTCCCAGTAAGCAGTAGCAGCCGGAGCATGGCCCTTTGAGCCACCAGACTCGCTGTTTAGCGCACAGACAGAATAAAATCGTTAACTCCTTCAGGTACAATACTTGCAACGTAAAGTTTCTCGTGACATTTCACAGAGGTTTTCCTATCAGACACATTGCCATACCTTCTACCATTCCCATCTCAGACTCTCCTCTTACTATCTCTGAGATTCGGGTGGCTACATCGGACATGCTAGTATTCTAACCTTTTCGACTGGTATGTATAACTCGATGGTGCACTTTCGCAAACTGATGCCGTCAGTGATATTTCGGATATCCATCAGAAAATACTGTTCTCCAGTCTTGTATGGGATGAGAAATTGCTTCCAATAAATATCCCGGAGTGAGCTATGAATGGAAAGTGTGATTTGGTTATTTTTGTTGACAATACCTGATTAAAATGTGTGCAGAGGATGTATATTGAGGTGGACTCATCAAAAGTCTTACCTGTGCGTGTGCATGCCGAGTGTGTATCACTTTGTGCTAGAATTCACGACACAGAGAATACGTCTGTCCTTAAAAGGTATTACCGATTAGTGCGACAAACGTTTATCTATGAAAATAGCTTGGTCAGTGGATTCTACCAGTATCTCTTGTCTGCTACAGTCAGCGCTATGCTTCATCTTTACCTTCAGAAAACAAAGAAGAGTTCGATCCACTTTCCAGAACATGGCTACCAGAAGGGAATCCAGACTTATCAATTTAACTGCACTGATGCGCAAAATAGATACCAGGCAAAGAGCCTCAGTGATTAAATTTGGTCTGATTTTTAGGAAGAGCAAGATGCAAATTGTCCTCTTACCGTCTACACGTATTTTCGTGGCTGATCCAAATTTTTCCAGGGTGAATGGCAGGAAGATTCCTAAAAACAGTTCTGTCTTCTTTCCGCACTATTTCTCAAATGAGCAAGCCGACGTTGACAAGTCAGTAACATTCAAAAACCTGATGGTATTTTCGCAAGTAACAAAATATGTGGTGCTCCAAAAGCTTAGCTCAGAATTTAAAGAAGGTTTCTCTGTAGTCATTTAGAGCTAACGTTAAGATGTGATTTCATCACGTATTGTTTATTTATTTATCTTCATGGGTGTTCATTCTTTTGCATTGAATAACTAAAATATTACGGAAGATAGTAGTTACACTTAATATTAAACTGGACACATTTCATGATCCTTTACTTAATATTAATTATACTATCAGCAGCCAACTTTCGGCCTCTGAAGCCGTAGTCAGATGTCAAATAATAGTCGAAAGCTGGTTTGAGATAAAAGCTATTATATTTCACAGAACATCAGGAAAGTGTTTCCTGCTTAATATTATATTCGTATTCTGTCTGCAGCTGGCGAAAAACACAGTTGATGTTTGTAGTTACTGGGTTGCAAGCTGAGGTTCCTGAGTAAATAAATAGGAAGCACATCTCCTCGACCAACGAACATCGCGAATTTTGCCCATAACTGTTTGCTATACTATGGGTAACAAAATGCATTTTCCTGTATTTGCTTCGGTTCCAGCAGAAGTAAACGGGTCCACATGTGGTTCCACTGAAGGTAACATTCCACACTTGCTGAAGACGACGAAAGCTAAGCCAATACTCTGGAAAGGAGACTGTCTTCAAGCTGCGTGAAACATCTGATGAAGTTTTACAACATCATACGTATATCACAGTAAATAATGCGTTACAGGCTGCGGTTTTTGCTGCAGCTCCCTAGACGGTATCTTGCACGAAACGTGAAAGCGTGAACGTCGTGAGCTACGATGAGGGCTGAACGGTACGGTGCTTTCCCTTGTAGCGAGCTGTCAAGAAACCTAGAACTGATGTCTGACAAGTGTTTAGGAGGCATTGAAAACTTAACATTTCCTTCAGCATTGGAAACCATAAAAACAGATCTTTTACTCTGTTGGAGTAGACTACCCGAATGAAAAAATCACAGAAATTACTTTCAATAAAGTAAGGAAATCAATGGAAACCATAAAAAGCGCATTCAAAGCAGCATTTGAACGTGGCTTCATCCGAATGCGGTTTCAGTATCTTAATCTTTGCAACAAACACTCGGGCTTCGCCACAGGACCGTGCAGCTCGTCCTTGAAGCTTGTGTGTGCTTACGACACGTCTTTTCTATACTGCCCTCTGGTACCAGCTTTTGCGGAGGTGAAATGGCAATCAATAGGCACTCCAATTTCTACAGCACGGTAGAACAGAAAGCTTAATTTCCTTTAGTCTTTCGCAGAAGTGCTCATTATGTGAAAGTAAGAGTATCGACAAACTAAGTTAAGAAAAATTTTGGAGATGGAACTGCAGCCCAAAGATATCAAATAACAGTACATATGAAATGTAATGATTGAAGACTTCATAACAGGTTGTGTTCCAAAAATGAACAGCATATAGACAGAAGTGATGACACTTTATACAGGACCAGACCATTATTTTGCAGGACAATGTTCAAGTACGTACAGTGCAAGCTGTTACGGATTTGTTTGAATGACGGGGCTGCTAACTGCTATACCACCTACTGCACTCCCTTAACTTAAGCCCTGGCAAGTTCAACTTTATTTCTAAACTGAAGGAAACACTTCACGGCGTTCGCTTCAGAACTGCTACAAATTCGTTGGGCAGTAGACCGCGCCGCTCGAACTATCAATACAACTCGCACTGCTAAGAGTATCCTACGACTTCCACATCGCTGACAACGGGTTATACACAATGCTGGTGACTACTCTGAAGGTGAGTGAGACTCTGAAAAACGTATCTATTTCGTGTGAGGTGTAAATAAATAGTTGCCACTATTAAAGTTCCAACCCTCGTATACAGAGTTCATGCAACTAGAGTGGTCAGCTGACAAAATTAAAACTAAGTGAATTTGTTATCCAGAGTGTTTCTAGTAAGGGCCAAATAATTTTGCTCAAAATCGTGTGATGGAGAACCTTCTATACTCTTTAATGACGATGTGGCTATTTCTCTAGGTGTCACTATCAGAAATCAAAACGTTTCAAAATCATGATTAAATTTTGTCTACACAGATCATAATTGTAGAAACTGATTCATATTGACCCTGGTTTAGTGTCAGCAGACCGTCACATACGACGTCGTTCTGCACAGTAATGACTCCGAATTGTTTATCTGAAAACTCTTAAAGATTTTAAAATAAAAGCAACATCATTAACATTCTACATCTTTATTCTTCATGTGTCTACCTACATATTTAGCCCTCTGCCGCTAGAGGGTTCCGAATTGTAACGAGTAACGTGGCGGCGTACAACGTAACTATGTTGGTGCAAAGGAAACAGCGTGCTGTAGTTATGTTTCGGATACGAAGAGTTGGTGCACATACGGAGCAGTCTCCCCTTCAGCATGACAGTGGCAGACCTCAAGCATACACTACGACATCTGCAAAATTCCGAAGCCCCGGGTTCACTGTCATCGATCGTCCTCCACACAGTCCCGACTTGGCCCTATCCGATTTTCATCTGTTTCTAAAATTTAAACAACGCCTTCCACAGCTTCACTTTGTTAGTGATGAAGCAGTGCAAGCGGAGGCGATGTTCTGGCTCCGTCAACGAAGTTAAACATACTACAGTGACGGCATCAACAAACTGGCCTCTCGTTGGGAGAAAAATGTACGTCCGCCGGGTGACTATGTTGAGAAATGAGATATAGGCATGATGAATAAGTATGTAGGACGTCAATAACGTTCGTTTTATTTAAAATGTAAGAATGCATGTCCGAAGGTGCTATGCATCGTAATTCTGAATAACACAGGCACTAAAATATACACTCCTGGAAATGGAAAAAAGAACACATTGACACCGGTGTGTCAGACCCACCATACTTGCTCCTGACACTGCGAGAGGGCTGTACAAGCAATGATCACACGCACGGCACAGCGGACACACCAGGAACCGCGGTGTTGGCCGTCGAATGGCGCTAGCTGCGCAGCATTTGTGCACCGCCGCCGTCAGTGTCAGCCAGTTTGCCGTGGCATACGGAGCTCCATCGCAGTCTTTAACACTGGTAGCATGCCGCGACAGCGTGGACGTGAACCGTATGTGCAGTTGACGGACTTTGAGCGAGGGCGTATAGTGGGCATGCGGGAGGCCGGGTGGACGTACCGCCGAATTGCTCAACACGTGGGGCGTGAGGTCTCCACAGTACATCGATGTTGTCGCCAGTGGTCGGCGGAAGGTGCACGTGCCCGTCGACCTGGGACCGGACCGCAGCGACGCACGGATGCACGCCAAGACCGTAGGATCCTACGCAGTGCCGTAGGGGACCGCACCGCCACTTCCCAGCAAATTAGGGACACTGTTGCTCCTGGGGTATCGGCGAGGACCATTCGCAACCGTCTCCATGAAGCTGGGCTACGGTCCCGCACACCGTTAGGCCGTCTTCCGCTCTCGCCCCAACATCGTGCAGCCCGCCTCCAGTGGTGTCGCGACAGGCGTGAATGGAGGGACGAATGGAGACGTGTCGTCTTCAGCGATGAGAGTCGCTTCTGCCTTGGTGCCAATGATGGTCGTATGCGTGTTTGGCGCCGTGCAGGTGAGCGCCACAATCAGGACTGCATACGACCGAGGCACACAGGGCCAACACCCGGCATCATGGTGTGGGGAGCGATCTCCTACACTGGCCGTACACCACTGGTGATCGTCGAGGGGACACTGAATAGTGCACGGTACATCCAAACCGTCATCGAACCCATCGTTCTACCATTCCTAGACCGGCAAGGGAACTTGCTGTTCCAACAGGACAATGCACGTCCGCATGTATCCCGTGCCACCCAACGTGCTCTAGAAGGTGTAAGTCAACTACCCTGGCCAGCAAGATCTCCGGATCTGTCCCCCATTGAGCATGTTTGGGACTGGATGAAGCGTCGTCTCACGCGGTCTGCACGTCCAGCACGAACGCTGGTCCAACTGAGGCGCCAGGTGGAAATGGCATGGCAAGCCGTTCCACAGGACTACATCCAGCATCTCTACGATCGTCTCCATGGGAGAATAGCAGCCTGCATTGCTGCGAAAGGTGGATATACACTGTACTAGTGCCGACATTGTGCATGCTCTGTTGCCTGTGTCTATGTGCCTGTGGTTCTGTAAGTGTGATCATGTGATGTATCTGACCCCAGGAATGTGTCAATAAAGTTTCCCCTTCCTGGGACAATGAATTCACGGTGTTCTTATTTGAATATCCAGGAGTGTAATATTTTATGAAACCGTACAACCACTATTAACACAGTCAGACCTACAGCGTACTATTAATATGACTGCTTCAGATTTTAAAACAACTGCATAACATTTATTCCTGCAGGTGTAATAAACACTTTGTAAGAATTTATTTTCCGTTTCTGGTTGTAAAGTATTTTTCGCAATGTGTTGTTTGCCAATTTCTATTCACACATTACGTTTCAGCAGTTATATTCTCACGCATTAATGTAATTGTAATGCCGTCTTCAGACTGCATATAAATTACATGAATCAATCCTACTATCACAGGTAATGTAGCCGTAGTACAATTAGGTAAGTAAACAGTGAAGAAAGTTGCTGCTGTAGGTCTGTAGGTGCAAGTCAAACAGGTATCTTTCAATAGTAATGAAGGATGCCTTCGGTGTCTACACTGCATCGGTTCGAGGACAACATGCACGATACCAATATGCTCCAAAAAGCCGAAGCAGGAAAAAGCGATTTTTCTATGGGTCATATCTCTAGTTCTGTTGACCACAGAAATAAAGGGCCAAGCGTTTTGGCCAGCAAATGTTCAAATGTGTGTGAATCCCTAAGGGACCAAACTGCTGAGGCCATCGGTCCTTAGACTTACACACTACTTAAACTAACTTATGCTACGAACAACACACACACCCAAGCCAGAGGGAGCACTCGAACCTTCTGATTGCTTTGATGTGCCCCGCCACGAATTCCTTTCGTATGCCAACCTCTTCGTCTCAGAGAAGCTATTGCAACCCACGTTCTCAATTACTTGCTGGATGTATTCAAATCTCTGTCTCTCTCTACAGTTTTTGCCCTCTACAGTTCCCTCTGGTATCAAGAAAGTCATTCGCTCATTTCTTAACAGATGTCCTATAATCCTGATCCTTATTCTTGTCCGTGTTTTCCATATATTCCTTTTCTTGCCGATTCTGCGGAGAGCTTCCTCATTCCTTAAGTTATCAGACAAACTAAATTTCAGCCTTCGTTTCCAGCGCGACATCTAAAACGCTTCGATTATCTTCTGTTTCAGTTTTATACAGTCCACGTTTCACTACAATACAATGCTATGATTGCAACGCACATTCTCAGAAATATCTTCCTTAAATTAAGACATAAGCTTACTACTAGCCGACTTCTTTTGCCAGGAATCCACTTTCTGCCTGTGATAGTCTGCTTTTTATATTTTCCTTGCTTCGTCCATCATGAGTTATTTTTCTTTCTTGGTATCAGAATTCCTTAACTTCATCTACTTCTTAATCACCAATCCTGACATTAAATTTTTATTTGTTCTCATTTCTGCTACTTTTCATTACTTTCGTCTTCCTTCGATTTACTCTCAGTCTATATTCTGTACTCAATAGACAGTTCACTTCATTCAACGACTCTTGTGATATTTCTTCAGTCCCACAGAGGATAGGAATGCCATCAGCGAATCGTATCAAATGGTTCAAATGGCTCTGAGCACTATGGGACTTAACATCTGTGGTCATCAGTCCCCTAGAACTTAGAATTACCTAAACCTAACTAAGGACATCACACACATCCATGCCCGAGGCAGGATTCGAACCCGCGACCGTAGCAGTCGCGCGATTCCGGACTGAGCGCCTAGAACCGCGAGACCACCGCGGCCGGCGAATCGTATCCTCGATATTCTTTCACCTTTAGCGTTAATTCAATTCTTGAACCGTACTTTTATTTCGTGATTGCTTTTCGATGGACAGATTGAACAGCATGAGTGGAAGACTACATAACTGTCTTACAGCCTTTTTAAGCCGAGCACTTCGTTCATGGCCTTTCACTCTTGCTGTACCCTCTTGGTTCTTGTACATTTTCTGTATTACCCGTCGTTCCTTATAGCTTACATCTATTTTTTCGGAATTTAGAACGTGTAGCACCACTTTTCATTGTCGAACACATTTTACCAGGTAGAAAAATCTATTAACGTGTCTCAATTTTTCTTGCGTTTCACTCCATTATAAACCGTGACGTAAGAATTACCTCTCTGGTGACTTTCCCTTTCCTAAAACCAAACTGTTCACCATATAAGACATCCTGAATTTTCTTTTTCATTCTTCTGGATAATATTGTCGTCAGTAACTGGGATGTATGAGCTGTTGAGCTAATTGTGCGATAATTCTCGCACTTGTCGGCTCTAGCAATCTTTAGATTTGTGCGGATGCTTATCGCCAGATTCATACATTCCACACACCAACGTGAATAATCGTTCTGTTGCAACTGCCCCGATGACTTTAGAAATTCTGATGCAATGTACTACCCCTGCTATCTTCTTTGTTTTTAAGTCTTCCAAAGCTCTTTCAAAATGGTTTTAATACTGGATCCCCTACCTCTTCTATACCGATTCCGGTTCCTCCTTCTATCACATCATCAGAGAAGTATTCGTTCCCATAGAGGTCTTCAATATACTCTTCCCACCTATCCATTCTCTCTTCCGCATTTTACAGTGGAATTCTCATTGTACTCTTAATGTTACCTTGATTATAGTTTCATCGAAGGCTGTTTTGACTTCCTGTACGCTGAGTCAGTCGTTCCGACAATCATTTATTTTTCGACTTGTTCACATTTTTCATTCAACCACTTCGCCTTAGCTTCCCTGAGCAAAAATTTTTTTCATTCCGAAGTGACTTATATATATATATATATATATATATATATATATATATATATATATATATATATATATAAAAGGTGGTCCATTGAAATAAGCGTCAAACGAAAAAACTACAAAGTCCGAAACTTGTCTAGCTTGAAGTGGGAAACCAGATGGCGCTATGGTTGGCCCGCTAGATGGCGCTGCCATAGATCAAACGGATATCAACTGCGTTTTTTTAAAAATAGGAACTCCCATTTTTATTACATATTCGTATAGTACGTAAAGAAATATGAATGTTTTAGTTAGACCACTTTTTTCGCTTTCTGATAGATGGCGCTATAATAAAAAAATGGCTCTGAGCACTATGGGACTCAACTGCTGAGGTCATTAGTCCCCTAGAACTTAGAACTAGTTAAACCTAACTAACCTAAGGACATCACACACATCCATGCCCGAGGCAGGATTCGAACCTGCGACCGTAGCGGTCTCGCGGCTCCAGACTGCAGCGCCAGAACCGCGCGGCCACTTCGGCCGGCCCGGCGCTATAATAGTCACAAACATGTGGCTCACAATTTTAGACGAACAGTTGGCAACAGGTAGGTTTTTTAAATTAAAATACAGAACGTAGGTACGTTTGAACATTTTATTTCGGTTGTTCCAATGTGATACATGTACCTTTGTGAACTAATCATTACTCAGAACGCATGCTGTTACAACGTGATAACCTGTAATTACCACATTAATGCAATAAATGGTCAAAATCATGTCCATCAACCTCAATGCATTTGGCATTACGTGTAACGACATTCCTCTCATCAGGGAGTAGATCGCCTTCCATAATGTTCGCTCATGCATTGACAATGCGCTGACGCATGTTGTCAGGCGTTGTCGGTGGATCACGGTAGCAAATATCCTTCATCTTTCGCCACAGAAAGAAATCCGGCGACGTCAGATACGGTGAACGTGCGGTCCATGGTATGGTGCTTCGACGACCAATCCACCTGGCATGAAATATGCTATTCAATACCGCTTCAACCGCACGCGAGCTATGTGCCGGACATCCATCATGTTGGAAGTACATCGCCATTCTGTCAAGCAGTGAAACATCTTGTAGTAACATCGGTTAATTACGTAGGAAATCAGCATACATTGCACCATTTAGATTGCCATCGATAAAATGGTGGCCAGTTGTCCTTCCTTCTATAATTCCGCACTATACATTAACCCCCCAAGGTCGCTGATGTTCCACTTGTCGCAGCCATCGTGGATTTTCCGTTGGCCAATAGTGCATATTATGCCGGATTACGTTACCGCTGTTGGTGACTGACACTTCGTCGCTAAATAGAACGCGTGCAAAAGATCTGTCATCGTCCCGTAATTTCTCTTGTGCCCAGTGGCAGAACTGTACACTAAGTTCAAAGTCGTCGCCATGCAATTCCTGGCGTATAGGAATATATTACAGGTTCAATCGATGTTGATGTAGCATTCTCAATACCGACGTTCTTAAGATTCCCGATTCTCGCGCAATTTGTCTGCCACTGATGTGCGGATTAGCCGCGACAGCAGCTAAAACACATACTTGGGCATCATCATATGTTGCAGGTCGTGTTTGACGTTTCACATGTGGCTGAACAATTCCTGTTTCCTTAAATAACGTAACTATTCGGCGAACGGTCTGGACACTTTGATGATGTCGTCCAGGCTACCGAGCAGCATACATAGCACACGCCCGTTGGGTATTTTGATCACAATAGCCGTACATCAACACGATATCGACCTTTTCCATTTTAACACGGGTAATGTATCACGAAGCAAATACCGTCGGCACTGGCGGAATGTTACGTGATACCACGTACTTATACAGTTTTGACTACTACAGCGCCATCTATCACAGAGCGAAAAAAGTGGTCCAACTAAAACATTCATATTTATTTACGTACTACAGTAATATGCAATAAAAGATGGGGTTTCCTAAAAAAAAAAAAAAACGCAGTTGATATCCGTTTGGCCTTTAGCTGCGCCATCTAGCGGGCCAACCATAGCGCCATCTGGTTTCCCCCTCAAGCTAGACGAGTTTCGTTCTTTGTAGTTTTTTCGTTTGATGCTTATTTCGTGAGATATTTGGCCCGGTCACTATCAATGGACCACCCTGTATCATTTGACCATCTTCTTCTATGCGGATGCACAAAGAGTGACCGAACTCTTACGGGAATCGGCGGTAATGCCGCGGGTAATGAGTATGATGGGCAGGGGCACTATGAATATAGTGTGGGACACTAAGTTTGGAATGTGGGTCTCACGGGAGGCGTGCCAGAGATAAGTCCCTGCAGTCTCACTGTCCTCTGTGTCCTCGGTGGCTCGGATGAATCGATCGTCTGCATGTAAAAAGGAGATCCTAGGTTGCAGTCCCGGTCCGAACACTAATTTTCAACTGTCCCCGTTGACTTGTATCATCGCCTGTATGCAGCTACGGGTATTCAGTTCATTGTAACTTGTATTTCTGTATTTCAGAATCTCCTTGAACACTCTTCTGCTGTTATTTCATAATAATTGAAGTATTTCTCAAAATGGTTCAAATGGCTCTGAGCACTATGGGACTTAACAGCTGTGGTCATCAGTCCCCTAGAACTTAGAACTACTTAAACTTAACTAACCTAAGGACATCACACACATCCATGCCCGAGGCAGGATTCGAACCTGCGACCGTAGCAGCCGCGCGGCTCCGGACTGAGCGCCTAGAACCGCTAGACCACCGCGGCCGGCAAGTATTTCTCGTATCACCCATGGTTTCTTCACAGCTACTTTGTTTGTACCTATGTTTTCCTCTCCAACTCCTTTGATTGCCCTTTTTGGAATTGACCATTTCTCTTCAACTGAGCTGCCTAGTGATGTATTTGTTATCGCGGTTGTTATAGCCTTAAAGAACTTCAAGCATGCCTCTTCATTTCTTAGTACTTCCGTATCCCACTTCTTTGCTCACTGATTCTTCCTGACTAGTCTCATAAACTTCAGCCTTCTGTTCATCACTGCTTAACTGTAATCTGGGTCATTATCTGCTGCCGACCATTTTCAACTATACCTCCTCCCCTTGTAGTTCTTGAACAGAGTATTCGCTTTTACTACCCGGAATTTATTGTAGAGTCATTTCATCTTTCTCTTCTCTCAGTCCTAGTACCAAGCCCTTATTCTCCTGTATCCCTTTTTCTGTTCCTTTCTCTACAACCACTTTCCTATCCACCACGACTATTAGATTTTAATCTCCCTTTACGTACCTAATTACCCGTTCAAGATGCTCGTCTTCTTTCTCTCTCTCTTCATCTCGGCTTGAGATGTCTTCATGTATACCTGAATTATCGTTGTCGGTGTTGGTTTGTGGTTTGCTATCGATTCTGACGAGAACAGCCCTATCACTGAACTGTCCACAGTAACACACTCTGTCCCCTATCGTCCTAATCAGAACGAATCCCACTCGCGTTATACCACTTTCTGCTGCTGTTGATATGCTCATATGAGAAGAAAATCTTATAATCTTTCCATTTCACTTCCATGACTCCCCTACACCTAGAATAAGCCTTAGCATTTCTCTTTTCAGATGTTCTAGCTTCCATACCACTGTAGAAGTTCTGACATTCCACGTCCCGACTTGTAGAACGTTATCGTTTCGTTGATTATTCAGTCTTTTCTTGTGGTTAGCACCTCCTTGGTAGCCTCTCTCGGAGATCCAAATGGAGGACTAGTCCAGAATTTTTTGCCAACGGAGAGATCATCACAACACGTTTTGAATTACAAGTCATTTGTCTTAGACATACACATTATGTGTTTTTAATGCAGTGGTTCCCATTGTCTTCTGCATCCTCATGCCGTTGATCACTGCTGATTCTTCAGCTTTTAGGGACAGTTTCCCACCTCAAGAGCAAAAGAATGTTCTGAACCTGTGTCCGATCCTCCGTTCGACAAGGCCGTTGGCTGAATGAGGGGGGGGGGGGGGGGGGGGATCTTACGCTGGAAGTCTTCGGCCGCCATTGCTCATTATGTTTTGCTTACCAATCAAAGACGCTACTCCTAAACCACCGGTGTGTCTCAGTACACCGCAAAATTTAACAACTGCATAGTTCCTCTAGCCAAGTAAATTGGGGAAATTGGTTGGATCTTTAGCATTGGGTGTTGCGTAGGATGGACCTGGATTAGCTTATAAATGCACCATATGTCCATATTTGGTTCCTGAGATAACCCCCGAAAAACCCTGACGTTTTGGTTCAAAATGTACCAGTTGTGGGGATGGTCATGTGTATAACTTCTGTTCATGGCTGATCTTCGAAATTTTTACCATGTGTTCTTACAGTAATGTTCTCGGAGAGCTTCAAATATTCTTCGATATCATTATCCGTTACCAAGATCCAGAAGTTCAAATTTTCCGTACTTATGTAGAATTCCACAAAAATCGGTTTTCAGCCGTTTTTGTATCGTGAACAGCAATCATCTAAATAACTAACCACACAAAATTGCTCAAATTTTAACTGTAAATTCTTTAGAGATTGCTGTAGAAACAATTTTCCCATTTTCGAAAATATGTAGCCCCGATCAGTCAACACAAAAACCATGATTTTTTAATACGAAAAGCACCAACTGTGGGAATCACCACTTCCACAATTTATGTTCATGGCACATCGTCGAAATTTTTAGCGTATGTCCCTTCGGTAAGGTTCTAGGGGAAGCGACAAACATTTTTGGGTATCAGTACCCGTTACGTCGATACAGAGGTTCAAATTTACCGTACTTGCGCACGTAAAATATACACTCAGTATCCGGTATGATGAATAAGTGTAGTTTTAATTGACGTAGCGAACACATCCCAAGGGATCTAAGGTCATCGCTGGTGTTCTGCTGACACCAAACTATTTTTTTGTCAGAATCTTTTTACCTTCATGAGGAGCTGCCTCTGTACTAGTATAATGGACACGCCATACAAATAAAGTGTACCGTAGTTGACGAAAAATGGGCTGTAAGGGGTTTCAACATTCCTGAGAAGAACTCAGAGCGAGTGCCAAAAATTATATAAAACTGGGAAGATTGGAAATTCAGTAATATACTATGTCTACGAAACAATAATAAGCTGAAAGTTTTCGATGGACTGTTCTGCTGGTAGATACCATCGTACCGACGAGAAACAAACTGCATATAGGGATGAAAGGGGTCTCCAATGATAAGTGGATTGTGCCTTTCAGATTGACGAGATCACCCAGGGAATACTAAGAAAACTTTCACCAGACCACAACGCTCCCTCCTCCGCCGTGCACCCTTCTCACAAGTGATGCAGGGTGTTTGCTTACCGACGTTTCACACCGTACACACCAGCGGCCACCTATCAGACGGATCACAGAACGCGATTCATCTGGAAAGATCACCTGTCGCTGCTCAAAGGACGTCCAGTTGCGGCACTGGCCTGCAAATTCCGGCCTTCGTCGCCGCTGCTCCACTCGCGCTTTGGCGCCGGTTTTGGATAGCCCCATTCTGCCCCTCACCCTATACTTAAGCATGGCCGTACGAGAACAGTTTAAAACTTAGCCGTTTCGTAAATGCTTCCACCCTTGTCCCCATAGCCAGTAATCGTACCCGTTTGGAAGTCAGATAAATCGCTCCGTTTCCGCATTACGATAACAACTGTACCATTTTCTGTGTCCCCCGACGCGCTTTACATGTCCTCCACTGCCAGTGCTGCCACCAGCTGCCACCAGCTGTCACTGGTTATTGCACATTGACGAAGAACATAGGCCGAGGACTCGTTAATGTGACTGGACCGTGGATATACGTAAACGAATTTTGTAAGCAATATAGTTAGACTTTCCGGCTAATGTCTGACAATTTACCCTTGCACCGTAAAATAGGCGGCTCTGAGCGCTATATAACACTGAGAAACAGGCTTCCGACACTACGCAACTGCTTGCGCCCTGCCCTTAGGACGCATAAGGCACGTCCAGCCTTATCGGAAGTTAACGAGCCAATGCCGTGCAGAGCGATTGCAGCCTGGCGTCAAACCTCACACAGCTCCCAAAGGGCTGTCCCACGACACGTGACACGACAGCAGCAGTAGGGCCACGTGGTCGCTGGCCATATCTTATACAGGGTGTTTGGAAATTCCCGTTACAAACGTCTACAACTTGTAAAGGGGAGTGAGTACATGTTTTGAATAGAAATCCACCTTCGAAAACGTACCCTTTCCTTTCTACAACGGTTGCAGTTCAGATGTATTTCGCGCCCGCGTCTTCTGTACTAGAAATTGAGGAGACAGCACATCTGATTCAGACTGTGTACGTGAACGTACTTCGTAGGTACGGTGTTTGCAACAACGCTGGTGGTCTTCACATCGAGCCGCTGTTGTAAAGCATCAGTACTATTCTGTACGTAGAGTAAGTTGTGTTCCTTTTTGTTTTGGAATAATTTAAGCAGTAATGTTTTAGTGTTAATACGAAAACAAATGTACTTAACTGATAAAGGGATGTATGGTTATATTTCCTTCCGAACTGTCATCTGATAATTGAACTGCTTCACGCCTAATTTAATTCCACAAACAGAAGTGGATGACTTAAACATCTGAATTGAAACTGTCGTTCCTATTCAAAATATTATGTATACACTCCCTTCTAGTCCTAAAAGTTTGTAACGTTTATTTCCGAACAATCTGTACAGTAGATGTGCTGGGCTAAAATAGGATTCCGAATTCTTTCTTTCCACCTCCATTAAAATCTAGTAGTTTCTCTTCAAAACACCTTCACTCGAATACTAAAATAGATTCCTCAATATGTTCGTGAACATGAGAACGTCGTCTGCAAGGTGTCCCACATATGACAATAGCAGTGCGTGCAGGCGGCTGAGTAGATTAAAAAAGAAGAGGAAACTAGAATTAGAAACTTAAAGGGGAACGGGAGACCATCAACTGCGATCATGGAATCTAATCATCAGTGACCAGAAACACTGTCACGCACAGTCCTATTTGTAACAATCTGCGGACCGCTCTGCATAAAGTTGGATCCTTGAGTTATAGCAAACTGGGTGCCTCGATCTGTAATATCAGAGGGAATCAAGGATGCATGTTTCGTCTCATCTGCTTGAAGCGTATGCGTATTTGTTTTACAGTCTCATGATGAGAGACTATGTTGTCAAACGTTGAAGATCCAAAAACACTGCAGTCGACGGAACAGTATGGCCTTTCTTCTAGCTCCCAAGGTGCTTAACAGCTAGCGAGAGACTAGTTACTTATTTACAATGGTTTCTGGACTTACAGTACGAAGAACAAAATGTACTTCGAAATCCTTCCGGAGTTTAGACAAGGCATTAGGGAAAATTCAGGAAAGGAACAAACAAAAACTTTGAAGTTTTCCACATTAGCCATGCCACTATGTGAACTCCCAACTTTTCGGCAAGAAATAATCGACTGGTAAGGTGGGATGGTTCGAGGCGACTGTTATTCTTACAGCCAACATCTGGTGACCGGATACTCTTATCGGTACGCTCCACTGAAGACACTCTTTGCGTACAACGATTGAGCACAGAGATCAGTTAATCTGTGATGAAAAGTAGAAGGCAGGGAATACATATAGTTTATTTACAGGGTGTAACAGATATCGGTCCAACTATTTTTATATGTGTTGCTTTAATAAGTACGCCCATCAATGTGTTGGTTTCTTTTCTCTGCGTCGGAAAGTCTTCCCATAAAACACGTCAAAAGACTTTAGGTTGCCGTGTTTTCAACATGGCTGTACGTGGGCCGTGAAGTAAACTAAGCATGGCAGTTTAGACTAAATGTCTTGCGTTATATTTTTCATACTGCAATGCCGAAGGTAAAAAAAAAAAAAAACATTTTAACAGCTTTCTCTTTTCACACGTACTTGGAGATACTAAGCAACCTAAAAGCAATCTGCTCATAATAGGTACAATTATTAGTACCCAAATGACGTAAATGCTGATGTAATGTTCAGTATACCGCCCTCAGTCCCAGTCACCAATAGAAACATACGCTCCCATATGAATATGCAATGGAAA
Source organism: Schistocerca nitens (assembly GCF_023898315.1). Classification (NCBI taxonomy): domain Eukaryota; kingdom Metazoa; phylum Arthropoda; class Insecta; order Orthoptera; family Acrididae; genus Schistocerca; species Schistocerca nitens. Next base: position 788,701,052 of record NC_064615.1, on the reverse strand, counting down.
GATAGTTAAATGCTCCAATTTACATATCTAATCCTAATCACAATCAAGAAGTAGTTTCCCCTTTGATATTTGTAGTCTACGAATATCAGGAATCATTTTATCACCAGATGATTCATGTTCATCCTCCAGAGGTTCTCATGTTTTGCATTGTCTATTAACCGTCGCAGAGTAGTCACTGAACTAAATGACAACCACCATATATCTGGACTGTCTGAAGGTGAAAGCACCAAAAAAATCCCATTGTGGAGAAGGCAGATGTACACTGGAATTAACTTTAAGAAGTGTAAGGAGGTACAAATAATCGACAAAGAAGACCACTTACATTACTCGATTCCAATTGATTCCTGAATATTCCTGCTTATTGTGCAACTTTTTTCAGACTGGGTTATCGGAGTTGTCAGATCATTCAGAGGCGTACAGTTTCTCATTGCCTACAATTAACGATGAAATTAGCGTCATAGCAATTCTCAATAATTTCTGATGCGAGGTGCTACAGGAAAGAACCAATTCGTAATATAATGATCTATTGGTAATATTTTGACATCGTGCGGTTTACGAGAGGGGGGAAAATATGTTACAGCGTCCCACTTAAATCTGGTGTAATGATCACAGACCTACTATTACGTAATTTCAGTCATAAATGCATGCATGATGTTCATTGTTTTTTCTTATACGGTACGTGAGAGAATTGAAAACAAGGTAATCTTATGTACTGGGAAACAGTGCTACCTACATCACATTTCCGCGTTGGTTTCATTTCGCCGTTCTGTTAGGGTTCCGTGTCTTAGTCGGTAAAAACGGAACCGTTGTAAGACCACTTTGTTTTCAGTGTGGCTGTCGTTTGTCCGACAGTTAAGATAGCTTTTTTCCAGGAAATGGTAGGAGTATCAAGTTGAAATGTATGTCACATTCTATCTAAGGTCTATGGTGCCTCGGCCGTGGAAAAATTTAAGCTTTTAAGTCAATGCAGTCAAAAGCTGCGGCTATTTATTGCCACATATTTGGATACAAACTCATTTCTCAAAACCTATAGGGCACTTCCCATTGACCTATAATCATGAACTTTGACAGCAAACAAGATTTCGCCGTAGAAGTAAGAGAAAAATTCGATAGTTAAACTCAGAACAAATATGAGACTTCAGCTTCCCAGTGATGGAGAAGCGAATCATTTTGTCGAAAAGCTCTTACAAATCAATGAAACCCAGACAACCGTGCAACTGTCAAAACAGAACTCACAAATGATTTTTTGTTACATTTTCAAAAGCCCATATGGATTAGCAGCCCGGCAGTTTCAAGTAAGATGAGCGAATAAAAGCAAAGTATTGTTTCATTAAATTGAAAACAGCTGTATTGAGAATATGATGGTTTAATACATCTTTGTAATCTCTGTAATTAAAGTTTGTTTATGTACGGCCAATCACTGGCTTTTGTGTCAGGCGCAGCCCTTGGTGCCTTTGTTGTGTACTACAAAGAATGTGCGGTTGTAGCCGTTTCGTTTTTGGAGATATGAATTAAGTGGCCACCATTATCAGGGCATCTATATCTACATGTACATGATTACTCTGCAATTCACAGTTAAATACCTGGCAGAGGGTTCATCGAACCACCTTCAAGCTGCTTCTTTACCGTTTCAACGTTGACCAGTGCGCGGGTAAAACGAACACTTAAATCTTTCCGTGCGAGCTATGATTTCTCTTATTTTATGATGATTATTTCTGTTTATCTGAGTGCCAACAAAATATTTTCAACTCTGAGGAGAAATTTGGTGATCGTAGTTTCACGAGAAGATTCTGCCGCAACGAAAGACGCCCTTGTTTTAATGACTGCCACCCCATATCCGTGGCACTCCCTCCCCTATTTCGCTATAATACAAAATGAGCTGCCCGTCTTAACTTTTTCTTTATCCTCCGTCAATCCTACCTGATGTGTTTACTAACACCGGACAGTAATACTCTAAAAGAGGGCGGATAAGCGTAGTACAGGTTGTCCCTTTAGCGACCTGTTACGTTTTCCTGTTGTTCTACCAATAAATCACAGTCCTTGGTTTACTTTTCCCCACAACAGTATGTATGCGATCGTTCGAATTTGAGTTATTCGTAATGGTAATCTGTAATTATTTACATTGGTGAGTCAACACATTACGACCACCTGCTTAATATCTTGTTGTCCGTCTTTGAAACGCAATACATCGCTGATTCAGAATATCAGGCCTCTGACAATTTGTTTGTAAATTTGTGGAGGTATGTGGCATTAGATGTCTACGTATAGGTAGTGTAAATCACGTAAACAACGGGCCGCTGATTAGCGCCATATAGCGATCCGAATGGGTTCCGTAGTATTTACATCAGGCGAATTGGACCGCCCAGACATTAACGTGAGTTCAATATATTGCTTCTCAAACCACTATAGCACTGTCCTGTCTGCCAAGCAGGGACAGTACACTGCTGAAAGATAACATCGTCTTCAGCCTGTTAACAAATAAAAACATGGTATCATTTTCATTCACAGTTCACCATCAGAAAAAATAAAATGCAAATGAAGTATACTTAGTATAGGTGATCTGTAGAGGTCTATGTCGTCAGTCATAAAATGTAGCCACTGACAAAATACCATACGTCACACCCATTCTAAACCACTGTCGTTATTCTCAGTACTTTGTTCTTTCCCTATGCTGCTGTGTCCCTTCATATTCCTGCATTTATACAGACTGCTTTTATTTTCCATTACGTCTCATTCTTATAATAATTCACCCTCATTCATACGATTTTTGTGTCTTGTAATTACTCACTTCTAATGTCTATGTGGCTCTGGGCATTTCATCTCAGTGAGTTCCTTATTCCTCTACAGTGCTCAGGAAGTTTATGAAGATTTATTCCATGAAGGCAGACTATAGCGAAGCCATTTCTTACAAATTACTTTTGATGATTTCTTTTCAGTTCAGTATGTGCTCACTGATTCTTTGTCATAGAAGTGAGTCACTCTTTCCTAATTTATTGTAACAACCATATTTTTTGGTTTTATTGTCACGGTTTGTATTTTTGTGCTGTATTTTAATAAAATTGGCGTGTTAAAAATTATGTTTTACATGAAACAGTATCATTTGTGACAAACTGTGCACATTTTTTGTGGGCTTTTTCTTTTATGAAATGAGCTACTCTAGTTTTTTTTTAATGTTAAATTCAAATAAAATATAGAGTAATAGATCGTATTTACCTGAGTTGTCACCAGTAAAAGAAACTGCCTCTCATGAACTTAGAAAGAGCACCCGATGGGCACTTGTTATGTGTCAGCTTATGTCAGCGCCCGCTGTGCCGCCCGCATGCTGGCCAAGTCTTGGCGTGTCTCGACTTTTCTAGGTACAACACGGCATTTCATTCAGTTCTGCGATGTGGTATTTGTTGGTCGGCTCAATTCTCTTCGGTGGGATCGAATCGTGGGGACAGCACTGTTTATCCTTCGCTGTCTGTTCGCGTTATGAATGACGTTAACACATTCAGTGGCTGTGTACAAGAAGAGGCAGTCTAGGTATCTATCGTCACTAGCTGTGAGTGGCAGAAGATTGGTATGAGAATTCTCAAAATCTCTTATGCAGTCATATAATCGGAGCTTACCGCAAATTTGCTATTTGACGTTACAAGACCATGCAAAAAGAATTTAAAATCACTCCAGGCAAATGTCGGGATGGTTCCTTTGAAAGGGCACGGCCGACTTCCTTCCCCACCCTTCCCTAATCCGATGAGACCGATGACCACGCTGTCTGGTCTCCTTCCCCAAAACCAACCAACCAACCAAAAAGAATTTAGAGATTTAGCTGCCAATGAAACAATGAAAGAGCAAAAGTTTAGAACAATCGCTAGAAGAGATTCATTGTCCCGTACAAGAAGCTCTTTGTGCTAAATTTGCAGGCATAAAGGATATGGGGAAATTCGTGGTACGAATAATAAAATATCTGAAGTGGCACGCATTATTCCACTGTCAGTTGCAGGAATTTTCGATGGAACTGAAGTAAGAGTATAAAGATTTCATATATTATTGCAAACTATTTTGGCTGAGTCAAATGTCATGTCTGGAAGGACGTATAGATAGAAAACCCGCTGCTGTTAAATTTATGAAGGAAAACTGAATGCAGCAACGAAAATTTGAATATTTGGAATGGATTGCAGACCTTTCATTTTAAGTCGCCTTGACTGTACTACCCACACTAAGATACTGCAAGGTATGAAACAACGTATTTCTGATTTGTTGGGGATGCACTTGGAAAGAAAATCGCGTTGCAGAAGGAACAAATTATGAGGAACGAAGTCCGGTTCTCTAAGCCCACTAACGTTAAATAAGAGAATAGGTCTGAAAAATTCCTTGTGGTCTTGGAATAATTCAAGGATTGTTTTCTAAACATTCTTAGATCTGTTATCACGCTCATTTTCAGATGGTTTGTCGTTTCAGTTGGAAGCAACGCTGAACATTGATTTCCTCACGCACAGAGTCCACACTTCCACAAAGAGGTTGCCAAAGTGTTACAATATTTCACTCAACACATGTGTGTGAAAAACCATTTTTCGATTATGAGGCTAAACAAGCCACTATTACTTTGCAACAAGATTGGGAAAATCTGTGAAACCGTCCATATAACTCTGCACGTCTACTGTTTGTACTAGATAAAAAGGTAATTAAATGATACTCTAAACTTGTTTTGTTTGAGATCTGTGCTGCTGAGAAATGTGAAATAAAACACCAAGACGCATGCAGTTCAGCAGCACTGCTATTTCAACGTGGTGCCCTCGTGGTTTCACCTTTCTCATGCTCGGAGAGTGTGCCGTTATAATGGGGGAAGTGTGCGGCGTGGCCGAGTGCTATGCACTCCAGTCAGGGTATGGCTGGCGAGCTACTTTCTTGACTCCCCTTAGTTTATATCATCAGGACATCATAGGAATCCTTGTGTTGTCACTTTAATATTCACTCATGTCTCAGGACTGATGACCTCGCCGTTTAGTGACATAACCCCCCTCAAATAATCAATCATTCTTCTTCTTCTCCTTCTTCTTCTTCTTCGCGGACGGATCACTTAGGACCACGCGTAATCAACATTTGTTGGCCTTCCTTTTCGCCCAGTATTCCTTCATAAGCAACGAATGGGCTGGCTTTCGTTGTGTAGTCCGCGTATGTCGGTTAGTTTTTCTCTCTTCTTCCTCAAAACTCTGTGTGTTTGCGAGTTTTCTGATTTCATTTCTGTCATGTAGATTTTGAGACCCTAATTCTCTCAGGTCTTTTTCCGTCTGTTTGTACCAGTTCGGTCTTGTAGTTTTGTTCTTTAAAAATGTATGGATTTTGTGCGTTAACCTGTTAGAGTCCATTCTTTCTAAATGCCCCATGAATTGGATTCTTCTCATGCGCATTGTGTCTGTTATTTTGGACATATTTTTATATATTTCAGCATTGGGTTTTTGATGCCGGCCGGTGTGGCCGTGCGGTTCTAGGCGCGTCAGTCTGGAGCCGCGTGACCGCTACGGTCGCAGGTTCCAATCCTGCCTCGGGCATGGATGTGTGTGATGTCCTTAGGTTAGTTAGGTTTAAGTAGTTCTAAGTTCTATGGGACTGATGACCACAGATGTTTAGTCCCATAGTGCTCAGAGCCATTTTTGATAATGTACACCATCCTTAGTTCTTGGCCCTAGGATTTTCCTCATTATTTTACATTGTTTCACTTCTAATTCCCCTTTTAGTGTCTGTGTTGCAGGTTTAGTGTCTCAGATGCGTAGAGAGCTTCGGGTTTAATTACTGTTGTGTAGTGTCGCATTTTGCAGTTCCACCAGAGACTCTTTTCGTTGTAAACGTGGCCCGCAGCCCGTGGTCGTGCGGTAGCGTTCTCGCTTCCCACGCCCGGGTTCCCGGGTTCGATTCCCGGCGGGGTCAGGGATTTTCTCTGCCTCGTGATGGCTGGCTGTTGTGTGATGTCCTTAGGATAGTTAGTTTTAAGTAGTTCTAAGTTCTAGGTGACTGATGACCATAGATGTTAAGTCCCATAGTGCTCAGAGCCATTTTTTGTTGTAAACGTAATCATTCACGTATTCATCTCTGTAGAATTTCCTCTGAGGGCCTAATACTGTAAGCCAATGAACTTATGGGCTTTCTGTGGTCACACCTGCTTTCGCACAGCCAGTTGTTTTCCCTGCCCTTAACGATAGACTACTTATCGAGCTATTACAAAGATAGGCCGCGCGGGGTAGCCGAGCGGTCTCAGGCGTCTTGTCACCGTTTGCGCGGTTCCACCCGTCGGAGGTTCGAGTCCTCCCTTTGGCGTGGGTGTGTGTGTTGTCCTTTTGTCCTTAGCGTACGTTAGTTTAAGTTATATTAAGTAGTGTGTAAGCTTAGGGACGTATCACCTCAGCAGTTTTATCGCATAGAACTTACTACAAATTTCCAAAACTATCCAGATCTGACGCAGCAAGTAAACCAAAGTATATTTATTCAAAGCGACATCCACTAAGGTCTCCGCATTCACTGCCGATTAAGTTTTCTGTCGTTTTCTTGGCGCTCAGCAGGTCAGCAATGAAGCCTTTGATGTGCCCACGCATAACAGGTAGCGCAGGAAGCACGCTACGTGGCACGGTGAAGCATCGCGCTGCCCGGCAAGCATTACAGTGTTACCGGGGCAGGGGCGGAGGGCCGCTGCAGAAGGGCGCCCGAGCTGCGCTGGCCCGGTTTCTTTTGAAGCGCTGCTATCGCAGACAGAGCAGGAAATCCTGCAGCGATAACAAAGAGATATCGAGGCACGACAGCCGCGCCGGCACCACAAAAGGCCGCCCCGTCTACGTCAGCGGCGGCGTCGACGGCGACGTCAATGGCGCACCGCTAGCCCTGCACCCCTTGCTGCTGGCACCCTGCCCTGACCCTCTCCCAGAATAAAACATCTCCCTTGAGGCGGTATTAAAAGAGGTGAGACAGGTCTCTACCGGAAAGGCATTCCTTCGCGCCGTCCTAAGCTCCGATCGTCTACACCGTACGTAATCTGGAGCATGTCACTGTGCGTTACAGATTCGCTTTCTTCCTGACTAAGGACAGTTACTTCCAACGAAAGAGAGGAAAAAGTGTCGTTACATACGTTTATCAAACCTAAGCCACCTGCTAAAGTGGCCTAGTGTTTAAGGCATTAGATTCGAATTAAAACGAAAGAGTGGTTATTTTCACTATAGCAGACACATATCTCTCGCGAGAGACAGGAACTGCGTTGATATTTATGATAAGTCTCATTTATTGCTCATTTTCATTGACGTATTTCTTTTTAAATGTGCAACTAATTTTGAACAATAAATGAGAATTATCTCGGGTCATTACTCCATTCATCTCATTCATATATACAAGGACTAGTCGGAAAGTAAGATACGATCGGTCCGAAATAGAAATCACAGTGAAAATCAAAGCTGTTTTTCTGCAATAGTTAGCTACCACCTTCCATCTTCTTCTCTACGTAATTGCTGGGACGTTTGTCTTTAGTATTGTGCCAACTTTGCAATATCCTCGTCGTGGAAGGCAACCGTCTGTGCTTTCCTACAATTTTCTAAGATGGACTGCACGTCATTGTCTGAGCCAAAATGTGTTCACCCACAGAGGTTCCTTTCACCAGTGATGAACATCACAGGGAGCCAAGTCCGGGCTGTGGGGTGCGTGATCAAACACTTCCCATCGGGAATGCTCCAGGAGCGTCTTCATTTCTTCTCCAATGTGCGGCCGAGAACTGCCACGAAGGAGGGAACGCATTACTGTTACTTTACAAGGGGCAGCGAGAAATCAGGCGACATACCTCAGCAGTTACGTTGTCGTATGGTATTGCTGTTACTCTCTTTGTCTGACTTGAGGCTGATAGCAAACCGTTGGTATTTAAATCTCTCCCTCTCTGAGTGCATTACTGTATGTGCCCCACAGTTGACATTTTATACACTTATGGCGGGACGTCATTATGGATTTATGCTTGTGTGTTCATCGTGTATATCCGCATTCATGACGGCTAAGGGCCGAGGATGACACAGCGGCCGATCGGTACCGTGGGGAATTTTCCAGGCTTGTTCATACGGTGGTTCTTTGTTTTTTGTTCATCATGCAACTGGATTTCCGATTCTAGCTTACAAGGGAACCTCCCCATCGCACCCCCCCTCAGATTTAGTTATAAGTTGGTACAGTGGATAGGCTTTGAAAAACTGAACACAGATCAATCGAGAAAACAGGAAGAAGTTGTATGGAACTATGAAAAAAAAGCAAAATATACAAACTGAGTAGTTCATGTTCAAGATATGCAACATTAAGGAGAGTGTTAGCTCAGAAGCGCCGTGATCCTGTGGTTAGCGTGAGCTACTATGGTACGAGTAGTGCTTGGATCAAGTCTTCCCTCGAGTGAAAATTTTAATTTTTTATTTTCAAACAATTATCAAAGTTCAGCACACACGCACACACAATCAACTTCGCTCTCCAAAATTCCAGAACATGTTCAGATTTGCTTGGACATATGCAGGATTTGACGGTCTACACACGGAAAAATTTGAAAGCGTTAAAAACATATGTTTTGACAGAGCACAGGGAAAATTGTGCGACTGTGAAACTGTTGCATTCATTTGTTGCAGTTTATGTGACACTTTTTTGGGAGTGATTATCACACCCACAAGAAAACCTAAATCGGGCAAGGTAGAAGAATTTTTTTACCCATTCGCCAAGTGCACAAGTTAGGTGGGTCGACAACCTATTCCTGTCATGTGACGCACAAGCCGTCACCAGTGTCGTATAGAATATATCAGACCTGTTTTCCTGGGGGGGAATCGGTTGACCTATGACCTTGCGATCTAATGTTTTCGGTTCCCATTGGAGGGGCACGTCCTTTCGTCTACTAATCGCACGGTTTTGCGGTGCGGTCGCAAAACACAGACACTAAACTTATTACAGTGAACAGAGACGTCAATGAACGAACGGACAGATCATAACTGCGAAAATAAAGAAATTAAAATTTTCGCTGGAGGGAGGACGCGAACCAAGGACCTCTCGTTCCACAGCTGTTTACGCTAACCACGTGCCCACGGCGCTCCTTGACCTCACGTTCCCCTTGATGTTGCCTATCTTGCACATAGACTACTCAGTTTGTATATTTTGCTTATTTTTTCATAGTTCCACACAACTTCTTCCTGTTTTCTTGATTGATCTGTGTTCAGTTTTTCAAGGCCTATCCACTGTTCCAACTTAAAAGTAAATCTGAGGGGGGTGCGATGGGGAGGTTCCCTTGTTAGAATTTTTTTTACGGCGCCACACGTGGGATAAAAGAGGAAGAATGCACCGTCAGCGGCAGTGCCTGTGAAAGTATTACACGCTTTATGTATCCTGGTGAAATATGCTGGGAAGTTTCCCACATGCATTGTGAGCAAAGAACTGATTATTTGGTAATTTGTCATAAGGCACAATCGGCAAGGCGTTTTTATAGTGGTTGCTAGTGTGCGTGTTTAGATAAAAGTCCGAGTTTAAGCAATTTTCTTGCGCCCAATAGGGCTGCCCCTAAATTGTAAGTTACGCATGCTGCAGCCCACTCCCTTAGGAGAGTTCACTGGTTAGCTATCTAACACACGTGGTATCTGTGCGAATTAGCGCTGTTAAGCTGACGTATTCCAAAATGTATCAGTCTCAAGTTGCTCTAAGCTTTTCGAATTCTACCGCTCTACGAATAAGTGGTATGGCTGATGCATTTGCTTGTAGGAAGCATAGTGCATAATGTTGCACGTGTAAGGTGGTGCACTGCGTGCTCCTAGTTGTGTCTTGTGTTCTCTTATGATGATTGGTAACAGGAGGTTCTTTTGTTGATGTTAAAGGAAAGTGTTGATGATAAGGATCATTTACATTGAGTTTTTATTGTTACATGATTAAAGTGAACTTCCCAAGTATTCGCAGAACTTTTAACAAGGGCTTATTTTTAGGAAGACGGTATAAATTCGTTATTTCTGCCTTTATGGAATTTCAAAAATTAAATCTTTTCGAAATATCTTTGATACAAAATCTTTACTTTTATTGTGTTGTCTGTTGTAATGGAAGGGCGGTAACGTTGTAAGCGGGCCCTAGATCTTATACTAGTCTCTGTTACAGTAATGCGTGTGTGGCTCATTACTGGGGGACCAGTGGTGCCTGAGGTCGCCTCCCTAGCTGGTGAGGACCCGCCACCATGGAGAATGACCAATGCAGCCTCCGGCATTACTGTCACAAATGAATTCTCCAATAAAGTCTATTCAGCTCAACCTCGTTCGTTGCCAAAAACCGAGCCCTCTATTTCAGCCCACTAAAAACTCAGTTCAAGCGTGCACGTCCGACTGTACTAATTCATCAGTTGATATTGTTAATGTTTCTGAGTGGGTGGTTGCGTTCTAAGATTTGGTTTTTCTAAGGTCTCTGGGCGATACAAACTCATTAGCCGAATATAATGTCTAAATATTGTCGCAAAATTTAAATAAGCAATATCCTAGTACGGATATGCGGTTAAAAATAATGTTTACAACTCAAAGTAGTTAACAAAAACTTCAGTTTATTCACTGTTTCTTTAACACTGGAACCGCTTAACAATTGTTTACTGCTGAATTGAAATACGATTGTGGGCGAGCTTACAGCAAACCATGGTCAGTCGCCACTTGTACTGTTTACAATGTGACTCTAGTTGCTAATAGTCTCCAAAATCTCTGAGAGGGAACTTACATCGATTACGTGGTTGTCTCCTGTCTTGATACCGTTCCTAGTGTAGGCGTATTGCATAAAACGAGTCAATAGATACAGTTGAATCTCCCTGTATAGTTTTCACTATCCATTTTGTAAATCGTTAATGCACGAACTGTCTCATGGAGCTTCCTGCGTTACCCTTTAGGGAATTTATTCTAATATAATGAGAGAGTAATAGCCACGTTCACTATGTTAGGGTCAGCGGAAAGCTACTGTTGCTGTTTGTCTGAAGAGTTATGTCTGTTCAGGATTATATACTGTGTTGTATATCCTACAAAGCCTTTAGTACAATCAGAAAGCTGACTTGATATTCCGTGCCCTCGTATTTTGTTCATTATTTGGTAGACAGTACGAGTGCAGGCTGGGCCCATCATCGCTGCAGTACATTGCACAACGCAGTTGTATCCCCCTACACGGAGTGAGCGCTGTTGCAGCTGCATTGTCAGATATTGTTCCACAGCCGCCTTCATCCCCTTACGTAGAAGGCTTGTATCCCTGCATGGTGCCACTTTAACGGTCGAAGTCGGAGCCAACGTCTCGCTCCGTCAGTAGCCTCCCAATCACGCACGTACTACTTCCCGTAGAGTGCCTCCTGTTGCGAATGCGTAGGCTATATTTCGTCAGAAAGATTCCGAACAAGTAGTAATAAATTGGTATTTAATGAATACGAAGAAATACTCAACTTAAATGATGCTTCTTCTTGGGAAATGTGCAGCACAATTAGACGTTTTAAACTGTTACAGATCTAGAATATTAAAGCACTGCCGCTATGCCTCTGAGGGATGCTGACGTAAGAGTCCAGTCTACAATGCCTATGGAGGCCAGACCTCGGAGACTACACGACTGGGCGCACCGAAGAGATCTGTCCGCAATAGCTTAGTGCTGTGGTATTTAACGAGGTACGAACCAATAGCTATCCACACACGTTATGCCCATGGGTTGACAGCTGCGCCCGTGGCACACCTCCATAGTTCCTGCTACCCACACAGCTGCTGTGCTACGAATATTTCGAGTGTGGCCTATCCATTGTGGTGTGGTACTCTCTGGAGTCGTCAGTACCGTCACTTTACACCTGGGAAAATGGAAATCGGAAGGCGCGAGATCCGGGCTGTATGATCGATCAGGAAGAACAGTTCAATGCAGTTTTGTGAACTCCTCTCGAGTGTGCAGATTTTTGTGAGACCTTGCGTTGTCATGGAGAAGGAAACTTCCGTTTGCACTTTAGTGGCTACGCACACGCTGAGGTCGTTTCTTCAGTCTCCTGAAGGGAGCACAGTACACTTCAGAGTTGCGTGTTGCACCAAGAGGGAGGACATCAATCGGAATAAGCCCTTCGCAATCGCAGAAGTCCATCGCAGTGAGTTTACCGGGTGAAGGTGCGGCTTTCTTGGGAGGAGAGGTGGTGTGGCGTCACTCCAACGAGTGCCATTTTGATTACGGCTCGAAGTGAACAACCCATATGCTTTACCTGTGACGATGTTTGACAAAAATCGTCACGATCAGCCTCCTCACGCGTAAGCAGGTCCACACAAATGGTACTTCGTTGCTCATTATGGTCTCCTGTTAGGCGTATCCCTTTGAGTACCCAACTGGTGGTCTAGTGTATCAACACTACCAACAGACGCGTCCAGTTATGCAGCAAAGCGTTTGATTGCGACCTGTCGATTACCGCGAATGACAGTGTCCGGAAGTTCCAGCACAGCAGGAGTCACAACTTTGTACAGCTGGCCAGCACGCGGGAGATGGGACAGGTTTCCGCGAACTTGTTACGATGATCTCAGACGCCTCGCTGAACGACTCACCTTGCTTTTGTTCACTGACAGTTGTTTGCTACATTCTGCAAGCGCCTTGAGCCGTGGTAAAATATGCTATTCTGAAGAGCGCGCCGCAGCGTGTAGTGTAAAGCAGTCGCCTTCCGTTTCTGCACCACTGTGGCAGTCGCAGATTTGGTGTCTCTCTCTGGTGGGAAAGAGGAAAAGTTGCCTGTTCTCGTGCATTTAAGGGGCGCTATGAGCTCGGCAGTGGGTCAGTCTGTCAGTCTCGGAAGTATGTTCAGTTGGGCAGGCTAGACCAGTCTCGCGTCACCAGTTGCTGGTCTGTCTCTCGTTCGCATTTGTGCGGCAGTTAGTGTCTGTCTGTCGTCGGAGTGCGAGTATGTCTGTCGTTTGGATCAAACTTTAAGTCAGACTCTCATTTTCTGAGAGTCTTGCCACTCCGCCAGTAACAGAACTCAGCTACTGATCGCCCGGTCGGGACTGAGTTCCTGCATCTGAGTCTGCGCGCTAGGCCGCCAGTCTGCTCGAGTTGCTCGGGCAACGGTCATTGGCGGTTGGATTGGTCGGTTGGTCGGTCGAACACTGAGACACGAGATGACTTGTCTGCCTTGAGCGACGGCGCATGTGAGGTCCCCACTTGAGTCCAGTGGGTCGCGCCGTATAGAAAGGGGTAGTGGCTTCGCGGTTGACACGAGAGCAACAAGAGTGAAACCACGACATGGATCTTGCCGGAGCGAGCTGCGACGCTGTGAGACGGGAGATCGGCGCGACTTCCTCCGTGCGTTGAAGCGGCTGGCAGCGCACGGTTCGGGTGAGCGTGGGGGCGGGGGAAGGGTTTGCTGCTCCAGGTCTTCGCCAGAAATCGCAGTTTATTAGAAGTTAAGTGATAGGTGATATGTTGTTTCATTTACTTGTTAAATTCTACTTGTTTTCTTGGTGAGGTCACCAGCCACTTTGTTTTGGGGTCGTCCTACCATTCTTCTCCGTTTGCCCACCCGCGGGAAGGTGGTTATTTGTAAATTGGGTAGTCCAACTGGCTGGTTCAACTGGCTCTGAGCACTATGGGACTCAACTGCTGTGGTCATAAGTCCCCTAGAACTTAGAACTACTTAAACCTAACTAACCTAAGGACAGCACACAACACCCAGCCATCACGAGGCAGAGAAAATCCCTGACCCCGCCGGGAATCGAACCCGGGAACCCGGGCGTGGGAAGCGAGAACGCTACCGCACGACCACGAGATGCGGGCTTGGGTAGTCCGTTTTGCCCTTGTGGAGTTGGTCCACAGCTCGTGATCGTACGGTAGCGTTCTCGCTTCCCACGCCCGGGTTCCCGGGTTCGATTCCCGGCGGGGTTAGGGATTTTCTCTGCCTCGTGATGACTGGGTGTTGTGTGATGTCCTTAGGTTAGTTAGGTTTAAGTAGTTCTAAGTTCTAGGGGACTGATGACCATAGATGTTAAGTCCCATAGTGCTCAGAGCCATTTGAACCTTGTGGAGTTGGGGAAGGTTAGAGCAATCTGCGGTTCGCGTTGTTCAGTAATTCCCCCCCCCCCCCCTGTCAATCTGCCAAACGTTAATAGCTGCCTCTGTCATGTTTGTCGGATTCGGTGTTAACGAATTTATAGAATTAAGGTGTAAAGGCCGAATTCCTGAAATATGTTTTATCTTGCCTATCATCTTGCGAGGCGGTATATGAGTAATGTAGAGCATGTTGTACACTTTATGTAAGTCTGAATTTCATTGGTTTTATTTGCCACCCTTCCACCGCAGGAGTCCTTTTAAAAACAAATTGCACTTTCGGTGGCAAATAATTTCTTAGTGTGAGTGTTTGTCCCACTTCCATCCCTCTTACGAGGTGCATCGTTAATGTGTTTGTGTGAATTGTTAAAATTTTTTAGTTTAAGGTAACCTGGTGTGTTGCAGATTTGCACCAGTGTAGTCTTTCAGAGGTTGTTGTGAGCGGTCGTGACTACGGCCGTGTTGAAAGGGAGCGGCAAGCTTCTCAGCCCGAATGCTCATACTGTCAATATTGTTCTTTCTGCCTCTAAATAAAATAGTAACTTGATATTTTGAGGGTACTTTTCTGCTTATAAATTTTAAATCTATTTTTGAAAAGGCTTTTATGAATAAAATTCCCATTTGTCAAAGGTAATTTCATTTTCATCAGTTACTCCCTGGCAACTACTTGCACGCTCACCTAGTGTGATTAAATGTGTTAATGTTTTTGATGAATCGGTAGTAAATAAAGTGAATTCTGTAAGAAAAAAATTTGAAAGTAGATTCACGGTTCACGCCTATTGATATCCGTGATGCTCTGGTTTTCCGCCAAAAGAAAGTCAGTGACAGGTATTTCCTAGCAACGCGTTTCCATTACACAGGCCACTTTGAAATCTACGTGTAGCACAAGCCATCTTTCGCATCTTTCACATCGTCTTGAAACTATAGGGTCTGAAGGGGGAATATTATACTACGTCCAACAACCAACTTCGCATTTTTTTCAATCGAAACTGGCCGAGACAAAAAAGTGTTAAATTACTTATTTTACTCGTATTTTGTTCATTTGGTGGCAATACTGACCTTGTGGATAGTTACAAGATGGGTCAGTCATCAGAGCTGCACATTACGCACTGCAGCGATATCCAGCTAGGTGGTTTGCGTGCTGCTGCAGCTGCGCTATCAGATGTGGTCCCACGGCCGCCAGGATCCCCGGGGGCGGGCGATGAGGAGCCGCGGGGGGCCACCAGAGGAGGGATGTGCTGCACGGCACGCCAGGCCCAGCGCGGGAGCGATCCCGGGACTTATGGCCACATAAAGCGGGCGCGCGGCCGACAACTCAGCCAGTTACGGCCGCGCGTGACAGCAGCGCCGCTGCGCGTCGGCCGCGCCACGCCGGACCGCTCTGCCGCCCTCTGCCCGCCTGCGTGCGCAATCCCATCCAATCAACGCGATCGCCGAGATTTACTAGATCAGCTGTTCTCTCAAAGATTTAGGGGGGACTCTCGCCGACGACCAGAGGTCATGATGCACTAGGGACAAGATTTGAAAGATATATTGAGAAGTTATTAAGGAATACTAATACGAGAGGGGGAAAAAAGATCTAACGCACCAAAAACGCCAGAATTAAACGCAGAATGTAACCGAAAAGAGCGTTTCGTAAAAGAGAAAATGAAAATGTGCTTGAAGCAATATGAAACAGAGATAAACCGTAGGTAATCTAGAAAATAAGAGTCATGGACAACAAGAAATTGACCATAAAGCTATCAGACATCTAAATAGACGTGAAGGAGATATATTAAACATTGAGACAGTCAATGAAAAAAAGGGAAAATTAAGTTACAATAAGTTTTGCTATGACTAGAACTTAATGCAATATCCAGTGATGTATGAAGTTGGCAAAGGGCTGATTGTACTAACATCGAAATTGTAACAAGCCTTGATAACGATGAATAACAGAAAGGCAGCTAGCGGAGATAACATTTACAGCGAATTACTAAAATACGGTTTACTTCTCCCGTAAACTAAGACATTTACATTTCCTACATTTATGCTGGGAGAAAGTGACAGTGGCAGAAATATGGTCAACGCCTGCTGTCTAACAAATTTTTGAGAAAGGAGATCGAAAAAACTGTAATAACTACAGTGGAATAACGCTTTTAACAGTTGGCTGTAAATTATATGTAAAACATTTTAACTCTGCGGTTAAGATCAATAGTCGAAACATTTTGAGCTGAAGACCAGAGTGAATTCACATATCGACAAATAAAAAAAAAGGATAGTATAATTTCTTTGAAAATACTAATAAATAAAAGAAGGTAATTTAATAACGAGAGACAGGTAGCTTTTTTATCTACATCAAGGCGTTTGGCAAATTAAACAGGAAAAATTATGGTCAGTGTTGCAAGAAAACGGGTTTCCACCACACTTGATATGGGAAATAAAAAGATAATACGAAGAACGTAATTGGCCAGTTTTATTCATTTTATCTATAAATCACATGACTGCCAAGTGCAATGACGCACAAAAACAAACAAAGGAATACAACTAGTTTCATTATATAAAAACATTGTTGTATGCTGATGATCAGACTTTACTAGTCACTTCAGAAGAATCGCAAAAAATAGTTTTAGATTAAACCAAACTGGTGAATAATTATAATCTCATATTATCTATAGCAAAGACGAAAGTAATGCAATTTCGAAGGAAATAACAGATACGACCAAAAAAAGTGAAAGTAAACTAAATAAACAAGCAATTACCTGAGCTGCGTCATTCTTTCTGGTTGCAATAAAGATGTAAATAATACGAGAAAAAATTCAGGGTGTCTGTGGAACCATAAAAGGAACATTAAAGTAAAAGACAACTAAAGAAAACCAGCTGAAGTTCTTCTGTTCCATTGTCACTTTGCGGATACGATGTTTGGGAGACGTAAATCGAACACTGATGTCAGAAACGAAATTCCTCAGATCAGATGAAGAACGTAAGCTGGAAAATAGATTATGAAACGAAGATGAGCTTAAATGTTTGCAATAACACAAAAATTTCGCCCATGTAATCAGAAAAGGGAGGAACGTGTAAACAGATGCAACATATTCGCTGTCGTGCCAATGAAAATGTATATCGATTATAATTTTGTGGTTAAAGTTGCAATCCAAAAACACTGATTACTAATAAAATACGATCAATAACTGTTACAGTAAAAATATAAAAAATACGGAGACTGAAGGAAGCATAATAATCTACACTCCTTTTTTTTGCTTCTAATTTCATTATCGAAGATTTTAGATAAAGTCTGGCGCTTTTAAATGAGGCAACTGTTTACTAGCCGACCGGAGTGGTCGAGCGGTTCTAGGCACTACAGTCTGGAACCGCGTGACCGCTACGGTCGCAGTTTCGAATCCTGCCTCGGGCATGGTTGTGTGTGATGTCCTTAGGTAAGTTAGGTTTAAGTAGTTCTAAGTTCTAGGGGACTGATGACCGCAGAAGTTAAGTCCCATAATGCTCAGAGCCATTTGAACCATTTGAACTGTTTACGGAAGAAAACAGCAACAGCGCAAAATTCGCTTACAAATATTGGAAAACAAGAATATCACAATACCGCGTTCTATAACTATCCTAAGCCTACCACAAGTTGTTGCCTGTTTGTGTAGTAAATTTACGTGCCATTTTATATCGTCTAGGTCTGGTCTTCGGCTCATGGAGGAAGTGTGGTCCTCTGTACAGCACAAATGCTGAACTCAAACGAAATCACGAACTCATCGAAGGCATCCATCTGAGTCCTCGTATCTCATAGTAGAATTATTACATAAGCTATTATCAGTTCAGGAACTAAACCAAATGCGCTTTCCTTGACTGTAGAAAATACTTTATGCCGTGGACTTGGCATCACTTGTTTTCGTCTCTGATGTTTCAGTAATCTTCAGCATCTCATTAAACAAAGCAGTTTATCGCAGAGTGAGCATGTCTCTAGAAATAAAAGTGATATTTATTGGTTTTAGTTATTTTTAACTATGATGTGTTTATAACATACTGTAATACGCTAACAGACCGTACATTATCGAATAAGTTACTGTTCATTTCATCAAATCAGTACAGAAATACATTTTTATCCATTTAGCACTGGGACTGCATTTGGTAACAACCTATAACTTAACATTCCAGTGGAACCGTTTCCATAGTTGTTTGGTATTTAATGTTTATATTTCTAAGTGCTGAATATATTTTAGTGATTTTATAAGGCAACTACAATTCACTTTGAATATGCTCTGAAGTTTTGGCATATCACACCAGTTCTTTAAATTTAGTATTTTACTCTTATTTTGTAAGAGAATAAAACATTGATCAAGAGCATACACATTTCATTTCAAACGTCTAAGCTCGGTACTAAGGAGGCTATACTACATCCATCATTTCCCTGGAAACAGCCACGCATCCATTACAACTCTTCTGGCCCTCGGTTGATCGTTGGTATTTCCGACAACTCACTTCCGACACCTCACTTTAACTACGGAACATCAGATTACCTTTGACGAGAGCCGTTAACACTATGATATTTCTTCCCGACAGTTCCCTTACTGCGTTTAATGAGATAATTAGGATTTTTTGTCAATATCACACGAAGGTACTCTTTTATCTACATGGAAAAGGACTAATGCTAAGCGCTGCACCCACAAGGTACACGTATCAGACTCCTAAATATGCTGTGGTACATTTTTATACATTTATATTTCTTTTCGCCTGCTTCATTGTCTACCTTTGTTATATTTTCTCCCTTCGTCAATTAAATTATGAATTGTGATATTCAAGGATTTGAACTACGCCTTACCTTCTCAGGTATTTGATCCTCTGTTGTTTTCACTACATCTCTCGAAGATACCCGTTCGCCTTGTACTGTATACCTTCCCCCGTTGAAGTCAATCATTATCTAATGCTCCCTCTGGAACTCTCAAGAACATCTGGCTCTTTCAATTTATCTTGGTCCCATTACCTTAATTTCCTACCTTTTTGCAAATTCTTCAGTTGTAATCTGCAGATCATAACCAATAAATTGTGAACAAAGCCCACATGTTTATATAATCGATGTAAAATCTTCCTTTGCCTCCAGGTCTCTTCAACGCCCGCAGCCCTCTTTCATGATTTTGAAACCAAGTGTTAGCGGTGGTTAAATTACGCTTTGTGCAAAATTCTGCTAGGCAGATACAGTTTTCTTTCCTAGTTTACGATCCAACATCTAGAATGCCCTGTTTGTTTCTCCTGATGACGACATACTCCTAAATACCCCCCGCTCGAAAATCCGAACGAGGGAATGCTAGATAACCTAGCCGAAGTACGGAACACGTACAATTCACTCAAAAATTTGTATTATGTTTAGTAATAAAAAAAAGGTTGAAGTATTTTGTGAAGATTCAAAATGGATACAGCAAAATGGCGTCTTTAGTTTGCTTCAGAAATTGAATTTCTTTCAAAATGGAAAACATTCAGCGGTTTACATCCAAATGCCGATTCCTGCGGTGTATGATGTTGCTTTTTCATTTCTTATGTTTTTCCTCATTTAGGCTGTTTACCACTTGAATGGAAGTCCGATACAGGGTCATATGATTAGCACATGAGGAATTATTCAAAAAGGTTGAGTAGGCGAGGAACTATTTACTTCGATAAAAAATATCTCACAGGTATAGTGAATTCGCTTGCCACTTTTCGTCTATCGTTGAGCAAGTTTTTGAAAATGGTTTTCTCTGTCTGAAGTTGCCTCAATGCAGCACTCGTCGCCTTTGGACGATTATGCCACTACAAATGACAATATCTCTGAACGACTTTCATCTTGTGGTACTTTTTGCATCGTCATACATACTTCTTCTCGCTCGAAAACGACATCTTTATTTGACTCAGAAAATATAAAAACAGACTTCAATAAAATGTATTTTCATTAATATTAAGTAACTATGTTGACGATTGTTATTATTTTAACTTATTATAAACCCATCACAATTTGTTTGCATCTCTTACTTTTTAGACTTTTGGCACATGCTATCACAAAAAATAAATTGCCAGACTTTTCCAATTAACAAAAAAAAAAAAAATCAGTACATTCTAAAATTTAATGCAGACGAACATATGGATAGCAGGTGTGACTTCTTATTTTTGTACCATTTTAGGATTGATATTTATTGAATTAAACAGTTAATTCATTTCTGCACGCCTCATCCAGTAAAAAATGTAACTCACACATGTTGAAATATTTTTGAAGAAGTTGCATAATATCCTAGGAAAGAAGGTTTAACCACAAACGAACTGAACGTGTTACTACGCGGCTGGATTGGATATTCTTTGGTAAAATAGATTCAACATAGATACTACTTTCCAATCCGCCAATTTATTTATTAGCTTATTTACATTTTTGTTTTTGGCGATGTTATCGGTGTTCAGTATGAGATGTTATTCTTCAACCACTATTAGGAATGTTCATAAAATAAGATGAGAGCTTATTCGTAAACGTATATACTGTTGTATCGCTTTTATGTAAATTTTGTAACTGAAGGCATTTTGCCACGTTTACGAGTATTCAGTCAAACGTACGTTAGCAAGTGACACTAATCCCGTGCAATCGAAACAGTGGGAGGTGGCACAATTTTTATAAGGAACTGGAATCAACATCGAGATTTGCGATTTCTGTGATTTCCTGGCACTGCTTAAAGTGAATGCCAGCTGGGATGGTCCGTTTGTAAAGGAATCCCGTTCGATTGGAGCTTCTGTTTTTAGCTCTGACGACCTCACCAAGAGAAAAGGTGCAGTGGTTTCCTCCGGGACATCCAGTTTGGTATTAATACGTAGGTTTCCAAGGTCTGTGTCAGTCTCATTTAAATCATTCTGGGTTTGCTGCCGCGACATCGGATTAAACAATTAAAGTGTTAAAATACGAAAGTAGAACGACGTCTATCAGGTAAGAGCTTTACGAAGTGAAGCCACAGCACACTTAGAAAGACATATATAGGATTCAGTTTTGGTTTTACCACGTGTGCCGTAAATCAGCAAATGAGTGTTTCAAAATATCAAGACCTCTCTTTTCGCATCTTTCTCCACACCAGTCTTCTGTTCTGTCTCCATTGAGCTCGTCGTCGACGGAATGTTAAACCCTATCTTCCTTCATCAGTATTTCTACAGTTTTTGAAACTTGTAGTCTTCTGATTTTGAGAGGACATTATCTGTACTGACTGCCATGGTGGATTTCCAGCGTTCTCAAACGTAATACTGTCCATTTTCAGGCTTCCTGGCAGCGGATAGAAAGACCTGGTAGCTTATCTGATTACTTATGTAATCCTCTTTATCTCAGTATAGCTGATATCATTAATATCTAACGTGGAAACCAGATTACTGCTGTTGAAGTGTGCTTGATTACTTCATCACTCGAAACCCGTCAGATTTCTCAGAGGTCGCGGCCATTTACAGGTTCCCTTGTCAGCCACTAAGGTTTACGACATCAAGGTGTCCTACCTCTACGGCATCGTCGACTTCATGTGCTAAATTTGAAGAAGCACCTATTCGTTATGCCTCGTGTTGTTCTACCGCTTCAATGTAGAAATGTTCTATCGTAGTAAATCGCTGTCTCGGCACATCAGAAATGTTTGCCAACAATAACCAGTGATCAAATTTTAGACTGTGGTAGAACATGTAATTATTGGCTCTTTTTTGAATCTTTCAGAGACGAAGTTACGTAATATGGTTCAAATGGGTCAAATGGCTCTGAGCACTATGGGACTCAACATCTGAGGTCATCAGTCCCCTAGAACTTAGAACCACTTAAACCTAACTAACCTAAGGACAACACACACATCCATAACCGAGGCAGGATTCGAACCTGCGACCGTAGCGGTCACGCGGTTCCAGACTGAAGCGCCTAGAACCGCACGGCCACACCGGTCAACAGTTACGTAATGTCTCACACAAAGACAAAATGTACACTTATTGCCTCAAGTGGTGCCAAGAGTTCATCTTATGGTACTGCCTGTTTCCCATTTCACTAGCAAAACGGCCGGAACACTCAGACGCGGCGCACTATGGATACCTTTGACTACCCTGACTACTCTTATTCAGCTTCGTATCGTACCAAGTGCACCGCCATCATTACCCAACAAAGATACAGCGAATATGACTCAGCATCTCTCATAGACGAATCGATTCTCAAGGAAGTATATGGCCATTAAAATTGCTACACCAAGAAGAAATACAGATGATAAACGGGTATTCATTGGATAAATATATTATACTAGAACTGACATGTGATTTCATTTTCACGCAATTTGGGTGCATAGATCCTGAGAAATCAGTAACCAGAACAACCACCTCTGGCCGTAATAAAGGCCTTGATACGCCTGGACATTGAGTGACACAGAGCTTGGATGGCGTGTACAGGTACAACTGCCCATGCAGCTTCAACACGATACCACAGTTCATCAAGAGTAGTGACTAGCGTGTTGTGACGAGCCAGTTGCTCGGCCACCATTAACCAGACGTTTTCAATTGGTGAGAGATCTGGGGAATGTGCTGGCCAGGGCAGCAGTCGAACATTTTCTGTATCCAGAAAAGACCTTACAGGACCTACAACATGCAGTCATGCATTATCCTGCTGAAATGTAAGGTTTCGTAGGGATCGAATGAAGGGTAGAGCCACGGGTCGTAACACATCTGAAATGTAACGTCCACTGTTCATAGTGCCGTCAATGCGAAAAAGAGGTGACCGAGACGTGTAACCAGTGGCACCCCATACCATCACGCCGGGTGATACGCCAGTATAGCGATGACGAATACACGCTTCCAACCTGCGTTCACCGCGATGTCGCCAAACAAGGATGCGAGCATCATGATGCTGTAAACAGAACCTGGATTCATCCGAAAAAAATTACGTTTTGCCATTCGTGCACCCAGGTTCGTCGTTGAGTACACCATCGCAGGCGCTCCTGTCTGTGATATAGCGTCAAGGGTAACCGCAACTATGGTCTCCGAGCTGATAGCCCATGCTGCTGCAAACGTCGTCGAACTGTTCGAGCAGATGGTTGTTGTCTTGCAAACGTTCCCATTTGTTGACTCAGGGATCGAGACGTGGCTGCACGATCCGTTACAGCCATGCAGATATGATGCCTGTCATCTCGACTGTTAGTAATACGAGGCCATTGCGATCCAGCACGGCTTTCCGTATTACCCTCCTGAACCCACCGATTTCATATTCTGCAATCGCGATAGGCTACAATCCGACCTTTATCAAAGTCTGAAACGTGATGGTACGCATTTCTCCTCCTTACTCGAGGCATCACAACAACCTCTCACCAGGCAACGCCGGTCAACTGCTGTTTGTGTATGAGAAATCGGTTTAAAACTTTCCTCATGTCAGCACGTTGTGGGTGTCGCCACTGGCACCAACCTTGTGTGAATGCTCTGAAAAGCAAATCATTTGCATATCACAGCATCTCCTTCCTGTCGGTTAAATTTCGCGTCTGTAGCAAGTCATCTTCTTGGTGTAGCAATTTTAACGGCCAGTAGTGTGTCCGACGGCCATTTTTAAAATCGTGTTTCACCCGTGCCTATTTCTAGGAACGCTTCTCTGATGAACCGCTAGAAACGGCTACTGGAAAGTAATAAGCTGCTTCGCATAATGTATGTGCAATTTAATAGATATCCCATGAGTAATTTTAGTTGATTTTTTTTATTGTTTGCAGTCTCTACACCTATTACTTCAGCGTACGTGTCGGTCGAGAGGAAGAGTTATAGTACGATGCGCTTCAGTGAAACATTTCCGGATAAGGGAATTTAGTGTTTAGATTACATCACTGATACCCTCTGTACCTGAGCTAAGAACAGCTGATTTGAATATTTGATAAGATTCAACTGAAATACAGAATTTTATTTGTGAGCTCGGTCAATCAGATATTGCTTTCAAAGTTAATGAACGTTTCTCGAAATGTTCTCGTTGCGCTCACTTTGATGTGACATAAATTCAGACAAGGAAGACTGTGACTTGTGATCGAGGGAAATGTATTTGATATAACTCCTGGCCGTGCTGGATCATAATCATTATCTTAGCAAGGAACTACGGCAGCAGATGTCCAAGGAGACCACATCAACATTCTTTGTTGGTGATAGTTAAGTCGATCATCAGAAAAACAATTAAGTAGCGATAAATCTGGCGGAAGGAAGTGCATTACTCTCATCGTAATGTGTTGGTGGTTTTTCAATAATTGTTATAGTAGGGAGATAGCTCCTCGGAGAGTGGTGGCACAGTGTATAACACACTGAGCATGTCTGTTTCAATTTGCTGAATGGCGTGGCACACCTTTCTGAAATAAATGTCGCTTTGTTGTACACACTTCCTTTTGCTACATTAATAATATTTGAAACTCAAGAACAAAGTAACTCGTACGTTTGTTTTCCTTCTGTAATCTTCGTAAAACAAAAAAGCTGCCAATGAGTAGTTAATACGGTTGTCCCTCCTTCGATTGAAATAAACACACGACGGTGCAAAGATACGTACGCTCCTTAACGCACTAGCACAGACACATTCATAATCATAACTGTGTACGTAAAGTATATTTAACAAGATCAGAAAGAACATAGCTGTTAAAATTACTTATAAAGGTTTAAAAAAAAATTCTGTATAGCTCTTCATTTCAGAAAGTACCTGGCATAAAAGTTTACGTAAAATATTCGCAAATTTGTAGTAGTTACGGATCACGTTGGATACTGTTGTTTCTCCTTTGTTTTTATCTAATTTTTCAATAATCCCTTACGCTGAAAATTCATTTGGCTTGATGCACAGACCAGTTACAGGATTTATTCGTGTACATATTAAAATATATGGCACTCTCTTCTTTCATCCTGCAATTCGTTCATCCTGCGGACAACTGACCCCAAATATTTTTTGCTGCTATAATATACTGTAACCATTAGCCAGTGCATGGTATGCTGTAGATTTCAAAAATTATGCACAAGCGAAGATTTAACACAGTTACTAACAGTCAGGAATATTTGCTCTACATTATACACTTTTTAGTTTCTCTGTGTTTCCCTTTCGCTATATGCACGTAGTTGTTGAAATGTAATTTAAGTAACTGAGATGGTGGTTTTACACTAAAGCAAAATTTAATAAAGGATTTCATTAGAAGAAAGTTTAATTATGTTTTCCGCTAACAAATTTCAGGTAAAAAAATACCAAGGTAAATTCTAAACAACAAATATACAAAGTTAAAGAGAGCAATTCAAGAAAACGTGGACATCATGGAAACGGAGCTGTGTGGACAGATACAATATGCAAAGGTGTGTATTAAGCGGAAAAAATAATTTTTGCTAGTATCAACAATTATAAATCTCTGTCAAAAGTAAGGGTTTCTATGTTCTGTACGCAGATACGGCATTCACTTGTGAGATTAGACAAAAGAGGGAACTTCACCACTTGCCCTCGGTTTAAGTCAATAACAGAAAACGAGCATCATGATGAATAAGAATTAGTCTTCTTTTTTGCTTTAATTCGTAAATGGAATAAGCATTAAAGCCTCAAAGCAACAACCAATGAATGAAGAATTTAGTTAATAATGATAATAATAAATCGTAACAATTCTGTTTCTGCTTTATATGTAGATATATCTGCGTTCGGTACAGGAAAATTCTTCCTACTAATAAGTATGGACCTAAGGTTAATCACTTTAAAAGAGTGTTAAAACGTCCGGTGGAAGGAAATGTGAGACGAGACTGAAATGGCTGTGAAAGCAACTGCTAGAAGTAATATTAGGGGCTGTTTGAGTTCATCGCCTTCCGTACAGGAACGTTGCAAAAATCAGGCAAATGACGCCCAACAAATTTGAGGGTAGAATCTTCGGGGTATTAGGTGCTAGTACATCCACTGGTTTTTGATATTAGGAAAGTGTAAATTCCATAAAATTTTTATAGAGCATATTGTCCGAGATTTTGCTATGAGAAAAACTTTCGGAAAAGTATTTGCTTTACAGTCTGAGATGGGTGGGTGGCAGCTAGTATTGTTGTTCTACCGGTGAACGTCGTAGACAAATAGAATGACCAGCATGTGCCGACGTCCCACTAAACTAATGATAAAGTGTGGTATGTCTTAGAGTGTTGTCACTTTTTCAACATAACTAAATTTAGGAGGAATATATGTTTCGAGGTAAGAGTGTCACATTTTGATGTTAAAGACTGGAAGAAAAATTTGACGGTTATCGAGGATCAGATATACTATGTTTGTCTTTAATTAGTTTTCGAGTTCCAAAAGAAATTCATTTCTTTTTGTGTTCCAGATCTGATTTTGTGAGTCGTTGTTGCCTTCTTAATTATTTCCTCTTGGTTGGGGACCCCGGAAAGTTGATAAGTGATCTAGGTCGGGTCGAGTCATCACACTCGCAATTCTTTTCGACAAACGACTTCACACTCGCAATTCTTTTCGACAAACGACTTCTTAAAAGTGGACTGATTATCAGAAACATCGTTCCATATCCTCTGTCGCAGTTTAACCTTTAAAGTCGACCAAAATAACACAAAGCAGTCATTGTTTCTAACTTCAGTCAGATTCTGAAAGGCAAAATATAAATCCTAACGTATGTAATGAATGACACTCGTAAGATAGGCGATACGTTGAGTGACCAGATTTTTATTCATTCATCCACTACACGTGCGTATACCATCGGCGATTACGTTGATTTCATTTGAAACAGTTAATTAGTAAACTTCGCAGGAGGATTTATTGTTCATTAGTTGCACTACGTATACAGGGTGTTACAAAAAGTTACGGCCAAACTTTCAGGAAACATTCCTCACACACAAAGAAAGAACATATGTTATGTGGACTTGTGTCCGGAAATGCTTACTTTCCATGTTAGAGCTCATTTTATTACTTCTCTTCAAATCACATTAATCATGGAATGGAAACACACAGCAACAGAACGTACCAGCGTGACTTCAAACACTTTGTTACAGGAAATGTTTAAAATGTCCTCCGTTAGCGAGGATACATGCATCCACCCTCCGTCGTATGGAATCCTTGATGCGCTTATGCAGCCCTGGAGAATGGCGTATAACGATTAACGATTCGTCACAGCCGTCAACAATACGAGCACGAAGAGTCTCTACATTTAGTACCGGGGTTGCGTAGACAAGAGTTTTCAAATGCCCGCATAAATGAAAGTCAAGAGGGTTGAGGTCAGGAGAGCGTGGAGGCCATGGAATTGGTCCGCCTCTACAAATCCATCGGTCATCGAATCTGTTGTTGAGAAGCGTACGAACACTTCGACTGAAATGTGCAGGAGCTCCATCGCGCATGAACCACATGTTGTGTCGTACTTGTAAAGGCACATGTTCTAGCAGCGCAGGTAGAGTATCCCGTATGAAATCATGATAACGTGCTCCATTGAGCGTAGGTGGACGAAACTAAAATTAGCTCTAACATGGAAATTAAGCGTTTCCGGGCACATGTCCATATAACATCTTTTCTTTATTTGTGTGTGAGGAATTTTTCCTGAAAGTTTGGCCGTACCTTTTTGTAACACCCTGTATATGTTTACTTCTCACTAACGGTTCTGTATTTATGTGACTACACTGATATTTATATAAGAATAGTAGTTACACATGAGTATATGATATACTGTTAACTCTCCTTTGAAAGACACTCCAACTGCTTGCTTTACATCTGATGGTAAGGAAAAACGCAGATGGCGGAAAAGTGCAGCTGAATGAAAGTTTGTATCGTCAGTCGACAGACAAGTTGAAGTACACTCATTTGCCTTTGTAGATACGTGTAGTGATTTTACCAAAAGATGAAAAACTATGTGTGGAGATACTACTCCAAATTATGTTCGAGGGATGTACCCAACGCAGGAAGTGATGGGTCATGTGAGTCGTAATTTTACACGGAAAATGACTGTTGTTGAAGAATATAGATTCAAAAAGCGTTAGGAAAGGGATGATAAGCTGTTGAAGGGAATATGAGTGATATTCAAAAAAGTTGAAGAATATAGATTCAAAAAGCGTTAGGAAAGGGATGATAAGCTGTTGAAGGGAATATGAGTGATATTCAGAAAAAAAGTTCTAGACAACTCAAATCATGTTGTCGTCTCCTTTGCACAAATTAAATAGCAGACACAGTAGCGTTTTGAGACGAAAGTACATGTTCAGTCTGACTCACAGAGAGTTCGCAACACGACGAGCGAATGAAGTCCACAGTGATGATGTCACGTAACAACACTATGTTTGTCTATTATCTCACGTTTTATGCCTTCATAGTATAATATCTTTTTTGTGAAACCAATGATAAACTGTTGCCACTTACGTAATATGGTTAATAATTTGATTTATCAAAACTATAGTGTACATGAAATGGTTTATTTTATTTGTGTTTGCATATATATTCATAAAAAACTACTGTCTTTCTGAGGCAAAAGGGTACTAAATTTTTGAAAGTCGTCTTCAGCCACAAAAGTAAGGAATATACAGTGTCTTTTAGTTTAACACTTTTTTCTTACCGTGGCTCACAAAGCGTAAAGGCACTTGCAGTCAGAAGCAATAGATTTTCTGGCGCGTATGTTTTATATTTGTGTGTTAATTTGACATAAAAAATCTAGGTATGTCTTTTTCCCGAATGAAGTTAGGTTATGCCTTCATTCAGAGTATATGAGCCGCAGATCTTTCCCAGTATGTCAGTAACAATATTACTTGATGTTCAAAGAATTTTGTTCTTCCTGAAAGTCTGTGTATCATAAAGACGTTTGCTATTGTTAATGTAAGTTTATATTTTTTATCCATATTATTCTAATTCGTTATAACTAAACTTATTTCTTATGTATGGTGTATAAAAAGCAAACATAAACATTTAGTATCACAAATATTGTAATGTTGCACCTTGCATACTTACAAATAAGAAATAAACAAATTACAATAAAACATCTAAATTCAAAAGTCAATCACAGGAAAGAAACACACACCCAAGACCAATAACATTTTATCAACCGAAAGTTATGTAAATCTATAAACAAGAACTTCCCTAACGACCACAAAAGCATAAACATATCCAGTCATGATCACCCACCGCAATACTTTAGAAAACTAGCTAACGGAGCAAACGTTACGACGTATCTTCCTCCTACACACTCACACACACACACGCACGCAGAGAGAGCGAGAGGGAGAGGAAGAAACAGCAGGCACTTCCACATCCACAAGAAGAAAATAAAGACAATTATATCCTTTAAAATCGAAACAAAATACACGAGATGTAAATGGATCTACGGAGCGTGAAAAATGTTTTTCTTGTAAGTGACACGCAAAGTACTAACATTGATCACCTATGTGCCGAAGAACGTTAGGCATGAGGTGGGAAGTAGAAAATCGTGAGTAAAAATAGTAACTGACTACTGTTTAATTGTTACAATTAGAACATGAGAACTGTTTAAGATCTGTGGCAAACATATTTGAAAGAAAAAAGCACAATATCTGTTATTGTGAAGTCATAGTATTGTATCAGTACTAAGAATGTTACGCACCAGTTGTCGAATGTATTATATATTTACATAAATTTTACGGAATTACATCCCAATATCAAGTGCGAAAAGCAAAGAAACTCAGATCGATACATCAGTCTGACGGTGCCTAAGGGCAGAGAAATTTTGTCAAATGCGTGTAGTACAGAGATGGATTGATTTTGTGTCTCCTTGGTTTATAGAACTTGATAATGGAGTAACGCAGTCCCTAAGTACGTTGTCGTAAATATATGACACGTTCAACAGCTGGTGCGTAACATTCTCAGTAAAGAAAACTACTTTGTTACTGTGACCATTGAAGATCCTTTAAAACAATGCTAATCTCGTGTCACCTAAATAAGACTTTCTTTACAATCACAAAATATTGTATTCAGTTATTGTGACAGCAGAAAATGGGATTTAAAATAAGAAGATAAGATTCTTTTAATATTATTTTGTGTCTCCTGTGATGAACTTCATTTCTGTTGTACTCAATTGGAATTTCAGTATTGAATAAGTAAGTTCAGAATACATCTGCACATACTGCGAATGATGTGTCTTTTTAGTACAGTATAGTAAGTTAGTAACAATTTTTTCTTGTAATTTTTCGTAGGCATGAGTTTATGTAATCTTACGGTCTGCAACAGGCCACAGAATTAATCCATTCCCTGTTTAACTGAATAATCACCAACAAATATTTCGCACATTTCGTTATGATACGATAATTACGTGATTTTTCAGTATTTTTGGGTAAGCATTCCCCCAGCACGATTAACTGATGTCGTGACATAAATGATTGATTCGTTTTCCCAAGGACGTGCGAGATAAACGGCTGTAATGATGATTGGTGCACGTCATGAAATTGATTTAAGTTCAGTAGTTAAAAGACAAGAGTTAGCTTTGAAGAGAACGTTTCAAAAAAAGGAAGTTGATACATATCACAGGACAGTTACAACTTTTAATAGACTGTCAAACTCAAGACAATTTTTATTAGTGTGACTGACTACAATTCTCCATAATAATAATTAATTATTAAGACCTGTGTTTGTAAGTAACAAGTATACAATTACTCGTTAGTTTGGATGGTGCAATACGGATAGAATCATCAATACATAAATGGTTCGAAGAAATTGGACATAACTGAACGTTCACTATATCGGATTTCTGTCAAGTAGATATGCTTTCACCTTTTCATCTTAAAGTCGGCACTGCAGTGTGATTGACCACCTTTATGTCTGTACTTATATAACGATGACAGAAGTGTGTATCGTGCTCGAGCTTTGCCAGAAACGGTCCTTCTGAAGAGTTTCCAGTATGGAGTGAAATTATATACCGCCCATCTTCACTCAAAATAGTATCTACCTGTTTATATGCGAAAGACTTTGTCATGATATCAAGAGCTACATTGAACGTTTGCTCAAAGAAACAACATGATGGTGCCAGCGACATATTAGTTCTACAGCGCTCATACGGCATTGTTGAAATTCACTTAAACTAATCAATCGTCTTCGGAGCTGGTGAAGAGTGTGCCTGCCTTTTTTTCTACTTAATTCGTATTCCGGAAAGATTCCAAGATTTTGTTTCTAATAAATATGTTCTCGTAGTGCTCGACACTATTCTGTAGCCATTTCTACGAAATTTGTTACACAGACGACTTAAAAACAGATGTTAATGAAGAATCACCAGTCTCAGCTGGTTGAAATTTGGAAAAAAGTGATGCTATACACTAAACTGGAAGGACTATTCCGTGTCGCCTACTTGCAACACATTACGTCACAGCCTCTGTGGTTCATTGAAGCAAGCTGTTTTGCGAGGCAAGAGCTATTACTGTTACGTGATTGTGCCCAGGTCTAGTTTGTAGTTCATTGTTAATATTGTTTCATAGGTCTCTGCCCGATGACCTTTCTCTGCATTGTGAACGTCACTGCTGCTGTTGTCCATTTACAGGAAATGCAGTCATAGAAAGGAATGCCTAAGTGATATTCACAATAACCGTAGGCGAGTATGGTAGAGACATCTGTGATTCTGTATTCGCTTTCTACTGCTTTACACATTTCTGAACGACGAGATCCGCATCCTATCTTATCCAAAGTAGCCGGACACCTGTTAATAGACAGTAATATGGGTTGTATCTACCCTTTGTTTTTACGACAGCTTGAACTCTGCCGGGGACACTTCCTGTGAGGTGTCAAGCATGCGGAGAGATGGCAACCCATTCTTCCCCAAGAACCGAACTGAGAGAAGATACTGGCGGTCTGAAGCGAAGTGGATATTCTAACTTATCCCAGAGTTGTCTCATTGGGTTCAAGTCGCACTTCAAGGGAGGACAATCTACTTCAGGAATGTTATTGTCCACGAATCATTGCGTTAAAGTTGCTGCTATAAGACAGGGTGCACTGATAGACTAGAACTAACAGTCATGACCTCTGGATTACTCCTCTGTTGTACGCAGTACACAATGCTTTGAAACGTGTACCTACCCTTTCGCATTTAGCGTTGTTTTAAACGCAGTGAGGAGACCGCACCCTAACCACGAAAAATTCAAGCATACTGTAACTCCACAACCTCTGGAGATCACAATTTGCACTAGACATGATGGAAAATAATGCTCTTCATGCATTCACCAATCCAAAACCCTTTCACCGTATTGAGAAAGCATACAGCTTGATTCTTCACTTGAAATCGATCGTTTCCAGTCATCTACTGCTCACTGCCGTCGCGCTTTTCATTTCCTAAAACACTGCTTGAAATTGAGTACTGAAACTCGTGCTTTATTGGGAGCTGCTCATTTTAAGCGAAGTAAGCTAGATGGAGATCTGGTAGAACTTTATAACTCCTAGAGCTGATTTCGTGCGACATTTTACAACCGCCTTCCACAATCATCGCCGGTCATAATCAGTCAGTGCATTGGAGACCTATGCGGTCTCGCTTTAGCTGCGGTATTTCCTTCGCGTTTCCATTTCACAATCACATTACCAAGAGTGGTGCAGGTTTAGGAGGATTGAAAGGTCTCTAATGGATTTTTTTACTCAGGTGATCTCCAATGATTAACTCACTTTGGAAGCCACTAAGCTCTCGTGACCGACCCATTCTGCTGTTATTGCTTCTCTACTATATGTTGTTGTTGTTGTTGTTGTGGTCTTCAGTGCTGAGACTGGTTTGATGCAGCTCTCCATGCTACTCTATCCTGTGCAAGCTTCTTCATCTCCCAGTACCTACTGCAGCCTACATCCTTCTGAATCTGCTTAGTGTATTCATCTCTTGGTCTCACTCTACGATTTTTACCCTCCACGCTGCCCTCCAATACTAAATTGGTGATCCCTCGATGTCTCAGAACATGTCCTACCAACCGATCCCTTCTTCTAGTCAAGTTGTGCCACAAACTCCTCCCCAATTCTATTCAATACCTCAGCATTAGTTATGTGATCTACCCATCTAATCTTCAGCATTCTTCTGTAGCACCACATTTCGAAAGCTTCTATTCTCTTCTTGTCTAAACTATTTATCTTCCACGTTTCACTTCCATACATGGCTACACTCCATGCAAATACTTTCAGAAATTACTTCCTAACATTTAAATCTATACTCGATGTTAACAAATTTTTTCTTCTCTATATACAAAATTCCCTTCTCCTTTCATATGGGCGGTTCCGCCTCTTTTGAATCTAGTGATCAATTTCGCATTATACACGGGTGTCCGGATAATATTGATCAAATAATGTTTATGTCGACACCAATGCGTCTGGCTGAAGTTTCAAGAAAACTTACTCTTGTTTGGGAATAACATCAGATGTGTAATTTAAAATGCAAGTACTAAATTATATGTACGTGATCTGCTTAAGGATGTCAGTCAGTTATTGTAGATTGTCACCGTCAAACAAAACATTTACTTCAAAAACTATGCAATATTGTTACTTTCGTTGTTCTGAACCGATGTTCTGTCAGACTTCGGCTAGAGATTAAATTAACGGCGTTACAGATTGCTGTAAGGGATGAGTGATGATGAGGTTCCATACTCCGAGGACCATAGGGAACGATGCGGGAGACCCACACCGCCGAGAAGGCAAGGTCGTAGCGGAGGTGGTTTGCCATTACCATCCTCCGACCGTAAAGGGGATGAATGATGATGAAGACAACATAACAACACCCAGCCATCTTGAGTCAGGGAAAATCCCCAACCCCGCCGTAAATCGAACTCGGGAACCCGTGCACCGGAAGCGAGAACGCTACGGCAAGACCACGAGCTGTGGACCACTGTAAGTGATTAGGCGAGTAGTGTTGTTAAACAGAAGTTTTAGAATGAATGATAAGCTTCACATTCGTAAAATACTCTTCAACGCACTGTTTCTGCAAACACTACGTATGTCTCTGCAGTACTCAATGTGATACACAAATATGGTACCTTAAGCAGTAAGCTAGATACTATCGCCTCCACCAACACTGCCGCAGCAAATGATCTACTCTTGTTGGTAGACTGTCTACCAAAAGCGGCAATGAAAAAGAAATTTTCCGTAGTCTATTATACCACGGAGACGCCAGAGAAAAATTAGTTTGATCATGAAGATAATAAATCCCCAATGAACAATAGTGAATTCTACATGAACAGTTGAAAAGTTGATCATACTACATAGGAAGACAAGGAGATTAGTGTACACCAGGCTTAGAGAAAAACAGAAATGTTGGAAGCTGCGGAGAACAGAATGCTCCTATGTAACATTGTATGGAAACCATATATAGTAACGTAATAGGTACAGAAATATTGCACTGTAGGTACAATAGAGTGAAACTGTCTCTTCTTAATATATTAGGACTAAAAAGGCACAAGAATAACTATCCTGGAGAATTACCTATAGAACAAACAAATTTTGGTTGATACTGCCAGCATATCGAAAAAATGTCTGCCTGTCCAGTCCATATGTACGTTGTGTCCTGTTATAAATAAAGTAACCAGTAACTTATTTTACTTCCGTACCATCATGAACGTATACTTTGTATACTTGGTAACAGAAGTCAGTTTCTTTGGTCATGGAAAATTCTTAGCTTTCTTTATATTTGTAGTAGTATGCACATCAGCATCTTCGACAGTAACGCTTGGCAATGGCCTAATAAACCCAAACATACGTCGCGTATGCAAAAATTATAATACACTAGCAGTGAAGTCAACAGGAATTACAACATTTTAATAGTAGCTGACAGACTTTGCCACGTATTGAAATTCTCGTGCATCGCCTACTGCTTTCCCCGTACATAATTTTTAAAATCGATGAGGGATAGAAATAACTTTGATTCGTGCTAGACTTAATATTTATTTACAGATTCCAACGTATGTGATGGACCAAATAAATGAAGCACAGATTTAAAGATTCTTAGATAGAGAGTTCCATAATAACATCGAGAGAGCAGAACAAAAATATTATTGTGTTAACGAAAAATTTTTCTTACGATTATATAGCTTCTAATACTATCTTATGGAACTTAACTATCTTAAAGACTTGTTATCCAGGGTTTTAATGGAACCCAGATATCTAGCATTTTGCTTAGATATTCAGGAGAAAGGAAAACTCAACGGTTGCAAGCACAAGTAGTGTAAGTGTTTCAAATATCTTTACGTAATATGGCGATTGCAACTCAGATAATCATGATTAACCTGATGGAGATGCTTTCGAGTAGTGTATCTTTACTGAAAAAACAGCTTTACGAGAGTCATATTCACCAACCGTCAGATAACGTAACATAAAATTCCACATAATCTTACAAATTTAGCAGGTTTGTTTTCAGTCCACCTGTACAGAAATAATGTACGACAATGTTACCTTCTCTTGACTATTAGAGGGTTTCTTTCGTCCATAGGATTGCTAGGAAATATACCCAAATTCCTCTCGCCACGTGAGGCTTCTATATTTTTGCGGAGTTTGCTGGCGGCGTGTTTGCTACCACTGCAGTCGGTAGCGAGGGTCGAGTTTTGTAATCCATGATTTATGTGCTGCACAACGCTAGCTCTGTACACAGAATGTAATATTTACGCTTCATGGATCGCGTTGACCAACACAAGAAGCACTGCTAACAAAATTAGAATTTCTATGAAGTAGTCTTATTGCTTGCGTCACAACTACGTCATAATGTGTTTATGATGCTGCTACTGTACAGTCTGGGTACGAACACCTATTGCTGCATGGGTCCTTTTCAGTACTGATTCCCGCATGTTGTCACAGTCTTGCCAAATTCTTCTGCGTTCATAAACTTGAATATTCCACAGGATCTTTCTCAGTATACTCATAGACTGTTGTAAGGAAGTTTCCTTTGGTTTACATCGCATTGCATTTTTGTATCCTACACGTTTCCCTCTTTTACGTTCAAGAAGATGGTAACTGAGAGAAAGTGGATATGTACTGACATTTTTTTAACTTTGTGGAGGCTAATGTTATACGTCCTTTCGTTTACAAACACTGCTGTGTTTGTAAATATTTATTACAAATGGTACAAAAATGTAAAATACGTGTTTAGCGGGATGGATAACAAAGGATAATGATAGTCTGTGGGAACCGATTAAAGAAGCAATACCGCCTAAAGGAAAAAAGTACTTGAGAGTTTAACCTTTTGAACAGTTTCTACGATCTGAGTGACACCAACATTTGAAAAATAAACAATTGTAATGTTCATACAATCATACTTCTATTGCCAATTATAAGCGAATATATTTCATTGAAATCTACTTCGTGTAAGTATGGGCTGAATGTTAAAAGTGCTGTTTCAATGTGCCTACACTTACGTATATAAGCGTGTTCCTTTAAGAAGACACACATACGCGTTAACCAAGAGAGACGAATTATTAGCTATGAACGTTAATTCAGAGAAGGAAAAGGTAAAAGCATCCCGCTAGAACTACAAAGAGAGTCTGTCTTTGTCGTTCCTGTGCGCCGCTTTTGCCTTGCTCTGCACTGGGCTGCCCTGTTGTAGTACTGAAACAGGCAAATTTTAAAGAAGGGGGCACTTTTTCTTTACCTTTCTCTGAATAGGAACCTTCGACTAACAGCGATGGATATGCCTATAATCTTTTAACACTGGTCACCTGATGATGGACTTAAAGCCGCGAAACCGGTCGTGATTTAACAAACAACAGTTTTACCAGCTGTGAGCACAGTTCTTCCTAACTTCGAGCCTTTCAACAGCAGCGGTTATCCGGAATACAAAATAGTTGGCAAACATAAGACTACCTTCACATACAAAGTAGACAAAAAGGGAGTCACATCAATGCAACCAAACAAAAACAATAGAGACCGAAATGGTCGGAAGGACGTAAACAAGCCTTCTCGGAAAGAATGAAAGCCCTCTGGAAAAACGAGAAGAACCTAAGGAAAAGTTGGCTGAGTTCTTGATTAATGTCTGCCATTGACTCGGAGAATTCGCTAATATAATTATAATCATAATAAAGTAGCAACATTACCTGTTACTGGTATTAAGATAGACTTAGATCTGAAAACATTTTGCCGTGTCATCGTTGTAACATGCGGCTGCACGTAGCCTAATGGACGAACCGAGGATATGATCCCAGGCAACAGCAAAATGTGTTTTGAATCGTTCGCTCTGTAATTACCACACACGGAACGCTACTTACCCGCTCTTCCGGCTCGTCGAAACGGAACTCATCCCAGCAGCCGTCCGGCGTGTTGATGCTCTCGTGCACTGTGCGCTTCGGATCAACTTGTCGAATCTCTGCGTGTATGAACTGTGTTATTAATTTTAGGAATATTCAGTAATTCACTTACAAGAAAGTATTTTGCTTAAAACATATTCCAAATAAAGATCGCAAACAGAAGAGAGTGACCGCCTCAGGAGAGCAAAAAAATGGTTCAAATGGATATGAGCACTATGGGACTGAGATCATCAGTCCCCTAGAACATAGAACTACTTAAACCTAAGGACATCACACACATGCATGCCCTAGCAGAATTCGAACCTGCGACCGTAGCAGTGGGGCGGTTCCGGACCGAAGCGTCTAGAACCGCTCGGCCACCTTGGCCGGCTCAGGAGAGCACAAAGGCGCCTTTGGAACGCTGTGGATGGTGTAGCATTAGCGATCGCATAACGTAAATAAATGTAGTGTATTGGTCTCAAGTGCCAGTCGGTTGTATGGAGTCTACGCTGTTAGATGGAACGACGTGGAAACGTCTCTGAAGGACTATCCTGATTGGACGTACCCATGACTAAACCTTGGCAGAAACATACGAACTTTTGGGATAGCACTGCTGACTGACAAACGGGTCTGAATCGGATGCAGTATTACTTGCACCCATGTAACGTGATGTACCTCAATGGTCGTAAAAATACCCCAACCGACAGGCAGGAGTGTCACTCCTTGTCCATGACAATTGATTTGTCACCCGAAAGAAATTTTTGCTGTCAGCGAACGCAGGTCCGTCTCGACCAGTTTATGAGCGGAGAAGGGAACTGCAAGTGATGGACGATTGGAGTTGGGCACCTCCTAAAGGACCATTGCTATTAGCAGCAAATAAATCTGAAAATTTTGCGTCTTCAAAAGATCACACAACACGCTCTGGACAATAGCTGACTGGTGACGTGTAGTATGGTCTGACGATGCCTGGTTTTGCCTCTTTTAAAACAATTCAACGCGTCGAGTACACTGATGGTCGAATGACGCATTTAACCCGCAATGTGTGAAGGGATTTGTTCAGCTCGAAGACGATTCTGTGATGTCTTCCAAGCAATTACTTGCGCCCAGTTATTAAGGTTACCGTCAACAACATAATCGCTAATCGAGAGTGGTCCTTTCGTTCCCCTGAGTCACAGACTTATAGAAGGAACATTCAGTGCGGGGTGGGAGGGTTTGTGTGCTCTGTCGATATCGAGGGCTATGCTGGCGGTAGCATAGCTGCTGGTAGGGTCATCCAAGCGCTACAGGCCTCGACAGATGAGCCAAACGAATCGAGCCTCACGTAGGACAGGGGGTGGGGGGACGCGGAGGGTTCTAAGGGGAAAGGATCCAACGTCCTTGGAGAGTAAACTGTAAGGGAAAATTCTGGTCCTCCAGATTGGACCTGGGAGTGGCCGTGGGGCTAAGAACCACACCTCATAAAATGGAACCGTTGAGGAACACATATCAGTCTTAGAAAGGTATTGGTTAAAGGGCGATGACACGGCGAAGAAAAAGATTAACTGTAATGAAAATGGGTATTATGATAGCAGTGTGTGACTCTTAAGAGATTTGGTAAACTGCAAGAAATTAATAGCGCGGAAAAGATAGCCTCACGATGTGGAGGAGGATCTCGAATCAATGGCAGCAGGATTTGGGGAAAGAAAGGGATGAACAGTCATATCAAAACTTTATCCACCGAACACGAAAATGTTTTGTTGAAGTAGAGGGAGAAACGACCATCATAATATACTACTGGAAAACAGTGATTGCACGCAAGGAAGTGGGTGTTCGTTTTTTCCCTCACGCTGTTCGTGGATGGAATAACAGAAAATTATCGTGAAGGTGGTTCAATGAAACCTCTGCACGTAAGTGTAATTTGCAGAGTATCCATGTAGAGGTAGATGTAGATGTAGAATTTTGTAGGCAGGTGGAAAAGGAAGCCAAGGTTCCGCAAGGACTGTAGCACCGATCAGTAAGTAAGTGTTGCTCTTCATTCTACATTTTCATGATAAATATCTCAGTATTGGTGGTCTATCAGAGCCAGCGTAGTAACTCAGCGTGTTCGGAGAATGAGCAACTTCGTCTTTGGATTTGTCAATCTATGTTTTAACCTAACCGTCACCTCTCTACGATGTGAGGAGCTAGAAAACACGTGGCTCGGAATCCACGTTAAAATGGAAGGTTCCATTCCCGCTTCGTTAACTGGTGTAGGTTAACGACAAGCAAGGGGCCGAAGGGGCGTCCAATTGAAAGACTTGCATCAAGCCAGTGTGCCACACGAAATTATTATACCGTTATAAGATGACTGTGCTACGGGCACTGCAGTTTTCCAAGGTGACAACAATTAAGTTGACAGGTGAGCCGTGTTGCGGCTCGATTTGATTCTGGCGCCGATCATAAGTAGTATATACATTTAAAATTTTCCTTATATAGCGGTCCACAGCCTCAACGTGTTTTGCACGTATAATTTGCCCGGTCATCTTGTGGACACCGGGGGCGTGGCAGTTAAGTACGTACTTAGCGCTGGGTGGAGAGTCTGTCACTTTACGTTTAGGACACCGAGACGACGGTTGGAAGACGGAAATACACCTGGACAGCAAGGCGCGCCTACCAGCGCCACTTTCCTGATTTGGGACGAGTTATTCCTAGGGCAATTACGTTCTGGGCTCAAGTCACTCCTGAGTGCACTGTACGTTACGTGACCCTTTACCCACGGTCACTGCTAAGAGGGGGCTATGGTCTATTACATGTTGGATTTGTGCCATCATGATTGATACTAGTGAGTATTTCTCTATGGGAAAGGCTTATGTCTCCGTTCAGACCCGCGTGTTCTTGAAATCCTCCTTGAAGTGCTCTAATATTTATTTCCTCCATGCTTGTTTGCTAGGCTGGAAGGAAATTACTTGTTACCTTTATTTGATTTTTTATGGCAGCACCTCCATCAGCCAGTTACCGAATTCGTGTTCTGCTTCCCTAAATTTTTACGTCGCTTGCACGGATTTGAGCGTACAAGCTGTGGCGCGAGTTCAGAGCGGCAGTTTCCCGCAGCAGAGCACGTGCCTGGCGGTTGCTACGGGGCCGTGACCAGCTGCTAACGTTTACGTGGCCTTGGAAAAATCCGAGCAGGGGTGTTTTCGCGCTTGAAGGAATTTATAAGCCAGAGAAAAATATATAAAAACAAAACTATGAGTGACTCGGAGGTGTGCGTTGGCACTGGAAATATGTAAATTTAAAATTACCCACACGCACCACAAAAATATGTACAGGGCTATTACAAATGATTGAAGCGATTTCATAAATTCACTGTAGCTCCATTCATTGACATATGGTCACGACACACTACAGATACGTAGAAAAACTCATAAAGTTTTGTTCGGCTGAAGCCGCACTACAGGTTTCTGCCGCCAGAGCGCTCGAGAGCGCAGTGAGACAAAATGGCGACAGGAGCCGAGAAAGCGTATGTCGTGCTTCAAATGCACTCACATCAGTCGGTCATAACAGTGCAACGACACTTCAGGACGAAGTTCAACAAAGATCCACCAACTGCTAACTCCATTCGGCGATGATATGCGCAGTTTAAAGCTTCTGGATGCCTCTGTAAGGGGAAATCAACGGGTCGGCCTGCAGTGAGCGAAGAAACGGTTGAACGCGTGCGGGCAAGTTTCACGCGTAGCCCGCGGAAAATTGGATCATGCCACAACTGGAGACCGACAGCGCCGATTTCATCTTTCAACAGGATGGTGTTCTACCGCACTTCCATCACTATGTTCGGCATTTCTTAAACAGGAGATTGGAAAACCGATGGATCGGTCGTGGTGGAAATCACGATCAGCAATTCATGTCATGGCCTCCACGCTCTCCCGACTTAACCCCATGCGATTTCTTTCTGTGGGGTTATGTGAAAGATTCAGTGTTTAAACCTCCTCTACCAAGAAACGTGCCAGAACTGCGGGCTCGCATCAACGTTGCTTTCGCACTCATTGGTGGGGACATGCTGCGCCGAGTGTGGGAGGAACTTGATTATCGGCTTGATGTCTGCCGAATCACCAAAGGGGCACATATCGAACATTTGTGAATGCCTAAAAAAACTTCTTGAGTTTTTGTATGTGTGTGCAAAGCATTGTGAAAACATCTCAAATAATAAAGTTACTGTAGAGCTGTGAAATCGCTTCAATCATTTGTAATAACCCTGTAGTATTTTAAAGTTATTCTCTCTTAAAAATTGTAAATTCATAAAAGTTCAAAAGCTAATTTCTCAGAAACACTTTGTCCGATTAATATGAACGGATGCGGCAAGTAAGGCTGAATCGAGCAATCATAGCCGATTTAGCTGAAAGTGTACCGTTTTTGAATGAAAGGTCGGAATATGGGGTTCGACTGAAAAAAAAACTGTGATTTTGGTAATAAATAAATTTAAAGAGATGAAACTAACAGCAGTATTCTTAAGTTTAAAGAGATAGTTGAGTAATTAAGTATGTACTTTGATTTGTTTCTTTATATTTAGTAACAAAAATCTGTGGAAAAGCAATATCACGCCACAAGAATATTATTTGTGGACAAACTGTGGCAGATACAGAAAATCAGACTAAAATTGTTATTTCCCGGAAATTTTCCATACTTTTCAGTGTATCATATGTGTTTTGTGTTTAGTTTTAGCATATTCGTAATACTTTTGGTCAAACATTGTTTTGAGTTAGGCAGTCGTTTCGAAGATGCATAGGGCGGCCATCTTTGAGAGATGGGAGTTGAGTCTGAGCGAGGCCACCCATCTGGTGTTAGTAATGGGTTGGTAGCCACATTCGGCGACAGGTATGTACGTAGCGACGTTCGAAAACGATCTAGTTGAGCGCAATATATTCATTCAGGACAGTAGACAGCAGTATATTTTGTGAATTGTGAACAGACTGTCGAGTGCCATTATCGCGACATATGAGTTTTATAATGAAGTGATGTAGCATCAGTTATTTATGGCTGTCTTTATGTAAGAACCCCACAGACGGTTTTTTAAATGTTTAGTGAATCTAATGAAGAAAAATAAACTACTTGTCCAAATAATAAATCAACATCAGTGACTCAATATTTCAAATTTTGATGCAATACCTGCCTGCATTGTTTTATTACATTTTTTTTCAGCTTAAAAACTGAGTTTACGACAGGTGTGAGCTGGCACCCTATGACGAAAAACGTAGCAAAACATTGAGACCAGCCTCATTTCTGGGCCACTTAATTAAGCTGAGTATACCAAATATATATTTTTTCGTGCCACAGCACGAAGGGGTTCGAGCCAAACTATTCAAATACAGTAGTTAGGGCCAACTACAGTCGTACAGAACACTGGGCACTTGGTTTGTTCTCTGTGTTGTAATAAGCTGAGTATTGTATGATTTCCTGTCTGTATTAAGATGACTCCTATTAATGATAAGGTGAAAGCAACATAGTGCCATTTCTCTTCACTGTACAGAAAAAAGTTCATTCACCAATTTTATTCATGTGTTCTGTATTATTATATTTTCTCACTGTGCAAAAAATGTATGTCCTAATAAGTATATCAGAAGATCGTGCAGATTTTTTAAATCAATTGGGATAATGTTTTCAGATTCTTTAAGCTTATCTCATTAATTTTTTATGTACATTCATATTGAATACTGAAAGACTCACTGAAGTCAATTTGCATTAA
Source organism: Schistocerca nitens (assembly GCF_023898315.1). Classification (NCBI taxonomy): domain Eukaryota; kingdom Metazoa; phylum Arthropoda; class Insecta; order Orthoptera; family Acrididae; genus Schistocerca; species Schistocerca nitens. Next base: position 788,658,211 of record NC_064615.1, on the reverse strand, counting down.
AACAGGCTAGGTTATCTCAGTTCTAGATTTAGTTTCAGATGAAAACTTTAACTTCAAATCAATACCAGGGCAGAGCCGAGTTACCTAGAACCTACTGAACTGATGAGATATAGTCCAATTTTTAAGTCGAATTCACTTAATTTCATTAAATAAACGTTTTTGTTGTGGTCTTTAGTCCAGAGACTAGTTTTATGGAGCTCTCCATGCTACTCTATCCTGTGCAAGCTTCTTCATCTCCCAGTACCTAATGCAACCTACATCCTTCTGAATCTGTTTAGTGTATTCATCTCTTGGTCTCCCTCTACGATTTTTTCCTCCACGCTGCCCTCCAATGCTAAATTTGTGATCCCTTGATGCCTCACAACATGTCCTACTAACGAGTCCCTTCTTATTGTCAAGTTGTGCCACAAACTCCTCTTCTCCCCAGTTCTACTCAATACTTCCTCATTAGTTATGTGATCTACCCGTCTAATCTTCAGCATTCTAATGTGGCACCACATTTCGAAAGCTTCTATTCTCTTCTTGTCCAAACTATTTATCGTCCATGTTTCACTTCCAAACATGGCTACACTCCATACAAATACTTTCAGAAACGACTTCCTGACACTTAAATCTATACTCGACGTTAAAAAATGTCTCTTCTTCAGAAACGTTTTCGTTGCCATTGCCAGTCTACATTTTATACCTTCTCTACTTCGACCATCATCGGTTACTTTGCCCCCCCAAATAGCAAAACTCGTTTACTACTTTAAGTGTCTCATTTCCTAATCTAATTCCCTCAGAATCACCCAATTTCATTCGACTACATTCCATTATCGTTGTTTTGCTTTTGTTGATGTTAATTTTACATACTCGTTTCAACACACTGTCCATTCCGTTCAGCTGCTCTTCCAGGTCCTTTGCTGTCTCTAACAGAATTACAATGTCATTGGCGAACCTCAAAGTTTTTATTTCTTCTCCATGTATTTTAATACCTACTCCGAATTTTTCTTTTGTTTCCTTTACTGCTTGATCAATATACAGATTGAATAACACTGGGGATAGGCTACAACCCTCTCTCACTCCCTTCCCAACCGCTGCTTCCCTTTCATGCCTCTTGACTCTTATAACAGCCATCTGGTTTCTGTACAAATTGTAAATAGCCTTTCGCTCCGAATTTGAAAGAGAGTCAACATTGTCAAAAGCTTTCTCTAAGTCAACAAATGCTAGAAACGTAGGTCTGCCTTTCCTTAATATATTTTCTAAAATAAGTCGTAGGGTCAGTATTGCCTCAAACGTTCCAGCATTTCAGGGGAATCCAAACTGATCTTCCCTGAGGTCAGCTTCTACCAGTTTTTCCATTCGTCTGTAAAGAATTCGTGTTAGTTATTTACAACTGTGACTTATTAAACTGATAATTCGGTAATTTTCACATCTGTCAACCCCTGTTTCCTTTGGGATTGGAAATATTATATTTTCTTGAAGTGTGAGGGTATTTTGCCTGTCTCATACATCTTGCTCACCAGATGGTAGGGTTTTGTGAGGGCTGTCTCTCTCAAGGCTATCAGTAGCTCTAATGGAATGTTGTCTACTCCTGGGGCTTTTTTTCGACTTAGGCATTTCAGTGTTTTGTCAAACTCTTCATCCAGTATCATATCTCCCATTTCATCTTCATCTACATCCTCTTCCATTTCCATAATATTGCCCTTAATAACATTGCCCTTGTATAGACACTCTATATTCTCCTTCCACCTTTCTGATTTTCCTTCTTTGCTTAGAACTGGGTTTCCATCTGAGCTCTTGATATTCATGCAAGTGGTTGTCTTTAGTCCAAAGCTCTCTTTAATTTTCCCTTAGCAGTGTCTATTTTATCCCTAGTGATATACATCTCTACATCATTACATTTGTCCTCTAGCCATCCCTGCTTAGCCCTTTTGACAGGAAGACCTGTCGATCTCATTTTTGAGACGTTGGTATTCCTTTTTCCTGCTTTGTTTACTGCATTTTTGTTTTTTCTTCTTTCATCAATTAAATTCAATATCTCTTCTGTTACCCAAGGATTTCCAATAACCCTCGTCTTTTTACCAGCTTGATCCTCTGCTGCTTTCACTATTGCATCTCTCAAAGCTAGCCACTCTTCTTCTGCTGTATTTCTTTCCCCCATTCTTGTCAATCGTCCACTAATGCTCTCTCTCAAACTCTCTGAAACCTGTGGTTTAGTGAGTTTATCCGGGTCCCACCTCCTTAAAATCCCATCTTTTTGCCGTTTCTTCAGTTTTAATCTACAGTTCATCACCAATAGATTGTGTTCAGAGTCCACCTCTGCCCCTGGAAATATCTTACAATTTAAAACCTGTTTCCTAAATCTCTGTCTTACCATTATATAATCTATCTGAAACTTTCCAGTAAATAAATGCTTATTTTGTAACATATGTATATTTTTAATATAGATTTTCCTACAAGTGGAGTCTATAAAATAACTGCTATTGTGCTATTGTGATAAGCATTAATAATAAGCATCCATATGTTGGCGTTTTGGCGAAAATAAGTTGTAAAAATATCTGAGGTCCTAATAAAAATATGTTGATAGATATAAGTAATGGCAGAGAAGATTTAAGTAAAAGATGGATTTATTTGTATTAGACATTAAACAAATGAAGATATTAAAATTTATGTTAATTTTGTTTCTGCTAATGTTTGTGATTAGTTTAATGGTTAATGCTCATTTATCATTTGGATGTTTGCTTTATTGTTTTATCATCATTTCAGTTTAATCGATGATCATTCAACTGAAACTTGTTTGTTAATTTTATCTTAATTTTGAATTTTCTTTTTCAAATTATAATTCATTTACCTGCATTTTTAATCATTGATTTCACCTGTATTATAAGAGAAATTTACCGTAATTCAAATTATCTTAAATTTGAGTTTATTTTTAGAGTTCCATTTTTCTGATTATGGCACAAAATATTCTACAGATATGGAAATTAGCAATAAACCAACCTGAAAAATCTTCTTCATAATATATATTGCTATCTCTTTATTTGCTAGAAATCGAACTATTTTCTTCCAAATAAGATGCATTAATAGCTTTGGTTAACTTTTTTACATGTTTATTTTAATTACAAATACTTAATTTTTTAATTCTACAAAAGCATTTTTCTTATCATTTACTGTTAATTATAGATAACTGTTTTCAAGTAAAATTAAATCCAAACCTTCAACTTAGTTTTCTTTGTCTAGTAAGCTATTGTATCTTTGTAACAGTTCAAGTTTTTGTACAATACACCTAAGATTTTGGTGTTTCTGTCTTTCTCTATTTATTACTACAAATTTTAATATACATAAGTTTAATTAAAATAAATGGAAACACTTAATATTGCTAAACATATTGCAACTTAGGAAACAGACGTATTTGTTTACATAAGTAAGGAAATTACAGTATTGGAATGGCTTCTGCTATTATTTAATTATCTTGGTTATCATATTTACCATATTCAGTCTGCCAAAGAAGAATGTATCTCATCCAGATTATACGTTTGGAGAATATTATATTTGTAAATGTATAGCAAGTTTAGTTGGACTTAATTACGAATCCCCACCATTAATGTTAGACTTTTTTGAAAAGACTAATACAGTTATTCCTAAAAATTACAGCACAATTAAAATGGATATGAATATTTAGGCAATAAATGAGGGTCTTTTCATATATTTATTATTTTAATCTTATTGGCTTTAACTTTAATTTCGTAATTTAATTCCATGTATTATATCCCATTTCTACCTCCAAGCAATAAATGAACAATAAAAACTTGGTATGTTTTGAATTAAAAGCCTTCTATCTTTTCCTTGTTAATTTTTAATGGCAATATCATAAACAGTTAGATCCAGTCCTCCTCTTAGATCTTCTAGCTATTTGCAGTTTTTTATGTTTATATTCCTCACAATTATCCCAATTTTATACTTTTGGTCACCTCCTTATCTTCAGGACCATGTGTTAATATTTCCAAAAAGTCTTTTCTTTAAGATAACAAAAAGTTTCTTATTCTTGTTGAAATCTACAATATTGAACACAAAGAAACATTTCTTTTTTAAATCTTCTTTTTTGTTCCTTATATCTACAAAATTATTTTTATTGTCACCTTTAACATAATAAACAGTTTTTTTACCATTATTTTCACCAAAAACGCCAACATCGAAACTTATTTTAATCTTTTACCACAAAAGCAGGAATTATATTGGCTCCACTTGTAGGAAAATCTATCCATTGTTCTTTAAAGTAATTTGTTATTAATTCTTCTGTTTCTCATATTTTTTCTTACTTCTCCAAAATATTTGTGTATCCTTCCTTTAAAGATTGTGTGTTATCCAAATATTCTAGTTTTCTTTCTTTAATGATTAAAATCTTTAATTTTTGTTCTTGTTTTTTAGTGAAATATGTCTTATTAATTGTTTTAATTTCTTTAACTGTATCCAAGTGGAATTTGCTGGTAACATTCATTTTTTGTGGATATGAATAGAAGAATATTAGTTATTGTTATTAGCTCTAATTGTTTGAGATTTATTTCTTTGGTTCAAGAATATTAGCTGTTGGATTCAGAAACTACAATATCTGACTCTTCGTAAATTTCTGTACAGGTAATAGGTAACAAGTTGAAACTAAAAGCAGATAAAACAAATTTAATTAACTTTTCTCTTTTATTTGTATTCAAGGTAATTTTTTTAGTGGTTTTCTTACCCCAATAAACATATTGCAAGAGATTGTTCTAAATAATAAAACAAATGTATTGTAATGACTCTCTTAGTTTTTCCTACTTGTCACCAAGTGGAAGAGAATAAAAAGGAGCTTTCTCTAAATATTTACTGTTATTAGCTATTAGTTCTAAACAATCTGTTTAAGAATCAAGTTTAGTTGTTTTTCGAAATATGTATTAATATAATAATAAACTGTTTCTTCCAGTCTTGTAATCCCATTTTCTTTAGCTAATGTAGAAACAAAAGTTTCCTTCAATAATTTTTGGGACGATTTAAAAAGTCTGCAATATGGTTACCAAGCTGCTTATTAACTCCTGGGCCTGATAATTGGCAAATAAATTTATTTTATATTCATAATCTAGAATTAGAATTAATCCAAGTTAAACAGACTTTTTGAACATAATTGTTGTTCTTAATTATCACATTACTTTCTTGTTTATATTCATCTTGTTTTCAAAAATTAAAATTATTTGTTAAGCTTCAAACATTTCTTCTCTTTTAAAAACCCCAACAAAACCTTGCATTGTGTGTAAATCCAATAAATGATAGTGCTACTTTTCAAGTTCTTCCAAACTCTCTGGAAATTCTCTTGGAAGTGTGTAATTTAACAGCTGTTATTTCTGTCTTATAAGGAATAGCACTAGTATTTCCTCATTTTCGTTTCATAACTTTTATATCCTTATTAGTAATTTCTGTAGTACCTTTACATGTTTGTGTATTGGAATCTAATAAATAAGAAATTTTTGCTTTAACCCCATGTCTTTCCAAATTATATTTAGAAAATCTAAATCTTAAAAAATTGTTCCACAAGCTTCTTTGCTTCATATGACATATTCCATTTTTCATTTCTCCTTTACAGTCTATAAAATCTGTTATATTTACGATCGTAACACTATCGCAAAAACGTTGTGTAATTGGTTTAAATTCTCGTAATTTTTGTTCTCCATTTGTGTAAATAATATCTTTAATATTTGTAACAAGTATATTATTATTTAAATTTTCTGCTAGTGACCATAATACAAATCTTTTCTTGGCTGGTTTTACTTTCTTTCAGAAAAGTTCGATTACAGACTTTTTGTTTTTATTGATAGCAGACATTTTATATCATCCTCCATTTAGAAAGTTGGAAATATATTAGGTTTTTGTGAAAGTACTTAGAATTAAACATGCAAAATTATTATTAAAAGATACAAAATTTAATTGATTTCAAATAATAATTGAAACTTACTCATATGAATGTGGTTAATTTGTAAATAAGTCTTATCTCAAAAAATTTCAACAACATTTCATAAAAACCTGATGGCTACTCAAGAAGAGAGAATCAGGAAAATTGTAGGTGAGGAATAGATTTATTACATTCACTGTAAGTCATTTTGTTTATTTTTTCATTATGTGCACTTTTATAAAAAAAATATTAAATTTACTTTCTTACATACGCCATTTGTATGAAAAATTATATTTTTATAATAAGTGAACTTGATAAAAAATACACATTTTTATTAATTTGCTAAGTAATTTATGAAAAAATTTACATTTATTTAATGAAATCAAGTTAATTAGATACAAAAAAGGAAGGCTATAGTAGATCCATTTGATAGGTTCTAGGTCAGCTACAACCTACCAAAAGGATCTACTTTCGCCTTAACCCTACACAATATCGAGAACGACCCTAACTTCTATATATCTTACATAACCAGTAGTGCACTAAATTCATCGTCGAATGCATGTAACATTACTAGGATTCCTGCAACATTGAGAATAGGAAAACGAGGGATCGAGAGCAATATTGTGATCGTTGTGTACCTGCCTAGGCTTATAATAGTACTACATACACATGTCTGATAGAACAGAGGAGTTGAAATATTTCATCCACGTCTGGATGACTTGCCTGTAAGTGTGCTGACAGGGTTACATCCCTTGTTTTCTAATTGTCCAGCATTCAGGCACACTACCACAACCTGATTGTCCTGCTAAATCACCCAGTCTTAGTCCCACAGAAAATGTCTCGAAATATTTATGTGGGCGAAAAGGAGCTCTCAGCGTCCTCGCAATTATGTTACTTTATGGGACCCCATCATGAGTGGGTTCAGCTGGATATGGTACACCTGAACATACCAATGGACTCTGTTCCACTACACACTGAGGCCATCAGAATGCGAAAAGGTGGCGCCACAAGGTATTAGGATACTGTTTTCTGGCGTGACTTACTTTTTATCTGGTGTGCTTAGCTGTTTCCAAACGTAATTTACCGATTCATCAAATCAAGTTTCTCTTGCCAGTGATAACAACCGTTGTTGAAGCTAACCTTTGCACATATTGGTATCTAATGAAAAATGAAATGAATAACATAAACACCGAACACGCCAGAGTAGCTAATACATCTATTAAGTCATCGTGCCAGATTAGTCTGAGAGCAGCTGACGAGATTCGTAATGAATATAACATTAAAATTTTTACATCAGAATCAGTAACCATCGGATTCCTGGCAAACATCTAATAAGGACAAGTATTATTTAGGATGACAGAACTTTAGAATAGATTGTACATTATGGTTATTTAGACTGTGATTTAGTCTATGATTACAACACAGACATAAATATTAAATTATGATGATACTAGGCAATGTGTTTCGATGAAAATTGAAAACAGCGCCGATGGGAACAGAGCTGAGGCTGTAGAAGACAATTACGGTGCCGGTTATTCGATATGGCAGTGAAATGTGAACGTTAAGACAGAAACATCGCAGCAAATACATGCCATAGAAATGAAATTGCTTAGGGCACTACTGGAAATACTCGTCATGATTAATATAAAACCAGGACATACGAAATCAGTTGAAAATGTTTGCTAAGTGGAAAGTAGTGGGCAAAGGTGGATGCTAGTGCGAACAGAATTCTGAAAGTATAGAAAATACGAGGATTCCGAAAGCTGCATTGTCAAATAAATCTATTGACTAAAGAGAACCAGGCAAAGACAGAGTGAGGCAGGAACAGACCGAAGGGCGCAACCCCTGAAAGCATTATGAAGACGAAGAGGAATACTAGACAATAAAATGACTATTCAGAAACTTGTTGCACATTTAACATCGACACTGCATTTCAGAATTCCTTCTTTAACAAATTTTGACGTTATCAAATTGGAGCACTCGATCTAATGTGAAAAATGCTTTTTTTTACTCATTACTCACTTGTTTGATAGACAGGTTACCGGTTTCGACTCTGATGAATGCTCAGAAATGGTTGTTATGAAAGGTACACATCAATAATAGTCTACAGCTCGTGGTAATCACTCACAGTCACGATGAAAAAGACCTTTTCAGCTGTATTATAACTATTTATTACGAAGCAACTTCTTTCATGGCTTTAGAGCCATATCCTCAGCGACAAGTATTTATTTCAAGCACTACGAAGTAGACGACCAAACATTCTCCGTCCAATAGTACTAAAAATGTTCAAATGGCATCTTGACGGCTGAATATTTTTACTAATATCGGAAAGAGAATGTTGGTCGTCTATTGGTTATCGCTTGAACTAAGTTATGAATCAATATGTACCCCTACAGGTGTTTCTCTAACATATGCAACTAGTTGGTTGATAAATAAATATATATCCTACAACTGAAGCGATCTTCTTCATCATAATACAATACGTAAGGCCAGACATAATTTTTTGTGCCAGTTTCGGTCGAAAAATGCGGAATTTGTTGTGGGGCATTGTGGAGCATTCCCGCTTCAGCTCTTAAAATTTCATCACGTGTAGAGCTTCATACACAATGATGAGGGGAGCTGGGCTCAGAGTAGTGTGGCAACTGTTGCTGTAGGAAACCTGGATAAGAGTAGAAAAGTGTAACGAACGAGTTAACGCAGCAAACAGAAGACTTGTATTTCTCCAAGCGAACGAAGACTCAGTACAAATAATGCAGCTCATTAGTGTCAACAAGGAACATTCTCGCTTCGCTGAGCACGAACTATGGTGTTGGAGGGCGTTTTCGTTGCACCACGTGGCTTCAAGCACAAACGGGCTGGACGGCTGCCACCAGCAGTCCTACGTCGCACCACAGAGGGCGCCAGAACTCAAGAGCCACTGGGGTGTGGTTCATCAGGCGTGCTCCATTGGCTCCGAAAGTTCGTGCGCAAGTATTGCCGCTGTCAGACAGAAACTTGCTACTCCATTGCCAACTGTGACACGTCGGTAGGGGCCGGCCGAAGTGGCCGTGCGGTTAAAGGCGCTGCAGTCTGGAACCGAAAGACCGCTACGGTCGCAGGTTCGAATCCTGCCTCGGGCATGGATGTTTGTGATGTCCTTAGGTTAGTTCGGTTTAACTAGTTCTAAGTTCTAGGGGACTAATGACCTCAGAAGTTGAGTCCCATAGTGCTCAGAGCCATTTGAACCATTTTTGAACACGTCGGTAGGGTGGTATCGACGCATGATACCATATCGACAGGTAGTGGTGCATGCTATACATAGACTTAAAATTGTCGTCTGTAATAAAGGTGTGTCCAGGCACAGAGGTTTCACTGAGTACGATATTGGAGTGCCTGTGTTATTCCGAATTACGATGCAATGTTCCTTTGGATATGCATGCAATTCCAAAGGAACGGGCACTGTGGCAGCTACAACTGTAATGAAATACATGAAGTGTATTCGTAGTTGCTATTATGAAAAACCGTTAGTTGTATAATGGAATGACAACAATCAAAATCTTTGGAGGACGGAGACTCGAACCAAGATTTCCCACTTGTCACGAGCGGTGGTCTTACGTTTTTATTTCTTTTCGTTTTGTTCGTTAGTGTTCGTTGTATTTGGTCGATGCGGACGTCACATGGCATCCATTGAAGTTCATGGTTAATAATGTCACACAATTTTTCCGTAACAAACAGCAGCCAGCTCTCTGACCTAACACGCTGAGCTACCATGCCACCACCATTAGGCTATCCAAGCACCATTCATGGCGTGACCCAAACTTCCATATGTCGTCAACCACCTGTCTACAACCTGTACACGTACATCCATCATGTACAGCTCTCTGACCTAACACGCTGAGCTACCATGCCACCACCATTAGGCTATCCAAGCACGATTCATGGCGTGACCCAAACTTCCATATGTCGTCAACCACCTGTCTACAACCTGTACACGCACATCCATGATGTACAGGCTAGGTATTTTACTTGAAAGTTACTTGCCCGGTGTTGGTGGATAAATACGATATTACAGTGCCTGTGTTATTCTGCATTACGATGCATTGTTCCTTTGGACGTGTGTGCATGGCCACTGTATGGTAATTCACAATAACACAATGACTGCAATATCGTGTTTATCCGCCAATACTGGGCAAGTGACTTCCAAGTAAAAGTCTTGCTTGTAAAAGAATATACATAATGATTGTATGTGTAAAGGTTGCAGACAGATGGTTGACGTCATATGAAAGTTTGGATCTGGGCGATAGTTGTTCACAAGGTGACCGCTCGTGATAAGCGGGAAAACTGGGTTCTAATCAAGGTCCGTCATAAGTTTTCATTGTCGTCGTTCAATTACACAGCGGATCCATATTTGCAATTGTGAATACATTTGATACTGTCATCTTTTTGCGGAAAACCAGAACACCGCAGATATTCATAGGTGCTAGCAGAACGTCTACTGACGCCTGGCAGTGAACAAAAGCATTATGAGCCATTGGGCGAGGCGTCCAGATCATCGCAGTAAAGTCGTGCAAACCTGTTTGATCTCCTGCATGTGGGCAGACGCACACAGCTGGGACTGCAACCATGTTGAAACGTGTGGACACTCTCATTCGAGGCGATCGACTTCTCCTTCTGGATGGCAATACAAGGCATCACAAATCCATTCACACGGGAGAACCTCATAAAACCTCACTCGGCTGTTCCTCCTGGTCTACCCTACATTCAGGATCTCATACCTTGACTGAATGAAGTATGTACTTCACAGGATGCAGTACGAGGATGATAGGGAGGCTATTGGCGCAGCAAGACGTCTCTGATATCGACCAGTAGAGTAGTACCATACAGGCTTTCAGGGCCTCCCACTGAGGAGACGTAGGGCCATCACAGTTGTAGCGGCACCACAGTTTGAGATAGGGCAGTTAGATTTGGTGCAGTATTTCGAAGTTACAGCTGGGTGCGGGCTGGATTGCAGTAAGTTACGCTGACCACCGGTTGCGAAGTGGAATGGAGGCCACAGGGGCCGTTGAACCACTGAAAAGCGTAAACGCAGTGGTTCGCAAACTGCAAGCTATAGGAAGAAGGGGCCCACTGGCGCAACTGTGGTGTGGGGCATACGTGACTCAGAGCGATTCGTTAATGAAACAGAGCCACGAAGCCGAGTATACATAGGTGTCGTTTTCTATCGAGATTCATTCAAGTCTGGCAGCTCTCCTGGATGGTGGGGCGTGTCACACTACCGGCGACACATGGCAACAGTTGGGCAACATTATCCCAGTCCATGATAGGTGTTTGGTTCAACACTCTGAGGCTGACGCAGGGTCCACTGCCAGCCAGGGCGGGCCACTGTTTGGCTTGCTTCTGTGGACAGTCGTCTTGGCTCACGACACACACCGGAGACTTACAAGACGAGGGCCGCAGGTTCGGACACCGGAACGGGAGTGGTCATTGCCACCACATTCCCAGCTACGCGAGCCGAGGAAGAAGCAGCAGCATGGCCGGCCTACGGCTCCCAGCGGAGCAGTGCAGAGTCAATGGGGAGGGTGGCCGCTGAATCGGCTGCTGCAGCCATCCTGACGTAATCGGAACTCTACAGCTGGCGAACAAGGCTGGCACGAAACAGCATTACATTGCACAGGCCGCTGGGGGTACTTCCTCAGCAATGTGGGGCCTGTGACGCGGACTGAGGTGAACAAAGCTCTGTAGTGGAAACGAATAAATCATTTGAAAAGCTCGGCCGAGTTTTAATACGGCACCTCCTGGCACCCATGCACTACACGGTGAACGGACATTATGTTGAGATACAGGATTTTCTGTCCAAATGAGTGGTTTATAATATGATGTAATAGATTCCTGAATATAGGCCACCTGCATCGTGAAAAAGAAAGTGTTGCGTTAGTTATTGAATGCCTCTCATACAATTCTAGATCTGTGAATGCCGAAAGTACAAAATTTTCTCCAAAGTCAGGCGATTATATTTAAGGCATCATTACTTGCTCTAGATTGCGACTTGACATATTAATTTCGTGCCAAAAGACTGGTACTAATGATGCTTCACGGAATTCGAAACTCGTAAAATGCCACAATTGCACGAAATATTATCATTACAGTTGCAAAGAAAAAAATACGTCCTACTTTATAACATAACGTACTTGCTCGCAAAATTATAGCTTCATGAAAAAGCTCTATATGTAGTAGCCACCATGTATACGGATGGTCAGCCCTCACTTTCACTAGTCAGATACTCTGTATTCCAGTTTCGAGTGTTCATCACACGGAGCGCATTTGTGAACGTAGGACGACGCCTGTGTCATCCTGCGTCCTCATTCAGACGCCGCCAACAGGGTATTTGTATTGGACAAAGCTAAAGGCCGCCACTGCCGCCGAATGCTTCGCCGCTGACAGAGCCTCTGCCGGCGGAAATTGCACGCGGCCGGAGGCGGTCTGGCCGCTAATCAGGCGGCGGCGGCTTCCGGCGGCACAATTAACATACGCCGCCCCCAGATTAACGCGCCGACGGGCCAGTCAGTCCCACGCCCACGCGTACTTCTGGCGGCATGCCTGCCGCCCCCCGCAGAACGCTCCATGCTGAGGGCCTTACTCCAAAACAATGGTGTTAGCTTTTGCCAGCTCCCCACATCAAAGCAAGTGGGGCACACATGTGCCTGTTACTGGTTTCAACGTCTGATGACGGTGTTATCATGAAACGCGTCACGAGACGGTAAGTAAATTCACGAAGAAAAAATTATGTAGGCGACCGAGAGAAGTATAAGGTGTAGTCAAATGGAAAGGTCCATTTCCATATACAGACTTTATTACTGTGTAGAGGTATACAGGTTGGTCCATTGGTAGTGACCGGACCAAATATCTCACGAAATAAGCGTCAAACGAAAAAACTACAAAGAACGAAACTGGTCTAGCTTGAAGGGGGAAACCAGATGGCGCTATGGTTGGCCCGCTAGATGGCGCTGCCATAGGTCAAACGGATATCAACTGAGTTTTTTTAAATAGGAACCCCCACTTTTTATTCCATATTCGTGTAGTACGTAAGGAAATATGAATGTTTTAGTTGGACTACTTTTTTCGCTTTGTGATAGATGGCGCTGCAACAGTCACAATCGTATAAGTACGTGGTATCACGCAACATTCCGCCAGTCCGGACGGTATTTGCTTCGTGACACATTACCCGTATTAAAATGGACCGTTTACCAGTTGCGGAAAAGGTCGATATCGTGTTGATGTATGGCTATTGTGATCAAAATGCCAAACGGGCATGCTATGTATGCTGCTCGGTATCCTGGACGACATCATCCAAGTGTCCGGACCGTTCGCCGGATAGTTACGTTATTTAAGGAAACAGGAACTGTTCAGCCACATGTGAAACGTCTACCACGACCTGCAACAAAGGATGATGCAAAAGGAGGTGTTTTAGCTGCTCTTGCGGCTGATCCGCACATCAGTAGCAGACAAACTGCGGGAGAATCGGGAATTTCAAAAACATCGGTGTTGAGAATGTTACATCAACATCGATTGCACCCGTACCATATTTCTATGCACCAGGAATTGCATGGCGACGACTTTGAACGTCGTGTACAGTTCTGCCACTGGACACAAGGGAAATAACGGGACGATGACAGATTTTTTGCACGCGTTCTATTTAGTGACGAAGCGTCATTCACCAACAGCGCCAACGTAAACCGGCATAATATACACTGTTGGGCAACGGAAAAGCCACGATGGCTGCGACAAGTGGAATATCAGCGACCTTGACATGTTAATGTATAGTGCGGCATTATGGGATGAAGGATAATTAGCCCCTATTTTATCTATGGCAATCTAAATGGTGCAATGTATGCTGATTTCCTACGAAATGTTCTACCGATGTTACTACGAGATGTTTCAGTGCATGACAGAATGTCGATGTACTTCCAACATGATGAATGTTCGGCACTTAGCTCGCGTGCGGTTGAAGCGGTATTGAATAGCGTATTACATGACAGGTGGATTGGTCGTCGAAGCACCATACCATTGCCCGCACGTTCACCGGATCTGACGTCCCCTGATTTCTTTATGTGGGGAAATTTGAAGGATATTTGCTATCGTGATCCACCGACAACGCCTGACAACATGCGTCAGCGCATTTTCAATGCATTTGCGAACATAACGGAAGGCGAACTACTTGCTGTTGAGAGGAATGTCGTTACACGTATTGCCAAAAGCATTGAGGTTGACGGACATCATTTTGAGCATTTATTGCATTATTGTGGTATTTACAGGTAACCATGCTGTAACAGGAAGCGTTCTCGGAAATGATAAGTTCACAACGGTACATGTATCACGTTGGAACAACCGAAATAAGATGTTCAAACGTACGTACGTTCTGTATTTTAATTTAAAAAACCTACCTGTTACCAACCTTCGTCTGAAATTGTGAGCCATTTGTTTGTGACTATTGCAGCGTCATCTATCACAAAGCGAAAAAAGTGGTCCAACTAAAATATTCATATTTCTTTACGTACTATACGAATATGTAATAGAAAATGGGAGTTCCTATTTAAAAAAAAACGCAGTTGATATCCGTTTGATCTATGGCAGCGCCATCTAGCGGGCCAACCATAGCGCCATCTGTTTTCCCCTTTCAAGCTAGACAAATTTCGTTCTTTATAGTTTTTTCGTTTAACGCTTATTTCGTGAGATATTTGTCCCGGTCACGATCAAAGGACCACCCTGTATACAGGGTGCACTAAAAATAATTATCCGATTTGGCCCCTTCGTATTTCTAAAACTAATAAAGATATACAACGAATTTTATCAGTTGAAAACATAAAGCCTGTAAATTAGTCCGTGATCATATTTTTGGCACTTTATTTTACAGATCCGTCTTAATCATACAAACTTTTACACTTCACTATTACCGGTTTCGGCTACTGACATCTTCGGATCGGTTACAAACAAAAACAGAGTGTAACCAACTAAGTTCAGTTTGCTGATGCTAAGTCTATACAAGTCCTGGTGCTACACAACAAGGATAAAAAGTGGTAACACGATTAACAGTCATGTATACCAGACATACATACCGTAAAATATTCTGATGTAATATCAACGTCTAACTTAACATGTAGATACATAGTAAGTGCTGGTGGTGATCAGAATGCGTCTGGTATGTATACAAAGAATCTAAGGCCAGCAGAGGGCACTATAGCTAGGGTACATGATTAACCAGTATTGCAAATATAATGGTTATAATGCGGTATGCGTAGTCAGTTCTTCACGTGACAAAACGAGCGTCTGACAATGAAACACGAACTGACATTAGATCTGATCTGAGATGCACAATTAAAATCCATATAGAATGTTCAAATGCTAATAATTGTCAAAACATTGTCCAGATATTTGCAAATGGACCTTTTCATTTGACTAAACCTTACATACTACAATTTAAAGCCAAAGATGACCGCAGATTTCCTGCAAGACTTTTTGTATAAAGTGACAAAAGTTGTCTACGTCTATGAAATGTAGGCCTTGAGGAGAAATTCCCGAGAATATACGTATAACGTTTTCATATGTTTTCTGCCACTGCAAATAGTTCACCTTTACTGTTCACCTGTACTGGGACGAAGATGAATGAGCACACTGCACGAGTAGTGAATAAGATCCTTGAGTCTGTGTTTGAGTTTATCTGTGGTTAGCTTGGTCACCAGTGTGTTGTGCATTGCTGAAGCATTCTTTTTGAGGCATAGTAGCGAGCAGCTGATTTTTCAGAGAAGAGGATTTTATATTTGTGAATGCGAGGGAAATTATTTGGAATATTTTATTATGGAGATAAGCACTTGTCTATAGAGATATGTTATCGATTCTTCTGACTGACAAGAACTTTTAATGGAATTTTTCAAGGTAACCAATGCATGCGCAAGAATGAAATTTTTGTTTGTCAGAACTATCAACTGAAGGTGGCCTTTATCTTTGTCATTCAGATAACAAATATCATTCGTGACCAGTATTAACTTGATCTCTTTGTTTTCAGTTTGTTACAACTAAGGCAATTGGTTGGAATGTCCGTAATTTTTGTATTGAGAGAAATTTGCGTTTGTTCAAGTCTTCATATGTTGTATATTCTTTATCGACAATGTTCAAGAACGACTTTCTTTGAAGTAAAACCCTCTTCCATCATCCTCAGTAAAGTTTCGATTATTTTTTCTTGTGCGCATTGCACCTCATGCCACACGAAACCGCAGACTGTTTCTGACAATTAAAAAAAAATTGTTTTGAATAGTTTACTTTTTCTTTAGCTGCTGCTTTTTCTGATTTATATTTGCTTTCGAGAACATCAGCAAACCAGACACAAACCAGCATGCTGAACATGAGGTAAGTTCCTTTTATTTCAGGGCAGATCTTGCTTTGCATTCTTATGGGGAAGCAGTACGTAGCCACAACTTTCAGGTGTTGTGATGAATAAGCAGATTAATTTACTGTGAACAGTGTAGGCAGTCTCAAACACTTATTTTATTCTGAGTAAAGTAGTATTTTATTTTCGTAGATATTGCAGATCAGACGCTACACTTTATGTTACGCAACTTTCGTAATGTACTTCAGTAATGAGTGTTAGTTAAATAGTTTTCATTGAGTACGCAATTAATTTGTTATGGCTTTCAGTTAGTTTCATTTTCATTATTTCAAATTCAGTACTCGTTAAAGTTTTGTTTTACGACACTTTTCACATGCACACAGAGGGCAAGTTAACAGTCAGTATCGTCCAGTACTTCAACACGACGTCTAAACTGCACGTTACACGAAGGGAAAGTTTTTGAAAAATGAATATTCAGTACTTTCATTTATCGATAACTTTTTATAGAAAGCTTACAAAATTTCTTGCATAACGTTGCATGGATTGAAATAAGGACTCTAGGATTACCAAATAAGGCGTCAATCAAAGCTTGTGGTTCTATAGAAAAAGAAGTGGAGTGGAAGGAGGACGTTTTCCGCAGGAACAGCGATGAAAGTATTGTGTGGAAGACGCTGTCAGTATGACACGACATGTGTTAAGATGTTAGAATATGGTAATAGGGGAACTGTAGCAGGTAAAAAGCCAGAGATTGGAAAACGTGCAACAAATGTTCGGTTCGAGGACGCAGGGTAGATGTGCTACTGTGGTATGATGAATTAGTAGAATGCAGGAATTCAGGGCAGGAATCATCACACCAGCCGGAAAAGTGAAGATTCACAAAAAAAGTCTCTTAATTTTAGTTAGTTTATTTGTAATTTACCCAGATAAAATCATACTTTCTCTCATAACATTTGACAGGAATATACTGCACTGCGACAATTCGAAGAAGAAAATAGTAGTACGTTCATTTCCACTTTGCTTCACCCACTGTAAGTGCATGGAACGTCGCTCATGTTTTATAATACTGCAGTTTATGCTCGTTGCACCTGCACACACGTACGGCAATATTACAGTTGTCGTGCGGTACCAGTTGCTGTTGCTCAGTACTGCATGGTACTGAAAAAACATTCAAATATATTTCGCTGATTAGGTAGAAGAATGCATGTTTCCTCTTTTGCTTGACGTGACCTTCCTACATACTCATTGTTTTCTTTTATTGTTGGTTGGTTGGTTGATTTGGGGAAGGAGACCAGACAGCGAGGTCATCGGTCTCATCGGATTAGGGAAGGACGGGGAAGGAAGTCGGCCGTGCCCTTTGAAAGGAACCATCCCGGCATTTGCCTGGAGCGATTTAGGGAAATCACGGAAAACCTAAATCAGGATGGCCGGACGCGGGATTGAACCGTCGTCCTCCCGAATGCGAGTCCAGTGTCTAACCACTGCGCCACCTCGCTCTCTTTTATTGTAATTTCGATATAAATTACTGTACAGGACTACACTTGAATGCTTTGCTTATTAACTAATTGTGAGAAAACTGGATTCGAAATACAGGTTCCTGTCTTTCGCGTCCACTACACTGCCAATTAAGACATCCGAGAAAGTCTGACGGACTTATTGAGTGTCTATATTCTCATTTCCCACTTATTTCTGTAGAGTGTTAAGGATTTCTCCTTTCTCATTCGCTCAGGAAACTCATGAAAATCTGCAATCGATAATCAACTAATAGGGCTACCAATTCGCATTAACCTTAAGATGGTATTAACCTACTTAATCAACAACCAAATAAATAGAAAACGTTTATAGCATTCACAAGTAGACGAACATAAATAAACTGTCACGATTCACTGTACAGACTATATAGTATCTTCGCAAGAATAGAAATGTAGGGATTTAGCCGTGCACGGAGTTCAATAGGTCGCACCCGGTGAGTTGAGCACCGTCTTTGCTCGCTAGAGGGTCTTTGGTTTTGTCTCTCTGGTGGAAGAGAAGAAGTAGGTTGAGCGTTAGGGGGATGGACGCTCGGAACAGGGCGGTTACTGTGGATGGTGTGTCCGGTGGAGCGTAGGGGCTTCCTGAGGTCAGCATCATCGGTTCACCAATTTTATGGTGTGAGGGTTGACGGTCGGCAGGCTCAGTATAGGTTGGTGCGGCTGTTGCAGTGCCCAGCTGGGCCACCCTAGTCCTGCCCTGCCTGTATATGTTTGCACAGAACCTAGGTTTCTGCCGCATTATCTCGCGCGATTCGGCGACGCCCACCAGCCGTGTCCCCTTGAACACGGGGTGACAGGAACGGCTTCTCCACAGGACTTTACCGGGCATAGATTCAACGCCTCCTTTGGGTTCCCAGGCCGAGGGAAGAGACTGTGTACGGTGAGGGTCATTTTGTATGTTCTCCAGATACTTGTCTCCATTTCCTGCTGTTGGTTGTGTTTAAATGAGCTAGGCGCTGGCCATCCGCTTGGTTATTTAATTGTTGTTGGGCTGCGCTCCCCGATTTTCTTATAACGTGATTTTGAAAGTGTTTGCTGCACATGCTCAACTCTCTCCCGCGAGAAAATTGACTTAAGTTTGTTTAAAAACTTTTTGAGCTAAATTTCAAATAAAGTGCAGACTGTTGTTTTTGTAATTTAAAGGTCTAAACGCCTGTTCACAGTTCTAAGTAACATCTTGTCTATATATTGGCCCTTAGAAAAAAGATCCGGTTTATTAAGTGTCACTAACTTCTTTCTTGCAGTCAGTAAGTTTATTCTTTGTCCTCAGAGAACAACCTTTAAATAAGCGGATTTTTTGTAATCCTTAAATAATTCTTATCACTGTTAAATTATGTGTAAACTGTGATAAAAGCAGTTTGGTAAGGTTCTTAAGAACCTCTGATTTCATCATTAATGTAATGGTAGGCCATTGGTTGCTGGTATGCAGGGTGTTAAAAAGTGTCGAATACGTTGATACGTGGTAGTAATAATCGGAACAAAAAGCACCCCGTCTTCAGTCCACGAGTGGCTTACCGGCACCATCCGACCGCCGTGTCATCCTCGGCGGAGGGGCGTGGGGTCAGCACACCGCTCTCCCGGTCTTTATGATGGTATTCTTGACCGAAGCCGCTACTATGCGGTTGAGTAGCTCCTCAATTGGCATCACGAGGCTGAGTGCACCCCTAAAAATGGCAACAGCGCATGGCGGCCCGGATGTCACCCTCCAAGAGCCGACCATGCCCGACAGCTCTTAACTTCAGTGATCTCACGGGAACCGGTGTATCCACTGCGGCAAGGCCGTTGCCAATAATCGGAACAAGAAAAATTAATCCTATAAACATACTTTCCGACATAAACACGTATATAGGACAGACTGCGCGACGCTTGGTTTCTGATATTGGCATGTTCGTTGCACTGGCCCTCCATCAAATGTGTCGGCACGGTATTATGATGTCTTACTCGCAATACTCTAGCTACCAGTAGGTGTTGTAGGCTACGCTAGCATTCTTCTTGTTTATGTGCCTTATTGTACAGGACTGTCAACCCTGGGTACGTATCATGGTGTTTTACCTTCTTCCGAAGGAGGATTCACATACGTGTTTACTGTTGTTGCGCAGTTCGTATGTACAAATGGTATAGTAAATTTACATTTTCTCTCCGACACCACTTGTTAGCAATTGAAGACTACTACTCGGCAAGTGAGATGGCGCGTAAGATATTCAATGATTTTTTCATAATGTGGGGTCGCCGTCATAATATATTTCTTTAAAGTCAGTACCGACATTAAACAGTTGTTTATGTGTAGTATTACATTTACACTTACACAATCATGATTTCGGCTTCAAAGTGCCATTATCAAGTGTTTTGTTATAAATGGCTTAAGATGGCATACTGTCGTATTAGAATACACTATTAGACACGTTGTCTAAGAGTCGATATTTCTGGCAGAGCCTACTGCTTTGTTTCATTGCTGAGTACACTATTCAGTCAAGATGGTGTACTCAGTAATTTCCTACAGATTCCTAGTTTTCTGGGCAGAAAGTAAAACATAATAGGGTGTAAACGTTATTCTCCAAGACTTCCTCTCCCCATCTAAATTACTGTTAAAATTCTGACAGCGTATTGTCTGAGGATAATGAGTCAATAGTATAGTTCCTTTTACACCCTTGTTCCCGTTGTTGATGCTGTTTTTGGTTGTTACCGAGCCAGGTGGTGCTCGCATTCGGAAGGATGACGGTTCGGCCATCCTGATTTAGGTTGTTCATGATTTCCCCAAATCGCGTCAGGCAAATGCCAGGATGGTTCCTTTGAAACGACACGGCCGATTTCCCTCCCTAACAAGAGCTCGTGCTGAGTTAATGACCTCGCTGTAGGCGCGTCGTTGAATACTAATCTCCTTCGCTTCTTGTTTTTGGTTGTTCTTCTACAAAGCTGTCGGCACTGGTTTACCCTCTCCATTGCCTTCACTTCTTCATAACAACTACTATCTACATCCACTTAATTACGTCACCATACTGCAATCAAGCCTAGATCTTTGTCTATAGTTTTTATCACCTAACACATGCTTCTATTACCATATTAGCTTCTCAGTGATGACTCATATTTTTTTGTAACTACCAGTTCCTACTCTAAATCAATGTGTTCCATAAGTTTATTTGTCCGCAGCTCGTGGTCGTGCGGTAGCGTTCTCGCTTCCCACGCCCGCGTTCCCGGGTTCGATTCCCGGCGGGGTCAGGGACTTTCTCTGCCTCGTGATGACTGGGTGTTGTGTGATGTCCTTAGGTTAGTTAGGTTTCGGTAGTTCTAAGTTCTAGGGGACTGATGACCATAGATGTTAAGTCCCATAGCGCTCAGAGCCATTTGAACCATAAGTTTATTTGATCTCCCTTTACAGCAGAACCTCTCGGCCAACTTCTTCATTTACCCATCTAATCTCCAGAATTCTGCTGTAACACCTTGCTTCAAAAACTCCCTTCATTTCACATACATCTCTCGACTGTCTCTGCCTGTAAATGCAGAGTAGCTTGAGCCCGTATGGGGATGTAGTGAGCATGGTCTATCACATGCTCGATTCGGTAATCAGAAAAGAAAATGGTGAGATCATAGTGGTAAAGGAAGAGTCCTCCCCCACCCAACTTGAGGTGAAAAATGCACGTTATTGAGTTGGTAGACATTACCATAATTTTAATCGTTATCAGCATCTCATGGTCACTTCAAGTGTTAGTTGAGCCCGCTTCCACCTTCTTGAGTTAGCCCTATTCATACCATCTCTTGGGCCTTCTAAGACGTACCTTTTCGTGCTTTATATGTTTAATGGTTTGTTGTGGTAATTACCAGTCTGAAATTCTTTCCCCATACCCATATGGTATGCCATAAATGATTGACACAAGTTTCTATGAAAGTCATTTTATTACAAAATTGTGGTGATGCAGTATAAAAAAACTAGAACTAGTTAACAAAAATGAGAGAAAACAATGAGGAACTGGTCAAAGCAGGAGGATGAGTGCAGGGAGGGGGGACGGGCGAGGCCTACCACTTGTGCTTGACGTAGTGGTGTATGGTCTTGACGACGGGCACCTTGACGGGGTAGGGCTTGGGCACGGGCACGGGCACCTGCTTCTCGATGTGCACGGGCACCGGCCGCTCCACGGGGAAGGGCACGATCTTCTCGACGGGCACCGGCACCGGCTTCTCCACCGTCACCTGCTCGTTGTGCACGTCGGGCACCTCGATGAAGTGCGGCACCTTGATGTGCAGCGGGTACGACTGCGGCACCGGCACGGGCACCGGGTGCGGCACCTCGACCGGCACCGGGTGCGGCACCGTCACCTTCACTATCTTGACGTGGCCGCCGCCGTGGTCGTAGCCGCCGTGGTCGTAGCCGCCGTAGCCGCCGCCGTCGTCGTGGTCCTCCTCGATGCCGGGCGCCGCGACGCACGCCGCAACCGCCACCCAGGCCAGCACTGCTGCTCTAGACCACGCCTGCAACACGAGTCACCGCGCCCTCTCACTACGACAGTACGGGAACAACGCCACCGCAGTCTACATACGAGAAACAACTGGAAGAACTTTGAGGGAGGAAAACAATCACGAACGAATTTCTATAAAACTATGGCAGTATCTTCTCTTGTACCGGGTGGTTATAATTAAACTTCCCTATTTACTACGTTATAACATGGAAAGTAATTACCGTACTGGTACCAAACTTGGTAGCATTGAAACTTCCTGGCAGATTAAAATTGTGTGCCCGACCGAGACTCGAACTCGGGACCTTTGCCTTTCGCGGACAAGTGCTCTACGAACTGAGCCACCCTACCACGACTCATATCAGCGCACATTCCGCTGTACAGTGAAAATTTCATTCTAGAAACGTCTCCCAGGCTGTGGCTAAGCCATGTCTCCGCAGTATCCTTTCTTTCATGAGTGCTACTTCTGCAAGGTTCGCAGGAGAGCTTCTGTAAACTTTGGAAGGTAGGAGACGAGGTACTGGCAGAAGTAAAGCTATCAGGACGGGGCGTGAGTCGTGCTTGGGTACCTCAATTCGTAGAGCTCTTGCCCGAGAAAGGCAAAGGTCCCGAGTTCGAGTCTCGGTCGGCACACAGTTTTAATGTGCCAGGAAGTTTCATATCAGCGCACACTCAGCTGTAGAGTGAAAATTTCATTCATGGTAGCATTAATGTCCTGAGTATGGGGTGCATGATTTCCATGCGTCACAGGACCACCATCCAGTTCCAACTATGGCCACCTGGTGCCATGATCAGTCATCGTGAGACAAAGTCTCACGCACCTGACCAGCCACAGAGCACTTGATGACGTGTCAACATTAGCTTGGATAAAAGGAGCAAGGAATTATTCGTCAAACTCTATTATCAAAACAACAGTAATGCTGCGGCTGCTCTTCAGCTGAAAGGATTACTGCAGGGTCTCTTACTCCGCCTGCTGTGCGGAGCATGATGAAGAAGTTCGAATCAGCTGGAGAACTGGGCGTCGCTCCGGGAACAGGCCGACGATCGGTTGCACCATAGGTCGTTGATCAAACCTCTGTTGCTATGGCAGGAAACGCTGCGCGCAATTCCCGATCGTCAGGCAGTGCGCGTGCTGTGTCACGACTGTTGAACTGCCCGTGGTCCACAGTACGAAAGGTGCTTCGAACCATTCTCAAATGGTATGCGTACAAGATCCATATCGTAAAGCACTTGCACCACAGGACGCACAATAAAGTGTTGACATCGATCTTCACTGTCTCGCAAGGACTGAAGTAGACGAGGGCTGGCCATGGACCACCTTATGGACAGACGAAGCCTATTTTTCTCTGACGGGAGAGGTGTGTGTGGATCTTCATCTCGAGTCACTGTGCTTGCATGTCCTCTGTATGGTGAACGTGTCACCATATGGTGTGGTTTAACGGCTACTTTCATGATCGGCCCAATTTATTTTCAACACGTTGGCGCTCAAGGATCAAAGACGTTCAGTGTAACTGGCCAGCGTTACTGCGATATGCTTCGCCATCATCTTATAACCGCCCTACAACAGAGAGATGCAATGCACTAAATAGTTTTCATGCAAGATTAGGTCCCATCGCACATCACTCGTGAAGTTCACCTTCTTCTCCGAAACACATTCGGAAACGATCGAATTTTCAGCCTATCGTTTCCAAATGCTTGGCCAGCACGATCACCTGCTCTCACTCTCTGTGATTTCTGGTTGTGGGGCTACCTGCAGGAGAGAGTTTACCAGGGCAACATTCACCTATGTGGTGATCTGAAGCGCAGCCAGCATACCTACGGCTATGATACGTTCTGCTGTGCAGAATGAAATCCTGCACTTTCAGACTATTCTGGACGCTGATGGGAGTCCTACAGAGCCCCTTCTGTAGCTGTAATGGTACGGGCATGCAATGGAATAATGTACTGTAACAGCACATTAAAAATGTTTCAATCGAACTGATTCTGCGTCATTTCTCTTCCAAATTTTCTTGACATTATTAGTACTACCAAGTTTGGTACTCGTACGGTAACTAGTTTCTGTTTTATAACTTTTTAAATATGGAATATACAATTAAATCACCCAGAGTATTTTTCTGAACCATGGAAAATAAAAAAATAAAAATCAAGTATCCAGGCAACAGAGATGAAGTTCATGAGATACGTAAGAGGTTGTAATAACATAAGAAATGAAACAAGAAGGTCAGATTTCAAAAACTTTTCAGTTACTGACACGATACAAGAGGACAGAACGGAAAGAAGCAATCATGTTCATAGAATGATACAGTGTTGATTGCCAAAAAAGTGTATTACCATCCGAAGGAGAGAACTAGATAGATCTCGTAAGAGGATGGAGACCGGAACACGTTCTTGTAGCAAATAATCCTTGGGAGGAGATGGTGATGATGAAGTAAAGATTAGCGTATTTTTTATTCAGAAATCGCATCTGAGTGTTGATTGCTTGTATAAAGGTAGTGATATGGCTTGTGTAAGAAGCTAAAAGGACTAGTGTGTGTCAGAATTAGGCAGGGGCAGGACTGAAGCCAACGGAGGATGTGGTCTATGACTCACGGAACTTGGTGCTCGCTTTAGTCAAGATCGTGAGTGTGTCATGCAAACGCTGACGGTCCAGGTTGGACATACTCAACGCCATGCCGGATACCAATGGAGCCAAGTGGAAAACGGCTGAAAGGACGGCACGCTGTTGACTCTGCCGCGTAGGACAGCACAACCAAGTAACTTGTCGTGATACGGGCTTATTTGAATGACAAGTATCCACGCGGATAGAGCGTTCTTGTCTGAAACACCATGAACTTTAACTTTCAAGGTCTGTCAGCACGGCTACCTTTTTTGCATCTCCCTTAATACGAAAGTGGAGAAAGTATCGCCAACAGTAGTTCACCGAACGAGGTAGTTGACTTCGTCTTTCCAGATATTCCTGTTCTGCGTACAGCGCCACAATGGGAATATTCGTATGTGGACGCTTTGAAGGAAACGAACCTTGCCAGACTGTATTCGTTATTCTCATACCGATCCGGTACTTCTCTTGGTGGTATAGGATACGATGGCACTTTCGGTACGATCGCCTCCGACTGGTATAGCCGGTAAACTGGAAAGCAGTCATTACATTTCTGACGTATTAATCCCCATGGCTGTGCCCTAACTCCGAGGTCTCCGTGCAGTTATGTCTCAACAAAATAAGTTGGTGCCTCGTCCTGACATACCTAGACAAAGAGAGGATGTTCGACGGCCTGGCGAGCTTGTTCTAAAGATGTCTCTCTCCCTGATTAGGCTGCCACTGGTACTGTAACGCCTCTACGCGGCAGTCATTGCGATTAACGAACTCCACCAGAAACCTGAAGAGCACAGCATGACGTACTCCTCGTATCTCTGATCTAAGCTCAGTTCCGATTGGTGCCCATCTGTGTCAGAGCCGTTGTTGCTACCACAGGTGGTATCTCTGTGTACAGAATATCTCACTCTGTGAATTCCCATATGGCTTCCTAATTCAGTCATGCATTCGTCCTACGGTCTTGTGTATGCTCAATAAGAAAAATTTCGTTTTTCGTTGTGCTTCCTTATTTCGGAATTTCATTGGCCAGCAGCTTATCATGCAGCTTTTTTCCAGATTATATCAAACTTATCTTCATTTCACATGTGTTTAAGGGGATACGGAATCGGATTTTGGGTTAAAAAATCGAATTTTTTTTTATTGGCGTATTATATTCTGCCAT
The DNA here is from genome assembly GCF_023898315.1 of Schistocerca nitens. Lineage (NCBI taxonomy): Eukaryota > Metazoa > Arthropoda > Insecta > Orthoptera > Acrididae > Schistocerca > Schistocerca nitens. The sequence goes on along the minus strand of NC_064615.1, from coordinate 788,632,223 downwards.
GTTTCCTCTTTAAAATGACGTATCATACATAGCTCTACTACAATTATAACTATTTTATTTTTATATATTTGTGAGATCGGGTATTGCGCTTTAGTTATACACGTCTCTCGTGGCTGACCATGAACTTTTTGGCAGTACCTTTAAAGTGACATGAATTCAAATATCCCGGTTTCCAGCGACTATTTATACACTAGTTGCCCGAAAATGTTTCTCTCTGGTTTCCTCAAGTTACTCTTCGACTTTGTGGCGGGACTGTTTTGTAAACAGTGTGATATAAGAAAGTAGTAGTTGTTGAGTTATTTCGTATTTAGTGCTTCATTTTTCGCAGTGAAAATGCCTAGAGATAAAGCAAAAGTATTTAAAAAGCGTGTGAACTGGCAAAAGAAAAGAAATAATGATTCATTAGCAAAGCAAAGCAGTTCATCATCATCACTGTTGGAAAATGTGAATCCACTTATTACTGATTTGCCGAACGAACTTACACCAAATGAAAACAGTGCTTCTCATAAAAAACTAAGAGATTTGGAAGAGAAATATAATTTACTTGATAGAGGGAATGAAGTTTTTGAACTCATTGATACGAATATATTGTGTGAAGCTCTTGAAAACAGTTTGTGCTGCAAAAAATGTCATGGAAACGTTTCTCTGAAAGTAGAATCCCATGTTGGCCTGGCTGCCCAGTTTAATTTAATATGCAGTGTTTGTAAATACAGCTGTAAGTTTCCAAGTTCGGTTTCAGTAACTGTAAATAATGGATACAAGAAAACTGAACTTTATAGTGTAAATATTAGGTTAGTTTATGGATTGCGAGCAATTGGTAAGGGCAAAGCAGCTGGTGATATGCTATGTGGTGTTCTAAATGTTCCAAGTGCACCTTCAAAGTTTGAAGCTTACAATTATGTACTAGGATCTGCAGTTGAAGATGTAGCACAGAAGTCAATGCAGGTTGCTGTGGAAGAAGCAGTGGAAGAAAATGACGGCAGTCGTGACCTCACAGTGGCGTTTGATGGCACGTGGCAGAAAAGGGGCCACACCTCCAACACTGGTGTTGTAACAGCAACTAGTGTTGATACTGGCAAGGTTATTGATGTTGCAATAATGTCTAAATACTGTAGGTGCACAGGCAGGCTGAAAAATGAACACAGTGATGACTGTATTGCTAATTATTATGGTAGTAGTGGTGGCATGGAGGTTGCTGGGGTGAAGAAAATTTTTCATCGCTCTTCACAGTGGTATAATGTTCGCTATGTCAAATATCTGGGAGATGGTGACTCTAAAGCATTCAAAGAAGTTTTGGAAAGCAAACCATATGGGAACAGTGTAAATATAAGCAAACTTGAATGTATAGGACATGTGCAGAAGAGAATGGGTGCCAGGCTGAGAAGGTTAAAATCAGTTATGAAAGGGAAAAAACTAGATGATGGGAAAACCTTGGATGGCAGAGGAAGATTGACTGATTCCATAATAGACCACATTCAGAACTGCTATGGCCTTGCAATCAGGCAAAATACAGGCAATCTTGAAGAAATGAGGAGAGCTATATGGGCTTTATATTTCCACACCGCATCCACGGATGAGCATCCACAACATGGTTTGTGCCCCAAAGGTGAAAACAGCTGGTGTAAATACAATAGGGGACTAACAACAGGAGAGAAATACATTCACCACCACAGTCTACCATCAGCCATCATGGCAGAAATAAAGCCCATTTTCAGAGATCTGGCTGACAGAAGTATTCTGATGAAATGTCTTCACGGAAAAACGCAGAACCCCAACGAGTGCTTGAATAGTGTGATATGGCATCGTCTCCCAAAAACAGTGTTTGTCGGAATTAATACACTACATTTTGGTGTGTATGATGCTGTGGCAACCTTCAATCTTGGAAATATAACTAAATGCCAGGTCCTTCAAAAGTTGGGTATGTGTGTTGGTTCCCGTACGGTACGTGCTATGTTCTTTTTAGATCAGCACAGACTAAGGCATGCTGATAATATAATCAAGACATTAGTGAAAAAAGCAAGACAGGTGCAGAGGGGTGCCAAAAGAAGACTTGAAGATGATTATGAAGACTGTGAAGGGGGTATTAGCTACGGATCAGGAATGTTTTAATCTTCTTTCTCCGTTTCCCGTAAGTTTACTTTTTACTTCATCTAGGAACATTATCTCAGGTACTGGTCAACCTAGAAGTCTGAAATTTTTATGACGTAGTGACATAGGTCCCTATTACATACTGAAACAACGATTTTTTAATTACTTGATTTACAAAAGACTTAGGGGTGATAGTCTAGTAAAAAGCGATGGAAAAAATTTACTTAAAAATAAATGTACAATATCTCTGTAAGAAAATACTTTGACAATAAACTGTTGTTTCAGTATTGTTGTAACATATGAATGCACATACAGTAAAATTTTTACCTCTCTGTCTCCAGTAGTTTGTGAGAAAATGTTCCCTATAGTAGGCATATATTAACATTGCGGGGATAGGTGATTCCGTATCCCCTTAAAAAGGCGAACAAACACGATAACATACAGCTCAGAGAACTTGGTGTTTTGGCAGGCCTGATCAATGATTTCGGATAGTTCCACTACATCCTGAAGACAAATTCCCCAGTAATCGACTCACGCTTTCAGTCAATAGCCCGTCCAATTAAAAATAGAAATACTTTTTGCTAAGTTACTCAACATGTCAAACAGTCAGCTTAATGTCGCAAAGAATTGTCCACTACCCAAAGCTCGCTTGAATATCATACTGCTTCGCTAGGCGTAGTCATCTGGAGGTGGAAATGCCCTTATCTTCTTACTGAGTTACAGAGCCATTTCAGGGGAGTTCACTGTTAAACATGATATCTGAACTTGATGTTGCCAGGAGTGAAAGCAGCGACGATTAGCACATACAAATCCCATGATCGACCGATAGTTGAACACCAAATGATCTGACACTTACGCTGCCAGTTATTGAGACACATGAATAATACCACACAAAAAAGAACTCCGCCGTCCGAACTGGCCATGAAGGTCCAACGGTACCGACGGACCGCCGTGTCATCCTCAGCCCATAGGCGTCACTGGACGCGAATATGGACATAAATTAAAGTCATAAGGGTGACGTATATTGAATAAAAATTTTAGGTTTGTGATTGAGAATTTCGAATTCACAGTCAATTGAAGGACCGTCTCGCATGCTATTTAAAACTCAGAAATGTGTATACAGTGTGTAACTCACGTTTCGATCGTCGTCCCAACACCATGTATGATGTGTTGAAACAGCGCGTTTGATCCTACAGTGTTCTGTGTGGCAGTGCATTTGAAGTTGCAGACACAACTAGTCACTGTAATTTTTAACTCACCAGACATCGATTAATTAGTTAAAAATTTACCTCTTACAGCATATTAAATGTTGACTTATAAACATTGCCTCATACGTAAGTAGATGTATTAGTATGAACGGTCGTACGAAGATATTACGGATGAAACCAATTAAATGTAAGCGACATCTCCTGACAGATTTTAAGACACTCGACAGTGTATCCCTGCATTGAGATAGCAATGCCCTTACCCAAGCTGTAACACTAGTTGTAGATATGCATTGGGTTAGCTACGTCGATATGGGTATTGTTTACTACCGAAGGCCACGACCCAATCCATTGGAAGTATCCACAGGAGGTGTAGTTCATCAAAAACGGAAGTAGCTTACGAAAACACTCGTTCGACCAATACTGGAATACTCCTCGTCACTATAGAATCTATATCAGGTAAGACTGATAGAGCAAATAGAGAAGATCCTAAGAAGAGTGGAGTGTTTCGCTGCAGGTTCATTTAGTAAGCGCGGAAGAAACACGGCGATTCTCAATTTCAATGGCAGGCGCCGGAAGATTGGGGGTTCCGCGTCACCCTATAGTGTAAAGTTCCGAGAGGCTACGTTCCTAGAAGAATCAACGAATGCATTGCTTTTTCCTGCGTATTTGTCACGAAAGGACCGTCAAGATAAAAACTGAGAGATTAGAGGCCACGCGAAGGCTTGCCAGAAATAGTTCATTCCGCGAACGATACGCGACTGGAACAGGAAAATGGGGTGGTGACACTGATACTGAAAGTACCCCCCGCCACACACCTATGGTAGCTTGGTACACAAAATACCACCCACCGTATACGTATAGTGGCTTGCAAAGTACAGATGTGGATGTGGATGCAGAACTTTCAAAACAATGTTCAGTCCGCATCAGAGTGAAAGATTGTTCCTGACCGCAAAATTGTGTCAAACAAATGTAATCAACCCGATCAATAAATAGTACATCAAATCGTATCTTACACAAAAAGGAAGATCAGATGTGTTTCCGGAGAAAGGTTACAATCGTAATATCTTTCTTATTAGAACTTGTTAGAAAAAAGACAGTGGCGTATGTTGAATATTTAAATATGTAGTGCGTATAAAAACTTAGCAGGTAATTCAGATACTCTCAAATGAAGTTATCTGTTTTCCCATCTGTGATTACTGACATAGTGTGAAGCTGTGCGTCCATCCTGTTGCGGGACTGACCTTCTGGTGCATGCTGCTGGTGTTGGAACTGCTGCTGCTGTTTCTTCGGATGGAGCTGGTGCACCTCTGGATGCCTCTGCTCGGCGGCGCCAGCTCTTATAGCCAGCCACCGAGCGGCTGGCGGCGCGACTTTCACCGCGCCTCGGCAGTTCGCCTCACCTTCACTCGGTCGGCGCTCCGTCATTGTTGCGGCGGGGGAGGTGGGCTCACTCTCCGCGCAGCGACGCTTTCCTCGCGCAGTGCGTCCTGAGACCGACGCCCGCAAGAAAAGCGACTTCCCGGCTCGGCGCGGTGCGTCGTGGCAGGGAGCCCAGGGCCGAAGGGCCTCTTCACGTGTCTCCCTCTATTATCGACTTCCGGCGGTAATATTGCGCACTGGAGGGCCGTGCGACAGCGGCCGCCGCAGCCGGCGAACGGGAGCGAGCGGTGAAAGGGCGGGAGAAACGCGAAGCACTTCTCTCGATGCTCTCGGGAATGAACGACGGGCGTCTTTCTCTCCCGCCTTCGCAGCTAGTGTCGGCAATTAAATGTCTTTTCCGTCGGGATAAATAAAAATATCTTACGACAAAATAGCTTCGAATCATTTAGTTGACTTCATTAGTCCAGATCTGAAAGGAATTGTCCCATTAGGCACGACCAGATCTTAGCCGTTTTCTTGATGGTTGATGAATTTATGTCGCTTCATCTCCGTCTTGTTTTGAGCGGAAAGAAACAGTCTAGGCTGCAACGACAGCAGAAGCTTTATTGACGCGTTCAGCCTGTTTGAGGCATCTCCAGAATTTTTAATCAATAAAAATTTTCTGGGTTTATGATCGCATTGTCAGTGTCTAAAACTACCAACGTTTCGGTCACTGTTGCAAGTGTCTATAGTTTTATACATTGACAATGTGGTCACAAACCCAGAAAAATGTCATTGACTGCGACAACATCCGCTGAACACTAGTTTATACTTCTGAATTTGTTTGGGAACTCCGGGTAAAGCAATACTCATAATTCTGTTTAGAATTGTGGCCCTATGTTAGCACAACTGCATGATTTCACCGAAAGTATACATCAAAAGACTGGCTACTTATGACTAATGCGATGCCCGAAGTTCTTAAACAAATTCTGAAAATGCCTCAAAAAGGCGAAACGCCTCAATAAGTTTCTGCTGTCATTGCAACCTAGACTGTTCTTCCCGCTGAAAATATATTACCGCTGCTGCATCATGGCCATAGAGTGGGAGGATTTATTTCTAAGTGACAATGCTTCGACTATTTTACCTATATTTTATTTGCTTGCGAATAAATAGTGCACTTTCGGCATTGGAGCCATTTTCAGGTAATTTCACACTGTGTTTTTGATCCTTTCCTCGCAGAGTCTTAGTTTCAGTCGCGGTGTATAGTGTGTGAACAAAAATATTAACCAAACCAAAACTAAATAAACTCTGCTCGAACAAGTTTCGGAGGACTCTAAGGGTAATGACCGACCGCCGTGTCATCCTCAGCCTGCAGGTGTCACTGGATGCGGATTGGAAGCGCGTGTGGTCAGCACACCGCTCTCCAGACCGGTGTCAGTTTTCGTGACTGGCAAGAAGAATATTTAAACGCGCAAAACACAACACCTGACCCTACTACGAATTAGGAAACTCGTTGGCACTCATAATTGCTTCTAGCAATTTCGGAATGGATAAATGCAGGTTCTGTCTGGTTTTCAGGGGATTCTTAAAACATTGTTCCTGTAAAATAGTGGCAAGTTCAGGTGACGGAGTTGGACAGCGATCACGCACCCTTCTCTCCACAGTAACCACAAAGGCACATTAATACTGAGATAAGTAACCTGTGCCCAGGGGAGAAGCGGTAATTCATCCTCGTTCTCATGGAACCAATCCAGGACGATGCACGCCTTGCGAACAGGGATCCTTTCGTCCTGGAACACAGCATTACCACTAGGGAACAAATTTGATACAAAACAGTTATTTCCAGCCGGTTGGCTGTATAATTCCTAAGTCTGAACAAATTTTGGACCATGAGATGGACCTTATCAGTCAAAATGGTCACATAATTCTGGGCAGTAACACGACCTTGCAGAATAACGATGGGGCTCTTGGAACACTATAATATGGATGTCCAAATCATCACCGAACCTTCGCCATGTTCCAATGTTTGGCCGAAAATTCGGCCAAGGGTTGTAAACAGTCCACGACAAGATTTATGAAGCTAAATGCTTTTTTTATATTGGCCGTATTCCAGGTTCTATCTCTTCGGCGCCAGGTTTTCCTGTTTCTGGCATTTGCACCACTGGTTTTGAGTTCCAATTCGCTCTGCAATACCCTTATGAAACTCTGTTCGTTTCTCGAGTGCGACATTCACTTCTGCAGCAGTTTTGTAACCGTCATCCTCTTATTTTCGTCACATTGATCAGTAACCGCCTATCACCATCACAACACTCTTTAGTCAGCGTTGTGACTTAGCAGATGATGCGCTGTACATCTTCGATAAGATGCCTCCTGAAACACCACTTGGTTAGGGAAGTAACCACCATACAGCACTTAGCTCCGAAATACATCTCTCGCAACTACACAGTATACTAAATGGCCAGGACTAACACTTTCAACGTACTGACGATATTGCACTCGTGCCGTCCCTGAACAAATACAACAACGTGACCTGCAAGTGTGGCTGGAATGTGCATTTATGTTCTGTCATGCATTTCTGCCGGTGCTTCCGTTTATTTGTCCGACCCCTGTATAACATGCGACGTATGTGATTCTCACACTTCAAATATACAAACACACACACTTACTCTCATACCCGTGCATAAGTACATTAAGCTATTTTTTGTCTAGGAAATGCTGAACCCTGTACTATAAATAAATGGTAATAGTTCGATTCCCCCAATACCAACCAGGGTTTTCGAGATATCTTCTTTAGTTACCAGGCAAATGTCCCGGCCCCTGCTGTGATATTTTCTTGAAAAGAACAAATTTCTAGGACCGGCCGTTGTGGCCGAGCATTTCTAGGCGCTTCAGTCTGGAACCACGGTGCTGCTACGGTCGCTGGTTCGAAATCTGCCTCGGGCATGGATGTGTGTTATGTCCTTAGGTTAGTTAGGTTTAAGTAGTTCTAAGTCTAGGGGACTGATGACCTCAGATGTTAAGACCCATAGTGCCCAGAGCCATTTGAACCATTTTTGAACAAATTTCTACAACAGGCCTCCCGGGTGTCGCGAGCTGGGAATGAAAGAGTTCAATACAGCAGCAGTTTTCGTTGTGTGGTTCTAAAAGAACGTATAACGTTAATTACGTATGTCACACATATTGGACACGATTAAAAGAGCTCCTGAACAAGAAACATTGCTTAAATTTTATTGTAATATGTGCCTTTACTGCTGTTTGGGTCCTATGTATGGGACCAAACAATTACAGAAAATTGAAGAGGCGGAAATGAGACTTCTAAGGCCTTTAACTGGATACGAATTCGATCGTAAGAGAGAGATAAGAGAGCAGTTCCATGATGTATGAATAATAGAAAATGCCCAACATTACAGAAAAGAGTAACATGAGCATTTACTACTGTGACGGGTTGCCTAGAACGACAGTCATTTCTTCACTTGATCCTGAAGTGTATCCTTCAGATAGAAGATTCTGTCAGTCATAGCCGCTGAGCGACCAGACGAGCTGCAAGTGAGTGGACAAGTCATGTCTGTGAAAAATGTTATCTATTGTAAAGAGCCAAATAGTGTCCTGTGGTGCCTTGGGAAAGACCCACCCGGCAAGTAGCTGTGTGAGCTACGACAACAGGACTATAACACCGACCTTCAAGCAACATCGGAGCGCCAAGATGGCTGAATGGAAAAACATTAATAAAACCTAATATCGTACATTCATTCGTTAATTATTTTGTGTTCCGTATAGACGTTTTATTATCTGATACATAAGATAAGTCTCTAGTATTTTGTTGAAATTGTTCCTTCCCGTTCCTTTCCTTTCCTTCCTCCATCCTCCACCGTGAGTTTACATAAAATTGGAGACTTAACGTTAGCTAGAGATCATAAGGTGGAAGAGTGCAATATATATTTGAAAGAATATATCGAAACTGCAGTACAGAAGATACCTTTTGACTTCTGATTTGTAGCTGGTGCTATGTTGAAGTGAAGGTCTTTCAGTATGATTGCTGAAGATAATCTACGGTAAAACATTTCAACTGAATCCAAAGTAATTTCGTTATTTAGGCGTCAACGTTCATTCCTTGGGAATACTCTGAGAGAACTGAATCGTTTTAAATCGTGCCATGTGAGCCACGTTAATCAATGATAAACACGTTTTGGTATTAATGAGCTTCAGAACGTAAACAGAACAGTCCACTTTTGCTGGGAATGTATTTTAGGCTCATTTTCCTGGTGATTGCAGCTGGATAGAACTAGATATTTCTTGAGTGTCCAGGATCGGGAAGGTGCGAAGTTGGGCAGTCAGTTTCAGAAAATTTTACCATTCACCTCGTCCAAGGTAGACCGCCAAACTGTGAGTCTACTGAAGTCGGATAGCAAGGAAAACTTATGACCACATATCCTAGGAGAAAAGAAGGATAGGACAATCAGGAAAAAGATGGTGCTATCAGCTTCAAATTGCTTGGTTTCGATCAGATGCAGATGTCTAACCTGAAAATGTAAATAATGATGAAATTTTTGTTGCGTTCCTCTGAAGCATTACAACAAAGCTGCTTGTGTGACAAAGATATCGATATGGAATGACCACTTCCACGAATTACTCCCTGCCTACTGTTGGCATATATTTCAGTAACCTCGCTGATGATTGTATCCCAGTAACTTGAAGCAAGGGCGGGATTTTGAGATATTGAGCTTATTCGTAAGGCTATGCTCGACAACCGCAAATTGTGCCTCTGGTGTTGCTTTCCTACAGAAGAAATTGGTGCTTATTGTCCCATGCGGGTATTTTTACAGAGGTAATTTCGAGAAGGGAAAAAAGGGCGACGCACGACGAAGGAATTATCCAAAAAGGACGATGATCGGTAGATGTGATGTACAAAAAATCGCCGGCCCGTGTGGCTGACCGGTTCTAGGCGCTACATACTGGAACCGCGCGACCGCTACGATCGCAGGTTCGAATCCTGCCTCGGCCATGGATGTGTGTGACGTCCTTAGGTTAGTTAGCTTCAAGTAGTTCTAAGTTCTAGAGGACTGATGACCGCAGAAGTTAAGTCCCATTGTGCTCAGAGCCATTTGAACCATTTACAAAAAATCAAATGAGTACAATTTCAGATTAACTGGATGATTTATTCAAGAGAGAGGACAGCAGACACTGGGCAAGTCAACAACGCGTTAGTCGACCTCTGGTCCTTATTATTCGCCTTTACGTTCTTTGACAGAGATGTTGGGTGATCTCCTAAGCATTATCGTGCCAAATTGTGTCTTATTACTAAACCTGGTGCTGGTTGAGGGCCTTGCCTCTAATGCTCGAAACGTTCCCAATTGTTAAGAGATACGGCGATCTTGCTGGCAAAGTAAGTGTTTAGAAAACACGAAGACAAGAAACACTCGGCGTTTGCGAGCGTGTATTATCTTGCTGAAATGGAAGCTCAGGGAGAAAAAACAGGACGTAGAATACTGTTGACGTACCACTGTGCCATGGATGATACCCAAAATAGTCCTGGGATAAAAAAGGAGTGATACCCCAGACCATCACTCCCGGTTGTAAGGCCGTATGGCGGGTAACAGTCAGGTTGGTACCGCAATACTGACGAGGGCGTGCCCAGATTTGTCTTCGGCCTGGAATCTCATTGACTAGAACGTCTTCAGTGATGATTTTCACTTCGAACTGAGTCCCGATGACCAGCGCAGCTAAGACGTGTCAGGAGAACCCCTCCCCCGGACAGCCAGCAGCAGGATACCAACCTGACTGTCACCCGCCAAACGCCGCCGACAATTAGGAGTCACTGCCTTACGGCCCCGACAATTAGGAGTGATTGTCTTCTGAAGTGCCATTTCTTTTCCTAGAAGGAACCCTCCGGTTGTCAGCCCTACAGCACAGCGGTACGTCCGAGGGCTTTGTTGTCCATGTTATGAATCCTGGGCTTAAATTTTAACAATAATAATGCCTGCCAGCACACCACGGGAACTTCTGTTGCTTGTCTTCGTTCTTCCGAAAACATGATTTTGCCAGGAAGGTCGCCGAATATCCCCCGAGTTGAGAACGTTTAGAACATTATGGCCAGGTCCATCCAACCAGCTCGGGATTTCGACGATCTAAAACGCCAAGTGGACATAACATGTCACGATGTCCCTTAAGAAGACATCCAACATCAATCAGTGCCAAGCCGTGTAACTGCTTGCATATGGGCCAGAGGTAAATCAGCGCATTATTGACTTGCTCAGTTTGTGAGGCTTTTTCTCTTAAATAAACCGTCCAATTTTTATAAAATTGTAATCATTTGTTTGTATATGTACACTAGATCTACCTATTCGGATAATTCCTTATCGTAGAGTGTATGCCTTGATAGTATCCCTATCAGTGCTATAAGGATAAATGTATAAAACTACGTATATTAGTGTCCGGTTGTCTTGGTTGAAGGAATGAAACTTATTGGTTGGGGCTGTGGCATTGCGACACTTATAACTAAGCAATGCAACAACCGCAGTAAGTATAGAATTCGAATGTTACAATACATGCTGAACGACATTTCTTCCTGTGATGGTCCGCATTCAGTCTACAACTAACACATTAAGCGTGCATGTACGTAAAATGATTATAGCTCGAGAAAAGGAGAGAGAGAGAGACAGAGAGAGAGAGAGAGAATGCCAGTATCGACGACCGAAGATATTAAATCTGTTTGGAGTGCGGTAATGGGCTTGTAGTGGTTGACTGTCCGGCTGATGCTGGCTGCGTGGGGGAAATTGGATGGCCGACCTGCAAAACGAAAGGCAGATCCTCGACGAGGAGGGCAGGCGGAGCTCAGGTGTCGCAGGATTCCGGCGCGGACACCCGATATTACTCCCCGCTGTGTCGGCTGGCCTGATTGGGTTTGTTCGCCTAGCACAGTGTGCTCACTCGCGTACACCGGAGAACCGGAGGCGTCCTACGCACGCGGATGAAAACCTGACTCCGGATTATTTGTTGCAGAAATGGACAACTTACTACGCAGTTGTTTCATTTACCCGCATTGTTCAGCTGTCATCACACTGTGTAGAGACAATGGATTGTTCTACGACATTCATTGGATGCCTTTACAGCTTATGAAGTTATCTCTGTGGCCATTCGTGCGAGCTACAGTATATTCACCGCACACTAAAGTTCATGGTGGGCGAATCGGCAGCATATGTGTGTGAGATCACCACAGCGTGAGGTGCAACAATGGCAACTTGACCCTTAGCCTTCAGTAAGCATTCAGCTTCCATCATGTCACTTGATCTACGAAGATAGGGCTTATGGCAGTTGCTATTCTTCGAAGCAAAACAAAAAATAATATTGCGGTAAACTGATAATTTTTACTTTGGGATCGTCTAAACACAACAGAATGAAGCCAATTTTTGTGCCATATGCATTTCGCTTTTATTGTTTGCAAAGCATCTTCATTTGCCTGAAATACGCACATATTTTTGTTTATGCTACTTAGTTTACGTTTAGGATGGTGTATATAAACGCTATTAACAGTTCCAACACGTCTTGCTTTTCTGTGATGTATAATAATATAAAGTTGTACTTACTGATTTCATAGATGTTGATCTACATGTTGTGGTTTTCTTCCTGTGTTTCCGCTGTTCCTCTTCTTCTTTATCGAGTCATCAGTTTTCGACATGTTTGATGCGGCCCATAGTGAATTCCTCTCCTGTGCCTAAATTTTCATCTCAGAGTAGTACTTGCAGCCTGCATCCTCAATTATTTGCTGGATGTATCACATTATCCTTGTCTCTCTACATATCTTGCCCTCTCCAGCTCCATGTAATACTACGTAAGTTATTCCCTGATGTTTTGTCACGTCTCCTTGTCAGTGATTTCCATATATTCGTTTCTTCCCCGATCCTCAACAGAACCTCCTCATTCTACACCTTATCAGTCCACATAATATTCAACAATCTTATGTAGCACCACATTTCAAATGTCCGACAAAATGAAACACCTGCAGCCGCCCTTCTGATGCTGTTTTATTATATTGCAATCAGATTGGTGAAGCAATACGCCATCTTCATCCCTTAACGACGTTGAGGGGCTGAACTCCAATCGCATACACGATCTCCTCAGTGGCCTACATCTGTGGATGGGCTTCGGTAGAATACTGTAAAAGCGGTGTTGTGTCCGATGGTTGTACACACAACATCGCTTTTACAGCATTCCACGGAAGCCACTTCATGTATGTAATGTATGTAGGCTACTCGGAGGGTCGTGTATACGACTGGAGTTCGCACTCACGGCGTCAATTAAGATCTGAAGCTAGTAGGAAATGAACACTCGTTTCATGTTCTTCTATTGCTACTGTTTTCAACTGTCATCATTGAATGTGTTTTCGTTTTTGTGATATCTACGGTCTATTTTTGTGTATCATACACAAAAACAGATCATAGATAACACAAGAAATAAGCACACACACACACACAATTATATATATATATATATATATATATATATATATATATATATATATATATATATATTCAGCGAAGGTCAAAAAGGTGGCATGAACGTCCATTTACAGAAGGTGTTCGAAGTTATGACAATTGGTATCAATTCAGCGCTACAATCTTCCTATCGTGGATTGAGTGGTATTCCTTATCACTTCGGCACTTATCGAAGCACATGCTCTGATAATTCTGTCTCGCATATCGTGCAAATAGTAAATATTCGTCGAATACGGCGTATTAATCTAAGGTGCTATTGACATGTAAACACCATTCGACGCTTTCGCATTACAACAGTAACAAGAACAGTAAGACTAGTATCAAATCAGGCGAATATGAATGACGTATTACTTCGAAGAACAAGTCGATATGCTTCTCATTTACGGAGAATGCGAGCGAAATTTAATGAGAGCGAGAGACTTATACGCTGAAAGATATCCTCAACGTACTCACCCTACACGTCGTACATTTAAATATATGTATGATAAACTGAGAACAACTGTATCTTCAACGCATCGGAAACATATGCGGCAAAGGAAAGTTACTAACGAGGAAATGGAAATTGGTACGCTTGGCATTGTGGTTCGAGACCCTCGTGTTAGTTCGCGTCAAATCCAAAGGGAATCTGGCACGAGCCAGAGTAGTGTAGTTCGTGTTCTGCATCGCCATAAATATCATCCTTACCATATCAGTCGCCACCAAGAATTAACTGGTACGGATCATATGCGTCGCACTGAATTCTGCCGATGGACTCAACTTCAGATTCAGAGGGATGACACATTTATTAACCTGATTTTTATTTACTGACGATGCTACATTCACGAACCATGGTAATGTTAATTTGCATAACATGCATTATTGGGCAACTCAGAATCCATGTTGGCTGCGGCAAGTAGCACACCAAAAACCGTTTTCGGTGAATGTATTATGTGGGATTCTGGAGGACAGAATTATAGGCCCCTATTTCATCGAAGGAAATCTTAATGGTAGGAAGTACACCACAATGCTGCAAGAAACATTAGGTCTCTTATTGGAAAAAAAAACTTTTACGAAGAAAGAATAGACTGTGGTATCAACACGATGGGTGTCCGGCACATTTTTCGTCAATGGGTATAAATGAGTTGCACAGACAATTCCCCAATCGTTGGACTGGAGACTTAGGAGATGTATCGCGGCCGGCTCGTTCACCATTGTTGCCACTGGATTTTTTCTAGTGGGGATTAGTGAAAGACTTTGTTTATAAATACGTTCCAAATACACGTGAAGATATGCGAGAGAGAATTGTCGGAGCACGTGCATCGATAAATACCGATGTGATGAGGAATAGCCGGCCGGAGTGGCCGAGCTATTCTAGGCGCTACAGTCTGGAACCGCGCGACCGCTACGGTCGCTGGTTCGAATCCTGCCTCGGGCCTGGATGTGTGTGCTGTCCTTAGGTTAGTTAGGTTTAAGCAGTTCTAAGTTCTACGGGACTGATGACCTCAAAAGTTAAGTCTCATAGTGCTCAGAGCCATTTGAACCATTTTTTATAAGGAATACCACTCATTCCACGATAAGAAGACTGCAGCACTGCATTGATACCAATGGTCATCACTTCGAACACCTTATGTAAATGGACGTTCATGCCACCTGTGTGACCTTCGTTGACCTTCAAAGACCTTACTGTTGGATATCATTCGATTCGTCTCGGTAATCGCTATCAGAAAATAAGTACCAAACTATAGCACCATATTTAAGAAAACAAAGTTGATCTTAATATCTCTGGCGCGACCCCACCTAGCAAAAAAAAAAAAAAAAAACCAACGTCATATTATGATCCCCGTTGTCCCATGAAACTTTTGTTCCACAAACTTTTCAGCTCGTATCGTACTTGCGTAGTTATTCTTGGTGGAAATACTCACCCTGTTCGTACTTCATTGCAATTTTGACGTTCAAGTTGGTATATTTCTGATTTTCACCGGTGATATACATAGTCTTCAAAATCGCATCTGTAACGAAGATGTGTTCCAAGCAGAGAGCTGTCATTCAGTTTCCTTTGGCGGAAAAGGAGAGCAGCACAGAATTTCGTAGGATCATGCAGAAAGTGAAACAAAGCACGGTTAGGTGTTGGACGAGGCGTCCGCCACCATCGCATCAAGGTCGCGTAAACCTGTCAGATCTCCTGCAAGCCGGGCAGCCGCACGCTGCTGTGACTCAATGTAATGATGGAACGTGAGGGCACCTTCATTCGCGGTGATTGATCACAATCAAACGCCCAGAGCTGCAGAACTGGACGTATCTGTTGGTAGTACTGACACAGTGGTAAACCAGCTAGAGTAGTCAAAGGTGTGTGCCCACTGGTTTGCTTGCCGCCTGATACAAGGCCAAAAACAGCAACAAAGGACCATCTGTGCGGAAATGTTTGCGCGTTACGAGGTTTATCGTGACAATTTCTTGTCGAACGTCGTGACAGGCGATGAAAATGAGTTCATCAATTCGAAGCAGATCTATGGAGCGACGCCACACCACCCCTCCTTCGAATAAAAACTAAAGCCCCATCGTCAGTCGGTGAAGCCATGGTGCAGTGTTCTGGGACTCTGAAGGGGCTGTTCTATTTGATTTATTCCCTCATGGTACATCCTCTCCCGCCCCCCCCCTCCCCCCCCAAATCCTGAAGTGTATTGTGCTACCCCGAGGGACTTGAAGAAACGTCTTCAGCGTGTTCACTGCCGCAAAAATGCACTAATTCAACATGACAATGCAAGGTCTCTCACAAGTCTTCGCACACGAGAGCCTCGCACTTCCCAACTTTCATCTGTTTCGCCCAATGAAGAATGCACTCAGCGGGAGGCAGTAAGTGGTGGTGAGGATTTTACTGATGCAGCATTTGGTTGACTCCAACGTCGACCAGTAGAGCTTTTATACAGGTGCCCCCAGCAAGGTGGCGGCGTAAGGCCGTCACATTGAACGGAGATAATGTTGAGAAATAAGGTTTTGTAACCATAAGAGTGCGGAATAGTATTGGGTATTGAAATCATGAATAAAACCAACCTGTGATTCTTGAAGTCTTCCGGGAGCAGAGAATATTATGAGAGGTTTCGGAATTGCACCCGGATCATGTTGAACTCTTGAATATTTCGGCTGGCAACTAAATGCGTTTCAGCGCCAATTTTTGCTACAAAGCCGACTTTCAGTCTCCAGTGGCGGACACTCACCTGAAAATGGCTGGACAGTTGCCAGCCGAGACATTGGCAGCAGTTCGAAACCTCATAGAATAAAACCAACCTGCTTTTAGGAAGGAAAGGTGTTGCATTACTTATTGAACACCCCTTGTATTTTCCGCGACGGTGGTGGTATTACGAAACAGTGTCACTGTAGGTAACACAAGGCCACGCTTTTCCTACAGTGGTTTGAGGAGCATGGCGTTGCACTTTTACGATGTCTTGGCTGCCAAATTCACGTGAACTTGACGAAGGACACAATCGGAAGATGACTCCACGCTCACAAACAAACGGATAATGATTTTTGGGAATTTCGTGACCCGTGCGTAGACACATAGTGCCACATGCCTGCAGAAACATACCAAACATCGGTCGATTCTATGCTACGCAGAATCGCTGCTCTAGTGCGTTCCGAAGGTGGACCGTCAACTCGTTAAGAAAGTGTTCGTTATGTTTTGTATCTAAATTGTTGTCACCACAAGGGTGTTGTCTAACAGCTCAAAAAGTTCCAGATTAGAAAAATATTTGTTAAAAAATTTACTTAAACTGGAAACTGGAGGTAAAACTTAAAAAAAAAAAAAAGAGAGGGAGAGAGAGAGACAGAAACCTAGGGAGAGTTTACAGGTTGATGCGAGGCTCTCAATTCATTTAGGTAAGGGAACTATAAATCTACATAGGAAATTTTTATAACAGAAAACCCAGCACTGGGGGTGCCAGTCGGAAGCCTGTAAGGAGCTCACGGTTATTCAGTGTGGTAGGGAGCAGACGCTGCTACGGCTGCCCGTGAAACAAACACCGCCGACTGCAGCAAGTGCAGACTCGTCGCACTGAGTGCCGGCGCTGCGCTCGCTATACGATAGCCGCCCGGAAGCAAGAGGCAGTTCGCAGCCCTCTGCTATTGCTATTGCGGCTCCTGCTACTCTTTACCCCTCATCTGGTGTGCATACACGAGTACCATCCAGGTAGCAGGCACTATGGACGGTTTGCGTGTACTATTGTCTAATACAGTACCAAAGCAATAGCAGGCACGTTTCGCGGTAATGCACCACTTATTTCGTGCCGTGCGGAGATCGCCTGGGAATCACCAGCTGTAATACTGCACTCCTTGCTGTAGTGAGACGTAATTTCGTCAGGAGAAGTACGAATCCACAACAGCTGTTTTACACCGAGAGAGAAAAAAAAAGGTCATTGCAGCGGAACGAGATGAATTCTGAAACAACTCCATTTTTAACTGTGGCATACCTCTATATTTTTGGGAAAAAACAAATGTCGAGCGCTACACAGTGTACTGATGGAAATGATATTTTGTACAGGAAATAATGTCTCTGTCGAGAATGATTTTCAAAGCAATCTGTTGATAAAGATTGTAGCTACGTTGTGTTATCTACTATTGGTACTGTGACTGTGTAAAAACCCGTTCTTTTCGTTGCCGTAACATTATAATTAAATTATAGGGTAAAATTTGCTTTCATTCAATTTCCTGCATATACTGCCGGCCAAAAGTGCAACACCCACAAGGACAAAGTCATTTTATTAACGAGTTATGGTAAAGGTAGTTCATCATTGTAGGAGTGTGTGACAACAAATTCCGACCAAATGAAACACAAATCCCAGTAAAGGGTGTCCAAACGGTAGCATCACTGTAGTGTGTACCCCTATATGGCGGGAACGAAGGCGTGTATTGTCGCTTGCAAACGATCGTAATGTTACCGAATGGCATCCTGTTATGGATTTTACCAAGCATCTTCCGTCTTTGGTTGCAGTTTGGTAGTGGTTCATGCAAGCTCTGGAGGACGAGTACGTTCCCACTTCACCATATCCCGTCCGTGTTCATGAAGTGATTTTACATAACAGCAGACGTATACGGACGAGCATTTTCCTGATTAAAAAGCACATCGCCTTCCTGCCAAAGAAACGGCAATAGTACAGAAACACCAGTTGTGGCGCAAGTTGTACTGATGGTTCCACACACCATGAAGCCGGGGGTGGCACTTGTGTGTCGTAGGCGAACGCACTCTGGAATAGGCCGCACACCAGCTCTACGCGTTACCCGTGTACGTCCATCACTCGCGTACAGATAGAGGCTACATTTTCACTGACAACGACAGAGCGCCATTCTAAACTCCAGTCGACCCTTTCACGACACCAGAGTAACCATGGTTACCGGCGTCGATGTATCAATGATAGCCTACCCAGTTGCACACATCATCTTCTTCTTCTTGTTGCAGCGGATGGTTCGGAATGTTCCTCGGTGACATAACAGGCGCAAATGTGTCCGAGTTTCTTCCCTGGGTGATGCTCGATCCGCCACCACCGCTCGAACAAATCTTCGAACTTGACGTTCGTCTGTACTACGCAGGCGTCCAGAATGTGGGCTATCAGGTGTGCGAATTTTCCACAGACCACTGCTGGAAGCAGCCACAACACCATCGATACATTGTGCCCAACATGTGCATCAGTCCATCGATGCGTCTATCCAGCCTCCAACAGGTCTACGATGAGACCCGGTCAAATGGCTGCAGTTGTTGAAAATTAGCATGTACTTTTCGTTGGGGATTTGCTGTATCGAAGATGAATATTTTAATCACAGTTTACCCATAAATTGAGCACAGTTAGTATCTGCAGAGAAAAACTGCGGGCGCACAGACCAGTCTTATGAGCGGCATGTGATCGCCGACGACAAATGTGTCACCAGCAGGAGAACCTCTCAGTTTCCAAACATTACACCCTGGTGCCACTGAACACAGTCCTTGAAGATGCTACATCTTTCTTCGAGGACTATGGAACAGTGTGTCTCTTACGGTTCATCCGAACTTATCTTTAAGAATGAAGTAAAAAAAATAGTGGTACATTTTTGCTTACACATGAACACGTACTATTTGTTTTTTATATAGTTCTCGGAATTCAGAAAGCATTATCTTTCACAGGCATGATTATGGATCCTAAGGATTCTCTTTACAATTACTTCTAGGATCAACAAATGGTTCAAATGGCTCTAAACACTATGGGACTTAACATCTGAGGTCATCAGTCCCTACACTTAGAACTACTTAAACCTAACTATCACACAAATCCGTGCCCGAGTCGGGATTCGAACCTGCGACCATAGCAGCAGCGTGATTCCGGACTGAAGCGCCTAGAACCGCTCGGCCACAGAGGCCGGCTAGGATCAACATTTCAGTTTATCTTTCACCAATGTTCATTATGTCCTTCATCGAACTTCCAGTCAAGGTCGTTCGATAACTTCAAGATCATGACTAAAGACACCGAATTCAGTGCTGCTGCTATGCGGTTTCGCATTTTAGCCACAGTGTTGGATGGGGAAGCACATACAAGGAAACTTTCATAAAGCTTCACATCAGATGCCGTGAGATGAGGCGATACAGAAGTCTAAAAAGCAGTAAAAGATTGGTACACCCTTACCACTGATCGTTGGTTGAAGCTCACATTGTAGCCGCGTTACTGAGCACTGAACGTGGTAGAAAATTGTTAAAGTCATCTCAACACCAGGAATGAATCCACAAACGCAACTTTTTGTTGCTTATCACTACCATGAAAGGCTTGTACCTTTGTCCCGTATGAGGTGCTCTGCCGTATAGTTAAGACTGAGCTTGAATTGTTGACACAGGTAACACGAATCTTCTTTTCTTTCTGTGATAAGACAACCTCTATTCCGTGTAGATTGGTTAATAACGAGTGAGCGAGCGAATGTTTGGTTCACCAGGGAAGTACAAATGACAAGTACATGAATTAGATTCTATTTGTAACTTAAAATTTTCGCCAGTTTTCTCCTACATGCCCCGTAGTTAAACGTACTCGTGTCAGATGTTACAACTTATAATAATTGTATGCTTGAATCCAATAAATTTTCCTTTAACCTATGTAATGGTATTCATGATCGAAACTCTTTGATGATAAATAAACACACACTACAAGAGCTTCTGGTGGTTTCATGAAGCCGCTCTTTAATCCTCTGAAATTGCGCAGCAGCAAAAGCTTTTCCATTCCATGCGTTGGTGATACAACATCCGGTATGTAGCTTGAGGAGAAGAAGTCTCGGTTGCGATATTGAGATTTCTGTTTATTTATTCATCTTTGACGATTGTTTCGTCTAGTTCAAGGCATCTTCAAATTGTCGGACAAATATTGGTGAGAAAGTTATGGATATAAGTGATAAAAAAATCCACAAACATAAGTTGCTCTCGTCATTTGCATTTGCCTTGTTTACTCATATTGTACATGAAGAGGGAAGATTATTTTAGAGGATGTTTTATCATCGATATCCATAGCTTGCTTATCAACATTTACCGCCCAATCTGTAGGAT
The DNA here is from genome assembly GCF_023898315.1 of Schistocerca nitens. Taxonomy (NCBI): domain Eukaryota; kingdom Metazoa; phylum Arthropoda; class Insecta; order Orthoptera; family Acrididae; genus Schistocerca; species Schistocerca nitens. The sequence goes on along the minus strand of NC_064615.1, from coordinate 788,611,551 downwards.
TGAATCAGGCGAAACGCGCGTCATTGGTGATTAAATAAACAGTAATTTCAACCTCGCAATCAAGACCGTGTTCTTCTTCTCAATTATGAAACAGTTTTTACTGAAAATGTTAGAGAACTAATACGCAAACACAGGTTCACTTACGGCTCAGAGACAGTATCCGAGTTTTACTTCTAAAGCCTCTCAGTGGAAGAAAACAGTAGCAGTATTTACACTTTCCAGAAATGTGTTTAAATTCATTGTTTGACTAATTGAGATCAGAATGTTTCATTTTTGAAAATCACCATCGAAGCCGTAGAAAACAAATATCATCCACTGGCGTTCGTGAAAATAGCACACCAAGACGGACGCATCTGACTGAAATGATAGAACTTTAAGTTTCGTTATTACGGGATGATTCACATATTGTATCAACATTCTCTAAACGTACTGATAATGAACCAAAGAAGATCCAGATATGTTCCTAAGGTATCTCCATTCACTTGCCTGCTGTTGCTCGATGACCGATCTCCCTCGCGTGCTGTGTTCGGTCCTGTATAGCCAGTTACGGTCACTGTCTTTTCCTTGGTGCGTCAAAATATATTTTTCCCTTTCTCTCGGAATTGTATTTGTACACTGTAGGACTCTTCCTTTCTTTACGCTACATTTCTGAACATCCTCCCTTTGATACCTCTTAAAACTTTCATTTCTGCTCTCTGAGTTGCCTTTGTTTTTATTCAAACCCGTCACTCGCGTCTACAAAAGAATGTAGACACAGTAACCATCTTATAAAGTTTGGTGTGGTGTTCAGTTTTCGTGGTAACTTCTTTTATTTCAATTTGTTTATCGTATCATACTCACAAGATAAGCCGTAATAAAGTTATGTGAAGCAGTGGAACTGATCTTATATACTATTATAAATAACAGTTTTAGGTTTGGTAGTATACTTGTGTAGGAATTTAATGTCCAGATCTATGTTATTAATTTTATGTTGTATTCAGTTGAAGTGATGCTTGTTGTAGTGCCATCAGCATAAAAAGTGCATGGACCAGTGACACCATATTCAGTTGATCCTCTTTATTAATTCTAATATATGACCTGCTTGTAAAATAAAAAAGTAAAAGCATTGTATAATCCAGGGGAAAACTGTTTTCTGGACTCACATCTACACTCACTTTTACCATATCTGAAATAGTTTGTGTTTTAAGAAATATTTTTAAACACTAAAGTAATTCATAATAGGTTTCTACGTCCGATTTGGTTTCAGATTTTTCAGTAATACCGTGAAACGCTTTCTCAAGGTCAGCCAAAACAAATTAGTTTCTTGGTTATTAAGTGCTCTGGTGTTGTACTTACTCTGCTATTAAGACTTCTAGCATGTAACTTGTATTTAGAGTCTTATACCTCTACTGACCTACGGAATTGGTTTTATCACCTGTATCTCATTATATTATTACATTGGCCTATTTACCGATTAACATCAATTCGATGGGCAACACGTTACGTAAATGGACAGAAAAGGAAGTATGATATTCCTACTTAAATATGCTGTGTAATTCACTGAGGGAATTGCAGTCCTTGATCTAGGGTTGCTGCTTTGATTATCGTCTGTACGTAAGAGTCGAAATGGCAGTGATATCCCTAATCGTTGTAAATGTTTTTAATACAAGCTGCCAGACTGCGTTCAGCTCGCTATCTCTCGAAGAAAGGATGATGAAGGGTTCGCATGAAAGCCGTACATAGTTAACCATACAATTTGTTATTTCTGATAACGGCTTAATGACATGTTTTCTACTCTAACCCTCAAAAGGCGCGGTCAGACTCTTTATTAAGATTACCCAGACTATGCACATTGCTCCATAATCGAGTCAGTACTGAAAATGAATCTTTACGCTATGTTACAACTAGTCGAATAAGATGGCACTTATTCAGTAGAACGCTTTGAATGCGTGGTCACGAATGACTAGTGATAAGTACAGTCAAACTTTATCATCAGAACCGAGACATATTTACGTCTCAGCTGCATATACTTCATCAAACTACTGTCATCACAATATGCAGGGTGTTACAAAAAGGTACGGCCAAACTTTCAGGAAACATTCCTCACACACAAATAAAGAAAAGATGTTATGTGGAAATGTGTCCGGAAACGCTTAATTTCCATGTTAGAGCTCATTTTAGTTTCGTCAGTATGTACTGTACTTCCTCGATTCACCGCCAGTTGGCCCAATTGAAGGAAGGTAGTGTTGACTTCGGTACTTGTGTTGACATGCGACTCATTGCTCTACAGCACTAGCATCCAGCACATCAGTACGTAGCATCAGTGCATCAGTGCAGTCAGTGCAATGTTTACAAATGAGGAGTTGGCAGATGCCCATTTGATGTATGGATTAGCAAGGGGCAATAGCCGTGGTGCGGTACGTTTGTATCGAGACAGATTTTCAGAACGAAGGTGTCCCGAGAGGAAGACATTCGAAGCAATTGATTGGCGTCTTAGGGAGCACGGAACATTCCAGCCTATGACTCGCCACTGGGGAATACCTAGAACGACGAGGACACCTGCAATGGACGAGGCAATTCTTCGTGCAGTTGACGATAACCCTAATGTCAGCGTCAGAGAAGTTGCTGCTGTACAAGGTAACGTTGACCACGTCACTCTATGGAGAGTGCTACGGGAGAACCAGTTGTTTCCGTACCATGTACAGCGTGTGCAGGCACTATCAGCAGCTGATTCGCCTCCACGGGTACACTTCTGCGAATGGTTCATCCAACAATAAGTCAATCCTCATTTCAGTGCAAATCTTCTCTTTACGGATGAGGCTTCATTCCAACGTGATCAAATTGTAAATTTTCACAATCAACATGTGTGCGCTGACGAGAATCCGCACGCAGTTGTGCAATCACGTCATCAACACAGATTTTCTGTGAAAGTTTGGTCAGGCATTGTTGATGATGTCTTGATTGGGCCCCATGTTCTTCCACCTACGCTCAATGGAGCACGTTATCATGATTTCATATGGGATACTCTACCTGTGCTGCTAGAACATGTGCCTTTACGACACAACATGTGGTTCATGCACGACGGAGCTCCTGCACATTTCAGTCGAAGTGTTCGTACGCTTCTCAACAACAGATTCGGTGATCCATGAATTGGTAGAGGCGGACCAAGTCCATGGCCTCCACGCTCTCCTGACCTCAACCCTCTTGACTTCCATTTATGGGGGCATTTGAAAGCTCTTGTCTACGCAACCCCGGTACCAAATGTAGAGATTCTTCATGCTCGTATTGTGGACGGCTGTGATACAATACAGCATTATCCAGGGCTGCATCAGCGCATCAGGGATTCCATGCGACGGAGGGTGGATGCATGTATCCTCCCTAACGGAGGACATTTTGAACATTTCCTGTAACAAAGTGTTTGAAGTCACGCTGGTACATTCTGTTGCTGTGTGTTTCCATTCCAGGATTTGAAGAGAAGTAATAAAATGAGCTCTAACGTGGAAAGTAAGCGTTTCCGCGTTTCCAGTCACATGTCCACATAACATATTTTCTTTCTTTGTGTGTGAGGAATGTGCTGTGTTGGCAGAAGAGCCAACACCGCATTGCTAGAGAAGGCCTAAATGCACGCGTTTAATTACACGCAGACTGGCGTGAGGTCTGGAACAGTTAAGGGAATTTTTAGTAGCAAATAAAGTACGTAGTTGATGTAATACTTAACTTTAATCCATAACTCTAGAACATCGGTCTGACGGTACAGTAATAAGAAGCTCAATATAAATTGGTAATGGCGCCTTGCTAGGTCGTAGCAAATGACGTAGCTGAAGGCTATGCTAACTATCGTCTCGGCAAATGAGAGCGTATTTGTCAGTGTAGCATCGCTAGCAAAGTCGGCTGTACAACTGGGGCGAGTGCTAGGAAGTCTCTCTAGACCTGCCATGTGGTGGCGCTCGGTCTGCAATCACTGACAGTGGCGACACGCCGGTCCGACCTATACTAGCGGACCGCGGCCGATTTAAAGGCTACCACCTAGCAAGTGTGGTGTCTGGCGGTGACACCACAGAATGTTTCCTGAAACTTTGGCCGTACCTTTTTGTAACACCCTGTATGGCATTACATGGCATTACCAATCCTTTGCTGAAGCTCGATCGTTCATGACAAACAAGGCCTGTTTTTCGGCTGTAGAAGGTACTCCTTAGAATAAATATATGCCACATGTGTGCAATATTGTTTGTTGTTGGCACATTGTAACAGACTTCCTAAAATATTCAGTTCGACCTTGTTAGGCATGTTCCATAACTACTCTATCAGTGATTCATGATTTGGATTAGTCAACTCATACAAATACCAGGGCGTGGCAGTTTGAAGCACAATATTCTATGTTGATGTGAAAAGCAGGTGGACTGAAAAGATAGGGAAGGAAAGGGTTCTCCGCAGAATCGACTAAGCAAGGAACACATGGAAAACACTGACAAGAAGAGCGGTCTGGGTGATAGGATATGTGTTAAGACATCAGGGAATAGGGTGTTAGCGGGTAAAAACTGTAGGTTGAGACAGAGTTTTAAATACATCTAATAAGTAAGTAGCAAAGGGTACAGCAATAAGCCGCAAATGACGTTTGTTGGCTATCTAGATTTCCGTCACTGCGTGGCCATCTTCAGTGCTAAAAAACATACGAAGAATCAGTTACAGTGGGGTAATACGCTTTCCTTATTAAGTGTAAAATTCCATAGGCTTTAAGTGAAAGTCATTCATAAAATACGTATCAGCAAACGTAAGTTAAAATATTAAAAGCACTTGTATATATAGGCAGTTCCGACTGATTTATTCACGTCAAAGGTTGAGTTCATAATGAGGCCGCCGTTGATGTACTGCATACCAATCTATAGCGTCGTCGATACATGTATGATGCGTTGACAACATTAATTCATTTTATAGTACAGTTCGTATGTTTTGTCATTGTATTTATTTCATACTTTTAAATGTGTAGAAAGTTTTATTCTATTAAAAGTTTAGTAAATGTAAAATAATAAATAGAATGATAAATCTTTCGAAATGTACATTAAAGTTAATACATGTTATCAATGCATCATATATCTAAGGATGGCGCTGTGGATTCGTATGACGTACACTAAAACCAGCTGCGTTCTTATGGTGTCAGCAGCGTTTTTGTGGACTCAGCCTCTGAGATGAATAGTCTAGTTCGTAGGTGCACATACAAGACATTAAAATGTTTTAACTTACATTTACTGGTATGTCTTTTCTACCTGACTTATACTGAAACTCTACAGTTACTAAGGCATGCATGTTACCTTATTGTAACTGGCTCTGTACATGATTTTTAGCTCTGAAGCTGGCCACAGATTGACCGAAATGTTGTGCGAGGAACATCATTTGCGATTGATTTCTGTACCGTTTACTACTTGAAATGAATACAGATTCTGGGCACAAATGTTACCCTATGGCATCAAACCTGACATCCAACAAGTATTTGAGAACACAATAGCAAGTGCTACCCTTGGAAGAAAAGATTGGCGCAATATCGGAGTTCATGCCGGAGCCGCATGAAACCAGTCGGAAAAGTGATGATCCAATTACAGAAAAAAATCTGTTTTTCGGAGTATGAAATTGATTGATCACATTGGCTCAGTCGGAGATAAACTATGCGGCAGACTTCGGTTTATAACTGGGATCCTGGGAAAATGCAGTAGGTCTCCGAATAAGGTTGCTTACCTAACACAATATTGCCCGAGTGTGTGGGGCAAATATGAAATAGGCCTAAGAGTTAGTAGTAATACACAAAGAAGAGCATCTGAGGTGATTACAGGTTTATGTGGTGAATGGGGGAGTGTCATGTTTATGGTAAAAGATCTGAAGATAAAACACAAACTATTCCACAAGACATTATTTCCAAAGATTCGTGAATCAGTATCAGGTGAGGAATACAGGAATACACGAGAACACCGTACGTATTATTCCTATCATGATTATTAGGAGAAGAGTACGTTAATTACAGGGTGCACAAAGTAGTTTAAGCAATCATTCCTCCCACGGGGCCCGCAGCTCGTGGTAGTGCGGTAGCGTTCTCGCTTCCCGCGCCCGGGTTCGATTCCCTGCGGGGTCAGGGATTTTCTCTGCCTCGTGATGACTGGGTGTTGTGTGATGTCCTTAGGTTAGTTAGGTTTAAGTAGTTCTAAGTTCTAGGGGACTGATGACCATAGATGTTAAGTCCCATAGTGCTCAGAGCCATTTGAACCATTTGAACCTCCCACGGGCGATACGCGAATGGAACGTGAAGTAGCACTACTGAATGACAGATGTGGAAGTAGCCTCAGCCATGGTTTCCAGTGTATGGATTTATATGTTTTGAGTTTTTCAGTGTACTCTCAGTGACCTTAGCAATCGTACCATTACTTGATGGAGAAATACATTCATGGAAAATGGAGGCGACCATTCAGATTCGGCACAACTTTGATATAAGGGTAACCCGTTTCAGAATTTCATCATCAGACGGTCTCGGATTAACTACCATTACCAACAAATTATTTTAGTTACATATAATTCTGCATTTCCGTACTGTTATATCTGTTCGCATTATATAACGTATAACAACTTGTAAGAATCGAGTCCGTTGTTTCCGAAATAGTTTGACCATTATTTAAGTTCTGCACATGCCAAGGCATCAAATTTTGACAAGTAATGATCCTGATACTACATCGTCAACTATGATATTCGTGGATGTTTTTGATGTCCTTACGCGTCTATTTCAAGTTAGACTGTAATACAGTCTAATAATATACCATTACACTTTTTAATAAAATGATTTAAAATATTTTTAATTGTAATATTAGCATCTATTTTAATTCAAATTGTTGCCACTCATCTAAGCTTACCTAAATGGTTCTATTTTATATCGGCTGTTATATGTTCGATTATTTTAATACGACTACAGTTAGTTATACTCATGTAACATTTTAGCTTTTGATGGCTATACATTTATACCAACTTGACTGTTGTTACGATCCAATATTATACCAATTTTTAGAATTTAAAAGTGAAATACTTTTAACTGCAATACTAGCTTCTACTTTACATCAAGCTGTTGCCACTCATCTGCGTTTACCTAAAGGGTTCTGTTCGATGTCAGCTATTATACGTTCGATTATTATAGTATAGAGGTCATACTTATGTAAGATTATAGTTTTTAACGGCTATAAATTTAAAACAGCTAAGCTTTTGCTACGGTCCAATAAAATACGAATTTTTAAAAATTAAAAAGAAATCCTTTTAACTGTGATATTAGTTTCTATTTTATTTCACGTTGTTGCCAGTCATCTGGGTTTACCTAAAGCGTTATGTTCTGTGTCGGCTATTATACGTTCGAATATTGTAATATAAATCAATGTAATATAACTACGAATGGTCACACTTATGCAACATCTTAGCTTTATAAACTTATAACAGCTAGGCTTTTGTTACGGTCCAATATCATACCAAAATTTTAAAAATTAAAAATAATTCTTTATACTGTAATATTAGTTTCTGTTTTACTTCACTTTGTTGCCACTCATCTAGCTGTACGTAGAGGGTTCTGTCGTATCTTAGTTATTCTATTGGTCATATGTAACATTTTACTTTGTGATAGCTATAAACTCATTCCTGCATAAGTTATATTTTATTATATTATGTGTTTTACATCGGTTTCATGTTTACGTACATTGTACTACACCAATTAATGGTTATAAATACGTCATCTGTTTCGATAATTGACTAACGTGTATGTCAGTTACGTCGTTCACTTCGTTTCCTTACAACGCACATTTCATTTTGTGCAAATTTTGTCTAATGTCAATATGAGTTTATTCTCCAAATAAGTAGCATAAATGTATGTTTGTCAAGTTGTTCACGATGTTGTGACATGTAGTGTGTCACTATGTATGGTTTCTCTGTAAAGTATGGTTTCATTTGTATGATCAGTTACCGGCCTTCGTTTACTTCTTACATAGCTTAATCGCCACAGTGAGTTTTTCCCTGGTTATCTTCAAACAGGCGACGTAACTCTTGAATATTCCTATATTTTATAGGTCTGTAGTATATTCAGTCTATTTGCTGATTTTCATGAGCCTTTTGCTAAAGTTCGATTTAAATGTAAGTATTATATTAATAGTAAATTATGTATATCGATCACAAACAAGCATAGTTAAGTTAGTACGTATATACAATCCTGTAAATTTAAATAAGAACACCGTGAATTCATTGTCCCACGAAGGGGAAACTTTATTGACACATTCCTGGGGTCAGGTACATCACATGATCACACTGACAGAACCACAGGCACATAGACACAGGCAACAGAGCATGCACAATGTCGGCACTAGTACAGTGTATATCCACCTTTCGCAGCAATGCAGGCTGCTATTCACCCATGGAGACGATCGTAGAGATGCTGGATGTAGTACTGTGGAACGGCTTGCCATGCCATTTCCACCTGGCGCCTCAGTTGGACCAGCGTTCGTGCTGGACGTGCAGACCGCGTGAGACGACGCTTCATCCAGTCCCAAACATGCTCAATGGGGGACAGATCCGGAGATCTTGCTGGCCAGGGTAGTTGACTTACACCTTCTAGAGCACGTTGGGTGGCACGGGGTACATGCGGACGTGCATTGTCCTGTTGGAACAGCAAGTTCCCTTGCCGGTCTAGGAATGGTAGAACGATGGGTTCGATGACGGTTTGGATGTACCGTACACTATTCAGTGTCCCCTCGACGATCACCAGTGGTGTACGGCCAGTGTAGGAGATCGCTCCCCACACCATGATGCCGGGTGTTGGCCCTGTGTGCCTCGGTCGTATGCAGTCCTGATTGTGGCGCTCACCTGCACGGCGCCAAACACGCATACGACCATCATTGGCACCAAGGCAGAAGCGACTCTCATCGCTAAAGATGACACGTCTCCATTCGTCCCTCCATTCACGCCTGTCGCGACACCACTGGAGGCGGGCTGCACGATGTTGGGGCGTGAGCGGAAGACGGCCTAAGTGTGTGGGACCGTAGCCCAGCTTCATGGAGACGGTTGCGAATGGTCCTCGCCGATACCCCAGGAGCAACAGTGTCCCTAATTTGCTGGGTAGTGGCGGTGCGGTCCCCTACGGCACTGCGTAGGATCCTACGGTCTTGGCGTGCATCCGTGCGTCGCTGCGGTCCGGTCCCAGGTAGACGGGCACGTGCACCTTCCGCCGACCACTGGCGACAACATCGATGTACTGTGGAGACCTCACGCCCCACGTGTTGAGCAATTCGGCGGTACGTCCACCCGGCCTCCCGCATGCCCACTATACGCCCTCGCTCAAAGTCCGGCATGCTACCAGTGTTAAAGACTGCGATGGAGCTCCGTATGCCACGGCAAACTGGCTGACACTGACGGCGGCGGTGCACAAATGCTGCGCAGCTAGCGCCATTCGACGGCCAACACCGCGGTTCCTGGTGTGTCCGCTGTGCCGTGCGTGTGATCATTGCTTGTACAGCCCTCTCGCAGTATCCGGAGCAAGTATGGTGGGTCTGACACACCGGTGTCAACGTGTTCTTTTTTCCATTTCCAGGAGTGTATATATATATGTTATTGTTAATGCCTTCATACACTTATCCCACAACTTCTGTCTGATGATGAAATCCTGAAATGCGAAACGCACATCAAAGAATTGTGTGACCAAAATTGAGCCTTAGCACTGTAGAGTGTTTATTAGGTGTTGAAAGCTGAATGCTTGGGGGAAAAAGTCGGTGAAGAACTGGTGACTCCTGGCGAGGCCCTCGGCCCTTGCCTGCAGACAGATGTATGCCAGGTGCCAGGACACGGCGCGTAACGGTCTGCCGGTCACGCCTTGTGGGGGCCGTGGCCGCTTCGCTGCACTGCGCCGCGCCGCGCCGCGCCGCACAGCTACCCACTGTGCCAATTACTGCAGCCAGCCCGCTCTATTCTGCTCTGCCATCCGCGTCCTGACGCTCGCCGCCTCCCTGCCTGGGAGGTAGCTTCAGCTGACGCTCGCGTTGTCATAGTAACTGATTTGGAGCACCCAGTCTCTCGTGGCATTGGATTATTAAAATACTGTATATTAAACAGCCGTCCGCTTCTTCATGTTCCCTAGGCTTGTCACCTTCCTGACCAATGATTTCCGCATTGAAAGGAAATTTTTTGAGGGGCAATCCAGTAAGTTAAAGCAATTTCATTGTGCCCCCATAGGTTGACACTACTTACTAACAACATTCCTTAAATCTATTACATTCGTAGTGATTCCACAGCATTTTATTGTATATGCCCACTGTCCAAGGATGAAATGAGGAAAGCTTTCGTTTTCTGTATTTTTTGAGGAACTAAAGCGGCAGAAATTATTCATCGGGCACACCTGCAGCATGGTGCTGTGGCAGGTGGGGTCTAAAGCCCCACAATTTTCATTATTTTTTTTTTTTAATATCATGATCAGTGAGGGTTACATGTTCCAGGGATATCAGACTGAAGTAACAAGCTGGGTTGTTACCTTAAGTCATCCAGATTGCAGCTCTGTCTGATTATTGATTACAGAGAAATTTACAGCTTAGTTAAATTAACATTTGCTGGGTTCTTACCCTACAAAATGCGGTAAAGCCCTGCAGTGCTTGTCTTTGGCGCCTTTGTGATAAACGTTGATAATAAGGGCTGACTGCATAATAAAACCACTTCAAATTATCTTGTAATGTTGCAGTACTGAACAAGTTATCCAAAGTAGTATTGAACCGAAATGTCCCGTAACTCTAAACATAACGCTTAAAAATAATTGTACAAAAATTATTATTTCTTCTCCACGAAAGGGGGATTAGTAGGCTGAACTGCAAGAGTTCATTTACTGAGACTAAGCTAGCTAGGTACCTTGTAAGTAGCGTACTTTGTTAGGTTCTCTGACTGTTCCTTGAAGTACTCAGCTCTTGTTCTTCTTCTCCTTCTTCTTAGCATACTTCTTCGTCAAACAGTAACTACATATCAATATCTGACGTACTGTTGTGGTGTGAGAAATCTGAATCTGACTCAGAAGAATAATGAACTGTTTCTTTAATCTCCTTTCTTCCTTTCCTTGACATTAATGTAATGAATCTGGCTTACATTGTTTTTTATCTGTAGGACGCTCTTTTCTTCGTGAGACACGCCTTTCCGTCTCAGTAGAAAGCTTTTCTTCTTCCATTAGTTTGTTATTGGGTTTCGACTTTAGAAGCAGGGATTTTAATGCTTTGTCAGAAAGTTTCCTCTCAATCTTTATTTTAGACCCTGGAATTATATCTTCTGGTGAGATAGTCTCGCGCAGTATGCGTTGAATCTCATCTTTTTCAGGGTTTATCGCTGTCGTTACACTGTCGGAGCTGTGGGAATGTATCCCAAAACACCTGCGACGATTTGCCCCATTTTGACATTTTCTGACAAATGCGTCATTATTGATTTTGGGGATAACATGAAACAGTTATTTCCACGTGCAAATTAAGCTTAAATACAGTATTGCCAACAAGTAATTATTTTATTCTTCTTTTCGTATCCTACATTTCACAATGTTAAAGTAAAACATCAGGGAAGTTACATTTAAGCAGTAGAAAATACACTTACCTCACTTTGTAACCTCTTGAGCGTCTTGCAAGGACGACCTTTCAGGGAACGAAAAGTTAGAATAAGACAAACATGTCACCTGGTGGTCGACTCCTGAATTGATGGCACTCATATCAAAAACTTGGTGCGGATATTTATCTTACACAGAGCGTAACCATCTACCGTGTATCTTTCAAAAAACCAAAAATTATGAGTGGATACATCGCTTTAACTGTGGATGTGAATTTGTCTGCGATCCAGACCAAAGTCGGCCAGGCGTACCGAGATTCCTGAGAGAATGGTCTGTGACGACTGTCGATCCAGAATTTATGATTTTGTGCATGGATTGAACGTTAGAAAAGTTTCAGTATTAGGAATGTTGAAAATGTGTCATTTTTTGGGGGGCTAAGAAGTAGAAAGTGAGGGCGGAACGTGAACTTCACTTCACTCTAAAAGTGAGCTGTTGACGAGATGTGGGTGTATCGAATGCGCGCTGCGCTCTATGTGAGCATAAGGCAGTACCGCCCAGTGAGACATTTATGTTTCAGGGGGACATAATTCGTAAACATAGCTACATGTAAAGAAGTGACACAATGGCAAAAAGGGGCAATCGTGTTTGGCCGTACTAATCGCAATACGGTATCTGAAGTAGCTGGGTTCGTTGGTTTTTCGCTGCGGATTGTTCAACGTTTCTACAAGTAGTGGTGTAACACACGTGACCATGAAACACGATCTCAGAACTGCGGTCGGGAGAATGTTCTAACTGAGAGTGACAGGAGACGCTTTTCACGGGTTGTAAACGAAAATCGCTTCCAAACCCGAAACGAACTGCTGCAAGCAGCGAATAGAGGTCAGTCTCAACCTGTTACCGACACAACATAGAGACGGGAACTGAATGCAATGAACATTTCGAGTCAGTCACCTCACAAGAAGCCACTGCTCACCCAGGCACATAAAGACATCCATAATATGTGACAGTTTTCATTAACACTACCCCAGCCTATTATATCTTGATTGGCCTGCAAAATCACTTGACCTCATCCCACAGAAAATCTGTGGAGCTTGTTGTAACAGAGGGTAAAACGGCGACATCAGCATTCCCGTAATTTTGTGGTATTTCGCGATCGAATCTTTAGAGAGTAGCTTAACGTTGATGTGACGTACATGAACAACCCTGTGGACTCACTTCCGCAACGAATCCAGGCGGTTATCAAGTCCAGATGTAGAATTATACGGTATTAAATTATGCCTGTAGTGATTTCCCTAGGGATGTCTGATTTTCTGACCGGTGAGATTATCTATCTTCACCTAAAGTCAGCCTTCAAGAAGAAAATTGCTAATGACACCGTAATAGGATATAAAAAATCCTGTGCTGATTCTCTAAACGCCAACTGGTCGTACAGTGATAGCTACGGTGAGGTAGTGTGAGGTATGAAACCCAAAATCTAAACTAAGAGTTCAGAAAAGCTCTCAAAACATGCGATTTTGCTTCAGGATAACTGCTGCCCTCATACAATTGCTGGAGTACCCAGTCCTAGCTCCATGAGATTATCTGTCTTTGCATCCATCGAAGGAGCACCTGCAAGAATCTAAATTTTCGTCAAATGACGAGGCTACGGCGACGGATCAGGGTTCGAAGTACACTTTGCCATGAAGCTTCTTCCAGAGCGGAATTTGTAAGTTTGTCAAGAGGCGGACCAAGTGCGTGGAGATTGATGTAAATTCTGCAGGTACATGATGCAACGTGTTATGAGGCTTTCCCACATAACGTTTGTTTTTTAAAAAATGCGTTTACTTTCTGGTTTGCTCTCATATATAGGTCAAATATGCTGCTGTTGATCACCGTTGTCTCCCTTTAGGACTTTCTCTTACTCCAGTGTTTTTAGAGAGATTTAATTCTTTTTATGAAACGCAACTCTGGGTGTTCTCAGAGACGCTATCTACGGATACCATATCGTCTTCATTAAACACATTTTCCTGACACAAACTTTTTACTTACTGTGGTAGGTGGTAATCGAAGAGAACCAAATCTCATGACAGTACGTACAGGCTTTACGAAGTACAGAGCACTTGTCTAACCCCACAATGAAAGCTAATTTCTTTTTCTCCTTTTCACCATAATCAGTACAATTCCGAAGTATTGACCATTCCTTTGCATTAGATCAACTTCTCCTTTTATTGTACGTAGAACTGTCTTCCATCCACTACTTTCCTTTGTAGCTATCTGACCCATTGTAAGTAAGAAATCAGTGGACATAAATACTTATATTGTTTCTCAAACGAGCCATATAGTGCTGAACACTGAAAAAATGGATCTGAGCACTATGGGACTTAACTGCTCTGGTCATCAATCCCCTAGAACTTAGAACTAATTAAAACTAACTAACCTAAGGACATCACACATAGCCATACCCGAGGCAGGATTCGAACCAGCGACCGTAGCGGTCACGCGGCTCCAGACTGTAACGCCTAGAACCGCACGGTCACTACGGCTGGCTCTGAGACACTGACTTTGGCGTTTTCGTACGGTCAGAATTCGAGAAATGTGCAACTCATCATACAGATATCTTCCTCATAGCTAATTTTTCATATCAAATATAGTGCTCCCTTCCTTGCGGTATGCCTGTGGAGTCACCTCTACCTTACACTTCTGTTCACTGATTTTCCAATAGTGATATTCATCATTTGGATTTGCAGCTCTTTGTGTTTACTGTGGTTGCTGTTAAAATTGTGTGAATGGGTGCTTCGATAGGTTGTGCATGGTGGTGCTTATGGTAGTCGGTTTCCTGAATATTGTGAAGTTGTGTGTGTTGTTTGTTTCATCAGTGGTGAAATCTAGAAAATGTAGTGTGTTGTTAGTTTCTGTTTCTAATGTGAAGTTAATTTTTAGGTCTAAGTTGTTTATTTCATTGTGTAGCTGTTCTATGTGTGTATGTGATTCATGAATCAGGCATATTGTGTCAGCGACATAACGCTACCAGTACATGACTTCATAGTTTTTGGTTTTATTATATATATGAAGATAATGTTCTCCAGGTTGTTCATAAATACGTTACCTAGGAGGTCATTAATTGGCGATCTAATTGGCAGACTTTCATGCTGAGAGTAAAATTCTTTGTTCAACACAACATAATTTTGTGATGTTATTGTCTTGACTATGGTTCTTATTTCAGTGATGTGTGTGGCCGCTTTGTTTCCTTGTTGTTTTAATCTTTGTGTGATGATGTGACGTCAAATGATGTGAGGGTTGCTGTGTCTGGTATGTGTATGTAATTGATTCTTCCGATTAATTCCTTCGAGATTTCCAGGTTTCTGTTGTTATCAAATGTGTACCATTTTTTTAGTAATGTGTGTGCCTGTTGGGCTAGGTGGTAGGATGAGCATTTCCGAAGTTGATGACGTGCCTTAATGGGATATTATCCTTGTGAACCTTGGGTAGGGAATTTAGGGTGAGTGGTTTTGGATTTTTCTGTGTCATCCTTTTTACCTGGCCTTTTGAGACTGTACTTTTGATGGTTTTCAGAGTCTGTTAAATGTTTTTTCTGGTACCTTGATCTCGAGTCACTGGTCAGTTTTGTGACGTTGTTGTCTTTAAGAAAATCTAGTGTTTCTTCTTTGAACTGTTTTTCATTAATAATTATAGAAATATTCCTTTTGTCTGCTCTTGTTACTATTCTCTGCCCGAAGCGATGAAGGGTTAAGACTGAAATCGGTGGTACAGTATAGTATTTAACGCATTCAAGAGGCGCTTTTGAAGCAAGATGTTGTTCGTAAAAATCATTACCATTCTGGCTCCGTATAGCCGAATTAACGCGATTTTCAGGAGACTTCCCACCATCTTCCGTCTCTTCCTGCCAAAAGTAACATAGTCAGTATTTTTTTTAAACCTAGACTAAACCAAGTTACTTAACGAATCACAAAAGATGATGCGCTCTTAAAGAACTGAGAAGAAAAATTCTGAAATGGACCCAAGCAGCTGTTAAAGACAAAATTAATTTAGAGTAAATCATAAGTGTGAACGATTCTGGCAAAACTGCGAGAGGAAATGAGAGTATATCATGAAAATACGATACCATAAATAATATTAAACATTAAGAGCATCATTAAAATAAGACAGCATCTAACATTTAGTATATGTTGCACTTTTCGAACTAAACAGCAGGTGGCACAGTAAGTAGCAAGTGAGGGAAAATATTGTAAGAATTAGAAATTTTTGTTAGATTTCTATGTCGTAAAAGAAATGCACACAAACACAATGCTACAGGCAGGAAAATGCATCCATGTATTAATATTTCTGTGTGTGTATATGTGTCTTTAGTCGTTATTGTATGTTATCCTCAAACAAAGCAACGCCATTAAACATGTTTTTGTGCCCGTCGAGCTCTCAGCAGTATGGTGAATGGTTATCTTTACCTTTCACATTATTTTCAGTTCACCCAGAACTTTTCAGGACCATATTAAATCACATAGTTTCGGTTATCCAAAGTTAAGTTTGTCATGTTAGTAGCATGCAAGCTTATCTTTTAACCTCAGTGTCCACAATGACTCTAGAAGATGGAAATAACGGTTTAAATGTAACGATTATTAGACTCATTTTCATACCAGTACTTAAATCGTTAAAGGAATGCCATCCGCTTGTGCCATTTCTTATGAGTACTGATGTCCATATGGATGCTTGCCTGATACGTCAATTGCATAATAATGCTTATCGTCGAATATCAGTTCTTACCATAAAACTACAACTTGTTACCCGAATTAATTGCTACATTTACCATGAGTTGCCTGTTAATTCCGTGCGGAGCTGAGTTACCGTAAATAATCTAGAATTGTTATCTGATTACCACCTATAGAACTAAGCAGGCAGGAATACGGTATTTGCATCTATACCCAGATAACCAGTTATTTACAGTCAGAGTATGAATATAGTTTTGTCGTACGCACCTCCATAAACTCATAGCGATCAGTATAGACGTTTTTAGAACATCTTCCTCATGCGAATAACTCCCCATTACAATAGTTACAAATACTCACTCCTCAGGTACCTTGGTGCCTCTTTCTCAGAACTGGACACATGTGAACGCGAATAAGGTAGCAACAATGTCTTATATGTTATTCAAAGTTAATTCCACGGGTGTACTGTATAACCGAAAAGTGGGAAGTGATGCAGTGATAGCAAAATGTGGAATGGGGGGGGGGGGGGGGGCGGGGTCCCCAGAAAAAATAAATGCCTTCTCCAGAAAAAAAGGTTGACATGGTGACTATGATCGAGTGCCCTCATGATTAGGAACCAGTCTATAATTTTTGAAGCAAAAGAACAGGACAAAACTGTAACTGGATGCTGCAATGAAATAATATCCCCTTCAATATTGCAACTACAAGAAATGACTGTGTTCACGTAGAGTTTTCGTAAAAAATATTTACTTTGAAGTTAAACAAAAATTGGACAAAATATTGTTAAAACGGAGAGGGAACCTCAACAATTACATTGGCATGAGGACAGCATCCCTTTTTGTTGGAATGAATAACTTCAAGAGTATAAAATAAAACTTAATTATTTCAAGTAATTAGTGCTTACATCTACTGGAACTATTTATGGGGTTCAGCAAAAACGCTAAAAAAAGTTCCTACATTGGTTTTGAAATAATGGAGCATACCGAATTTTGAGGTGTCCCGTCAAAACGTGACTCTGAAATGTATAGTGCCATTTCGGTCTAAATACTTACCCAACGAAAGTCATTTTACAGACACACTGCACTTGGTAATACAAGCAGCGATTAGAAGTTATTATACAAGCACATAGAATAAAATTATAATGGCTCGAAGCACTCTGGGAATTAACATCTGAGGTCATCAGTTCCCTAGACTTAGAACTACTTTAACATAACTAATCTAAGGACATCACACATATCCATGCCCAAGGCAGGATTCGAACCTGCTACCGTAGCAGCAGCGCGGTTTCGGACTGAAGCGCCTAGAACCGGGTGGTCACAGCGGCCGGCAGAGGCACAAAGAATTGAGTGATATTCAGTAACACTGTGCATATAAAAATGTATGGAAGACTAGGAAAACATGAAGTAAATCACATATCACGGCAGAAGGTTTTAAGAATGTGTGGCAAACTATATTCCGCAAGAAGACAGCAATGTCAGAAGGAAAATGTTTCAGTTAGAGCAACGACAAATTACTCTCAGTACCCATAAACCTTTGAAATGACTAAAAGTGATTTACAAAATCTGGGAACCTAAATTACATCAGGTAGGTGACCATAATAATTCCTACACTTGGTTTCGGCCAACAAATTACACATTTATTACTAAAGTATTTTTATGTTTCAAACAAGTTACAAGACCGTAGCTTGCTAACATTAGGAATGTGCGTCGGACAACACTTATTCTTTGGAGAAGTTCTGTCGTCATCCATCGTTTATACCTCTGAAAACAGCTGAAAACAGTATTTCGTATTAGACACTGCAAACGTGTTTGTTCTCCTGTAAAAGTCAAATGGGCTTCCTTGCAGTGGACTTTATTTTTGGAGTGTTTGTGTTGGTTGAAGTAACTGCTGTCGACTGTGGAGAAGACACTTATATCACACAGAGAATGTTGAGTTCGCAATTCTTCTTCGCTGTTAGAACTCCGTAGCTTACGTATTATTCACTGAGAAACTGTTATTTGCCGAGAAACACTTTAATATATTCATACTGGCAGTTCACAGCCCACCCTATGCTTCGAGAATTCTATATAGCTGCTACTATGCGCACACCGTTTCCTACTTGACAGCAAACAAGCCAACGGCCTTGCCTTTTTGGTAACACCAGTTTCTGTGCGATCAGCGGAGAAAAGAAATTTTGGACCCGGCTAGCACTCGGTCGGGGATAATCGGATGTCGTTAGTTTTAATGATATGCAAGTCGCCGAAAGGGCGTCCAATTTAAGGAGTTACACTAGGCGCTGGTGCCCCACGACATTTTTTAACATCAAATTCATATTATTATTGTGATCGCAGCTAATTATCGGCACAATAGCAAAATATAATGGCGGAGGGGGGGGGGGAGTCAATCGGGTGGACTTGGAGCAGGAGACGCACCACAGGACATTTTCATTTCCATTGTCTATACATTTACAAATAATTTCATAAAACTTCGTGAGCATGACGAGGTAGGATTCAGGATTCACACATAGCAGTAGAAGTTCAAAAACATAAGAAAATATTTTTTTACATATGGAATTAAATTATTTTTTCACTTACTATTGGCTGCATTTGGTGCTATAGGTACACTTTTCTTCATAAGTAAGAGAGATTCTTCGATGAATTTTGCGCAGCTTACAAACCATGCTTACAGGTGTATGAAACTATAGAATTTTCCAAATCTATTAAAACATGTGGTACAAACTGAGATAATTACCTATAAAATTTGAGTTTTTTTAAAACATGAAGTGTAAAATGTAACAGCTCATTCATTTTTTCATAAGTTAAATAAATTTTACAATTTCACAAATCTGCAAGTACGGTTTGTAAGCTGTGCAAAGTTCATCGAGGAATCTCTCTTACTTATGAAGAAAAGTTTGCCTATAGGAAGACATATAGCCAAAAGTAAGTAACAGAATTATGAAATTTCACACGTAAAAGAAATTATTTTGGTATGTTTCTTGAACTTCCACTGCTATTAGTGTGAATCCCTCCTGGTAATGCTGACAAAGCTTTAGGAATTTATTTGCAAAAATGTCGAAAGTGGAAGTTAAAATGTGCTGTGGTGCCTCTCCTGCAGAACTCCTGTAGAACTACCGTAGGCTACCATAGTAAGCGAAGACTGTGGTGGTTTTCCTAGTAGCTTTGATCACTTAAGGTGGTACCCACACTTGCCATTCATTAGGTGTGTTGCATATCTACTACACGTGCTTTGTGACGACACTTTCTTTAAGTGTGTTATCAGTGTTTTTCTAGACTCCTCTAAAAACCGGAAACATTGAACGGTCTAGAAGCTGAGTGACGATGTATACAGGTAAACTGCGGAACGTTTTTGTTCTACGTAGTTATCCTTCTGAAAGTGAAGTAAAAATTTATAGCCAAATTGAAACTGGCAATGTTTAATTCAGTCTTTATTCTAAAACTGTTGACTTGTAACGTGAAACACAGGAATACTGTAGTAAACATAAAGAAAACAATACAGATTTATGACATATCGCCAGAAAACGCAAAGTTTTCGAAAACAAGAAAAGAAAGGAACGCAAAACAAAACTGTACAAACATCGTTTCAATACTTTGTCCAACTTACGTAAAACATGTTTCTGTTATTCATAAACAGCTGTCGCATTTATCGATAACAGCAAACACTTGCATTTGGCTATGGTGAAGTACATTCTACTGAATACAAAATAACAACAACAAAAAATATATATTTTTGTTTGTAAATTGTAATTGTACCAAAAGCAATTGATTGAGTGAGATAAAAGAGCAGAAGTAAAGCCACCAACTAATTTTTATTATAAAACAGAGTTTATATACAGTAAGGATGAAACATACACAGTAGTCTAACACTGAATGATGTGTGTCTCCAATTATGTGCAAAACAAATAAACTACAAGTGCTACCGGTATTACCGATAATCCTATCATTAAGTAAGTCATTTCTGAAGCATACCAATATTACCGAACTTCAGTTTGTCACGCTTATAATGAGGGCACTATGATTGTGATATAACGTAGCACTATATTTTTTCCTTTCTTTAATTTAATGTCACAGAATAAATTTAAGTGTTGTAGTGGGACAAATAGTAACGTAACCTTTGTCGTATCGATATTGAAGTGCTATCAGTATTACCGATAATCCTATCATTAAGTAAGTCATTTCTGAAGCATACCAATATTACCGAACTTCAGTTTGTCACGCTTATAATGAGGGCACTATGATTGTGATATAACGTAGCACTATATTTTTTTCCTTTCTTTAATTTAATGTCGCAGAATAAATTTAAGTGTTGTAGTGGGACAAATAGTAACGTAACCTTTGTCGTATCGATATTGCGAAGGCTCGCTCTCTTCTATGAACTTATCACTTGTCTCATTATGTTATGAACGCTTGACCAAGTTCGCAGCTGTCCTAAGGTTACGAGTGGATTTGGGTGGTTTGCTAACATTGTTTGTAAGATTCCATCTGTGCACCGGCACAGGATAGTGTTCAGTGGAGATACGAGATCGTGGCACCCAGTCACGCTGCAGGAAATCTTAAGGGAGAAGTCATACTGCGCGGTACTGCTGCATCTAATTAAAGAGTTCAGCTGCTGGCGCAGCGCGTATAATTAAAGGGACACGCTCCCGTAAGGAAGAAAATCGCCAGGGAAGTCCTTGTAAGACGCAGACTTAACCAGCATTACTGGGAATAAGTCTGAGCGGAAGTTAGTTGGACTAATCCAGTTCCTTCGGTTGCTAGGAATAATTTGAAAGTGGTCTCATGCAGCCTGAATAGCAATCTCACCGAGATGGTCGAGAGCGGAGAACTGTAAACGTTCCCTGTAGTTTCGTCAAACACTGCTGTTAGATCTTGTACGTACCTAGTGGCGTTTCACAGACCCCTCAAATACACCAATGGCTTAACTAAGTCTATTACACTCTTCATAGCTATCAAATGTTTACAGACTGCGGAGACAGAAGCTCTTGCAGGAAATCCACTAGTTTATGGCACGTTTTCCTAGTGGCTATAGCTAAATAACGGTAGCGATTAAGCCCTGTTTCGTTACTGAAATCTGTATTCTAAAAATCAAGAAGAAAAGAATGTTATAGTCGTGGTATTGATCACAGAAAGAGTATAGAATCTTAATTTCTTCACTGATACTATTTTTCACACGTTCATTTCGATCCATTATTAAGATCGGAATATTTAGGACCATCGCTTCGTTATACCAAATACTGCACGTAACTGTCCTTAAGGACGGACATTACGGTAGTTTTAGTATTGATGTCAGTCGTACTGCCACATACACTGACCTTACAAGAAACGTGAGATACCTCCTAATATCATGTAGAACCTCGTTTTGCCTGGCTAGTGCAGAAACACGATATGGCATGGACTCAAAAGTTGGAAATCCCCAGCAGAAGCATTAAATCATGCTTCCGCTACAGCCATCCATAACTGCGAAATTGTTTCTGGTACAGGATTTTGAACACGAGCGGACCTCTGGGTGGCCAGATCAATCTCTCGAACTGTCCAGAATATTGCACAAAAAGTTCTCGGTTTACTTGCCGCGTCAAATTTGGATAAAATCCCGAGTTTGGATGATTACCTCCGTCATCTTCGTCAGTTTTACCCCTGACGAAGATGACGGAGGTAGTCATCGAAAGCTCGGGATTTTATCCAATTCTGACACGGCATATAAACCGAGAACTTTTTATTCAACGACTCCGTCGTGAAAGACTCCGTAGTCATGTCCAGAATATTCTTCAAACGAAACGCCCACAGTTATGGCACTTTAACAAGGGCAATTCTTCAAAAAATTCTATTTTTGTTCTGGTGCAAATGTTCTCCCAGTACCCGAACATAACCATTTCCAGTCAATCATCGGTTCAGATGAACTAGAGGACTCAGTCCGTTCCATGTAAACACGCCCCACACAGTTATGGAGCGGACACCCGCTTGCACAGTGCCTCGTTGACAACTTTCGGTCCATGGCTTCGTGTGGTCAGCGCAACACTCGAAATATACCAACAGCTTTTACCAACTGAATTTGGGTGGCATCTGACCAGAACACAGGATTCCAGTCGTCTGCCTCCCAACTGATATGGTCACGAGCCCAGGAGAAGTGCTGCAGGGGATGTCGTGCTGTTAGAGAGAGTACTCTCGTCGGTCGTCTGCTGCCACAGCCCTTTAACGCCATATTTCACCGCACTGTCCTAACGCACACGTTCGCCGTTCGTCCCACATTGATTTCTGCGATTATTTCATGCACAGTTGTTTGTCTCATAGCACTAACAACTCTGAGGAAACGCTGCTGCACTCGGACGTTAAGTGGAGGCTGTCGGCCACTGTTTTGTCCGTGTTAAGAGTTAGGGCCTAAGGCATGAAATTTGGTATCCGTGGCCCACTCTTGACAATGTAGATCTCTGAATATTGAATTCCCCAACGTTTTCCGAAAGGGAATGTCTCACACGTCTTAGTCTATCCTTCCGCGTTCAAAGCCTGTTAAATCCCATCGTGCTGACATAATCACGCAGGAAACCTTTTCACATCAATCGTCTAGGTATAAATAACAGCTACGCCAATGCACTGCCCTTTTATAATTTTTGTACGCGACATTGTTGTCATTTGTAAATCTGCAAGTCACTATCCTCAAGGCTTTTCTCACCTCAGTTTGTAACTAGTCCTTAATAGTTTCACGTGGTCCACAGAAACAGTGAAAGATCTCTATTTCATATGACGTCCATTAAATGTCTGTATTTAGCTTTTTATTTCAAATAACCCACAAACTAGAAACTGCCTCGACCTCAAGGGTGGTATTAGAGATAACAGGCATTGCTTTGATATAAACAGAAAACATATGACCACACAGGCTACTACAAGTAACGCAACATGCAACCCCATTCTCACATACTCGCTGCTTTCTGCTCCATGACACAGCAGTGAGCACACTGCACTTATCTCCAGCAAAATTTACATAAAGAAACAGATGGCCCAAAGTAGTGCCTACTGCTCATACAAATTAGATTATTTTCATTAGAATATTGTAAAAAAGAATAACAAAACTGTTAAATCATACGTCACTGAATGTACCAGCAAGAATACCACATCATGGTACTTATTGAAAATTAAATAGCATAGACAAAATGGTACATTCTCTGTTAAAGCAGAGATCTAAGTGGCCAGACTCTAAGTGTGAGGTTAAATAAAAATCTTGATGGGTTTCGTCTTGGATAATCAAAAGAATCAGCAATAATTGTCCATTTGCTTGACGTACTGGAAACACTGTCGGTGATATCTGCAATGAGATAAAGATCTCACATACAGAAAACAAAACATGCTAGTACACACAGAAACTTTCAGGCACGAAATTTCGCAACAACGTCATGTAATTAATGTACGGACAAACAGTGAGTAGACTGGAGGTCTCATAACTTAAGAAACACTTAAGCTTTAATTATTCCATCCTTTGTAAGCTCTTATTTCATCTTTAAGACTATTCATGTATCCCTTCAAAAATCAGCTTTCCACAACAAAAATAAGCATTAAAAAATTTCAGTATATATTTTAACAATGATTCACACTATTTTTCACTGTATAAAGAAAATTATAGTAGTCGCTAGAAATTGTGTTTCTTCGCTGAACCACTCAAATATAAGATATTTTGTGACATATGATGATCCTCAATTTTTTTCATACGTTTTTGGCGATGTATGTGCTACGGAAAATTTTGCCATGGCTTCCGAGTGAAGCGGTTTCTCTCAGTATGCAAGTAATTGCTTGCTGTATTTTGCCTTTGCTAGTGCCAATGTGTTATTAACTTTTCTATAACCACGTAACATTCCTCAGAGGCGACACCTTCAGCAGGTCATGAAAAGCGTAACGTAAATCTTGGGAACTCGGACGATGGTGCATTCGATTCGGAATACATATCGAAAATAAAATCAGAATTACAAACACACTACGAACTGCAATCCATAAATTATAACAGTGGTGTTAGCTAGACAAACAACCAACGGTGGCCTGCACCTTTCTAGGACATCAAAATTTATCAGTAATGGAACAAAAAGTAATTAGTGTGTCAGCTAGTGTCACATAAGATGACAAACACCGCCCACAGAACCTTTATCTGTTAGTCAGACAGAGGATTAAAATTGAAACTGAAAGTGACAAGTACCATTCTATGGCACTGTCTCATACTCATTCTTTTATTTATTTTATTATATTATATTTTTATTTTATTTTATTTTATTTTTTTTTTTTTTATTCTGGGAACTATCGTATTTGGCTCTTCAAACTCAAGTGTCTGTCATTACTCTATGCAATTCACTAGTGGTGGAAGTTTCAACATCTCTCTTCAGTTGCAATTTACCAACTAGCGGATTTTTTATATTTTGTCTCAGTTCCACGACATAGTTCGTACTGATTATTAGCCTACTCCATGGGACAGAGAAGACTATAAAGTATATTGTTTATACTACGATCTTCTGTGAATGAGATTCTGGCTACATTGAACTTTTCGGATTAGCGAAAAACGTGAAACACCAAACTAGAATTTAAGTTACCTTGTCCTGTTTCATTCATGTTTAAGCATAGCAAAGGTTTCTATGAGTATGCACTCTTTTTGCATTGCTTCATGATTACGTTACAAATTCCTACACCGCATTATTTTCATACTAACTATGCCGCACGTAATGGCGGATAGGAGCTAATATTGGAACTAATTAGAAGAAAAGTCTTTCTGTTGTTACTAATGAACGGAAATTGAACTTTTTTGGGGTTGTCTGTCTACGAGAAAAACAAAAGAACACGCAGAGAGTAATACAAATATTTGACCTACATCGTATTAAGGTAATAGCATCCGTTTAATATTACGAGTCGATAAGAACCGCAATAGATTGGAGGCATAAAATTAGATTGACATACTACATTGCCTCTAAAATTGGTAGAAATTAATCAAACGCGAATGATTTCTTTCTACGTTTGTTTATTATTTTTCTGGGTTAATATTGTTCTGCATTACCAAATCATAGATTTTGGATCTGTAGATCTGTAAGACAAGTTATAAATATTTCCTGTAACGTTCTGCACATTCGCTACACAGAAATAAGGTTAGCTATGTTATTGCATTTTAAACCCTGCTGTTAAGGTTTCAGAGTTTTTTGTCTATTACAGTTACCTTTCAGGCTTCAGGAAGGAGATAGTGAGGTTATGAACTACACTCCTGGAAATGGAAAAAAGAACACATTGACACCGGTGTGTCAGACCCACCATACTTGCTCCGGACACTGCGAGAGGGCTGTACAAGCAATGATCACACGCACGGCACAGAAGACACACCAGGAACCGCGGTGTTGGCCGTCGAATGGCGCTAGCTGCGCAGCATTTGTGCACCGCCGCTGTCAGTGTCAGCCAGTTTGCCGTGGCATACGGAGCTCCATCGCAGTCTTTAACACTGGTAGCATGCCGCGGCAGCGTGGACTTGAACCGTATGTGCAGTTGACGGACTTTGAGCGAGGGCGTATAGTGGGCATGCGGGAGGCCGGGTGGACGTACCGCCGAATTGCTCAACACGTGGGGCGTGAGGTCTCCACAGTACATCGATGTTGTCGCCAGTGGTCGGCGGAAGGTGCACGTGCCCGTCGACCTGGGACCGGACCGCAGCGACGCACGGATGCACGCCAAGACCGTAGGATCCTACGCAGTGCCGTAGGGGACCGCACCGCCACTTCCCAGCAAATTAGGGACACTGTTGCTCCTGGGGTATCGGCGAGGACCATTCGCAACCGTCTCCATGAAGCTGGGCTACGGTCCCGCACACCGTTAGGCCGTCTTCCGCTCACGCCCCAACATCGTGCAGCCCGCCTCCAGTGGTGTCGCGACAGGCGTGAATGGAGGGACGAATGGAGACGTGTCGTCTTCAGCGATGAGAGTCGCTTCTGCCTTGGTGCCAATGATGGTCGTATGCGTGTTTGGCGCCGTGCAGGTTAGCGCCACAATCAGGACTGCATACGACCGAGGCACACAGGGCCAACACCTGGCATCATGGTGTGGGGAGCGATCTCCTACACTGGCCGTACACCACTGGTGATCGTCGAGGGGACACTGAATAGTGCACGGTACATCCAAACCGTCATCGAACCCATCGTTCTACCATTCCTAGACCGGCAAGGGAACTTGCTGTTCAACAGGACAATGCACGTCCGCGTGTATCCCGTGCCACCCAACGTGCTCTAGAAGGTGTAAGTCAACTACCCTGGCCAGCAAGATCTCCGGATCTGTCCCCCATTGAGCATGTTTGGGACTGGATGAAGCGTCGTCTCACGCGGTCTGCACGTCCAGCACGAACGCTGGTCCAACTGAGGCGCCAGGTGGAAATGGCATGGCAAGCCGTTCCACAGGACTACATCCAGCATCTCTACGATCGTCTCGATGGGAGAATAGCAGCCTGCATTGCTGCGAAAGGTGGATATACACTGTACTAGTGCCGACATTGTGCATGCTCTGTTGCCTGTGTCTATGTGCCTGTGGTTCTGTCAGTGTGATCATGTGATGTATCTGACCCCAGGAATGTGTCAATAAAGTTTCCCCTTCCTGGGACATTGAATTCACGGTGTTCTTATTTCAATTTCCAGGATTGTATTATTTGACGAGTATGAATAGAAGATATACTAATGCTTGCGAGGAAAGAACTGACATCAAGATACAAGTGCTTAAGATCAAACCATAGCACTGTGGTACATCCTGGACGTATCTATTTTTCACAGTTTTCTTGAAACGTTTGTTGTATGTTTCTGTTGCTAATGTTCATTAAAAATTTGACTTTGATGTAGGTGTATGTGTAAATGTATATCTTAAAATAGTTTGCATGATTTACGGAATACACCATTTTGTTTGTGTGATGATTTGGAAATGTATTCAGATAGTCATCAACTAAATCAATAGAGAAACTGAATTTAGCAACTTTGGCTGTTTTCAACATCAAACTGAAAATGTTTCTCTATCGGTGCACTGTATATATTGTGGGAAAAATATCCGTGTGGTGTATACTTCTTTATAATACGTTTTTACAAAAGTAATACTAAAATAATGAACGTATAGTAGATAAAAATATAGGTATAAATGCGAGACGCCCATACGCCGAAAGATTGAAGTGTGCCTGCTCCATTTGGGTGAGTCTTAATAATGTGATCGTGCTGCAGTTTCTGCTCCTCGATTTCGCTTAAAAAAGGAATAAACTATTTGGCCGCTTTGCGGCGAAGTACGCCATGCTCCCCATATGAAAAATGTTTTGAACAGTGTGAACATGCATATTCGTCCACGAAAGTATATTGATTTAAAGTATATGCTCAGAGTTGTGAATTCAACACATTAACTCTAATAGGGTAGGTTCAACACAGGGATTTAACAGAGAAACAGACTTCTAAGACCCACCAAGACGGCGGATAGGCTTCTGCTCGGCACAGATAACAGCATCTCACCTTTATTCTAAACTCTTTGATATTATCCTAAACTGCGTACTCATTTACTATGTTCATTTGTTTCAGCTGCAGAGTTCTACTAAGAAAATGCTGAGAGATAAAAGTTACTTGTTATGAAGTGTCTGCTGGTTTACAGTTTAAACATACAAACTTTGGCGCTCACTGCACAGAGGTAGGTGTGTGCGAAATCTCGCTATTCAGAAGACATAGAAAGTTTCTTGGTAACGAGCTGTGTTCATTACATTGATTTTAGATTTAAGTACTCTGTCTCACTGATGTCATTTTCTGTTTACATCGCCTGTTAGCCTCTAACTTCTCATACTCTTGAAAACAAAGGGAAATAAAAACACTTAAGTGTAGGGCGGGCACCCTGTATACTCAGCTTTGGTTCTGTAACTATTCTTCACTTTTATTTTGTGCCCACCAGCTATAAATCGGGGTTTTATTGTTGAAGAACATTACCTAACCTCGTAGTATCGTAGTATGTTAGGGCTGTCGTCTCCTCTTCCTTTCTTTTCTTTCCCCTCTTCCCCCTCTCTGTCCTTCTCCCTTTCCCTCTGCGAGTTAAAGGAAGTTTCTAGTGTTTCTTATAATTAATTTGGCAAAAAACGGCATTACGCTTAAGGGTACGGTGATTTACTTGTTAAAAATTTTTCTCTTTTAGCGACACAGTCACTTTTTTATGACACAGTCATAACTGATTCCGGCCTACAATCTCCACCTTCACATTAATGCCAATGTTTGATGCTAAAAGACTTCTTTCGTCCACAAATTTACTGTCTTCTTGAGAGTGTTGACGATACTTTCTCGAGTCTGGTGATACGTTGCCAGTCTCGTAGTGATATATAGTCAGGAACCACTTTTATAAAAGAAATTTTATGAAGTTTTTGGAGATGTACGAAGTACTAGTCTCCTAGTTTCTACTGACAATCTTTAATAGTTGTTTCGCTCCCACTTCCTAAAGTGATTTTATAACTCGCGAAGGATTGCTACCTGGGCATTCCGTTTTATTTAATCGCAAATTCTACGAAGCTGTGTTAAGCTCTGACATTGATACTGGATCTCCTGTTGTTCCACATTGACTCCCATTTCTTCTCTTATCACTTCACCAGATTGTTCCTCATAGAAGTAGAGCCTTTCAGTACAGTCATTCTACCTAGAAGCTCCCTACTTTGTGTTTAACAGTGGAACTAGTCTTGTATTCTTATTGTTGACGCCTTTTCGTTTAATATCACTGAATATGTTTTTGCCTTTTCTGTGGGCTGAACAAGGCCTTCCAATGAACACTTCTCTCTCGTCTCTTGCAAAAATTTCGCCTTGTTTTCTCTGCTCTCCTACTTATTCCTTTCCTAAGTGAAATTTAATTCTCGACTCCTGTCTTCTCCTGAACATTTTTGTTCTTTCTCCTTTCAGCGATAAATGAAGCATTTCTTCCGTTGGCCAAACTTTCTTAGACATATAATTTCTATTTATCTGTCTTTAGTGGTGTTCATTCTCGTAGTCTTTACAGACTTATTGAAGTGGAACCGCAGCTCGTCGTTTCTCAGTACTTTACTGTCCCACATCTTTACACATTGATTCATTTAAGTTTCAGTCGCCGGCCGGAGTGGCCGTGCGGTTCTAGGCGCTACAGTTTGGAACCGAGCGACCGCTCCGGTCGCAGGTTTGAATCCTGCCTCGGGCATGGATGTGTGTGATCTCCTTAGGTTAGTTAGGTTTAATTAGTTCTAAGTTTTAGGCGACTGATGGCCTCAGAAGTTAAGTCGCATAGTGCTCAGAGCCGTTTGAACCATTTGAAGCATCAGTCAACTCATAACTACGTTATCCTTCCCTGAGCATAAATCTGCTCCTGGCTACACCTTGCAATCCACTGTTTGATTTCGTTATTCCTGTTCGATAATAGCCGGCCGAGGTGGCCGTGCGGTACTAGGCGCTGCAGTCTGGAACCTCGCGACCGCTACGGACGCAGGTTCGAATCCTGCCTCGGGTATGGATGTGTGTGATGTCCTTAGGTCAATTAGTTTTAAGTACTTCTAAGTTCTAGGGGACTGATGAACTCAGCAGTTAAGTCCCATAGTGCTCAAGGCCATTTGAACCATTTTGTACCGTTTTAGTGGCTAACACGATCAGTGACTTGTTACTTTTACTGATTTGGACGTTTATTACTTTATTGTTCACTACAAGATCTCTTTGTATGTCATACCTTTCCCGTAATGTTAGAACTTTTCTCTTGTGATTATTTGTCCTAACTGTTTTCTTGTCCAGTGGCTTATTAGATGCTTTGTCATATGTTCAGCGAACACAGAATGGCTATATTCATATTTTGTGTTCAGCAAACGTAGAATGAATATGTTCATATTTCCTGCAGTTGTTCTTTATATCTAGTTTTGAAATTTCTGCTTACCATTCCCAGATAACCTGATCTGCAGTCTTGACATTCTCACTGGTTACACTAGCTCAGTGGTATGTTTCTGGTTCTTCCGTTGGTGTTTGTAAATGTGACTGGAAAGTCTTCTTTGTTCTACGTGCTACTTGTATTTCATATTTCTCCAACATAATTAGTGTTCAGTGTGTTGAGCTGAGTTCTGTATTAAAGTGTACAACTTCTTTTTGTCAGTCATGTAGTGGGTGAACTACCTATATGTGTTCGTGTGTACTGTAGTCTGTTGTATGGGTTACAATGGCTCTAAGTACTATTAGACTTAACATCTGAGGTCATCAGTCCCCTAGACGTAGAACTACTTAAACCTAACTAACCTAAGGACAACACACACATCCATGCCCGAGGCAGGATTCGAACCTGCGACAGTATCAACAGCGCGGTTCTGGACTGAAGCACCTAGAGCCCCTCGGCCACAGCGGCCGGCGTTGTTTGGGGAGTTTGTGGTGTTTGTATCCTTTCTTTATTTTTTTATTTTCCTTAAGTCTTGTTTCCCTTTTTTGACTGAGATTTGTACTATTTGCGTGTTACATCCGTTGTTTTTGGCTATAAGAGATGTTGTTTATAATTATTTTTACTAATTGTTTCTGCTCAGTGGGACTTTTTTCATTCTGTGTATTACGTAGTGGAAAGCTGCTATGTTGTGGTTTTGTGGATGATTTCATGTGGCATGTATAATTCGATCTGTTGCTTTTTGAATGATATAAACGTCAAATTTTGTGCTTATTTTCATCTCTAGTTATTGTAATATCCAAGTAGTGCACTTCTTTTTGTGTTCCATTTTCTAAAGTGTATTGGATATTTTTATGTATGCTGTTTATGCATGCATGTATTTGATTTATTTTTTCGTCTGGTTCGTCTACGATGCAGATTATATCGTCCACGAATTAGTACCAGTAAATAATTTTGTATCCTTTCTTTGTGACTATTGTGATAAAGATTGCACTATCTACGTGGTTGATGAAACCGTTTGCAAATGTTCCAGATGTTGGGAAACCCACTGAAAACTATCTTTTTGTAAGCAGTATTAATCTTTAAACTGGATGTAATTTTGAAGGTATACCTCCTGAAATATATATGCAGACTGGAGCGATGAAGGGAAATTAGTACCAAGCCCATGATTTGACCATGGGTCTCCTGCTCAATAGGCCAACTGCTGCACGGGTGCAGAATCTTTGCACAAATGCAGGGATTGCACTAGCACCTATCTTCAATCCAAATCACCATTCAGGTCTCAGTCAACTTGGTATTCCCGCTAAACCCTTTGAGTTGTGCAAAGCCACGTAATCCGGATTGCCTAGAGGTTAGGACAATTCCCTAATGAGCAGAGACCTGTGTTCGAATCCTGGCCTTGCTGCATATTTTTATTCATCCCTTCAGTTTGCATATTAACATCATAAATGTTTGACATTTGAAAGTCACTGGAAGCACATACACTGACAAAAAAGAATATCACAATAATAAATGTAATTAATGCAGAGTAATGAAATTTTGGGAATATTTTCGTCTAGGTAACATATTTATGTGATCAACACTGCAGTATCACAAGCTAACGTACGTGCGAGATAAGCCTTGTTGATACGTTAATAACCTGCGTAGCCACCAAAATGTTGAGTGCAAGCTTGCGAACGTGCTTGCATTTCATCATACAGGTGTCCGATGTCAGTTTGTGGGATGGAGATATACACTCCTGGAAATTGAAATAAGAACACCGTGAATTCATTGTCCCAGGAAGGGGAAACTTTATTGACACATTCCTGGGGTCAGATACATCACATGATCACACTGACAGAACCACAGGCACATAGACACAGGCAACAGAGCATGCACAATGTCGGCACTAGTACAGTGTATATCCACCTTTCGCAGCAATGCAGGCTGCTATTCTCCCATCGAGACGATCGTAGAGATGCTGGATGTAGTCCTGTGGAACGGCTTGCCATGCCATTTCCACCTGGCGCCTCAGTTGGACCAGCGTTCGTGCTGGACGTGCAGACCGCGTGAGACGACGCTTCATCCAGTCCCAAACATGCTCAATGGGGGACAGATCCGGAGATCTTGCTGGCCAGGGTAGTTGACTTACACCTTCTAGAGCACGTTGGGTGGCACGGGATACATGCGGACGTGCATTGTCCTGTTGGAACAGCAAGTTCCCTTGCCGGTCTAGGAATGGTAGAACGATGGGTTCGATGACGGTTTGGATGTACCGTGCACTATTCAGTGTCCCCTCGACGATCACCAGTGGTGTACGGCCAGTGTAGGAGATCGCTCCCCACACCATGATGCCGGGTGTTGGCCCTGTGTGCCTCGGTCGTATGCAGTCCTGATTGTGGCGCTCACCTGCACGGCGCCAAACACGCATACGACCATCATTGGCACCAAGGCAGAAGCGACTCTCATCGCTGAAGACGACACGTCTCCATTCGTCCCTCCATTCACGCCTGTCGCGACACCACTGGAGGCGGGCTGCACGATGTTGGGGCGTGAGCGGAAGACGGCCTAACGGTGTGCGGGACCGTAGCCCAGCTTCATGGAGACGGTTGCGAATGGTCCTTGCCGATACCCCAGGAGCAACAGTGTCCCTAATTTGCTGGGAAGTGGCGGTGCGGTCCCCTACGGCACTGCGTAGGATCCTACGGTCTTGGCGTGCATCCGTGCGTCGCTGCGGTCCGGTCCCAGGTCGACGGGCACGTGCACCTTCCGCCGACCACTGGCGACAACATCGATGTACTGTGGAGACCTCACGCCCCACGTGTTGAGCAATTCGGCGGTATGTCCACCCGGTCTCCCGCATTCCCACTATACGCCCTCGCTCAAAGTCCGTCAACTGCACATACGGTTCACGTCCACTCTATCGCGGCATGCTACCAGTGTTAAAGACTGCGATGGAGCTCCGTATGCCACGGCAAATTGGCTGACACTGACGGCGGCGGTGCACAAATGCTGCGCAGCTAGCGCCATTCGACGGCCAACACCGCGGTTCCTGGTGTGTCCACTGTGCCGTGCGTGTAATCATTGCTTATACAGCCCTCTCGCAGTGTCCGGAGCAAGTATGGTGGGTCTGACACACCGGTGTCAATGTGTTCTTTTTTCCATATCCAGGAGTGTATGTCTGTTACACCTCAGGGACGGTTAATGCTGTCTATGGATGGAACTTGAGCTGTCGTTTGAATATATCCCATATGTGCTCGATTGGCACGGTAACATGTCAGAACTCTGTAGAGATAGTTGGTTTACAGCAGCAGTATGTGGGGTTGGTCATGATTGGAGGCAAAACAGCGGAAAAAAGTAGATTGACAAAAATTTGCAGTTACGGTGCGTGGGATAACCACGATCGTGCTCCTGCTCACAAACGAAATCACACTGCATAAAGTAACTGACTGTGTAGGTCCAGCGTGCTAGCACGCAGATATGTTGGTTTGTAAGGTGTCATGCAAATCCAACACCTCCCATGAAAACCCTGACATGATAAGCAAATCCAGTAGTATGTCACATAGCTCCGAATAAATCGTTACATTAAATTAACCAAAGTAATACGAGTAATGAGTGAACAAATGGAATACCACAGACTAACACAACAATGCCTAAATGCATGACATACCTTCCCACCGTGAGACAGACGCAGTTCCGAGGGGAGAAACGAGAACAGAAGCCGAGAGCAGAACCGTGTTACGCTAGAAGGCCCTACGATAAGGGACGGACACCCGCATGGCCAGCTAACCGACAGGACCACCAACCAGCCCATGTTAAAAGATAGAGCCCTCCAGAAGAACAGTATAGATCTTACGATAACACTAAGAGGGCCACACCAGCCGTAAGTTTTAGCGTGAGACTTTTTCGCGTCTCTGTTACGTTGCAAACTTTAAAAACCTTGCCCCACCACGAAAAGTATAACGTTTCTCATTGGATGGACAGAATTTTTGTAGGCGGAGCTTAAGGTTAACATTAAGACCCTGATTGGTCAGATGAAAACACAGCCAGATAGTTTTTTTTTTTAAACCAACTTCGGTAAATTGTAGTAAGGAGAAGTTAGGAAAGAGTTGCTTCCGAGACGGCAAAGGTGGAGCTGCGTTGCCCGCTGCCCCCCTGAAGCTGCCTAACCAACGACAAGGTAATGAACGCACGCGATGCGGCATAACAGTGCATTAAGCTTCACTCAGAACTGCAGAAGTCTCATCTCTTACATCCGCTTTTTACGTAATACTAGTGTCGATCGTCAATTGAAGCTCATGGTATTCACATTTGCTACGTAAGCTAAAATCTGAAACGTGATGATTTTTCTGTTATATAATTATTCAGAAGCCACATCAGCCACTGTAATTTACGACAAGTTAGTTAAGTAATTAAAGATAATTGAGGGTCACTGTATTTATTTATTTATTTATGCATTTATTTTACCTGGCAAGATTAGGGCCTTCAGGCCCTCTCTTACACCTAACCAGGCATACTCAGATTCAACAAATTTCAGTTTCTACAGAACATTAAGGACATATTACATGTTATACAGTATTAATGTTAAGAAAAAAATAGAGATTATAAACGTAGTACAATGATAATTATAACAATCAAAAATTAATTATAACTATCAAGAATAATAATAATAGTAATAATAATAATAATAATAATGACTATGTATATGAAAGTAAACATATTTTTCTTTTATGACCATTTGGATTGTTTTCTCTTTTGTGAAACTTAATTTAAACCTCGATTATAGATGTGATATGGCATAGGTCATCCTTCGATCCATTGTAGAACTTGGAAACCCACTCATGGAATATTCGTTCACATTTTTGTTGAACGCAGTTGGTTTTTATCATCCTGTATTAAAATATTTCCTTCTATCAAAAGTGCAATCTATAAACAATGTTTTGCGAGTAGAATAAAATTTCCAGTGGTAAACTTAATTGCTTTATCTACGTTATTTCACTAGCTAACTAAAAATAGGAAAGCCTTGAACCCCTGCCACTAAATTTAGTTAGTATTAAGATTCTTTAACAGGGAGTGCAGTGGAGCTGACGCTGAAATCATTAAGTATTTGGTTATATCATCGCTAGTCTCACTGAACTCTTCTGAACTCTACATGTCATGTGTGGTCTGGCGTCTCCTTACCAGCAACAGGTCCCAGGTTCAAACTAGTCAATTCCCTAAAAAACACGCTCAGAGCGTCGTTGCGCGAAAGTGGTAGGGAGACACAACATAGAACAACAGAAACCACGCAGAATGTTAGAGAATGACGACCCTGCCAGCATGGTAAAATACCATGATTGAAGGTCGACCACATGCCTAACTAGGTCAGAAAAATATCCTGTTAATAAATTTTCGTAATAAAAAATTTTTTTTGAAAGGCACAAATAGTTGAAAACAGTAGCTGCAGCGATAGATAGTAATAAAGTATTCAATAGATAGTGAGATATTCTAGCAGAGACAATATCATAATTAAGTTATGAATTTTAAAAATGGTTAGAATTAAGTTTTCTCCTCAATGCAAGGGCACAGGTTGCGGATACATCGTTGACAAGTTGGTTCTGACCCAACAAGTAAGTGAATGGATTGTCAGTCATGGGTATAATAAGTGTCAAGCCGTGTGAACAAAAAGTTTATGAAATGCGTGAGATCGTATGAGCGCATGTTGACTAGAAGTAGGGCGCGTGAATTGCTTTTAAAACGGAAAATAAGGAATTCGGAAAGATTAGCAATGGCAGATCGAGACTTTGACCGAATTGAGGTAGAGACCCAACATGAAGATGGACAGTACAATAGACGATGCAGTAACGCGAGAAATAGGACATATAACGCACCATAACGAGGATAATGTACGTCAAGGCATAGAAAACGTAAGTCAGCATACGACAGAGGAGCAGGAAAGTAGAGAGACAGTCGATGAGAATTCTAACTTGCGTCTTGAATACGTAGAACCCATAGTACAAGTAATCAGAGGTCCCTCACCACAGAGTACAAGGAATGCGAGCAGAAACGTGTTACAGTACAGTTCAATGCAATCGGTTGCGAACCAACACTTGGAAGAAAACACAGAACGTAGGACGTCGGAAGAAAACGCAATAGGACCCACCAATCTGGCAGAATTATTACAACAAATTACGGAAACCATGACAAGGCAAAATAAAGGCATAGTGAACCAAATTCAAATCCAGAATGCAGAAACCACGAGACAAATGCGTGAGGTTAAAGCACAAAACAAAACAAAAATTCAGTTACACCTAAGTCATATTGAAGACGAGGCAAAAGAATCTCGAAAAGTGATAGGAAACTTAATAACAGGTCATAATCAATTGAGAACAGACGTTGACAAGGTACAAGCGGACGTACAAACATTGCGTAATGACACTCAGGACGAGATCCAAACATTACGTAACACACCCACGGAGAAGTCAAGAAACTATAGAAACATATAAACGTAATCACTATACAAGCAGCAGGTACAGCGCGTGAAATTGTTGAAAACAGTGTGTTACACAAACGTATCACAAAAGCAGCGCATAGTAAAAATAGAAGCGCAAACGAAGCGACAATTTCAGAAATTTCGAACAGAGTTGTTGCAAACCATTGAAGAGCGTAGTGCACAGGATCGAACAAGCACTGAGTCTGCAACCACATCCGTA
Source organism: Schistocerca nitens (assembly GCF_023898315.1). Taxonomy (NCBI): domain Eukaryota; kingdom Metazoa; phylum Arthropoda; class Insecta; order Orthoptera; family Acrididae; genus Schistocerca; species Schistocerca nitens. The sequence continues at coordinate 788,574,764 of NC_064615.1, read as the reverse complement.
GCTGTAACAGCACCGGAAAAACAAGCAATTAACGAAGATATTACGCATTTGCGATTCCAATCACAGGCGAAAAGTAACATAGTGAAATCAGACAGCCTGCACAGCAACAAACACGTTTCGAAATTCTTAATGAACGAACGTCACCACAAACACATGCGGAACTACAAATGTATGTTTAAAGACAGTTTGGATCGTGCAATGAAGCAGCAAGGATAGCCAGACAAGATACCGAACTAATACCTTACAATGGAAAGCCAGGTCGCGAAGAGTACAGTGCAATGCATTCAGCTACACGTTCACAACCGATGGAAGAAAATTATTGCGTACCACTCCTACGATACTACGCAAGGGTAGGCGAAAGTTACAGTGGACAATATCCAATGGATCTACCACAACCGGAAAGAACGACGGGAGAAATGATCAGAAACAAAAGCGGCGAAGAATCGCGAATTTCATATGGAACTATGACAAAGTACGACAACGATCATTTCCTCACAGTCAGAAAATTTCAACACTTTCGAGAAGGAAACTCATTACATCCACGAACTTTTATTGATCAGTTCCGAGTAGGATTACCAGAACACTGGACGCTAGCACACAAATTAGACTTTATATGTGCACACATGTCAGGAACAGTCGCAGAAACCAAGCAGAATGTTCCAGCGACATGCCGATCGTACGAAGATTTCAGAGAGAAGTTTCTCTCACGATATTGGTCCAGCGAAGCACAGAACAGAGTTAAGTACGAATTATTACAGAAGCCATATTTTGAAAATTCAGGAGAGAAGAGTCCCGTGAAATTTTTCGAATTAATGGCAAAGAAAAATCAATGCTTAGATGTACCATACAGTAACGGAGAGTTGATTAAATTATGCGCGATGAAGTTACCATTGAAATACCAGCAATCATTAGTAGGTCGCGGAGGCAATGACGTCAAAGCATTTAAAGGTATTCTAAGGGAACTAGAGTTCATATTTTCGGAAGACGACGCAAGAAAAAGACGAAGCGCACGTGAAAACGAAAGCAAGAAGCGGTGGAATCCACAAGACACAGTACGAAGAAACAATAATTACGAACCATGTGATAACTACGCACCAAGAAACGACAATAGGTTTCAACAAAGAACCGGTTATGGATTTAGAAGAGAATATGGCAATAACTATAATTCACCCAGGAACGGCAACAACTGTTACAGAGGGAATAACGACAACCGGAACGGGTATTGCAGAACCAATACACCGACAAATTATCAACAAATAAACCACTATCAACAAGCTAAACAAGAAAAGAGAATACAGATAGAAGAGGTGGAGGTAAGACCACCAAACCCCAATAAACGTTCGAATTGACAGCTAAGCGCCCATGCCAAAGAGAATGACGCACTGCCCCAGGACAATTGCAGCACCTTGAACAGAGAAGTAAATACCTTATCACGAGAAGAGAAGAAGGAAGAAACAAATCCGCAGGGACCAGATGAAAACGAAGACAGGAAAATAATAATATCGTGTTGGGACGAAATTAATTGGGAGAATACTGACGAGGAAGATGAATTACCAGAGGCATGCACAACGAATGTAGGAGGAAAGGACGAAGTAGTGAGTATTGCAGAGCTATTTGAGATGGAAACCACGGAAAGCGAATTCAATGAGGATAATGCGCAGTCGACAGAAGTTGAAAATAAGTTACTAGTGGGCACACAACCCAACGTATATAATGAAGGAAGTTATGAAGCGATAATTAGAGCATTTAGATGCGATTATGTGGAAGTAGCGACGAAGAAGGAGAAGATTGACGAGGATGAGGAACAAGTAGAGGATGTTGAAGAAAGTGTAAATGAAGGAAGAAATGAGAAGAGGAAATAAAAGAGAGAGAAGTAGCAGTCGAAGCTTATCCTACAGAAAGTTCCAATTCACAAGGGAAATTCTTGAAGAGACTCACTTATGATTCAGTGGAGGATTCGTTGATGCAAGAAGAAGAAGAACAGAACCAACCCTTTCAAATTCAACCAATTGTGAAGGCCATGGTAAAGCATATCCCAGTCAATATTGTAATTGATAGCGGAAGTGAACTGACTGCGATCTCAGAAAATTTATTCATGCAGTGTAATGCCAATGAGGAATTGCCAGTTCTGAAAACACGTAAGATTAAAGTTAGAGGTCCTATTAGAAACAATGCTGCGGAAGTTACGAGACAAACAAGGTTAACTCTTTCGTGTCAAGGTCAAAAGATCCAAACCAACTTCGTGATTATACCTAAACTACCTGTTGATTTGATAATAGGTGCAGATTCTTTAAATGAGAGACGAGTGATAATAGATATGGGGAAGGTAACGTAAAATTCGGGAATGTAACACTTCTCATTGAGCAAAAGCTAAAATTAGAAGAAATACCAGTTATAAACAAACAATTAAGAGTGATGCGAGATAAAGAGGATGAAGAATTAGAATGGTATGCTCAAAAGGGGGAATCGCCTCAACTCATGTTAGAAGTCCATGAAGAAATCGACGAAAAATTGCAAGAAGTTCAAGGTATTTCGGAACACAGTAAAAGAGAATTAGAGGGTATTTTACGAGATAAAGCGGAGGTATTTTTACCTAAGACTGGCAGTATTAAACACTTTCAGTACAAGTTTGAAGATTAATTTTATTACTGGTAAATAATCAGCACAATATTTCAAGATTATGTTGCAGATAAGATCGTCAGGAGAAAGAAGAATGAAGAGAGAGGAATGTGGGAAAAAGAAAGTAGTTTCAATAAAAACAGAAACAAAAATAACACCAATAGTACCATAGATTAAGGTGAAGGGACAAAGCGTAGACAGTCTAACAGCATGAAATACTAAAATGCTATACACCATGGCATTACACAAAAATAAAAAACTAATTTGAGGATTCTTGTAGAAGTTAAGACTCAAAATATCATAGAATTGTAACATGGAAAGGGCACCGAAATTTGTAAAGCTTTTTAAGAAGGCGTAAAGCAATGTAGGTACTAGATATATGTTAGATGATTATAAGTAAGACTTTTTGTAAGAACCATTGTAAAAACTCAAGCAAAGACCAGATACAACGACCCACAAGTTGCAATGTGAGAAGTATCAAGAAAGAAAAGGACGTAATTAGCAAGACACGATTCCTACAAGGTAGAAGCGTCGAGAGAAGGGGAAGGACAGCGGCCGGTGGAGGGACAGACAAGCAAACACCGGGCTTTCACCACTCGCAAACCCCGGGACACCCCCACTCATTGGAGCAAGCAAAAACCAGCCCGACAAGAAGACTGCTTGGGCAAGCCACCACTGGCAAAAAAATATGTGTAAAAGTCATACTACTGCTATTAAACAGCACGCTGATGCACGAAACTGAAGAAAACTTGCACAAAGTAAAAATGACACCTCCAAACAATTTATCAAACTGTTAGTAAGAGGAGAACTTCAAAGCGACTAGTTATCAATAAATATTTCCATATCCTGTCCAGAGAAGAATCAAGAAGCAAGTAAGAAGCAGAGAAAAAGCAGGAAGAACAGAAGTTGAAGATTCGCAAGATTGAGACCAAGAAAGAAGATGGGTGAAGAATAGACGACATACCTTCCCAAATCCCTATCCTATTGTAAACCACTCATCTGCAAAGTATTACAACGAAAAGCGATCGCTTTCAGCGACACATAACGATGACTTTCACGCATACAAAACCAGTAAACCACGAGATTCTACACTCACAGCTCCATTCCATTGTGGGACCTCCACAACAGCAACACACACTTGCAAAGCCAACAAGGAACGACAAACGAAGCTGTACATCAAATACTTGCCCACATCCATCTCGCTCAAGTCCTCCACCTTCGTGCAGAAACATTCGCCAACCTCATGCTTAAACATTCATAGGATTGTGTGAATGTGTGAAATCAAATTATGTGATGTAGGAATTGTGCAAAAGAAACGTGTGAAAAACTAAATAAGTTAAGCACACCAGACAGCTAATAAACTACAAAATAACAGTCATTGACTATGGACTTAAGTAAAAAAATAGACTATCGATAAAAATAAGTCATTAGTTCTGAAATGGACAGTATATAAAGAACAAAAGTAAGGTATAATAAACACTAAAACTATATGCCACTTATTTTCTCCTCATAAAAATAAAAGAATAACTATATTTTACTTATTTACTCCTTATAAAAACAAAGAATAAAAAAATTATCTTGTTGGATGTTTTCCCTTTTTTTAACATTTGTACCATTTGATAGAATAATATCTCAATACTTGTGTATTTATATTTCTTTGTCAAAGCAATGCTTGGAAATAATTCTTATTTGTTAGTGAAACAATGTTGAAATGAGTGTCTAGAAACAAAAACATCTTATTTGTACATGGTATTTAGAAAATGTGTTAGGAATAGATTTTACTTAATTACTACATTTATAAAAAAAATATTTCTAAGAAAATCGATGTGAAAGACTCCTCACTTTCGATAACAAACTTCTTAAAAAACAAACTTCACACTTAAATAAGGAAAGGAAATAATTAAAAATTAATAATAATAATAATAATAATAATAAAATGTACTTCTCTCGTCAATATAAACATATTTTTGAGAATAAAATGGAAGAATATGAAAATATAAATTAATAATACAAACTAGCATAGAACCAGAATAACGTGGGTGAACAGTAGGCAACAAAATTTAGATAAAGAAATAATTTTTGACAGGCCTACACAACGATTGTATCGTTGCCTAACTTCATTGCAAACATTAAGTTCGAAGGGTGGTGATATGTAAGGTGTCAGGCAAATCCAACACCTTCCATGAAAACCCTGACATGATAAGCAAATCCAGTAGTATGTCACATAGCTCCGAATAAATCGTTACATTAAATTAACCAAAGTAATATGAGTAACGAGTGAGCAAATGGAATACCACAGACTAACAACAATGCCTAAATGCATTACATACCTTCCCACCGTGAGACAGACGCAGTTCCGAGGGGAGAAACGAGAACAGAAGCCAAGAGCAGAACCGTGTTAAGCTAGAAGGCCCTACGATAAGGGGCGGACACCCACGTGGCCAGCTAACCGACAGGACCACCCCCCAGCCCATGTTAAAAGATAGAGCCCTCCAGAAGATCAGTATAGATCTTACGATAACACTAAAAGGGCCACACCAGCTGCAAGTCTTAGCGTGAGACTTTTTCGCGTCTCTGTTACGTTGCAAATTTTAAAAACATTGCCCCATCATGAAAAGTATAACGTTTCTCATTGGATGGACAGAATTTTTGTAGGCGGAGCTTAAGGTTAACATTAAGACCCTGATTGGTCAGATGAAAACACAGCCAGATAGTTTTTTTTTTAAACCAACTTCGGTAAATTGTAGTAAGGAGAAGTTAGGAAAGAGTTGCTTCCGAGACGGCAAAGGTGGAGCTGCGTTGCCCGCTGCCCCCCTGACGCTGCCTAACCAACGACAAGGTAATGAACGCACGCGATGCGGCATAACAGTGCATTAAGCTTCACACAGAACTGCAGAAGTCTCATCTCTTACATCCGCTTTTTACGTAATACTAGTGTCGATCGTCAATTGAAGCTCATGGTATTCACATTTGCTACGTAAGCTAAAATCTGAAACGTGATGATTTTTCTGTTATATAATTATTCAGAAGCCACATCAGCCACTGTAATTTACGACAAGTTAGTTAAGTAATTAAAGATAATTGAGGGTCACTGTAGACCATTTGGATTGTTTTCTCTTTTGTGAAACTTAATTTAAACCTCGATTATAGATGTGATATGGCATAGGTCATCCTTCGATCCATTGCAGAACTTGGAAACCCACTCAGGGAATATTCGTTCACATTTTTGTTGAACGCAGTTGGTTTTTATCATCGTGTTTTAAAACATTTCCTTCTATCAAAAGTGATATTTATAAACAATATAAACAATATAAACAATATAAACCATTGTGGGGTTGCTAGTCCCCCATCGGGCGCCTCCCCGGGTGGCGGATTGGGGAATGCTCTCCAGATATGGGGGGTACCGGGGAAATAAAATACCCGGGGTGGACCAAAACTAGCACGGGTAGGGAAGACTCGTTAAGCCATGGTGAAGGCAAATCCCTAGGGGTAGAGAACCCCAAAATCAAGACTCCTTGTCCTCCAGGTTGGGGGTTGTGCAGAGGGCTACCAACCCACTCACGTAAAACAATGGCCGGTCAGGACACTCAAGGTATGCCTCGGAAACAGGACAGAATTTACTGGGACAGAAATTGGCAAAGTTACAAGGAATGAAATAAGACAAACAATAAAGAAATTAAAGAACAATAAGGCCTGTGGGGAAGACCAGGTATATGCTGAGCTTTTAAAAAATGGAGGACCACAATTGAAAATAGAACTACATTCCTTAATTGAAACAATTTGGGAGACAGAAAACATACCGGCCGATTGGAAAACTGCAATTATATGCCCCATCTTTAAGAAGAATGATCCCCTTGTCTGTGATAACTACAGAAGAATTGCCCTACTCGATGTCACGTATAAAATTTTGTCGATGTGTATACTACACAGACTGATTCCCATAACCGAAGAACTGAGTGGGGACTACCAATGTGGTTTCCGCACTAACAGATCCACTTTGGATCACTTATTCACATTGAGACAAATAAATGAGAAGGCATGGGAATTTAATGTAGATATCCATATTCTATTTATAGACTTCAAGAAGGCCTATGATAGCATACACCGACAGACACTCTTAAACACCATGAAAGAATTTGAAATACCATTAAAATTAATCAAAATAGTTAAAATGTGTTTGGAAGAAACCATATGCAAAGTTAAGACACCTGCAGGAGAGACTGAAAATTTTAAGGTGTACACTGGACTGAGACAAGGGGATGCCATCTCACCTATTCTATTTAATATTATCTTAGAGAAGATTGATAGAGAATTCACCAAAACTAATCCACAAGGGATCCAACTGCAGGGACAGAACATTACGAGACTTGCTTATGCAGATGATGTAGCCTTAATAAGCACTTCAAAAGCTGAATTAATCAGGATGATGCAAAATTATTACAAAATAGCTGAGAAAGCTGGACTTCATGTGAATGTAGAAAAGACAGAATATCTAGTCATAAGTAAAAAACTCCAAAAGAATACACCACTGACCGTAAATGGTCTCACTTTGAAGGCAGTTGACCACTTCAAGTACTTAGGGAGTCTTTTTAGCAGAGACAATAGAGCAGAAATAGAAATAGACGCCCGTCTAGCAGCAGCTAATAGAACTTTTTACAGCTGTATCAAAATTTTAAGGATGAGATCACTTAGTACTGAATTCAAAATCCGTTTTTATCAGTCAACTATTGTACCAGTAGCATTATATGGATGTGAAGCTATTACATTCAGGAAAAAAGATGAAGAAAAACTGTTGATATTTGAAAGAAAACTACTAAGTAAATTATTTGGACCAATCTTCGATGAAAATGTCATGGAGTGGAGGATAAGGAAAAATGAAGAACTACGGGAGCTGTTCAAATGGTTCAAATGGCTCTGAGCACTATGGGACTCAACTGCTGAGGCCATTAGTCCCCTAGAACTTAGAACTAGTTAAACCTAACTAACCTAAGGACATCACAAACATCCATGCCCGAGGCAGGATTCGAACCTGCGACCGTAGCGGTCTTGCGGTTCCAGACTGCAGCGCCTTTAACCGCACGGCCACTTCGGCCGGCTACGGGAGCTGTACAAACATAGTACCATTGTGGATATGTTAAAGAAAAGAAGACTGAACTGGGCTGGTCATGTAGCAAGGATGCCGGAGAACAGACTACCCAAAATAGCATCCACTAAGAAATTAGAAGGAAAGAGAAGAAGAGGAAGACCTCGAATTAGGTGGATGGAGAATATCCGGGAAGATGCAGCTAGGATGGGCATCAACTCTGATTGGACAACAATTTCCCTGGATAGATATAATTGGAAGAGGCTCGTAGAGCAGGTGTATGGTCGATAAGGCCTTAGCCACGTGTAAAGTAAAAGTAAGTAAAGTTTTGCGAGTAGAATAAAATTTCCAATGGTGAACTTAACTGCTTTTTCTACGTTATTTTACCAGCTAACTAAAAATAGGAAAGCCTTGAACCCCTTCCACTAAATTTAGTTAGTATTAAGATTCTTTAACAGGGAGTGCAGTGGAGCTGACGCTGAAATCATTAAGAATTTGGTTATATCATCGCTAGTCTCACTGACCTTTTCTGAACCCTACATATCATGTGTGGTTTGGCGTCTCCTTACCAGCAACAGGTCCCAGGTTCAAACTAGTCTATTCCCTAAAAAACACGCTCAGAGCGTCGTTGCGCGAAAGTGATAGGGAGACACGACATAGAACAACAGAAACCACGCAGAAATTAAGAGGTTGTAGGCCCTGACTAGCCGCGTTCTAAGCAACACAGTGGAAACACTGACACCAAGGCGGAACCGTTTTTCACCAGGAAATGCAACAGACCTCCACCCTGCTCTCCAATGAGCTCTCGCTTCACACCGCTGAAGTTGCAAATAGCAGTGATTTGAGGTCAATGGAATGCACACTATAGGGTGTCTGGCTATGATGTGTCCTTGAAGTAACCAGTTTGTACCCGCTGTGTCACTGTGGTACCAACTGCTGCTCATATGCTGCTGCAAATGCAGTGTGACTCCCCAGAGCCATAAGCCGAACACGATCGTCTTCCCTCTTTGTTGTTCTATGTGTCCTTCTGGAGCCCAGTCTTCCTGTTACTGTACCTTCTTTTGAACACCACTACCAGAAATCAGGTACAGTGGCTACATTACTGCCAAGTATGCCTGCAGTATCGCAGAAGGAAATCCATCTTCTAATAGCTCTATTACACATCCACGATCAAACTCGGTGAGCTGTTGATAATGACGTCTTTGGCGCCTTAAAAGGTATTCCTTACTAACACCAACTCACCACGTGCAATCTCAAAGGTAACAAACGCACATGACCATTACAGCGCGTATTTTAAGCAAACCTGATCTGCGTTATGTGAGGTAACGGGCGAGTCGTGGCGCGCTGAAAATATCCTAAGTTCAGAGTTGGCGTGGCCGCACGGGGCGAAGCCAGGGCCCGGCAGCAAACACGTGCTGCCTATCGAGCGTTAGCCGGGTTATTAGTGTGAACCTGAATTGGTATGAGTTACAGGCATGTAACTTTAATTATTGGAGGTCAAAGTGGCCGATTACTACTAATCGCGTCAGGCCATAAGTACTCCACAGAGACACAAGAAACGGTAGCAGCATGTTTATAAATATATTTATTCGTCTGTGTCTTTATTTATATCCGATGTATACTACTCATGAACAAATTGGTTGAATATTTACTGTATTTTCTAGAGCACAGAGACATTAGGCTACTGGCCTACCTTTTGTTCTATTCCTTTGATATATGTTTATTTAATTTGTTTATGTATCTAATAATATGTGTTTGAGCGTGTTTATGGTCCAGCCGTAGGAATATTTATTTAATTTCGAGTTATTTAAATGTGAATCTAGTATTTCAAATCTGTTTCATTATGTTTGTGCAGGTGCGTTGACTTGAAGACACGGTGCGAGTGCTCTAGCCAATCACAGCGCTCGTGAATGGGGAGACTGGATGGAAGCGGGAGAAGAGTTCTGGGCAGGACGGCACAGGACACGGGGAGTGCTGGACGAGATGGCGCGACGGATGCACGGTCGCGGCACAGACTTGGGAGAGTGTGGAGCGGTTTGCGCGTGGTCGTGGAAGACAGAAATACTTCGGAGTGCCGACTTGTGCACTTGTGAGACTTCCGTGGCTTCTACAGTGAAGACGTAGTGTCCGTTGAGGACTGAATATTCCGCCAGCTATGTTGTTGTTTATTACTAATCACGTGTAGGAGAATTCTATTGTTTCCCTGTTACTCAACTTATACAGGGTGTTACAAAAAGGCACGGCCAAACTTTCAGGAAACATCCCTCACGCACAAAAAAAGAAAAGATGTTTTGTGAACATGTGTCCGGAAACGCTTAATTTCCGTGTTAGAGCTCATTTTAGTTTCGTCCACCTACGCTCAATGGAGCACGTTATCATGATTTCATACGGGATACACTACCTGTGCTGCTAGAACATGTGCCTTTACAAGTACCACAGAACATGTGGTTCATGCACGCTGGAACTCCTGCACATTTCAGTCGAAGTGTTCGTACGCTTCTCAACAACAGATTCGGTGACCGATGGATTGGTAGAGGCGGACAAATTCCATGGCCTCCACGCTCTCCTGACCTCAACCCTCTCGACTTTCATTTATGGGGGCATTTGAAAGCTCTTGTCTACGCAACCCCGGTACCAAATGTAGAGACTCTTCGTGCTCGTATTGTGGACGGCTGTGATACAATACGGCATTCTCCAGGGCTGTATCAGCGCATCAGGGATTCCATGCGACGGAGGGTGGATTCATGTATCCTCGCTAACGGAGGACACTTTGAACATTTATTTCCTGTAACAAAGTGTTTGAAGTCACGCTGGTACGTTCTGTTGCTGTGTGTTTGCGTTCCATGATTAATGTGTTTTGAAGAGAAGTAATAAAATGAGCTCTAACATGGAATGTAAGCGTTTCCGGACACCTGTCCACATAACACATTTTCTTGCTTTGTGTGTGAGGAATGTTTCCTGAAAGTTTGGCCGTACCTGTTTGTAACACCCTGTATTTTATTTAATTGCTGGATCAGTGACACCAATAAGTGTTTTGCAGAAATATACCATATTCTCAAAAGTACTTCTACTATCGTACTCATCATTTAAAGTCGTTAAGATAGTACCTGCAGATTTTATTTAATTGCAATCTTTCATTTACAAATTTGTACGTTACATTCGCAATTGCCGAATGATAGGAAACTTCGATCATTCGATTCATGTGTATATTCAAATTGTATACTGTAGACTGAGCAGTATTTGGCTTGTAATGAGGCAAATACGTACCCCAGCCCCTAGACAACGAAACCAGCCAATACTTTTAAATTTCAACTGGACCGAGCGAGGTGGCGCAGTGGTTAGACACTGGACTCGCATTCGGGAGGACGACGGTTCAATCCCGCGTCGGCCATCCTGATTTAGATTTTCCGTGATTTCCCTAAATCGCTCCAGGCAAATGCCGGGATGGTTCCTTTCAAAGGGGACGGCCGACTTCCTTCCCCGTCCTTCCCTAATCCGATGAGACCGATGACCTCGCTGTCAGGTCTCCTTCCCCAAAACAACCAACCAACCAATATTTCAACTCTGAGTCAGAGGGTACGTAGTTAAGGGCCACACAACACCACCTCATTTCATTTATTTGAATGCCCGCAATCCTCATAGCGACACTACTAGCGCTACTTTTATAAGACTGGCGCAAAATTTGAATATACGTAATATTTGAGATATAGAAAATCGCCTTATAATTTATGTTTATACTTAATTTTTTTTCCCGTGAGTGTAGTTTAATATGATCTCTAAAATGGTTCAAATAGCTCTGAGCACTATGGGACTTAACTTCTGAGGTAATGAGTCCCCTAGAACTTAGAACTACATAAACCTAACTAACCTAAGGACATCACACACATCCATGCCCGAGGCAGGATTCGAACCTGCGACCGTAGCGGTCGCGCGGTTCCAGACTGTAGCGCCTAGAACCACTCGGCCACGCCGGCCGGCAATATGATCTCTAAATTAGTAGTAAATGTAGGCCTACCTATTCCTAAATTATTCCCTTAAAGCAAACTAGTCGGTATTGCTAACGTTTGTACTGTGGACTCTGCGGTTTCCGGCGCCACGTTGGTGGGTCACTGCGTGTGGACAGCGACGACGCGGGATGTGCGGGCGTAGCCGCTCTGTCGCTGCAGCCTCTGCTGTCTGCGTGCGTGGCAGGGGCGCGCGATCGAAAGGCAATAGCTCGGATGCGGATGGTCGGCTGTAATTGGGGGTCTGGCACAAAGTGGGCCTGTGCCCGGCGTGGCCGCGCAGTTACAGCGCCTGCTCTTTGTGCGGGCGCAGGCTGCACTGCGCGCCCACCACTGCCGTTTCATTTGCGATACGCGGCAGTTTGCCGGCGATTCCCGGCCCACGTTTATTTCCGCCCGAGCCGACCGCTGTTGGGCATTGAAGGCGGCAACGCCGCAAAGCCGCCGGCATCGCATTCACATCCGCGACGCGTCCGCCGACCCCTAAATCAACGAGCATTAGGCGCGCGAAACGCGGCGATTATTTGCTCGCGCCTCGCCGCAGCCGCAGGTGGCCGGCGCCGCGGGATTAAAGACGCGACATTACGCCGCGTTCGGTTCTGTTTATAGGTTCATAAGTCAGCCGGTTTTGAACCATTAGCGGCCCGTTAAGCGGCGGTACCTGTGTCGCCGTAATGGGTCGCGCGACTCTGGGCTATTGTGTCCACAGTATCGACGGCACTCTTCTTCGGACTGTGATTGCAGTATGAAACGACACAAACGTTACCGTAACGCGGTCACTGTTAATTTAATGCCGCTCGAATTAGCGTAATTATTGTGACGTGGTGCGGCCGCTAATGCGGGAAGAAATACGCGGAAGCTCGTGCTAATCTCTGGGCACACGCGAACCCACACAGGATTTAGTGCCGCGATACGGGAACGGCGCTACAAACCAGCCCCAGGGGGCACTGATGGTGGCGGGGGCGTTATCGCAGTTCGTTTCTCTAGACGCGATTGGCTATGGGGCTAACAGAGCTCGCTCGGTTGTGAAATACAAACACGTGGTCAAAGGGAAAAACTAATTACAAAGTTTTGTTTACTTTTGAAACCATCACTTTATTATGACTCAAGCATAACAGGTTTCAGACTGCAACAGTCATCTTCAGATGCTACGGGAGGCATTCCGTGATAAAAGGTTCATGCATTGTCAACACATCAGAATCTATGCAAAGATGAGTATGTACGTCTGAGCCATGAGAAGGTTCTGCGCAGAATCGGCGAGGGAAGGACCATGTGGTAAATTTTGAGAAACAGATACGTCATCTCTTAAGACATCAAGTAATAACGTACATCATTCTTGAGTGAGCTGTGCGGAGTACAACATCTAACAGAAGACAGAGATCGGCAAATACGTAAAAATTAACTGAGGACGTTTTTTGCCAGCGCTACTCCATATGAAGACTTCAGCATAAACATGGAATTCGCGGCTGGCCGTATCAAACCAGTCATAAGACTGTAGACCCCAAATTTCTCCTCCCCACCCCCTCCAAGAAAATAAAAATCTTACTACAGTGACCCGGCAATAGTGAGGTACTGGCTTTAGCTGTTTCTTGACATGGTCAAGTTGCAGATACAAGATCTCTAATTGTTTACAATTAGAGGATTCAGGGTCAAGATCGTATGTTTATTATTTTTATTGATTACTAGTTTTGGTTAAAGTTGTTGCCTACCTACTGATCACAGGATAAAAAAAGAAGTTCTGTGTCAATCGTATTGATTGGTGATTGTGCACAACAAAAATGTTTTACTTGTTCTGTGTTCTGAAGGTGGCTAACAACATCAGTCAAATATAATAGTCAATAAACATAATAAACTTATCTTGACTAATAAATGATGTTTTTGTCAGTGGTATGGATTTTATTCAGCATGTTCTGATTGTAAATTAAAATCAAAGTAAGTGCCCGCTAATTAGACGTGTTGGTTGTTTGGTTAGAAATGGGAAAAATGAGGGGGGTGTGGCATTGAACTGGTGAATGAGAGTTACAAAAAGGGTTGGTACACGTCCAGACATTTTTTGGGTCCGTGAGCTCTTTGGAGGGGAGAGGGGGTGACGCAAGTTTAAAAGCGCATTCTAGATATCTATTTCGGACATCCGCTCCTCTGCACCCGAAATGCGTATCATACGTTGGCTGCGAAGTAATTTCGTGGAAAATTAAGTGTGCAAAGAAAACCACGAGTGCATGTGCAAGGCCACTACGAACGATGATTCAATGACATGAACACATAGCTAAATGGTGTAGGGTGTAATGGGAACCTCGGCGCCCCAAAATCACCAGTAAGGATTTTAGAGGAAGCACACTAAATGATATATTCATAAAAGATTTCAGAACTAAAACAAGTAAAAACTTTATTTGAAAATAGAAATATTCTTTAAAGTCAAACAAAGTTTATGACTTTAGAACAATTCAACAATATACAGGTTACAGATAGAGAAAACAATAATTTAATTTATAGGAACTTCGAAGTTTATTTGGCTCACCTTGCAACAGTGGCTTAGAAGGTAATAAATCGGTATGCAACACTTCATTTACTTACACGAACTGTTTAGTGAAAATTTGGCAGTTAACAAACGGTCTACAGAATAACGATAATTTTTTTTAACATCGAGTATAGATTTAAGTGTCAGGAAGTCTTTTCTGAAAGTATTTGTATGGAGTTTAGCCATGTATGGAAGTGAAACATGGCCGATAAACAGTTTAGACAAGAAAAAAATAGAAACTTTTGAAATATGGTGATACAGAATAATGCTGAAAGTTGGATGAGTAAATCACGTAACTAATGAGGAAGTACTCAATAGAATTGGGAAGAAGAGGAATTTATGGCACAAATTGACTAGAAGAAGGGATCGGTTGGTAGGACATTTTCTGAGGCATCAAGTGAGGGCAGCGTGGAGGTTAAAAATCGTGGAGGGAGACTAAGAGATGAATACACTAAGCAGATTCAGAAGGATGTAGGTTGCAGTAGGTACTGGGAGATGAAGCAGCTAGCGCAGGATACAGTAACGTGGGGAGCTCCATCAAACCAGTCTCAGGATTGAAGACCACAACAACAACAATAAGAAGCCGTAAGGGACACAATCACCCGTAGAAGGAACAATATGATGTCAATAAAGCGGAAGCACTCGATCCAGGAAAACGAGGGGATCCTGTTGCACAACTCACAAAATCCTATTTGCCACAGGGATCACCCTCGTTTAGAACATGGGTAAGCGATGGTAGGTAAAGATTTAACCTCAGAGACAGCAAAATTCATGAAGCATTGGTTTTGCTAAACCTAGGCTCTCGAGAGTATTGCCTCACAGGATAGTTTTGGGTTTGCGTATATGGATGATCCACAGCACCAATAACATTGGCTGTCGGCCAACTATTGTGCTGTTCATAGTACATGCAGCAGACCAAGAGTTAATTGTGTGCTTATCTCACAACTTGAGACATACATAGAACACACAAAAACACGAAGGCAAATTTTCACAACCTAAGAGAAAATGAAAATTTTTATGAGTATTAGCCTTACGATGTTGGATGTACCGCTTAATGTGGTACCAAGGCAAGTATTTTGCATATGAATAAACCGTAGTAATTCGCATAGTGAAAAAAAATGCACTCATCCAGTTGAGGATGGCGGGTCAGGTCCGTAATTAGGTTCTCCGTAATTCCATGAATTTGTTAATGAAAATGACGGCTCTATTTCTTTCAACGACCACGACCGATTTCTTACCCAATATACGCTTGTGATACCCTCTTAACGACCTCTTACCGTCGTGATGCTGACCCTACTCTCCCTTGCGTCCTTCTGTTTAAGAATCAGATGACCATGTATCGTCCTATCATACTTGTGGTACACTGTCGTCGGTGTCACGTTGCCGTTTCTAACGAATTAAAGAAACTGTAAGAATGTCATTAGAATGCTCACCGTTTGAGATCTCTCTATGACATGAACCATAGGAAAGTCGCTGTGTCATCAAGGAGCAGCGACGGCTAGACTGTGACGAGCTATGGCGCTCGAGCTTAGACTTGTTCTGACAAGGGAACCTCCCCATCGCACCCCCCTCAGATTTGGTTATAAGTTGGCACAGTGGATAGGCCTTGAGAAACTGAACTCAGATCAATCGAGAAAAC
Source organism: Schistocerca nitens (assembly GCF_023898315.1). NCBI lineage: Eukaryota > Metazoa > Arthropoda > Insecta > Orthoptera > Acrididae > Schistocerca > Schistocerca nitens. The sequence goes on along the minus strand of NC_064615.1, from coordinate 788,558,901 downwards.
AGGAAGAAGTTGTGTGTAACTATAAAAATATAAGCAACATATACAAACTGTGTAGTCCACGAGAAGATAGGCAACATCATGGACTTCCGAGACAAGGAGCGCCGTGGTCCCGTGGTTAGCGTGAGCAGCTACGGAACGAGAGGTCTTTGGTTCAAGTTCCACCTCAAGCGAAATATTTTTCTTTATTTTAACAAAGTTAGGATCTATCCATTCGTTCATTGACGTCTCTCTTCACTGTAATAAGTTTAGTGCCTGTGTTTTGCGGCTGCACCGCAAAACCGTGCGATTAGTAGACGAAAGGATGTGCCTCTCCAATGGGAACCGAAAACTTTTGATCACAAGGTCATAGGTCAACCGATTCCTCCACAGGAAAAAACGTCAGATATATTCTATACGACACTGGTGACGGCATGTGCGTCACATGACAGGAATATGTTGTCGACCCACCTAACTTGTACACTTGGCGAATGGGTAAAAAGATTCTTCTACGTTGCCCGATTTAGGTTTTCTTTTGGATGTGATAATTACTCCCAAAACAGTGATGAAAACATAAGAGTTTGTCACATAAACTGCAACAAATGAATCCAAAAGCCTCACACTCGCACACTTTTCCCTGTGCTCTGTCAAAACATATGTTTTTTACGTTTTCAAAAAAAATGGTTCAAATGGCTCTGAGCACTATGGGACTCAACTGCTGTGGTCATAAGTCCCCTAGAACTTAGAACTACTTAAACCTAACTAACCTAAGGACAGCACACAACACCTAGCCATCACGAGGCAGAGAAAATCCCTGACCCCGCCGGGAATCGAACCCGGGAACCCGGGCGTGGGAAGCGAGAACGCTACCGCACGACCACGAGATGCGGGCTTTTACGTTTTCAAATTTTTCTGTGTGTAGACCGTCAAATCCTGCATATGTCCAAGCAAATCTGAACATGTCCTTGAATTTTGGAGAGCGAAGTTGATTATGTGTGAGTGCCTGAACTTTGATAATTGTCTGAAAATAAAAAATTAAACTTCTTGCTCGAAGGAAGACTTGAAACAAGGACTTCTAGTTCCTGAGCTGCTCACGCTAACCACGGGACCACGTCGCTGCTGTGTTCTGTCGGTCCTTGATGTTGCCTATCTTGCGCGTGGACTACTCAGTTTGTACATTTTGCTTATTTTTTTCATAGTTCCACACAACTTCTTCCTGTTTTCTCGACTGATCTGCGTTCAGTTTTTCAAGGACTATCCACTGTGGCAACTTATAACTAAATCTGAGGGGGGTGCGATGGGGAGGTTCCCTTGTGAGCACCTACGTCACGCATTATCCGAAAGCCACTGAACGTTCAGTAGCAGTGTGAGCGCTCTGCTGTTAACGCTAATGAGAGCATTAAACGTGATGGTATTGAAGTATTGAATTTTTTAGTAAATTACTATTCCATCAGTTCCGAGTTGTCATCGCTGATGGTGGGTGGTAAGTGATACATTCTGGAGAAGCAAGCAAGAGACATTATTTGCAGGACATACGTTTTCTTCAACCGGAAAGGACGCGAATGCACGTGCCGCAACTGTTGTTCTGAATCATCAACAATGAAATCTTCGTCTGTGCCTGGACAAGCACAAAGCGCCATCGTTCGTGGATCAGTGACCTTTCATCTGCTGTTCCACAGCTCAGCAGTTTTAAATGTGAACTGGTCAGCTGTGATAACAGTTTCTTCACGAACTAAGTTACTAGACATACACTGACGGGAGAAAAGTCGCAGCCCCAAGATAGAATTATGAGAGATAATGGGAGGCATGTTTCTACATCTGAAGGATGATATCTATTCATATTTCGCGGCAGTCACGCAAGAGTGGTACTAGTACCTTTGAGAATGCACGTGGTGAGTTTATGTTACTCAAGAATGCTTTTAAGGCGAGAAAGACACTATTATCAGCAACGCAATGAGTTTAAACGAGGACGTGTAGTAATGCTACGAAAAACTAGATTATCCTTCTGCAGTATTGCATAAAGACTTAGTAGGAATGTAGCCACAGTAAATGACTTCTGCCAGCGACCGTCGTGAGAATATACAGTGACAAGAAGACCTGCCTGCGGACGGCGACGTGACCAAACCAAGAGGGAAGACGGCCGTGTTCGGTGTATGGTTGGCGCACCGCACTACATCTGCAGCAGCAATTTGAGCAGCAGTTGGCATCACAGTGACACAACGAGATGTTACAAATCGGTTATTTCAAGGACAAGCCCGAATTAGCCATCCGGTAGCATGCGTTTCACTGACGCCAGACCACAGCCATTTGTGATTTCAGTGGTATCAAGCGAGAGGTCGTTGGAGTGCAGGTTGGAGATCTATTGTTTCATATTATGAAAGCTGGTTCTGCCTCGGTGCCAGTGATGGCTTTATGTTGGTTAGAAGAAGGCAGACTGAGGGCCTGCAACCAACCAGTCTGCGTGTTAGACACGTTGGATCTACACCTCCAGTTATGATCACCGGTTCGATTTTGTATGACAGCAGGAGCACTCTCGTGGTTATCCCACCCTTCACTGTCGTGGTTATCCCACGCATCCTGCCTGCAAATCTGTACATCTTTCTGGTGATTGGACCTGTTCTGCCGTCAGTCATGAACCGCATTTGTTCACATGGCTCTGAGCACTATGGGACATAACTTCTGAGGTCATCAGTCCCATAGAACTTAGAACTACTTAAACCTAACTAACCTAAGGACATCACACACATCCATGCCCGAGGCAGGATTCGAAACTGCGACCGTAGCAGCAGCGTGGTTCCAGACTGTAGCGCCTAAACCGCTCGGCCACTCCGGCCGGCATGAACAGTATTTCTGGGGTTGTTTTTCTACAGGATAACGCTCACCCCAATACCAATGTTGTAACTCAACATGCTGCACAGAGTATCGACATTTAGCCTTGGCCTGATCGATCACCCGGTCTCCAGTCGAGGATACATGGGACATGAGCGCACGACGACCCCAGCGTCCGTCACAAGCAGCATTATCTGTCCCTGTATTGACCGACTAAGTGCAACAGGCATGGATCTCCATCCTACAAAATCCGGCAGCTTTACAACACAATGCATGCACGTTTGCACGCTTGCATTCAGCATTCTGGCGATTGCACTAGCATTTTGCGTTAGCAATCTCTCGCTGACATGAACCTGTGTCCTTGTAATCATAATCACTTTAATACGAGGGCTGGAAATTAAATAGTGGCAATTATTTATTCACAGCCGATACAAAAGAGTTCCATGTTTGCATCTGTTATAGTCCTTCAAAGTGGTCACCAGCGTTGTGTAGAACCCGTTTCCAGCGATGTGGAAGGAGTAGTATACCGTTAGCAGAGTCTGTTATGTTGGTGGAGCGAATGGAGCGGTCTACTGCCTGTCGAATCTCTGAAACAGTTCTGAAGCAAATGCCACGAAATGGTTCCTTTACCTTCGGAATGAAATCAAAGTCACAAGGACTTAAGTCCTGCGAGTATGGTGGATGGTACAGTAGTTCCCAGTCCCATCGACCGAACACAGCAGCCACAGCTTGGGCTGTATGCGCCTGCGCATTGTCGTGCAAAATAATGGGTGGGTTGCGCAGAAAGTGTCGCCGCTTCTTTCGCAAAGCTGGTCGCAGGTGATGCTCCAAAAACGAACAGTCATACTGTGCACAGACAGTCTGCCGCGGAGGAACGTAATGAGATAGGATAACACCATCACAGTCGTACACGAGAATCACCATAACTTTAGACCGCTCCATTCGCACCATCAACAGAACAGGCTCTGTTAACGGTATACTACGCCTTCCACATCGCTGGAAACGGGTTCTACACAACGCTGGTGACCACTTTGAAGGACTATAACAGATGCAATAATGGAACTCTTTTGTATCGGCTGTGAATAAATAATTGCCACTATTTAATTTCCAGCCCTCGTATTAAAGTGATTATGATTACAAGGACACAGGTTCATGTCAGCTGGTGACCACTTTGAAGGACCGTAACAGGTGCAAATATGTACTCTTTTGAATCGGTTGTGAATAAATAGTTGCCTCTATTTAAGTTCCAACCCTCGTATTTACCTAGAAAAATGTATTCCCGAAATTTCAGAACATTAATTATTTTTTGGTGTTGAGATTTTTTACGATCAGTGTATGAAGCAGACAGTTTACAATTCCGACATTCAGGAATTCCAGTCTGTAATCTCTAAGAAGCGTTGGTAATATAGTGAAAGAAATATGTATGTAATATGAAGACACCGTGAAATTTGTTTTTTTTTCTACGTAGCTGACAAATTCACAATAAACATCGTTCGTAGGTTATTATGTCATACAGTACGATACCGAAACAAACTTTGTAATTGCATTTACATTAATGCCCAGAACTATTTTTGTTTTTAATTTTGATGATATTAAGTGAAAGTAGTTCTTTTATGGGTAGCAGCATGTATCAATGACTAAAATGTTTTTTTTTTTTAATTTTTACACAGTTTTATTTCGCATATGATAAAATGGCACATGTGGCAGTTCAATAGCACAGCGTAATTTTTTACGTAGCAAGAAAACAATGTTAAATGTAATTTGATTCATAAAACCTTATACATTACTACTTTTCCAATTTAGAGTTCAGTTATTAATGGTCTTGAGAAAACAAAAACAAACTGGATGAAGTCCCACATCACATTATATCAGTGATATGTTCTGTATTTTGTACGATGTTTAGCCGTAATATTGCCAAAAACAAGAATCTGGGTGAAGATGAGCATTACATTTAATGCAACGAAATTTTTTGCATTTTCCAAACTTTTTACATCCCCTCTGAGTTAACGTCCAATATTGTTTCTGCGTATATCATATGGCACACCTTTCCTGGATTTTGGCATACCCCCTCGAGCTTTATCTATTAATGTCGATGTCAGATGAGATAGTACATCACTTCGTTGGAACTTAAAATGCGAACATTTTAAGTTAGGCTTTACCATGACTATTATTGACATCAAATGAAACAACAAGTTTACTGTTACCAGCCACTGTCTATTTATCTCCACGACGCGTTTCAATGGTTTAAACCTTCATCATAAGTTGGATTTGCATTTGTTGGTATGACAGTTGTGTGTGTTTTGTGTTGCGATTTTTTGGAGGAACTTGTGGCACTGTCTCCAGTGGTCACAGGTTCCTTTCGCTGCCGTAACACTTCACATCTGTCATACTTCGTAAAAAAATATGGCGACTTATAGGCGTCACAGCACACACACAATTGTCATACTAACAAATATAAATCCGCCTGATGATGGAGGTTTGAACCTTTGAAACGCGTCGTGGAGATAAATAAACAGTGACTGGTAACAGCAAACTTGTTGTTTCATTTAACACTTATGTTATTCACCTTTCTATACAGCATCCACGTACTGACGAAGCTACTGTCAACGTAGAATATAACAAGAGGTCAGTACCATTGTGGTTTCATAGGGACCTCTCAGTTTGTCGAAAAGATCGATACTTCCGATACCTTTGCAGTAGATGGGCACTAATGTCTCTTGTGGCACGGTTACATACTCTCGTTCTGCTTTACTACTCTTCTTGCAGGTTCACGTCGTATTGCTGTCGGCGCCAGGCACTGCGTCGGTATGGCTTGTCGCCTCGGAGCAGTCGGCTGTCCTCGTCAGCAGTCGAGACTTCGCGATCTCCGCGTTGTCTCCCCGTTGTCGGTTGCGTGGTCGAAGCTGTTCCATCACTCTGCCGGAAGTCGGATGTTAGCTGTGGATGGAAGAGACCTCATGTCGTCTCGTTTCCGCGCTATCTCACCAACTCCCTACATTGCTCCTCATCCATCTACCAGTTCATCTCAATCCTCTTCGAAATATTTTTCCTTTCGACATTGTCATTGGCGGACAAAATTTTCAATGCATCCAATGACAGATCGTCATTTCATAACCACGCCTCTCCGTGCAGGGTGGAAATTTTCTATCTGGCGTGGGCTGGCGTGTCGCTCTTGAATTGGCATCTTTCTACGATTTCAATTTCTTACGAAGTTTTCCTGCATTCTGAGGTCTTGTGAGAGCATCTCCACAAAACCTCTGTTTGACCGCTTACTGCGTCAGGCCTGGACAGACTCATATTTGGGCTCCATCTCAGTGTCTGCTGGCGTCCGTAATTAACAAGGAACGTCCTTAATATCGAGAAAAACAGCTTCTTAACAACGCTGGCTTCTTTCACACGCCTCCCGGCGTGAATTCTCCGTGCTTTGTGTACGATTCTCCACGAACTCGTGGGGTGTTGGGTGCTGGGATTGTCGGCACAATACTGCATTCTGAGGCAGGGAAAATGCTGCCAGGTCAGAAGAACTCACATCATTTCACGCGTATATTTTGGACGTTCCGTCGTAATGGCTAATGATGTCCATCAGTTCTCATCACACTTCAAGGTATGCCAGGCCCTTCTTAATGTGCTCCTTCTTGAGCGAGGCGAGAGTATCCGCCCAGTTCCCGCTGTGTGCTTGCAGAATGGCTGCAGTGTCCTCTCCTCAGGCACTTGTCGCAGGCATCTGACTCCCTACTCCTCCTTGGCTGTTGGCGCTGCGATTTGGCGAAAGTGGCCACGGCCTGAGGTATCACAACTTGGCTTGACAATCACTGATTTGCTGATTTGTTGCTAATGTCACATGGCTGTTGTCATGCCATCTTAGAGGCATAAAGTGTTAATCTTGAAGAACATGATAATATCCACGTGATTTCTTTTTTAAGTTTTATTTTTTAAGTCTTTCAGAGGTGTTTTCTCAATCCAGTCTCTCCAGATAGTGCCAATGCAATTTAATTCATGCTTAATTAGTGATTCCAAGAATGGGAGTGAGTTGAAATAATTGTCAAAAAAGACAACAGAATTAGGAGGAACAGAACCTACACAAAATATTTCTGTAATTAAAGTTCACAGCGTTTTTCCATCTTCATCGTCACCAGCACCAGAGTTAGGACTGAAATTCACAACATAGCCCTCAGATATTGCATGGCACCTTAACTTGTAACCACAGCGAGTAGGCTTTCCCCTTATTAACTATTTCATCCTGTTATGTCGATAGTAGGGTTCACGGCTTCATCTAAAGAGAACGAACGTCCTAATGGCTGAACGAGTTGCAGAAACGCTATATTCAGTTTTTCCAAAAGCGGATCAGTTTTGTAAGTTTTATTACTTGAATGGATAGTTTGTGTTACCATTGAAATCTAGAAAGCGATGGATTTGTTCAGATCTGTTTCTACTGAGGGAATTACTTACAAGATAATTATAAGTATCTGCCCTCGTCCCCCAATACATTGTTGTAAAGGGACTGAGTTGTAACCAGAAAGAGTAAATACTCAAATGTTCGCATAACTTACCAACTGAAAGTTGAAATTCTAAATATCCTTTCGGAGCAGCAAATTTCGCTGTCTCTTTGCAAATGTGCGCCATAAATTTTTCATTGAAAACTTCCTTGAATATATCTACAGGCACCTTATAAGACTGCTTCCTTTTAGTCACAAGAAAAGGTTCTGGTATATTGCGTGTGAAACATACTTCACTGCGAACATTCAGTTCCTATATTATCCACGTCCGTGCTATTGTTTTATATTTCCTTGACAGTATCGTGTGTTCTTATATCCTTTGGTGCTTTCTCTCACAGGCTGCATAATAATATTGTTTCTGTTTCCTTCCGAAGTGGCTTGTACTTCCATTGCCTGCGGAAGAACCCCTTCACCAATTTCACTGAAACTAACGAACCTTTCATCGTCGCTAGGAGAATTATCACAATTGGAAGCATCTCGACCACGTAATGGAAGAAGGACTAAATGTAGCTCATCAACTCAGTCAGTTCCACTGCAGATACTATCTTCATCGCCGAGATTTACAAGTACTTTTAGGTCACAGGTTGATAACAGTATTTATTTGACCTGCCAATAAAGTACACTACATAAGAATCTAGAAAAATGACCTCAGGAAACAATTGCATCTGTTATTTTACTATAAAAGTAAAAAAAAAGCAATGTTTCCTGAATTACGTTTAGTGACGCTTTCCCATTGTATGACACATCCTAAGATGAAGTATTACTCTATTACATAAGCCTAGATAAAGATTTTACAAACGGAAGCTGCATCATGCCTAATCGTCATTCTTATCTAATACTAAATCCATAAGCCAAACATTTATATCAATACGAGCATTTAATTTAGGATAAAATTTAGTCCTTCTTCCACCAAGTGATCGAAATAATTCAAATTTTCATGATCTGATACAAAAACCATAAGCCAAACATCTGTATCAATACAGGCAGTTTCAGTTAGGATAAAAGTCTTACCTGCCGGTTCAGAGTAGCACTAAGAGGATATGTCTAACTGCGCAATAATCGTTTTATATTTCACTGAAAAGTACCGTTGTTGTGGAGAGACACACAATGACTGTACACACAAACAATTGTAAGCAGGCTACACTATTCCATCTAGTGGTAACAACACAAAATAAAAACACGTGTGCAGAGTATGATATAATGTACCGTGCTCAGTAATGGGTTAAGTTGTATTAAAAATATTATGGTCGAGATGGGTAATGGTACACACAGATGTCGTTGAGGAAACTGTTCAATATACGATATCTAGTAAACGACTTGCATTAGACTCCTGCAACATACATCACGGACATTCTAATTTCCCCTACTTTATTTTGTTAATGTCAGCACTTAAAAAGTGTATGTTTGCACAAAAATGCACATTCTAAGTGTTAATACAATCTTTCGATTGGCTAAAAATAAGAGCCCCTGACTACAAATCCACTGTGTGAAAACAGTACATCAATAGCACCTTCCATTTCAGCAAAATTTGTGGTGCAAATTTAGGTGATACACTCTGTACACAATCAAGAACGTTAAGAGTATAATTGGATAGTGTTATTGAGATGTAAACTTTGTTAATTGATCCCATCTTCTGTGGGCAGTAAACCCGTCTAGTTTTTTTTAACCACATGAACCGGATTACCGTTTATGTGCTTTATTAGTCAGGCTGGTTTACTTTTACTGTCCTTTTTATTTTAAAGTTGTTTCTGAAGCGAGGTGTAAAATTGTAGATCGGGTTGATTTTAATATATCTTTTTATTTACTGCTTCTGTGTGCCATCTCCAGCACGTTCCACATCCCTCAACATGCTCACTACTGTTTCACATTTAGCGACGCATGTTTAAATATCATTTACAGTTCATGTTTTTGACGAAGTAACTCTAATATAAAGTAACTCTAATATAAAGTTAAATCATTCGTAATAATCATATAATTTGTAAAGACGCCGCCGAGAAAAGTCTATAAAATAAAAACACTAACCACGCTGTCCTCAGTAAAAAGGAATGTGGTGGCAGCTGGTGCATTGTTCAGAAATACCTGTCTGAAAAGCAGCCATAGTTAAGTCCCATAAACACTGGAAAGAATAAGGAGTCCCATCTAACTTGACGGGAGAAGAAAGAGAAAGCACTTTCCTGTCTAACGATGATGTGTTGGTAGGGGCGCAATGATTATAACGCGACTGTTTTGTTTTCTAAGTTATGACCGCCCAATGCTGAACATACTCCAACCTTGCGCGGTTTTAAATGTACGGCATTTCACTTCTTGGCAGAGGTAAAAGTAAAATGCAACAACAGTAGAAGGTCATGAAGCAATGAGAACCATGAGAGTCTCAGTATGTCGACGAGAAATTGAAATTAAGGAGGAATTAGGGGAACGTAAATGGAAAGAGAAAGTAAAAAACTTGACATGCAGGATATTATAGTGCGGATCGACACTGGGAAGAAACGAAGAGTAATCTAGAAACACATACAACAAGAAAAAGGACACAGTGACGTTCTGTCAACTTTTGATCTCGTAGGTCATTTGGCTGTGATGCATAGAAATTATTATCAATAGTTATATGTATCTACACATCTTTATTGCATTTATTGGCATTTGGCCACTAAGAGCTTTACTGATTCGTGAACAAATGGTTTGGATAGATAATTAGTAAACAATGTTCTTTTATTAGTTAGCAGTTTATCTTTTCCGTGAAGAATTTCGTCTGTCGATTCATTATTTATATACTATACGTATTTATAAAAGGCATGGTGTTCACCTATGTACATTCAACATCTCCTCCTAATCCTCTGGATAGATTTCAACCAAACTTGGTGTACCTACCAGTTACAACCACAGAGATTTAAGAGTAATTCCCCTTTCACAAATGTGCAATCACTTACTGTTATAAGTAGTCTTGACACAAAACGAAGTTTATCAGTGGGCTTGAATGAACAGGAAGAAAGGAAAACAATTGGGAAGACAGAAAACAGATTATCAACGTCCTCATCGACTTCATACTATGTGGGGACGTGTCACGACAATGCTGGCTCATGGATCTGAGCATCAATGTGAACGTTGCTTGCAAGGAATGAAGTAACGAGCTAACATATTTCCAACTGAAGGGTCATGTGTGCAAAAAGTTAAGTGTATGTGAAATACATGTGATACATGCGTACATGAGTGAAGATACAGGCAAAATGTTAACCTTCTATAGAGATCTCTGTGATTTTCTGTAGAATATTTAGGAGATAAACATGAGAAATGGATCAGTTAGAAGTATAAAATTTCTTTGTTATCCTATTTATGTTACAGTAGCCGATAAGGATTATTTTTAAAAGTGGCTAGCTGTTCTTGCTTGTTAGGGAGTCTTCTAAGCGATGTGTCTTACGCAGTATTGATCAAATAAAAAAATTGCCTGGCGTGTGTACGGATATGGAGACAACCTCATAAATCCAAGGACCTGCATGCCAACAGGATACTGTTCAAGCTGGTGAAGGCTCTGTAATAGTCGAGAGAGCGTGTGCAGTTAAAGTGATATGGGACCTCTCATACGACTGGATACGTCTCTGACAGGTGACACCTACGTAAGTATCCTGTCTGGTCACCTGTATCCATTCATGTCGACTGTGCATTTCGAAGGACTTGGACAATTTCAGCAGGACAGTGCGACACCCCACACATCCAGAATTGATACAGAGTGGCTCCAGGAAGACTCTCCTAGTTTAAACACTTCCGCTGGCTACCACACTACCCAAACAAGAACATTATTGAACATATCTGGGATGCAACGTGCCGTTCAGAAGAGGAATCCACCCCTTCACTCTTACGGATTTATGGATTAATCGTGTCAGCTCCCTCCAGCACTACCTGAGGCGTTAGTCGAGTCCATGTCACGTCGTGTTGCGGCACTTCTGCTGCTCGCAGGTACCTGGCACGATGTTACATAGGTGTACCAGTTTCTTTGGGTCTTCAGGATACGAGATTCGATGTAAACAATTTTTCTTTTCTTCGCAAACACATTGCCTTCCGTTGGCAGTCAGTTTTTTATATCCTCTCCACTCTGGCCATCATCAGTTACTTTGCTGCCCAAATAACAAAACTGATCTGCTGCTTTGTCTCGTTTCCCAATCTATTTCCCTCGTCATCATTGAGTAAATTAAACTACATTCCGTTATCCTTGTTTTTACATCGTTGATGGTCGTCTTTTATCCTAGTTTCGAGACATTGTTCATTCTGTTTAACTGCTATTGGATATCCTTTACTATCTTACATAGAATTACAGTGCCATCTGTAAACCTAAAATTTTTATTTCTTTTCCTTTATATCTAATTTTTATTCCATTTTTTTGTTTCATTTACTGCGTGCTTAACGTAAATATTTAGGTATGAGAATGGTAAAAATAATCAAGCTGCTACGAGCATGGAAATTTGTGGTAGTCCTTCTTTTAACATTCACCTTTCAGTGCAATACATATTTCCCAATGAAGGATGTCTTGGCGAGGACCATGTCTGGCTGTTCAGGAAAGGATCGTCTTTGAGAGTGACCTCTTCTTCGGTCTGGCAGTTCTTGCCACGCAAGGGAAGAAGAATAAGCTCCTGCGTGCCAGCTCAGGGGAAATATGAGGTACAACAATGACTGCCGAAATAAGCAGTTTGTGTCCCGTGCAGGACGAACTGCGGCATTTCAGTTGTGCAAGGACATTCAGATCAACAGTTTACTGCGACGCTTCGTTTGAGAGCCTGCTATGAGCACACAGTGGGTTTTCGTAGTGCGCTCCTGTGACGTTTTGTCCCTTCAAGGTGTAGCATTAAATTTTATTTCGCAGATAAATGCTGTGCTGTGTCGTCCTTGCAAAACACAGCCAGGGCAAAAGCAGCACAGGCGCAAAAGTGCGAGCTGATGCCAGTGGCATAGAGACCAGCCACTTGCTCGAGTTCCACCAGCGCCATGGGCGTCGCTGAGGGTGAAGATATGGTCTTCGCCTCGGTCAGCTGCCGATCGAGTACTATCCGCCAATGATCAGACGGCAACGGACAGAAGCCTAATCAGAAGATAGAAGAGCAGCTCTCGCCTACTTGGTTATAGGATATCGTCCAGGGTTGACTTACACAGGGAACGTCGTTTAGTGAGCTCTTAGAATTGAACAGACAGTTGTTGTAAACTGCATTTGCTATGTGCTGTGTTAGTTTACCTACGATTATTTGCACTTAGCCACTGAGGCCCTTTTCTGCGTTATATTACCTGCAGTGTTGCAGACTTACTCATTCAACAAGCCCATTTTAGCTCATTTGTGTAACTTTGTTACTAATTTGTTGGAGTGCTGTACAACCTTCGTTCTCCTATCCTGTTACCTGATCCTGGGGCATAGCTGTGTAATAGTAGTAGGGAGAAATTTCCTTAGCAGTATACTGCACCAGAAGCCGTTTCGCGAATCCACAAGCTCGGGCTACCGTTAATACCTTGGCAACTCGGCCCCCACAGTATGAGCGACGAGGCCTTTACAAAACTGGCGACGAGGCTTTACAAAATGTTGTGTTCGGCAATAAAAACTAAAATCTTGCTGACGAAGCAAGGTATTTTTGCAATTTTAGCATACAAGACATTAATGTTAATCAGTATAAATGTTTTTTTCCACCAATTTCACATCACACAGAACTTAAAGAACAAAAAGTTGTCACAAGACTGTAGCAAAATAAATTATTTGAGTATCAATTCAGCAAAACAAATACTGTAAATCCACAACTTTTTACACACCGATAAATAGAAATATGAAGACGCTATTACAAGCTATTACTTGGTTTCGTTAAAAATAAGAATTTCGGTAGGAAGGCTAAGATTGACTTAATTTGCGCGCTGTGGTTATATCTGATTGAATTGTGGACATTTACAAGCGAATACTTTACATTGAGACGCAATCTGTATTTTGTTTTAGTAGAAATATATCAGAGTACACAGATTCGCATAAATAATTTGTTGAGATATGCAAAAGAACAAGTTTAGCTTTGAAACTTCCTGTCAGATTAAAACTGTGTGCTTGACCGAGACTCGAACTCGGGACCTTTGCCTTTCGCGGGCAAGTGCTCTACCAACTGAGCTACCGAAGCACGACTCACCTTGCAGCAAGGTTCGCAGGAGAGCTTCTGTAAAGTTTGGAAGGTGGGAGACGAGGTACTGGCAGAAGTAAAGCTGTGAGTACCGGCCGTGAGTCGTGCTTCGGTAGCTCAGTTGGTAGAGCACTTGCCCGCGAAAGGCAAAGGTCCCGAGTTCGAGTCTCGGTCGGGCACACAGTTTTAATCTGCCAGGAAGTTTCATATCAGCGCACACTCCGCTGCAGAGTGAAAATCTCATTCTGGAAGTTTAGCTTTGTTTGATAAGATTTTAAACTCACCTTTTACAATACGCAAAAAATTCGAGCGCGATGGCTTAGTCTCAAACTTTGTGGCTGTTTCGGGATCTAATGCCAAATCAGGTAAGCATATTGTTGTTACGTCAGAGAGCCTGGCGTTTTCGATACAGAGTATAGATCTGCAACCCCAACACTGTGAGTACCGGGCGTGAGTCGTGCCTCCGTAGCTCAGATGGTAGCCGGCATGGTAGCTCAGCGTGTTCGGTCAGAGAGCCGGTTAGCCTCTGTAATAAAAAACTGAGTGGAAGGATCAACAAACGAACTTAATCGGACTGCATGTGACGTCCACAACGAACAAACACACGATCAACAACGAACACAACTGAAAAAAAAGATGGTAGAGCACTTGCCCGAGAAAGGCAAAGGTCCCGAGTTCGAGTCTCGGTATGGCACACAGTTTTAATCTGCCAGGAAGTTTCATATCAGCGGACACTCCGCTGCAGAGTGAAAATCTCATTCTGGAAACTTTCTTTCATGTTTTCTTACAGTCTTTCTGGAAAATGAGAGTTCAAAAAATCAGGGAAATACAGCACGTGAACTTCAAACTCATTTTGGATATTCGGAGGAATGTCTCAATCGAATTCTCCTCTAAATTCTTTTTTCATTGGAAAACTATCTATGGCCGCAGTTTTGATCAACCCTGCCCAAAACTTTACTTTTTTCTAAAAGGCTTCTATGTTACAATTAGCATCAAAAACAGTAAATGCTTTTCCTTGAACTGGTTGATATAAATCATTAGCTTTTCTAAAAATATCGCAAACTTTGTTAGCCAACGATTGCCACCCAACTACTGTTTCAATCAAGAAGATTCTGACTTCGTTCCCAAATTCAAAGAGGCGCATTACAACTTTGAGCACGAAGGGCCATCTTAGTTCTGTGTGAAGAATTAAAGGTGTAAGCAGACCTTCCATATGATCATATAAGGTTTTGCATAGCCTGCTATTTTTAGGTCGCGATTTTATAAATTTACTACTGTAACTGTTTCATCCAAGACTGTTTCTTATAGAAGGGGACATTGCAAGGACGTGACGGTGATGTACATAGTAACTACTGCTGTACCCCTGGCCCTCATTTTTTATTTTTGTGAATGCAACAAACGTCTTACCACTCATCACTTTTGCTCCATATGTGCACACATTGACACACTTATTCCATGGGATACTTTTCTTAAGTAGAACATCTTCAAAAGACTTCCTGTATGAGTCGAGCGAAAATACGATTAATATTGCGAGACCAGCTACTGCGGTTGATTCATCCATCTTAATTGCAAATTCTGTGAATTTTATACGTGAAATTAAAGTAGCTTACACATCCTCTAGTACGTCCCCTGTTCGTCATGGGAATGTATCGTGTGTAAAAGAAACTGCTTCTAACACTTTAGCGTCTTTTACACAAGGCTTGAAAAGCTTAACAGCACTAGTATAGGTTTCACCGGCTTGAGTAACTCTGTGATGCTCCAAACTTACAAAGTAAGATCCCATCGATGCCTTTTCCTTTACAATTTTCAAATGATATGATACGTTTTTCTGGACTTAACTACTTCCTTCTAAAAATATCCTTCAATTTATCCTTGCATTCTGGACACACGCCCTCGAAATGACGACGCATTTTTGCTGGAAACATTGAACTCATTGGCAAGAGTTCGCCTCAAATTAGGCACTGAGATTTATTATCAGTGGTCTTAGTGAATCCAATATCCACGTAACAATCGTGATACCTTCTTTCTAAAGTTTTGGTGACAGCCGAACTCATCTCCACGGAAGTAGAGCTGTATACTCATTGGCGACCTGAGGAAGTTGTGTTGCATCCGCTGTCACTCATTCGTCCGAAAAACAATTCTGCTCAGCGGCAGTATTACGTCCACCTTCCCCTGCGTTGCAATTAGAAAGTAATAAGTACACAATCGCGGTGCAGTAAAGACGTAAATAAAGATGATGAAATAATAATAGATGAAAAAGAAATCAAAATATTACTTTAAGCTACGTACTTACAAAAATACATATTTAAGAAACGAACAAATGAAATGTTTCACAAAATATTTAAATTAAAAAAGTACATCGTTGAAAATTCAAATTAAAGGCGTCACGATTGTGGACTTTGGTTGTTTCACCTTTTTCTTTGTAGCTGACGTGTCCCAGCTGTGGGTTTTCCTGTAGCTTACTTCAGTACGTCAAAAAATTCTTTTTTTCTCTTTTAGCTTGAAATATTGCAAATCTTCCGTTTTTCGTTTAGAAAAACTGGCAGCCCTGCTGGGCATTGTGTCCCCTTAAACAATGAATCTGTGCGGCTGTTCCCGGCGGAGGTTCGAGTCCTCCCTCCGGCATGGGTGTGTGTGTTTGTCCTTAGGATAATTTAGTTTAAGTAGTGTGTAAGCTTAGGGACTGATGACCTTAGCAGTTAAGTCCCATAAGATTTCATACACATTTAAACATTTGAACAAACAATGAATAAAATGGTTTTCAAGGGCCCCGTTTTTAGTGCGTGATCTATTGCAATCTTTCAGCGTTATTCAGAAACTAATAGTTCAAGACGTAAAATCATACGAATTACAAACGCACCTGCCTAGCTCCAGAAACCTGGGTGAGGCGAGTTACTGAGTAAACGAATAACCGCAGATTACGCTCGCCTGCTAATCGGCTGGGCCATTTTGCTGCTCTTCTAGCACCCTGCCACCGTACAGTGGCACAGGTATTTCTTTGTGTGATCGGACCAAATACGTGTATCGTCAAACATAAAAACTGATTAAGTACGAAATTCCATGTTTTCGCGGTTATAATTAAAACATTAGAGGGAGACCAGTAGATGGAGACAGTAGAGGGAGACCAAGAGATGAATACACTAAGCAGATTCAGAAGGATGTAGGTTGCAGTAGGTACTGGGAGATGAAGAAGCTTGCACAGGATAGAGTAGCATGGAGAGCTGCATCAAACCAGTCTCTGTACTGAAGACCAGAACAACAACAACTACAATTAAAACATTATGACTAAATGTACTTATTCGTCTGATGTGCGAGGGAGCTTGGGTTGCAACTTACACTGAGGTTACAAATGTCATGGGAAACCTCCTAATATTGTGTCGGACCTCGTTTTCCCGACCTAGTGCAGCAACTCGACGTGGCACAGACTCAATACTTTTTGCACGAACTTACCTATCGGCTATGTCACACGAATGTTCGATGGGATTCATGCTGAGTGATTTGGGTGGCCAGATCATACGCTCGAAATTGTCCAATATGTTCTTCAAACCAATCGCGAACAATTGGCGCCCAGTGACATGGCACATTGTCATCCTTAATAAGTCACAAAAAGTTCCATCGTTCTTTGGGAATAGAGGTCCACGGATTGCTGCAAATGGTCTCCAGGTAACCGAAAACAACTATTTGCCGTCGTTGATCGGTTCAGTTGGACCAGAGGACCCAGTTAAGTCTATGTAAACACAGTTCACAGTATACAGCCACTTCAGCTCGTACAGTGCTTTGCTGACAGCTTAAGTCCATGGCTTCGTGGGTTCTGCGCCACAGTCTAACACTACCGTCAACTCTTACCAACGGAATTCGGAACTCATCTGATCAGGTCACGGTTTTCCAGTCGTCGATGATCCAATCGATTTGGTCACGAGCCCAGGGAACGTCGTGCTGTTAGCGAAGGCACTCGTGTCATTCGTCTGCTACCAAAGTCCACTAATGCCACATTTCGCCGTTCTGTCCTAACGGATGAGTTCGTCGTACGTGCCACATTGAATTCTGCGGTTGTTTCATCCTGTGTTGCTTCTCTGTCAAGTCTATGCAAATGGTGGACGTTAAGTGAAGGTTGTCGCCCTCGACGTTGTCTGTGGCGATAGGAACTTTGGTGTTCTCGGAACACAGTTGATACTAGGGACATCGGAATATTGCATTCCCTAACGATTTACGAAATGGGATGGCTCCATCTACTATTCCTGTTTCAAAGTCTGTTCAATCACGTCGTGCAGGCATAATCATGTCGGAAACCTTTTCATATGAATCAACTAAACACAAATAACAGCTGCTCTGCCCTTTAATACCTTGTGTACCCGATACTACTACCATCTGTACAGGTGAATTCCGCTATCCAACGGTTTCTATCACTTCAGTGTGTGTGATTTTGGGATCGTCCAAGGTGGGTGGAACATTACTGTCTGATTTGTATTTATTGCATTTTTACTCCCAATCTGCTTTTAAATGTATTTACAGCAACAGAGAGTAAGTTGCATAACGGGATAAACCATCCTTTACTTTGGATTACAAATTCAGAAACTCTGGCCACAAGAACTCATGGAACGTTTAGAGGACAGGTCGGAGGAGAAGGTAGTTAAGGGCTGTGGCAACCTGGGCAAAAGGAGAGGGTGACACGGGCGGCGAGGAGCGCAAGTGGGGCGGCGTGTTGGTGTGGCCAAGCGTCTGATGTGGTCTTTCGGCAAGAGTGGTGCCTTTGCTGACTGCGGGTTTGTTGGGCCGAGTGTTGGTCGCAGCCGTGAACGTGGCTCGCTAAAAGCTACTTCGGCAGGACGCACAGTACATGGCGTGTCCTCTGCTATTGAAGTTGCAAGCAGTTTGTGTCCATTGTGGTGCCGGGTTAGAGTCCGGTGTGACCTTTGCAAGTACTGGACGCGGTGGCGTCTGCTGGATGATATCGGTGGGTTTCCGACTACGAGGAATCTTCGTTACATCCTTCTCTCTGCGCTCTCTAAGCAAGTGTTTGCCAATGGGCACTGGATTTTACAAGAAATCACGGTGAGCATCCGATTAATATGCACGTCGCTTGGTGTCGTGTGGTGGCTGTTCTGACTCCGTATGTTGGTTGCCCGTTGTTATTTATGAAGGTTCTGCCTGGTACTACTTGAGTCCAGTTCTGTCAATGTGTGTGGACTTGTGGCTGTCACTATTCCAAACTGATTCTAGATTCTAAGGGTATAGAATGCAGATGTAATACTTCTGATTTACGAATTGTACCTTTCAGTCAGTGTAAACTGTTGAATCTAACCATATTTATATTCTCACTAGTCTCACAAGCTCGAGCTGTTTATCAAATTGTTTGCATCTACAAAAAAAAAAATAAAAAAAATAAACTAAAGAATTTCTGCATTTGTAGTATGTTAATTTTTACTAAATAATTAACGAGTTGTCACTGTGTTGCAGGACAGGTGATAGTATCTCTTGTTAACTGTGATCTTGTTAAAAATGCCTGAGTACCATGACTGAAATTTTTAATGAAGGTTTCTAGTACTGTGGCAACGGCAACCGCCGTCCTATGTTAGAAGAGAAGGAGGAATTATTGCTATTGCCGTCGCCTCTGGCATCGCCTCTATTTTCATGAATTTGAATCACGTTGGCCAGTCATTTTGCCAACTTCGAAGGCGATAGCCAATGGCTGATATTTGTGACATAATTATTTGATCATATGTTTTGCTGTTCGTAATATAAATGTATTTTTTATTACTTCATTTAATATTCTTTACCAAAAGGGAGTGATTTTATACCATTGACCTTTTGCGGTGTTTTCCACCAGTTGGTTATTGAAATTTAGTATTTTCAGTTGTTAGAGTTCGATGCTTCGAAAATAAATTAATTAGTGTTTTCAGAAACGGTAATAAGTTCATTGTGGCTCAGTACCTTTCCACTCAACGCCAGCTCCGTAACGCTTTTTGCTTTTCATGTAATGGGTTTGACGGTGAAGGATAGCGTAATTGAAGTGAGTTCTTTATCAGATGCTAGGTCCTCCCCTGATACGCACATAAATCGTATGCCGACACAAAAGTGAGATGGGCGGCTATTTCCGTTCTTATAATAGGGTTGTGTATTATATATGGCTATGCCTTTCCTCGTCTCTGATTCGTCAGAGCTAATGGGCAGACACTCCTCTGCAGACTGAAAACGAGTTAGATGTTGTCTGATACCGAGAGAGAGTCATTAGTCAGAGCTCAGTAGTAGAGGAAGCAAGTGGCCTGAGCGGGAGTGTGTCAGCTGCTCAGTATGGTTATCAATAATACAGTGTTCCGTCATCAGTATGCAAATTTCTAGCAATATAGTTGTATCAGCAATTGTGGTAAGTGTTGCGTCAGGCATTGCAGTTGTAGAATAGATCAGAGACATATTCACAAGAAATGAGGGACTCAGACGCAGATTTCCTGAATAACCGAGGCAATCGCCTTCACCATCAGCCTATCTGCGCACGCCTCCAGGCCAAACTCAAAAGTTCGTTACCTACTGTGGTCTCGACTCCTTTACTGGGTTCGAGATGAATTTTCAGCGGCAGAATCTGACAGGAAGTGGGAATAGAGGATGGCAGCATAAATTTCCTAATCATGAAACCTTGCGAAAATCTCATGGGTTAAGTTCCAAACTTCTCCAGTGGGTCTCATGAAATAAGGGCATGTGACACTCTGGATAGTGGTGTGTCCTCAGATGGTTAAGCTCGGTGATTCCATTTCGAGGCGACCTG
This sequence comes from Schistocerca nitens, assembly GCF_023898315.1. Taxonomy (NCBI): domain Eukaryota; kingdom Metazoa; phylum Arthropoda; class Insecta; order Orthoptera; family Acrididae; genus Schistocerca; species Schistocerca nitens. The sequence continues at coordinate 788,538,712 of NC_064615.1, read as the reverse complement.
CCATATGGTGTCCAAGGCTTTCAAACTGTCCACTCCGTCCTCATCAGTCAACATGACAGCACTCTAAGCACACTCTCAACTAGGCACACCCGCTCATTAGGTACGCTTACGACACAGCTGCCATACACCATTAGAAAAAGGGCCACTGTGCGCACAAAGTGTGTTAATGGCTTGGAAAAAATACTGTGAATATAACAGTTTATTGGTTTTGTAAATGCACCCCTAGTCCAGGGGTTCCCCTACAGGCGGAATAACGGGGAACCGCTACCAACAGACGAGAAGACAACTCGGACGCTCCCTACGGCAGTAATAGAAATGTTTGTTAATAAGATAAATAAATAAATACATATACTTCTTTAATCCTCCCCCTCAGCCTAGAGCACGTTGCATGTGCGTGGTGACGGGACCGACATACCACGAGTGTCGAACCCCGCCCTGCCCGTCATTCTCTCCCGCAGTGGTTACTTAGATACAAAATGAAAAAATAGGGGGAGCGTTTTTGATTAGTAATAAAAACATCCCGGTTCCAGATTCGAATCACGCCATCGCTTAAATTTGGAATAACTACACTACTGGCCATTAAAATTGCTACACCAAGAAGAACTGCAGATGATAAACGGGTATTAATTGGACACATATATTATACTAGATCTGACACGTGGTTATATTTTAACGCTATTTGGGGGTATAGATCCTGAGAAATCAGTACCCAGAACAACCACCTCTGGCCGTAATAACGGCCTTGATACGCCTGGGCATTGAGTCAAACAGAGCTTGGATGGCGTGTAAAGGTACAGCTGCCCAGGCAGCTTCAACACGATACCACAGTTCACTCCCATGGAGTAGGAGACCACTCCTAAAAGTGGAAGAATAGCAATGATCAACGGCATGAGGATGGAGAAGGTAACGGAAACCACTGCATTAAATACGCGTAATGTCGTCTGCAACTGAAAAAGTGTCATGATGATCTTTCCATTGGAAAAAGACTATTTTCCGGAAATAGTCTTGAGCGTGGTAGGAAAGCTAGAAAAGCCGAAAATGGAATTTCAAGTGCTCAGTCTAGATAGAGCGGGGTCAGTGAAGTGAAGCGTAAAGAAGGCAAGTATTTCTGGTTAGCAGAAACGGTATAAAGGGTGTAGGATTCGTTATGAATTTGAAAGTAGGGAAGAGACTGCCTTACGGTGAACAGTTCACTGATAGGATTGTTCTCTTTAGAATCGAGAGCAAACCCCCACCGACAACGATAGTTCAGGTATACATGCCGACGTCGCAAGATGCAGATGAAGTGATAAAATATACGACGATGTTGGACAAGTAATTCAGTAATCGTGGGGACTGGAATTTGGTTGTAGGGGAAGGAGTAGAAGAAAGGGTTATGGTACTTAAAGTGTCGTCCGAACAAGACAAAGCCAGGGCAAAAGAAAGGCTTTCGATACAGTTCTCCACATTCGTTTAATGAACAAAGTGAGAGCATATGGACTATCAGACCTAATGTGTGGTTGGATTGAAGAGTTCCTAGATAACAGAACGCAGCATGTCATTCTCAATGGAGAGAAGTCCTCCGAAGTGATTTCAGGTGTGCCGAAGGGGAGTGTCGTAGGACCGTTGCTATTCACAATATATATATATAAATGACCTTGTGGATAACATCGGAAGTTCACTGAGGCTTTCTGCGGATGATGCTGTAATATATCGAGAGGTTGTAACAATGGAAAATTGTACTGAAATGCAGGAGGATCTGCAACGAATTGACGCATGGTGCAGGGAATGGCAATTGAATCTCAGTGTAGACAAGTGTAATGTGCTGCGAATACACAGAAAGAAAGATCCTTTATCATTTAGCTACAGTATAGCAGGTCAGCAACTGGAAGCAGTTAATTCCGTGAATTATCCGGGAGTAGGTATCAGGAGTGATTTAAAATGGAGTGATCATATAAAGTTGCTCGTCGGTAAAGCGGATGCCAGACTGAGATTCATTGGAAAAATCCTAAGGAAATGCAATCCAAAAACAAAGGAAGTAGGGGTTACAGTACACTTATTCGACCACTGCTTGAATAGTGCTCACCGGTGTGGGATCCGTGCCAAATAGGGTTGATACAAGAGATAGAAAAGATCCAACGAAGAGCAGCGCGCTTCGTTACAGAATCATTTAGTAATCGCGAAAGAGTTAGCACGATGATAGATAAACTCTGCAAGAGAGACGGTCAGTAGCTCGGTACGGGCTTTTGTTGAAGTTTCGACGAGAACATAGCTTCACCGAGGAGTCAAGCAGTATATTGCTCCCTCATACGTATATCTGGCGAAGAGTCCATGAGTATAAAATCAGAGAGACTAGAGCCTACACAGAGGCATACCGACAATCTCTGTTTCCGCTAACAATACGAGACTGGAATAGGAGAACCGATAGAGGTACTCAAGGTACCCTCCAGCACACACCGTCAGGTGGCTTGCGGAGTATGGATGAGGATGTAGATGTAGAAAGCATCACATGTCCAAAGATGCGAGCTGGTGCCAGTGCCATAGAGACTCACCCCTTGCGAGAAGTTCAACAAGCGCCTTGGGCGGTGCTGAGGATGAAGATATTGATTTCGCCTCGGCCAATTGCCGGCCGAGAACAATCAGCCAATGACTGGACGCCAACAGACAGAAGCCTGCTAGGAAAATAGAAGAGCACCTCTCACCTACTTGGTTATAGATCATAGTCCAGAGTTGACTTAGATAGGGAACGTCGTTTAGTGAACTCTTTGAAGTGAAGAGACAGTTGTAAATTGCATTGCTATGTATTGTGAAGTTCACCTACGATTATTCAGCCTTCTTGTTATATTACATGCAGTGTTGCAGACTCAATCATTCAACAAGTCATAAAGATGAGTAAACCTGTTTAACTCATTTATGTGACTTTGCTACTAATCTGTTGGAGTGTTGTAGAACCTTGTTTCTCCTGTGTTGTTACTTGACCCTGGGGCCCAGCTGCGTAATACTAGCATGGAAAAATTGTCTTATCAGTGTACTGCACCTGACGCCAATTCACGGTCTCACCAACTCGGCTTCGACAGCAGTAACGACGAGCCCTTTAGATAACTGGCGACTAGGATTTACGAAAGTACTAGCAATGAGAGAGGAGGAAGTCTGTTTGAGGTCTGTGATACATTATGCTAGTAACAGCGACTACTATGTTCAACAATCCCAAGAAGAGGTATACTAGGAAATTGTGCTGGCCTAAGCTGTCGATAAGATTCGCCGATGACTTTGATATTCTGAATGAAATTGAAGAAGAATCACACGATGTAAAAGGGTTGGAACTTTAACTGTGGCAACTATTTATTTACAGCTCGTACAAAATAGATACCTGTTTCAAAATTTTACTGAGCTTCCGAGTAGTCACCAGCATTGTGTATAACCCATTGTCAACGATGTGGAAGTCGTAGCATACTCTTAGCAGTGCCAATTGTGTTGACAATTATAGCGGTGCGGTCTATTGCCCGACGAATTTGTAGCAGTTCTGAAGCGAACGCTGTGAAGTGTTTTCTTCAGGTTAGAAATCCAGTTGAACTCACGAGAGCTTAAGTAACAGCTTGCACTGTACGTGCTTGAGCATTGTCCTGCAAAATGATGGTCAGGTTCTGCAGAAAGTATCATCACTTCTTCCTCTATACTGTTCATTCTTGAAACACAACCTACGACCAGGTTAGAGACAGAAGTGAAGACTCTTTCTAGAGGACCTGACCATCATTTTGCAGGATAATGCTCAACCACTTACAGTGAAAGCTATTACTGATTTGGACGGTCGGGGTAGCCGTGCGGTCTAAGGCGACTTGTCAGGGTTCACGCGTCTCTCCCCGTCGGAGGTTCGAATCCTCCCTCGGGCATGGGTGTATGTGTTGTCCTTAGCGTAAGTTGGTTTAAGTTAGATAAGTAGTGTGTAAGCCTAGGGACCGATGATCTCAGCAGTTTGGTCCCATAGTCTTTACCACAAATTTCCAATTTTGTTACTGATTTGTTTGATTGATGGGGCTGCTAAGTGCTATACCATCTACTGCACTCCCCTGACTTATGCCCTCACGAGTTCAACTCGATTTCTAAACTGAAGGAAACAATTCACGGCATTTACTTCAGAACTGCTAAAAATTCGTCGGGCAGTAGACCGCGCCGCTCCAACTGTCAACACAACTGGCACTGCTAAGATTATCCTACCACTTCCACATTGCTGGCAACGGGTTATACACAATGCTGGTGACTGCTTTGAAGGTCAGTAAAGCTTTCAAACACATCTATTTTGTACGAGCTGTAAATGAATAGTTGTCACTATTAAAGCTCCAACTTCTTACATAATGGAATGAACAGCTTAATCGGTACCATATATAGCTTGGTAGTAAAGCGGATAAACGAAAGTAATGAGAAGTAGCAGAATTTAGTATAGCGAGAAAATTAAGATCAGAACGGATGGTCACGCAGTAGATGAATTTAAAGGATCCTGCTACCTAAGCCACAAAACAACCAACGACGAATGGAACAGGGAAAACATCAAACGCACACTAGCGCTGGCAATGATGACTTTCTAGTCCAAGTGAAATCTAATAGTATGAAACGTGGGTCTTAATAGAAGGAAGAACTTTCTGAGAATGTACGTCTGGAGCGAAGAATTTTATGGCAGTGCAACAAGGACTGTGGGAAAACCAGAAGAGAATCGAAGCATTTGAAATGTGGTGCAACAAAAGAATGCTGAAAATTAGGTGGACTGAAAAATGTTTCAAATGGCTCTGAGCACTATGGGACTTAGCATCTGAGGTCATCAGTCCCCTAGAACTTAGAACCACTTAAAACTAACTAATCTAAGGATATCACACACATCCATGCCCGAGGCAGGATTCGAACCTGCGACAGTAGCAGTCACGCGGTTCCAGACTGAAGGGCCTAGAATAGCTCGGTCACCACGGCCGGCTTAGTCGGACTGAGAAGGTAAGGAATGAGGAGGTTCTACACAGAATCGGAGAGGAAGGGAACGTGTGGAAAACACTGACAAGTAGAAGATATAGGTTGATAAAACGTTTGCTAAGACATCAGGGAATATCTTCCATGGTAGTAGAGGGAGATGTAGAGGGTAAAAGTAGAAGTGGAAGTCAGAGACTGGAGTATATCCAGCTAATAATTGACGACATATGTTGCTTGAGGTTCTGTGACGTGAAGAGGTAGGCACAGGAACGGAAATCGTGCCGTGTCACATTAACGAAGTCGGAAGACCGATGACTCAAAAATATAAAAATACATAAACAAATAAAAATAAAAGCCATCTCTTCTTGCTGCAATACGTTCTATTTGTTCCACTTAGTTTTCGCTTTTTACTTTAACTCATCTCCAATGGCATCTATAATTATAATACTTTCTTTTGATGTCCGATATTTTAGGAGTAAAAGACTGTTCACGTCTTGTTGTTTACGGAAATAAAATGTTACTAACAACTATAAGAGTTTTTTCCTGCCACCTGTGCTTTCTGTCATCTACTCACAAGCTGGGAATCGCAGTATTACTTCACTTATGAAACATAAACAAATGTATTTCAACGCAATGTTCATGTTATTTGTGCTAATTGCTGTGGAGCACTGTTAGTCTTCTGTCAGAAGTTTTAGATATTTTACCGAAAACTGTGATTTAAAGTCGTAACTACTGTGTGTTCACTTTGTGTCTTGCTCTTTGGATCCTTTACATACATGTTGTCAACCTAACAGGTATATGCTGAAAGCTAATTTCTCTTCGTTTCCTTTCTTTTTATATCACTGTGATGTGTATTCGTGTTTGTGTTTATGTGTGTTTTTCTGTCTGTGTGTGTGGGGGGGGGGGGGGAGAGAGGGGGAGGGGTGTGTGTGCGTATCTGAGTATAATAGAGACAATGTATATGTATTTTTTGTAGGTGTCTGCGGTTTTATCTGCAAAATAAATGTTACTATTAGTTCAATCATATTGTGTTCGTAGGAGGCGAAATATAGTGATTACTTAGGAGAAGAACTTCGTCACCGACATCGTTATAGAAACTTTAGATCTCCAAAAAGTTTATTACACACATCTTTTGACATCTACACATAAAATGCTTCCATTTAATTTCCAAGTACATAAAGCAGGAATCTAGCGATGCGTTGCCGCCTGGGGTGGCCGAGCGGTTCTAGGCGCTACAGTCTGGAACCGCGCGACCGCTATGGTCGCAGGTTCGAATCCTACCTCGGGCATGGATGTGTGTGATGTCCTTAGGTTAGTTACGTTTAAGTAGTTCTAGGTTCTAGGGGACTGATGACCTCAGCAGTTAAGTCCCATAGTGCTCAGAGCCATTTGAACCATTTAGCGATGCGTTGCCACATAAAAATTAAAATTACTATATACATCACAATTCACTAAATATCGTTCCCATAACATAACAAGTCATGCCTACCAGGGCGCCACAAGACTAACTACAACAGCCAATGAATGAAGCAAACTATAAGTGTTATGTTTTGGGAATGCTGTTTTCGCGAATTGTTATGTACATAGTCATTTTTCTGACGTGACAACGCATCGCTCATTTCATGTTTTATGAAACTGGAAATTCAGTGAAAAGATTTTGTGGTAAATGGCACAAGATGTTTGTAATATCATTTATGAAGATCTTAATATGGTAATGTAGTTCTATCAAAACCTGTTATCTACATACGCAACAAGCACAGATATTTGCATTAGCAGAAGAACTTACCCAAGATCATTATAAAGGTTCTATAGCAACCTTGGATAAGTAGTTATTCTTCTGTAAAAAACTTGTTTAACAGTAAATTATTCCAAATCTTTCGTTGTAAAACGGCGTCGTAAACGCCTTGTTGCACTACTAGACATCTTCGACAGCTGTTCTTGCTAAGACATGTGTCAACATTCCAACGTGTCATAGTGACTCTCGTAGGATCTACAAACGGGCAGTTGGAGCACGCCTTGGCGGCCCCTGCCGCGTGTAGAGTAGGCAAGCCCGCGACACAGGCTCCGCCCGGGGCAGGCTGGCTGCCTCGCCTGGCTTCCCGTCGCTTCCCATCGCTCCGCAGCCGGCTATGAATGTTAAATACCAGGCCAGAGGCATGCGCTGCGCCGCGCCGCGCCGGTATGGGCTGCTGCGAGTAATATGCATGCTAATCGTTCCGCGTAGCTCGCGCTCCGGAACCACAATCAATACTTTAATCTGCACTAAAATATTGTTTTTATGATAGGCAACGTACGCGCGTCAAAATTTGAATTAACACCCATTAGTTTAGGGAGCGACATGCTTTGCGACGCACGATATTGCACGAAAATAACATTTTCCACATCGCTGTTACCGTTTTTGGAATATTCCAAAATTGTGAAGCGAGTTATTGATTTAAATCAAATTAAGAACTCGTCCCCTCTACGCTGCCTTTTCTTCTTCAGCATGATGTTCACCTGCCTCTATAAACGAAGGGAATCAAATATACTTACAGGATTAAAACCTTACCTAGCACACGTGCACAAACACAACCAATAATTTTAACCAAAAGCAGACCTGATGAATCCAAATGATTTATATTGCTGTGCAGAAAAATCATTGATAATTTAAAATTTCATTTATATTTCACCGAAATACCAAACACACAGGCTTAAGTACGGAAAATGGTTTTCGAACGTTGCACCTGAATGAGAGCTCCACATATAAAGATAACTCAATCAATATCTACACACATTACAAATGAAATTCTCACACCATTTTTCTCTGTCTGTGTGTAAGGTCTAATGCCAAGAACTACAGTAAGCATTGTGGTATTGATTTAACTCACAGATAGACTGATTCACCAGGAAGGGTTGAGTACGCACACTTTAACTGAACTAACCATGAGTATTTAATGTGTTGATAACTGTTCCATATACAATCTGGCGCAGTTAGAAGTAGCTCACCCCCCCCCCCCCCCAATTGAATGTGAATTCGATGATTCTACTTCTAAAACAGAGCAAAAGCTACAACAAAGGACAGTTTTATGCAATGACCGATTGTTAGCAATCTGTCATTATTTGAATTTATCACTAAGGTTACAGTAATGTTAGACGTTTCTCTTTGCAGTCAGCAAAATGACTTTCTCAACCGAAGAAAGAATTGAAATCGTGGAAGCATAAGTGAAAACAGGTTCCATTAAGGAAACTACCTGTGAAGAGAGCAATACAGAGTCTTTATAAAAACTGGTGCACATACTGGTCCGTGCAAAATGTAAAACAAAAAAAAAATCCTTCAGTTCGCACGGCAGAAGTTATGCAGACATTCACCGAAGAATTATTAAGAGCCCAAAGAAGTCTTCGTATAAATTGGCCCAACAGATGCATATATGTTTGAAGAGTTGGCACCGGATATTGAAAAGTATTAATCTGAAGATCCATATCGTGGGACAGTTGTGCAACTATTACGTGAGGATAACAGTCAGAAACGTGTAGATTACTGCTCGTGACGTTTGAATAACATCAACGATCGATGGTTTGTTAGATCCTTCCCATTACATCATGAGTGGTAAGACATGGTTTCATCTTTCTAGTTATCTGATTCCACAGAATATGAGGTACTGGGCAACGGAGAAACCTAAGGTTGTGTATCAGAATCCACTCCATGACGAAAGCCTCCGTGTTTGATACAGTGTAACAGGAACGTGCATCACTGGACCGATATTTTTTGACACTACTCTCAATTTCATCTTCTATAAATGTATCTTTCAGTCTGTTTTTCATCATAAATGATAAGTACATGTTTATCCATTTGTTTCTGCAACTTTACAGCATTTCCTTTATATGTATGCGGGCTACTTTTATATGCGCCACCATACCAGTCTAACATCAATATCCAAGACCACTTTCTTTCAGCACATGTTTTTACCTGGATGTAAACACGATACCTTCGCGTGGCAGCCAGCCGCACTGACCACATTTTTTTATTATTATTTTTATGACCGATAGGTTCCCAAGCTCACACTTGTTCGTTTGTTTCTCGCTATAACACTTTTTTATTTTTGAAAAACTGAAACTAAAGCAACAAACAGCTACAGGACAAAACACGTGCTTAAACATGTTTTTCTTTGTTCTATAAATAACAAAGCACACAATAGGCGAAACAGCGTGCGAATAATAGAAACGAGAAATGATAAGGTTCAAATACGGCGGTAGGTGCCTCGACCTCTCTATCAGATTAAAAAAATGACATGTGACGAGGGCCTCCTGTCGGGTAGACCGCTCGCCTGGCGCAAGTCTTTCGATTTGACGCCATTTCGGCGACTTGCGCGTCGATGGGGATGAAATGATGATGATGACAACACAACACCTACTCCCTGAGCGGATAAAATCGCCGACCCAGCCGAGAATCGAACCCGGGCCCTCAGGATTGACAATCTGTCGGGCTAACCACTTTTTTTTTATCGTTGTGTTTGGTCGTTGCGGACGTCGCAAGACATCCTGTTCAAGTTGGGTGGTTGATCCTTCCACTCAGTTTTTTATTACAGAGGCCAACCGACTCTCTGACCGAACACGCTGAGCTACCGTGCCGGCGTCACTCAGCTACCGGGGACGGACCTCTGGATAAGGGCCACATGCGCTTCCACACCCGCAGACCACTCTAACCAACACCCTGTCTGGTAAACCTGAGATTAAGCATGTTAGCTAAATCGTCCCGATAAGGAGGCAGCTGCGAAGCGTTTCAGCATGCAGTAGACATTGACTGCCGTAACGCCAAAAAGTCCTTCCCCCGAACACACAAACACACACACACACACACACATACAAACAGCAGCAACAACAAAATGTACAAAATGAGCAATTAACCACATCACCGAATTAGTCTTCGATTCCGAAAGAAGGAGGTGTCCGGTCGCAGGGTAATGTCGGTGGTATAAACCTTGAAAAAAGTCCTAATGGGGAAAACAAGGTGGTTCCGCAGGAGAGGCTGTTCGCCACGTGACCACTGTAGGTAAATTATGGGGAAGTGTGTCCGAGGAACTACATCAACAACATGTAGCAGTGTCACTAAGTCCAATCCGGTGTGGATGTTCATTAGTAGGTAATAAGTTATTAATAAATCTGTCAACAGAGGAAGCCACTCCCATCGTGTGACTCTAACGTACTCGCGGTAATATCAACTCAACGGGATTGGGGCAGACCACTCTATCCAAGCGAGCAAACAGTAATTACGTTGAGACGACTTCTCATCTCAAGATATCGTCTCCAGAAATTCACCAAAATTTTAAATTCTCGAACATGACGCACATTTGAAATGAATGTGACCTACGTCAATAGGCGAAGCGAGACTCACTGCCTGTACCACGTACGAGAGCTAGAGTCGTGACGCGATAGGATGCAATCATCTTGCGGGAGACAAACGCAGACCATATGCATGTGATACTTGAGAGGGACTAGTGCGGCTTCATCAGAATCTCGTAACGTAGTTTAAATACATGGCCTTTCATAAATACAGGCAAGACAGTTGTCGCAATTTCTTCGCTGCCATTTTGGTAATATGCCTTACGCTAAATACGGGTATCCAGTATTCGTAATTACTGCAAAAATGGTAAGCGAATGTCGTTCATGTTCCAGTATGGTACCGTCAATGGTATCTGTAATAAATTTCCGATTCAAAGTCATCATATTTATTGGGAAACGATCAACGGCAATTCCCAGGGATGTGTGCCGATCCACAAAACGTACCCAAGAAAGTACGGCGTACTTCAAGTCGCGTAGGTTGAGGAATTTGCATTTGTCATCATTTAAGCTCACATCTGAAGTACGACAAAACCCGTTAATTATCACTTCTAACAAAAGGCTTCCTCACCTCAACGAAGGATGACCACCACGTCACCGGCATATGCTGTAACTGTGAGTGAATGACGATCATCAACTTGCCGCAGGAACCGTGCCACCACTACGGTCGCAGGTTCGAATCCTGCCTCGGAAATGGCTGTGTGTGATGTCCTTAGGTTAGTTAGGTTTAAGTAGTTCTAAGTTCCAGGGGGCTGATCTCAGAAGTTAAGTTCCATAGTGCTCAGAGCCATTTGAACCATTCTTGCCGCAACAGCGGTTCCAACAGGCGATCGAGATACCTGTCACTAACGAGATCGATAATGTTGGAAGAATCTAAAAAGGCAAAAGCACATTGTATAGTAGATTATACAGTCGCCACCAAAACCATATCCCTACATTCAGTCACCGGAGTCAAAATTGTACGCTGGATGCAATATGATATTTATCAATCACACGGTCAAGCGATGGGATAAATTTGCTGTTCACAGACTGTGCAACAGTTTTGTAGACAAGATTGCTTCGGAATAAGAACAATTTTTCACACCTTAAAGACCGCATGCTTACCTCCTCTGCAAAATCTCATTTAAAATAGAAGTATAGGTGAAACCAAATTGACGCCAAAAATCTAAATAAAGTTCTTTCTGTAGGCCGACAAGACCAGGGGATTAATGAGAAGATAGAATTAGCATTATAATCGAACACTTCATCCTCCTGAAAATCCGCTAAAATCTCAACATTCCGGTCAGGCATAATCATTGCACCGAGGGTAAAAAAAACTACCATCGGGATAGACGCCCGCAGTGTTACCCGCTGAATACAAATGTGCATAGTCTTGCTGTAAAGCTTGAGTCATCTCACTTTCAGCTGTCGACTGACGGGCATCATGTGTGGTGAGGAAGGCAATAAGAGAGCGGAGACGATGAGTGTGATGGCGAAGCAGTGGGTGCATCTACATCTGCATCTACACTACTGGCCATTAAAATTGCTACACCCCGAACATGACGTGCTACAGACGCGAAATTTAACCGACATTAAGAAGATGCTGTGATATGCAAATGAATAGCTTTTCAGAGCATTCACACAAGGTTGCCGACGGTGGCGACACCTACAATGTGCTGACATGAGGAAAGTTTCCAACCGATTTCTCATACACAAACAGCAGTTGACCGGCGTTGCCTGTTGAAACGTTGTTGTGAGGCCTCATGTAAGGAGGAGAAATGCGTAGAGGAGAAATGAGTACCATCACGTTTCCAACTTTGATAAATGTCAGATTGTAGGCTATCGCGATTGCGGTTTATCGTATCGCGCATTGCTGCTCGCGTTGGTCGAGATCCAATGACTGTAAGCAGAATATGACATCGGTCAGTTCAGGAGGGTAATACAGAACACCGTGCTGAATCCCAACGGTCTCACTAGCAGTCGAGATGACAGGCGTCTTGTCCGCATGGCTGTAACGGATCGTGCAGCCACGTCTTGATCCCTGAGTCAACAGATGGGGACGTTTGGAAGACAACAATGATCTCCACGCACAGTTCGACGACGTTTGCAGCAGCATGGACTATCAGCTCGTAGACCATGGCTGCGGTTACCCTTGACGCTGCATCACGGACAGGAGCGCCTGCGATGGTGTAGGCTACTCAACGACGAACCTGGGTGCATGAATGGCAAAACGTCATTTCTTCGGGTGAATCCAGGTTCTGTTTACAGCATCAGGATGGTCGCATCCGTGTTTGGCGACATCGCGGTGAACGCACATTGGAAGCGTATATTCGTCATCGCCATACTGGCGTATCACCCGGCGTGATGGTATGGGGTGCCATTGCTTACACGTCTCGATCACCTCTTGTTCACACTGACGGCACTTTGAACAGTGGACGTTACATTTCAGATGTGTTACGACCCGTGTCTCTACCCTTCATTCGATCCCTGCGAAACCCTACATTTGAGCAGGATAATGCACGACCGCACGTTGCAGGTCCTGTACGGGCCTTTCTGGATACAGAAAATCTTCGACTTCTGCCCTGGCCCGCACATGCTCCAGATCTCTCACTAACTGAAAACCTCTGGTCAATGGTGGCCGAGCAACTGCCTCGTCACGATACGCCAGTCACAACTCTTGATGAACTGTAGTATCGTGTTGAAGCTGCATGGGCAGCTGTACCTGTACACGCCATCCAAGTTCTCTTTGACTCAATGCCCAGGCGCATCAATGCCGTTATTATGGCCAGAGGTGGTTTTTCTGGGTACTGATTTCTCAGGATGTATACACCCAAATTGCGTGAGAATGTAATCACATGTCAGTTCTACTATAATATATTTGCCCAATGAATACCCGTTTATCATCTGCATTTCTTCTTGGTGTAGCAATTTTAATGGCCAATAGTGTACATGGTTACTCTGCTGTTCACAATAAAGTGCCTCGCAGAAGGTTCAATGAACCACCTTCAAACTGTCTCGCTACCGTTCAACCCTCGAAAGGCGCGCGGGAAAAACGAGCACTTAAATATCTGCCTATGTAGAAGGGTGCGAAAAGAATGTTTTCGCAATCGGAGGAGAAAACTGATGATTGAAATTTCAGTAGAAGATCCCGTCACAAGGAAAAACGCTTTTGTTTTAATGATTGCCATTCCAATTTATGTATCATGTCGGTGGCACTATCTCCACTAATTCGCGATAAAACAAAGCGAGCTGCCCTTCTTTGTTCTTTTTCGATACCATCAGTCCTACCTAATGCGGATCCCATACCGTACAGCAATACTTCAGAACAGGGCGGACAAACGTGGTTTCAATAGTCTGTTTAGTAGACCTGTTGCACCTTCTAAATGCTCTGCCTATGAATCGCAGCCTTTGGTATGCTCTACCCACAACGTTATCTATGTGATCGTTCCAACTTATGTTATTTGTAATAGTAATTCCTAAGTATTTAGTTGAATTTACAATCTTAAGATATTTCTGACTTATCGCGTAATAGAAATTTAGCGATTTTCTTTCTCTACTCATGTGAATAACTTCACACCTATCTTTATTCAGGGTCAATTGCCACTTTTCGCACCATACAGATATCTAAATCATTTTTCAGTTGTTTCGGTCATCTGATGGCTTTATGAGACGGTAAATGACAGCATCATCTGCAAAAAATCTAAGACAGCTACTCAGATTTTCTCCTATGTCCTTAATATAGATCAGGAACAGTAGAGGGCCTATAACACTTCCTTGGAGAACGCCGGATATTACTTGTGTTTTACTCGATGACTTTCCGTCTATTAATACGAACTGTGACCTTTCTCACAGGAAATCACGAATCCAATTGCACAACTGAAGCGATACTCCATAGGCATGCAGTTTGGTTAGAAGACGCTTGTGAGGAACGGTGGCGAAAACCTTCTGGAAATCTAAAAATATGGAATCAATTAGACATCCCCTGTCAATAGCACTCATTATTTCATGAGTATAAAGAGCTAGTTGTGTTTCGCAAGAACGATATTTTCCGAATCCGTGCTGACTATGTGTCAATAAATCATTTTATTCGAGGTGGTGGTGGTGGTGGTGGTTAGTGTTTGACGTCCCGTCGACAACAAGGTCATTAGAGACGGAGCGCAAGCTCGGGTTAGGGAAGGATTGGGAAGGAAATCGGCCGTGCCCTTTCAAAGGAAACATCCCGGCATTTGCCTGAAACGATTTAGGGAAATCACGGAAAACCTAAATCAGGATGGCTGGAGACGGGATTGAGCCGTCGTCCTCCCGAATGCGAGTCCAGTGTGCTAACCACTGCGCCGCCTCGCTCGGTTTCTTCGAGGTACTTCATAACGTTCGAATGTAGTATGTGTTCTAGAACCCTACTGCAAATCGACGATAGTGACATGGTCCTATTATTCAGCGGATTACTCCCACTTCCCTTTTTGGGTATTGGTGTGACTTGAGCAACTTTCCAGTCTTTAGATGTGGAACTACCTGCGAGCGACCGGTTGTATATAATTGCCTGAAAGTAATCAAGGCAGTTTATGTTGTAACATTACAGATGACTTTACAGTGTCGATCATAGGAGTTGAAGTCGAAGACCCAATAAATATGTGTGCAGTCAACAGATCGGCCGGCATCGACGGCTTACCGACTGAATTTTACAAAGCCTCCGGGGGCTCATGATGATGTAGGGGACGGCTATGTTACAAGAAACTATGTTCCAAGAACTGACCCGGTTTGACCAAGCAGTCCCACCAGCCAATGTTGACGATATTATTGTTCTGGTCCACAGCCAGCCTGCGCTCCTACGGTTACGAATTATAGACAACTCTCCCTAATGAACGCGGATTACAAGATCTTTGGCCCCTTAGTAGAGATGCGTCTCCAGACGATACTCTTTCATGTTCTCTCCCTGGAGGAAACGACGCATGGCGGTCAGGTTAACATACAGACTGCCACAGGCGAATGACACGACTCAATTGCGATGGAGTCGACCTGCAGACTCCTTGCCACGGTCGTCCCTATAGTTTTCGATAGCACCTTCGATAAAGTACACCACCGTTTCCTGTTTCCAGTGGCAACCTGCATGGGTCTACCTCCCTTAATCGACCGTCCTCCATCGTCTTTTCAAGAGTCCAAGTAAATGGACGTTTCGCTGGGCCGATACCTATCCACTGTTCAAATCGGCAAAGGTGCCCCGTCTCCCCCTCCCTTATGCCATTGCCTAGAGCCCCTCATTTGGGACTTGACGACCGAGATCTCTGGATTCACCTTTCGAACTCACACGTTTCGCTGCGGGACATACGCTAATGACCACCTCCTCCTCGTCCGCTCCGAGATTCGAGCAGTCCTCGAACTGATTACATGTCATGGATCTACCGTAGGCAGTGCCATGAACATCGCCAAATATCCAGGAAGGTGGTGGCAACCCCTATCACTAATGCGGACATTCTGGCACATAGGTATTATCTCTACCCTCATTGTCCGCCAGGACCTCCTGCATCTCCAGAACACACTTCCAACGCAGCATGTCATTCTTAATGTAGAGAAGTCTTCCGAAGTAAGCGTGATTTCAGGTGTGCCGCAGGGGAGTGTCGTGGAACCGTTGCTATTGACAATATTCATAAATTACCATGTGGATAACAGCGGATATTCACTCAGGCTGTTTGCGGATGATGCTGTAGCATATCGAGATGTTGTAACAATGGAAAATTGTACTGAAATGCAGGAGGAACTGCAACGAACTGACGCATGGTGCAATGAATGGCAACTGAATATCAATGAGGATAAGTGTAAAGTGCTACGAATACATAGAAAGAAAGATCCTTTATCATTTAGCTACAATATAGCAGGTCAGCAACTAGAAGCAGTTAATTCCATAAATTATCTGGGAGTAGGCATTAGGAATGATTTAAAATGGAATGATCATATAAAGTTGATCGTCGGTAAAGCAGATGCCAGACTGAGATTAATTGGAAGAATCCTAAGGAAATGCAATCCGAAAACAAAGGAAGTCGGTTACAGTATGTTTGTTCGCCCACTGCTTCAATATTGCTCACGAGTGTGGGATCTGTACCAGATAGGGTTGATAGAAGAGATAGAGAAGATCCAACGGAGAGCAGTGCGCTTCGATACAGGATCATTTAGTAACCGCGAAAGCGTTACGTAGATGATAGATAAACTCCAGTGGAAGACTCTGCAGGGTAGACGCTCAGTAGCTCGGTACGGGCTTTTGTTGAAGTTTCGAGAACATACCTTCACCGAGGCGTCAAGCAGTATATTGCTCCCTCCTACGTATATCTCGAGAAGGGACCATGAGGGACGCGCGGGATTAGCCTAGCGGTCTAAGGCGCTGCAGTCGTGGACTGTGCGGCTGGTCCCGGCGGAGATTCGAGTCCTCCGTCGGGCATTGGCGTCTGTGTTTATCCTTGGGATAATTTAGGTTAAGTGGTGTGTAAGCTTAGGGACGTATAACCTTAGCAGTTAAGTCCCATAAGATGTCATACACATTTGAACATTTGAACAAGACCATGAGGATAAAATCAGAGAGATTAGAGCTCACACAGAGGAATACCGAGAATCTTTCTTTCCACGAACAATACGAGACTGGAATAAAAGGGAGAACCGATAGAAGTACTCAAAGTACCCTCCGCCACACACCGTCAGGGCTTGCGGAGAATGGATGTAGATGTAGACATGGGTTCAGTTTCTTAATCATTATGTGGCATCAAAACTGGTCCACGTCGTGCAGGTTCTCCCTTTGCCTACGGCAATTGGGCGCAGCCTTCAGGCGACCCTAGACTACTATCTTTTGGTGGCTTCCTTTTTTAAGGTCTGTTATTAGACACTTACTCTGCTCCCACAGGTTGGTAGCCTCAGACTCGTCAACGCCCGAATGCGAACCGTGGTCTTGTATTTGAGTCCTCTGGGATGACAATGGATTGGACAGTGTACATGCCTAACACACAGCTTTCTTGAGGTCCTCCTGCCTGCGTCTGTCTCACCACTGGTGTCTGTCGGCCACATCGAGCCTCGTTTGTCTCACTTTGCGGCCTTTTTCATCAATTACAGTTACGCACATACCAGACCCCCAGATACGCATCCGCCCAGGACCAAGGACTCTCACAGCCTACTGGTATTCCGTGTTCCACATAAAGTGCTGAAGATCAAATATTCTCACAATCTGCGAGGTTGTCGCGAGAAAACAGTGACCCGTATATAAAATAAGTTTCCTTTAATTTACGTCTACGGTCACAAACTTTTTGTTAACAGATTACAAGTTTCGGTGTTTAATGACCATCATCAGCCATAGTGGCATTGTCAAATGTTAAATGCAGATTGGTGCTGATTCTTCATTTAACATTTGACGATGCCACTATGGCTGCAGTACATTAGGATTTTGTTTTTATGAAACAGATCTGATGATGGTCATTAAAGACCGAAACGGGTAAACTGTTAAGAAAAAGTTTGTGACCATAGATGTAAATTAAAGGAAACTTATTGACCAAATATTCCTCCGTCCAGTGGCTCATATTCTGAAATACCCTCCACCAAGTCTTCCTGCCTAAGGACGTCCGGGCAATGTGGTATCACACAGTCAACGGGAAATTTGCTACAAAACGTCGATTTTGTTAGAATCCCCTCTTAGTCTCCTTGGCCGGCAACGCGACACTAATGATCACTGTCTGACTTGCGCCTCTTTGCATGACGTCTGGCGATTGGTGCTGAAAATGACTGCCTGCTGCATCCTACTGTCACCAGATGCGACCGAATAGCGAATGTGTCTATAGCTAGAGGACAAATATCTTACCGCCGCCAAAAGTCACGCCATTAAGTGTTTCAATGGATGAGTGGTCAGTTACCTATTCCGTAAGGGGTCCAAATCCCGCCTCGACTTCTGAATCTATTTACAAACAGCTAATGCAGCTCCCGAACACACACCATGTTACCGACATGGGTCTTTGTTAGACCTCCATTTAGTTGGGGAAGCTGAGGGTCCCTACCCCCTTTCTGACATTGCCTATGATCAATACTAGTATTCTACCGCCGACCTCCACGGACAGGAGGGCGCACGTTAAATGCGTGTATTTCATTTATTTTTTTTCTAGTTGAATTACATCTGTTCCGCATAGTTTCATAATAATCTTAAAAATTACAGAAAACGAATAAAAAATAGAAAAAGGCTTCCGCTTCTGTTGATTCTATGTGTCCCATTTTCATATGCCCCACAGGATCAGTGGCGGTGAGGGGGACGCTGTGGCCAGACCTACGGATTCGAGCCCTGTCCACACAGCCCACTGAGCTCCCACCGGTCCATTCTTTCTCAGGTTCCAATCTCATCACAGATTAATGTTTTACCTCTCTTTTGACGGGCTACAACCTTTCGACTTCCTGAATATGGCAAATAATTCACTAGACGAGAAAGCTAGTATCTGATTTGATTTCCTAGACAACACTAACACTATACAGGGCACAGGTGTTCGAGCATTCTACCTTCACCCTAATAAATCCACATCTGCAGAAACCAACGCTCTACCCTCATTTATACAGGCGATTTTTTTTCTGTGATAGATTGCATACGTAGTACTCTCCACGTCATACGCTGCAAGTATACTGATAATAAAGCTGTTGTTACTCGTGTTGTACACACAGTTTCCAGAAAATATTCCGCACTGAAATTCAAACTACAATACCAAATAGCCTTACGCTTCCCAACGTGAGTGTAAAATCGACCGCTGTGGATCAAAGGCTGTAGTCGGAGTCCGTTACGATCACCTTGGCTGAGGCCGGCTAGCGGCACGCGGCCATAGGCCTGTGGAGGAGATATTGTTCTGATCTGTACAGACGGTCACGAGCTCTTCTCGGAAACGGATTCCCGAGGTTTGCAGTTACTGGCGGATTAGAAAATAAAGTAAATTAAATTTCCTTTGCCTTACTCCTATGGTCACAATTTTTTTGTCATCAGAGTACCGGTTTCGGTCTTTAAAGATCATCTTCAGATCTTTTTTAATACCTAATGTACTGCAGCCCTAGTGGCATCGTCAAATGTTAAACACAAAATCAGCACCAGCATTGTGTAAAACATTTGACGGTGCCACTTGGACTGCAGTACATTAAGACATGTTTTATGAAATCAATCTTACGATGGACATTATAAACCGAAACTGGTAGTCCGATGACAAAAAACTTATGACCATAGGTGTAAAGTAGAGGAACTTTAATCTATATATATTCGGGTCACTGTCTACACGATTCCACAGTCGTTCCAAATCCGCATTAAACGTGATGTCTCTTCGCTACTGACTATACAGTAGGTTAGGATGGTCTATGACAAATGCGAAAATGGAAGCTTGTCTAAACACTGTCACCAGTAACCTTTCTTACCTTAGTATTTTAATTTTAGTTAAACAAACGAACGCCATGTAAGGTCACGGGCACTTATTCTATTTCAGCTTGAGATTTTGAATATATTGCATATTGATTAGTATTGGGACTTGGATATTCCCTTTCGCAGGATCTGATCCCTTCGTGACGACGTACGATTAGTTCTATAAATTCGTTGGTTGCTCAAGATCCAAACTCATTAAGATCTGCACGTAAGGCACGTGTCATGGTACGAAACCTGATTCGACACAAAAATTTTCAAGATACCCTTTCAAGCTTTACTATGACCACCCCTAATTCATGGTGGAAAATTATTTTGACGTCAATAACAACATGTGACTCTTTCGATTCCAAGAGAAACACATATCCTTTCGGCGCATCATTGCAAATTCAGACATGCGAGTCGTAGCTACTGGTGAAAAATAATTCGATAGCTATACTGTCTTCGTGTGTAGTCAGCGACAATATGGGCAGGATTCGATGCCCAGTAATCACTGTAATCTTCAAAACGTCGTTTCTAGTTCAAATGTGTGCAAATCTCGCTAGAAAACAATGGCGATAGGTGCCGAGTTCGAATGCCGGGGACTCAGAAACTATTCGTTTGTCTCGTCTATGCTGTTTCAAACATCTCTTTATTGCTGACAGTATTCCATATCTGAGATTTAATTGTGCTTGCATAAAAACCGGACAAGGTGGTGGGTCTGAATCGCGGACCAACACAAACATCGTTTCCAGTTCGTTACTAGGTTTTAAAACCATATTTACATCTTTCGTTGTTAGTTAACAGGGGCAATAGCTGATGGATAAGAGTCCATGTCCAGTGCAAAAATTTTCATCAAGTAATTTCAAGTTCATATTTGCCAACTGACAGGGGCAAAAATGAGGTACATCACGCATCTTCAAGCTACTCAACAATGACGATCACTAGCGGTTCTAGGCGCCCAGTCCGGAACCGCGCGACTGCTACGGTCGCAGGTTCGAATCCTGCCTCGGGCATGGATATGTGTGATGTCCTTAGGTTAGTTAGGTTTAAGTAGTTCTATGTTCTAGGGGACTGATGACCTTAGAAGTTAAGTCCCATAGTGCTCAGAGCCATTTGAACCATTTTGTAGCCATATGTACAAATTTTTGCCATGTAAATGAATGACGATCAGCGCTGTGGTCGGTTCTCGTTTAGTATTCTGGGTTTCAATTCGTATTCCTATTTGTTAATATGTGGATAGAACATCTTTTAGAGAGCAAGAATACTTCTTGTAACTTCCTGGCAAATTAAAACCGTGAGCCGCGCCAAGACTCGAATTCGAGACCGATACTGAGTCTCGGTCTAGCACACAGATTTAGTCTGCCAGGATGTTTCAAGTCAGTGCGCACTCAGCTACAGAGTCAAAATTTCATTCTGGAAGAATACTTCTGATTACCATAGATATTTGAGAGTCCAAATTTTCTTGGAAAGTCTCTTATCCGAAAAAAAATTTTATTCTGGGTAAGGATTACGGAACAGTTTGTGTGTTTAAGTTTCGGGCGTTACCTGTCTCAGATACTAATGAGCCCGTTAACACTTTAGAAATCAATTACTATAATAAATTTGATTTTACACGTTAAGGAGTGTCTCAGGTGTCCGTTGTTATTTGTAGTATTGTGGTATTAATTTGAATCTTGAGTTATTGCCATGCAAAGCAGTGCTTTCTAGTGTTCAATTGTGGTAACCATTTCATATCGTCTGGCGACAGTACCGATACGAGGTTAGAGGGCCTGTCAGACAGTTAGTGTCATGTGGGTTGCATGAATTTCAGGCGGAACGCAAACGAGTTCTCTAGGATACTTTTCAGCACAATAGTACGTAATTTGTATGGCTCTGAGCACTATGGGACTCAACTTCTGAGGTCATTAGTCCTCTAGAACTTATAACTAGTTAAACCTAACTAACCTAAGGACATCACATACATCCATGCCCGAGGCAGGATTCGAACCTGCGACCGTAGCAGTCGCGCGGTTCCGGACTGAGCTCCTAGAACCGCTAGACGTAATTTGTATGTATTTCGTGCAGACTGGTTGAACTATGATGAACTAAGAACCTGCGACGCCGTTCTTTTCCGTCTGTATGTGAACCAATTACTGTAGGCACTGCCAGTAATAGACAGAGTAGTCTGATTCACGAGAAAGGTTCTACAATGCTCCTGGGTGCATTACGTATTCCCACCTCTCGGTATATGAGGTTGCATCTAGCAATGGCGAACATGATCGTTTTGGTGATGTGTCTGTTATGGTTCGGGACTGCATTATGTAGTATTTGCGTACTGACCTCCCAATCATTGAACACAATACACTTAAACACAATTCACATACCGGTGAACATTATTGTGAAATTTTATTCCCTATTCAAGTCCTTCTTTTCTGGGGTGCGTACGATACTGGCTTCGTTTTTATGGATAAAAATGAGTGACGGCATGAAACAGTGCAAGAGGAGCAGCTCTTGAAACAGGAGGATAATCGACGAATGGACTAGCCTACCCTTTCGCGTACTTAAATCACATCAACTCCGTGTGGGATGCGTTTGGAAGACGTATTTCCGCACCTCACAAAGACCGTTGACCAACCACCAGTTGTCAACCGCGCTGATGGAGTAATGGAAGTCTCTACCGCAATAGCCCCTTCCTAACGATGTGGCCAGCATGGAGGCCTGTCGCAGAGCCTGCATTGCCGTCAGTAGAGACCACACACCCTATTAAGAAGCAGTTTTGTAGTATCCAGGTGACCAACATGAAGCGGTGACTTCCGTATAATTATTGTCTTTGAATAAATGTTTCACTTCTGTTCGTCACATTGTCTATATCTTTCGCTTACCTTCTGTAGCAGTTCCTTCTATGTATGGTCCACTTATCGTCGAAGTAAGTTACTTAGCAGCGACACTTCACACAATAGTTACTGTAATCCCGATGTTTTGTACAGCTGCTTATTTTACATCCGATCGATAAATCCGCAAACATAGGTACGTGACGACTGTTTCTTCTAAGAAGTCCCCTAGACCGATACTAGAAGAAATGTGAAACATTCGTTATATGTATAATGATGTCGACCCACCCACGGCTTCTCGTCTCTACTCATCCTCTACAAGCTGTTTTGATTTATTCTAATTTTGGGCCGCCTGAATTTTTTCTCTCTGTTCTTCTTTTCCAGCTAACCGTTAACCATTCCTGGATGCCATAACTTATGTCCTAATTACAAATGTTTTCCATGGCCTTTTGCCTACTATACTCAGTAAACCTTCTTCTTCTCTACTGTTCCTTCATCGACTAGGTGATTTCACATGTTCCGGTCAACAAGGTTAGCCATCTTTTCCGTGGTCTGCCGCCATGTCGGGTCGGTCGCTTTTTTGTAGTCAAGAATTAGGATTTCTAATTACGCGTTTCTCTTGTCATCAATTTCACTGTCGAAATCTAGTCTCATGTCACAGCCTAGATATAATTTTCGGTCTGGTAGGCGATTTTCCCTTTAACACCATAACTTTTGTTTTATTAGTGGATATCTCAATGTAATATTTAAAAGCCCACAAATTAACACGCTAAATTGTGAACATTACGAAAATTATCTTCATTTTCTTGGATTATTATTTGATCATCTACATCTACATCTACATGGATACTCCGCAGATCTCATTTAAAATCCTGGCAGAGGATTTATCCACCTTCACAATAATTCTCTATTATTCCAATCTCCTACAGTGCGTGAAAGAAACGAACACCTATATCTTTCTGTGCGAGCTCTGACTTCCCTTATTCTATTATGGTGATCGTTTCTACCTATGTGGGTCCGCATCAACAAAATATTTTCGCATTTGGAAGAGAATGTCGGTGATTGTAATTTCGTGAGAAGATTCCTTCACAACGAAAAACGCCTTTGTTTTAATGACGTCCACTCCAAATCGTGTATCATTTCAGCGACACTCTCTCCCCTCTTTCATTATAATACAAAATGTGCTGCCCTTCTTTGAAATTCCTCTATGTACTTCGTCAAACCTACCTGGTAAAGATCCCACACCGCGTTGAAGTATTCTGAAAGTGGATGGACAAGCGTAGGGTAGGCAGTCTCTTCGGTAGATCTGTTACATTTTTAAGTGTCCTGCCAATAAAACGCAATCTTTGGTTAGCCTTCCCCACAATATTTCTTGTGTGTTCCTTCCAATGTAAGTTCGTAATGGTAATTGCTTGGTATTCAGTTGAATTTACGACCTTTAGATTTGACTGATTTATCGTGTAACGAAAGTTTTACGGATTTGTTTTAGCGCTCTTGTGCGTATAGAAGGGCATTCAAACACTTCTCTCTGTTAATCTTTATGCCATAGTCGGTACTTTGTTTCGAAGCTCTGATTGATCAAGTACGTAAATTTTTAAAAAGAACTGGAGACAGGTCACATCCTTGTCTGCTTGTTTTGTTGCTAAATGTTTAGATATATTATCTTTATCTTCAGTTATAATTTTAGTCTCTCTGTAAAGTGTTCTAATATAGTAAATTAAATGCGCTTGGAAGGTTTTTTTGACATAATCTGCAACTGTATCTGTTACTGACTTTGTTAAAAGCTTTTTCACAATCCACAAATGCTATGTGCGTCTCTCTGTTAAAGCCATTTCTTTTGTCTACAAGTTAAAGTTATGAACACGGCTGCGTGGTCAGCGACCGTTAACAAAATAAAATTAAAGCAGTAGCAGCCCTCGGTCGCAAAAAAAGAAGTCTTTTGACCTAGGTTGTGGCACTTCTATGAGTGCCTTCATCAGAAGTAAAACACTCAAACTAGCATATCACGTATAAAACTAAATATCAAGCGATAAAGCTTTAGTTACAAAATTTTTTAAATAGAATATATAGAAGGCAAGTCACTATGGGCTGCTCACAGGTGCCAAGCTACGGCAGCTGATACATTTGTTTTTCTAATAAAATTGTATCAGAGATATGGCGCAGACTATTATTTATGATAGTGGTGTAGATTTTATAGCTCGTGTGAACGAGGCTAATTCCTCTCTGTTTTTCCGGGTAGGTTGTGTTGCCTTTGTTGAATATAGAGAAAACTTTGGCCTTATTCCAGCCCTTAGGTACCTTAACCGTAGTCCAACATACGAGGGCTATTCGAAAAATGTAAGATGGAAACCTCTGTGACAGTCAAAAATGTTTTATTTCCAACATTAACTACTTCCAACTACTTCTCTACATAATCGCAGCACAGACATTTGTTGTGGCGTTGTACCTGTTTTCCAACACCCTCTGTGTAGAACGCAGCCACCTGTGCTTTCCTTCACTACTATATGGTTGTCCACTGCTAGTTGTCTGTACCAGAAGGTTCTCTTCAAAGACAGCGGTTCATGTGATCAGAGATGAAACTCAGTAGGAGCCAATTACTAGATGTATTGTGGCTTATCAAACATCAGAAAAGGTGCAGGAACATCTTTAATGGTCCTGCAGAGAGCGGCCAAGAATTGGCATGCAGAAGGAGATGCATGAGAGTTACATTATGTGAGCTGCATGACCTCACCAGGCGCTCATACATTGCGGCAGACACTATTTTCTGGGCATTTTTACGTTCTCACAGTGCACTTAGAACGGAAAAGAGCGACGTGGTGCGATCGACGGGCATACTAAAGACACTGCTCAATACACCTGTGCAAATCTTCAACGGTTTTTCAACGTGGTTTCCATTTCACGCCGGATAGGATCTTACATTCCGAACAGCCCTTGTACATTAACGAAATGTAGCACGACTTCCTTCAGTGAAAGATGTCCATATTTAAACAGTTCGGAATTTATTCCCTCTGTTTCCGTCGCTTTACTACTCTTCAGTTCTTGCACTGATACATCTAACTAACTCATTCCAATTAGGCCTATATTTCTGTTGATTTTCACAAAATTCATCAGCGGCTGAAGCACAAACACTGAGATTCTTCTAGTGTCACTCCCATCGTTACCAAGCTGTTATATTTGCTTTGGCTGTATTCATCATTTTGTATTTGAGTGCTAGTTTCTGGGATAGGACACAGTTTAAAAATATCAGAAAGTGGCAAGATGCTGGATGCGCTTTCAACACAAATACTGATTCTGAATAGTGGACCACCTGCAGTGAGAGTGTCCACACGTTCCAATATTGTAGGAATATCAGCTGCGAGCGGTCGGCCGGACAAGTTTACGCGACCTTGCTGAGATGATGAAAGACCCGTCGCCCAGCGAGGCACTGTGCTTTTGTTCTCTACCAGCTCTAGGTAGAGATTCTGGAAGCGGCTATGAACATCTGCCATGCTCTGGTTTTCCGCCAAAACAGACTCAATGTAGCTCACTGCTTGGAAACTCCGTTGTAGGTGCCGTTTGGAAGGTCACGTACTGCGTCGCCTCTACGTGAAACTATAGGGGCTCAAGAGGAAATATTCCACGATGTCTCATAGCAAATTCCACTTTTTTCATCCGAAACTGACTAAAAAAGTATTCCATTATTTACTGAACACTCCTTGTAATATGGCCAAATATCCTATTTGTCATCCACTTCCCTGTACCAGGGTGAGAACTTTCCTCCTAATAAGTATCCATATCAACACGAGTGCAGGTAATGTAGGTCAGCGTTAGGCGTGGACAGCGTCGCGCTCACGACAGAGGCGAGATGCGGCCCAGTGGCTGCAGAGACG
Source organism: Schistocerca nitens (assembly GCF_023898315.1). NCBI lineage: Eukaryota > Metazoa > Arthropoda > Insecta > Orthoptera > Acrididae > Schistocerca > Schistocerca nitens. The sequence goes on along the minus strand of NC_064615.1, from coordinate 788,512,418 downwards.
AGCCGCCGACGGCCGCAGTGTCCATCATCAGGAGGGGCGATCGCCGCCCGCGACAAGTAATTTCCTGGCCGCCTCGTCTCGGCCCTTGTTAATTACGGAGCAGCGGCGGGGCGGCGTAATTGTGTCCCGGCCCGGCCAGGCGCGGTCTGCGAAGCGGGCCCTAACAAATGTAGTGGGCCGGAAGGACTCGTTTAGCCGGATAGCTGCCCTGCCAGAGCGCCACCGCCGTAATGTACAAGCTACTCCAGCGGCTGCTCGGTGGTGTCGCTGTAGCACAGGCGAGAATGAAGAGAATTGTCCGCTGCCAGGCCCTTTTAATACTACGTTAGACAAGCTCTTCTACACTGGGCTGCGAGATTGCGCTGTCTGGTAGCCGTGAGCGCAACAACGTGGACATGAGAATACTATTGTGTATTCTGCTCGTTACCATAAGTAGCTGCACAGCAAGTGGTGGGAATTGGACAACACTGTCTCAAAAATGTAACATTTATTTTCCCTCGAATGCTGCAGCTGAAATATCTCGTTGTTAATCCTTTCTTCAAGAAAGATGATAAGGAAATGTCAATAACTACCGGAGTGTTTCACTGCTGACAACATTATCCAAAATTTTTGAGAAGGTGCTATATTCCTGAATAGTATCTCATCTTAGCAAGAATAATATCCTCAGCAAATCACAGCTCGGGTTTCAGAAGGGTTGCTCTACTGCGAATCTCATTTACATGTTCACTCACAATATTTTAGAAGTATTAAATAATAAAGCAGCTTCTGCGACCTGAGTGATTTGATTGCGTAAACCACAGCATCTTGCAGATAAATTGAAGTTTTATGGGATTGATTGTATAACGAATGGGTAACGTCATATCGAACCAATAAGGTCTGGGGACATAATTCGACTAGAGAGAAAATATGTGGTTCCCCAGTGCTCAGTCTTAGGTCTACTGTTGTTCCTCATATATGTAGTGCTACAAAAGAATGTTGAAGATCAGATGAGTAAATCACGTAACTAATAAGGAGGTACAGAACAGAACTGGGAAGACAAAGAAATCTACATATAACTAATGAGGAGGTACAGAACAGAACTGGAGAGACAATAAATTTGTGGCAGAACTAACCAAAAGAAAGAATCAGTTGATAGGAGGTATCAACAGATCACCAGCCTGGTATTGGAGATAAGTGTGTGTGTGTGTGTGTGCGTGCGTGTGTGTGTGTGTGTGTGTGTGTGTGTGTGTGTGTGTGTGTGTGTGTGTGTGTGTGTGTGTATGGGAGGGGGGGGGGGGAGTTAAAACCTTAGAGGGAGACCAACAGACAGGGAAGTGTGTGTGTGTGGGGGGGGGGGGGGGGCGGCTGATAAAAACTGTAGAGGGAGACCAAGGGACGAATACGGTAAGCAGATTCAGAAGGATGGTTATATGAAGAGGCTCACACAGGGTAGAATAACATGGAGAGATACATGAAACGTGTCTTCGGACTGAAGACCGCAACAACAGCATTCGCAAACGATCTTCCGGTTTAATATACAAGTATAACTAGTTCTTTTAGCGGGTGACACTAGTGTTGTAATCGATCCAAGCATACATATTGAAACAGTAGCGACGGTACACAAAGCTAAGAGTACCATTGACTGGTTTTCTGGGAATGATCCCGCCCGCGATATTAAAAAACACAAGTGATTCAGTTCTGCACTTCTAGGGCTACTGCATCAATGGTAGGCGTAGCACACGGTGAAGAAACGGTAAGTAGGGTGAAAACTTCAAAATTCTTTGGTGCCCATATGGATGAGAATTTAAGTTGGAAAAGCCACACTTTAAAACTCCTAAGACAACTCAGTTCAGTCACTTTTTCACACGCGAATCATTGTAAATATTGGAGAATAAGTTGAAATATTTTGCATATTTTCCTTCAATATTGTCAAATTGAATAATATTCTGGAATAACTCACCTTTAAGAAATAAAATCATCATCGCACAAAAACATGCTGAAAGAACAATATGTGGTGCTCATCCACGATGACCTTGCACAAATCTGTTAAAGGAGCTGGGCATTCTGACTACTGCTTCACAGTATATTTATTCCTTCATGAGGTTTGTTGTAAATAATCCACTACAGTCCAAAAGTAATAATGATGGAAAAAATTGCAACACATTTCAATAACAGGAAGAAAACTGATATTCGTTACACCATATTAAAGGTGTTTTTAGCACAAAGAGTGGTGTACTATGTTACAATAAAAATTTTTGGTCACCTACCAGTCATATACAATGTCTGACAGAGAGAAAAATAAAATTTGAAAACAAACCGAGAAATTTCCTCCTTGACATCTCCTATTTCGTAGAAGAATTTCTATTATTCTATGTGTGAGAGGTAGTGAAAAGGACTTACTAATTCGCAACATCTGTAGATCTTGTAGCTTTTTGAAAAAAAAACGACTTAGGTAAGTTCAAAATGTAGCTATATGGCCGGTCGGAGTGGCCGACCGGTTCTAGGCACTACAGTCTAAAAAACCGAGCGACCGTTACGGTCGCAGGTTCGAATCCTGCTTCGGGCATGGATGTGTGTGCTGTCCTTAGGTTAGTTAGGTTTAAGTAGTTCTAAGGTCTAGGGGACTGATGACCTCAGAAGTTAAGTCCCATAGTGCTCAGAGCTATTTGAACCATTTTGTAGCCATATGTACAAATTTTTGCCATGTAAATGTAAAATAACTTGTTCCACATCATTAGGACATATCGTGCAAATGATCTGTGGAACATGAAAGTGACTAACTAACTAGATGACTAGCTAACGTAGTTCACTGCTAGTGTTACTTCCAGCATTAAGTTACTATTATTGGTCTTATCACATGTCTCACTACATGTATGAGTAACATTTTTGATAGTTCACATTGAAACATCAGTGTGATGATTATCTTGCTTTGAATAGGCAAGATTGTTGGTGGAAGGACCTGCGCCAGTAGATGGAGATGCTGAGTGGTGAGAAGTGGTGGATATTGTAAGGCGTGGAGTAGCCTCAAGTTGGTCGGTGGTGATCGTAGGGGCATTACACAAAGAATGCATAAGGCGGAGGTATCGCAATCTGAATTTAATGAAATGAACAGAAAGGAGTGGTACTTAGACTGGGGATAGAACACATTGCCATATTAGAAATGATAGGACAGGTAGATACTGGAACTGACATCATCGTCCCGTAACGGAGGTTGGATAATGTGCAGAGGAAGTGCACGTTTGTTTCGGGAGACGCTGTATGCGGCGGATAGCTATGTTTGCAGATGAACAAAGAGATGTTTTGATTATATTCTGTTAATGGAAACTGCAACATTATCTAAAGTGTTCGATACAGTGAGACAAACGAGAAAAATGTTATGATTTTAAGTTAAAGATTTAGTAATAGAAATGAGGTAAATGAAAAATAAAAACTTTTATGTAGACGAATGAAATTACTTGCAAACGCGTGGGACAGATGTAATCGGAAGGACGTACAAGGAAGCAGAAATTTATTGTTGCATCCAATAAGAAACATGCGAGAAGTTAGGTTTATTGCAAGTAGGTACTAGCAGTCTACGTTATTATGAGGCAAGTAGTACGGTTACTGTTAATTTTTGTTACAACAAACCAGACTAATGTTTAATCATATTCGGGTAGTTTTTTTCGTGCATTAGCTCATGTGTGAGAGCTGACTTTCTAGTGCGGTTTCATTCGACCATTGGTGCTACTGCTGCGTGATTCAGTTTGAATTTTACGACATTTGCGATTAGTACTTGAGTAGCGAGTAGAGCTCCAGCCACGAGGCTGTTGCCAGCTGCAGCAGTAATTGCCGTTAGTACACAGAGTTTAGTTCAATGTCTTTCTCATGTGCTTCGGTGAAGAAGTGAGTAACATCTGTGTGTCCATCTGAGCTGACTACTGTTTAATTACATCTCGTCAGTGCTTGCTTACATTTTTTGTGTAGTAGCTTTCGCATGACATAACCTCGTACTGAGCAGTAATTGTTTATGTGTACGCTTTCTGTGTTGGTTTTGCTGTAAGAGTTTGCGGACTGTGTGAGCTTAATATAGAGTGAGAATCCTGAAGAGCAATGCTAGGTTTTATTGTATTCCTTTATTTTTTGTATGCGTCACAACTTCAGTACTGAGACCTATTTATCCTCTCTCAATTAGTGCCGACTGCGTAGTTTGTGTTTATTGTGATTTTATACAACCACTACACAGTACGAATTAGGCACTGTGTTCGTCGTGGGCGTACTCAAAGTAACAGATAGTAGCATTACTCACATCAAAACATCACTAGCGAACACTACAAGAGCGACATTGTGCATCATTGGGAGGTTTGCTACTAGTGCTACGAGAAGAGATTTGCTATTGAAGGCATGGGAAAACATTCCGGAAAAATCCAGGAGACATATTGCTTCCTCAAGCATAGGTCTTGCGAAATGACCTCAAGCCGAAAATTCCAGAAACTAGAGCAAATATGGAGATCTACCGATAGCCATTTGTCCCACGTGCCATTCGTGAACGGAACAGGGAGTGGAGAACAGACAGCAGAATCTTAAGTGCTCTCCACCAAACGTGTGAGGTGGCTTATGGAGTACAGATGTAGATGTAGATTACTGTCAAGTGTTGTCTTCAATTGTAGTCACTGCCCTCTCTATTAACGCCAGGAGACGTTTATGCAGATTCTGGAATCAGTCTATGATTGTTCTTCAGAATGAACAGATAGCAAAACGCAGAAATATTTTAAGCTGACAACTTGAATCATCTGACAAAATCACACTTATTGCATGGTGTTACCGTTTTCAGCAGTCACTGCTATAGTTTCGAGATTATTTTACAGCTTTACCAGTAATTGTGATTTATGTTATTACTAATCAGGTGGACTGATAAGGAATGAGAAGGTCCTTTGCAGAATCGGTGAAGAAAGGAACATATGGGAAATACTAACAAGGAGAAGGGACAGATTATAGGACATTAGTTGAGGCATCAGGGAATAATTTCCATGGTACTAGAGGAAACTGTAGGGGGTGAAATCTTAATGGTCAGACAGACACAGAAGTGCGAACAGCAAATAACTGAAATGTAGGGTACAAGTAAAACTCTGAAATGGAGAGGCTGGTGTAGGAAAGAATTTCGTGTCCACATGCAACCACTCAGAAGACTGATGACTGGAAAAAATTAACAGAAAGAACCGAATTACTGTATCTTAGTAATATTTGCATTTTTTCGTTCTTTACAATGAAGTGTTGGTTCACAGAGGCCTAAAGACTTTCATCGACTAATCGCATTGAGAAAATTAAGAGAGATACTTCTATATCGAGTGATTTTTAAATTATTGAGTAAGTGTTAGTATAAATTAAAAGAATGTGACTTGTGATATAGGACGTCATCGTTTTTGACATGTGAGTTTTCAAATGTAAGACAATATTTGAAACCTCACTCTAATAACTGTTACAGTTGAAGAAAATAATGAGTTAGTTTCCAAAGAAGGAGACAGACGTCGCCTATTGCTTTTAACTAATAAGTGACGGTTGATATGGAACTTAACACGAGTACTGGGAACTTTCTCTTACGCTCAGATTCATCGAAGTAATTCTAAAGTTGATGATAACATGTTTCGCTCTTAAAGGCGTTGGACTATGGAGACAGCTGAAGAAAATGAAATATCTAGTGAAAAAATTCTACGTCAAAATATAGAAAGGACACTTTGCAATCAGAATCAAAATTACAGAATTTTTACTTTGCGAAGGTAGGTACTTACAATCTCACTGTGGTGCAGCGTTTGTACCTTTGTATCTACCGTTTGTCCTTTTCTATCTGCTCCAACATGCGATGAAACTTTCACTGCTACGTTGCAAGTAAAACTATGCTGGGAACATTTTACTCGAATCAAAACCGCATTACATTAACTGCGAAAACATTTTCCGCTAATGTCATCGTTATTAACCGAAACAACCACGGCACACGATAACAATGTTGCCGGCAATGAAATGTCATTACAGTAATTACATAATGAGTAATCATTATGCAGTTTGCGTACTTAACTCTAATGAACACGTAGTCAGCCCAGAGATTAAACCACGCAGCAAGCTAGTACCGTGTCAGGCATGTTATGCCACAAAATAAAAAAAATAAAAAATCAGCATTCGGGCTAAATAACAGATATGTTGTGGTTGTTAACTTTTGTAACACGAGGTGACCTGGCGACGCGTTGAGAGAAATTCTGCATGGATTAGGATCACTGACGCGTTACTTGGCCTCACGAAACAGATGCAAAGGCACTGGAAGACTAGATCACGCCATAAGATGGAGGAGAGAGGAATTCCTTGTAGTTCTCCAAGGGTCCGGAAGACTAGCTAACAGGATGGCGCCAGCTTTGTCCGGCTGTAGGAGCTTTCTTTTGTCTCTTCGTGGTCTCCGTTTCGCAGTTGTTTTCCGTACATGCTGTCCGACTGTCTTTACAAAGGAGAGCTACCTTGAGACTGCGAATCCAAAATGGACGAAAGCCTTCGATGGATTTAGAAACTCTGCCGTTGCGTTTTACTGTGCTTACGCTGTCGAAATAGGTAGCCGTTTCTCATCCTCTCACTTAAATGTGTATGGCTACATAAATTACTTATTGTTCCATATTTACTGCCTCTTTCATTGCGCCACTGGTCAAAATTCATCACATAATACACAGAAACTAGTGGAATATGGTAGTGAGGTATGGTAGGGAGAAAAAGTGTACCGAATAATCACTTATTAGTTCCTTCATATTTGAAAAGTTCTGATACTCTACAACTGTGTGCTGAATTGACGGATAACAGCTGTAGTTGCTAAAAATAATTTTACTTCACTCCAGGGCTGTTTTCGACTTTTATCTTGAAGTCACTGTATTGCCGAATTGGCAGATGACATTGTAAAAGCAACCATACGTTGTAAATAACGATATAATCAATGTTTAAATAATTTATGTAGAGCCATTAATGGAAGCTGTGAAATGGGGTAGTACACCCCGTAAATTCAAAGAGTTCAGAAATCTGATTACTATAAAATAGAGAAAGGTTGTATGATGAGTTTAATGCTTCAGGTGTTCTATATAATCCCTCACTCCCCCCTCCCCCTACCCCGGCTTGAGTACAATGTACAGTACGTTCATACAACCGCATGAAAATATCAGGAAAGTCCTTGTTTGGGATGTTGTTGAACTCGCGCGTCACATTCGTTTGAATGTCCGTTACGTCGTCAATATGTTAACTCTTCATGTGAATTTTTGAAGTTTGCCGTTTTATCGTAGACTGGTAGTCATATAACTTGCTCTTGTTTCTCTTAATGATTTTTTTTCCTGACAATAACTGTTGTGGTAGGGCGTCCACGGGTTATCACTTTTGTTCCAGAGTCAAGGAGCGCAGGGCAAACCTTGCACACCTCTCTCTTCTTCGGAACGTTCTGGAGAATGTCTTGAAACTTGATTAAGAGATTTTGCTCCATTTTTTTCCTTACGTAAGCAGCGCAGAGGATTTTCATTCTTTTCAGCGATATGTGTCACCTCCTGAAAAATAAAGTTAAGGCTGTATGACATTTTTCAGTCTTTACTGCAAAATCTTCCCCCAAAAACCTGGAAAAACTGAAGTATGATAGTGAAATCTGTTGACGCGGCATTCAGTTCTATGAGACGTAACCTAACTTCTCTGAAACAGGGTGGTGCGTTGGCTCCAGCAGTCAGCACAGATTCCTTTTCTGCCGTAAGCTTAACTGTCGATATCGAAATATCATTATCATATTTCTGAATCAATATTCATTAAAATTCGTTATTTTTATTTTTCATACTTCTTTTTCTGGAAATTAGTGTAAGTATTCTCATAGCACAGGACATAAAATATCTTCGAGTGTCAGTCGTGAAATATTGATTCCTTTCTAAACTGTCTGGGGAAGCCTGGGGTGGATAAACGCTACAGTGATATGACTGAGGTGAGGTGATGAGCTATTATCAGAGTGATGACCAATGGCTGCTCATAGAAACATGCATAATAGTCATACATTTTACTTAAGAACAAACTACAACACTCACTGCGTCTCTCTGTGGTGGCCACACCCTCTGGATGCATAGTAAAAGCAGTGAGTGGGAAGGCGCTGATGGCAGTGGCCTGTTATGTCATTAGTGGCTGGACAGGAATGCTGACATGTGGAGCATGTACCCGAGCACACCTCTGCAAAACAAGGCAGGGATTTCCGGAAGGTACGGAGACCTATCATGTTTGTTGTAGAGGCAGACAGCCCTTAGCAGTGGTGTCAACACTTGTCAGTGGAGGCGCACAGCGATAGCATACGCACGCAAGCATAGCAAGTTGGGCAGCTGGACTCTTAAACGGCTGCCCTCCAGGACAGAAGGCGCGCTGCAGTTCAAGTAAGCCCGGAGGAGGTCTCCGAAGGGTCTAAGTGCACAGCATGGGACCTACAGCCAGCAGTAGGCCCCCAAGTTATTCGAGACCAATTCTCGTGGCGGCTGCTTTTAGAATCACGTTGTCCAATGGGTTGGCGCAGATCTCTCCATGTGGACGATGACAGCCATAGGGCGTTGGGTGTTTATGCCGGATCGGTGCGTCCTTGTTTTCCTGAGGCATTTATTTTAACCATGTGGCTTGGAGATGCTGCGTTGGTTCTACCTTTCCGCCGTGTGGTTGTTTAGGCAGTGCTCCCCATCTGCCTGGCCTGCAATGTAAAAATGGGTCTGTGGCGTTGCTGCTTTCGACATAATGGTGTTTAGTCAGCTCTGAGCTCACTCATCCACCGCCTTTTGCTACCGCCATGGTATTGTAACTATATCACTCTGTAGCACCGAAAATGGTGGCGACGCCACACATCATTAGACGAAAATATCGTTTAGTTTCCACTGCTCTAAGTCTCGAGAGCTATAGCTGTTGATGATCCATTTGCAGTTAATGGCTCCTAGGAAACAGTAACATACGAAAACTTAGGTCAATCACACCTCGTCTCACCTTTGTGATCCCTTCACATGAATGAAATGTGAGCCTTTAACGTGATATCTTACGATCTGTGCAGACAGTAAGTTTTCGAATATATTAGTCCCTCCAGTTAATATCACAGGCCCACCAGAGTGACTGGTTCGTATTTGTGACTAATAGACCACTGTATGTTGTACTAAAACGAACAAAAGTAATATCATCTATGCCCCAAGGAGGAGTAATGTTCTCCACATAATTAAACGATTTATCAAATAGTGTCAACAGCATTGCTCTCAAATTTTGGAATCTTAGTAAACAGGCATTACACTAAACGTCGAATTCATAGAATACCAAGTTGGTATTGTCGTTGTTTTTACATTCTCAAAGTTTCTGATTCTGTCCACTCATTCCTATCATGGTAATCTTTTCATCCCTACCAACGTATTCTATAATGAGTTTTGACTGTTCTAAATTTTGTCTGCCATTAGCATTTTTTGCCTAATGCTCCTTCCAGCAATAGGTTAATAAATCAGGGTCGCCGATATTATGTCTCAGTAATCTGGGCCTCTCCTGGTTAGCGTCAGCTATAGTTTCCCTTATAGTGCCTCTTCATTCCATACATTATCCTTCCCCTTAATTTTTAACATTTTACAATTCCGCCACAGTTCAAATGATTCAAGATTCTTCTTATTCGAATGTCACCCTTAATAACAGTAAGAGAGGTACGAGGAACTTAAATGGGATCCTTTGGAAGAAAGGTGGCGTTATACTGCATATTTTTAGTGTACGCCACCTTTTATATTTAGAGAACCCGTACTCGGAAACAACTGTAGCAACTCTGCCTGTCTGCGTCGTATACTTAGAGCAGAGATCATGAGAGTAGAATAAGACTGGGGCATATACACACAGTTATTTCCCCATTCTACGGAATTAAACGCAGTAGAATGGAAAATTGCTGATGATGGTATGAATTATCGACATTCATGCGCTTTACAGTGATTTTGAGGCGGCAAAATTGCGATTTCCAGCTCATTGTTTGCTTACCTCAGTAAACTCGACATCTCCGCTGCCTGATCTTGAATGAAAAGCAATGTACCTCATCTAAGAAAACCTGCTAAAGCTGATAGCATCATATATGTTTTATTCTGTTAGTCTGCTTTGTTAGTCTACAGGACGTTCATTCTAAATATCAATTTTATATTCGCTCCATAAGTAATTTAAGAGATTTCATAAGAATTATCAAGTTGAACTGTCACAAAAATACTGTCACTTAGTACGTACTAAAACAAAAAGTACACAAATAAATGTTTCAGGCAGTTATGAATCTGAGTGTTCACGTTCCTTTTCATTCTGCATTCACGAAACACTCTGCCAGTCGGTATCTATACCGAACCATCAATATTCACACGGTATTCAATTATTACTTATGTTTGCCAAAATATTACACAGTTCCTTACTTCTTATCCAACTAGAGTCTTGAGCACAATCTGCTTAACACACCATGCGGTAAGAAAGACAATTTTCACTTCAGCCAATAAATCTGTCAGACAAGTTATCCGTATTAGGTTTTAACGCTCACATCCCTTTACACAGACCGCTGCTCAAGAAAACGCATAGTTTCAACATGTTTCACAGCCACTGCAGACGCATATGCACTCTGTCACTTCCATTTAGATTATTATATTAATGGGGGCACTTTTGATTTTGGATTTTGGGCAACAGAGAGCCTACCAGCAGTAAGTTCAGCGATCTTGGTAATGCAAAGGTTACAGCTAAGTTCTGCGTTTAGATACTGAGTAACGATCAGCGTTACTAGTCCGACCACAAAGCTAAGTCTGTAGCAACAATGAATACTGAGTGGTATGTTGGGATACGTCTTTTATTGTCTTTTTTTCATTCTAGACTCTCATTTCTAAACATTTAGTGACTTCATTTGGTCTGCACACTCTGCAAATCTATTTCAGTGTTACTTGGTCCTGCGTGGTGACATGAATGACCAGTTTTCATTCCAAAGGATGGTGGTGTGGCAGAGTTAAAAAGTTCCACCCACAGTGGAAACTCTTGTTTCCAACTACAACAAGTGCAAGGGTCAGAAGTTCAAAGTATTAATAGTCATACTCAGAACACAATCTGCCGTAATTAAACAATAAGCTCGTTTATTACAGACCAATATAATCACAGACAATTATTTGTTCTAAAGTCACACTTTTATTGTCTCAAGAGACCACTGATATCGGTACCATGTACGATCATATGGCCATCATAAGATCAAAACTATCACAATGCGTAACTGAAATACTCTTTGGGGAATAGGTTTGATGCGTCTGTTTGGAACTGAAATATTACACACGTCTGCAACATGTATGATATTTTTTTACCAGTCTGTATGTGCAGCTGCAAGGTTGTTGCTGTTGTTGCTGGCACCAGGGCCTGCCGCCCTCAGAAGGGAGGCACAGCCCCGCCTCCCGCTTCTCATTACGGCCAATGTCTGCTAATGACGCCTCCACGCACAGTGGGCCACACGTCTAATTGACGTAAAGGGGCCCTTTGAAGTCTTTTGCTGGGGGTGCGGGTTGCGAGTCATTAAACACTAATGTAACGCCCCTGCAAAAAGTGAGCGGCCATCACTTCACAACTCTTCCTCAGGGCGGAAACTACTTTCCGTCGCAAGTAATGAACCCGCGGCGCTTTTCAGCAGTCGTTACCCAGGCTGGATACCGCCAAGTTTGGTATTAAAAACCAGGGGCCAGTTTCGCAGCATCGCCGTGATGGAAATCAACGAAATACGGTGCTCATATTCGGGAACTGGTAGAAACTTATTGTTGCTGCTTTTTGTAGATTTCCGTCAATCCGATTATGCAGCAACATGAAAAATTCCTATATAAAGCAATTCCCTGAACTAACCGATTTCTTTCGAATCACGCTCTCTCAGTCCTACTTTTTATTTTATTGTTTAGTGTAAGCACTTGGACTTGTGTGGCACAACAGGCACTTAAGTCACAGCAGCTGAGGTGCTGAGGAACAAAGTACATCAAGAGTTATGTACATTAGATACAAAATGTGCTCTGAAACCCTGCCATTTTACTCCATTGCTACCCAGAACATATAAATGTGGCTCAGAGGTGCCTACAGCCTTCCTCTTAAGGTGAAACAGCGTGGCACCCTGCGACGCCAGCCTCGGGTTCAGAAAGATGGCGGCGCATGAGAGCGAAAAGCCACTGCTCAGAAGCTGACGTCAGATGAAAAGTGGGTACCAAATTTCACTACAGTTCTGCCCAGCGCCATCATGGATATGTCACACGATGGGAATGTCACCCCCCCCCCCCCCCCCCCCGAACTCACACATACCTTTGCCCATTTATCACCCCTTATGCTGACAAGACCGATGACCTCACTGTTTGGTCTCTTCCCCCCAACAACCCAACTCTTATGCTGACGACTTTGCGGAGGAGGTTATAACAGCGACGCTCAGAGTTAAAATCTTGTCGTTTTCTCATAGTTGACCAAGGAAAACTTCTGAAGCGCACCGCCGCTGACAATCGATACAAAAATGCCTCAGGAGTTGGCATAAATGTCGTCAACGAAACCACCCCTTTCCTTAAGGCACTGATACACACATACATTTCACAGTCATAAAAGACGGCTGGCAGTGCGATGTGCACCAGAAAGACGTTCTTGACGTCCTTCGACACTACTGACACATGCTGGACAATTCAGCCCTTCTTTAAAGGCCCTGTTTAACTGCAATCCCATTGAACATGATGTGACCACTTTGGAGGACAGTACGATCGCCATTTTTGCCCTGGTATTCGGGATGGAACGACTAGGACCGCTGAAAATCATTTGACAGATTATGGAAATGATTTAAAGCAACACCCTTGAGGATGTTTCGCGCCCTCCTGTGGCGTGACTGTGGGAGGGGTGAGACAAGGAGGCATGCATAAATAAAATGCCAGAGGGTCCCTCTATGATCCCCTTCTCGATTACACCCTATGTGCCACTCACACATCATTACTGAGAACTTTAAAAATGATCTGTACAGAAACAACCCTCGACCGGTTCCTAGGCGCCCATAGGGCTCTTCGACATCCTTCTCCTGAGTGGCACTGTTATGCTGGTCTAGGAGCTGTTAACAGGTGTGCTAATCTGAGAGGTGTCGAACGGGCTGCCTGCCTTCAGGTTCATAGGAAAATGAACATTAAAGTCAGCAATCAAGAGCATTAAAATGAACAATAAAACGGTACTGAATAGTACAATAAAATGAACAATGTACTGAAAGAACGAAAAATAAACTGTAAATTTACACTAAAATATAAATTAAGGAAGAAGGGAACTGAGCAAAATCCTTAAACGTAAATATATAAACTATTCAAACAGGAAACCGCACTAGCGTTCAGTTCATAAACATAGGTTTCTGGTCTTGGATACCCTCCGATTTCGAAGCCAATCACTATACTATCCCATGTCTGCTATCAAGCACCACAGTAACCCTTGAGGATTGCCCATTTATGCAGAAGGTGCTGGCAAACTCATGTGATATTCACAAACTGTTCGGAGTCTTCAAAGTCGGCGGGGAAGTTTGAAACCATTTAGGTCTTCATGTGGGAACTGTAACGTCTCTTAGCAAAAGACATATTATGTAATAAAGAGAAAACATTGTGTGTCATGTTTTGTTCTTGTATAAAATTATGTACTGTTTTTTTTATTTATTTTAGATAATATCTGTGTCGGTGAGTACTGAAACCGCCACAGACGATAAATATCAAACAAAGATGAGAATATGTGACTAGTATAAATAATACAGAACGAACATTAATGTCTCTGTCGTCTTCTTGGAGTTACGTGAGTAGGATAGCCTGTGACGATATATTGTACGATAGCGTAGCATTCTTTTGTCAAGTTTGTAAGAGGGAGGCCATTAAGTAAAGTTTTGGAAAGGTGTGTAATTAATTGAATTGTTTAAATGTTTTGAATAGAGTTACTTAGTGAAACCTTGCATTATGATTTGTAATAAGCTTGCCTGGTATTTTATCCCATCCCCTTAAGACATTTTCAGTTATTTAAATATTAATCGTGGTGCAGAGCTGCGCTACGAACGAACGAGCCGTTGCCGCGGCGCATTCAAATTGCATTAAATAAAATCCATCATACCGCAAAGAAGCGGGCAGGTAATAGTGAAGTAAAATTATTTCTTTCAGCTTTCAGAATTGCAGAGCAGAGCAGCAGATTTTATGATGTGTTTTACAGGTTGACGCGGGCTGCTGATAATATACACTCCTGGAAATGGAAAAAAGAACACATTGACACCGGTGTGTCAGACCCACCATACTTGCTCCGGACACTGCGAGAGGGCTGTACAAGCAATGATCACACGCACGGCACAGCGGACACACCAGGAACCGCGGTGTTGGCCGTCGAATGGCGCTAGCTGCGCAGCATTTGTGCACCGCCGCCGTCAGTGTCAGCCAGTTTGCCGTGGCATACGGAGCTCCATCGCAGTCCTTAACACTGGTAGCATGCCGCGACAGCGTGGACGTGAACCGTATGTGCAGTTGACGGACTTTGAGCGAGGGCGTATAGTGGGCATGCGGGAGGCCGGGTGGACGTACCGCCGAATTGCTCAACACATGGGGCGTGAGGTCTCCACAGTACATCGATGTTGTCGCCAGTGGTCGGCGGAAGGTGCACGTGCCCGTCGACCTGGGACCGGACCGCAGCGACGCACGGATGCACGCCAAGACCGTAGGATCCTACGCAGTGCCGTAGGGGACCGCACCGCCACTTCCAAGCAAATTAGGGACACTGTTGCTCCTGGGGTATCGGCGAGGACCATTCGCAACCGTCTCCATGAAGCTGGGCTACGGTCCCGAACACCGTTAGGCCGTCTTCCGCTCACGGCCCAACATCGTGCAGCCCGCCTCCAGTGGTGTCGCGACAGGCGTGAATGGAGGGACGAATGGAGACGTGTCGTCTTCAGCGATGAGAGTCGCTTCTGCCTTGGTGCCAATGATGGTCGTATGCGTGTTTGGCGCCGTGCAGGTGAGCGCCACAATCGGGACTGCATACGACCGAGGCACACAGGGCCAACACCCGGCATCATGGTGTGGGAAGCGATCTCCTACACTGGCCGTACACCACTGGTGATCGTCGAGGGGACACTGAATAGTGCACGGTACATCCAAACCGTCATCGAACCCATCGTTCTACCATTCCTAGACCGGCAAGGGAACTTGGTGTTCCAACAGGACAATGCACGTCCGCATGTATCCCGTGCCACCCAACGTGCTCTAGAAGGTGTAAGTCAACTACCCTGGCCAGCAAGATCTCCGGATCTGTCCCCCATTGAGCATGTTTGGGACTGGATGAAGCGTCGTCTCACGCGGTCTGCACGTCCAGCACGAACGCTGGTCCAACTGAGGCGCCAGGTGGAAATGGCATGGCAAGCCGTTCCACAGGACTACATCCAGCATCTCTACGATCGTCTCCATGGGAGAATAGCAGCCTGCATTGCTGCGAAAGGTGGATATACACTGTACTAGTGCCGACATTGTGCATGCTCTGTTGCCTGTGTCTATGTGTCTGTGGTTTTGTCAGTGTGATCATGTGATGTATCTGACCCCAGGAATGTGTCAATAAAGTTTCCCCTTCCTGGGACAATGAATTCACGGTGTTCTTATTTCAATTTCCAGGAGTGTATTACTAACAGTGCAAAAAGGTTATTTACTTAAATAACACAAAAGAAATCTTGCTGTGCGTAGTTCTGGTCTGGCAACCTTATAGTAAAAACATCTTTTTTCTCCGATAATAGTCTCATGTTCTCGTGTTAGTCGTGGTACTTATTGTTGTTTTACTGATAACAAAAATCCACTGCAAAATTATGATGTTGAACAATCATTGCGTACTGTAACCTCAGTATTGATAACGAAGCAATTTTCGTTAACCTTTCCAATAACTATAAAGTAAGGAAGATATGTTGAACTTTATGGCGAGTTACAGTAACGAAAAAATGTTCCTTTAATAGAAAGCCAGATCCAGAACAATAAGAACATAATATATTTTGTTTTGTTGAAAATTAATGATCCAAAGAAAGGCATAGCACAGCATCACTAAAAGGTATTTCGGGTCTCTTTTCGTAGTAACATATTTTATCTCATAATTAGTTGCTACGCGAGTAATAGTAAAACAAAACAAATAGAAAAGAGACCGAAGCGAAAGAACGGAAGTGGACCAGTGAAATAACCAGAGATCCATTATGTCCACCACTGCACATTGGTCTTGGAGTCTGTTTCTAACTGTAACTCCTCTAAGGTTACTCGGGGTTCCGTGGACCTCAAACTCTCAATGATATTCGAGGAATGTACTGATGTACTGAAAATTCTGGGTCACTTTGATTTCTGTTCAATTGACGGACCAAGGAGCCCTTTCTTTGAAGCTGAGGTAACCATTGCAGTGTTATACATTTGATATTTCCGTTAGCGGCATCGTATTATGCAATATAGCGTCTAATTTCGTTTTCTATTTAACCACGCGAAGGAGCAGCATCCTTCTACAGAGCACGTAAGTCCTATACCAGATTCTGTCGGTGTGGAAGTAATAGTCACCCACTGTTTGGACACAGGATGTAGTTGCATGAGTTAGACATGTTGGGAATGTGGACCTCACGGGGAGCGTGCAAGGGATAAGTCCCTGCAGACGCACTATCTTCTGTCCCCGCGGTGGTTCAGATGGATAGAGCGTCTGCCATGTAAGCAGGAGATCCCGGGTTCGACTCCCGGTCGGGCCACACATTTTCGACATGTCCCCAATGAAGTACATCAACGACTTTTTGCAGCTAGGGTGTCTATTTAATTATAATTTCAATTAGGAAAGTGATTAAGGAGACATAGTTTATTGTTGAAAAATACGTTGGGAAGCTTTTTTGCTTCCAAATTATAAAAGAGTGAACACCTTATAACCGTTTTGCTTGTGCTGACAGTCTGTTGTCGTAGTAGAATTTCCAAAATGTGGGCAATGTCTGTTCCCGTCTACAGCATTCATTAAGCAATGAGTGCCCCTTGGGTGACGCTAAAGAACAGTCACTTCAAGGTACGCACATAGAGACAGACGTCACAGCAGCTAGACGACTTGTGACAACTTGTGGATTTTCCTGCCTTTCTGATACTTGGGCTGAGTAAAATGAGTGTGAAGAAGAAGCAACAGACTTACAAGTCTACGCTGATAATAGAGACGGGCAGCATGACCATGATAGGCCAAGTGAATGTTGAGCGGCTTCGTAATTCCAAGAGCTGGTTTCTTTCGTATTTTTAATGGAAAACTTGACGTATCCTTCCTTCAGAAAATGCGCATGAAAACTAAAGCGCAAGAGAAGTCCAGAGGCGGAATCCATAGCTATAATCTATTGGGAGTGCAATTGTTACTAAACAATGAAAATATTAAAACAATTTTCTAGGTCATATCCATCATTTTCGCCACAGTTACTCTTCATCTGCCTGAGAGACTGCACAGATCAATCCAGTGCAATAGTACCTTGTGGATATAATTCAAGAAGGAGATACAAAGGTCCAATGTGGCATGCTATTACAGTATGGCGGTGAAACTTGTTAGATATTCTAACGTGTGGAACTGATTCACTTTGGAAAGTTAATCAGTTCCAATTTAGGTCACTGGGCGCTAATCTGGCGCTATGAATGCAGGAAAGACTTACGGAAGTGTTTCCATTACGCAGTAGATTAGGAAGAAAACCAGCCAGATCAGGGACAGTAGGTCAGGCAAGTGAGAAAGACATAATGTTGATTTTATCATTAACCGCTGCTTACACAGTTTGGAGCGCTAGAGACGTTGGCTCGATGCTGCATCCGTAAGAGGACGTGATCAACGGTTATCGCTGGATTTCCGATGGAACCTGAGCAACGTGTTCCTGCATACTGGCTTTCAGGTAAAAACCTAATGTGTTCCTGCTAACGTGTTCTTTTAGATATCCCCAGAGCTAAGAATCACATGGATTCAGATTAGGTGATCTTGCAGCTCATGCAGCTGGAAAACCTCTCGAAATAACACGTTCGTGGAAAGTCGCGTTAAGAAAATCTTTCACGGGGCGAGTGACGTGAGGCGCGAGTGACGTGAGGCCCGAAAACACATGGTTTCCATACAACTGTGCTCTTTCAAAGCAGGAATCACATACTGTAAGAGAAGGTCTCAATAACGTGCAGACGCGTAGTACATCTTCCAGGCCGTCTTCGCGTATTATTTCGAAATAAGTGCTAATCGAAGATAGTGGTGCTTTTGGTTGTACACCATGCTGTCACTTATGACGAGAGCAATACCTCTTCGTACTTAGTACCCGTGCAACAGTACCACAAATTCGGCAGCTCTGTGTATTTACTGCACATTGTAGTGTAAAATTTGGCTTGTCACTCCATAGAATATTGCCTACTCACATGTCATCAACTTTGATCGGTCCCAGAAACCGAGGAGCAAATTTAGAACATTGCTGCGGATCATGAGTTATCAGTCGCTGCACCGTCTATACCTAGTATGCGTCCATTGTAAAATACACAGAAAAACTTACCGTACTCGTCACGTTACCCTCCATTCAGAGGATGCTGCACGCAGCGACCATTATTTTGATTTGTAAGTAATAAATTTCAGCTATCATATGAGTTAAGCCATAAATTGCAACTTTTTTATATCATCTAACCATGTACTTGTTGTATTCTTAGCATTTAGAATGACTAGTTGCTAGCCGAAATCTAAATCTGTCAATAAATATTTCAAAGGACGTCTGATAGCTGAAATCTATTATTAACAAAACTTACCGTACTGCTGGCCATTTGATGGACAATTATGGTGACACAGCTGGAGCGGTAGCACTACCCGGGGCACGTGCTGCATGGTCAGTTACAGCAACAGCAGAGTCTTCAATAACTTCCAACGAGATAGGACAGCTTTCTCTTCCAAGTGCCAAACCAAACGCACCTAGTTTTCGAATTTCACTATCGTCTTCTAAGGTCAGGTTCTCATTCAATACGGTCGAAAATTCGATTTATTCATTATCACATTTTTTTGAAAGGTATATGTGTCTAGAATGTTGGGACGAAAGGGATTTTTAACCGGTGCGTTACAAAAGTACCTACAGCTGATTATTCGAAGCAGTGTCACGACCACCGTGGGAGTCGCCGAAAGAGCTGACGAACAACGTGTGCAAGCTGCCGAACGCAGCACATCCAGCTCAGCCTGGTCGGCTTTTCTCGCGAAGAAGAACGAGGAAATTGTCCTCCAGGAACAATTCGAGTTAGGGGAAGGATTGATGTGTGGTCCTGGAATTCCAGACTAAATGTAAGTTACGTAAACACTCTTTCATGGTTAAATTTTGTTTAAAATTGATGAAAACATTATATTTGATCCGCCATATTGGATTACCCATTTTGAATTTTGAAAATCTGACTTCATATTTGTGTTTAGCGATAACAAAATAAACAATAACGTATAGTTTTCCCTAAACTTTGAACAAGTCTTTTCTCGCGAAGTGATTTTTCAAACCTGCTTGCACCATAAAACAAAAACAGATCAGCGGATTAACATGACTCCAAAAGTAAACTAATTAAGAGCTTGTACCTACAATATACGATATTAGTAAATTTTTTTTTTGTAAGGCCGTAAAAGTGAAAAATATCATATACTGAACTGAAGGGTCGAGTTAACACCATATTTTTAAATTTAAGGTTATCTCACACTGGTTCGGTATAAGCTCCAATACACATAATGTAGTATAGACTGACGTTATCCATTTTTGATTTCAGATAACTGCTGGGGCACTACACTGCATGCGGTCAACTTACTTCAGAGTCTCAGGGCCTTCATCAAGACGTAACTGAGGGCACCATTTTCTGTTCTCTTTTTTTTTTATTAAGAATCTAAAATAAAGTTCAATGTATGATCAGTTATAGTCCGCATACAGGTCCTTTGTTTGTCTTTTCATTGTCTCAACGAAACATCTAAATTTTGCCTACTTTTGCTCATTTGATTGAGAAACTGACCTTAAGCTATTTAATGAAATCGGGTTTCTCCTTAGATCTTTCAGTAGGCGCTACTCTCCCAATGCGGTACAGTAATTGCTGCCATTCGCACAAAACAGTTTCACTAACAGAGCACAGTCTCTCCCCTTGATAACGATACTCTTCACTCACGTTGTAGCTTATTATACCACCATACAAACAGTATAGAGCACCGGATTTGCACCTGGTGACCATAATTCCAACTAATTTGTTTTCCAGCGTAGATCGGTTCCCCATTAACGCATTACCATATCCATTAAGCTTCGCTGCCATACGATAAATTATTACAGCCCGCACTGGAGCTCCGTGAACAGCTGCACTTTAATTGGAACTATCCAGAATTTGGAAGAATTTGGGTTAAAAACCACTTGTGGTCGTCTAGATTCAGTTCAGGCGAAGGCTGGGTCAATTTTATAAGCACATGCTTGCGCCCCTAAAGTCGAGATAAGTGTGAGCTCGTCTCTGATTACCATACCACAGCCATGATGTTACGCTACAACACTCTTTTCTATTTTTTAATTTACTTTCGACTGTTAGCGTGACCTCTGCCTCACAAGGATAATTTAATAAAAGCGGTAATTGTACCCTAAAATTTCGGGCGAACTGCCGAATGTTTGCAAACATCGGGCAGTTCACCCGAAATTTTGTGGAACAATATGTACGCCGGCAAAGTTTTAAATCTCACAAAAGCGATAATATTTCTCAGAGATATGTATTCACTATTTATTAATACTGAGTCTGATCTCATTAGACGTAACAATATGAATGTATACTAGCCAAAAATGGCAAGCCGTCTTAATTAATTAAGTGACAGCTGCATGTGACTAGAGCAGTAATCCTTAACAGAATGTATCATTACGACGAAGTCAAAACACAGCTCATACCAACAGCTGTGTAAACTAAAATCCTAAATCTTCAGTTAGTAGCTTGTAAAGCAGCATAGTACAGTCCAGAATTCCGTGCATTGTCACTTCAATGGAGGGAAAAGTGAAATATGGTTCATTCATGTACGTTTACCAGCTGTTCAGAATTATTTGCCATTTGTACCTGTCAGTAAATCTCTGAAACAACGACAGCTGCCTGTCACTGGACAACTACATTGTCATCCATGTATGAAAAATGTAGCTACGACGAAAATATAGAAATTATTACAAAGTATTCTAAGATTTTTAGAACGTCTTCGCACTTCTAAGACTGGTAATAGTTTTTCAATTACTCATTCAAAATTTTTCGACTACTGTCGTACCATTATTGACAGATTTCAAGCGTTTGAAATCAAAAGGACGCAACTTAACGGCTTGAAGGATATATATCAGAATCGTTATGATGGTGGAAGTAAGCACATTGCTTTCAGCGTGAGTCATTTTTAGAAATTGTTTACCGTTAATCACATCTGGGCAGTTTCTGCTATTGGTGTTACATCAGTCACCCATAGTTCGGAACGTAACGGTCCAGTAAAAGCCAAGTAATGAGACTCAAGAGCATTTAAAACATTTCATAGTTTTATCGTGAATAACTATGTCGAAGGAATCTTTTCTCTCTCTGCAATTGTCCTTGCACCAGCGACTGAAAACATGCACTGAGTGGATGATGGGCATTTCGAACATTTCATGAAGTAAATGGAAATTCATAACAAAGTAATTATGACCACTTTCTCTTGCGAATTACTTTGTGTTTCTGTTGCTGAGATAATGATTTTACAATGCATTTACCTCGAAATTATTCTCGTCTTTTTTGTTACTGATGAAAAAATTTTTATTTATTAATATTTACATGATACTACCCTGTTTTGAAAATCCGTTCAACCTTTTTCATTAACCTTCTCTTGATGACCCTGACAGATATATGATCAAAACTGTTACCTTAATCATTCGGTGTCACGTTCTTTTCTTTTCATTTGCTGCATCAGTCGAAAAGCGTTTTGCCAATTAAGATGAAAACCAGTTCTCAATTAAACTTTTCTGAATCGCTCTCATATTGTAAATAGACTCCCTCGCTTCTTCTTGCCGGTCACGACGGTTCCGCATGATTACAAAAACATCCACATAATATCGGTTTGGCGATCAAATATAAAGAACTATATATTCTGTAGAAGGTTGTTCCTCTGAGCCGTTCATCAAACGTATTTCCGGTACCGTTTAAAATATCGTAGTCCCATATTCAACTAGACGAACTGTGAGGATGTCAACAGTATACCAATATAGCCTCTTTTCAATGCTATGTTATAAACAGAGATGTCAGCATTAACTTTGCTTTTCCAAGTGGATCTATACTAATTTATTTTGATACAATCGCAGTTCTGAAAAGTCGAATAAAGAGGAAACGGAGGGTTGCACTGCCGCGACAGTAGGGTACAAAGGGCACAGACGTGATGTTGCTCTCACTCTGTCAGTGTCGTTCACTTGCATCAAGTGCTGGTTAGTTTGAAAAAATAATGTTTTTCACAATCCAAGAGAAACCATATACGCTACTTCTTTACAAAGACTGTAGAAGAAACGGGAAGAGATTGGCTGAATTATACGCACAAAGGTGTCGCGACAGACGAACAAAAATGACAGCTCAGCGAATACGCAAAATATTGTTAGTGGAGGGCATTGGAATACTCCTCAAGGCTGAGGAGAAGTCCTGTAACGAGCGCAGCGTACGAAATGGATGTCCTGGCAGCTGTTGTTGATAACCACATGTTAGCTCCAGAGAAACTGCGATCTGCAATAGGTCAGCCCTGCGTTGTTCGCATATTCCGCCTTAAACAGATTCCGTGCATATTACTTTAACAGCAGATGATCCAGCAGTACTACAGAATACGCATGGAAATCTCACTCGATTCTAGTGGGAAGTCATGCAATTAGTTCTTCCTTCGAAAAATTATCCCTAACGATGAAGCTACCTTTACAAATAATGAAAAACTCAATGTAAAAAATATACATTATGGGTTCGTTTAGAATCAGCAGTGACCGAAGCAAGTTGAACGTCGGAGGCAACGATGTGTGAACGTATGAAGCGAATTATTGGATACGACAGTATTGGCGTTTACTTAACTGAAAAAAAATTTAACGGGTAAGAGATACGAACCGTTTCTTACCGAAGTACAACGAGATCTCCAAGAGTAAGTACCACATTGAATATGGAAACGTAAGTGTGGTACCAGCGCAGTGGCTGCAAGACGCTCTACTCGCTTGTGGCTGGAAAAGTGCTCACCCTGGTCTTTCCTGGTCGCTGGATGTGGTGTGAAGATGTTATCAGTAGGACAGCACGTACTCCTGAGGTGGTGCATCGAATATCTTCACTGTGGTAAACTGGAATTTGGGGTCTATATGCAAGTCTGACAACCCAACAGGATTTAAAAATAATATTTTTGAGTATACGGAGTTATTTTGAAGGAGAAATACTTATGCCGGCCACTGAAAATATATATTGAATTAGACTGGCTCTGATAGGTAACTGGCGAATTGTCCTGGTATGCCATGGGCCATACCCTTGCCTTCCCATTTTGTGTGTCAGTCCACACATATGTATCAAAGTGTGATTTATATCAGTTTAAATAAAACTTTTGTGCAATCTTCTGCTTTTGTAAGCAGTCTCTCTTACACACCCCAAGCTGTAGACTGATGCGGCAATTACAAATGACAACATAAACGTCAGCGTAATACAGCTATCGGTTTCATCTCTTTCGTACATGTCATGACGAATTGACAATATTAATGATTCTGTAGCTGTATGGATACTTTAGGAAAAAGAAATTTCGCCTTCAGCTACAATCTGGCACTGAATTAAATCCAATGTCACCAAGTCAAAATATGTGCCGAACCGGAACTCTTAACCACTTAGAATTCTGAAAGGACGGACACCACTCATATAAAAATTTATCAGGAAATACCAGTAATATGTAACTAATTTTGCTTTCCCTTGGCACTCTGCAACTAATAATAACGTTGCTTACACCCTTAATAGCCCAGTTAATCTGTAAATTGCGACCACTAAGTCGGAAAGTAGTCTTCAGAGTGCTGTACTGACCTCACTGCAAATGTTGAGCTAAACTAAGTGCTGGAGCGCAGTTACGGGACTGCTGGAGGCGCATTTTGGTGACTGTAGGCGGAAGGATTACCCATATACACCAGTACAAGTAGAATACAATGTAGTGCCCGGTTGACAGCGCTCCATGTGGGAGCTGACTGTACTATCGTCGGATCTTCACGAGGCATTGAAGAAAGTGGCGCATAAGTGGGAGGCGGTCCGCGTTTTTGGGCGAGATATGGAGACTGCTGCATGGTACTGAGAGACGCCAGGTCAATGGTTATGACTATGTGGTGTCTTTTCACCGTAGTATCTACGTACCTGTTGCTTGGTACAAAACATCCCTCACCTGGGAGAGGATGATTTCGAGAGCCTCCTCGATCTGACTGTAATTTCTTTGTCCCACCATCAGAGTCTTCGAATCGCAATTGACTATTCCGAACCACCATGCTCATGCAAGAGAACAGTTCCTATACCATAGTCCTAAGTATCTGTAGCAGTTGTGAACATTTGGCCCAGATCATATGAGGCAAGACATTTGGTGTTAAACAAACGTTGTTAATTAAATTATTAAATGCATGCGTGATCTAGATTTAGCGTCTTTGATTAGTAATCAGAGCATCCTTGGACCCAGGTTCGCACACTACCACTGCTTAAATTATGAATAAAAATCATTGGCAATGATGGCGAAGACTTCCGGCAGAGATGTCACCCTCACTCGGCTGAAGGTCTTGTCAAAGAGGGCAGAGATGCGGACAGAGGTTCAGGCCACTCTCCTACCCTTGGAATGGGAAACAGCCCCTAAGGCTGAAGAATTAGCAACGATCAGCATAATGAGGATGCGAAGGCATTGGAAACCACTAAATTAAATCTACATGATGTATATTCACAGGATATTCTGCCTGTAATTGAGTTCATCTCTCCATTGGTAAAATATTCTGCACTAGTCCCACTTTCTCATCTCCGGGAAGAGAAAATCGTATAATGGGAGCGGGTTTCATTATGATTAGGAAAGTACGTCAGGGAGTGAATTACTGTGACCAATTCAGTCGTAGGGTTGTTCTCATCAGAGTAGACAGAAAACCCACACCGACAACAGTAGTTCAGGTATAAATGCCAATGTCGCAAGCACAATATGAAGAAACAAATTACATGAGGATATTAAACGAATGCCTCAGTACATAAAGGGAAATGAAAGTCTTGTAATCATGAAGGACTGGTACACGATTGCAGAGGAAGAATTAGAAGAAAGTGTTTCGTGAGAATATAGGCTTGGTACACGAAAAGGGAGAGGAGAAAGACTAATTGAGTTCTGCAACAAATTTTAGCTGATAATAAAGAACACTCTTATCAAGAATAACAAGAGGAGACGGTGTACTTGGAAAAGGCTGGAAGGTACGGAAAGATTTCAGTTAGGTTATATCATCATCCGACAGAGATACAGACATAAACTCAGATCACAATTTAGTAGTTATGAAGAGTTGGCTGAAGTTTAAGAAAAAAATTAGGAACAACCAGTTCACAAAGAAGTGGGATACGGAAGAGATAAGAAATGAAGAGTACGTTTGAAGTTCTCTAAGGCTACAGACACTCCAATAATTCATAAATCAGTGATGAAAGCGGTTGAAGAACTATGGTTATCTTAAAAAAGGGCAGTCACTGAAGTTAATAAGAATAACATACAGAAGAACGGAAAGGAAACTGAAAATGTGTTATACGACGACTAGTTTGGCCTTAGGAAAGGTAAAGGCACCAGAGAAGCAAATCCGGCGACGTAGTTTATAATGGAAGTACATTCAAATTATTTTTCGAAGTTATAAAAGCGTTCGACAATGTAAAATGATACAAGTTATTCGAAATTCTGAGAAATATCGGTATAAGCTTCATGGAAAGGTCGCTAATATACGATATGTGCTAGACCCAATTGGGGGAAAACAGAAGTGGAAGACCAAGAACGAATTGTTCGGATTAGAAAGAGTGAAATACAGGTGGTGTAGTTTTTGTCCCCTACTATTGAATGTATTCATCTAAGAAGCAAATGTTCAAATGGGGAAGGTGAGAGGATATCTGTGATAAGTTTCGCCTATGAAATTGCTATCCACGGTGAATGTAAAGAAGAAATACAGGATCTGCTGCATGGAATTAACATTGTAATGCGTACAGAATATGAACTGAGAGTAAATCGAAGAAAAACGGAGGTAATCAGAAGTAGCAGAGATGAGAACAGCGAGAATCTTAACATCAGGATAGGTTATCACGAAGTAGATTAAGTTAAGACAGCAAAATAGCCGATGAGTGATGGAGCAAGGAGGTCATCTAAAGCAGACTTGCGCTTTCAAAAAGTGCATTACTGGTCAAGAGAAGTCTGCTAACATCATAGGTCTTATTTTTAGGAATAAATTTCTGAGAATGTACATCTGGAACACAGCATTGCACGTTAATGAAACATGGACCGTGGGAAAACCGGAACTGAAGAGAATCGAAGCATTTCAGATGTGTTTCTGCGGAAAGGAAAGAGGTCTTTCTCCAGAAAATAGACGAGGAACGGGGTATACAGAAAATTTTTACAAGATGGACAGAATGGTAGGACATCTGTTAAGACATGACGGAACGACTTACATGTCACTAGACGGGGATGTAGGGCATACAATAAGTGTAGACTTAGGTTAAAATTGCTACTACTGTGAGATGAAGAGGCTAGCACAGGAGAGGAATTCGTGGTGCAGAATGAAACCAGTCAGAAGTCTAATGACTAAAAAAAATGCAAATTAGTGTTCGCTGTTCTTGTTCCATTTGATGCTTTCACATAACAACTTGTGTAGTTATTCACTGAGGGAAGCTCATGAGGTAGAAACATCCAATAATAATTTATTTGTCGTAATATGGAACGTGATCGGTTGACGTCCTTTGGAGGCAAGAGGTTGTTGATGTGGTCACTAAGTTGCGGCGTTTGCTTGATGTTGTGTGCAGTGAGTATGTGTCGTAAGTATTGCTCAACACGTTGAGAAATGCACTATGTTGCATTTCAAATTTGTCATTTGCAGATATTTGAAAACAAATTCCAAGTTCTGTAATAGACCATGTGGAGTTGTGCTTGAGACAATGGTGTTCTCCAGTTGGTTCACAGCGTTCACAGCCTTCCTAATTAATTGTACTATTTGGAGGTGTGAAGAAACTCGGTGCACTTGCTGTTCCAGAAGATAGCCTTTTGTAGAAATCTAATGGTATTTTTACCAACATAAACCCATGTGCCTATCAGTGTAAAAGGAATTGAAAATTTACTCCTTTAAGATCCAGCTTTTCAAAGTATACATCACCAGCTAATTTCAGTATCTGTGGTTCCGGCTTTCATAACAGATATGGCTCAACAATAGACTGAGAATTAACCGTTCTTTTGAAATTTCCGCAGATCTGAAGAGAGTCACTCGGTTTCTGTGCGACTTCGATTAACATCGTCCACTGCCTACTGTTCATGACTTCCATAACGCCTGTCTGTTACAGGTGGTCAAGTCTTGCTTTGCCTTATCTTCCAACACGAAATTATGCGTACTTTGCGGAAGTTAAGGCGCTGTTATGGCCTGCGCAAATAGCACTCACTTGACAAGACATCTGGGTAAGTTTTTGAGTTTGTGCATGTTCGTATTGAGCGCCATGTGCTTGCCTGTGTGCTTACTTTGACGGTTGCGCCACGTTTTACACATCTCGACCCTATGTCTGCTGCTTTTACAGTAATTACAACATTCGTTGCGACAGAAACTACAGTCTTTTTTGTGATTTTCGACATAGGGTGATCGAGAATGTAATATAGAATTCCTAAACCTCTTTTCTGACGGCTTCGGTCGAATAGCTTTCGTAGTTTCTGGGGCCATTCCTGCTGTTTGCGTAACCACGCCGATTGTTTGCGCGGAATGAAGACATCACTCTCTTTGCACTGTATTCTTCATGCAGATACATGCCTCTAATCGTAAACGCAAATCAATGTCAAACCACCTTCTGAAGACGGGTTTGTTAGACCAGGTAGGCCTTCTGTAACTTATTGTCAGGAGACTGCATGATGAGCAGTGCGACGTTACCTAACGGTTTTCTGTTGTTGAGTATTGGTCTCTATATAGCATCCCATTCAAACAAATCAGTCGCAACTTTACGTCATATACACTACTAGCCATTAAAATTGCTACACCACGAAGATGACGTGCTACAGACGCGAAATTTAACCGACAGATGGAAGATGCTGTGATATGCACTGGAATCGGTGGGTTCAGGAGGGTAATACGGTACGCCGTGCTGGATCCCAACGGCCTCGTATCACTAGCAGTCGAGATGACAGGCATCATATCCGCATGGGCGTAACGGATCGTGCAGCGACGTCTCGATCCCTGAGTCAACAGATGGGGACGTTTGCAAGACAACAACCATCTGCACGAACTGTTCGACGACGTTTGCAGCAGCATGGACTATCATCTCGGAGACCATCGCTGCGGTTACCCTTGACGCTGCATCACAGCCAGGAGCACGATGGTGTAATCAACGACGAACCTGGGTGCACGAATGGCAAATCGTCATTTTTTCGGATGAATCCAGGTTCTGTTTACAGCATCATGATGGTCGCATCCGTGTTTGCGACATAGCGGTGAATGCACATTGGAAGCGTGTATTCGTCATCGCCATACTGGCGTATGACCCGGCGTGATGGTATAGAGTGCCATTGGTTACACGTCTCGGTCACCTCTTGTTCTCATTGACAGCACTTTGAACAGTGGACGTTTTATTTCAGATGTGTTACGAGCCGTGGCTCTACCCTTCATTCCATCCCTGCGAAACCCTACATTTCAGCAGGAAAATGCACTGCCGCATTTTTCAAGTCCTGTACGGGCTTTTCGGGACACAGAAAATGTTCGACTGCTGCCCTGGCCAGCACATTCTCCTGAACTCTCACCAAGTGAAAACGTCTGGTCAATGGTGGCCGAGTAACTGGGTCGTCACAATACGCCAGTCACTACTCTACATGAACTGTGGTATCGTGTTGAAGCTGCATGGACAGCTGTAACTGTACATGCCATCCAAGCTCAATGCGCAGGCGTATCAAGGCCGTTATTACGGCCAGAGGTGGTTGTTTTGGGTACTGCTTCCTCAGGATCTATGCACCCAAATTGCGTGAAAATGTGATTACTTGTCAGTTCTAGTATAATATATTTGTCCAATGAATACCCGTTTATCATCTGCATCTCTTCTTGTTGTAGCAATTTTAATGGCCAGTTGTGTAGCTTTCGCTTAGGTAACTGGGAAATGCACGGCTCTGTTTAACAGGAGCATCTCGATGTGGTCATAGAGTCTAGCCCCACATGTCTGCTTTCGTGCTTAGCAGCTAACTCGCTGCAAATAATAACCTGCAGCAGTGATCCTGCTGTCAAATAGTAATCTATTGTCTAGACTCGCAAATAACAAAATAAGGCAAATATAAAATAAAGGATAAATAAATTATTTTATAATGAGGGTTCTATTCTAGCCCCTTTAATTTGTGTAGACGACAAAGAATAATGTTGAACTGAACGTAGAGTTGTCCTATGACATCCATTGGAAACATAGACCTTATCAAACATTAACCTTATCAAATGCAGTAAAGTTACATTGAGAGCGTTATGAGTATGGTACCAGAACCACGAAGCTAAATAGCCATCCAGGATGTGCGAATGTCCATTTCAAAGCACAAAAAATATTCACCAGCTCAAAATAGTTGAGCGTCTAACAAATTAAAACACTCGAGATAACGAGTATACCTCACACTCTGTCTGGTCTCAGTTCCATAGTGGAACTGGTAAAAATTGACAGTAGCGGCTGTTCACCACACAGAATCAATCACCTACAGAACCGAATAACTCACGTTACATCAGGCAGGTCTGCCTTCTTCAACAACTAAACAAAAAGTGCCTCGAATCGATCCTCTGAACACACCAGTTCAAAAAAGTCTCTCTCCACTTGATTTTAGCCGTTTTCTGCCACTGTCTGCTTTTTCACTGGCTGAAGGCCATCCACACCAAAGTTCTGCAGAGATGATTTGACTAAACCTTAGCACTTTGCACACTAAACAAATATGTTTCAACAATACTTAAATAAACAAATGTGATAACCATTCTCTTTTTTAGCCAGAACCGCTATCATCTGAGATATCGTCTGTTGAAGTAGCTTGAAGCGTTTGAAAGTTGTTAATTCACAACTTCATTGTTAAATGTTAGGTCACCGTAAAATATTAACCTCCTCATTTTTCTGAGATGGCAGATGTATTCAGATTTGTTTTATTGTTTAACTGTGACTTACTGTAGAATTTATAAGAGTAGCAACTTATCCACCTTTCAGATTGTATTAAAATCAGCCATACCCTTGACGCTGCATCACAGCCATACCCTTGACGCTGCATCACAGCCAGGAGCGCGATGGTGTAGTCAACGACGAACCTGGGTGCACGAATGGCAAAACGTCATTTTTTCGGATGAATCCAGGTTCTGTTTACAGCATCATGATGGTCGCATCCGTGTTTGCGACATAGCGGTGAATGCACATTGGAAGCGTGTATTCGTCATCGCCATACTGGCGTATCACCCGGCGTGATGGTATAGAGTGCCATTGTTTACACGTCTCGGTCACCTCTTGTTCTGGAAGGTGGATCAGTCAAGTAATCTCGTTTTTTTACTAAAGTCTCATCGCTGTTGAGCTCATTTGATAGCGTTTTTTGCTCCGACCACTTTGTAGTGCTTCACTATCACAAGCACAGCACATGGTCGATGTTCTAGCGTTTAGACCTTATGCAGCTCAGCCCTCTCTCCAGAAATTCATGACCCCTTTGACCACATATTGCGCCAAAACATGCGTCAGTCTGCAATCACCGTTTGTTCTGAAGGGTGATAACAGTCGAAATACGACTATGACGTAGTTACCAATGACCATATAATACGCCAATTCCCCATAGAACAGGCACTGAATAACCTCCCAAGTGGAATCGATACCTTCGCAAACAGAATAGCAAAGCAAAAAAGGGATTAATAGTAGTGGCAAAATACACTTGGTTCCACTCGACAGTTGAAACACTCTGTCCATGTTCCCCTTAGAAATTGTGTCTTCAGTGCCACGAAATGCATTCGACACCATAGTCAATTAACATTCATTATTTCTTCAGTTTTAACGCGTGTGATCAGGAACTTAAAAAAAGAAAAGCAACTAATTGCGCATTAAATTTAACTTGAACTCAGTGAATAACTGGATCAGAAAATCAGCAAATGTGCACTCATCTTTAGAAGAAGCACCATTTATCTCCAGGATCGTGTTCTCATGAGCATATTATGAAATCATCTCCAAAATTTAACAGACATAAATCTCTTCAAAATACTTCCAAAATAATTTAAATTATAGAATTAACCCACGAAATACACCCCCAAAAACTTAGATTACACTTTGAACACAGCTCACGTCCTACTACCAGAAGCAATTAAAATTTTAAGGAAGTTTGATGACTTCCACACACTACCTTTTGTCTGGACAATAATTACAGTTAAACTACATACATTTTATGAGACAATACTACAAGTAATACGTTTAAAAAACTCTTGAAATTTCCCCCATAATCTTGTATAGTTTGGCTTATATTTCTGACTTACACACAGCTACTGTCTGGCGACTCGGTGCACCAAGATTTGTACTGTCAATATTTACTCCCTCCTTTCGCTAAACCGCACTTCTGTATCTTATCATTTACATCTTAAGTTCACGAAATTGCATCCTCCCCCCCCCCCCCCCCCCGCAACAAAACTACTAAGAGTAAACTAAACCCCGTCGGAACAGGTCTCGGAAGGCCCAACGGTACTGGCTGGCCGCTATGTCGTTCTCAGTCGATAGGCGTCACTTTCTGTGGAAACGTAGGGGCCCGTGGCCAGCACAGCACTCTCCCGACGTTGTCCGATTTCGTAACTGGAGCCGCTACTTCTAAGTCCAGTAGCTACTCAATTGCCCTTGCAACGGCTGAGTACACACCGCTTGCCAACAGCGCTCAGCATGCTCGAATTATTTCTCACACTAAACAGAAATAATCCCCAAAATTTTTAAAACTTCATATGGAAAGTGCACATATTTACACAATGATAGTTACACATGCAACTCCTTGTTTTACAAAGTGCAACCCTACCACCGTTACCTCTTATATGATTTATCTCGCCAGTTTACCTTATGAATAGCACTTTTTACGTTTTTTTTTAATTGCTCAGATTCTAGTCCTCTTTACTCATTCACCGACAAAATTTGTAACGACCCCTGGAACACCATTTCTAGTTTAGGGCGACGCACACTTCCTTTCTTCTCCCACATCGACCACTTTAATTATAGCCTGCACATTTCCTATTTCACCCCTCTCTAAGGATTGCTCCCTGAAAAAATCGTTTTCAATCGGCCATTCTTTCCCAAGCATAGTTATGGTACACACTACATCATCAGACCAACCCTCAGTTTCATTGTCGCCTTCAAACAATTCATCATACGCTTCCCTCGTCCTAATTTCATCTTTCTCCCTTTCGAGACCTCTCGCAAATTTATATTTCTCCCGTGACCACCAGTGCGGTAGTAACGACTTCAATATTTACCATACCGTCTCCAATGATTAACTGATCAGTCTCTTTTATCCTTGGCGTACCATTCAGTACTAACATCATCTCCTAAGCAAATATTTTCCTCATTGTCCATTTCCATACTCTCCCAGTCCATCTCTAAGTAATCTGCAGCATTGAAATGTGTCGCAAAGTCCGTCTTTTCGTCGTCCTCTTCAGAATCAAATATATTGTATCATAACGATATCAGCAGCTGTTGCATTCTCGTAAGTCTCCCTTACATTTTCTCTACTCTCTGATTTCTCTGACACTTTGCATTCTGACCTACCATCTAACACATTTCTTTCACATTCATCCTTTCCCATCCACTCATGATTCATGTTTTCATCAAGAGCCATCAGCTGACTTCCATCAACAGAAATAAATGCAAACATTCCTTCCTCCAACAAATCTAAATCCTTAGCTTCAACGTTCATAACATCAGCACTTCCCCTTCACAAAAATTCGCCCGGTTCCGCTGGTATATAAGAGAATTCATAACGAGCTATCGAGACTATTGAAAAGCAACCTTCACAAATACCTTCAAACTTTCCCATAGATACACCACAAAACTGATCTCTAGCTGCCGAGACTAAAGCTTCACGGCATTTACAGATAGCTTCATCTACTTTCTCCAATACAACATCATATTCATACCTTCCACCAATATTACCGTAATTGTTACTACTGATAAATGCTTCATCAGAATTCGCCATACAATCCGCCTTCCTCAGATTCAGATCCAGTTCAGCTTCTCGTATGATCACAGAAGTTTCCATCAAACATACACTCATTCTATTATTCACTTCCGTTTGACAAAATATTCAGCCCCATATCGCCATTATCAACCTCTTCACACATTGTACAATATTTCTTGCGTACTCTCTATGTTTGCGCTTTTTAAAATTATTCCCCATTTTATTCTTACGTCGCACTACCTCCATTTCCAACGTTTGTTGCTTTGCAGAGTTTTCGACAACCACTGAATTAGTAAGATAAAGTGCCGCTTTCAGTGCCTATGTATTTCGCCACCTCCGGATCTTAGGGGTGTAGGTGCCTCACACCTTCGTTCGCGGTTTTCATTTCCCTTATGACGCTTCCCATTCCCTCTTTGAAAATTATTGTTACCATTGTGATAATTATTTTGGTGGTTATTATGATTCCCATTCTGGTAACCGTTTCCCTAAATACTGTTCCCACTGGGTGACTTCATTTGTAGTGAATGTTCAAGTTTCTGGATAAAATCTAAGAACTTATATATGGAACCTGTCGGAGTATGGACAAGATTCCACGAAAAATTTCTGTTACTCGTCTCTTGAGCGTCGTCATCTGTTGACATTCCGAGCTCACGCATACAAAAATCCCGCGTCGACCCATTGCTATATTGGAAATTTGGTCCGCTTAGGAACTCATTTCCAGATCACATTTGTTCCACTTCACTCTAGAATTTGTTCAGGAAACAACTCTCACACATTTCGTAGGTAGTAAATGAAGCGCTCATAAAATTTGTCCATGACTATGCGTTGCTCTGGAGATGTCTTTTAGCGAATTATATATTTGCCTTTTCCGACATGCCTTTCACAAAGCCGTTCCTGCGTGCAGTGACAAAATCAACTGGATGGTATTTTCCATTATTTGACAAGCCCTTAGTTGCTCTTGAATTCTCCCAAGCAACATATCACAGTTGTAGTCTTATTTCCTGCTAAAGAATTCAATTCTGCCCTTACTTCCTTAAACTGCTGTTCAAATTGCACGGCTTCTTTATTTAATACCGATTCAAAATGTCCCCCTGTTCTTAGCATCTCCTTTTCACATTCTACTACTCTGCCTGCCAAATGCGTAACCGCCTTATATGTAGGTTACATCATCAAGCCCATTTGGCCTCACCACAAAATTCTTTACCTCGCCGCCCGGTTCGTACTGCATCTTTTCCTATTTTTTCCAGAAATCTTTTCAATTCTGCCAATTCTGTTGTTAACGAGGCAAACCTCCTCAGAAATTCGGCCTACATTTGCCCTTAAAGCCAGTAATTTTGTATCTATCATCCCATCCACATGAAATTTAAATTGTTCCACATCATCTTTTATACTTTCTGCTACACTGGCCTTTACATTCTCAGTTTTTGTTTCCACAATGTCAATTTCTAACCCAGCTATGTTTTCAATCAACCACACTAGAGTTCAAATTTAACTTCCATTAACTGTACCACTGAATCGATCACAATTACATCGCCCCTTTAACATCTTCCCTATCAACAGTACCAGGTTTAGATTCTGGACTAATTGACCAACTCACATTATCTGAGGCATACAGACTGGGTGACTGCTTGGTCGTTGGAAGCTCCCTCACTGACAGTGACACTGCAGACCCACACATATTAACACTGACGGTACATGTACTTAGCTTGTTGGTCATGCTGACTACTTCTGGTGACCTGCTGCTGCCGAAGGTGTAGATGCTGCAGATGGCGATGCAGTTTCTGATGCTAATCAACTCGAAGGCGCCGCTGGTCGCCCACGCAGCAGATAGAAAATAATCTCATAAAGTGGAATAAAGTTGCATTGAGGGGGTTACGAGAATGGTAGCAGAATCCCCAATCTAAATTATCATCCAAGATGCATGAAAGTCCATCCCGTGACTATAGTGTATGAAATATTCACCAGCTCAAACGAGTCCAGAGTCCAACATGATGATTTACAATTAACAGGGGTATTGCTCGTACTCATTCCGTAATGCAACTGGACAATTAGATTATTTTTCACTGCCCAGGATCAATCACCTACACCGCGTAATACATAGAGCTGTTAAAAGTTGTTAATTCACACATTTATTGCGAAAATATTTAGTCACTGTGAAATACTAACTTCTGTAGTTTTAAAGTTACTGAAAATATTATTCTGTCGTTGAATGCGCCTCATTTTTTCTGATACTGCAGATGTATACAGATTGGCTTCATTAAGTAATTGTGATATATCCACGAATTTCTAAAAGCTGTAACTTAGCCATTTTTCAGATTGTCTCAAAGTTCACCGTTGCTCGTGCACTCTGCATTCTTCTAAACAGCTGACCAACATCCTAGTTTCCTATACTGGGTTTTACCCGCTTTCTGTTACTCTTTCCATCTCTGATCATGGTGCCAGTCTTTGCCAATCGCTATTGCTGGACCATCCGCCGGGCCATGGCAGCTCAAGACCCAGTAGCTGTCCACTATCTTTCAGCCTCATAAGCAACTTCACCTCACCTCTTACCAATTCTAGGTGACCGAATAACTCGCCTACATATGCATAACGTTACAGCGTGTCACATATTAGCGAGTCTGTATAATATTTGTTACACTGATAACTCTAGTAATGAAATATACATAGCCAAGTCAGGCTCTGTAACAGGGTAACCCACTCTCTTTAGGTTTCATCGGCCTTCGTGAAACATTGAAAATATCTTTGGCAACATGACATTCCAGTCAAAGTATGTCTTAAGCGTTTCTATAATGTCAGAATATGAGAGAATCAATGGTTCACAAGTAGCTGACGATTTCTGAAGAAGCTGATAGTGAGGCCTGCAGAATTAAATGGTTTTCGTTGAGCTTCAGCTTGATGTATAGTTATAGGGTTGCTCTGGTTCTTGGATGCAGTTGTTCCAGAACTCAAATACAGTATAAGACTGAATCCATGTATGGTGGTAGCAGTATTCTTAATTTAACGATTACTGCTGTTGACTATGGTCTACGAAATCTTCAAATCGGGCCAAGGGTAACACCAAGAGCTTCTGGCTTGCTAACAGTTATTGCAATGAGTTTAGGACAGGTTCAAAGACGAGTTCTGGTTGGGTGACACCTGATGTCTGAAAAATACGCACAAAACAATTTACAAAATTGACATAGATCATCCTGGAAAGGAGATAAATTAGCAGTCCTGAAATCTTATAATAACAGAATGGAGCCACTCACTGTTGCCACAAAAATCAGTGAAAATAACTCATGAACTTGAACTCAACTAAAATAAATAATCATCCTGCTTAGTGATTTTTCTCTTTCTTTCTTCAGTATTGGTTCGTTCTACTCTTGGCCCAGTGTTGACAAGAATGGTGTGGGAGTGCTCTGATCTACAATTTCCAGTTTTTTCTTGTCCTCAAATGCCAAGAACTAGCAAAAAGTTGTCAACAGTCTTCAAAGCTTTTCTACGTTGCCAAAATGTTGACTTGTTAAAGTTGCTATTTGCAATATGTAATAAAAGTCCTCGTCGCTAAATTTCTGAATATACTAACTAAGTGTCACTACTAATTCATCCCAGACACCCACGGCAGCCAAAAATGGTTCAAATGGCTCTGAGCGCTATGGGACTTAACTTCTGAGATCATCAGTCCTCCTAGAACTTAGAACTACTTAACTCTAACTAACCTAAGGACATCACACACATCCATGCCCAAGGCTGTAGCGGTTGCGCGGTTCCAGACTGAAGCGCCTAGAACCGCTCGGTCCCTCCGGGCGGCCACGGCAGCAGAAAAGTGTGATAAGTTCCTATGGGACCTAAGTGCTGAGGTCATCGGTCGCCGAAAAGTGAATCAGTGCTACAGTTTCTTAAAGCAGTCAAGGAACGATTGCTAAAGACCCACTTGTGTGACAGAAAGGCACTAAAACAGAATCAGAAGTTAAAAATATCACTAATGAAGAGTACTTCACAATTGGTACATAACTAGAAAACTAAATAACTTTGCTTTCTCTTCTACACAATTAACAAATTTACCTTTCAAAGGTGTATTCCTTATTTCTCTTCGTAAGCCCTTAGAAATATGTTCACAACGTGCTATTCTCTTACGTTCAGTCGTTTTTCATGGGGACCCTATGAAGTAGTAAAAGTTTAATTATATCGACGCTGTATGTAATGAAATTTTGCTACTTGAGAGGATCCCCAAACAATGAGAGATCGTAAGACAGTGGAACTTCGTGGAAACATTTGCAAGGACACGGTGAAGAGAATGAGGTTACCAGGATCGATCAATGTGACAAGCACCCGCATCTACAACAGCCTTAAGCAGCACTAGAGATCGCTCTACTGCTGTCCGAGACATCTTTTCGAATGGGGAGCCATGGAACGTTCAGCTGTTATGACACAGCTCGTGCACTACCTGAAGTTCGTAAATTGCATCCGGCATTGTTAGCCGCGGCAACAATAACTGCTTCCGAAAGTTGCGGTGCAATGAGCCGTCGGTCTCTCTCAGGAGCAGTTCTCAAAACATCAGTCTGTAATATGCAGTGTCGTTTAGTTACGTACTATTCATATGTACACTCAGTTCTTAGCGATGGCATAGTGTTTTGAGGAACAAATAGACAATAAATGAACACAGTTTTCGAACTCCAGAAAATAACCATAAGAATAACAACCAAAATTAGTAGTCGAGCTCATTGTAAAGATCTGTTCAAAACACTGGGGAGTTTAACTGCTCCTTGTGAATACATATACCAGTCAGTTTTACACATCAAAAATAACATTGGTAATTACTGAGCAAACACCTCTGTCCATTAACATGAGCTAGATTCAACTTAAAATTACCAAGAGAAAATAAACAAATACTCAAAACACCACTTTCTACGAAGGAATAAAACTGCTCAATAAATTACCAAGAGAGATTAAAGAAATTGCAAAAATAAACTTATTTAAAAAGGCAGCTAAAATGTGTTACGCAATATATTTTATACATTGAAGGATTACTTAGATAAAACAGAGTTGGGGTTTGGTAAAAAAATTTAAACAAATAATCAATAATGATGATAATAAAACATCTAACATTCCACATAACACTTTCACACTATGTTTTTTCTTCTTTTTTCTTATCTAGAAAATCTTACCCCCAAGTTATGCATAGCCTAATACTAACACCTCTTTCTCTTTCTGAGCTCAACATCTCACTTATTATAGAGGGATGCTGACTCAGTTTTTCAGCATTGTAAAGTTGCGGTACAAAAAATGGCCCAGAGACCACCAGTTCGTATGTGTTTGTGTGTGTGTAGTGAATGAAATGTTATAACAATGTGTGCATAGTGTGTGCAGTGACTGACAGTGAGATATGATTAAACAGTGTGACATTACATTATTTAATAAGTTATTTGTAAAAGAAGTTTTGTATACCAGGAGCAAATCTAATGATTGTCTCTAACTAGAAGTCTGTAAATGTAGATGTATATGAATTAGCTTATTTTGAGTTGTTCTAAACATGTAAATACTTTGACATGCCCTATGTCCTCGTAAAAAGATATCTACGGACGAATAATGCTTCTACTACTACAGTTCTGATTAATCATGTCATTCACCTCGGTACAGGAAGATGACTTCTTCGTATTCCTTTATGCGTCGATATTTGTAACGATAAGCAACAGTATTGATGTGATATTGATAAAAAAGCTTTGTCAGTAAAGACGTGTTCATCTTTTCCAGACTGTCTTCAACTTTAATGTTTGTGTTTCAGTCCTACGTCACTATACCAGTAATGGCGCCTAACGGCAAGTCATGACACTAACATTACTGAAAATGCAAACCCTGCTGCGCACAGTCTGTACATCATTGCTGTAAAGCTGAGTGCCCAAATGGTAAATAGTTTTTTGTCTGTACTGGCTCAAGTAGTGAAAGTTTAATTGCAACCACCCCGTATAAGTGAAACTTCCTGGCAGATTAAAACTGTGTGCCGGGCCTAGACTCAAACTCGGGACCTTTGGCTTTTGCGGGCAACTGCTCTACCATCTGAGCTGCCCAAGCACGACTCACGCCCCGTCCTCACATCTTTACTTCTGCCAGTACCTCGTCTCCTACCTTCCAAACTTTACAGAAGCTCTCCTGCGAACCTTGCTGAACTAGCACTCCTGAAAGAAAGGATATAGCGGAGCCATGGCTTAGCCACAGACTGAGGATTTTTCCTGAATGAGATTTTCACTCTGCAGCGGTAGAGCACTTGCCCGCGAAAGGCAAAGGTCCCGAGTTCGAGTCTCGGGCCGGCACACAGTTTTAATTTGCCAGGAAGTTTCACATCAGCGCACACTCCGCTGCAGAGTGAAAATCTCATTCTGGACCCCGTATAAGTGATATTAAAGCTACAGACACTACTGACGCTCCAATTACTCCATCAATAGCGATTGCTGAGAGGTAAGGAATGAGGAGGTTCTGTGCAGATTCGGAGAGGAAAGGAATGTGTGGAAAACACTTACAAGACAAAAGGAGAGAATGATAGGACATCTGTTAAGACATCAGATACTGACTTCCATGATAACAGATTGAGCTGTAGAGCACAGAAACTGTAGAGGAAGACAAGGATTGCAATGCATCCAGCAAATAATTGATGCAGTACGATTGAAATGCTCCTCTGAGATGAAGAGGTTGGCACAGGACAGGAATTCGTGGCGGGCCGCATCAAACCAGTCAGAAGACTGTTGACTCAAAAAAAAAAAAAAAAAAAAAAATCGAGATGTAGTTCAGAGTACTGTACTGATCTGACTGCAGATAGTGAACTCAGGCGTCTAACAATACGAGCATAACTATGTGAGCGTCATCAGTGTTATATATTTTAGTGCTTTACGGCGGCGGGATTCCTCGTGTCCGCCAGCACAGTGCGGAAGTGGTGCAGTCAACGCTTGACAGCGATCCCTATGGTGGTTGTCCACAATATCGGCGGATGTAGACGATGCGCTGAAGGAAGTGGCACGGAAGCAGGAAGAGGTCTGGGTTTATGAGCGCCATCTGCAGGCTGATACACGGAACTCGGTGACGGCACGTGTAGTTGTATGTGTGTGGTGGTGAGCTCCCATGGTACTTCTTGTGTACCTCTTGCTTAGATACAACAGTTATAACTATTGTAACTCCGAAACTATTAATCGGATTTTGTAGAGTCAAATATAGTTGCTTTTGTCTTTTTTAGAACTAGGATATTAGTAGCAGAAAATACAAGAGCTCTGTAAATAACATTCACTTTGAGACAAAACAAAGGAAGGAATTATCCAAATGGCACAGAAATCGGTAGATGATGTATACATGTAAAGACAAACAAATGGTGACAATTTTAAAACGTTGGATGATTCATTCAACAGGAAGAGCTTCACAAATTGAGCAAGTACGAGTAAATAAAGCACTGGTTCGTCTCTGGCCCCTATGCAAGCTGTTTCTTGGCTTGGCGTTATCGGCTGGGGAGAGATCCGGCGATCTTTCTGGCCAAGGCAGAATTGGTGAACACGAAGGTAAGTAGTAAGAACTCTTGCCGTTCGGGATGGTCATTATCTTGCTGAAGTGTAAACCAAGGAAGGTTTCCCATGAAGGGCAACAAAACAGAGCGTAGAATATCGTCGACGGTCCGCTGCAATGTAGTGGTGCAGCGGATGATAACCAAAGGGTTCCTAATAAGAGATGAAATGGCACCCCAGTTTATCACTCCTGTTTGTGAAGCCACTTGACGGCCGACAGTCACATTGGTATTCGAGCATTCCTGCTTCTAAACACGTCTTCACTGGTCATCGAAGTTCATTTCGATGCGGGAGTCATTACAAAAGACAATACTAACAAAGTCAGAGAGATTCCAGGCCGCAGTCTTGTCTGGAGACGCCCCGCACACTAGTGAGATAACAACGTGAGTGTCGCCCGCCGTATGGTCGGACACCAAGGAGTGATGGTCTCGGCTGTCATTTTACTTCACAGCAAGGCCCCTTTGGTGGTCATTCGCAGCATACGCTCCCTTTTCTTACGCTGCAAGGCAAGACGTACTGGGCTTATTCTGCAACCAGACAATGTCCGCCCTCACACGGCGAGAGTTTCAACCGCTTGTCTTTATGCACCATCAGCCTTTGTTTGGCACCTAGGTCGCCGGATCTCTCCTGAGTTGTGAAAGCTTAGAGCGCTATGGGCGGGTCCTGCAACGAGCTAGAGATTTTGACGGTGTAATACACCAACTGGATAGAGTTTTGCGTGATAGCCCTCGAGGACATTCATCAATGATATAAATCACTAATAGGCCAAATAATTCCTTCAATAACGGCCAGATGTGGAGCGACAAGTTACTGAGTTGGTACATTTATAAAGCTTTTTCTCTAATTTTTTTCTGAAATTGAAATCGCTTATTTGTCTGTATGTCTGCATCACAACTACCGATTTCTGTTCCACTTGGATAATTCCTTCGAGTTGCGTCCCTTTTTTTGTCTTAGAGTGTCTTTACTGAAAGGACTATAAGACATGTTGTGAGGACATTTCGCCGGCCGGAGTGGCC
The DNA here is from genome assembly GCF_023898315.1 of Schistocerca nitens. Lineage (NCBI taxonomy): Eukaryota > Metazoa > Arthropoda > Insecta > Orthoptera > Acrididae > Schistocerca > Schistocerca nitens. Next base: position 788,470,555 of record NC_064615.1, on the reverse strand, counting down.
GAGCGGTTCTAGGCGCTACAGTCTGGAAACGCGCTACCGCTACGGTCGCAGGTTCGAGTCCTGCCTCGGGCATGGATGTGTGTGATGTCCTTAGGTTAGTTAGGTTTAAGTAGTTCTACGTTCTAGGGGACTGATGACCTCAGAAGTTAAGTCACTTAATGCTCAGAGCCATTTGAACCATTTTGAGGAGTTTTGCACCTTTTATTTGGTTTATAAGTGAATTACGATTTCTGAAAGGGTTCAAGAAATATCTGATACGAACAGTTCAGCTGAATAACCCTTTGCATTGTAAATAGTTCGTTATTAATCGAATTTAGGTAGTGAAATGTGGACGGTCTGTGTGAGATCTACGTCAACAGCAGTAAAAATTTCTACAGCAACCTTCTGAAAACTTGGTTCTGTAGCTAATGTAGCTACGAGAAGAGTCATTGCTTAACGGGAAACTTCTTTCAGTTATTCTTAGTAAAAGAGGATTCTTCAATGGTTCTGAATAAAAAATGATTCAAATGGCTCTAACACTATGGGACATCTGAGATCATCAGTCCCCTAGACTTAGAACTACTTAAACCTAACTAACCTAAGGACAGCATACATATGCATTCCAGAGGCAGGATTTGAACCTGCGACTGTAGCAGCAGCGCGGTTCCGGACTGAAGCGCCTAGAACCGATAGGCCACAACGGCTGACGGTTCTGAAAATATTTTCCGTTAACAGCATAGCTAAATCAGTCTGTACGTCTTGTGTTACTAAGCGTTCTCTTTAAGTAAAGTGTTTCAGGTTTTTTGTAAGTAATCTCTAAGTTTCTTTGACCTACCAGCGTCTGGCCATCCTGATTTAGGTTTGCCGTTATTTCTCTAACTCGTTTGAGGCAAATACCGTGATGGTTTCTTTGAAAGGGCACTGGCGACTTCCTTCCCCATCCATTTCTAATTTGATGAGCCCGATGACCTCGGTGTTTGATCCGCTCCCCCAAATCAACCAACAGTAACTGACTTCCACCTTTTACTTCATCTCTTGTTTGGCAGCAGCATTCTGTAAATAATTTATTAAATTATAACTGCACTAAATCTTTTAAAGACCAATCACTGCTTCACCTCTCTTTTTTGTTTTTCTTGTCACGAGGAACGCTACGAAGCACGTGTGCGACTACATGCCCTTCACACACGGTCAGATGTATCTGAATCCCACTTATTGTCAATACGTTTCAGATTACGTTATGGATAACGTATGAATAACTATTTTTGCTTCTAAAATCCGTAGACTTACCGTCGTTCGTAGAGTCCTGCTGTCGCGGTTTCGTGTTTAGCGTCATGTCACTGATTTTCTTCTCTCGAAGACTGTGTGTTTGTGTTGCCTTAACCATTTTATCTCATGCTGATCGATGTGCAAGGCAAGTCGCTGAACTGGCGTCAAGTAGAAAAACTGGCACCAGGTGACCGAACAATGCCAGACGGCACATCACGGCCAATAATACGTTATGATCTTTTCCAGCTCTTGTGTTAATATTCTTATAGCGTCACATGTGTGACTGAAGAAACTTTCGGTCAGAGCATTGGTTAACTCTTTTGCTAAGTACCACATCGGCGAATGTGTGACTGAAGAAACTTTTGGTCAGAGCATTGGTTAACTCTTTTGCTCAGTGCCACATCGGCGATTACTAACGAAACTGTGATAGCATGGAATGTAAAAACAAATTTGTGAGTGGATTAACGATTCCTTGATAAGGAGGGTGGAGCATATCACCTCGGATGGAGAATTCGTCGACAAATTCAAGAGCAGATACAGGCGTTTAGCAATGATATATGTTGGGAATTTTTCTGTTCGTGTGGTATATTAATGACCTGGCGGACGATACTAACGACAGCCTCAGACTGCTTTGAAGATGTTGCGTTATTCCGTATGATGCACTCACCGTAAAATACTGCACAAACATTCCCGATAACATTTCAGTATGAGACAAAGATGAAGAACGGAAGGCCCGTCGACATCGAGAACACGAGAGCCGGAGCACGAACTCGTATTTAGGGAAGGACAGGGAAGGGGATCGGCTGACTCATTTCAAAGAAACTATCCCGGCATTTACCTTAAACGATTCATGGAAATCACGAAAAACATAGTATTAATGGCCGGACGAGGATTTGAACCGTCGTCATTCCGAATGCGTGTCCGTTGAGCTAACCACTGAGTTACCTCTACCGGTACAAAGACTGTTGCTTTAAATCAGTAACGAATAAAAATATACACTTCACAAAAAGAAATAATCTATTCTTCTATGACAAAGTCAAGGGTAAGAAATCAGATCATGAGAACTGGATATATGAATTTGTAGAGATATAAAATGGATCACGTAAGATTATCATTAGTAGGTTAAAGAGATGGTAGGCTTTGGTTAACTCGTTGGATACAAAGGAGATAGGGTATGAGACTCTCGTTCTTCGCGTATTAGAATATTGTTCATATTGTTCCGATATTAATTAGGACAGAAGGGGGGTACTGAGAATAGAAGGAAGGCGACACTGATGTTTAGTATCGCTTCATACACGACAGAGAAGCCAAAACTGGCAGGCGACTGAAGATAGATCCCATTTATCCCATGAAAGCCTGTTAACCAAGTATTGGTGACTAAAATTATCAGGAGAAGCTAAGAATGTATTGGCCGGCCGGATCGGCCGTGCGGTTCTAGGCGCTACAGTCTGGAGCCGAGCGACCGCTACGGTCGCAGGTTCGAATCCTGCCTCGGGCATGGATGTGTGTGATGTCCTTAGGTTAGTTAGGTTTAATTAGTTCTAAGCTCTAGGCGACTGATGACCTCCGAAGTTAAGTCGCATAGTGCTCAGAGACATTTGAACCATTCTTTAAGAATGTACTACTGCCTTTTACGGCCTGTTAGGAACTGTGAGAAATATATTACACCAATTATGGTTAGCTGGAATAATCACCGAGTGCAGCTGGCGGTCTATAATTCAGTATTGTAGTTCTCTTTTGAAAACCAGTTTATCTGGTAAGATCGCTATATTACTGGACCACTAATTTCGGCTATATATATGGCCATTCTCATATCCATAAATGTGGGCAGTGGTAGTTACATCATACAGTGCATTTTGTATAGTACTGTTGTGACACACTGGTGTACACATTATATGTTGTCGCTACCAATGCCCAGTTTTATGGATATGAGCATGGCAATATACATAGCAGAAACTAGTAATTCAGTAGTTTTATTGATATAGTGATCTTGGGGTGCCGCGCGGGATTAGCCGAGCGGTCTAGGGCGCTGCAGTCATGGACTGCGCTGCTGGTGCCGGCGGAGGTTCGAGTCCTCCCTCGGGCATGGATGTGTGTGTTTGTCCTTAGGATAATTTAGGTTAAGTAGTGTGTAAGCTTAGGGACTGATGACCTTCACAGTTAAGTCCCATAACATTTCACACACATTTGAACTTTTTTTTAATCTTGGCAATCCAAATATCTTTTCAAAAGAAAACTATATTTCACTCACGTTGAGAAAAGCGGAACACCTTGAACGACTAGATGTACATTGGACATGTACACTAATATACTCTGCAGAACAGATTAGCATTTGAACCATGCTGGCCACTGGGTACAAGCTCAACATCGATATAACGGCGCTACACCTACTATCAGTAAAAAATGCCTGATGCTCTCGTTGTCGCTATAAAGCGAAGGTAATGGATCAGTGTGTCTTGAACAGAATGCCTCGCAGACGTATGTGCGAACCGTGTCGTCAAGTCAGGTAGTTGGAAAGACGGCGCTTTATAGGCATGAATGAATGTGATGCATCCATCCGAAAGATTGTGCCCATATTGGACGAAGTGTTCCGGCAGTGCAACGGGTGTGTACAGAATGGTTCACGGAAGACCGTAGAACACTACGAGATGGGTCACATCGCACCTCTCAGACCGTCCCATGAGAAGATCGACACCTCATATGAATGCCATTGAAGGACAGATCTGTGTCCTCTCCGGCTCTGGCACAGCATATACTATCAAGGGTGACAGACCGTCACCGTTTTTTACGGCATGGATTAAATGCGCTTCGTCCAGTTCTCCGCTGACTTTTCACGAACGTGCTCAAACAAAGCAAGACGGCAACGGTGTATGGAACGACGTCAGTTGGGACAGAAATTGCATGACATTAGTGTTTTAGGACGAATACAAATTCTGTTTGTTTGAAAATGTTGGCCACATTTGGTTCGCCACAGACAGGAGGAGTGGCATTCACACAAGACATACAGGGCTTATGGTATGGGCTGCGGGGTACAACTACAAATCACAGTTGGTGCGTGTTCCGGGCACCTTTATCAGTGTGACCTAACTGATTGACATCCTACCCGTAGCCATATCCTTTCCGCACAGTACCCAAGGAGCAGATTTTCAGGAAGACAATGTACGACCACATGTTGCTCACGAACACGTGCCTCCTTAGTGTCACAGGATGTCAGTATTTTGCTCTGCCCCGCAAGACCACCAGATTTGTCGCAAATCGAAAAAGTGTGGTGTATGGTCAAACGACTCAATAGCGACCACCATAGATGAACTTAGGAACCAGGTGAGTGCAGCATGGGTGGCTATACCACAGGACGCCATTCGCACCTTATACGTATCGATGCCGTCACAAGTTATCAGACCATGGCAGACCCTGTGCCAACTAGGCCACAGCACACGTGCTGAATCGAAGTGACTGAAATGCTAATCATTTCTGCAAAACATACTTATGTACAAATGGTTCAAATGGCTCTGAGCACTATGGGACTCAACTTCTGAGGTCATTAGTCCCCTAGAACTTAGAACTAGCTAAACCTAACTAACCTAAGGGCATCACACACATCCATGCCCGAGGCAGGATTCGAACCTGCGACCGTAGCGGTCTCGCGGTTCCAGACTGCAGCGCCTAGAACCGTACTTATGTACATGCGCTGCGAGTATGAATGTCCTATTCTAGTCGTTCAAGGTGTTCTGTTTCTTTTTTCTGATCGTGTGTGTACATTTACCTAATTATCGCTCACATAGAAGCATTCAAACAGACACTCTTCCTCATCCTTCTGCGCTATTGGAACGGAAAGCAACACTAATAGGTGGTACAATATTGGTAGAAGCCTATCCCATTCCTTTAAAGTGATTTACTGAATATGGATATAATTACAGTGGGGCAGTACTTTGTAGCCAGCGTTTCAATATGTTTTGTGTGAAAGTATTTAGAAACAAGCTCTCTACTTCGATTTCCGTGCTGTGTTGCATCGGATACAGCTCTAAAGATCGATTTAAATAATGCGAAGGAAAAAACCTGTAACGACAACGCGCTGATCCGACACTCGCCGTAAGCGCTAGTTTTTGCTCCGTCGCAGCTTGTTCTGTCCCTGCAGAGAGGGAATTTAACGCAGAAGTAAGTGCTCGAGGCTAAATAACTTGCTCTCCAACGCCTGTGAATCGTCCGAGGCGAAAATAAGACCGGCCATTAAAAATTTCCGAGGCTCTGAATTTCAAGCATCCGATTACCGGCCCTGACATTTCGTGGCCAGCCGTTTGCAGTAGTGAAATATAAGCAGCGGAGTGCTTTTCGCTGTGCAGCCCGGTAGCAAAGGAAAGCTACACCGAAGCAGACTTCTGTCTTTCCAGCCGAAGCGCATTTAATACGAGAGGCATATTTACGGCGGTTTATAAAGCTCCTGGTGGTGACGAAACATGGCCTTGCATTTTAAGCTTCGCCTTCCGGCTGACCCGATGTGAAGGTCTCGCGTGAAAGGTTTCCCTAATAAATTCTCTGCGACACACTCCGCAGTGCGTGCTCACGCGGCTGCGACTATCACGAACTGCAGTGAAAAGCAAATGCAGGTGAACTTTTCATGGCTCTTAACACACTTCTAGTACTCCTGTTGTTCCAGTGGGCTCGATATCAGTTCATGAAGGAAAGTTCCTTTGCTAAACTGAAAACTTGACTGTAAATTATTGTTTTAGCTTTACTTATACGTCACGCATCTCTGCGAAGTACGTCTTTCGGTATAAGTAATGTCAGTTTCAACAGAATTTACGTCTGAGCGGGGCGTCAAGTGCCGATTTAGGAGTTTTAACTTTTGATGTGATTATGACAGTAGCTGAAACCTAGTCAAAACAGAAAAATCTACACTGATGAGTCAAAACATTTAGATACCACCCGCCACGACACTAAATACGCCTGCTGGTGCCGAGACATCTTTCCGCGGCGAGCAGAATGCCGGGTGGTTGCAACTGATATGCAGCTACTCGCGGAGGTCAAATGTGAACTGTAATAATGGTCCGGCAGCCAATGTTGATGGATATGGTAATATGAAACCGACTTAGGTTGGAAAAATTAGTTGCACTTTTTGGCCATCAGGAGCATATCTGTGGCTGTACAGCACCTCGTCGACGCCTCCTGTGCTCATATTGAACACACTGTGTAAGTGGCGGTTAATAATAAAATCAGCATTACGCCTTTCTCATTTGTTTAATCTTTTCTGCCGATGTCCTGTTTCTATTACGGCAAGATTTCTCTATGCCTTTCTTGCATTCACAGCAAAATATTTCCATCTGATTTCCAAAACTGGAACTAATTTTTTTCCAGCGTAAATCGGATCGCATTAACGCATTACAATATGCAGCATGTTTAGTGCCGTACGATAATTACAGTTCACACTAGACCTTCATGAGTAGCTGCACTTCAGTTATAACCATCTGGTATAAGGGTGGAGGAGAAGCAAATGCAGAATCATTCTTGCGACGACATGGGCTGCGAATGGAGAAATCCATTGACATAAGCGAATTTTACAAAAGACACACTGCTATGGCCCAGCTTCTGGGATCGAACATCTCGGAAACGACAAAGCTGGCCTAACTAACCTAACGACATCACACACATCCATGCCCGAGGCAGGATTCGAACCTGCGACCGTAGCGGTCACGCGGTTCCAGACTGAAGCGCCTTTAACCGCACGGCCACACCGGCCGGCTAAGGTGACAACCAACACCACAAGTTCACAAGGTAGTATGGGGGGGGGGGGGGGGGATGAAGATGATCAGTGAACACAGTACCTGGGTTTACCCCAAGGTTAGAATCCTCCCTCGGGAATGGGTGTGTTAACGTGCTACTACCGAGAGCATCTGCGGAAAGTGGTTGAAGGACAGTGGAACAACAAGAAAGTGACAACGTGTTGGACGTCCAAGCCTCATCACACAGCCTGATGGTTGGGCCCCTCGCTAATGCAGGGTCAGAGAGTCCAGCGCTGGTGCAGGCACAACTATTCCGGAGCACACACTGTTCACCGAACGTGGGACTGTTACAACAGGTCGATGGTCTCGTCTGGACATGCCTCCAACCAGGCAAAAGGCTGCTGGAAACATGCACCTCACAACGGATGCAAACCGATGCGGCCAGTATTTAAAAAAAAAATGGTTCAAATGACTCTGAGCACTATGTGACTTAACATCTGAAGTCATCAATCCCCTAGAACTTAGAACTACTTAAACCTAACTAACCTAAGGACATCACAGACATACATGCCCGAGACATGATTCGAACCTGCGACAGTAGCAGTTGCGCGGTTCCGGATTGTTACCCTTCATGGCTAGCCATCGGGGGCTTACATTTCAACAAGACAGTTTCTGCCTCGTGTTTGCCAAACCCTACCTTGGGCAGCAAGGTAGCCCCTTAAACTATCACGGAGTTTTGACGATCTGACGCGCCAGGTGGACACAATTCTGCACGATGTCCTTCCAGAGGGCATCCAACAATTCTGCCAACCAGTGCAAAACCGAATTAACTGCTTGTTTTGCGTCCTCCTGTGGCGTGATTGTGGGAGATGGGGTGCGACACTGACACAAACTAAAAGAAAACAGCAAAAAGGCCCTCTAACCTCCCCATTTCGGCAAAATCCTTGAAGTCACCCACACATCTTTCAAAACGTACTCTACTGATAGGAACTGCGATCGAGCCGTAGGAGCTTCGAGGCAGGCATCATTTATGACATCCCCCCCCCCCTCACGGCCCCCTGAGGTCCTTTTGTATCGACCTCGGGCGGCGGTGTGTCTGAAATGTTCCTCTCTGACAGGCATCCCCTTGATACAGCTCTGATTCCACATAATTACCTGTGTTGGACGACCTTCACATCCTGTGGCACGTCCACGGTGGCGTTGGGCCGAATTGTGGTGAAATTTGCTGTCGCCCTACACCTCGCTTGAGCTCTGGCCTGCCTGAAGATTTCTGGGACTGACTCACGATTGTCTCTGTGCAAGTACATTTTTAAAGTGATCGACAAAGATGTTGTCGAGCCGGGCGGTCCTACAAGGACTTTTTTCTGTTTTATTCACACATGTGTCAATGTCACAATCTCCTCCCTCCCTACCCCACCCAACAATCCCCGCTACAGGACGGCATGAACAGGTTCGCTGAACAAGCACCCTTTGCAGCTTTGGATTATATGTGCATATTTTGGACTGAAAAATGTGCGTGAATCAATTCCCCAATGGTAAGGGTTATTTTATTGACATCATTTATGCCACCCCCTGAGGCCGGTTTGTATCGACCTCGGGCGGTGGTGTGTCTGAAGTGTTCCTCTCTGCCAGCCATAAAAAATCTCGCAATTTCAACTCCGGTTGTCGCGGTTCTAAACCCCATCACAGAGCCGTCAAAATAAGGGCTGAAATAGGAGGAAGAGGGGTGTGACAATCTTCCATCGTGTTACACGTCCACAGTGGTGTTGGGGCCAGAACTGTGGTGAAATCTGCTGCCAATGTGACATCATTAACCCACCTTACACCTCACATGAGCTCTCTCCTTTTTTTTCGCATGTGTCGACACCAAGCTATAACGATATAATAGTATTTCCTTTTCCCACTGACATTACCATTTTTAAGGGTACTCTACCGCTGGTGATAAAGGAAAGACTCTTACATGTAGAACACTAATCCTTAATATTTTAAATTTGAAGCGATAAACTTCGTAGCTACGTTATCTTTGTAAAGCAATCTCCATCTTTTGTCTGACATACTTTTTTGTCACTTCATTAGTAGCCTTTCTTCCTGCTAGCCATAATCTGTTAAGCTTTATGTATTAATTTAAGTTGCTATAATTGAGGAAAACTACTCAATTTCTTTCAGGAATTGCCTTATGTTCTTTTATTTAATACCACTAGTCTCATTAATACGTCATTGACAGGTTACCAAGCTGAAGTATGATGACTGCTTGTCCGCAGCTCGTGGTCGTACGGTAGCGTTCCCGCTTCCCGCGTCCGGGTTCCCGGGTTCGATTCCCGGCGGGGTCAGGGATTTTCTCTGCCTCGTGATGACTGGGTGTTGTGTGATGTCCTTAGGTTAGTTAGGTTTAAGTAGTTCTAAGTTCTAGGGGAATGATGACCATAGATGTTAAGTCCCATAGTGCTCAGAGCCATTTGAACCATTTGATGATTGTTATTGTAAAAACGAAATTAATGGCCTAGGGGATATTTGTGTAGCTGCTATCGCAGCCATCTCACCGAGATAACTGGCTAGAACCTGCAAATAACTTCATTAATGAAATCAGGTTTCCTATTGCAAATAAAACTGACTCACTTGAAATATTCCCAATTTTCACAGTAGCGAAAGTACGAAGTCAAGGCAGATATTCCGCAGAGGAAATGTTTTGGGTCACCTAATATTTCAGTTTGCAAACTTTTTACAATAAATCACCTGCTGAAAAAGAAAGGCAGAGATAAGCTGGCGCCGCTCGTAGCACCGTTAAAATAGATCATTATTATAGTGTATATGTGATTTTATTTCAAAATGTGTCTCTTTCGTAAATATCTGTTCCTTTACCATGTAATCCAACAATACGAATGTGAGATGTCAAGCAACTTATCTATGGTTTTCTGAAAGCTGGAAAACATTATCTATAAGTAAACGGAATTTATCCGAGACTGGTAAGTAAATAAAACCGCAAGAAGACAAAGTTGGTAAATACTTAAGAATAGATCACTGTACGGCTACAACACAAGGTAAGACAATATACCACTCACTCCAAAGTAAAGCAGAGCCCCGCTTTTTGCTGAAGTAAAATTTATTTATTAGAAGCCTTGATCTTAGAAAATTTAGTCACTTGTAATGTTCGTAATTTTTACGTAATTATTACACATTTTGTAAAACGGATCACAGAATGGTGAATATATGTAGTTAAATGCGTGCATATTGCAGTAGTGATCGTCAGTTACTTTTAAAAGAGTATTTTATTATATGTGTGGTGACGCGCTATGCGCAAATACCATCTTTTAGCTGTTTACATATTCACTCACAGACATACATTACTATACAGTACTGGCAAAGGCGCATATTCTACTGAAGCCGGGCGCTTGACGAGGAAAGATGGCGTCGTCAGAAAGTTTCCGTACGGTACTTATACGATTTTCTGAAACGAAATGACTTTGTAAGCCTTACAAGGTGGTCTACACAAGTTCTGTAGATGAGATGAGTTTAATACATGCATTGTAGAATCGTGTCATGCAAGCCTTAAGCTACGTCTGTCAATATTAGATTTATTAAACCCCTTAAAACATACACAAACTATTTAAACACTGCCGGTATTTCAGATAAAACAAACTATAATGTAATTATTGATGCTTTTACATTGCAAAAACAAATCGTAAGTTGTCTTTAGTTTTGTCTGCACTTAGACATGTTCCTTTCCTTGTATCTTCCGTCTGGTGTACGGGAAAAGAATAGCCAAACACGACACATATATTGTTCATTATGTCAAAACTGTAAAGGCAACGTATTTATGCAATTTTATCCCAATTCTTACGACTGTTATATCAGTAAATAAACAACTGTTTACACCTTCGTTGCGCTCGCCGCCATATTGCGATTCTAATGTACTGGCTTCAGTGACACGAGTGATACTGTATTGTATATGTTAGGAACGTATGTCTGTGTAGTCATTTTCGTTAAGGCCAGCAATAGGTTCGAAAAACTATACTTCACGTTAATATGAAATTATCGATAAGAAGATTCAGTATGATAACTTCTTCACATCCAGATAATGAGTCTGATCTGGCGACTTCGACACTGCATGTTTAAATGCGACGATAGCTGCGACAAGTGAAACTACATCGCCGGCTAGAGATGGGACTGTTGCTGAAGCTATCACTGCGGAACCAGACCTTAATCCATTAATGTTACATAAATATGATACTATGGTTAGTAATATCGGTAATATGGCCACTACGGATCGAAGGCAAGAAACTATGGCTAATGACCTTTCTTCTAAGAGGCAACAATACAATAGCTTATCTAATCAGTTTATGGAAATAACTTTTCAGGTCAGGAGTGAAACTGAGCAGTTAAAAACTGAGGATGCTAATCATGTGAGCAACGTGTGGTGAGCCGAAATAGAAGCCATAACTAACAACATTTCAGGCTTGAAAAACGCCATTAGAGATATTCCAGAATCTAGATAAATTGACTGAGAACCGTAGTACTTAGCAACTAGAGCAAGATACTTTGAAATCCACCGAACAGTAAGTAGTAACCCAAGTAGGAGATCGCTCCGCTGATCACGAAAGAACATTTGATACGATTTTAAAGGTAAATGACGAACAAATTACTGCAAGATTAGGAACATAATTAAGTAAAGCATTGTGACAAAGAATTACTAAAGTGTCTTCCAAACAGAGTACTTCAGTACAATATGTAAAAGATGAATTTGACACAGGATTTGCCTACGTGGCAAGAGAATGTTCAAACTCACACCCTAATGATCAGAGAGGTACCGTAGAAAAAGAATCAATCGCTGTAAAGGAACAGATTAGGAATGACACATCCCAATCAGCTCAGGTAGGTGAGACTAGTGATATTTATCAGGCTATTAAAAATACTAATGTTGTTGACGTGTACTGTACTAAATCGATGCCACAAAAGCATACAAGGGGGTAGAACCCACTCTTTCTTCTGCTTTCTTGGAAGAAGGTCTGTTAAAACCCAAGCTGTATTCACATCCATCACAAATAATAATGACAATGACTAAACTACAACAGTTGTTCCGTGGGACATTTCTAGCAGCTGCGAGCGAATGTTTTTTGTCGGGGTACGTCACACAAGGAAATATGCACCCGGTAGCTCAAGCAATGACGCTACTGTTGCGTTACACTCAACGCATAGAACGCGGTCCACCTTGTATTAATAAAATCACTTGTGGCGGAAACCACATCGTTTACCATCCTTCCGATTTAGAACAATACACTGAACAGGACATAGTCACAATGTACAACTCACTACACATCAGGTAAATGCGGGACAGACGCCGCACATTTTTTTCAAATTAATTTTTATCAATATACAAACACTTCAATCGCATTAAAGTAGCAGTTTGGAAGATTTATAATGTCACAGAAATTATAGTAATACAAAAAAACCTTATAACAAATGAACATCCTTATAATTTATAATGACTTGTAAATTTCAAGAAGGGAAGGACAGAAGACCAATTGCAAAAGATACTGAAAATTACATTCAATTTGAGTTTTGTTGGGCAAGTTTATTTTTAAACTGGCCACACAAACAACACATGTTGTCATAGAGAGTGCGTGATTCATGAAGCCTTCTAGAACATCCAACTCACTGAATCCAATCAGAGGTAGACAACTTTCTTAATAAAGTTCAAGGTACTCTACACATTCGATTTCTTCAAAATTTGATTCATCGGAAGAACTATTGCGGCAGGAAATATCGTCTTCTGAAGGTGTGTACCCAAATACATGCTTCTTTTTTCTTCTTTTCCTCTGGTTTTTGGGGATTTGATTTCTTCTAGCTGCTACATTTTTTTGTGTATAGACTTTTCCCTTCTTCTTTCCTTCAGTGATTTTCTTTATTTTTGTTGCTGTAAACGTTTCTAAACCAAACATTTCTTTTCCTAACTGTGAAATTCAGTCATGGCATTTGACCAGCGTATGCAAGGTGACCAGAAACACTCTGAAAGGTTTGTAAGGGTGTTGCATGTGAGGCTGTGTCAAAAAATAATTGCTAAGAAAAAATTCCATTTGTGGCGCTTTTCTCCGAGTTATTGAGCACTGAAGTTAGCCTGTCAGGTCGTCGCGAGTGCACATTTAAACCGCGTGCCAGAGACAATGTCACAAAACTTGTTCTTCATTTGGTTTCCTCAAACCGAACAAAAGTAGCTTTCACGTACCTGGCTTAAATTTACTACTATCGAAAAAGACACATTTTAACTAGTAATGAGCATTTGATTAAGTGGTAACCCACAGACCCAAAGCTGTCTGTGTATTACCGTGTTTTAGCGAGTGCAAGTCCTTGAATTTGTGCTCGAACGGCCTAATTTGGTAATTCCAGTGCTGAGTGCTCGTAAACAGTGCCACGTATCGAATTTTATCTTAGTAATTATTTCACAGGACAACCTCCCGTGTAACAACCTTACAAGCTTCTCAGACTGTTTCTGACCACCTTGTCAATGGTCAATGGACGTGGTGATCCGCCAATATGAGATTAACGTTTATTGCACAACGGACACATCTTTAATTATCCACCGGTGTCGTGGAGGGTATAGTTTCCTGCGCCACACCCTCCTGTGAAAATCTGTAGCATTGATCACCGAATAAAACCTTTCGCTCTTTCCTTTTTTACGGTCACATTGGTTTTCACAGTCGCAGTGAGATCCTATGTTCCTGCAGACTATGTGGGACGTTTCCCTTTCGAGCTAGTTTTGCGTACAGAATTTCATTCCGGACATTGAATGTAGAAGTGGTGTCTAGGCCAGTGACATATCAGATAACTGGATGGTGATACTTGCTCTACAAACGCGTCGCCGACAGTGACTCATGTTTTTTCTATAATGCCGACTTTGTAGCCCTACCTTCTGGTCTGCTCTTTGTGTATCATTAACTTCTTGAGGTATTAATAGTTCTCCCATGTGAAGCTAATATTATTAAAAGACTACCTTTCGATACATTTTTGTATACGATGCCTTTCATTCTGGGTAAAATATTCAAGACAAATAGTATAAAGAGAGGTCTATGAACCAGACACTCGTAATAAAGCTTTATTCACTACACTTTCGTCTGCTCACGGCTTATCTGTTCCTTTAAAAGCTTCTGGACAGTTCTACTATTTTCCATTATTGTCAAAGAGTTATTTATTTTTATATAAGTGAATGTTTTTACAAAGTCAGAAAGAGCTGTGTTTACATGATGCGGAATTCGCGGCCTTCGTTATTTCTTGTGGAACAAAAACGGTATATTATTCTTTCATTTCAAAACATAATTTGTTTTTATCAGAAAAACGGTGAAAAATTTTGTTGTGCTAAATGACTATGTAACGCCTTTTTCGAAGTAAAAGAAAATTTTATTTAAAGCCATCGCTGATAGATTATACTGAAGTGACAAGTCATGGGGTAGCTATACGCACATATAAAGGTGGGTGAAGCATCGCGTACATGAAGTATAAAAGGGCAGTGCATTGGTGGATGTGTTATTTACACTCAGGTGATTGACGTGAAAAGGTTTCTGATTTATGCGGTAAGGTTTTCTATGTAGTTATGGCAGCACGACGGGTTTATCAGATTTTGAACATGCAATGGTAACTGGGGTTGTAAACTAGCTCGCGTCCACTGTAGAATACTGCACGTGCACCCTGCGTAACGCTAAATGAGCTACAGCAATTTTCGGCAGCCAGACTATATCTTTGATCTCCTGGCTAACATACATGGATAATACCAGTAAGTCAAGCTCCTTATCAGGCCAAAATCACAAAGAACGTCGGAAAAATAATCCATAACTGCCAACTAAATGCTGAGGGACTTAGCGGAGCCAAGAGTGAATGCATCTCGAAGTTCCTGCTAGAAGAAAATATTGACGTGGCCCTGATCCAGGAAACTCATATAGAAAACGACAACCAGCAACACTATAGCGGTAAAATCCATGGATATGAAGTACTCGGCGCAGCCTGTCATCGATAATATGGTGGCGTGACCCATGTCCGGAACAACATCAAAAACACCCAGCCAGTACAGTCAAGTACAGATGGCGATATCCACCAATTAACTGCCAAAATAGCCGATATAACTGTTGCTAACATAGGCCACCGGAAATACAACGGTCCCAAAGGATCTTATATGACCATCCACACTTAGCTAAGTATGCAGGCGACTTTAATAGTCAACATAGTCAATGTAGAAGAACAGATCAAAACGGTGAACAAATTTTAAATTGGGCAGATTCCCATAATCTCAGCTTAATCTTCAGTGCAAAAGATAGGGGAACTTCTAAATCGGCAGCATGAAACACGGAAACGAAGCCACACCTATGCTTTGTTACACAGGACACCCAAAACCGTCCAGTCACAGTTTCAAGGAGGGAATTGAACGACTTCCCACATACACAGCATTGCCCTATTATACTTAAAGTTGGTATAAAAATTCCAGTTATGCATTCCACTCCCAGATCCAGATGGAACCTGAAGAAAGCAGATTGGGACAAATTTGCAGCACAGTTAGATGTGATTGTCAGATGGATATCTCCCGAAAGTTCTAACTACGACCGGCTTACAAGAGCCGTCATCTCCATAGCAAAGAGGTTTGTACCACGTTGCTTCCGTAAGGAATATATCCCTGCTTGGAACAGCGAAACTGAGGAGTTGTATCAGGAATTCCAGAACTGCGGAGACCCCGAGGTAGCAGCCGAGCTTCTCAATCGACTAGACATGGAACGACGTAAGAAATGGGAAGAAACCACTAGCAGTACAGATTTTAAAAGATCGAGCAGGAAAGCTTGTAGCCTCTTGAGGAAACTAGGTAGCACTAATACCACGACCTGGGAAATACAAGAGGCAACAGGCGACGAAATCGCCGCACGAATTGTAACTCTCTCCGGGGCTCCCATCATGAAACAGTACACTAAAAGTATCAAAAAACAGCTAAAAACTCTTCTTCGGTCAACAGGAGCTCATCCAGAATACTCGAGACCTTTCACCGTAACAGAAATAAACAAAGCCTTAGATGACACCATATCTAGCAAAGGCCCATGGGTGTGATGGGATACACCCAGAATTTTTCGAAAACTGTGGCAAACATACAAACATGTGGGTGACTTAATTTTACTCAAACGTCTTATCAACAGGATATCCCCAGTAAAATCTAAAAAGAGCAAAAATTATTTGAGTATTAAAACCAAATAAACCGAAGAACCTGCCAGGGAGCTACCGACCTATTTCACTTCTTAGCGCATGCTACAAATTACTAGAAAGGATGCTTCTAAACAGATTAGGCCCTGTTACATTGGAAAATGTTCCAGTGGAACAGGCAGATTTTAGACCACAGCGCAGCTGTGCTGACCAAGCATTAAGCCTCACAACTCACATGGAAGCTGTATTTGAACGTCAACTGAAAACCACTACTGTTTTTGACGACTTAACTGCGGCCTATGATACAGTTTAGAGCGAGGGCCTTCTCTACAAACTTCTAAGTAAAATACCATCCATCCAAATAGTATCCTTAAATAAATAACATGCTTGGTGACCGGCCTTTTCAAATAGTCTTGGGAGAAAGCAAGAGCAAAATAAGGAAACTGAATAATGGCCTACCCCAAGGGTCGGTGTTCGTACCTACACTTTTCAATCTATATATCCCTGACCTGCCCGAAACATGATCCAAAAAGTACGGTTACGATGAGGACCTAGCACCAGTTGATTGCATTTAAACCATAGAACAGGCCAGCAATATACTCACAGAGGACCTCTCCGTGGTGGGCAAATACTTCGCTGACTGGAGACTTACTCCTAACATGAATAAAACTGAAGTGTCCAGTTTCCACTTCAACAATTGACAAGCAAATAATCAGCCAGTAGTACATTTTAACAACCACCTGCTACGCTACAATCCATACCCGAAATACCTGAGCATCACACTGAATAGGACGCTGTCGTATAAAAAACACTTGGAGAACACCGCAGCCAAAGTTAATACTAGGAACACCATAATCCACAAATTATGCGGCACAACCTGGGGTGCAAATGCATCCACACTTAGAACTTCAGCTCTTAGCCTGTTGTATCCCGTTGTTGAATACTGCTCCCCGGATCGGCTAAACAGTTGCCACAGAAAGAAAGTCGACATCTAGCTGAATGAAACTATGAGAATATTCAGATATTCAGTGGTAGCTTAGAAGTACTCCAGTTCCATGGCTTTCCGTCCTGTGTCATATCGCCTTCCCCCCCCCCCCCCCCTACATTCGTAGACAAGAACACCTCCTTAGATAATACAAAAATATTAGCAAACCACAGTCTACCTGTGCACAAACACCTCCATGGTATAACTCTGAAAGGACTTAATCTAGGTCTCCTCCACTTGTTACCGCAGAACAACTACTAGCAGAAAATTTCAATATAAATGACAAATGGAGGGCCTACTGGGAGTCCACTATGCAAGTCCTTGCCCCCCACACCATCGACCCTAGGGGTGAGATCCTACCAGGAATGAAACTGCCTCGTCACATATGGAAGACACTTAATAGAATAAGAACTTCACAGGGTGTCTGTCACGATGCGCGTTACAAAAGGGGATTTGCAGAATCATCGTCCTGTGAATGTGGTGAACCTCGCCAGACTATCAGACACATTACAAACACCTGCCCACCATATCCTGGAGACCAAGTCGATTTCTTCCAAGCTGCAGACACGGCGCTGTACTGGATCGATTGCCTCGATATTACAATATAGTTCTGTCAGATATCATAGTAAATTCTAAATATGTAAATGTTCATAGTAGTTTGTTTTGTAACTGTACATCATCATCATATTAACAATGACTTGGGTATCTGTACTTGATTTTATGCTATTATTTGAACCATGCAAGCCATGCGCTAAATAAATAAATAAACTGGAGCTAGACACATGCTACATTCCATTTCGGAAATAGTTAGGGATATCAGTATTCAGAGACCCACAGTGTCAAGCTTGTGCCGAGAATACCACATTTCAGGCATTACCTCTCACTTGTGGACAACACCTTCACTTGACGTCAGAGAGCACCTAGTTTGTGTATCGTTGTCAGTGCTAACAGACAAGCAACACTGAAATCAATGTGGCATGTACGACAAACATATCCGTTATTACAGGGTGGCGAAAGCTGGCGTTAATCGGCTGTGGCAACAGACGACCGACACGAGTGCTTTTGCTAAAACCACGACATGGCCTGCAATACCTCTTCTGGACTCGTAACCATATCTATTAGACCCTGGACGATCTGAAAATCGTGGCCGTGTCAGATGAGTCTCGATTTTAGTTGGTAAGCGCTGATGGCAAGGTTTGAGTATGGTGCAGACCACACGAAGCCATGGACCCAAGTAGTCAACAAGGCACTGTGCAAGCTGGTGATGGGTGTATAGTAGTGTGGAGTGGACTGGGTCCCCTGGAAAATTGGCTACTTGGACACCGTTTGCAGCCATTCATCGCCTTCATGTTCCCAAACAAACTGTACCTTGTGTGGATGACAATACGTCATGTCACCGGGACACAGTCGTTCACGATTCTGGACAGTTCGATCGAGTGTTATGGCCGCCCAGATCTTTCGATATCAATATCCTGTGGGATATAACCAAGAGGAGAATTCGTGCATTTTGGCAGTTATGGATGGCTATAGCGGCAGGATTGCTGCATATTTCTGCAGGGTACTTCCAATGATCTGCTGAGCCCATAACAAGTCGAACTGCTTCACTAACCCGGGCAAAATGAGGTCCGACAGGAAGTTAGGAGGTATTCCGTGAATTTTGTCACCTCAGTGTGTATGTACTAGCCTCCTCTGTAGTATCACTCCTGCTAACATAAAAGTCTACGCATATTAAAATTAAAGCAATAACAGCCCTCGGTCGCAAAAAAATAATTCTTTTGACCTAGGTCTCGGCACTACTATGAGAGTCTTTATCAGAAGTAAAACACTCAAACTGGCGTGTCACGTATAAAATAAATATCAAGCGATAAAGCTTTAGTCACAAAACTACTGAAATAGAAAACATAGACCGCAAGGCACTACGGGCTGCTCACACATGCCTGACGTTGGAAAACCCCATACAGTCCGCACGACTGACAGAGAGAATCCTGTGCTACGTTCGATGGGAGCAACTGCTGGGACCAGTGTGCTACGATTAGCAGCAGCGGAAGGCGTGTCTCACTTTCTTTCCTGTTGCCTGTTGACAGGGGGTGGGGGTACTTCACGAACAACGGCTGTACCCATACCATCTATAGCGCGTTCAGGCCCTAAGGCCTCATGATCATGATGGCAGACGGCAGGCAGTTCCGTCAATACTTGTTGCAGAAGTGTGCCGCAGATCTACTGTTCGCATCCAAGATTTTATTTACCGATGAGGCGGGGTTCACAATAGATGATGATGTGAATTTCCATAACCGAAACTATTCAGGAAAGAGGGCATTAACGCCGGTTCTCAATGAACGTGCGGGCAGGCGTACTTGGCGATAGATTAATAGGATCATCCGTGTTACAACAAAAAACAACTGAGTCACATTATCTAGATTTCATCATTAATGAATTGCCTACTTTGCTGGAGGCTGCACCGTTGCAACAACGAATATAAATGTGGTTCATGCATCATTGCGCACATTCTGTCGTCAGAATGTGCGCGAACATCAGAAGCAGGTATTTTGTGACCACTAGGTTGGTCAGGTGGCCTCCTCGTTCCCCTGACCTCAATCGCATAGACGTTTGGTTGTGGGGACACTTGGTTGAATTTGTTTACACCATACCAATGAACGATTTGCCGACACTACAGGGGCGCGTCTTCAATGCCTACTAGCAGGTACAGCAACAACTTTGTATACTTCAAAGGATGAGTCGTTCATTACACCGATGGGTGAGGGGCGCATTGTAATGAAGTGACACGACGTTGAAGTTCTGCTGTAAATACGTGGTTATTGCAGAAAGTACGCTTTTTTAGAACCATATTTATTGGACCTATTCAGAAATTATGCGTTTCCAGACCCATGTTTATTGGACTTACGTTTCTTGTTCGCATGAGTACTACCACTTCTCAAAGTAGTCGACACGTTTTTTGAACACCCTGCATAGTTCAGAAACGAACAGTGTACTCGCCTTTCACTGAAGGTATAGCCGAACTAAGCTGATCTAACCAATAAACAAAAACCTGTTCGATAGAAAGGTCGATACGAGCGTCGATACAAGCGGGCTTACTTTAAAATATACTGCTATTACAACGAAAGACCGCGTCTCGTAAGCATTCAAACACAAAAGAAAGTAAAATAAAACTAAACTAGTATGCCCGCAGGTAAGTGAAAGTAGGCCGCTCCTGTTTGAAGCTCGTAAATATAATTCGCGAACGAAGGGTGTCCTCCCATTATCTGTCAGAGGAACACAGCACCTCTCTCACTGACGAAAGAAATGTCGACGAATTCCTTCCAACAAAAGCAACATTTCTGAATGTTCATTTACTAAATACGTGATGTAAAGTGAAAGCTTATTCATTAGAATACGGAAATCAGATGGGAGAACAGCTGCAGCACGAATCCGCCAAAGAGTGAACGAACGTTGTTAAGAAATTCCTGATAAAATTATGAGTTCATCATTATCCGTAATGGAATGCGCTTCAAGTAATCCTCTTTCTAGCAGCGGTTTTCGTTTCGAATCTGAAACAACCCCTTGCGATAAACTACGTTCGTTAAGGAATACTAAAGCAGATTTCGCATGTCTATAAATTCTCTACCTAACTATAGCATTCCTCAAGAAAATTTTGCTTAACTTCATGCTTCATTCAGTGTGAATTTCGTAGCACGTCTGCCTATAAAATTTCCCTCAGCTGACGCGTTCGATGCACATTAAGGATATCCCACCGGAAACCTTAAGCGCGGGCACAAGGAAACATTTGCGGCCGAAGAGGAATTTATTATCGTGGCAACGGGCCGAGTATCGGGGCCAGGCGCGGACCCGAAGGAAATCGATAGTCGTCGGCGAGTGTAATGAAGTGCAACCGAGCGATAACTCCTGGCGAACCACCTCGCCAACATCCTCAACGGCCGTTCTCATGGACGTCCCACGAATAATTCCACCTGAAACTAAGGTATTCGGTATTTAATCACACTTAAAAAGACGGAAAGCAAAAGCTTTCGTGATTACTGAATAACAAAGTAGGGCTTGTGAGTGACATGAATGGAAATACATGAAGAAAGCAAGAGACGAAACATGTAAACAAAACATGCCGTGACAGAGGGAAGAGAGATAGATAAGAGCTTATTCATAGGACGTCAGAACGGTAATGAGAATATTTCTCTGCTGATATGGTGAAGTGAGTCGTCTGTCGTTTGTATCTGATTGTATTGTTAATTTAAATCCAACTATGTCCATTCCTTATTGTTTACAAACCCTGTCAGTTCTAACATAATCCGGGGCACTTGGGAACCTTATTTAAAATGGTTGTCTCTTACTTTACAGTACCTTAAAGGGAAGTATCATGATATCAGTGTTCTCTTCATGTTCTTTTGCACTGCTTGCCTACTATACCACATCTATACGGTTTTCCTTTTTCCTCAGAGTCAAAACACTAGACCATTTTACACTTACAATTTAGAATTATTGTCACTATAACGTACAAGATACATATAATCAAGCCTTTCGATCAAAAGCTAGAAGTTATATAAATACTGTCATTTGACATCCAGCTTCCTTTACTTATGTATGTACTTATTTAACCTGGCAAGTTTAGGGCCTTCATAACCTTTCTTCCATCTAAGAATATATCCTTAATGAGTGCAATTACTATATGTATAACACATGAAAAACATATGGTGATAATAAATGTTTCTCTGCAAAATTTGCCAAATCAGTTTGCTCTGTTACTGTATATTCAAATGTAGTAAAAGTCATCCTTGCAGTATCTACTGGTCCTTCACTAGGCTTCATGTACCAGACTTCAACTTTTCTCAATTTAATTATGTGTTCCACTCCATTTCGTTTCCTCAAGAATTTGTTTGTCTTCTTGTGCAAGATAACCCAAACCGATGATCCCCGAGATCAGGTTCCACTAGCATTTCCACTCTTCTGAAAAAAATAACATTTCTGCGTTCTGCAAACATACCTTCTCAGACGATGTTTCGGGAATATGCTCACCGATTAGCACCAGCTTTCTTTGGAAAAGGTATTATTAGACTGAAGTATGAGGACATTTTGTTTGTCTCATATACCTCGTATTCCAGGTGGAATATTTTAATCGTGACTCCTAAGAGTCTCAATCTTCGCATTTTTGTTTTTTTTTTGTAATTTCTATGAAATATATATTGTGTTATTGAAGTATTTTTTCTGGGTCTTGTCTTCCTGTCCATTTGATCATCTGCAGCCGTCGATATTTATCTCTAAAATGTAGCCATGCGCATTTTAATACAGTCCTTTCGCCAGTCAATCGTTCCTAATGCTCCTTTCGAAACTTTCAATAATATCCGTTTCTTTCAAGTATCCGGGTCTTAATTTCTTAGTTTCCTACCTTACAGCAATTTCTTCAGTTTTAATCTGTGTTTGGTAACTAGTCCAATCTAATTTCGAAATCTAATTTCGAAATCTAATTTCTAGAACTTAGATTGTTGTTGCAAGAGCTGAAGGACACGATATTGTAGCAGTAGTTGAGAATGAAATGAGATAATATTGTAGTCTACCTCAGATGTTACTGAAACAGTAAATTTAGCAAGCTGCAAAGGTAACCGTAACGAAATTTGCGAAGAGAAATGGAAATCAGATAGAAGAAATTACTGGTCTGCCGATGACATTGTAATTCTGTCAGATAGGCCAAAGAAAAGCCATTGAACGAAATGGATAGTATCCTGAAAAGAAGACATACCATTAACGTCGAAAAAGAAAAAAAACAAGGGTAACTGCATGTGGTAAAATTAATTTTTTATACTGAAGGATACCGAAGAAATTACATTATTACATGGAGAACTACAAGCAGCAGATTGCTTTCGTTACAGTAGTTGGGACAGTAAACTAACTGACGACAGAAAAGTAGAATGGATATAAAACGTAAACTGGCAATAGCAAGAAAAGCTGATAAATGAAGAAATCTTCCCAAGCAAAGGTCGTTATGTTGTCGTCAGCGAATCTGCAAGAGGGTGGTGAACTAGATCACAGGTGAATATTTTACAACCAATGTATTACAAGTTGATAAACTGTCTGTCTTTAATTCCCACAACAGTGCTACGAGCGTAGTGTGCATGTGCACTAAAGAGATCATTGGCTGTCTCTCCTTAATTGAATATATATATATATATATATATATATATATATATATATATATATATATATATATATATATATATGGGGGGGTGGATGAGTAGGTGTATGGTACATTTTTGGTCCAGCAGCGTTATCAGTTAAGACATAAAGAAAATACAGGCATTGGATGTATTGATTGATCTGGGTATTTATTGAAATCAATGGGAAAGTTGAAAATTTGCACCAGTCTGAGGTTCGAACCGAATCTTCAACTTTCTAGGCATATACTCTGACCATTAAGTCATTCAGCCAACGATCTCTTCAATTCAAATGCACACCAGCCTCGAACTCCAACGGAAATCAACACAATGTCGCTAGTGATGAAGATAATCGGAAACGGGTACTACGATTATGGTATACGCATTCGTTAATTTAGGACTGATGGGAGGCGGGCTGGGCTATTCCGTGCAGCTGCAGTGACGACTGTGTCCAGACGGATTAGTGGTCAGAGCATCTGCCTAGTAACCAGCAGACCCTGGCTTAGATCTCAGTCGGCCACAAATGTTCAACTTTGCCCACTCACAGCCGTTGTCTGTATTTCCTTTGTGTCTTACATACGTTACGATTTAAAATTTTTACAACATATTGTCCTTCAGTGTTGCAAGTCGCTTCACATTGCATATGCACTTTCCACTGCCACGAAGATCGCTACCCATCAGCAAGTCAAATATAAAGGTATTATGTACAAACGTTAACATAAGTACATTACGCTGATAATAAGTGTTCATGTTCACCACCGGATTTCAACTGACAGAAGTAATGTAAACACAACGGCCACTATGCATGTCCACAATGTAAGTCCACTTAGCCGGCCGTCGTGGCCGTGCGGTTCTAGGCACTTCAGTCCGGAACCGCGTGACTGCTACGGTCGCAGGTTCGAATCCTGCCTCGGGCATGGATGTGCGTGATGTCCTTAGGTTAGTTAGGTTTAAGTAGTTCTAAGTTCTAGGAGACTGATGACCTCAGATGTTGAGTCCCATAGTGCTCAGAGCCATTTGAACCATTAAGTCCACTTACATGGAATTACGTACCAATGTTTATTGCTGCATACAAGACTATAATCCCCCAAACTGACAATGTCAAGGAAAGCGATTGTGAAAGAGAGAAATCTGGTAACATCGAAAATAAATTAAAATTTTGGCTAATCTACCAGATATGTAACTGTCTGGAGTGTACCACTCTATGAAAGTCACACATGGACGATAAATAGTTCAGACAAGAGAAGGGTAAGCTTCCGCACAGGAGAATGGTGTTGGTTAGATTGGCAGATCATATAACTAATGAGAAGTTACTGAATAGAACTGGAGAGTAAATTCATTTATGGCACAAATACAGTAAACTAATGGAGCGTTGGAATATGCTGAGAGTTTACTGATATATATATATATAAAATGTTTTGCATCACCCTCTTTTCAAGAACTCTTGAAGATAGACGTTGACTGTGGATATTGAATCGCCTTTGACTGTTCAGAGGTTTCACTTCACCCACCCAAAGATGTAAACAACCATACGTGAGCAGCGCCTGTTAGACGGAGAGGGTCCGGCAGCCGATCAGTTCCAGCCATTACACCAGGAAGGAGGTGAACGGGTCGTGTTGTCTTTAGTTCAACCATGCCTGGACGGTCAATACCGCGGATCGATCGCGCCCGCATTGTTGTTTTGTGCCAGGAATGGATCTCAAGAAGGGAAGTGTGCAGATGTCTCGGAGTGAACCAAGACAATGTTGTTCGGACATGGAGGAGATAAAGAGAGACAGGAACTATCGATGACATGCCACGCTCAGGCCGCCCCAGGGCTACTACTGCAGTGGATGATCGCTACTTACGGATTATGGCTCGGAGGAACCCTGACAGCAACGGCACCATGTACAAAAATACCTTTCGTGCAGCTACAGGACGTAGTGTTACGACTCAAAAAATGGTTCAAATGGCTCTGAGCACTATGGGACTCAACTGCTGAGGTCATTAGTCCCCTAGAACTAGTTAAACCTAACTTACCTAAGGACATCACAAACATCCATGCCCGAGGCAGGATTCGAACCTGCGACCGTAGCGGTCTTGCGGTTCCAGACTGCAGCGCCTTTAACCGCACGGCCACTTCGGCCGGCCGTTACGACTCAGACTGTGCGCACTAGGCTGCATGATGTACCACTTCACACCCGACGTCCATGACGAGGTCCGTCTTTGCAACCACGACACCAAGCAGCGCGGTAAAGATTGGCCCAACAACATGCCTAATGGACCATGCCTTCAACCAGACAATCGTCGGAGACGTTTTTCGAGGCAACCCGGTCAGGCTGAACGTCTTACAAACACTGTCCAGCGAGTGCAGCAAGGTGGAGGTTCCCTACTGTTTTGGGGTGGCATTATATTTGGCCGACGTACGCCGCTGGTGGTCATGGAAGGCGCCGTAACAGCTGTACGACACGTAAATGTCATCCTCCGACTGATAGTGCAACCATAGGACGACATTCACACCCCTACTGTGCACATCTCGTGACTGACTTCCTTAAGGATAACGACATCGCTCCACTAGAGTGGCCAGCAGGTTCTCCAGATGTGAACCCTGTCGAACATGCCAAGGATTGATGTAAAAGTGCTTTTTATGAACAGCGTGACACAGCAACCACTGAGGGATCTACGTCGAATCGCCGTTGAGGAGTGGGACAATCTGGACCAACAGTGCCTTGATGATCTTGTGGACAGTATGTCACCAAGAATACAGGCATGCATCAATGCAAGAGGACGTACTTCTAGGTATTAGAGGTACCGATGTTTACAGCAATCTGGACCACCACCTCTGATGGTCCCGCTGTATGGTGGTACAACATCATGCAATGTCTGGTTTTCATGAGCAATAGAAAGGGCGGAAGTGATGTTTATGTTGATTGAATTCCAATTTTCTGTACAGGTTCCGAAACTCTCGGAAGCGAGGTGATGCAAACTTTTTTTGGTATATAAATGAGTGTTAATGTGTGTGTGTGTGTGTGTGTGTGTGTGTGTGTGTGTGTGTGTGTAAAGTGTAGGGTGATGTGAATCGTAAAAGATAGCACAAATTTAACTACACTCACGTTAAAAAAAAAAAAAAAAAAAAAAAAAACGAAACAGAACACCTTGAACAACTAGAGATACGGCGTTCATTTTCACAGAACATGTACATTAGTATGGTCTGCAGAAATGATTAGCATTTGAACCAAGTCGGCCCATAGGTTCAGTGACAACATCGATAACGCGGCACAACACCATCTACCGATAAAACGTGCCTACGGCTCTCGTTGTCGCTATAAACCGTAAGTAATGAATCAGTGTGACCCGAACGGATGTGCAGGATAATTTGGAGATGTACGCACGAACCCTATCATCAAATCAAGGGGGGTCAAGGATTTTCTCTGCCTCGTGATGGCTGGGTGTTGTGTGCTGTCCTTAGGTTAGTTAGGTTTAAGTAGTTCTAAGTTCTAGGGGACTTATGACCACAGCAGTTGAGTCCCATAGTGCTCAGAGCCATTTGAACCATCAAATCAAGGTGTTTGCATTATTGGTATGAGAGAATGCGATGCATCCATCCAGGAAATTGCTGGTAATATGGGAGCACCACCCACACCATCCCCTCATAAGATGTGTCGCGGTGAAAGTCTATCGCTGTTTATTGTGGCATGGGTTACGCGTGCTGTCCACTTCTCCAATTACCTTTGAGGAATGTGCAGAAACATGCTAAATGGCAATGGTGAACGACGAGCTGTGGACAGCAATGGCATCAGTTAGTGGTTTGTCGAATCCAAGTTGTGTTTGTTTAAAAATGATGGCCGCATTTTGGTTCGCCAGAGACAGGGAGAGCGACATGACAGTGAATGCATTCACACAAAGCATACAGCGGTAAATCAAGGCCTAATGTTGTGAGGCGCAGTTTGGTACAATATCAAATAACAGTAGGAGCTTGTCCAAGACACTGTGACTTGTGTGACCTATGTAAATGAAATCCTTTCCGCACAACGCCCCAGACGCCACTTTCCAGTAAGATAACCCCAAAGTACACGTTTATGCATGAACAGCTGCTTTCTTAGCGTCATGGAATGCCATGCTTTCACGCTGGCCCACCAGATCACCAGACTTGTTGCCAACCGAAAATTTGTGGGATTGGATGAAACGATAGGTGCAGTACAGACCCAATGCCAACTGAGAGCGCAACACGAGCAAGGGCGGCCCATAGGTTTTATAGCCCATTTGCTCTATTTTTGTGGAGACTCCCAAGTTGTGAGTGTACCATTAGTGGCTGCATCCAAGTTTTCACCACGCTCTTCAGTGTGCTTCAGCTGAATTTTATTCCCATATGTCCACGCTCTGCGCGCATATCTACATCTACATCTACATCTACATGGATACTCTGAAACTCGCATTTAAGATCCTGGCAGAGGGTTCATCGAACCACCTTCACAATTCTCTATTACTTCAATCTCGTCTAGCATGCCGAAAGAACGAACACCTATATCTTTCCGTACGATCTCCGATTTCCGTAATTTTATTGTTGTGATCGTTTCTCCCTATGTAGGTCGGTGTCAAAAAAATATTTTCGCATTCGGGGAAGAAAGTTGGTGACTGGAATTTGGTGAGAAGATTCCGTCGCAACGAAAAACGCCTTTCTTTTAATGATGTCCAGCCCAAATCCTGTATCATTTCTGTGACACTCTCTCCCATATTTCGCGATAATACAGAACATGCTGCGCTTCTTTGAACTTTTGCGATGTACTCCGTCAGTCCTATCTGGTAAGGATCCCACACCTGGCAGCAGTATTCTAAAAGAGGACTGATAAGCAGAGTTTAGGCAGTCTCCTTAGTAGATCTGTTACATTTACTAAGTGTCCTGCCAATAAAACGCAGTCTTTGGTTAGCCTTCCCCACAACATTTTCTGTGTGTTCCTTCCATTTTAAGTTGTTCGTAATTATAATACCTAGGTATTTAGTTGAATTTACGGCCTTTAGATTAGACTGATTTATCGTGTAGCCGAAGTTTAACGGATTCCTTTTAGCACTCAAGTGGATGACTTCAAACTTTTCGTTATTTAGGGTCAACTGCCAATTTTCTCCCCATTCACGTATAATTTCTAAATCGTTTTGCAATTTGTTTTGATCTTCTGATGACTTTATTAGTCGATAAGCGACAGCGTCATCTGCAAACAACCTACGACAGCTGCTCAGATTTTCTCCAAATCGTTTATATAGATAAGGAACAGCAAAGGGCCTAATATCGATGCTGTCGCTTTGCACTGAGCTGAAATTGTGGAATAACAAGCTCTTGGTGTAGCAGTGATGAGTATCGCTCACACTGTGAGATGCCCGCCTCTGTCACTCCCGCTTTATGGATGGCAGAAAAGTTTTTCACCTCCTGTAATTGTTGCTAACCGCAACTGGTCTGTTTCAGATTGATCCATTTAATGGTTAGTGCTTGTTCTGCGCGTGTAACGTTGGTTGCCTGCCATTACAGGTCCTACTTGGAGGCTTTCCTTAACGTTACTTGTTTATGCCACAAGCTTTCTGCCACCTTAAATCTGCTGGCTTTGAGGTCAGTGTTATTGTCTTCGAGGCCACTGGGCTGTTTGTTGTTACACTAGTATTTAATAAAATTGTGTATTTAGTACTGCTAAATTGTTCGTAGGCTCTGAGGTAAATCTCATTTATGGAGTGGTTGTTTAGAATGCCGTGGGATACTTTCTTTGATTTTTTATTTTACCTCTTCATTATTTTGAGCAAATTTATTTAACTAATGAATGCCGTCCAGATTGTTTTAGATCATTCTGAAAGCTAAGTGTCACGGAAGACAGTGTTACTTGTGAATGCTAGCAATCACATACCACCTCCTAGAAGTAAGCTCCTGTTTTTCATAGAAATTTCAGTTTGTTGCAAACAACTCTCTCTGTGGAGCTTAAGTAACAGTTTGACTGTTTTTCTATTTGAACTAACTTTCTGAGATTGATGACTTCACCCTATTCAGTTACGTTTTTCGGGGGAGACATTTATTACACTACCATTTCACCATTTGATGTTATTAAGTTTTTTCACTCCGTGCAATCTAGAGTGATGTTATTGCTTGATTAGTATGGTATATTTGGAGTTTTTGTGCCTTTATGTTATTATTATGTTATTATTATGTTATTAAGGCGTAGCAAATTACACGTTCTTAAGTTGTTTCTTTTAGCTCATGTTTCACATGAGTGGTGTTTGTCAACAGCTCTTGCTTTTATGAGGAGTAAGTCCGCTGTTTGGGGTGGCGCTTGGCTGTGGCGACATGCTGTTGTCAGTCAGCAGCATGGTGTTTTTGGGAGTGTTTATGCCTGCCCAGCATCACCTTATTGGAGCTGTTCATGCTAGCACCGCATTTCTTGAGTTTGTATATCGCACTCTGTTATTTACACACTGTTATGTTAATATTTTCCACAAAATGTTTTACGTCTCTCCTGAAATCAGTAACATTATTCGTTTATGGTTAACTTTCAGATTTTCTAAATCAGATAATTTCAGCCTGCACTTATTGTGCTAATGTTAGGAAACTTTGAGTACACTTTCTCAAGCGGTCAATGTTTGATGTGTTTTTCTAATTATTTTTCCATCAATTCTGTATAGTACTCATTCCATGGAAATAAAAGAAAATTTTGTTGGATTGTAACTGTTGGTAATTACTTTAGTGGTTGGTCAAAAATGGTTCAATTGGCTCTGAGCACTATAGGACTTAACTTCTGAGGTCATCAGTCCCCTAGAACTTAGAACTACTTAAATCTAACTAATCTAAGGACATCACACACACCCATGCCCGAGGCAGGATTCGAACCTGCGACCGTTGCGGTCACGCGGATCCAGACTGTAGCGCCTAGAGCCACTCGGCCAACCAGGCCGGCAATGGTTGGTCAGTTCTGAAAACTGGATATTTGGACTTGTGATTTAGTAATTGTAGCTGCAGATGTTACTTTCAAGGGATAGTCTGATTAATAGTCAAATTAATTTAAATTTCTTTTTTAAAACCCTTTCAAGTGTTCTAAGTGGCGATTTGATCATAAAGTTTTAAGACAATAGTTCCTGTACTTAGTCTAAAGCCAAATTTTTTAATTGAGAAATATCTCACCTTATTATTCAGCAATTTTGTATTTATTACTGATTTCTTCCTTGTGGCTTGGGGCCGTTGATTAGTGGTTTAAACCAATTATTTGTAAAAAAAAAAATCGTGTTGCTCATTCTTTAACATGGTTATTATTGTATTCTAATTGTTAGAATAACATGTTCTGTAAGTAAATATGAACTGTCAGAGGAAAAGTGATTTGAATACCGTTGGTCTGCCTTTGCATGTGTCATTTTCGTTTCTCATCTTACGTAAGGAGGTTCCACTAGCCTCCACAGTTGAATTTTGGAACAAGGTGAATGAAACATTCATGGCTATACCATAGGACGTCATTCGCACTTTATACAGAATATTCTATCAAGCATGGAACAAGTTATCAGGGCCCATGGCGGACCCTGTGCCTACTGGGCAACAGGACACATGCTGTACTGAGCTGACTGAAATTCTAATCGTTTCTCCAAAGCAGACTAATGTAGATGTCCTGTGAAAATAAACGTTCTATCTCTGGTAATTCAAGGTGTTCTGGTTTATCTGAACATGAATGTATAATAACCGGGATAAACCGATGTAAGCCGCAGTAGTTAAGTAGAAATGAAAAGGCTCCCTCAAGACAGACTAACGTGGAGGGCTGCATCAATTTTGACTTCGAACTAAGGCCAAAACTACAAATGAATTTGATTTTGGCAAACCAATCACGATGAAACCTATTGTGGTATCTCTGTCTAGAGGTCGAAAGATCTTCAAGTCATTTTTACTTTCCGCTCATTTCTTTTATTAACCGTCAAGTCGTTTAGCTCTCCTAGATAAAATTACACGCTAACTGGTAATACGACTTCATTGTTTATTTCTTCTACTTTTTCGTTAAGAAATACAGTAGTGAACTATTTCGTTAGTAAGACAGTGGAGGTAGCATTAATATGTTTTGAATTTTGACAGTATGAATGCTTCATGACCTTTATCTGGGGCCAATCGGATTAATTTTGTTGTTATGGTAACTTCTTTCCTCTTCCATCTTTTAGTTTTGAATTTCCCTCTATTGTGATAACGCCTGACAGAATTAAAAACGTAGGGATTGTTATTGCTTATTTCTTTGAAATTCAGTCTGAAGTTTTTGCACTATTTATTTACCTTATTTATTCTCTTTTGTTTGTTTCTTAGAATGTTAGAGCTATAAGGTGAGAAAAATGCATACTCATATACAGGTAAGTTCGAGTGATATCTGAACAAGACGAAAAATATAGAACACCAATGAGAAAATTACGGAATAAGCCGTATCCATTCAAAAAAATAATAACCTGCCTCCACCCATCTATGTCCACCCATTCCACAGCTCATTAGTACCTATAAATTTGGCGTCACATTCTTTTCAAAAAAATGATTCAAATGGCTCTGAGCACTATGGGACTTAACAGCTATGGTCATCAGTCCCCTACAACTTAGAACTACTTAAACCTAACTAACCTAAGGACATCACACAACACCCAGTCATCACGAGACAGAAAAAATCCCTAACCCGCCGGGAATCGAACCCGTGAACCCGGGCGTGGGAAGCGAGAACGCTACCGCACGACCACGAGATGCGGGCACACGTTCTTTTCACCGTCTACATACATACACTGAATATCAGATAACTTGATAGCTGCTTTCTAGTCACATAAGAAAATATAAAACATATGCTACATGATAATTACTACAGTTTCAACGAATGTGTGGCTCTTTTCGTTTGTTTTCATAGGAAGTAGGATGTCATGGCTTGCAACAGCCGAGAAGAGCTCATATAGTAATGTGTCGTAAACGTCTAATAATATATCACGCATTTCTAAGGAGGAGCCGACTGTTATGTTGCCCAGCAAAGCGATTCCATGGCTCACTAATGAGGTTCTTAAGCTATTACTCCACACAGACGGTAAAAGAATCAAGTCCGAATCAGACTGTGTGTCACAATCACAGTCTAGATCACGTGAAGAGAGCCAATATTGCAAAAGCAAGCAGCGCTCGCAACTCATTGTCACATAGCCACCAAAACCATAGCAAGGAGCGCAAATGGTGCAGTGTGACAACACCAAGAGAGTCGTTCTGCAAATTCTACAAGACGGTGTAATAATATGCAACGTTCTAGCTACGCCACTTTAAGGCGTTCTAATAAAGACAAGAAATGCAGAGGCAGGAAAAACCGTCCGTAAGTGAAACATCACATTCCGTACACGACCGCCGACCTCTCTGTTAAACGAGTGCCACGTGCAACATGCTGCAAAGATGTGATTTCTGGCTTTAAATGCCACTGATTCAGGTATCTCGCCATCAGTGTCTGGTCATTCCGTCTGCAACACTACTACAGATGGAATGAGACTGCCAGACTTCACTACGCTTGTGGTATGTTTTTGATGGCAACAGGCGACTATTAGTTACTGCCCTGACAGCTATGGCTTTAACTAGTAAAGCTCCCACTTGATTACCTGCCCCATGCGTCTGCTAAATTGATTTTGCCTTGTGACTTTGTTGTTGTTGATAGCCTGCATTAGAGGTTATTACATTTATTAGAATCTAAATGAACTTGAATGTTGAAATAATATTATTGAAATGATGGGCCAGCCATTACTTTAGTCATCTGTTGACGGGTGATTCACGAATCAACATGGAATTGATCTTTTATAAAAGTTATGCCATAAGCTTATCGATAGGACAGAACATGAAATGATAGCAGTACAGATATGCAGCAAACAGTTATCACTCCCCGGTGTGGCAACTAGTTGGTAAATACTTCGTCTGAACTATTTTCTCTGGCTCAAAATAAGGATAACGCAATCTGAAATTATCTAACACTGAATAGCCTTTGATGAATTTATTTTACACAGAAGTTGCACTACGCTGGTGCAGCTGAGAGCAGGTGGCGAGAAGATCTTGTTTGCCCCAACGAGCAGGAGCAGCAGTACAGTACCCCTCTTCTTGACGGGCTGCGCTGTCTCAGGTTACGGTCGTGATTCAAGCGTCTGAGGAGCAGCGATGTGTGGCGCCTGTAATTACCTTTTATGGGCAAAAAAATGCAATGTCGTAGCTGGCGATCTGTTAGAAGGATCGCAATTACTTTCAAACGGAGCCCTGAAACGTCGGCAGATTCTAATGTCTGGCACTCCCATTCCCCAGTCATACCATGGGGTAATTTGGCTCACTGCAGTGTGCACCAGGAGATCAAACGTAAAGGTGGGAGACTGGTCACGAATATGGTTGCCCTCGGCACAGCGAGTTGTCTGAGATGACTGAGGTCTAAACTGTCAGTACAGCTAAGTCCTCACCAAAGGCTCAACAGTCAACACCAGTGCCAGTGTGATTTTATGCTCAGGACAAGTGTCCCAAGCTAAATCCACTGATAAACAAGTCAAGAACCCAGTCCACTACAGACAGGAGTCTGAACCAGAAGATCCACTCCAGACCAGAGCCTGAATCGGAAGACCAAGTCTCTCTCCTCCTCCCTTTCCACCAAATCTCGGTAAACTCCACAAAAGCACTACTGCAACCGCCAGCAGGGGTTTTCTGCCAATCAGAAGATTCCATAAGCTCCATCTCTCCCCTCTAATTCACGTGCTCTACTTACCGGCCAGTCCCAATCACAATTAAAAATATTCCTCATTTTTCAGGAGAAGCAGCCAATCCCTGACTTTGCAGAGGGGAGGAGACACTGTCCTACCCACTTGTTTTTTTTTTTTTTAAGGCTACTTTAGGCTACATGTTTCGAGTTTCCATATAGCCATAGAGCGAACAACACGTTTACCTTCGTTATCATTGTCTGGACAGCCAAAATGTTAGTGCGTGCCTGACCAGGGCCCCGGCTAAAGTAAGAGAAGTTCTTTTGTGTTCCAACGTACATCACTTTAGAGCTGCCATAAATGTTGCGTTCGTTCTAAAATTGTTTTGATGGCTTAAGACTTCGGAAAAAAAACAGAGAGATGACACCACCTGATGACCCCTGAATAGCGCCCAGTCAACAGTGAACAAGGAAATTCTCATTTTGTTATAGACAGCATCTCTCTTCACGTAGGGCATTTTTGACACTGTCCGCCCCCAGTAGCTGAATGGTCAGCGTGACGGATTGTCAGTCTTCTGGGCCCGGTTTCGATTTTCGGCTGGGTCGGGAATTTTCTCCGTCCAGGGACTGGGTGTTGTGTTGTCCGCATCATCATCCTATCATCCTCATCGACTTCAGGTCGACGAAGTGGCATCAAATTGAAAGACTGGCACCCGGCGTACGATGTACCCGACGGGGGGCCCTAGCCATACGTTTAAATAAATAAATAAATTTATGACACTGTCCTATGTATTGGCTGGGCGACGGATATTTCTCTCATTCCCTCTGCCCCTATTGTAGCAAGATGCGGCTAGCAACTAGGTCCAGGCAAGCCGTTTTTTCTCCTCTTCAATCAAATGCCTTGTCTGCAAACCAGTGCAAGAAATTCTTGGGAACATCTTTCTGCCCCGGTGAGTTCTCCGAGATGTTCCTTTCCCTAACAGCTGCACGTAGCTTTCAAGCCCCAAACGTCCAATGCAGGATTTACTGTAAAATGACCAAACAGCGTGCTTGTTATCAACTCCAGAAAATACTATCAAAAGAGAGCCACCATAAAGACCGGTGTGGCATCCGTATCAGATAGGGTTGATAGAAGAGATATAGAGCAGCGCGCTTCGTTGCAGGATCATTTAGTAATCGCGAAAGCGTTACGGAGATGATAGATAAACTCCAGTGGAAGACTCTGCAAGAGAGACGCTCAGTAGCTCGGTACGGGCTTTTGTTGAAGTTTCGAGAACATACCTTCGCAAAGGAGTCAAGCAATGTATTGCTCCCTCCTACGTATATCTCGCGAAGAGACCATGAAGATAAAATAAGAGAGATTAGAGCCCACGCATAGGCATACCGGCACCCTTCCTTTCCACGAACAATACGAGACTGGAATTGAAGGGAGAACCAATAGAGGTACTCAAGGTGCCCTCCGCCACACACCCTGACGTGGCTTGCGGAGTATGGATGTAGATGTATAAAGACCCTACATGCATTAACAATGCTCCCATCAACGCAAGCTCATGGTAATAATTTCCTGTAATCTCACAAAAACAAGTTCTTGGGTGTAAAATCAATATTGTACCCTTGAACATGGAGAACAGTGAAATAGTGACTCGCTCTCTCTCAAGAGTCTCGCTAGTTAGAGGTTAACTCTAATGGGGAACTATGTTGTGCTACTTGCTGCTTGTTTGAAGACCTCAACTAAGAGACTGAAGTCCACAGGCTGTAGTTGGACTTCACTGCTCCTCGCTGCCGCTACCTACTGGTCACAACCGCGACTGATAAGAGGATGCAGACCTTCAGGGCCTTTCTTCGCTGAAGCGCCAAACTGACTGACTACAAGATACCATCATCTGGTTGCTGGGTAGGCATCTGAGTGCCCTCTGCCTGGCTGTATCTACAGTACCTTCCCTACTGTACGCTGCTGAGGGAGCCCTGGACTTCCCCATTCACTATGACCATCATCCGGAAGATGCTGTTGATAATGGTCTCTGAGAGCACGTCCACCTTTGAAAATGCTGAGGACCATCGTATCCATAGGGATGCGACCGTGGGCCACCTCGCTCGCTCCCACTACAGTACACCGCTCCATCACGCTGTCAGGCAGTGTGCCTAAACTGCTGCCAGCTACGCGAGCTGTCAGATGCTGTGTCTAGCATACCTCGCTGAAGTCTGAACGAGTAGCCTAGCCCGTTTCCTGTGCATAAGAGGAGATAACATTCATTGTTGCAATCACGTCAATGCGATTTACAAATTACGCTGTTCCACCGACGCCTTTGTGTCGTAAAATTGAGAAACTCACCAACCGTCGAAGTTCAGCCCCCGACACTTTTAATGTCACTGCCTCACCTGTCCAACATCAACAACCACTGATCTCCTGACTGAGAGGTGACCGATAGGACTATTTTTGTTATAATGCACTTACCTGCAACACACTCATAAAATAGAAAGGCATCACCAGAGTCGAGGATCTCATGGTAGTGCTGTCAGTGTGAAAATCGTCTAAGGGAATTTTCTCAAAAACGTATAACTGTCATAATAGGATTCATGATGAAAAAATTGTCTTCTCCTTAGTAAATAATTCAATTTTCCTTTACCAGAAACATTCCAACCCATACCACTACAAAAGGCTGTATTATTGTTCTCAGTCGATCAGCTAATGAATATCGAAATAACTTATCGACAAAAGTAAATTTAAAATTTTCTCCACAAGCCAACGGAATATGGCGGCTTCACAAAAATTTTTGTAAAGGAAATTCAAAGAAATAAACTTTTCATATTTCACTGTTATAATAGATTGCCCATATAGTGGGATATCTGGAACCGAAAAAAAAGAAACTAACACCAAGTAGGCATAGATTCTTAATTGAGTGCATCACAAACAAAAAGTTAGGGGAGCACATTCGTGTACATTAATGGCCAACATATGACGTAGAGAGCGCCGAATGGTGTGCAAATTCGAGTTACGATGGGAGTACCAGAGGACAGAAGTGGATGATAGGTAAGTTAGAAAGACGAGGACTATCTGCCTAAATATTCTATACTCTGGCCAGTGCTATTCGTGATTTAGTAATTTGTGAGAGATCATCTGAAGAATGAAAACCCAATAAAGAGAACCTTGAATACCCGAATGCGTTGCTGTGCTATCTGAGCATTGATGTGAAATAAGAATGTAAGTTACCGCGGGCGTTGCGATGACCTTCAGTAAGGCGTCATCTACACCTAGATCCACATCCAAACTTTAAAAACCACTGGGAAGTGCGTGACAGAAGGTACATCCGATTGTAAAAGTTATTACGGCTTCTTCCAGTTTCATTCACTTATGGAGCGCTGTCAGAATGTGTAAACGGCTCTGTATGGGCTCTGATTATTTTAATCTTAGTGAGGTGTACCTAGAGGAATTATTTGAAGCTGGCAGTTAAAACTGTGTAAACTGCTTTCTCAGGACAGTCTGCCACTACCTTTACGTGACTGCCGTTTCTATTTCCTCAGCATGTCTTTAACAACCTCCCATGGGTCAAATTAATCTTTGACCATTTGTACTGCCCTACCTTGTGTACGTTAATTACCCCCGTCAGTCTTATTTGGTAGGGGTCCCACACAGGCGAGCAGCAATTTAGAATATGTCACACAAGTGATCTATAAATAATCTTTTTTGTTGTACCAATAAACCGAAGACTACCACCTTCGAGCCTACGTGATCGTGTCATTTCATAGCCTTACGAACTGCTTCACCATCGTATTTGTGTGAGGTAATGGATCACAACTGTGACCCGTTGATACTATGCTCACAAGGTACAACTATCTGTCTGCTGCTATACTGTACCGTTTGCCCTCCTTGCTATGGCTCTGCTGGCTTTGTGGCAATGAGTTACATTTTTGTAATCTTATCGATATCTGACTGAACTCTTTTGCTGCTTCTTCCAAACAATAATTCATTATGGATAACGGCATTATCTGCGAGAATTATGGCGTTACTATCAACATTGTCTGTAAGGTCGCTAATATAGAACACGATAGCGAGGGTCCCAAGGCACTTCCCTGGAACACATATGAAGTTATTTCTTCATCTGCCAATGGCTCCCCATCCAAGATAATTTGCTGCGTCCATCTAACTAAAAAAAATCCTCATTTCAGTCACGAATCTCGCTTGATACCCGCCACCAGCAAACTTTTGATAATATGTGAAGATGTGATACCGAGTCAAAAGCTTTTCGAAAATCGATGAATACTGCACCAAAAACGACAGTAAGACTTCTCAAGACTATCTCGAATCAAGTTTCAGTCACTATCTTGGTGGTTTTAAATTCCTTTTGTACCGCGACAGATACACCACCTCCATACACAGAAAATCATGATCTATCTCCTATAGATTCTTATAAAATTTCTTCACTGAATAATCACTTTCGGTCCACGGGCTATCATCAGGTTTATTCATACCAGTTGAAAGAACATACAAAGAGCATTACAGAATCAAACAGCCACAGTCCTGTGAAATAGTGTACATGTTCACGGAAACTAACACGTAATAAAATATCACACACTCACATACAAGCTTTTAAAACATCATATACGTGATATTAATTCAAAGATTCTATATAGCAAAATCAATTAACAGAAGTACGGCACACAGATTAATTTAGCCAGCTCTGAGCAACAGACATAAATACATCGCATTTATAAGTAGTTACCTATTGTCGCATAGTAATGTAAATTAAACAGTCAGTCATAAAATATGCCAGACGGTGCACTTCGTCATGCTATATGAACGGTCGACATTAACGCTGCGAACGGAGGCGTTGTACACACTGCCGGCTGCACAACTGATCTTTGTTTACTAGTTGCATCAAAGAGGATCTAGAGGTTGGCATACATCGATAGTTCCAGTACGATCCTAGGGACTAGCATCTTACGGTTATCTATGTTGTATGTCATATTTTGCTGGTAAGCCATGACGTTCTTCAAATATTACCTGCTGTGGGACACTGCGTTCTGAAAATTGCCTACCCTTTGGAAAACACTTAAATTTTCCGCAAATATCAGAGATCCATCAATTTACTTTCATGATCAATCAACTTTCATAATACACTCCTGGAAATTGAAATAAGAACACCGTGAATTCATTGTCCCAGGAAGGGGAAACTTTATTGACACATTCCTGGGGTCAGATACATCACATGATCACACTGACAGAACCACAGGCACATAGACACAGGCAACAGAGCATGCACAATGTCGGCACTAGTACAGTGTATATCCACCTTTCGCAGCAATGCAGGCTGCTATTCTCCCATGGAGACGATCGTAGAGATGCTGGATGTAGTCCTGTGGAACGGCTTGCCATGCCATTTCCACCTGGCATCTCAGTTGGACCAGCGTTCGTGCTGGACGTGCAGACCGCGTGAGACGACGCTTCATCCAGTCCCAAACATGCTCAATGGGTGACAGATCCGGAGATCTTGCTGGCCAGGGTAGTTGACTTACACCTTCTAGAGCACGTTGGGTGGCACGGGATACATGCGGACGTGCATTGTCCTGTTGGAACAGCAAGTTCCCTTGCCGGTCTAGGAATGGTAGAACGATGGGTTCGATGACGGTTTGGATGTACCGTGCACTATTCAGTGACCCCTCGACGATCACCAGTGGTGTACGGCCAGTGTAGGAGATCGCTCCCCACACCATGATGCCGGGTGTTGGCCCTGTGTGCCTCGGTCGTATGCAGTCCTGATTGTGGCGCTCACCTGCACGGCGCCAAACACGCATACGACCATCATTCGCACCAAGGCAGAAGCGACTCTCATCGCTGAAGACGACACGTCTCCATTCGTCCCTCCATTCACGCCTGTCGCGACACCACTGGAGGCGGGCTGCACGATGTTGGGGCGTGAGCGGAAGACGGCCTAACGGTGTGCGGGACCGTAGCCCAGCTTCATGGAGACGGTTGCGAATGCTCCTCGCCGATACCCCAGGAGCAACAGTGTCCCTAATTTGCTGGGAAGTGGCTGTGCGGTCCCCTACGGCACTGCGTAGGATCCTACGGTCTTGGCGTGCATCCGTGCGTCGCTGCGGTCCGGTCCCAGGTCGACGGGCACGTGCATCTTCCGCCGACCACTGGCGACAACATCGATGTACTGTGGAGACCTCACGCCCCACGTGTTGAGCAATTCGGCGGTACGTCCACCCGGCCTCCCGCATGCCCACTATACGCCCTCGCTCAAAGTCCGTCAACTGCACATACGGTTCACGTCCACGCTGTCGCGGCATGCTACCAGTGTTAAAGACTGCGATGGAGCTCCGTATGCCACGGCAAACTGGCTGACACTGACGGCGGCGGTGCACAAATGCTGCGCAGCTAGCGCCATTCGACGGCCAACACCGCGGTTCCTGGTGTGTCCGCTGTGCCGTGCGTGTGATCATTGCTTGTACAGCCCTCTCGCAGTGTCCGGAGCAAGTATGGTGGGTCTGACACACCGGTGTCAATATGTTCTTTTTTCCATTTCCAGGAGTGTATTTGGATCAGGCGATTCATCCTTCATGCAAAGGGTCCCTTCAGGAAATCTACTTCACAATGTCAAACTTAAGAAAAATTGAATAGAGTATTTGCCAAATACTTTAGGCAGCCATCAAATAAAAATAAGGCTACGTAATAATCAACCAGACGTGCTGCTGATCGATAGAGTATATTACGTTAGGTGCATGTGTAGCTAAGTATACCTAAGAGGGCCTTGGGTACAGCTAACGAACGTCTGAAACAGTACGAATGACACGTACGCCTCAAGCAACCTAGCAAGTCAGCAATAGTTAAAGATGGTGTAAAATGCTGTCAGCATATAGACTTTATAGGGTACTGCTCTCGTTTTAGCATAAGTTCCGTATCAATGCAAACGAGGAGTTAGAGACTTGCCTAACGTCCGGACAGCATCGCGGGAACGTCTTCAGCTTGCCACGTGTTGCTTGCCAGATAGTGTGATGAAGTCGTCATAGTTACATGCAAACAAAAGCATATCAAGGCTCCACCATGAAGCGAATAATAACAACGTCATTGAATTATCAGTTTACCGTCCAAAACGCGGGAAGTACTATGCCAACATCTGCAAATTTTTTACAGTGTAAGAGGGACGAAACGTCAGATCCAAAGAATCTGAAAGAATGACGCTGTACATCATTGCTGCAAACTAGTTTGATTGTTACAAAGTTTCAAGGCTGTGACAGCATTTACCTAGACATGTTTCTTAATGAAAAGAACAGCATCTGCCTAGTCACTACGTCATCATCAACCTCGAAATGAGCCCAGTTACGGGCGAGAAACTAGTACAGGCCGCAACACCTGTATATTCTTTATTAGTTCTACTCCTTGTTTATGATGCAGAGATCTAAACCGGACGCCGACAGCGTTGAGTGTCTGTTGGTGCTCACTCGGGAATTCCGACCCCTTTCTTTTAACCCTCCTGTGGCCAGCGCCTCCCAACCACCGACAGGACCACAGGATCTCTCCTCGCGGAAGAACACAGAAGAGGCGTGCATATTTATAGCTATTCCTCCTGTGGACTCCACAGTTCATGAGTTATCTTCTCTCAGGAGAATCAGTTTTTTCGATGGTGGTGAAAAAATTACAAGGAGCGTAGGCCTAATATACAATATCTTTGGCAGTTATCGTTTACAAGCACGGAGTATTCGCATTGGCCTCAGTAAAGAATGTAACTGACTTCGGTAAGAGATATAGCTGTTTAAGGCTCAGACGCAAATATGCAAGTGAGGTTGTAATATTTCTGGCTTATTCAGCCATCATATTAGGCTCCAGGAAGCCATTCCCAGGGCAGTGGAGATGCAAGAAGCATAGAGATGACGCAATGTGGGATGTGGTACCGGTGACAGATGTTAGATCCGGTACCATTTCCGTGAGAAATACCGCCTGCATGATGTTGCTGCTCTGTGATTGGCTGCTGTGTTCGTCGGTAGGGCGCCAAAACGTTAAACTTTAGTTGCTATTATTAATTAAACCTGTCATCCATATTACTTCATTTTTTAAATAAACATCTCTCAACAGCCAGCTATCAATCAGTCATTTCAAAATTATTAAAATCAAAGTATTACTAAAACAAAAGACTGACGATATTACTGCCGATGCACTTCGGTGGCGTTCGGGTCACGCCTTGCTAGCTTGTCGCGCGAAGTATCTCGGGCAGTCCGGCTCTCCAGTTCTGACCGTTCCATTACACAGACACGTTGTCTGTTATAGCAGTATTTGTTTCATGCAATTTTATTTACTACAGTTCCGACCGTCGCTAGGTACAGACATGTTGTCTGTAATAGTAGTATTTGATTCATGTAATTTTATTCTCCAGTTCTGACGGTTCCAGTAGACAAACATGTTGTCTGTGGCAGGATGTATTTCATGTTATTTTAGCCAGATATAATGACTGTGGAAAGATATGTTCAATACGTTGTGATCAAGAATAGTTTCTCGTGACTATATCAATAAAAACGTGAGTGGCATCCCAAATGAGTTATAGTTTATTCGTAGCAGCAGCTCCTTGCAAAGTTAATTTCAGCCTCAAGAAAAAGAATCCACGACCTGCGTGCTGTTTTCTGCGCTGGGGACATCATCATCATGAAGACAGCAGGTTAGTTAAGTGTACAAGAACTTATGTATTCCACACAGGGCAGTGGAAACAACTAGGCACCTCACGTGTACTGCATGCACAGTACAAATGTGCTCAGTGACACGTCATCTGCAGTAATTCTCCTGAGGGAAGATAACTCATGAACTGTGGAGTCCAGAGGAGGAAAAGCTATAAATATGCACGCCTCTTCTGTGTTCTTCCGCGAGGAGAGATCCTGTGGTCCTGTCGGTGGTTGGGAAGCGCTGACCACAGGAGGGTTAAAAGAAAGGGGTCGGAGTTCCCGAGTGAGCACCAACAGACACTCAACGCTGTCGGCGTCCGGTTTAGATCTCTGCATCATCTCTGCAGTAATGCAGAGGAGGTAAAGGATGAAAGTATTAACACTATCTCACTTTTATTCCTTTTTTCTTGCCGTAAGGCACACATTAACACTTTGTACGAGTATAGCTACATGCATCGACCTATCACAGCGTTGTCGAACCAGTCAATTCACTGACCAATTTACCGCAATCCATATTAGTAAATACCACCCGTTTTTAGATGTATTTATACAAGTGAGTGAAGACACAGTTAGATAAAACATATGGAGCGAGATTCTTACAGAAGGGCTAGTTAAAAGTGATGTGTTAACATACGTACAACGTTATTTTTGGTGGAACATTGTTTATGTTATTTATTAACTACCGTCAGCTCACAGAAATTACTTGCGATATTTGCTGATTAAAACTGTTTGATTACGATCTGCAGGCTGGACCTGAAGCAACGAATTGCATCTGAAGAAGTTGCAGAAAGATTCCGTATTTATATGAGAACTGGATAAGCTGGAACTAGAAGCCTCAAAAAATTCAAAAGAGCGCTAGGCAAGGCCTGACTAAAAACGGTTAAAGATGAATGGCTTTCGAGACTAGGTGAGATCGAAGGTAAAATACAACTTTTTGGATAACACAGAAGATGTTGAATTTAATTGAAAGTAAGAAACACAAAACCCAGTCACAGGCAAAAGGTAATACTTATGCATAAAAAGAAATTATAGAAATTTGTGGAATGACGAGCTAAATGGCTGGATGAGAAATAACAGAATGTGAAAGAGTATGAAAGGCCTATGTCTAACAGAGCGAGATGGCGCAGTGGTTAGCACGGGAGAACGACTGTTCAAACTCGTTTCCCGACACACTGATTTGGGTTTTCCGTGATTTCCCTAAATCGCTTCAGACAAATTAGGTGATGGTTCGTTTGAAAGGGCACGACCTGTTTGTATGACTGGCTGCACTATACTTGCATAAAATTTTCTGTCATGTAAGTTAAAAGAGGTACGTGAGGAATAAGTGAAACTTCTAAATAAAACCAGTTCTTGCTTAAAAGTTCGCTCTAACATATAATTCATGACGTTAAAACACATATTTGCTCCAAGTCTGTACTATTGTTTTAGTTCAAATAGCAGTTTCCGTCTCTAGCAGTGCCAATTAGTATAGAAGTTACAGTCCGTTGTCTAAACACCCACAACTTCTAAGGGAGTAAGGAGTGGGGAATTTCACACAACTTCAGTTTAGCGTGCTCGCTCACTAGAAGACAATGCCCAATATTCCGTGATCTGAAGTTTCCGAATTACGACTGCTTAGCATGCCACGTGGGATTCTTAAGCCCAAACAGAAGAAAGTCACAATTATTTCAGAGAATTCTAAAACTTCTGGAAATGACGTTTACGAAGAACCCCGTCTTGTTATGAGGTTCTTATTAAGTTACTGAACCGCGAGCCACAGATCCTTATGTTGCCAGAGCTCAATCACGACACTCAAGGCGAAGTCCGTGGACCGAAAGTGATTGTTCAGTGAAGAAATTTTATCAGCATCTCTAGGAGATAGATCATGATGTTCTGTATATGTTCGTGTTCATGTCGTCACGCAAGCCTTGTCTGTTACTTGACTCTGTGACTTTGTGGATAGTTTATTGCCCTACCTGCTCTGTGCGATTTTGAAATAACTTGCCTTAATCTGCTGGCCAGCATGCTCTCTTAAAAAAATTGCCATGTTAATGTTTTAATGGTTAAGTAATATGTCCATTTGTCACGCATTGCTATATCAGGGGCCTGCATCTTATCTACACTCATGTTCATAAATTAAGGATAATTGCAGAATGTAGTGCCACACTACGTGGCACTACACAAAACTGGCGCTAACAGCATAGGCACATAGGGAACACACACGACACAGATTTGTAAGTCCACGGTATTGGTGATAAGTTGAGAAAGCCGTTCAGAAACACATGTGCTACAAGACGCCGCTGT
Source organism: Schistocerca nitens (assembly GCF_023898315.1). Lineage (NCBI taxonomy): Eukaryota > Metazoa > Arthropoda > Insecta > Orthoptera > Acrididae > Schistocerca > Schistocerca nitens. The sequence goes on along the minus strand of NC_064615.1, from coordinate 788,425,701 downwards.
TTCCTGCGCATGTACCCCGACATCATTATGGGATATGATCACCATGCACACGTATACAGGCCGCACAACGGGTTGGCATACTCTGGATCAGGTGGTCGAACAGCTGCTCGGTTATAGCCTCCCATTCTTGCACCAGTGCCTGTCGGAGTTCCTCAGGTGTCGTAGGGGTTTGAAGACGTGCAGCGATACGTCGACCGAGAGCATCCCAGACGTGCTCGATGGGGTTTAGGTCTGCAGAAGAGGCAGGCCACTTCATTCACCTGATATCCTCTGTTTCAAGGTACTCCTCCACGAAGGCCGCTCCTTGGGGCCGTGCGTTATCATCCATCAGGAGGAAGGTGGGGCGCACTGCTCCGCTGAAAAGGCGGACATACTGGTTCAAAATGAAGTCCCGATATACCTGACCTGTTACAGTTCCTCTGTCAGAGACACGCAGGGGTGTACGTGCACCAATCATAATCTCACCCCACACCATCAAACCACGACCTCAATACAGGCCCCTTTCAAGGACATTAAGGTGTTGGTATCTGGTCCCTGGTTTATGCCAGATGAAAATCCGGTGAGAATCACTGTTCAGACTATGCCTGGACTCCTCCGTGAACATAACCTGAGACCATTGTTCCAATGATCATGTACTGCGTTCTTGACACCAGGCTTTACGGGCACTCCTGTGACCTTGGGTCAGTGGAATACACCTTGCAGGTCTCTGAGCGAATACATGTTCGTTCTGTTATCTGTAGACTGTGTGTCTGGAGACAACTGTTCCAGTGGCTGCAGTAAGGTCCCGAGGAAGGCTACCTGCGATACTCCGTGGCCGTCTGCGGGCACTGATGGTAAGATATAGGTCTTCTTGTGGTGCTGTACACTGTGGACGTCCCGTACTATAGCGCCTGGACACGTTTCCTGTTTGCTGGAATCGTTGCCATAATCTTGAGATCACAGTTTGTGGCACACGGAGGTCCCGTGCTACGACCTGCTATGTTTAACCAGCCTCCAGTCGCCCTAATATTCTACCCCTCACGTCTGAAAATGTCTGCACACTTACTCGCTGCACCGTACTCTGACATGAACCAACAAACCTCTGCGTAAGTGGACTGCTGCCAGCGCCACCGTGCAACGACCGCAGGTAAAATGCACCGCATGGTCATACCTCGTCATACCCGCAAACCGCCCACCAGAGCGTTGTTTCACCATGTAACAGGATTATGCTTAACTTATGTGCATGAGTGTAGATTCAAAAATATATATTTGTTAAAATTCTTATGCAAGAGAACCAGTTGTTCTAAGTTTCAATGTTTGTTTTCACGATGTTTTAGAAGCTCATGGCTTCTCTGGTATTAGTATTATCCAACCTCTTTTTTAAGCATGTTATGAGCTCCGGCTAATGCAACGTAGAGGATTGTTTATTATATTTCTTCCTGGAAGAAATTACATCTTTCTTTCTGCAGTTTTCTGTTACCGAAGATTATTTCCTAGGGCGTATCAACTTACTGGAAACGCTCTGTAAGTGCAATCTCGGTTAAACCATAACTTTACTTGTAGTATAATCCAGTCGGAAACTCATTTTTCTTGTTTGTTAGCAGCAATTACTGGGTTGCAGGGAAGGTGTTTCATGCCAGCGGCTTCTTGCCGCTTGGGCGTGGCTTACCTGCGGCCGTGCGCGCGGCTCTCGAGCATTTCCTAGTGCTGCTTGCTATGTATTTTCAGTCGCGCATGCTGGCTGCCGGTGCTTAAGTTGAGTACCTTATATTACCTGACTTTCACTGTAAACGAAATTTTGCTATCGGCCAAGAAGCCTTTGATTAACGGGGTTCGCACAGGAAATTCTCTCTTTAATGTTTAACAGATGTTGTATTCACGTTCTAGGTTTTATTGCTAATTTTTGTGTAAAGCTTGGGATAACCCCTTCGTTATCTTTATTAATATATATCTTTTGGTGGTCTGCCTTATGTTTTGGAGCTGTATTCCCCTGAAGACATGCACCTAGAACTGTTTTAATTATTTAAACTAGCTGGTTTATTTAAAACTGTTTTAATTCAAACATTTTAAGAAAGGTCAATATTGTTAATGTCATTTCTTGAGCTTGTTGAAGTTATTATTATTGTAATTTAACAGCTGTCTTAGCATTTTGAATGCTCGTAACCGGCAAACTAACTTGTTTTTCTACCTGTTTTTCAAAGGGGACATGTTATCAAAGGAAATATGCAAAAATAAATGTTATTTTTTACCAGGATAAATGATGTTACATAAAGGGACCTAATCCTTCCATGTCATTTCCCTGATCCTGGTAACTCACGGTTTCAAGCATACGTCGAAAAAGTAATGAACGGAAGAACTAAACGTGATCAAATTCCATAAAGCTTGAAAATCCTCTAACTGCCCAGTTCTTGAATTATAAAAGTGATTGGGCTTCGCAAATCCTTATTTCACACTGCAGATTTAAATCAATCCACTGATTGAGTGAAAAAAGCAAAACGTTTTACCCTGATGACGCGTGGTTGACAATCTCAGGTTCCCAAACTGAAAAGGATCGATTTACAAATCAACAGAAATTCAGAATTTCTTTCGTATAACGATCACGCACTGAAGGTCCACACGTTTACTGCGGGTTAACAGAGAATGGCCTCGACTCTACCACTGTCAACGCCACCGACTTCCAGGCTCTCTAAAACTCGTATGCGATCTAAAACTTAATCTCACGTCTCTTATAACATCATTAAATAAATTTACCCCATATACTGAGAATAAGTCGATTACACTACTAGTCTGGGAAGGCAGGCTCACACACACAATATTCTTACTAAACTCAAGAATGAGGTCATATCTTCACACGAAACTGTTTCCACGATAATTAGCTTGATTACCCCTGACTACCAGAAGAAACTGAAATGAAAATGATTGAAATTCACATATTTAGTAATCAAGTACCTCCATCCGTGGACTGCTTGCAGTGCGTACCAGATTCTAACAGAACAAATAGCAGCTTTTTGGCAAAACTCTAGCCACTTTCGCACCTGTGTTATGGGGTAACCAATCAAAGATGCGAACGTCGTCACCTACCAACTGAACTCTTTTACCTGCCATTGTAACAGCTGTGGTGACCTAGTTAGATCTCCCTGCCTCCACTACAACAACTGGCAAAACTGCAGAAACAGGCGAAAGACTCATGGCAAAAATAAACAACAGATAGGAGGATATATATATATATATATATATATATATATATATATATATATATATATATATATATATATATATGGGTATAAGTGTAGCCCTTTTTTTGGTGTCTAGGTGTCCCTCCCGTATTTCCAAACATTTAGAACAACGGCTCATTCGTAAGCGTTCAACATCATTGATTTCTGAAAATGACGCTGGCTTAACGAGAGTTTCAGGCATATTTCTTGCGTAGGATTTTCTGTTGCAGCTGGCTCCTCTTCTTGTTTGCCCATAGAGGAGCGCTCTGCTCCAGAGTACGGTTTTCTTCTAGAAATAGGCCCTACCACGTCTGTCTCTGTTCTACGAAAGGGAAACCAGTGGCCTGGAAACATATTCCTGTTGAAAAATTTCCGTTTTCTTGAACTAATTTTCTACATCTTGCGTTCCTGGTGCTTTAAGGAGCAACATACAATTTGAATACCCGATCAGTGGCCACTGCCTTTCCAGGGTGTGTTGCAAACCACTGATGAACGTATTAGCAATACATGCTCAAAGGAACCATGAATGACATGTCCAGCGGCTGCATTCTGTGGAAACAATGTGGTGGCTTGAACAACAAGTATCATTGTTTGCTCAGGCCAAGTTGATCAGATCATTGTTCTTCGTATGTGTGGATGCCCGTCCAAAATCAAGAGATCTGTTTTAACTGCAGATGACTTAGAAACCTCAACACAGTTTTGAAACCAGTACACAAATATTTCAATTTATATCCGTCCAGAAGAACGAGCAAAGGTGTTTCATTAATGAGCCGGGGGTTTTTCCCTTCATCGCTGGAGGGTAAGCATTGTTGGCATAAAGTTGTCCGCTATACTCATACAAATTTCAGCCGTAACTAAAGCACCACACATAGCTGATACCAATCAGCCAACCTGTTTTATTCCATTCTAAAGTCAGAAATTTTTATGGTTTATTAGGAACGTTGGTTATTCCTGTTTCATCGAAATTGTAAACACCAAAAGGATAAAATTTATCTTCTCATATACATAGTCTTACGAATCAAAAATTTTTCAACAAATTGTTTGTTCTAACATAAGGCTCTTGATATCGAAATATCTTGAAATCATAAAGAAACTTCGTCCTTATGTCTGTTTAGAAAGCCATATAATCAGTCCGTTCCTCACATTTTCGTTTCATCGTTGGATTCGCATTTCAAATAATTTTTGGTTGAAGATCGTATTCCAATCTTCGAACATACTTCAAAGTTAAACCGATAAACCTGACTTGCACCATTAATATGTGATTGACTAATTCTTTTTCTTCTTTATCTGAAAAAAGAATTTGGCGTGACCCCAGGCGTTCTTGAACCCTCGCTTTCTTATAAGTTAGCTGATTTGTCCCAACCTTTTTTAAACTAACGTCTAAGGTAATTTGCGGACCATTGAAGGTTTTTGCAGATTTCAGGTAACCCGTTCCGCCCGATAACACTTCTTCTCTTGCCTGTTCCATCTTTTCTTTTCTGCTATGATTGTCTGTTTGTGTCCAGGATAAGCTCTCGACGTGTTGGACATTTGACACTGGTTATAAAAAATTTGTTTTAAGTGCAATATTGTATGGTGGGGCAAGATTCGGCTAGTACCCGGTCTTATCCTTTGTGCACAAATTATCAGGTTACATAAAGAAACAAATGTTGTTGAACCAAATCCCTAAATAATTTGCTATTGTATAAATAAAGAATTTACTAATCATTTAATATATCCTACCAAACAGAATTTTCAGAAGTGTAATGCCTATTAATTAATCGAAGTTTATAAACAGAATAATTGTTGATACTGTAAAACCAACTTACCTTCACAGATGCAGTGAACAGCAACAACCGCCAATATAGTCGCTCTTTTTTCTTTGTTAGTGGAGTGTAATTTCTTTGTCCCTCCACTGGAGGCTAAACAGTGACATCAGAAACCGGTGCCACCACGCTATTCTCTCCTACCCGACTTTTCCCTACTACGGTCAGTCTCTGTATAGACATCCTGTTAAATTAACAAGTTTTTTACGTATGCATAAATAAATGCATGGTTTCGCGGCGATATGTACTGAAAAAAATTCTGTCGAACCTAGAGCTTATCAAAGAATGTATTTTCCACTTGAGCCTTATTGATTCTACGACAGCCGAGTTGCTCGTGTTACACAACCCTGCGTCCTGCTCCCTACTCCCTGGATTAAGAGACTGCCAACCCCGTAAAGAATCGGAGTCCGCCCCGCCACCCCGTTACGTCTTACTTCTGGTTCACGCAGTAGGTTACTTGGACAGCAGACTTATTAAGGCTGCTGCCTGCCCTCTATCTTCGTGATCCCAGTAACGTAATCTTTTAACGAAACTGCACATTTCCTGTGTTCTGCTGACCTATCTCTGTACAGAGACACACGTTGCAGATCTTCCACTCGTTGGAAATAACTATCATTGTTTGACGAGATATTGACAGGTCACTACTCCGCACCCTGTAAGAGGGTCTTTGGCCTAGAACTGAAAGCAGCGTTAATTGAAAAAGCCGAATCTGTTATCCAAGCTGAGTTCGACTTGATGCTTATTTTTCTTTTCTTTCTTGAGACATCAGTCTTCTGGCCGGTTTGATGCGGCCCGCCACAAATTCCTCTCCTGTGCCAACAGCAGTCATCGGTGGTTGAGGAGACAATGTTAGTAGCTCCTTGATTCACCTGGTAGATCAGTTACTCAACACTTGGTTGGCTATTGGCCCGTATACATCTCCGCAGCCGTTGCTAAACCTTCTCATCTATGGCCCGTGATGCACCACAGTTTCCTCGGCGCCGATTGTAGACAGCGCCATCTTGTCATCATGGTATACTTCAACCATAGCAGCACGCGAACGATTTATAAAGTTAGGTGTTACGGAAATGCTTCTACCCTTGGCCCGAAATCAAATGATCCACTTGTTTTGATGTCAGATAAATCGCTCCGTTTCCGCATTACGACAACGACAGCGGCGTTTTTCCACGACCCTCCGACACGCTTTGTATACACTTTAGTGCTTGTGCTGCCACCTGCCTTCTGTGGGTGGTTATTGCACGTTGAGTTTCGCAATTACCACGCCAACTGTATAGTTTATCGAAAGTTTCTGCTTCTCTTAACTTAGTCTAATAGCCATATCAGTAAATTATTATACATTTGCAGTAAAGAATCTTGAGGCTTTAGCGTACACGCACAACTTCACGTCTCAACCGGTTTCACTTATGCGCCAAGACAAAAAAAAACAAAAACAAAATAAAACCACGAAGGAATTGTCCGAATGGTATGGGAATCAGAAGATGTGATGCATATGAAAGCACAAATAAACGATTACAATTTCAGAAAAAACATGGATGTTTCATTGCAGAGAAAGTATTTCACGAATTGAGGAAGTCCTTATCGCTTTGGTGCACCTTTGGATCTTATGCAAACAGTTATTCAGCTTGGAATTGATTGACAGAGTTCTTGGATATCCTCATCAGGGATATCGTGGGAAGTTATGTCCAATTGGCGCTTTAGATCGTCAAAACCCCGAGCTGGTCAGAGGGTCCTGCCCATAATGCTCCAAACGTTCTCAGCTGGTTAGAGATCCGGGGTCCTCGTTGAATATGGTAGGGTTTTGCAAGCAGAAGACAGGCAGTAGAAGTACATGCCGAGTACGAGCGAGCATTATCTTGCTGAAATATGAGCCCATGTTGGCTTTCCGCGAAGAGCAACAAAACTGGGGGTAAAATAACGTCGATGTACCACTGTTCTGTAAGACTGCGGATGAAGTACGAAGAGGTTCTGCTATGAAAAGAAATGTATCCTCAGATCATCACTGGAGGTTGTCTGGCCGTGTGGTGGGCGACAATCAGGTTGCTGTCTTACCACTGTGCGGGGCGTCTCCAGACACATCTTCGGCCTGGAACCTCAGTGACTGGAGTTGAATTATCTTATTGAAGAGACACGCTTCGAATGGAGCCCCGATAACCAGCGAAGACCTGTCTGGATATGTCCTGAGATGATGCTTGTAATAAGTGAAATCACTTGAAACGAAGTTGCATATCTACAAGTTCTAATAACCCTACCACAACATAGGTAAAAAATTAATTATAATTATAGTGTTGCTCACGCTGCTAAATATTCCATTTTCGGGAAACAAGAAAGTTATATTATGTGGCAGGTGTCATTAGAGCACAGTTAATAAAGTCATTTCTTGAAATAATGGGTAAACTAGGCACTCATCTTTTCGTGTTTCCCACGCCGGTCTCGTTTTGAACTCACGGTTCAATCGTCGAAAATCTAGGTAGTGATGATTCCAAGCTCGGATGCAAAGAGGCCTAGGTGTTATTCTGCGATATTCAAAAGTTTTATAGATGTGTTTCATAAACCATTCCTGAAGATTAAACTTTTGCAAGTTAGGACAATGGTGATGTAAAAAAAGTAATCAACACTTCGAATTTAAGTTACAATATCACGTAGCTCGTTCCAAAACATCACTTCTCAATATAAAATATATTTCAAAATATCCTCCTCACTATTAAAGTTCACATTTCATAAACAATAATTTGCGTCTTTTTGACATGACGACCAAAGCTTTACTCTCTAATAACCGCTTACGCGCCCCGAGTTACAAGTACGTCAAAGATCATAGTGACAAAAGAAAGAATACACATAAGAATAATCTCATTGCAATATATACATATCGATGTATCGAAGTACCTCTCTATTAATGAAATCAAATCTGAATGTTCTCACAGAAATATGTTAACTATTTTACAGAAACACAGTAGAGTATTTCTGGTATCGAGAGGTTGGGGTGAGGTGCAGTAATGTATACGTGATTCAAGTACCATTACAACGTGAAGGTTGAAAATGCTTTACTCCAATTATCTGATGACAGTAAGCAGTTACCTTTATAACCATCTTAATTATTATGCGCCCCATAAGGGATGAAAACCATTTAAACCAACAAAGTCAGTCAGAGCACATATTTCATAGTTGTACCTAGAGCAGTGTCAAATGCATCCTACCTTTCCGTCCTCTGTATTGTTTACAGATGAAGGGCGTTTGGGGGTCTTCAATATCCACAATTCGTGTGTTTTCATGACATATATACTCGCGCTCATCAATTGCGGTTCTGCGTGGACGTGTGAGCACATGTTGTTGGTGAATGTTTAATTGGCCATATCTCCTACACAGGCCATTAAATGACCAGCATTATTACAATTTTCTCTCCACAGTATTTCCAGAGCTACTGGATGACGTGCCACTCGCTACAAGACAGTGCATGCCGTTGTAGCATGACGGGGCGTCGGCGCATTGCTGTAGTCCTGTACGTCGATTTTTGAGATGACACTTCGCAGGAAAGTGGGTTGGCGGTGATGGTCGTGTACCATGGTTTACTCGGTTCCCTGATTTAACCCCTCTGACCTTTTTTTCATGTGACGATAGATGTGCAAACTTGTTTACAGAAACCCTGCTGAATCATAAGAGCGTCCGGTTATCCAGATAGTAGCAGCGGCATTAAAAATGAAAGACACTAGCACTCCTGTAGTATTTTACCGTGTTAGACATAACATGACTGGCAGGTGTAACCTCTGTTTATAAGCCAATTGAGACATTTTTCAACCTCTGCTATAATAAAAGTAATTGTGTTGTGTTAATGTTCTGACATTTAATAATAAATAATTAAAACTTGTTTCTGTCACACTTTGTTCTCACAGAAAAACAAGTCAGAAAAATGGTTTTCATTGTGCCATGCTACTTCCGAGACTTTGTTTGTTTAGTTAATTTTTATCCAGAAAAACGCTACCAGTTGAAAAAAAATTAGGAAAATATGTCAATAGAGAAAAATATCTGAATCAGTGTCACGAGGAACCTTACAGAATTTGTCGATTTAAATACTTGTCACCTCGTATTGGCAATTTTTGACCACAGGCGGTTGGCAGCACTGCAGTCCGGTGTCCATCTGGCCGCTATCATATCGGCCCTGACGGCTGCCTCGGTTCCTCGGCAGTCCAGCCGTGGCCGGGTGACCGGGCCAGCCAGCCAGCCCGGCGCCGCGTCGGGCCGATGTGATTGTGACGTAGCGGCGCAATTCCATTATTTTCTCATCGCAGACGGGCGCCCCTTGTCCCCGCGGTGGCGCCTCCCCCGCCGCAATTTAATTCCGGGGTGATTGCGCGGAAGTAGCGGCCCTGCCCGGACCGCCCCGCCCGGTAAGAGATTTTGGGATTTCTGGCCATAATCAAATTCTGCCGCCGTCATTCGCCACCGGACGCCCTCGGCTTCGCTCGGACGGGCTCGGCTCGATAAGGCGGCGCCCCCACACCGACGCGATGAGATCGCTCGGCTGAGGAAACATCCGACGCCAGAGGCGCGATGTTTGCTAGTACAAAGGGCAAAAGCCGCACCAACAGCTTACTCGTATTTGTTCTTCTCTTAAGCCACTCTCTTAAAGATAACGCCTTTCTGTAATTCTGCAGGCTTTCGTGGCCGTTGTCACTGAAGTTAAAATCTTCTGGGTTATTAGACCGCTTCATATTTCTACTTAAATGATCGACGTTTCCACCCCTTTGCTAGGATCCTCCTCAGGATCTTCTGGTGTCCACTACTGCTAGAACACTGTAAGGGACGAGTGTCGCGTCCTCTTATAAAGGGGAGGTTTCTCGCGTTCGTGCTGTAGAAGTGACAGTATTGGTTAAAATTCATATGGTTATCATTGGTGGGCCATAGTCATAGGCTAATATTCCAGCTCTGATGCAGAAGAAGGGGCGTTGTTACCTAATCTCCTGTGGATGCCATTGGCGGACCGTCGGCATTGCATAGAAAGGCACTATTGCACACTTACACTGGAGAAGGATTATTGGTGGAAATTCCTGCTACTGCCATTGGTTGGTAGTCATCATTGACTAGATTCGAAGAGAGGTGGAATGTCCACCGAAAATATTATTATCCGCCGAGGTGACTTGCAGCGCGTTGTTTATGTCACTTGCACACCGCGGCCACGTATTCACTTCCTTGATGGCGGGGAGCCACGATGCCGGAAGCCGACAGCCGTCCTCTCTATTGAAATTACATGCGTTCTTGGAAATTTCAACCGCTGCTCGGACCTTCCTTCTATAAATGTTTGTTTCCTTAGCAAGTACACGTACGTTATTAAAATCGATGTCAGAGCCACAGTTCTAATGATGTTCCGCTACTGCCGATTTCGCGCTTTGCTTTAGTCGCCTGTGCCGTTCGTGTTCCTTAATGTTTTACTTAACAGTTCTTCCCGTTTCGCCTATATACATTTTGCCGCAGCCACATGTCACTTGATAGACGCCTGCATTATGAAGGCAATCAGGTGCTTCCGTTTTCCGTCGGAAAACATCTTTTATTTTGTTTTGACTAAAGGAAAATGTCTGAATATAATTTTTGTTTAGAATTCTGCTTATGTGGTCAGTGACACCAGAAACGAACGGTAACTCAAGGGAGTGAGAAGGCTGTTCCTTGTCATTCTTGTTAGCATTATAAATATTCCGCTTAAAATGGAATTGCCTTCAATGTCCTCTTTAAAAATTCAACTCCGATTCCAAGTTGTCGTCATCGATTATATGGAAGGCACATGAAGACAGACTGTTGAGTACTGCTTCTTCTGGGCTGGCTGGTGGTGCGAAGTGGCATGTAAATACCTGTTTGTGTCAGTCGTCTTTCTGTACACTCTGTGACCTAGATCGTTAGCAGATCTTCTGTATACCAACACATCTATGAACGGGAGACCGACCTCAATCTCAACATCGAAGGTAAATTTGATTTTGGGGTGTATTCGATTTAAGATATTGTGGAACGCATGAAGTTCTTCTTCACTGTGTGGCCATATTACAAATGTATCTTCCACATAGCGGAGCCAGCAAGAATCCTCCAAAGGAGCACTCCTTAATGCCTATTGCTCAAAATGTTCCATAAAAACGTCAGCTGCAACTGGCCTGTCCTTTTTGGAAAATACGCTTAATTCCGTCTGTCGATCTCCGTTTTATGTACCTGAAATTGACTGGTTTCAGGCAGTATTGTCCGTCTTCAGGCCATTACTCGTAGCTACAGAGTAATCAGTCTTAAAGCAACACTGTTTTATTGACGTGTGCTTGTCACGGACAGACGAAACAGAAACATCAATAGTAAAAACAAAAGGCTGCTCAAAAATTAGCTGAGGTACATTGCCCTTCTTGGTTTATATCGAGAACATTGCTAAACACAATGCAAGACTTTTTTAGTTTTGCTTACAGACGAGATATGCTACTAAAACTGATAGTGTTTCTTTAGCGCTGGTTACTCAGTAACTACGAGAAATGATCTGATGATAGGAGAGGCTTGCGATTAACTCTCTGTCAACAAGTACAGGGGTGGACAAAAATTTTGATACACCCAAAACACAACACATTCTCACATCTAATACGGTACAGAGAACCCGTTGGCGTTCAAAACAGGACGGTTTCTAAGGGGGCTCGTTTACTATTCTTCCTCAAAAACATTGGCGCCCTCAGGTTACCATGAGAGAGATCGAAAATGATCACGTACCCTTGTTTGCAAAGTAGACTACGAAGGCTCAGTAATATTGAGGTCTGGTGACTGTTGGGCCATGGGAGTTGTGTCAATTCATCGCTGCGCTCACAAACCCAGTCCTGGACTATAGGAGGTGTGTGAACAGGAGCCTTGTCGTCTTGGAACGTGTCTTCACCACTGGCGAAGAAAACATTGTACCATGGGATCAGTAATAACTCTCAAGTAACCTTGGTAGTAATATTCGTACATCCATATTTGAACTGGATGAAGGTGGGACACAGCTACTATAATTTTTATTAAAAGTGAAATTCCCCCAGCTGTACTTAAGATTTTTTATTTACTTCGCTACTAGTTTTGACGTTGCCTCAACGACATCTTCAGGCCCGTACACTTTGATGAAGTTAGTTGTGTGTGGCTGTCTAGAAGTGCGCGGTGAGACCAACACGTGCTCCACATAGATGGTGGGCAGTAATGCGACCTTGTGCAGGAAGCATGGGACGTAAGCTCAAAAGGTTCAAATAGCTCTAAGCACTATGGGACTTAACATCTGAGGTCATCAGTCCCATAGACTTAGAACTACTTAAACCTAACTAACCTAAGGACATCACACACATCCATGACCGAGGCACGATTCGAACCTGCGACCGTAGCAGCAGCGCGGTTCCGGACTGAACGATCTAGAACCGCTCGACCACAGCGGCCGGCTGGGACGTAAGCTCGGAAGGAAGTTGGAAACAGTGTGATACAAGATTCATCCGACTAAATGACTTTCTTCCATTGCTCCATAGGCAAGATTTTATGGCTTCGGGGTCTCGTTTTCTGCTGTGAGTATTTGCATCTTTGGTGAGTATTTCTGGAACACCAGCCCGCCCTGCAGTTCCCTACTTACTAGCCTCCCTTCGTCTTGTTTTGGTGCTGACAGTGTTCGCGAGAGCGACATTCCGTTCTGCAGTGACATTTCAGGTCTCCGTCCTCTTATTTTTCATCACAATCCTCTTCAGTCACCGTCTGTCACGATTACTCTTCACACAATTTCGTCTGTGTTCTGAGTTACCGGATGATAATTCCCGCTTTCGCTGTATCCGGTTTAATTTTTCGGTATGGTTCCTCTGAAAAAACCGTACCCTTCGCCTTCTTTGGCTACGGAAACATCCGCAGTACGAGCACCAATAGTCTGTCCACATTCGAATTCACTTAGCTCGGAAATATTGCACTCACAGCTACATACATCACTGTTATGAACATATTGGACGCTTGCAACGTATTGTGGATAATGCACAAGTGTCGTTCATGGTCAAATACGTCAATGCAGCCTGCAGATTGGCAAGAATCTTCATTTATGTTAAAGTATGCAATTTTTATCCGAGCACTGTATCTTTATGAGGAAGTTCAGTTTTCATAAACTTTACATTTTTGTTACGAACACTCAAGACTGGTTTTGCATTTTGTGTTATGAAGTGTCTAAAAATACTATTCGTATAAATTTTATGTTATTGTTGTAACGGCGACCGGAACGGTCGCGGGGTGGTAGTGACGGAAACGCGGCGGGACCCGCGGAGCGGCCAGCGAACAACAATACAACGGGAGAGGACGGACACGACCAACGGTGGACCTTACGACACAACAAGAACAGACAACAGAGTCACGAACCAAACAAGACAACCACGTCCACTAGTAGAGAAACACGAAAGTCAATACGCTGTCTCAGGCGAGATGTCCTGAGACGCAAGCGAGGTTAGACTGGCAGGCTGAGCTTTCTTTTTTTTTTCTTTATTGTTATTTGGAAACCTGTTTACAGGCAGGCCTGCAGCAGAATACTACGCCGCTCTTCGGCGGCAGAGAAACACAAAGATACAAATGAAGACAAATAGAGAAAAAAAGATGGTGGACATATAAACGGAGACAAACACTTTTTAAAATACAAGGTGCCGTTCACGGGCGTAGAGTCCAAGATAAAATTGTTCAGACACTTGGACACAGACAGAGACGAAAATTGTCAAACGTGAACGTAGGTGCACAAAAAGAATAACACTGAACCACGTAAGCACAAAAGACGGCACACACAGAACACGAGGCATTGATCTCCGGCGCGCGAATGTTCACTAACCGTATACGAGTCCGGGGACCTGCCAAGAGAGGAGGAGGGGGGTGGGAGAGGGAGAGGGAGAGGGGAGAGCAGATGCCATGGGCAGGGGAGATAGGGGGAAGAGAGGAAGAGGGAGGGGAAGTCCGGGGGAAGAGGGGTGGAAGGAGGGGATGGGGGAAAAGGAAAGAGAAGGGAGGGAGGGTGCCTAAAGGAAAGGACACAGGAAGTGGGGGGATCAAAGTTGATAGGAGGGGTAGATGGAGGGGAGGAGGGCATCATCAGGGAGGGGAGCTGGCGGAAGCCACCTTGGGAGAAGGTAAGGAGGGTGGAGAGATGGAGACTGGGTGGGACGTGGGAATACAGGCGCGGCAGCGGGCGGGGGTGGGAGAGGATGGGTGAGATAAGCGGATGAGGAGGATCGAGTTTGCAGGAGGTGTACAGGATCCGTATCCTTTCAAGACAGGCTGAGCAACAGGCAGGCGCTTAAGTACGCTATCGGGGGCGCCGCTATTGGCCGCTGGGACCACGTGTTTCACTGTGGCGCCCTCACACTAAAAGCGGGCTAGGCGGTGCTCGCTGCCACAGCTTATGGCGCGTGGTGCAGAGACCTCTATGGGTCTTCGACGTCCATGACGTCTGGCGCGAATTCAAATTCCGCGGCACGTGGTACCGGACTTATTTGTTCGAACTTTTTGTCAGACCAGGTTTGGACACAACTACTCACCATCTGCTGAAGTTATTTAGACAATGGGTATTAAAATGCACCATCTATGTAGTCTCTCATTAGAACCCCATGCGTACAATTTGTATGTTACGAAACGTTTCGTATTTTACCATACAAGTACTCTAAGCTTTCGTTTACTAGCAAGTCTCGACTTTGGTTATGTAACAAATCTGCAACCAACACTTTTAACGCAAAGGCTTGTTAACCAATCAGATCACAGATCGATTAAGTTCGGATTCGCTTGGCCCTCACGTATGCAGACGCACTTACACTTTCTTCCTTCCTCGCTGGAGATGCTGCTTGCCGGCCGCTGTGGCCGAGCGGTTCTAGGCGCATCAGTCCAGAACCACGCTCCTGCAGTGGTCACCTCGTGCATGGATGTGTGTGATATCCTTAGGTTAGTTAGGTTTAAGTAGATCCAAGTCTAGGGGACTGATGACCTCAGATGTTAAGTCCCATAGTGCTTAGAGCCATCTGAACCAAGACGCTGCTTACATCGCGCTGCACGCCGATGACTTAGTAGACGTTAAGATATATTACCTTGTGCATGATATGAGATACCACTACCCAACTGCATCTGTACAGAATTTTGGTGAAAATGTTGCATGCTTCACAGCATTGCCGTGATTACATTTTATATGACTGTCAGATGCAGATGTGTATTCATTTTACTATGGTTAGGTTTCTTTAACATGATCTGAGGTCACTGTGGATATACAAGTAACATTAAGTCATCGGTGGCTGTAGGTCGAACTGCATGTCACTTTCCCATTCATTTAAAAGCAGTACGGGGACTGGAAGTATTAGTTCTTTTCTGGTTTTTGAATGTGTGGCGTTTGTATAACCACATGGTCCGACTGTGATCATTAGTGTCTGTGCCTCAGGAATTTTCATGATTACTTTGAATAATAACTGAAATTAACGTAATATCTCTCATGCATTGTTTTATCCTGTAATATTACTTCAATGTTAAGAGCTATCAGAGTCAGTGGCATAGCCGCTGTTAATGCTTTGTTCTGAGTAGTAGTAGCTGCGAGCACAACTTACTATAATCGATCTGGCTTCAGCCGAATCTATCCCTCTATAAATTCAGCAAATGAAATATTTACTCCTAGCTTTGTAGACGATTTCCAGTCGAATTAAGGTAAGTCACAGCTTACTGAGGATTTCAGCATGCGTGCTGCAGCCATAAACATTTCAGGCATATACACTTCACTAATACTTTCTTTTCGTCGTCGGACATTACGCCATACAAAAGGCTGTTCTATTTGCATTCCACACGTATTTTCTATAACAAAAGACTCAATCACACTTACAGGTTGCATTAGGACTGCTGAAAAACTTACAGTACTGGTAATTAATATTGCTACACCAAGAAGAAATGCAGATGATAAACGGGTATTTATTGGACAAATATATTATACTAGAACTGACCTGTGATTACATTTTCACGCAATTTGGGAGCATAGATCCTAAGAAATCAGTACCCAGAACAACCGCCTCTGGCCGAAATAACGGCCTTGATACACCTGGGCATTGAGTCAGAGCTAAGATGGCGTGTACTGGTACAGCTGCCCATGCAGCTTCAACACGATAACACAATTCATCAAGAGTAGTGGCAGGCCTATTGTGACGAGCCAGTTGCTCGGCCACCATTGACCAGACGTTTTCAATTGGTGAGAGATCTGGAGAATGTGCTGGCCAGGGCAGCAGTTGAACATTTTCTGTATCCAGAAAGGCCTGTACAGGACCTGCAACATGCGGTCGTGCATTACCCTGCTGAAACGTAGCGTTTCGCAGGGATCGAATGAAGGGTAGAGCCACGGGTCGTAACACATCTGAAATGTAACGTCCACTGATCAAAGTGCCGTTAATCCAAACAAGAGGTAACCGAGACGTGTAACCAATGGCACCCCATACCAATACGCCGGGTGATACGCCAGTATGGCGATAACGAATACACACTTCAAAATGTGCATTCACCGCTATGTCGCAAACACGGATGCGACCATCATGATGCTGTAAACAGAACCAGGATTCATCCGAAAAAATTACGTTTGGCCATTCGTGCACCCTGGTTCGTCGTTGAGTACACCATCGCATGCGCTGCTGTGATGCAGCGTCAAAGGTAACCGCAGCCATGGTCTCCGAGCTGATGATCCATGCTGCTGCAAGCGTCGTCGAACTGTTCGGGCAGATGGTTGTTGTCTTGCTAACGTCCCCATATGTTGACTCAGGGATCGAGACGTGGCTGCACGATCCGTTACAAAATGGTTCAAATGGCTCTGAGCACTATGGGACTCAACTGCTGAGGTCATTAGTCCCCTAGAACTTAGAACTAGTTAAACCTAACTAACCTAAGGACATCACAAATATCCATGCCCGAGGCAGGATTCGAACCTGCGACCGTAGCGGTCTTGCGGTTCCAGACTGCAGCGCCTTTAACCGCACGGCCACTTCGGCCGGCGATCCGTTACAGCCATGCGGATAAGATGCCTGTCATCTCGACTGCTAGTGATACGAGGCCGTTGGAATCCAGCACGACGTTCCGAATTACCCTCCTGAACCCACCGATTCCATATTCTGCTAACAGTCATTGGCTCTCGACCAACGCGAACAGCAATATCGCGATGCGATAAACCGCAATCGTGATAGGCTACAATCCGACCTTCATCAAAGTCGGAAACGTGATGGTACGCATTTCTCCTCCTTACACGAGGCATCACAACAACGTTTCACCAGGCAACGCCGGTCAACTGCTGTTTGTGTATGAGAAATCGGTTGGAAACTTGCCACATGTCAGCACGTTGTAGCTCTCGCCAGCGGTACCAGTCTTGTGTGAATGCTCTGAAAAGCTAATCATTTGCATATCACAGCATCTTCTTCCTGTCGTTCAAATTTCGCGTCTGTAGTACGTCATCTTCTTGGTGTAGCAATTTTAATGGCCAGTAGTGTAAATGTAGTTTTGTCTTCTTCTAACTCATACTAAAGGCCTTGTATGTATTCCGTTGTAGTATGAAAGTTCGATCATTACCACATATTTTATTTAGTGGAGTGGGATTGTGCGTTATTCATCCGTTCGTCAAATGTTATAAAGAGGCGAATATTTTCAGGGAGATCACTTTTCAGCAGTTAAAAGCCGTTAGTTGCGAAGGTTCTTTGCTTGCTCAGTCTGATCACTTTATAGCTGGTTAGTTCCTATGCCAACACCAACATACAAGCTGTTTATTATGAAGTACTACGTTGGTGTGGCTATAAGACTTCATAAATAATGTGTTTCAGTACCAACTGACTGCATTAATCCAGCTGAAGGTGGTGAGCGGTAGCGCCTGAAACTGGTCTGGCAAAAGGCTTGAATTATAAAAGCAGATTATTTACCAGTAAATTTTTTTCAACAGTCATATTTCAAAAATTATCTTTAGCACCAACCAGATTTATTCTAATGTCTATTGCTGACAGCCGTTCTCGGGTCACATCGTGTGCACACATTACTCTAACGTCATTGGATATCTTTAACCCGTCGGCACAAGGCTCTCTCACGCTCGACCGAGACCGCTATGCAAGCTAGCAGAAAACTAAAGCGAAAGAGAATTGTAATGTGACTGACAGCACGAAGATGGGACGTACAGGTGACATATGACGCACATAAAGTGACACAGCGACTGCTTGTAGTGCGAGAGATAAAGACTGGAAGGCATTGCTTACAAGAATGGTCACTGCTTCTTTAACC
Source organism: Schistocerca nitens (assembly GCF_023898315.1). Classification (NCBI taxonomy): domain Eukaryota; kingdom Metazoa; phylum Arthropoda; class Insecta; order Orthoptera; family Acrididae; genus Schistocerca; species Schistocerca nitens. The sequence goes on along the minus strand of NC_064615.1, from coordinate 788,407,457 downwards.
CCCTCCCCCCACCAATTAAGATTTATCTTTTTGTGGAAGCTGTACTTACGCAGCTCAGAGGTCCAAGATTGTTTAAAATATGTGTCCTAGAGACATACACACATTGATCTCACCTAAGCTAGGTTGTAACTCACATCTGTCTTGAAACCACAGATGATTCTATGCAGTATGGGAGCTATTGCAGCGATGAGATGTTCCTCTTCACTTCCCGTGGCAGGGAGTTTAAACTAAAATGATGAGTGACTTCAAGGAGTTAATGATTCTTCAGGAAGACAGCCAGATCCATACCATCGTAAGGATGATCGTCTGATCCGTTAGACAGGACCATAGTCATCTAGTCCTATAAGTTTTTAACATGCCATTTTGGGTATTTTGTTTTCATCCCATGCTTGAATTCTGGACACATTGGTTTACATGAGGTTTTGCATTCTTCTTTTCCGCTTGCCGTGATGATGTATGGGCTGTTCATAAAATACCTCCACAACTTAAGAATTTAATTCCTTTAAGACTATACTAGATATTAACAAATGGTTTCCAACATTTGAGAAGTTAACGCATAAAATTTTGTTTCCTCGTTCATATACATCAATGTGTGCACCCTTAGTGGCACGGATAATGTCTAGTCGAAATTCAGTTTCTCTCCCAGTAAGATTCAAGTTCAAATGCATTGCGAATGCGTGCCTTCAAATCCTATAGGTCTCTAAACTTCGTTCAATGCTCCAAATCGCTTACAAAACCGCACAAGACGTAGCCTACTGGTGTGACGTAATACGATCATGGCGGCCATCGATCTGGAGCACCTCGTCCAACGCTCCTACCCGGGAACTTTTCATCGAGAAATTTAGGGACCAAAGACGTGCTAGAATATAACATCAGGTTGGAGGTCTTCCGCTCGTGGCACGGCAAACTCTTGTAACATGTCCAGGTTAGCACCACCACTACCGCCAGAGTCGACGAAAAAAAAAAAAAAAAACACGAACTAATTAATAATGCAGTTATGTATTTCCACACCAAACATTGACCTTGGGACTCTCTCTTTCCATTTCAAGTGTAACATGGATGCTGTGAACCCCATACACGAATTTAATGACGATCCAGTTTGCCGCGTACATGAAACGTTGCCTCATCAGCGAGACGATTATTTTTCAGAAAGTCGTTATTCGCATCAATCTTGCCTAGCATATCCACTGCAAACGTTCGCCCTGTGGTTTGTCCATAGATTTTAATGCCTCAAGCTGCTGCCTCTTGTAGGGCTATAGCATTAAAGTTTTTTATAAGATATTGTTCCTTGTTGATCGTTTCATTTCCAACTCTCTGGCCACCGTACACAACGATTTTGTTAGAAACTTGGAAACTTCTATCGTTCCTTGCCCACATTGACTTCTGAAACATATAAGCGACCTGCCCACTTTTTATGGAGAACACTACCTGTTTCCATAAATGACATGCCAAGCCCGATTAGTTGATAGGGACGATGGTTGTCGTCCAGATGGTGTTCGAAAGTTTCGGTGCACTTACGTATCGGATGCAGTCTGTATGAACTAGGCCACACTGTGAGGTTTTTCCTGTGGCGCCCATATCTTTTCAGGTTTTCAAGCTCAATTTTACGCCAAAATTTCTTCATCTGGAAGGTAAAATACCTTGGTGAGTTAACTTAACACATGGTGAAAACGATTTGTTAGTATCTAGAATAGTTGCAAAGTTATTAAAGTCTTTCAGCTTTAAAGATATATTCTGGACGCCCTATATTATTCTTGTCGACAATGCGTTGTGCTGTCTCAACATCTTTTTCAGAACAGATACCTATTGCTTTAGATGTTGGGGCATGCACAGGCGCAAGTTATTGTGCTACCATCAAACACTAATATTGGAATAGAGTGTTTCAATGTTGAAACGAAGAATTTTACGAAACTAAGTGTTTGTATGGTATTATATTCGCCTCAGGTTTTAAAATGTGTTGCGTATCTTTTATCTCCTGCCTTTCCGTCTGTTGTGCGAATACCAGACTTTTTCTGCTCAAAACTATATTGTTCTGAATTGACACATATTAGTGGAGCAGAGCATTGAGCACCTGATACGAAAGCAGCTGAACGGCGTTTTCTGCACTAGGTCTTTGCTTTGAAAATCATGGGGTTGTGTGCTATTATTCACACGTAAAGTAGCGCAAAAAGCAGCGCATAGAGTTAGGTACGTAGGGCCTAACTTTAAGGCTGACAAAACTGCTGGCATGCCGGCAACATTGGTATGTCGAGTGTCAGAACGAGATCTGCTGTCTTCTCGTGCTCACCATTTACTTTTCTTCTCCACCCTTCACTTCGGTGACTCTAACTTTCCCATTCCTTTTACAACTCTTTAACATCAATGTTCCTGATATGATTGCCACTTAGCACACCCTTACTGCCATTTAAGTCGTCGCGCGGGTCACTGTTTACATTTTTCTTACAAATTTCGTGGTACAGGAATTTGTAGGAAACCCACACACATATACACACACACACACTATCGGGATCTATTGCCCATTTTACTCTCCCTGTAATTTACCGCTTAACAGCTTGGTTACTTGAGTAATTGTCATTCCTTAGGTCATAATCACGCTGCAACGTGACAAATTGATGCATCTGATTTCCTCCAACCCTTTATGTACACAGGAAGGCAACATATTCTCAGAGATATCGTCCACACATGTAGTAACAATCAAAACTTTATTCATCTCATCTGCTAGTGTCAGCGCCTCTTCTGGTAGCCACATCTCAGATGGTCTCTTTCGGGTCTTAGAATTAACACTATCCAATCGAGAACCCGAACCCGAATTGAGTGACTGAATTTGTTTTTATTTAGTGGACGTCCCACACACAGCTAGGGAAACAAGGATCCATCCAGAGAGAGATACATTTGTCTCAGTAAGCCTTAGATGTAATAAAATGGAACACCTACAGTCGTCCTTATGATGTCATTTATTATATGGCTACCAGTTTCGGTGCTTCAGTGCACCATCTTCAGGCCTTATCTGACGCTGAGGGGCTTAACAGCATCCGTATACACGATTCATCAGTGGCCAACATGTGTAACCGGTTTTCACAGTTTACCTGTAACAGCGATGTTGTCTCTCCAAGCATCAACTATCCAACTGTAAAATGAACCACTCAAAGGGTTACAGAGAACTGACACAAAGCGAAAGGTATTTCCGGCTTATGAAATGAGCAAACGTAGTGTAACCATTACCGCTCGCAGCCCCCACCCCCACCCCCGCCACCGCCACCACATCCATCAACAACATATTAAATGAATAAAAAAACACAAGAGTGTGACAAGAGATAATAGGAATGTTGTGAGAATAGTAAGAGCTTTCCTACAATTTCATTTCAAACTGATGATTCATAAATTTTCTCTAAATCTGGTACGACATGATATGAGTTTCTTATAAATAAGCTATTAAAAGAAATATTGGCTTGAAAGCAATAGTGTATCAAATTTTTTAAGTCAGTGGAATGAATAGGAAATTTAAAGCTTATATAAGGTGCTTTCTTAAATGTTTTGTATAACAACCTGTCGTATGATTTGGTAAATATTATAATCATACTACAAGAATAATTGCTAGTGGAACAGATATCAGAAGCAGTGCAGAATCTGTTTAACATGTCAACGTATAAAATACTGACAAAAATAAGTACACAGGAAATGAGAATGGAAAATTGAAGTGGTGCAGCATAAAGATTACTTTCAGAAAAGGATTTATAGAAGTAATTGTGAACTTTTGCTTCAAAACTGAAGCAATGTTTTCTTGCGAACACAGGCAGCACTTAGCACAGCTATACATGTATCACACGATCGTAACACTGACAGAAGTAGGGATACCATAAAAAAACACCATTGAAGTTTACTTAGAAAATTGAGCGAGTCTGAATGAAGTGAAAATTCAAGGAAAAGGTGTTATTGTTAACAAGTATTCATGGTAAAGCTACGACTATTGCCATTGCCGTTGAACATGTACGTCGCAGATGTTATAAAGAGAGAAAAAGTAAATTTCAGAATAGGGCTCAAAGAATGTAGTATGCTTAGAACTTTTCTTCGAGAAGGCTTAACTTACTTCCATCAATAAGTCAATAACGTTCACATTATCCTTATGAAAATCTCAGGATCGTTTTATGTGGGTTTTACTCTTTGTTCCGAGAGAAACAGAACATTGAGAAGCAAACTTTCACCGACTCACTGTAGAGCAAGCCTCTTTCCAGGCAGGCATAGTGGAGGGTTGACGGTGTAAGGTTCGTGTCGCTATGCGACGGTCGGCAGCATTCCCAGGCGATGGTTCTTGTTTGTTTGCCGTCCGGGACAAGAGGTCCGGAGCTAATAGCTGTCACCCTTACACTTGTTTCTTATGTACACAAGCAAAGCGTGAACTCTCAGGAGTCTGTGAAGTGCTTCAAATGAGGAGCAGCAACAAGTTTCTAATTAGATAGGTCTGGTTTTTCGTCCCGCCAACTGAATTATTTACTAAAAACACTTCGTTTTGTCAGGCTAATTTGTCAGCTGTGGAGGTGATAAAAGCTGCTACCAAACATTAACATAAGGGCGTTTTTGCTTAACACATTTTATTGTTCTTTGTCGTTACCGGTTTCGAACTTTTGTTCATCATCAGTTGGCAGCATTATAGGACGAACTATTAATCTGATTTGGGCTCTTTTTTTTCCCCAAGCTAAGGCTACAAACCAGCTTTTTGATGCAATTAGACTATCGACTATAAGGTTTCTACATTGTAGAAAGTTACATTATTTGATACGTTTACAATACAGAGCGTCTTCGGATGCCTGGAAGTAGGGGGTGTGTGAGAAAAATAAAGAGACTGATATTTTGTCTACCAAAGGGTATATTTTATTTATTTGTTTTTTCAAACAACAATGTTGTGAGTTTCAAGGCTTTCCCGATGGATCTGTTGCAATTACTCTTCCCATGTCTGCAGTTGGATCACATTGTGTCCGACATCTTGACGTGGTCGTAGCTGCTGTTGTCATTGCTACAAAGCGTGGATGATGATACGCAAGCGGCGGCGTCGACAATTATCAGGCCAGCAACAGGCAGTACGCGTTCTCTGGGGAGATATACGAAGTTGGAGGAAAGCGGCGCTCGTATTGCTCCGTGCCTGGAGCTGTAGAAAGCTTTTCGCGGGCGCGCTGAGGGAAATGACTGTGCAGCCAGACGCTCCTGTGGTTAAAAGCTGAATTAATTCTCAGCAGTGCGATGCGTCGCGTCACACGTCACGAAGCGGACGTTCTTGTTTCATCTGTTTTCATTGAATGGCAACCGGTGCTGGATTCCTAGCGGCGTTTAATTTACAACCTGCATCCCCGCTGATTGTCTCCAGTACGGATATGTATGGCCTCCTTCAAAAAAGCAGTCCATGAAAACGCTGAGGATAAATCTTTAGCCTAATCATTAAACAGGCGATGCCCCATGTCCAACAAATGCTGTGCAACAGCTGGTTTATCAGGTTGGACCAGGTGCTTATGACGACAGTGTTCAACTCAACCTTCTTGTAAGGTGCGGCGTGTCTGTCCAACATAAGATTTCCCACATTGACATCGGGTCGTGTATACGACACGTTTCCTAAGGCCCAGATCGTCTTTGGCCGAACACAACGAATTCCTCAATTTTGCTCGAGTCTCTTGAGGTTTCGTTCTATTCTTGAAAACATGCCGCAAAACTGCGGCAAGAATGCCTTTGCGATGAATGCTTCCCCATCTTCATTTATGTCACTTATCTGAACTTGTTTCAAATGGAATGCACGGAGTATTTCTCGATCAGAATATCCGTGCCATCTGAGCACCGTTCTCTGGTGTTGTAGCTCACCAGGCAGACTGTCGGTGTCTGAGTCCATATGTGCTCCATGTCTGGTACCGAGGGCCGCGGGTTGCGAATCCGCGCCAGACGACATGGAACTCGAGACCACTAGAGGTCTCTGCAGCAGTCGCGCTGTAAGCCATGACTGCGTGCGCTCCTGGCCCCTAGTCTAACGTGAGGGCGCCACTGTGGAGCACGTGGTCCCAGCGGCCAATAGCGACGTACCCTGTGGTGTATTTAGGCGGCTGCCTCTCACTCAGCGAGGGTCCCCCAGGGTTCTGTCCTCTCCCCTCTCCTTTATCTCTTGTATACAGCTGATATGCCCAAGCCACCCTCACCAGTCCACCTTCTCCAGTATTCTGATGACACCGCCTTCCTGGCTCTCTATCCTACAACGGTCTCAACGTACCCTCCAAACCCACCTGCACCAGTTCACCACTTGGTGTAACCAGTGGTTCCTCCGTCTCAACCCCTCCAAAACCCAGGCAATCATCATAGGCCGCACCACTCGCTCCTTTCGCCTCCATGATTTCTACCTCAACCTTTATGGTCGTCCCATACAGCTCACCCCCCACCCTGAAATACCTTGGCCTCACCCTCGACCGACACCTCACCTGGACCCCTCATCTCCAGACCGTCCAGCAGAAAGCCCATTCCCGCCTCTGCCTTGTGACACTCCTGTCTGGCCAGACATGGGGATTGCGTCCTTCTACCATCCTCCACACCTACAAATCCCTCATCCGTCCTGTCCTCTGTTATGCCAGCGTTGCCTGGATCTCCGCCCCCACCCGCTTTTACAAGGCCCTCCAAATCCTTGAACGCCATGCACTCCGCCTGGCCTTCTGTATCCGCCTTCCTTCCCCCACACGGCTCCTGTATGAACTGATCCCCTTCCCCCACCTCCTCCTGTTCCTCCAACATCTCCACATCCTTTACATTGTCCGCAGGCTTGATCCCCCCCACCCTCTGGTTTCCCCCTTCCTCTCCAGCCCCCACCCGTTGCCGCGCCTCTATCGCTGTATCCCTCCCTCTCTCCACCTCCACACCCTCCATCTCCTTCATCAGGGCAATTTCCAACGCCTCCCCCTCCCGGATGACGAACTTCGCTATGACATCTACCCTTCCTTCCAAATATAACCTGGCCTTGTCCCCCCCTCCCTCCCCAGGGCCCCCTTTTTCCTCTTCCCTCCTTCTCCCAGAGCGGATTTTCCTCCTTCCCCCACTCCCCTGAGACCCTGCACCCCATTCTTGCCTCTTTCCTTCCCACATCCCTCCCTACCTGGCCCTCTTCAGCGCGCCCCCCGCTCATCTCCCCCACCTCTTCCCCTCCCTCCCTTCTTCCGGTCTTCCTCATCTCCTTGCGCCTGGCAGATCCTCTGTTTTGATCATCGTCAGTGTGCCGCATCAGTGTTGTTCAAATGGTTCAAATGGCTCTGAGCACTAAGCGACATAACTTCTGAGGTCATCAGTCGCCTAGAACTTAGAACTAATTAAAATTCGGTAAATTTTTCTACGATTGGCCTTCTCTCCCATAGTGGATGGGAGTATTAAAGTTTTCTCGCATTCTTAGGATGAAGTCGGATATTGAAACATCTCACCAGCACCTTTGATTATTACCACCTCAACGAACGAATCATATCCATAGAAGCACTCTGCCCTCTATTTCGAAACGAGCCGCCCATTCGTTAAACCCGTCAGCTAAGGATTCTGAGCAGGACTCTAAATGGTCTCTCTACATACTCTTTAACTGTTCCTCATTGACCTAATAAATCCCAGATAAAGTTCAGAATGGATTCAAGCCAGCTCATGTCCCTAGGCAGCGTCCAAAAGGTCGATCCACCTCCAATAAGTGTGAGAAGATTGTTGAGGATGGATCCAGAATGCTGTACTTCTAGGAACATTGCTGTGCTGGATCCAGCAATTGGTAATATGATTTTGGGGGCATATTCACTTATGCAAAGGCCAGGGTAGTAGGCAACGTTTCATATAGATCCAGTCAACTGCATAGTCTGTTAGATCCTCCTACTTCACTTTCGACGCTACCGCCACAGGCGACACATTCGATGTCGCTGGAGTGTTGGAGAGAGGGTTTGGGGCCCCACCTGGGGATCCAGTACATGAAATAGTGTAATTTCGTTGTGTTTACATCAGAATAACGTCAGCCCTCTAACCCCAAACAGCGATCTACGTACATGCGTAATATCAGTGGATTGTAGATATCCTGGCTGGTTTTGGCACATGTACCAGAGTTAAATGGTATAAACAGAAATAGCAGACCCCACAATAACTATATACTTATGGAAAATCGAGGCAGCAGCAGCAGCAAGAGAATTCTGCCATGTACACAGGTCAAATCCCTCTTGCAACACCCTACATGTTGGAGTGAGAATCAAGTTACCATACAGAACTGTTTCTATACTTTGTGTTTGCGTCAGCTGCACCACGCTCTCTGATGCATCGGCGTAGGATATTAAATTATTTCAAGACTTTGAGTTTCCACTCTAACCTTCATATGCAGCACTCTTCGTGCCTCATGTAACTACCAAACGAGGGTTACTATGCTTTCGACTATCTAGTTCGATTACATTAATGTTTGTTCCATATGAAATGCACTCTATTGTATTGTGTTGTATGTTAACTGGGGGCCCCGTCCCTGCCACAGCCACAGCGGTCCATAACCCCACAACGACTACCGCAGTCAACTTCACCCCTCCACCGCCCCACACTGAACCCAGGGTTATTGTGCAGTTCGGCCCCCGGTGGACACCCAAGGAAACGTCTCACACCAGACGAGTGTAGCCCCAATGTTTGTTTGCGTGGTAGAATAATGGTGGTGTACGCGTACGTGGAGAACTAGTTTGCACAGCAATCGCAGACATAGTGTAGCTGAGGTGGAATAAGGGGAACCAGCCCACATTCGCTGTGGCAGATGGAAAACCGCCTAAAAACCATCCACACACTGCCCAGCTCACCGGACCTCGACACAAGTCCACCGGGCGGATGCGTGCTTCGGGGACCAGGTGCTGCTTCCCACCCAGAAAGCCGTGAGTTAGACCGCACGGCATCTGAAAAGCATACATGTAGATTACCAGAAAGAGGGAAATTCTTAGCATTTTTCAGTAGGTTGACGAACATTGTTTGCATCAAATTAAGCCACAGCTGATTATGTTAGCAGTGTGAGCATGCTATACCGAAAAAAACGACCGAAAGAAACGACGTAAACTCGAAAAATGTGGGAATATTCAGGTAGAATGAAGATTTACTTACAAGTCTGCTTGGCACAGGAAAATTCTTTTGCTTGAGAGCGTGTGTACGACAACAAGAGGAATACGAGAGAAAGTCGACCTGGAGGCACTGGAAACCAGGAACATAGTAACTGATCATGGACAGCTATAAGACAGATGGAATAGACTGTTACATATGGATTATCACCAGATGTAGTGTAATAAATTTATATGTTATCAGCAACCGCCTTATAGGTTCTTATAAAATGTTCAAATATGTGGCTTTACAATTTCCTGAGCTACAGAGCATTGCATTACCATTTGGGGTCAACAATATACAACTGTAGAATGGGTCGAGTGTTTAACCCTGAGACAGACTGCTTAAGAGTTTTAAACTCTAAATACTACTTACTGTGTCAAGACATATGACTAAGATAAGCTTTACATCCCATTTAGCTAAGGAGCTTTGTATTAACAGCTTGGGGAATGCAGTATATCCTAAAACTACCGAATAGATTGAGTTTGACCCTGCATAGGACTGTTTAATTGTTTACAACTCTAACAAACAGTATTTACAATGTGCTTATCTATACCTACCTACCAATTATAATTATGTGGTGTTAACTAACAAATACCTTATACAATAATTGCTGCAATGTTTTTAACAACATTCTGCAGAATGTCTACTGAGATAATAGGTGTACGTGCCAGTTGACTGCTGACTTGGATGCTTTTCTACAAATCAAAACCATCTGCCTCTGACATGGATCTGCGTTATAGGACGATAGAAAGTAGAGTAATCGGTTGAGAAGTTGAATTGAGCTAGATTGATGTTGCTATCTAGAAAGAGGGAGATGTTGTGGCAGGTCATTTATCACAAATTTAACCACTTTTTCCAATTGTTCACTCGGGCTGTATCAGTTGTGTGGTATAACCTGCGTTCGACTTCTATATAACTGCATATTCTGGGTGTGAATTAGAGTGCTATCTATCTACAATCGTTAACAGCAGACCTCACCACACCACAGTAAACAGAGAACTTCCAACGCATGTGTGATGAATCATGTCTACTAAACCGATTTAAAACCTATTTTGCACCATCCTCTAGACGAATAAAGATGCATGTTAAGTACACCATCAAGTTTTTAGCTTCATAACTGTGATGATTGTAAGTCAGTGGCGGCGGTTTGTGGGGTATCGCAAACGCTGTGTGTACATTTGATTGACAGACGGCGTGTGTGGAAGAGACTGTGTTCTGCTCATAAGTTTAGTGCAGCAAGGAATGTAATTTTACATGTCAGAACCACTCCTACACATTTGTCTGTTTCCTCACAACACAGGAGGTGGGGGAATGACTCGAATAAATTTGCCAACAATGCAGACTGCATCAGAATAAACATTATTCCACTACAGACACATTGCAGTGTAGAATCGACTTTTCCTTTAATCATGACATCCACGAAGTTAGATGACATATTTTTCACGTTGTGATGAACTGTATATTCAGTATATTCGGATGGAGCGACTTAAAATGTTGGAGAAACATGGATAATGTGTCTCTTCTGTAGGGCCGCATCTTAAATATATAATCTACGTACAGCCTGACTCATAAATATTAGAGGGTTTGGGACTGCAGTGTTTTTTTTTTTTTCTCACAATCTTCGATAAAAGTTGGCCACTGTGAGAGACGGAGGACTTCCAATGGCGACACCGTCCACGTGTTGAAAGTAGCGGCCAATAATAAATAAGTTGCGGCAAGCACATGTTTTAAAAATGGCTCAAATGGCTCTGAGCACTATGCGACTTAACTTCTGTCATAAGTCGCCTAGAACTTAGAACTAATTAAACTTAACTAACCTAGGGACATCACACACATCCATGCCCGAGGCAGGATTCGAACCTGCGACCGGAGCGGTCGCTCGGCTCCAGACTGTGGCTCCTACAACCGCCTGTGGAGGTACTTTCGTAATTAAAGATACAATGTCAAAGCTAACCAAAAGATTCCACGGCTGTAGCTTAAACGTCTTCAGGCGTCGTATTAATTCCTCTGAATTCTGTATATGAGGGCCACATTTATGTACAAGAGGTCACAACAGCAATGATGTTTACCGATGACATAGGCAGGGGCTCCAATAATACTCACTCCCAGGTAAAGAGGGGACATGTCCTTGTGTATCTTTTGTAGGCCATACAATCTTAGGTGAAACGCAGCCCGTTGGAGCACGCCCTTAATGGTTTTAGCCGGATTACAACTCTTCCTGAGAAGATCTAAACTTTCTCTGAATATTGCCAGTCGGTTTCTCCTTAGCTTCCGATAACGAGGATCGTCGATCAGCGCCTCTATCTTGATACTGTTTTCAGCTCGTGAGAGAAAGACAGTGGCATTCCCCTTGTCGGCAGGTAAAATAACGTCTTTGTCTGCTCTGGCGTCGCAGAGACTTCCTTTCTGCTGAACTGATATAAAACATTTTCGGTGGGGATCGAGTACGAAGCTTCTGGGTTTGTCGTGCAGTTCCATGGCATAGACACATTACCCATGTTTCTCGAGCATTTGTTCTCGTTCGATCCGGATATACAGTTCAGCAGTTCAGCACTCAATCGAAAAGCATAGCAGCTTACAATATCTGGATATCACAGGTAGAAGAAAATTCGACGGTACACTGAGACGTAGTGTCAAATCAAATCATACAGAGTTATGTCTGCTGGGCACAAGCTGTCAGCGTACTGCACAATGCAGTTGTGTCTTAGGCTGTTTAATACATAGAGCACAAATGGTCTCAGATACCGACAGTCAGCTTGGTGAGCTACAACACTAGAGAACGGTGTTCAGACGGAACGGATATTGTGATCGAGAAATACTCCACGCATTCCATTCGAAGCAAGTTCAAACCAGGGACGTAAATGAACATACGGAGTCACCCACTGCAATGACGTTCTTGCCATATTCTGGCGGCAAGTCTTCAAGAACACAATGAATCCCCAAGAGACACGACATGTGTGTTTTTTGGCCACCAGCAATATTGTTTCTATCAAAGACTATCTAGGTCTTAGGAAACGTGTATATACAACCCCATGGCAATGTGGGAAATCTTATATTGGGCGGACATGATGAACAGTGCAAGAAGCTAGAGTTGAACACCGTCGTCGTACACGCCTGGGCCAATCTGATAAACCAGCCGTCACGGAGCATTGAGTGGACATGGGGAATCGTATGTTTAACGACGAGACTGTACTTTTATCCTCAGCATCATCGTTCTGGGACTGTTTCTTTTTAAGGAGGCCATTCATATCCTTACGGCGGACAATCTCATCAGCGGGGACGCAGATTGTAAATTAAGCGCTGCCAGGAATGCAGCACTGGCTGCCATTAATTCAAAACAGATGAATCAAGAACTTTCGCTTAATGACGCGGCGCACCGCACTTCTGAGAATTAATTCAGCTTTTAACCATAGAAGCGTATGCTAGCAAAGTTATTGCCAACAGCGCATGCGAAAAGCCTTTCTACGACTCGCGGCAGGGGGCACTGTGAGCGTCGCTTTCCTCCACCTTCGAGGGTCTCCCAGAGCACGCGTATTGCCTGCTCCTGGCTTGATAAATTTCGAAGTCGCTACGCCCCTGTCATCAGTCGCGACTTGTAGCAGTGACAACAGCAGCTACCACCACTCGATGTTGCATCAACGAAATATTGTGGGATTGGCTCAATATGATCCAATGGCAAACCCGCGAATTCTTGCAGCAACGATGTCTTCCTTAAAACAATTCTCTTTGGCAGCTATAAATGGAGGCGTCGTTGTTCCCAGTCTTCATTCGAGGGTTGGATTCCCTCACTTCTTCATCGAGGACTCGCACTGCCTGGGCTACTCTCAGGGTGTATCTTCGACGTGGAAGAGCCCCACCATTTCCTTGCCGAGTCGTCTGCTCGCCGTCACTACTGCTCGCTGTCCGGTCCTCCTCGCCGCCGCCGCCGCCTGGTCGCCGCCTGCCGGTGCTCGCCGCCGCCGCCGCCGCCGTTCGGTCGCTGCCTGCTGCCGCCGCCTGGTCGCCGCCGTCGCCGCCGCCGTCGTCGCCGCCTACCGCCGCCTGCCGCCGCGCCGCCGCCGCCCTTCTCGCGCGCCGCCACCATGTCCCAACCCACCACCACTATCATTTTCACCTCCCCTCTGCTGCTCCAACCACCATCACATGGACTCATCCTCTTGTCCCCTTCCCGTCCTTCCTTCTCTCCCTGTCCACCCCACCCCTGCGCCACTATCGGCTGTAACCACCCCCACCTCCCCCTCCCCTATCACTGTCGCCCAAACGACAGCTACTGACTTTCCGCCGCTCCCTGCACCGCCTCCGACGGGCTCCAAGCCAGCATGGATTTCGGCTCGACGTTCCACTGTCTCTGTGACACTCACGCCCGCTCCCTCTGAGTCATCCGCTGCTCAGGGTGGTCCTGCCCCCCGCCATCTCCCCCTGCAACCTGTCACGCAGCCCCCTCTCCACCCAGTCGTGACCACGAAACCTTGAAAGCGCCTGATAGTTGACCCTTCCCCCCAAATCTCCTCCAAAAAAACCCCCAATCCCCGTGACCCACCCACACCCATTGACGCGACCCCGACCCTCGCCCCCGCCATGCCTGCCACCAACACCTTTGTCCTCTACAATCCTGACATTCAATTCCTTGATGCCCGCTCCCTCACCCTCGCCATCTGGAAATACTGCCCCAGTGCCCCCATCTCCCTTCTGATTCCTCACAAGGACTCAGTCCTCATTAAATCCCCCAATGCTTCCTTCCACACCGATCTCCTCTCCCGCATCCCCTGTATCCAATTTGGCCAACGTGCAACCCTCACCCCCTACCACACCCCGTCCTCTCCCCGTCAGCCTCAACCTCCCCGACATCCGCCGACCTTCACCGCTGTGATCACGAAGCTTAGCCCCGTGATCACAGAGGCTGAGGTGTTGGCGGAACTCAACTCCTGGCCCGACATTGAAATCCGCTCAGCCCGTCGCATCTTCAATGATTCCAGGCCGACTTTTCTCATGTGGATATTCACCGAATCCTCCTCCTCCATTGACTGCCTCCTCACCGAGGGAGCCCTCATCTACAATTGCCATCATAAGGTGGACCCCTCCCGTTCCCCAGTCCAATCCTACCGCTGCCAACGCTGTCTCACGTACAACGACAACGTTACTGCTGCCTGCAAGAACCCCCCTACTTGTCCCCACTGCAAAGCTTCACACTTCCTCAAGAATTGCGCCAACCTCACCTCTCCCCCCTCCTGCAACACTTGCAACGAACCACATCCTACCTACTCCTCGAAGTGTAAAGGGGAACCTCCTCCAGTCACCCCTGAGCTCAGTGTCCCTGTCCGTCCTGTTGATGACCCCATCCACCCCAAAAACTCGCTCCGCCCTCCATCTACTGCAGAGGACATCATCCGTTTCATCACCATTGTGCTCCAAAACATCCACCGCTTCCAGCGCTCCCACACCCTTCCCCAAATCGCCCTCGCTGCCCGTTCCATCTTCCATCTTACCACCTATGCCACATACTCCCACAACCAGGTCCACTTCACCTTCATCCCCCTCACCACCCTTGTTTAACTCTCCCCCCCATGGTGCAACAACCCTACCGTATCCTGTACCACAACATTCGCTCCCTGCCCACCCACAAACTCCTATTCCTCCACACCATCCGTCAGCACCGTGTGGATGCCTTCGTCCTAAATGAAACCTTCCTTCAACCCCGTATCTCCATCTCCATGGCTCCTTACACCCTTCACCATACCGATAACCCGTACCCTCTGGAGTGTGGCGGAGTTGCTATAGGCCACCTCAAGCACCTCCCTGTCTGGCCCCAACCTCTCCTTAACAGTCCTGCCAAGCATCTCACCCTCAGCCTCTTCTTCCCCACCCTTACCATCACCTGTGCCACAATTTATGTCTGCTCTCGCACCCCCATCCTGTACGATTTCCTGGCCCACATTGACCGCACCTTCTCCACCTAAATTATTGCCGCCGACCTCAATATCCACAGCTGTGATCCTGCCGACCTCCAGCGGTGGCATCAGTTTCTCACCACCCTCCAGGGAGACCAGGTTCCCCTGCCTCAGCACACCCAACCCGAATCCAACACTACTCCCGATGTGGTCTTTGCCTCTCCCAAACTCCTTGGGCGCATCACCGCAGATCTCCTTGACCTCATTGGTAGTGACCATGTTCCTGTTCTCCTCACAATCTCTAATGGTCGCCATCCCCGCTACGCTCCTCTCCCTGACGTCCCTCCTAAACTTGTCCACGATTACTCCGATGCCAACTGGGAGGCCTACCGGGACTCCATTCACACCCAGGTGACTGGCCACGACCTTACCCTCCGATCTCCTGATGAAATCTCTCGCACTGCTGCCTTCCTGCACCAGACCTTGTCTGACGCCGTCGCCACCCATATCCCCATCAAAGCCATCCACCCTCACCGCCCCGCCCTGCCTCCACAGGCCATCCTCCTCCTTCGAGGGTCCCGCCACCTCTACCGCTCTTTTCTCCGCACTCGTGACCGGAATACACTTACCCGCCACCGGCAATTACAACGACACATCCGCAACCTGCTTACAGCGAAGAAACACCGTGCCTGGCGCCAGACATGCACACAACTCCATGCTCCCCATAAACTCTTCCAAGTATTGGTCTGCTTTCCACCGCCTTACTGGGAACCGCCCCACCCCCCAGTACCCTCTCCCCCTTAATGACCGTCCCTTTCCTGACAACCTCAGTAAGGCCAACCACTTTGCCTCTCACCTCTCCGATGTTTTTTCCATCCCAGATGATCCCCACTTCGCTTATTCCCTCTTCCCTGACGTCATGGACCGTACAAATACCTCTGTTTCTCCCCTTGCTCCTAGCTTCCAGTACTTGGGCCACACACCGCCATCTGAACTTAACACTCCCATCACTACACATGACATCAGCCTCACACTCCGCACTAAACGCAACACTGCTCCCGGCCACGACTGCATTACCTACCGCCACCTCAAACACTGCCTTCCCTCCTTCCTTTCAATCCGTCTACAATGTCATCCTTGCCACTGGCTTCTATCCCAACCTGTGGAAAACCTCCCATATCCTGATGTTCTCCAAACCCAACAAGCCTCCATCTGATGCCTCTTCCTATCGTCCTATCTGTCTCACATCGGTGTTCAGAAAGCTCTTGGAATCCATCCTTTCCCGGCGCATCCATCACCACCTCCGCCAAAACCACCTCCTCCCCAACACCCAATGTGGCTTTCGACCTTCCTTCTCTGCTGATGACCAACTCCTCCTCCTCATCTCCTCTCCCTCCAGCTTAACTCCCGTCGCTCCTCCATTTTTGTCTCCCTTGACCTCGAAAAGGCCTACGACCATGTCTGACATCCCGGTCTCCTGTTTAAACTCCAAACCTACGCCCTTCCTATCAACTACATCTGTCTGATGGCCTCCTTCCTCTCCCACCGCCCCTCCGATGTTACCATCCATAATGCCAATTCCCACACCTTCTACCCCTCTGCAGGTGTGCCCCAGGGCTCTGTCCTCTCCCCTCTCCTCTACCTCCTGTACACGGTAGATATGCCCCAACCCCCCCCCCTCCAGTACACCTCTTGCAATATGCTGATGACACCGCATTCCTCGCCCTCGCTCCTACCCTCCAACGGTCCCAACGCCTTCTCCAGAATCACCTTGACCTTTTTGCTGCATGGTGTAACCAGTGGCTCCTGAAAATCAATCCTTCCAAGACCCAGGCAATCATCGTAGGTCGTACCACTCGCTCTTTCCGGCTCCTGGATTTCTCCCTTACTGTCTGCGCCCATCCTGCCGGCCTCACCCCCACCCTCACCTACCTTGGCCTCACCATTGGCCGTCACCTCACCTAGATCCCTCATCTCAGCTCCATCCAATCCAAAGCCCACAACTGCCTCCAACTCCTCAAACTCCTCTCTGGCTGGACATGGGGGTTGCACCCCTCTACCATCCTCCACACCTACAAATCCTTAATCTGTCCCATCCTCTGTTATGCCAGTCCTGCCTGGATATCTGCCCCCCCCACCCCAAATTCTCTAAGTCCCTCCAGATCCTTGAGCGTCATGCACTCCGCCTTGCCTTCCGTATATGCCTCCTGTCCCCCAAGCGGATCCTCTATGATCTCATTCCTTTCCCCCATCTGCTCCTATTCCTCGAACATATTTGCATCCTCTGCACCTCCTGCCGCCTTGAACCACCTCACCCCCTGGTTGCTCCTCTCCTCTCCCATCCCCGCCCCCTGCCACGTCTTCACTGTTGTATCCCCTCTACCCTCCACCTCTACACCCTACATCTCCTTTCCCAAGGTGGCTTCCATCAACTCCCCCTCCCGGATGATGCCCTCCTCCCTCCATTTATCCCTCATATCAACTCTGATCCTCACCCCCCTCCTTTCCTCCGTCCTTTCCCTGGGCTCCCTCTTCCTCCTCCCTTCCATCCTGTGTTTTCTCCCCGCCCAACCTCTCCCTATCTCCCTTCTCCCCCCCCCAAGTCCTTTTTTATTCCCCTCCTCTGCCTTCCCCACTCCCTGGCACGTCTGCTCAGCACCACCACCCCCTCTTATGGGTCCTCATTCTCCATTGGCTCCTTTCCAGCCTCCCCCCCTTCACTTTTCCTCTCTTTTCCACACCTTTTTTATTTTCCCATCATCTGTCCACTTCCCCCCCCCCCCCACCTGCTCTCGGCTGTGGTATGTCATATTTGTGCCAACTTTTTAGTGCAGTGTTTAAGTGAGTGTTCAGTGTTGTGCGTCTTTCCACAGTAGTGCGAACAGAAATCATGCTGTCGCTAGGTGTGCGTTTTGTATCTCTTGCGAACAGAAATTAGGCTGTCGCCGTGTTTTTTAATTGTCTGTCTGTTATTTTTCTGCTTCCTGTGTATTTTCTTAGCATCATCAACCCTGTGTTTTATGTTTTAAATTCCAGAATTTTCTGCCATTTTACCTTTAAGTCACCGATTTTATCGCCAACTATTATTTTTTATTATCTTCATCTTTTTAAAACAAATTCTGTAGGCTGAAGAGCGGCGTAGTAAGCTGCTGCCAGCCAGCCCCCTTCAGGGGGAATCGAAACTCAACAAAGGAAAAAAAAAGTTCCCAGTCTTCGTAGCAGCGCTGAAAGGCCTCATCTCGTAGGGCCTTTGACGTGTAGGTCACATTCTGTTCAACGTTCTACAGCCCCAAAATGACATGTTTTTACGACATTTTTGAATTTCGGATATGACTCACAATGACTCAGATCACATGAATATGGTGCTAGGTATAAAAGAAATGTCTTGCAAAAAATTCCGTGATAAAAGTGGCAGTGTGAGATGAGGCGTTTTCATGTCGCAGCATCTAATGTCTACAGTGTTCGGTCTCACTCGATTCATCCCTTTCCTGAACCTTTGAAGGAAATCTTTGTAATATACTTGACTGATAGTTTGTCCATAAGGAACAAATTTCTCTTGTGCGATACCCTACTGTAAAAAAAGCAAATCACCATTGTTTTGATCAGTAATTTGATCATTAGAGCTTTTTTCTGTCGAGAGTCTTAGTATGTCACTCTTCACATTGCAGCTTTGTCTCCGGATCGTAGTCAAAATCCCAGGATTCATCACCTTTGATCACAGCACTGAACAATTCGTGGCCATTGGCAATTCTCTGAAAAACATCGACGCACACGTTTCTTAGATTGTACTTCTGCTCCGTTGTAAGGTTTCTCTGCACCATTTTTTCACAACTTTCACATGCCCTAAACGTCCGTCAAATTCTGATGTACAATGAAAGTGTTTAATAGGTCGCCCATCACTCTTAATGCTAAACGTCGGTCAGCTCTCACAACTGCATACACGTGTTCGACATTTAGATCAGTTTTGGATGTTGAAGATCTCCATGAGCGACTTTCACCTTCAACGTGTGTTCGATCTTCCAAAAATAATTTTGCCAGCGAAAAACTTAGGCTCTCGGTAAATAATTTTCCCCATAGGCCTTTTTTCAACTTTTCAAAGGTCACACTCGCGGATTCTCACGTTTAACACGAAACTTGAGGTATAACGTTGCTCTAAATTCCGCTGTTCCATGTTCGTAACATATAACAAAAACGTAACTTCCCTGATGGCGGTTTCAAAAATTAGGTGATTGGTGTACGGAGTAGAAACTTGGCTTGAGCATCTGGAAGGGATGAACACACCGGTCTACACAAGTAGAAAAACACGATGTTGCTGGACCGTTCGGTGTTTTCAGGCTGATTAATTTTTACACACACTTGGTTTGGGGGATACGTAGCTCTGTGGTGAGCAGAAGTTGTGTTAGGAGCTGAAAACGACACTGTCATTCTGCTGTAAGGGGGAGTGTGTTGTGGGTGGAGAAGAGAGAGAGCAATCCGAGTGGCGAACACAGCGTATAGAGCCGGATTTTTGACATGTTTCCCGTTGTGACTCTGCATCTGAATTAGGTAATGTGGACAGAGGTGTTATTTATTGTGAGCGCAAATTGTAATGTTACTGCAAGCTGCTTTCATTCAGACTTCGACGAAAAACTATAAAGTAAAAACGAAGTTCAGATCAACAACACAGGTATTTGCTATTTTGTCAAAAACTGACATTGAGCCCATGGTTGTGTACAAAATATAGATTGACTCTTACACGGAAGATTACAGCAACCAGCTACTTCTTATAATGTTATTTATTTATTTAAACAGCGCCGTTACCGGTTTCGAACCGGTAAGTTCGGCTTCAGACGGCTAGTTCACGTTTTACATTACATTTGGTGTTTTGTTTCAGCACTTGACGAAACTTCTTTGTGGTGGTGATGCCCTAAAACCAAAACAAGATGTGATACGTCTTTTTAATTGTAATTGTGCCTCACGACGATTTTAAGTGATGTCAACTAATTGTTGTTATTAAATTGAAGATGTTTCGGTTACTTACAATGAAGAATCCGCAGCATTACGTTCCAGCGCAGGTTGCTTATGATCTTGCAGCATCGAAAACTGTATAATTCACTTTTTTGGGTATATATATGCACATAATGTAACGTACCACTTACACACTTAAACGTTTCATCGTATGGAGGTAAGTACACAGAGATGGCGATATTACAGCCATAACAAAGTCAAAGACTTCCATTCTCAGAGATACTTCACTATGTACATGTACGTGACAGTAGAAATTTACAAAATGCTAATGTTACGTAACTGAAGGAGAACTAACTGACTGCTTTATTTTTGTTTATCTTATTTTAATCAGTTCTCTTTCAATATAAATAATGAGTAACGTAACATTAGCAGTATGTAAATTTCTGCTGTCGCATATATGTACATAAGTGGAAATCTTTTGCGTTGTTATGGTTGTAATATCGCCATTTTTGTATACGTACCTCCATGTGACGAAACTTCTAAGTGTGTGAGTGGTGCGTTACATTGCGTGCATATATATATGCTTCAAGATCATGAGCCACCTGGGCTGGAACGTAATGCCGCAGATTCTTCATTGTAAGTAACCGAAACATCTTGAATTTAATAATAACAATTTGTTTACATCACTTAAAATTGTCGTGAGGCACAACTAGAATTAAAAAGACACTGTCTCACATCTTGATTTGGTTGTAGGGCATCACCATCTCAAGGACGTTTCGTCAGATGTGGAAGCAGGACACGAAATGCAATGTAAAACTTGAACTAGCCGTTTGAAGATGAATCCATCGGTTCGAAACTGGTAACGGCGCTGTTAAAATAAATAAATAGCATTGTAAAATGTGTCTGGTTGCTGTAATCTTCTGTGTAAGAGTCAACCTATATAATACAGGACTTTGGTAACAGTTCTAAAACCACCAATCGTGTGTTCAAAGTACTGATGGACATTTCTCATGTCTCACTTCCAAATGCATCTCAAAACAAAAGCAGAGGGAAAACATTTATGTACAGAATGTTCTTTAGCTTCTATGTGAATTACTTTCATTGTCTGTGGCAGTACCAGAGGAAGAGTGCAGTTCTGATGTTAATGTAATCCATATTTTGTGTGGTTATTATTTCCAACATATTTTCGTTTTCAAACAACCTTTCCACTTATTTGCCGTCAGTTCTTTAAGCGTTCCTCCTGTTATCCGAAAGTAAAACATGTCATAACCTTGCTGACACCCTTCGCACAATTGCATGTTCAGCTAGCAGCATCATCAGCAACGTATCAATGCTTATTGACATGTAGTTACAAGAAATTTTAAGGCTATTAGCTGCGCAGTGATTTCTTTCAAGAACTTGCAGCTCAGCGTTTTAATTTAGTTAAAGCAGGGAAGAGCAGAGAAATGTTGTAATTCGGCACGTAAGATTAAATCGCAGGGCCGAGATGAATTGTAGAGGAGAAGAGTTAGGAATAGTGATTATGAATAATTTTCTTTTATTACGTGTTGTAAGTTGCATTTTTACGACAGCAGACAGATTAACCGCGTGGCAGGAGTTAAAAGTTTCAATTCTTGGTTGCTGATGTGACAGTTATTCAGAAGATTACAAATAGATATTCTTTGTATTTAGTTATTTATGATTTGTCAAGCTAAGTTTAAAGTAATTACATCTCATGTAGCTGAAGAAATTTACTCAGTTAATGTTTACATTTAGAAAATCACAGCATAAACGCGTCGCTGTAACTAAGCCCGCGGCACGTAGGATGGCACTTCCACGCATAGAGGCTGAGGGTCAGGAAACTGAAGTGGGAGAGGGGGGGGATGAGTTTTGCGAATGCGTGGCGGAAGAGAGCGGGCAAACAAAGTCTGTGTTGCCGAATTGTGTTGCTTCGGACAACAATCAGGTTCATTTGTGTTTAGTACATCGTATTATTCGTTAAAATCCATGGAGGGAATAATACACTTTGAAACCGATTTCGATCAGTCGTCTACATAAGAAAAATCTTACTTAACGTGTTGAGGTTGTGCCCACTGTTCCACAGCAATTGTATGTGTGACATCGGAAGGCGAGAACAGCTGATGCAGCTTTGTGAAAACTTTAAGTAGCATTATTCTCAAAACGACTATTGTCTAACGACAAGATCATCGAAAATGGTTGCAACAAATGCCATTTATTGCGAGTAGGACTATATTATAAGTAAAAATGTAATACACAACAAAATATACTTCAAATTCAAAGCGAAGTCATTATATTTGTTTGGCAACTGCTTCTGCTCTATATAACTTATTTAAATGTGTGTAGTGCGCGTATGTGGGTCTGTTTCACTCCAATCCAATGTAAATCACTGTGTATAAACAAGAATTACTGGTATCAAAAACTAGTGGAAAAGATTATTCTAAAAATTGTCATGATATTTTTCGGTGTCAACAGGCGTTATGAGTTTAAATTAATTCGTTCGACATAACAGTGGTAGAATGTGTTTATGATCTATTCAACAAGCTAACAATTAACTATCTTCTGTGAATAACTCGACGGAATGTTGACTGAGAACGTCGAAAACTACCGATATCTCGACACGTAACCCTCCCTTTCATTTTAAGCCGTTTTCCAATTCGTGCCTTGAAAATGACAGGGGTTGATGTTTCGAAATATTGGAGTTTTTGAGGAATTCATCCGGCCGCATTCTCGGGGGTAATAAGAGCATACAATACGCTGGAAAGAGCTTAATTTCTCCTTGGACAATGTGTTGAAAGTTGTAGTCTGAATACTTCATAGGTTACATATTCCTAATCAATGAACGCTAGTAATTTCTCATGTACTATGTATGCAATTGATATGTTTGACGGTCGAGAAGTTTTAGGAGCTTCAGCTGAACCGCGCGACCGCAACTGTCGCAGGTTCGAATCCTGCCTCGGGCATGGATGTGTGTGATGTCCTTAGGTAAGTTAGGTTTAAGTAGCTCTGAGTTCTAGGGGACTGATGGTCAGATGTTAAGTCCCATAGTGCTCAGAGCCATTTTTGATATGTTGACAAAAACGTTTTTAAACCACAAGTCTTCAAAACTCTGAAAGATAATTACTTTACTTTGTTTCAAAGTCTACATCGTAATACCGATTGCTACCCGAGTCAATGTCCGAGATATCTGATTGTAAATTCAGGGTGATAGGTTCAAGGCTTTTATCCATTTTCGACTCCCTCTCAAAGTCTTATTTCTGAAGCATTTCGCCGTGCCGCACACAGTGTGCCCATGCTCAAGGGGATGCTATTTACTGCTTCATGCACAAGCGTTTCAGTGTCTCTTATCTTGAATGTTTTGTTTTTTCCCTCACATAACTTGCAACCTGTGCGCAAATTGACTCTGTCGTATTATACTGACAGTGATATGTGGTAAACGTAAAACTGTGTGACCACATTCAGGTGCAAGAAAGACAAATTTCTACATTCTGTTGCGTGACTTTTGTAGGTTAGCGAGCTGCAGGTGTTCAGCACGTGTCTAGCTTTTATTGCCCGGGATATTTTTATTTTTCAGCCGGAGCGCAACGTCCCCTTTCCTGGTGCTCGTTGTTCATACTCAGTTATTTTGCTGTAACAACTGAATTATAACTGTCATGGTAATTACAATGACCAACTTCGAATAACGTATGGCAAGTATTATTGAGTGAACCACGCCTTCAAAATCATGGCGCACATTTCCGAGTGATAGTCACTACCGTTTCTCTTCCACCTAAACACCAGTTTACTATCAGGAACCAAATCAAAAGAAGAGTCAGCATGCAGAGTAAGCATCCGAGAACCTTTTCCTATGAAAACTTTAAAACCGCCATTACCATCACTCATTTTCCAGCGTTTATTTGTGGTATGATTCTGATTCGCCTATGTTTCATCAAGGTAATATGCTGAAGAACTACCTCCTTCTCTTGTATCGTGCATCTGTATAAGCAACGTGGTTCGTGTAGTTTCTATGTCACTTCTTTCAATCGAAAACTCTCTTCTTAACATATCTGAAACCAATCTCTTAAAATTCTTTGCATTGACGAAGCCCTAGCCTTGAAGCCAATTTGCTCAGACATAATTGTAGCAAGTTTTTACGATTTTGAGTATTCCCGTCTTACATACATTTCAAAGACGGAGTGCTGTAAAATATCGTTCTCAAAATCACATATTTGTATTACAGGTTTCTTGGGATTTCGATGCTTTCCAGGCGACACGAGAACAAATTTTCCTGACGTTTCAACAGCTCTGGCACTGTTTTTTTCAATTGTCTTCTGCAGTTCGTTTTTGAGTCTTCAAAATGCCAGAAATAGAAATATCGCTTTCATGTTCAAATTTGAAAAAGTTAAAAATGCGGGACATAAACCTCCTCGACTGCTTGTGAAGCAGCTACATATACATCTACGTCTACATCTACGTAATTAACCTGCAATTCTCAATTAAGTGCCTGGCAGATCGTTCATCGAACCACCTTCAAGCTACTTCCCTACCATTCCATTTTGGAGCAGCGCACGCGAGACACAAACACATTGATCTTTCTGTGCGAGTTCTAATTTCTCTTATTTTGTCATAATGATCATTCTTTCCTTTGTAGGTGAGAGCCAACAAAGTATTTTCGGACTTTGAGGAGAACGTTGGCGATTCAGATGTCATGAGAAGATCCTGCCACAACGAGAAACGGCTTTGTTTTGATGGTTACCACACCAATTCACATATCATATCTGTGGCAGTCTCTCCACTAATTCACGATAATACAAAACGGGCTGCACTTATTTGACCTTTTTCGATCAGCCCTGTATGCTGTGGATCCCACACCGAACAGCAATACTCAAGAAGAGGGCGGAAAAGCATGGTATAAATATTACATTTCGTATATCTATTGCATTTCCTAAGTGTTCTACCAATAAATTGCGGGCTTTGATTTGCTTTCCACACAACGTTATCCATGTGATCGTTGCAGTTTAAGTTATTCCTAATTGTAATCCCTGAGTATTTAATTGAATTTACAGCGTTTAGGTTTTTGTGTTTTATCCTGTAAACCGAAATTCAGCGGATTCCTCTTAGTACTCATGTGATGATTCATACTTTTCATTATTTAGAGTCAAATGCCACTTTTCTCACCATACAGATCTCTTGTCTAAGTCGTTTTGTAATTCGTTTAAATCATCTGGTGACTTTATAAGACGGTAAATCACAGTATCATCTGCTATAAAGACCTTCAGTGACTTTGTCATAAAGCTGCTACCGCTGGAAGTACTGTGTTGTGAAGCTCCAGGACACTTTCATAGATTTACTTCTTTCTTTTACACAGATTATGTCACTTGAAATATACATCACATCGAATATGAATGTATTCGAGTTTCCATGAGAGAGGAAGAGAAGATATTGTTCGTGATTTTTAGCCGACAGGCTGACTTCTCGAGTACATGCAGACATATAAAAGTTGTAACTATCAGCAACGATAGTATTTATTGAAACTATTTTGTCTTAGTCGCGGATTAACTGCCGTGTAAACAACTTTTCATGTATCGTTACCTGATCCATTATTTTAGGAGAATTTGATATGTGGATCCGTAGATGATAAAGTATCTTCCTATGAATAAAGTTTCACAGAAACAATTTTCTTTTTTTTATATTCCTTGTTTTACTGCAGCTTTGCAGGTTGCAGTATCATTCTGATGTGCTCATTGATCTTCAAATCAACCAAGTTGCCAGGCTGCAACATTGCAGTATTACTGCCTACAATTTGGCTACAATTGCTTACGAGTGTACATCAACCAAAGAGCATACACATTGACAATTTTTAACATTGACTATCACAGATAGTTAAGTATGCCAGCCAATACTCTCATTTACACTGCAACACCCTTTAAAGGCTTGAAATTATGTGATATAGCAACAAGTTCTCAAGGCTTGACATTATGTTAGACAGCATAATAATCCTAACAATGAAACAAAGTGAACCATCAGATTAAACATATAAACGTAATAGTCACTCCATGTTGATTTGTAGAATCTATTACACTGCAGATATGTCATCAGCCTATATAAAAATTATCATCCAGACAGTCCCGAAAATAGCTAGGGCAGATAAATATCGAACAATCAGCTTAACACCTCATGCAACATCATAATTGCTGAGACAAGAATAATATACAAAAGAAGAATGGAAATAAAAAGTGAGGATATGTTATATGAAGAAAAGTCTGGCTTAGGAAAGGTAAAGGCACCAGAGAGACACTACTTGGAAAACAGGCGTTAGAAAAAGTAAGGAACTTTCATAGGATTCGTTGACCTAGAGAAAGCGTTTGACGACCTAAATAAGAGTAAGATGTTCGAAATCCTCATAAAAATAGGTGTAGGCTGTGGGGAAAGTCGGATGATATATTAAATGTACAAGAACCAAGAGGGAACAACAAGTATTTTAAAGATCAACATCTAAATGTTCGGATTAAAAAGACGTGTTGTATCTGATGAATGCTGGCTATATACCTACTCGCTAGCAGCGGTAATGATTTTTTTTTTTCATTTGCAAGATACTAATATGTTTGCTAACTGTAAAAGGAATCTCAACAGAATTTGGAAATAGTTCACGTAATGAAAGTTGTTTTTTACTAATGCAGTGCGCATATTCATAAGTGATGATTGACACAATGTATAGCACACATATCCAGTGACTTTGTAAAGCTAATTGTTAATGTCTAATCAGTTTATTGAGTGTGTTATTAATTTTCAAAGAGTCAAAATACAAGTTTTATTGTTAGTGCCATACTGTCACTTACCCCAAGTCAATACCAGTTCCCAAATCCATGTCATTTTTGATTAACTATTTTCCTCAATAAGCTATTGTCTCAGTAATATTCGATTTAATTAAAATGTATGCTAAGCAACAGCCTTGCAGAATAGCTGTTTGCTAACTATACAATTTGAGGTAATAATAGAGAGCCGTGCGTAGAGCATTACTATCGCGAAGATAGACTATTTCAGGGTCAGCCATTCATTAAGCACAGGCACCATTATTTTCAAATTGTGCAAGTTTTGTTTTTTTACCTTCGCCAATTTCAAATCAATAGTGTTGCATGAGATTTAGTTTTTGTGTTTGGTAAGTTCATGCAGTTTTGGTTTTGTTTAAAGTTATAGTGAGTTTACATTCTTGCAGCTAAATTAAATTTACGTTCTTGTAGTACAGGGCAAAGCGCATAAGAGACGAGACAAAACACACGTTCACATGCCATTCCTATTCTAACAGTTGTGTTTGAGACTACAATCAGTTACGTAATTTCAATCGCATTTCAAACGTATATGTTTCAGCTCTATCTTTTGTCAGCTTCTTCATCCCCGGGTAACTACTGCAACCTAAATCCCTGTGAATCTGTTTACATATTCACCCCTTTGTCACCCTCTGCGATTTTTACTCTCCAACGGTTCCCGCCAGTACTAAATTGGTGACTCCTGAGAAAGTGTCCTACAACCGATCTTTTCTTTTAGTCAAGTTGTAGAACAAATTTCTCTTCTCCTCAGTTCCATTTGCTATCCCCCCATTAGTTACATGACATACCCATCTAATCTTCAGCATTCTTGTGTAGCACCAGTTTTCAGAAACTTCTATTCTCTTCTTATCCAAATTGTTCATCCGCCATGTTTCGCTTCCATACATGGCTACACTCCATACATTTACTTTCAGAAAGGACTTCCTGATACTGAAATCTATACTCGATGTTAACAAATTTCTCTTATTCAAAAACGCTTCTCTTGCCATTGCCCGTCAACATTTTATATCCTCCCTACTTCTACCATCCGTTATTTTGTTTCCCAAACAGCGGAATTCATTTACTACTTTAAGTGTTTTATTTCCTAAGCTAATTCTCTCAGCATCAACTGAGTTAATTCGAATACATTCCATTTTTTTTGTCTTTCAAGACACTGCACATTTTGTTCAACTGCTCATCCAAGTCCTTAGCTGTCTCTGACAGAATTACAATGTCACCGGCAAACCTCGAAGTTTTTATTTCTTCTCTCTGGTCTTTAATTCCAACTCCCAATTTTTGTTTTGTTTCCTTACCTCCTTGCTCAGTATGCAGACGGAATAACATCGGGGATAGGCTACGACCTTGCCTGACTCCATTCTCCACCACTGCTTCCCTTTCGTGCTCCTCGACTCTTGTAGATCGTAGGATCTGGTTTCTGTACTAATAGTAAGTAGCTTTTCGCTCCCTGTATTTTACCCATGCCACCTTTAGAATTTGAATAAGAGTGTTCCAATCTACATTGTCAAAAGCTTTCTTTAAGTCTACAAATACTATAAACGCAGGTTTCTATTTCCTTAACCTGTCTTCTATGAGAAGTAGTAGGGTCAGTATTGCCTCTTTCTCCAGAATCCAAACTGATCTTCTCCGAGGTCGACTTCTACCAGTTTTTCCATTCTTCTGTACAGGATTCCTGTAAGTACTTTGCAGCCATGACTTATTCAACCAACAGTTATGTATACGGAGCGTATGTCGAAGGAAAAAGAAAATAAATGGGAGAAGAAGAAACTAGATAAGCGACAAACTTAACATTAGAATTTGGGATCATGTATCAGATGAAGTAATCGAGTTCCATTCCCTTGGATACAAACTAGTACACGACGGACGAAGCAAGAAGGACTAAAAAAAATAAAAAACAGATTAATACAGCCAAAAAGGATATTCCCGGATAAGAGAGGTTTCGTAGTACCAAACATAGACCTCAATTTGAGGATGAAACTTCCGAGAGTGTATGTTTGGAGCACTATAGTATGGAAGTGAAACATGCACAATGTAAAAACCGGAAGAGAAGATGATCGAAGCGCTTGAAATTCGTTGCTACAGAATTATATTGAAAATTATATCGACTGATAATACGAGGGATGTCCAGAAAGTAAGTTTCGGTGGCTCGTGAAATACAAACTGCAGTGAAAAGCCGATGAAGCTTTCCACAGAGATGCTGGGCAGTGTCTCTGGTATGACCGTGGGTCCCGTTGCGCCACTCTTTGCAGTCCTGAGCTAACAATGAGCATGTAAAGTGCCTAGACAATGATGTCTCCCATCAAGCATAGGTGCCGGCCGAGTGAGAGATCTCGCTTGATTTCAAGCAATCCCATACAGCCTTAATGCCATGGATTTCCTTCTTCATGACAATTCTCGGCCGCACACTGTGACAAGGAAGACGCTTATGCAACGTTTTCGATGGGAAGTATTAGATAACTCAGAGCGGACGCTGGAAGTTGTAGGTAACTGTCAGGTAAGTGTCGCAAATGAAACATTTCTGATTTTCACTGTTATTTTCATTTCGCGACCGATCGGTACATACTTTTTAGACAACCCTCGTATAAGGAGCGATGAAGTTCTTTGCATAAACTGTGAGGAATGAAACATATTGATGACACTGCCGAGATGAAGCGAAAAGATTTGTGTAATGAAATTAGAGAATAAGTTCCATGATACTTGAGGGACCTGTGGAGAGTAAAAACTGTAGGGGAAGACACAGACTGAATATATACAATAAACTAACAAAGACACTGGATTAATGTGCTTCTCTGAGAGGAAGAGATTGGCAGAGAAGAGAAATTGATGGAGGCCGCATCAAAGTAAACTAAAATGTTAATACCTTGTTTAAAAGTGAAATACCTGCGTTTGTTAAAATAATCAATGTAACAATTGACGACGTATCTACCGTTACTCTTCAATCAGTGGATACCACATTCGTATACGTCTTTTGTCAAACTAAGGTCAGTAATGATATACAGTTTGACAAGCCGATTGATTTGAAGAAGAGTAGGGGCTTCAGAATGGGGCTGCGATTGATGAACTAGTACCGAAGGAGGGAATATAAACACGAGAAATAAAAACTAGCTCCGAACGACTTTTTCCAGAAGAAAAATTCGTGTCTACCGCTGCTGACACATTCTCAAAAATAACCATGTTAATAATTTCAGAACCCGTCCCCTCAGAACTGTTCTATAGGAATGGACATCGTCAAAACACGAATGCTGGAATCATAATCAATGGTTGTAGAGTGATAAAAATGTTTCAAATGGCTCTGAGCACTATGGGACTTAACTACTGTGGTCATCAGTTCCCTAGAACTTAGAACTACTTAAACCTAACTAGGCTAAGGACATCACACCCATCCATGCCCGAGGTAGGATTGGAACCTGTGACCGTAGCGGTCGCGCGGTTCCAGAGTGTAGCGCCTAGAACCGCTCGGCGACTGCGGCCGGCTGTAGAGTGATATTTTTCAACACAATACAACAGCCACCGTTGCCCATGACGTATATTACACTTTCATGTCTTATAACGAACACCATTATGAAACAAATGGTGTCATTACGAGTAGAATACGATACGAACGATTGTTTATGATGTACTCACTGACAGAATTTCACGACTGTGCATACAAATGGCATTCTCAAGCACTATAGGTGTTCGATAATAGACCTCTTATGTGTCATACACTGAATTCCTCAAAAACCTCATCAGAGTTTTTCTGTTAGTTGCTGCATTTTGCAAGCAACACTACGATGAAAGTTTGTAGCAGATTTTGATTAACGGCTCTGTATATCCTAAACAGCTGACGAGTTAGAAAAATCTGTTTACGGTAGGATAAGATACTCGAGGTAAAAAATTTGTACCTGTCAGTAAGTTGAAAGTAAAACAGAAGGAAAATATGTAAGCTTGAAACCACAAACTCATCATGATCTCACTGCGCTCTGCAATCTTAAAGACGATCTAGATAAAATAACATAACATATTAACTGCCCTATAGGAAAGAAGGAAAGTGTGGGGGCATGTTGCCAGAGGTCTCCCAATCGTGCACACAAAGTTGGACGTCACATGCGGGAGTTTAGGCTGACTATCGCGCCAAATAAGGCTGTCCCCACGACACGAGGCAGTTTAAGGAACGAGAAAAGACAGTGTCTGTCAGGCGATAAGTTTCGTAGAACTGTAGGCGTGTTCTACGTTACAACATGGCACGGAAATATGGGTCAGAATCATAGGGGAAACTGAGAAAAGGGCGAAGAGGAGTTTCGTAGTCCTCACAGTACTGTTTGACGTACATAGGATGGGTCCTGAACCACATGGGCCAGCGTGGCCGAGCGGTTCTAGGCGCTACAGTCTGGAACCACAAGACCGCTACGGTCGCAGGTTCGAATCCTGCCTCGGGCATGGATGTTTGTGATGTACTTAGGTTAGTTAGGTTTAAGTAGTTCTAAGTTCTAGGGGACTGATGACCTCGGAAGTTAAGTTCCATAGTGCCCAGAGCCATCTGAACCATTTTGAACCACATGCATCGCTGCCAGAAGTTTAAGAGTTTGTCGACTTCGGTCAACTGAATCAACAGAGGACCGCTACATTGTGCAACCGGCAAGAAAGGGACCGACGTCTGACAATAGATGCACTTGCAGCCACATTTAAAGGTACAGCAAGACAGGCTATCTCACAGTGGCACGGCGACTGCAAGGGGGAGTTCTACTACGATACCCACACATATGCGGCACCGTTTACGATGGTGCCAAGAGCCACGTCACCAGCGAGGACTGGGGTCCCGTGCTCCTGAATAGCGACTGTGGACGTACGATCATGTAGCGAGAGATGGATACTCGTAGTGCGGCCAGAAACATTCTCGAACATGATCACTTTGGCGGTCCAGGTTAACACCTAGTGTGGGGAGCCTCGATACTGAACACGATAGATTCACTGGTCAGCATTATAGGGACACGTTACGTCAGCCAGATGTGTGCGTTTATGGATGACAATGCTCAACGCGTCGAAAGCACAAGTGGAAGAGATGTTGGAATGACAGGATATTCGGTAAATGGATTGGCTTGCCCGTCCTCCTGACTTAAATCCCATCGCGCACTTGTGAGACGCGCTGGGGTCGGTGCTGCAGCATATCCACATACACGAACGACCATTCAGCATATGTTAACCGTACTAGTGGAGGAATGTAACGCCCTGCCATAAGACCTCATCACCAACCTAAGCACGGGAGCCCGTTGCAGACCATGTACTGCTGTCTATGGTGATCACATGCCATGTTAAGGTCATCATAAATCGCGGCGACGTCGGTGTAATTATTGTCGTTGGATAAGAGCATCATGTCTATTCGTCTCATTAGGTAATTTTTTCAATTACCTTCTTTACTAGCCTATAGTAGTTCCTTCTATGCGTGGTCCACGTTTTGTCGAGCAGTGTTACTTGCCAGTGACACATTGTGCGTGAGTCGTGTGTCTCGATCAGCGATATTCTCGCCGCCGTTATGGGTCATCATTCCGATAGTGTGCGCAGAGCCACCTATCAAACCGATCTGGGAGCGCGATGTTTTTTGCTTTGGGACGCCTAGCAGAAACGTCGTTTGGGAAGTCTGGCGGACAGTACAGGCGCTGTACGAGGCAGCAGGAAAAGCACATCTAAAAGGGGCTGTTCACCCGGGTGACGGCGACGTAGCAAATATCGCCGGCGTGGAAGCAGTCACATTACTGGGAAGCCGTTGGTGTATTTCGCTTCCTGCGTGTCTCCTGGAACCGGGATCTGCAACGGGCTTCGTCGAACAAGCAAGAGGGTAAGGACCTTGCTTGTGCTGTAAATTGTAGCCGGAATCGGCTACTGGGTTCAGTGCTGTTGACTTCATTTTCTTGGCCGACTGTTGCTACTCCTACTGAGTCTGTCCTCGAATGTGTTAATTTCAACTTGCTTAGTACGCAAGGTTCTAATGAGAGCTGTATGTGATTTGACGATCAACACTTTCTAGTGCCTGGAGCGCTGATACATTCTGTTTGTAGATTTCTACACTCAGTGTTAGCCGCCATTGAAACAGTTTGGGTGGTCCTTGCCTGAGTGCGCCTTTTTATTGTATTTATATCACGCAACGGAGTTAAGCTGGTCAATTGCTATAGATATACATGGATAAAGTTTTCCCTGGATATATTTTGCTGCGAATTGCAATAAAATTACTGCTACGTTTCTATCTGAAGTGATAGTTTGTCTGAGAGACACGTGTTTAATTCTAAATAAGTGGTTTCATAAATTTTTACAGGTTACAGAGAGTCCATTTGTAATTGTGTGTTTAAATAATTTGAAACTGGTTCTGCGAATGAAAATACAAAAATTCCTTTAATGGTACTATGTGGATATGGTAATTAACCCTGATATAATCACAAGTTTAAGTGTCGCTATAATTGGCCTTACGCACATAAGGTAATAGATTTGGAGTGCTTAGCTGATGTTCATTAATAGGTTGATTAATTCTACAGATGATGTGTTGTAATGAATTATTGTGTTTCTAGTTAGCCGGCCGGGGTGGCCGAGCGATTCTAGGTGCTACAGTCTGGAACCGCGGGACAGCTAAGGTCGCAGGTTCGAATCCTGCCTCGGGCATGGATGTGCGTGATGTCCTTAGGTTCATTAGGTTTAAGTAGTTCTAAGTTCTACGGGACTGACGTCCTCGGAAATTAAGTCCCATAGTGCTCAGAGCCATTTGAACCATTTTGTTTCTAGTTACTTAAGGCCGATGTCGGTCTGTTGTAGCTGATGTGATGTTGCATGTAATCTGAATTACTTTGGTTATACCAATCACTGCACTAACGAAAGATTACTTGTCCTCGTTAAATTTTAGTAAATTGTTCTTCAGGTTGATCATAGTTTTTTAGTAAATAATTTTTAACTAATTTCACTAATGTGTAATAGGCTACAAGTTCCGTGGTTCATCAGTGTTTAAATTTTGAAGAACCTTTTTCTCACCTAAATGGTAATTTAAATATTGTGTTGATGGTTTTATTTGTTATTTGTTTAGTTTAAATGTGCCAAATAAATGTTCAACTGTCGATGGTGACTGCCTGATGTGACACGTGGTCAAGTTCTACCATCCAACAGCCTGTTGTGCTGAGCTTGTGTCGCTGTGTAAATGTTTAATTCCATGATGTGCTGACACATCAGTGCGAATGTTACTTTCGTCCTAAAGTTTTACAAACCACTCTATTTACATCCAATACGATCATTTCCGTGAAGCTTAGAACAAAATTACATTTTTTTCACGTACCTATATAGTACTAAGCAAGACGTAATTGTGTGATACTTTCATAGAGAAAGCAGTCACCAGAAATGAGCGTGTATTCCTCCTCAGGTAACAAGTTTGCAGCGGAAGCGATGCGTTTCATACTGTATGTCCATCCTCAGGAGAGGCGGCGCGCGATATTGGCGGCTGCAGCACAGCAGGTGTCGGCTGTTTGATGTGGCAGGCTCAGCGATGGGCCGCCTGGGACTGCGAGGCGGGGGTCAGAAATTGCTGGCGGCTGATTGCGCCGGCAATCGAGCCAACTGCGCCCCTGACAGTCCGTCTGAAATATTGGTCACGCGGGAACACGCCGCCTACGAACTCGCGCGCGAAACAACCTGCAAATTAAAAGCACTTTCGGAAAATTAGAGCCCGTAAAATAAATACTGAAAACCGCAAAACTGTAAATTAAAACGCCTATACTCGGCAATTAGCCCTTCTTTCATTTGAAAGACTTTCAAATTTTATCCACTTCACCTGTCCGTGGTCGTAAAAAATTGTATGCCTTAACTGAAGATAGCAGTACCGCTAATGAAGTGATGGTACAATTCACAGTTTAAAAATTATTACAGTAAAATGTAATTATATTTCGAATTTACGGAGACTAATTTATTTTCCTTGCAGTTTAAAGTGACTTTGCCTTGCCAGTATTGAGTATAAAAAAATCATATATTCAAGTTTCATATATTTTTACCTCAATGTCGTATCAATACTTGAAAGCAAAAGCCCTGTTCCTCGTAAACCGATCTTCCTTCAGTTGTGCCAGCGAGCTGCCGTTGTCTCCGTCGCTCCAGCCTAAAAGCATCCTCCATACGATTTATTGCTCTCATGGTTGATTATTACTCGCTATTTTCTGGCTGGTTAGAAAATTCGGCATGAGACATTAATAAGTAGCCAGTTATAGAGAGCAAACTTACTCCCAAACTACATTCGCTGATACGCTGATAAGAAAATTCCCACCGTTAGCTTACGACACATGCTGCATGTATTCTCCCACAGTTGTATGATTCTGTCGCTTCCAAAATATCCTATTAATAATGAAGAGGTAGTAATAAACGAAAACCTTTCTAAGCCATAGTTGTATTCCACTTTATATTCATATAACACATCTCTACTTGTTCGTCCCCGGCAGATGAGTGGTCAGAGCGACAGGGCCCGTGTTTGATTCCCGGCTGGGTCGGAGATTTTCTCCGCTCAGGGAATGGGTGTTGTATTGTCCTAATCATCATCTCATCCTCATCGACACGCAAGTCGCCGATGTGTTGTCAACTCAAAAGACTTGCACCAGCCGACCGGCTTACCCGAAGGCAGGCCCTAGCCATACGACAAAAAAATGGTTCAAATGGCTCTGAGCACTGTGGGACTTAACTTCTGAGGTCATCAGTCCCCTGGAACTTAGAACTACTTAAACCTAACTAACCTAAGGACATCACACACATCCATGCCCGAGGCAGGATTCGAACCTGCGACCGTAGCGGTCGCGCGGTTTCAGACTGTAGCGCCTAGAACTGCTCGGCCACCTTGGCCGGCGCCATACGACATTTCATTTCGTTTTCACTTGTTCTGATTGCACTCATGCTACAATTGGCATTATTCGTTTATCGCGAGCATGTATGAGTTTGCCATTGCCGATTCTTCACTGTACGATCACCTTTTCATTACGTAACAATTCCCCACGTATGAAATTTTCATGTAAGCTTCATAATTCTCACTTTCCTGACACACACATACATACACACACACACACACACACACACACACACACACACACATACATACACACACACACGAGCGCGCGCTCGCACGCGCGTGACCGCGTTTTTCTCGATTCTGAACTGGACCGATTGAGATATTTTCGTTTCAGCTCTGGTACGACTTTAAAAATTCTTTCCACAAAATGTTCGACGTTTGTACCCTCGGGATGTGCTCTGCAAGCATGTTTCGGTCCTACTGACAATATTCCGCAATATCACAACACTAATTCACTTTTTTAAGCACGGCGCGCGGAGCAAGAGCTCCCAGGACCTGCCCTGCAGGTTTGCTCGTGCCCGACTGACTCACTCCGTTGTGACAAACGATCTGCCTTTCTAGAGCTATGGGGCATTCGCGCCAGTGATGCTGCTGCACTGTAGCGAATAAACGTGAGGGTAAATTCGATCCTTCAGGTATAGAATCCAGAACTATTAACAGTACCCTCGCAAACCGCATCAGGAAGCGCGAATAAAAAAAATGTTGTGAACGGTTCATCATTTCCTTTTCAAGATATCGAAACGACATTTTTGGGTAATAATAGCACGCAGACGACACTTAATTTTGTTGAATACTTAATACCCTAAGCTCCTGAACGAGCCAAGTTACTGAAACACCTATATTTCTTAATTGAAGTGGTGTATTTTTATTGGCATTAAAAAGCTCTTGACAGTACGAGATACTAGCTAGATATGTTGGTGCTGACAGGGTCTCTTATAGCTGTACTGTAAACACAGCCGAATGGCGTTACACGCTTGTCTCCACTGATACACAAACACGTACATGTGTAGCTTTAGCGTATGTGAGTCTCCCTGCGGCACATAGGGATGGAGCCTTTTGCGAGAACTTGACTTGCCGTAATTTACACCGAAGCAATCCATTCTGGCCACCTTCCCTGTCAACGTTAGTGATAAGTTTCAATGACATCATCAACGAACGTTATGTCACTGTTGTCGTCTTTCAAAAAGCTTTCAATGCCTCTAAAAGTATAGCGTTCCATTAAAGAAAACTGTACTTGCATCAATATATTGATAGTATAGGAGACCAGGATTAGTTGGCATAGATTTTGGCAGATTTTGGTTTTTGATTTTTCTATTCCTTTTTGCAATACTTGTAGTCTTGGCTACAAAATCATGTATGATCCATTAATTCAATACGTATTTGGATAATGCCTAAATCGCTGCTCTAGAAAGGTTGTAACTATGCCAACTAGCCCTGGGTGCGGGGTTAGCTGGCATACCCCTGGCGGTGAGTTGGCATAACCTGAAATGAATAGGGACGCTTAAAAAGAAATACTTAGGTAGAGCACAGAAGTTTTCGAGGAAACATACTTTATTTTATGAAAATTTGAAGCAACTTCCTTTTCAAAGAATAAATTCTTCAAAAAAATAAATTTATTGTGAAAGAAAACGCTTCGCAAAGAAATTAAAACTGCTTACATGTGTAAACAACATTATGAACTTAAATATATGAGCCAGCAATGAATTCTCCAAGAAAAATAAATTCTACTTCTTATTATATACCTATAGATACGGAAATAGAATAAATTTAGTATTTTAAATAAACCACGAATGTAGAAGTTGGGCGAATGTTTATTTGAAGAAGTGGGCTCAAATTCCACGCAGTTTCACTTTGGTCCTGTCAGACTAAATCATCCTCGTCTAGACATCCCCACTTTTCCCTCTTTTGACAATGGTGGACATGTGAATCTCGTTGTCATGTGTTTCGACAATCTTCCCAGGCGGTCATGGTACTTGATCAAAACGAAGTCTTTTACATGGGATTCAAGGTGATCAAGAGGCCCATCAGATTATGGGAGATCCGTTTTCCATCTTCTTCAATGTGACCTTTTGGCACCTGTTTGAGGTTCTTCAATGTTGTTGAGACCTCTCGAATGGTAATCGTCAACATCCTCTTGTCAGGAGCCTGATAGAGAAAGCTCTGCGCCGTGGAGAAGTTCTTCAATTTCTGAACTATTATTGAGGATGGCTAACGGGTCGCTACTTAAGGAAATGCTTACATCTGACGCGCCTTCATCAGAGTCCGTTGAAGATAATTCAGATCCACATTTTCTAGGAAGTTTTTCTACTTCGAATGATCAAACAGCCCTCTCACCCTTCTTGACTGTACATAGGTTTTTCTTCTTACGTGCCCCTTCAACCGCAATTGTGTCTTCAATGGGACTGCTTGTTAGTATAGCAGTAAACCTTCTTTTTCGGACACGACCGGGTTGCTGTCGTAGCTTGGCACTGGGCAGAGGGAGAAATTATCCTGAGGTGATGGATATGTATTCATTTTTACCGAAAGTGTTTATTTCTTAGCGAACAGTAATGGAGGGGTTAATTGATACAGGTGTTGGGCGAGTTCTAGCCATGCTAAATGATCCCTTATCGTACTCTGACCACTAATCACATTGGGATATCAAAAACTAAATGGATATCACGCAGCCACAAACCAAATATTATGACAAAAGCATGCAAGCACAATTAATCACTCTTTCCTAAACGATGAAACAGGGTTCATTCCTTCGATGACTTAACCAAGCGGACTGAAGTTTCGATGGATGGTGCAACTTTGCGTACACTCCCAACAATCAACTCCCAAGCACTACGAAGACGGGAAACAGAAACTGTGAGCCAACTAGCTCCTGATGCCATCGAACCCTTGTCTCTTCTACTACACTTAAACTAACTTACGTGTCCTCTGCGTACGTCGAAAACCTCGTTACGATCTATGAATTCTTCACGCGATAAAACGGGTGCAACTTGAAGGTGATTCGCCCTACAATTTTTTTCTGTGTTGTGGTTTATGATCTCAGATAGTTAACATCCGCTTGAAGCCTTTAATGATAGGCCAGGGATGAGACTGATAGGCCATATAATAAGTGGTCAAAGCATATGGTAAAAAGAGATTATGTTGTTGAACAACTGTACCTCCGTTTAATTGGGTGTACATCAGTATTATGTTCCGATCAAAGGTAGAGGTGCATCATCTCAGGAGCTTCCTCAGAATCCACTAATTTCGAATAATCCTCTTCCCAGGTGGGAGATACTTTAACAGGTGAGCATTTCACAGATCTCCCATCAAGCTGTGCATAATACGCTGACGTTTCTATAAGTATCATACCTTACCAGTTACAACTGCCTCCTTAATCAGCACTTAATTTAATGCGTTCTGCTACTTTCTATTTCTCACTGGCGCACGCGACTGCTCAGTGCATATAATTTCAGTCAACGAAACATAATTTTCTCGTACACAAGCGCTCATAGCAGCTTAGTATATTTTACAACATACATAACTAAGAAGATAACATCTACACATCACTAGTGATCAAGGTAGCTTAGTCCACTTGCGATTAATTTAGTATGATTATCGTGTATATATCACTAAATTTTTCTGCATGATTTAAATGAAGACGTTCATTACTCACCAAGAGTTCTATCTTCCTTGAACTGCACGTCAACATCACGGTATCCTATACTATAAACCATTGCTGAACTCAAGTGAGAGCTTACCTGGCAACTGGCGCCGTTAGTTCATGCTATTCTTATAGGTAACATTCTCTGGTTTAGCAGCCCTCCTGCAGTCCGCATTCCCATACAATGCAAGAGCAGCGTATTATCGGTCTACGTGAAATCCGCAGAGGGTTTCCACACATGTGCAATGCCATCTTTGACCGACTGTCATTTTTTCGGTCTATGGAATCAATCTTAAATCCCTTTAACCGTGTCACATTCCACAGTTTACCAGGATAACTTTTATTGGAAACACTTCCGTTGTTCATCACCCGTCACTGCACACAGTTTACTCAGTGCAGACTCCACACACACATCGGCAACATCACGATTTCCCTACCTGTCCATTAGGTTTCTCGTGCATTTCCATTTGACTGTCTTGCAAAATGAGGTAGCATTTAAGTCACATACAAACATCAAAAAAGTTTTGCATCGACCTGGTTCCCAGAACTCGTGAAGGTAGTCGACGACTGTGGATATTGTATCACAGACACAGTCACTTTGCCCAAAGATGTAAACAATCATGCATGAGCTTCGCCTTTTAAACGGAGACGGTCAGACCGCTGATAAATTCCAGTCATTCCACCAGGAAGGAGATAAAAGGCTCGTGTTGTCCTCAGTTCAACCATGCCTAGGCGGTCAATACCATGGTTTGATTGCGTCCGCATTGTTACTTTGAGCTCGGAAGGGCTCTCAACAAGGGAAGTGTCCAGGCGTCTCGGGGTGAACCAAAGCGATGTTGTTCAGCCATGGAGGAGATGCAGAGAGACAGGAACTGTCGATGACACGCCTCACTCAGGCCGCCCAATGGCTACTGATGCAGTGGATGACCGCTACTTACGGATTGTGGCTCGGAGAAACGCTGACAGCGATGCCACCGTGTTGAATAAAGCTTTTCGTGCAGCCACAGGACGTCGTGTGCGCAATAGGCTCCATGATGCGCAGATTCACTCCCGACATCCATGGCGAGGTCCATCTTTGCAACATCGACACCATGGATTGCGGTACAGATGGGTCCAACAACATGCCGAATGAACCGCTCGGGATTGGCATCACGTTCTCGTCACCGATGAGTGTCGCATATGCCTTCAACCAGACCATTGTCGGTGACGTTTTTGGAGGCAATCCGGTCAGGCTGAACATCTTAACACACACCGTCCAACGAGTGCAGTAAGGTGGAGTTTCCATGCTGTTTTGGGGTGACATTATGTGGGACCGACGTACGCCGCTGGTGATCATAGAAGGCGCTGTAGCGGCTGTAAGACACGTGAATGCCATCCTCCGACCGATAGTGCAAACATATCGCCTGCATATTCGCAATGGTCTTCATGGACGACAATTCGCGCCCCCTTCGTGCACATCTTGTAAATGACTTCCTTCAGGATAACGACATCGCTTGACTAAGAGTAGCCAGCAGGTTCTCCAGACATGAACCCCATCGAACATGCCTGGGATGGATTTAAAAGGCTGTTTATGGACGACGTGACCTACCAACCACTCCGCGGGATCTACGCCCAATCGCCGTTAAGGAGTGGGACAATGTGGACGAACAGAGCCTTGATGAACTTGTGGATAGTATGCCACGATGAATACAGGCATGCATCAGTGCAAGAGGACGTGCTACCGGGTATTAGAAGCACCGGTGTTTACAGCAACCTGGACCACCACCTTTCAAGATCTCGCTGTATGGTGGTACAACATTTGTGGTTTTCATGAGCAGTAAAAAGGGAAGAAATTATGTTTATGCTGATCTCTATTCCAATTTTTTGTTCAGTTTCGGAACTCTCTGAACCGAGGTGATGCAAAACACTTTTTGATGTGTGTATTTTGACCCTCGAAAATTCAGTCATCAAAACCCATGAATGAACTATTTCCATGCATGTGGGATCTGGTGGTCCATCGGCGAAACTGTTGCGTGGAAACCTATAGTTGGCAGGATTGACTCTCCGTCAGTTTACAGATTTCTCAGTGTTCGTTTTATCCTAGCCATCACCTCTCAAGGACGTAAGGAGTCGCCCGAAACAACATGTGGATCGGACTGATTTCACGTCAAACTGTAGGTCCCTTTCCCCAGTTGGATAACTGGGGTACATTGCGAACATGTAACTCGCGGTAATGGCGTGCAGTAGAAATACTTGCTCCAACGGTTTGGCCACACGAAACTATTAGTTTATCTATGTGTATCATTAAGCCAGTTACGTTTGTTTATACAGAACCTCGACAAAGCGAGTCCTACTTGCACTTTTCCGTTATACTTTTATTATTATTTCTTTCCTTTCTCAGACGTTATGTCTGGTTAAAAATGGAAAGTGACGCGGACCTTGATCAAGCGTGACTTCCTTTTAACTGTACGGTATATTTTACATTGCATTTAGGAACTTTCGGGTAATTGAACATGTATCAATAATTACAGATTTCTGTAGTTGTATATATACGTTTGGATGTAGCTGTATTGCGTTGATGTACTGGTGGATATTGTGTCGTATGACTCCTGTAGTTGATAGTATAATTGGTGTAATGTCAACTTTATCCTGATGCCACATGTCCTTGACTTCCTCAGCCAGTTGCATGTATTTTTCTATTTTTTCTCCTGTTTTCTTCTGTATATTTGCTGTATTGGGTATGGATATTTCGATTTGTTGTGTTAATTTTTTCATTTTATTGGTGAGTATGATGTCAGGTTTGTTATGTGGTGTTGTTTTATCTGTTGTAATGGTTCTGTTCCAGTATAATTTATATTCATCGTTCTCCAGTACATTTTGTGGTGCATACTTGTATGTGGGAACGTGTTGTTTCATTAGTTTATGTTGTATGCCAAGTTGTTGATGTATTATTTTTGATACATTGTCATGTCTTCTGGTGTATTCTGTATTTGCTAGTATTGTACATCCGCTTGTGATGTGATCTACTGTTTCTATTTGTTGTTTGCAAAGTCTGCATTTATCTGTTGTGGTATAGGGATCTTTAATAATATGCTCGCTGTAATATCTGTTGTTTATTGTTTGATCCTGTATTGCAATCGTGAATCCTTCTGTCTCACTGTATATATTGCCTTTTCTTAGCCATGTGTTGGATGCATCTTGATCGATGTGTGGCTGTGTTAGATGATACAGGTGCTTGCCATGTAGTGTTTTCTTTTTCCAATTTACTTTCTTTGTATCTGTTGATGTTATGTGATCTAAAGGGTTGTAGAAGTGGTTATGAAATTGCAGTGGTGTAGCCGATGTATTTATATGAGTCATTGCTATGTGTATTTTGCTAGTTTCTGCTCGTTCTATAAAGAATTTTCTCAAATTGTTTACCTGTCCATATATGCAGGGTTTTTATGTCGATAAATACCCTTCCTCCTTCCTTTCTGATTAATGTGAATCTTTCTGTTGCTGAATGTATGTGATGTATTCTATATTTGGAGCATTGTGATCGTGTAAGTGTATTGAGTGTTTCTAGTTCTGTGTTACTCCATTTCACTACTCCAAATGAATAGGTCAATATTGGTATAGCATAAGTATTTATAGCTTTTGTCTTGTTTCTTGCTGTCAATTCTGTTTTCAGTATTTTT
This sequence comes from Schistocerca nitens, assembly GCF_023898315.1. Taxonomy (NCBI): domain Eukaryota; kingdom Metazoa; phylum Arthropoda; class Insecta; order Orthoptera; family Acrididae; genus Schistocerca; species Schistocerca nitens. The sequence goes on along the minus strand of NC_064615.1, from coordinate 788,364,594 downwards.
GTTAGTCCTTGTCTATATTTTTCTTTTAGTTCTTCCTTAATATTTGTATTATCTATTCCTATTTTTGTCTGTATCCTAGATATTTATAGCCACCTGTTTTTTCTATAGCTTCTATGCAGTCGCTGTGGTTATCCAGTTTGTTTGCGTTGAATGTTTGGTTTTGTTTCCTTCTATTTTCACTTCTTTGTATCTTCTAAGTCGTTTGGCCAGTGCTTGTAATTTCTGCTTCTTTTCATCTAATTGCTCTATCACATCTTGTTGTGATATTTTACCTAACCTCTTTGGTTTTTTGTCTGATATTTTATTTTTTAACAATTGTGTTAGCTGTCTGATGTCTTTTCTAAGTTTTTCTATTCTGATCTGTAGCCTGTGTTGGCATGCTGGTTTTGTGGGTTTCTTCTGTGTGTTGGTTGGTTCTGATCTCTGCCTAGTGTGTATATTTAGTGTAGTGAGTGCTCCTATATAAATCAGTAGTTGTAACCCTTCCATAGTTGTATTTTCATTTATTTTGTTGTGTGTGATTGTGTTGATAGTTGTTATTGCTGTTTAGACTTGTGGGTTATTTGGTGGTCTATGCAAGAATGGTCTATTATATGTATTTGTGTGTCTGTATTCTCTATATGTCAGCTGAAATTTTTCTTCTATATCTAACATGTGTGTCACTTTGTGTTCTATTTGTGCTTGTTCTGGTGGCTGTCTTAAGATTTTGTTTTCCTCTGATTGTTTAATTGATGCGTGTTGTTCTTTGTTTGTTTGCTCTGGGATGTTTGAGTCCATTCTGTATTTTCTTCTTCTTCTTCTGATTGCACATTATTTTGTTCCAGTATTTCTTGTACTTGTTGTTTGATGTTTTCTATTTCTGACTGGGGTATCCTGTTATTTTTGATTATTACACGGATCTGATCACCCAGTCGTTGTTCTGTTAAAATTTTTAATTCTGGGTATCTGGTAAAAAATGTTGTGTATACTTGTGATCTGTATCCACTTGTGTTGGTTCCTAAGTTTGTTGCTTGGTAATAACAGAACATGAGGTGTCGGTTAACTTCATCTGACCATCTCGTCCTCTGTCTTGGTTTTCCTTCTACGGTGGTTGCAGGAAGCATATCCTGCAAAATACCTCTATTTGAATTTAAATCATTTTCTATATGGCTAGCAGTGTCGTTACCATTGTGGACGGGCATAGGGTTCAAGCGTCGTCCCCGACCATGACAGCGCCTGTCCGAGGCTTCATTAGTTCTGTCCTGAACCAACTAAACACTTAGTGTGTTTAGTTGGTTCAGGGGTTAGCCGTATTAGTGGTTTGTTTTTTTCATCGCCTTTTACGACTGGCAGAAGATACCGGAGTCCTATTCTTTTCCTGGGCATCCACGGGTTTTATTATTATTATTATTATTTCGTCTATCAATCTTCTGACTGGTTTCATACGGCCTATTGGGTTGTAAATCTACGCATTATACAACTCATGTCAGGAAATTCGCTATTACCAAATTGATTTCGACGTTACCTCGCGTCACCACTTTCAGTGTTTGGTACTTGGATTCAGGCAATCAGAGAGCGTCCAATATGCTGATATTATTTATTTAACAGCCCTCATGACATATTTGTGAAGCTCTTGTGGCAGCAAGAATATCTTTCTATTTTCTTTAGACTTTTGTCTCCTTCTGCCTATCCATATTTAAACTAGGGCAACCAGACCCTATTTCATGACAGGCTGTATGCATTTAATTTCATTTTTAATTCGTCCAGCCGTTGTTGGTGACACACGTGGTTAGACCATAATTTCAGATTTCACCTACTGCTATCTTTTACTGATCTGAAGATTTAAGTTTCATATTTTGGAATCTAATCAAGGTCTTCTCTCCTTGGACCCAGTAGTCATATTCTGTACTATGGTGGGAACTACACTACTGGCCATTAAAATTGTTAAACCACGAAGATGACATGCTACAGGCGAAAAAATTTAACCGACAGAGAAGATGCTGTGATATGCAAATGATTAGCTTTTCAGAGCATTCACACAAGGTTGGCTCCTACAACGTGCTGACATAAGGAAAGTTTCCAACCGATTTCTCGTACACAAACAGCAGTTGACCGGCGTTGCCTGGTAAAACGTTATTGAGACGCCTCGTGTAAGGAGGAGAAATGCGTACCATCACGTTTTCGACTTTGATAAAGGTCGGATTGTAGCCTATCGCGATTGCGGTTTATCGTATTGCGACATTGCTGCTAGCGTTGGTCGAGATCCAATGACTGTTAGCAGAATATGGAATTGGTGGGTTCAGGAGGGTAATACGGAACGCAGTATTGGTTCCCAACAGCCTTGTATCACTAGTAGTCGAGATGACAGGCATCTTATCCGCATGGCTGTAACGGATCGTGCAGCCACGTCTCGATCCCTGAGTCAACAGATGGGGACGTTTGCAAGACAACAACCATCTGCATGAAGAGTACGACGACGTTTGCAGCAGCATGGACTATCAGCTCGGAGATCATGGCTTCGGGTACCCTTGACGCTGCATCACAGACAGGAGCGCCTGCGATAGTGTACTCAACGACGAACCAGGGTGCACGAATGGCAAAACGTCATTTTTTTCGGATGAATCCTGGTTATGTTTACAGCATCATGATGGTCGCATCCGTGCTTGGCGACATCGCGGTGAACGCACATTGGAAGCGTGTATTCGCCATCCTGGGGTATCACCCAGCGTGATGGTATGGGGTGCGATTGGTTACACGTCTCGGTCACCTCCTGTTCGCATTGACGGAACTTTGAACAGTGGACGTTACATTTCAGATGTGTTACGACCCGTGGCTCTACCCCTCATTTGATCCCTGCGAAACTCTACATTTCAGCAGGATAATGCACGACCGCATGTTGCAGGTCCTGTACGGGCCTTTCTGGATACAGAAAATGTTCGACTGCTGCCCTGGCCAGCACATTCTCCAGACCTCTCACTTATTGAAAAATCTGGTGAATGGTGGCCGAGCAACTGGCTCATCACAATACGCCAGTCACTTGTCTTGATGAACTGTGGTATCATGTTGAAGCAGCGTGGGCAGCTGTACCTGTACACACCACCCAAGCTCTGTTTGACTCAATGCCCAGGCGTATCAAGGCCGTTATTACGGCCTGAGGTGGTTGTTCAGGGTACTGATTTCTCAGGATCTACGCACCGAAATTGTGTGAAAATGCAATCACAGGTCAGTTCTAGTATAATATATTTGTCCTATGAATACCCGTTTATCATCTGCATTTCTTCTTGGTGTAGCAATTTTAATGCCAGTAGTGTAGTATAATCTAAGAATTCAAGGAAAATATCGTATACCTTGGTTCTAGTATCCATTGCCCTCTGAATCTCTTGGGCGAACAGATTCAGCCTGCTTTCAACATGGTTCTGGTTTGCGGAATCGTTATTGATCTAACTGAAGCGATTTCGGTCTTCACACAATCGTGGTACGCCAACATAAAGCAGAAACTAAAATTTATGCTGCTGTCCCATGATTACATTCTATTGTTCATTTTCACCGAGTACTACATGCCACCACATTTTCGATCTGTTATTAGATCCATTATCGGGCAATTCCAAGCGCCATCTAACTCGAGCGATAACTTTTTTTTGTGATATGTTACAATACAGCATCACCAGTCTATTTGCGGTCTAACTGTGTTGGTGAGGCAGTAAATATATCCACAGGACTGTGACTGCGTCACTGCAATTCACTTTGGAGGTATGGTGGTGGGTCTTGTAGTCCCGTACCACCCTCTGACGGTGACAGTACTACATGAGTCAGGCAGAATAATTTAGCCTAACGTGGGCAGGTATGGTTGGAAAGTATTGGACGTAGAATGGGGGCTAGTCCCGCCAAAGGATGCGTCCGTGGTGGGCGTGCCAGGCGTATCGTTAGCCATGGTCAGAATCCGATTCCTCTAGGATGATTAGGGGAACGGGATGTCGATGCCAGCGGCGTGGAAGTGTGGTCCCAACGTGGCGTAACCCATGGACAGTGTCCCGCAAGGCATCCACTTTCTCATAGAGCCGCCGCGCGTTGTTGCGTATGGTCGTCTTTAGGGGGACGATATCCGCTTCCTCGTGGAGAGTAACAATTCTCGTGAGTGGCGGGGCGTGCAGGCTCCACCTGAGCACCTTGTTCTGCAGGCGCTGCAACGTCCGCATCCTGGTGACACTAATAGTGGCCCATGCAGCAGATCCATACGTGAGGGCAGGCAGGATAACTGTTCGGTCAATGCGGAGCTTGGAATGCAGGTTAAGTTCTGCACTACGAAAGAGCGGGTACAAAGCCCTGGTTAGCTTTTGCCCCTTGTTGGTGACATACTCCACATGACAGTGGAAGAGCAACTTGTGGTCCATCTGGACTCCGAGATAGGTGGTTGTCGGGGGCCAGGGCACCTGCACACCTGCAATCGAAATATTGCGGCGGAGGACTGGCCGCCGTTTCGTGAAGTATTTAGTTTGTCCGGCACCAGGTGATGGTGGCGTCTACCTGTCGCTGGAGGCGGGCGACAACGGCGTCAGTAATTGTGCAAGGTGGCACTCGTGGATAAGCAGCATATCGTTGACATAAATATTAAAAGGAATGGGAGATAGCACTGAACCTTGCGGAGTGCCTGATAAGTTTTATACAGTAGGAATATATTACGATATTGCAAGTTCTAAACTGCGAGAGATAATTCTATTTCGGTCGTATATTTGGTATACTGTTTATTTTTTTCTTAAGGAAATGTTAACAGCGCTACCCTGTCTTTGTGTACCTTAATTTAATAGCTTGTCGAAAGTCCGTTTTTCACACTATATAACAAGGAATATGGTGAATGAATGATAATCGCTGAATCTGAAATATGGCTCACCGGGAAATGTGCTACAGTGCAGGAAGTTCTTTGCTGCTCTCACGAATCACGATGCTGCTGTTTCTCGAAGATTGCTTGGCCATAAGAAAATGGCAGTACCTAGCTTACATATTAGAAAGGTCCAAACATGGTTGTCGTGGCTGCACCGGTGTGTAATTGTCGTAGAACATACACTGATGATATGATGAAGTCCCATACTTCTTGACAGAGCGTAGGGGACGAAGCGGGAGACCCGCACCGCTGTACTAGGCAAGGTCCTAGCGTGGTTTGCCATTGCCTTCCTCCGACCGTAATGGGGATGAATGGTGGTGATGATGATGAATACGACACAACAACACCCAGTCATCTCGAGGCAGGTGAAAATCCCTCACCCCGCCGGGAATCGAACCCGGGACACCGTGCTCGGGAACGAGAACGGTACCGCGAGACCACGAGCTGCGGACGAACATACACTATGAACTTTTAACTGTTTAGGTAAAGGATACACGACTGGATTATGCGGGATATAATTCATAAACGCAGGTTTGGGTTCTTAACAATGACGATAGTATAACAAAGTATTCCAATGACTGTTCGTCGGTTTATTAATTTCACATAAAAGTGCCTGGTGCCCGTAAAACTGTTTTATATATCGGTTGAAGACAAGCCACAGCTCACTGCACAGAAGAAGTTCGGTCGATCTTCACTCCTAATAAAGTCCCTGATAGTAATCTTAACATTCCCTTACTTGTCTTACCAAATAGAAAATGCGTGCTGCTCGAAGAAATCAGGGTATAAGTGATTTATATTAATGTGATTGCTTCTGGTTCTAGATTGTTCAATGTATCTTCGGCTTCTTCTTCCTCCCGGTATTTTCTGTAATGATCTTTAAATATAGCTTATCTCTTGTAATTGTGGTTTTCTTCTTTGGTCTTCTCTACTCGCGCTTTCCTCTTCTGCATCAATCTTTCGAATAAATCTTCTTCCCGAAACAACAGCATATTATTGGTACAATTGGGGAGCAATCGCTTTGCAGGAACTTCTCAGATCCACTCGTCTATCCTTGTAAATTTTAACCTTCATCTTAATAAATACAAAGCCCTGGGTGCTTACAATTTTATATTACTTCCAACGTTACTAAATCTAAATCTGTTCATAAATAAATTAATTTTACACATGTTTACTTCTCTAGTGTCAATCTTGCACTCGCAACTTTTTTCCTTTTTGGCAAAAGCACCCACAATGCACACAGTTTACATATAACTACGATTAAACACACTATTACGACTCAAGAAACATTTTCTTTATGTGCCAGAGACATATTCTCGTGTTATAAATGAAAGACGAAAAGAAATTGTGCAGTCTTACAATATATTCCAAATAAATATTAAATTTGAGGAGATACTGTTACACTATTGCGACGAGGCTATAATACGCTCGTTACCCAGCTTCACCGGGAGCTGAGAGACCAATGTGAGCTCTATGGTTGTTTATGAGACAATCTGTCAAAGGAGGGAAGATGACAGGAATGTGTGTCTGGTAATCAGACGTGGAACGGAGTCGGGGAGTGTGACGTTGGTGTTGGCCACCCAAGCGTGAGGATAGCGCGAATCTGGATTGTGATAAGAGATATTAAGATAGAAGAGGGTACGCTACACGAAGGAAGAAGCAGAATTTCTAAGTGGAGAATAGAAAGCAGAAAGACAACATCTCTGTGAAATGGTATAGTGCTCCAATGAGCTTGTCGTTTATGTGTGAGGACTGGAGTCTATGTAGATTCCTGTTGAAGTCACTGATTTCTATAATAGCAATAATTTCGTGTGGCTCAGTGGCGTGGCGCAAGTCTTTCAACTGGACAGCACTGTGGTGAACTGCGTGTCCCTAATCTGCCTCTGTTTTAAGACAGGGGAAAGGGGACCTACAGTATAGCGCGGAATCGCAACCACGTGCCGTTTTCGGCGATTCCTTACGGTTGAGAGGTGGAGAAAGTAGTAGTAGTAGCTTTATTCATCCGTAGATCTCTTTTTACAAGATTATTGGACATGCCAAAGTATTTAGATCAATTTAAAATAAGCTAATTCGTATACACATATATTTACAGACTTCTTGTTAGAGACAATCATTACATTTAATCCTGGTATACAATACATTTTTTTACAAATAACTCATAAATAATGTAATGCCACATTGTTCACTCATATCTCACATTCAGTCACTGAACACACTATTCACACGTTGTTTCATAACACTTCACTTACTGCACCCACCCACCCACACACACACACACACACACACACACACACACACACACTGGTGATCTCTGGGCCATTTTCTGTACCGCAACTTCCCATTTGCTATCCTGAAAAAGTCAGCATCCCTCCATAATGTGTGAGATGTTGAGCTATGCATAGCTTGGGGGTAAGCATTTCTAAAATGAAGAAAAAGAAGGAAAAAAGCATAAAGTGAAGGTGTTACGTGGAATGTTGGATATTATATAATCATTATTATTATTATTATTATTTATTTGTATAACATTTTTTTATCGAAACCCCACTCTGTTTTAGATAAGCAATCCTTCAATGTATAAAATGTATTGTGTAACAGGTACTTTTTAGCTGCCTTTTTAAATAATTGTATTTTGGCAATTTCTTTAATCTCTTTTGGTAATTTATTGTACAGTTTTATTCCTTGGTAGAAAACGCTGTTTTGAGTTTTATGTTTATTTTTTCTTGGTAAATGTAAGTTGAGTCTATCTCTTGTTGCATGGTCATGGACAAAGCTGATTGTGCAGTAACTATACCAATGTTATTTTTGATGTGTACAACTGACTGGTAAACGTATTCACATGGAGCAGCTAGAATCACCATTTTTCTGAATAGATCTTTCCAGTGAGCTCGACTAGTATTTTTGGTTATTATTCTTATGACTCTTTTCTGGAGTTTGAAAATTGTGTTCATATTTCGTGCATTTGTTCCCCAAAAAAGAATTTCATAGCTAAGAACTGAGTGTACATATGAATAATATGTAACTAAAAGTCACTGCATGTTGCACACCGATGATAGTATTCTAAGGGCATAACATGCTGATGACATTCTGTTTGCAAGTACCTTTGTGTGTTCACACCACTTCAACTGACAATCGATATTCATTGCTAGAAATTTTGCATTTGTTACACAATCTATAGCGATGCCATCCGCATTTAATTTAAGATGGTCATTTTTCCTCTTCAAACTGAAATTCATGGCATTGGTTTTTCTTATGTTCAATGTCACTTTATTACTTATTGACCAATCGTAAACTTCCTTGAGAGTTTCATTTGATTTCTCGGCAAGGAGTTATCTTTTTTTTTTCTCAGTGACTATAATATTGCTGTCATCAGCAAAGAGAATCTATGAGTTAGTAAGGCATTTTCTGAGACCTAGGAATGTTTAGTAACTGATGTAGGATACAAATACTAGTAGTGCTGGGGAATACTCTAATAATGAAGCTCCTGATATACGTTAAATAAAACAGGCTCACTTTAAATTTATATTGATGTGTCCTTATAAGTACTTAATCTTTGCTATGTATAAAGTATTTTGGGGAATTTTGTGTTGCTGCTGCTTTCGAGTATGTTCATCTATATTTGCCAATCCTTTGAACGGGTGCTTAGTCTTCCAGGAATGATCAGACAGAAGTGACTGATGTGTCACAGTTAATGAATTACCCTTGTCTCTCGAGGTCAGTATTTTTTAGCAAGGCTGGTTCAAATGGTTCAAATGGCTCTGAGCACTATGGGACTCAACTTCTGCGGTCATTAGTCCCCTAGAACTTAGAACTAGTTAAACCTAACTAACCTACGGACATCACAAACATCCATGCTCGAGGCAGGATTCGAACCTGCGACCGTAGCGGTCTTGCGGTTCCAGACTGCAGCGCCTTTAACCGCACGGCCACTTCGGCCGGCTGCAAGGCTGGTGACCCAATTAATACCAGTTATCGGTTGTGGGACAGTTGGTAATAAAGGCAGCTGACAGAAACTGAAGTTGTTTAGGCAGCTCAGTAAAGGCGTGGTACGTCACATATCTATCTTCTCTTCATTTGTCTTCCTATGTTTCTGTCTTGTAATCAGCATCTTACGACATTTACGGTTAAATAATTTGAAATAAAAGTTGTTTGTCTCTGCATTGTCTTAGGGTGTGCTGCCGACGGCAAAGAAGTGCTTTTCTCATATAGCATAAAAAATAGTTATTGAGATATGAATCAAACAGCGCTGTGTGCAGTAATGCTAATGATGTTCCTCTACTACAATTTTTAAAGTTCAGTAATAAGAGTATTTCTACTTTGACACACCCTGAATACAGAGTGGGTTAATCTCGACAGTGAAGTTAAGTCGATTTGAATAGCCCACATCCAAAATATAGTGGCTAGTAAACTCAATATCTAATTAAAATAACTGGTAACTAAACTAAAAACTATACCTAACTCCGTCCGAACAAGTCTCGGAAGACCCTAACGATATTGCCCAACCGCCGTGTCATCATCAGCCTTCAGGCGTCACTGGATGCGGATATGGAGGGGAGGGGGTTGCAGTCAGCACACCACTCTCTCGACGGCTGTGAGTTTCCGTGACCGGAACCGCTACTTCTCAGTCAAGTAGCTCCCCAACTGACCTCACAAGGGCTGAGTGCACCCCGCTTGCCAACAGGGCTCTACAGGCCGAACGGTCACCCATCCAAGTGCTTGCCAATCCCGACAGTATTTCTTACATTTCAAAATTATTCATAGTTAGGTTCGATACTAAACAACAACAAAAAAAAAAGTTGCAAGTCCGATAGTTACTGGATGGAATGATTTTGTCGTTCAACACTGAAATGTTATAGAGTCCTCTCTAAACGGAAAGAGTTAGAGTTCGACTCGGTACACGAAAAATGCAGAGTCTACCCAACTCCTGGCGGAATGAATGAGAGTGCTAACCATAGCGTATTTTCGAAATCTCCACTAATTTTCCGTTGAGGGAAGTCTCTATTTTGTATATCTGATTTGTTTATTAGACTTATGGAAAACGCTAGAAACCAAAAAGATGTAGGCTCTACTTTTATAAGGCCCTGACAGCACTCACAGGCAGCATCGCAATATTGCAGGACGAGGACAGGAACAGCGGGGCAGCTGGAACGACAGACCGTTAGAGCGGTGCCTGGGGACGTAGGCTGGCGGCTGCATTGCGCCGCTGGGCGGGTTGCGGACCCGCACGGGGCGTAACTCGGCTGCGGCTGCTCCGACGCGCCGCGACCGCAGCCCGAAGGCGGACAGGCGGACAGGCTCCCCCAATGTGACCATTCCAGCCGGTGGCGCTAGCGGCCGTCGGTTAGCCGAGCGGCGGCAGCGGCAGCCGAGCCAGAGGCGCAGCCGGAGCCAGATAACCGCCTCTGCGGCCGACCCAATTCCGGCGCGCAGATTGCCGTCTTCGGTCGGCAGCGTCTGCGGCGGCCGCGTCCTCCTCCGGGGTGGCCACGTAATAAGGACGCCGGCAGGAGCGCCGATGCCGACGCCGCCCTGCGGACATCGATCGCGCTTCGGGCAGGCCTGCCGCAGTCTGCGCTAATTACCGGCGCGCGGCCCGACCTGCCAGTCACGGCGTGACACCTCTCAGTCGGACGCAGTCTCTGGTCACGGTAGCAGAGGAATCGCACGGCTGCCGTGAATATAGTGTTCGTCCACATTGCAATTTTTTCGTACTTCGCTAGCAGTTTCAGATTTGAACATTCATCTTCACCAAATAAGTACGGCGTATCACTTTGCAACAGTCATTTCAGGAGACTCAAAACATCGATTTCTACAGTATAGTCCAGAAGTACTGTCATCTACCTCTCTTTTGGTCCTGGTGTATATAAGTACTCCATTCGTCTTTTCTCTTTCTTCAAAGAAAGACAGAAGTCGTGAGAAGTAGTAGAAATGAGAGCACCGAGAGACTTAACATTATAATTGCTGATCACAAAGCAGATGAAGTTATCTGCTACCTATGCAGCAAAATAATTCATGAGGAACGGAGCAAGGAGGACATTAAAAGCAAAGTAGCAGTGAAGAAAAGGGCATTCCTGGCCAAGAGACATCTGCTAGATCGTAATTTGAGGGAGCAATTTCTGCGAATGTCCGTTTCGAGCCGAGCATTGAATGACAGTGAGACATCGGGTGTGGGTAAACCGAAACAGAAGAGAATCGATGCATTTGAGATGTGGCGCTACAGAAGAATGTTGAAAATTAGGTAGACTGATAAGCTAAGGAATGAGAAGTTTCTCTGTGGAATCGCCAAGGAAAGAAATATATAGAAAAAACATAAAATAAAAAGGGACAGAATCTGTTAAGATACCTGGAAATAACTTCAATGGTACTAGAAGCAGCTGCAGAGGGTAAAAACTGTAGAGGAACACAGAGATTTGAATAAATCCAGCAAATAATTGAGGACTTAATTTGCAAATGCTACTCTGACATGAAAAAGTTGGCACAGGAGAGGAATAAGGGACGGACCGCATAAGGCTAGTCATAAGACTGATGTCTCAAAAAAAAGAGACTGGAATAAAAAAACAGTTTACAGTATTGTATCACTGTTTGAACACGCGATTATGTCGCAGTTGGTGAAAAAGTCTTTTGTTTATTTTCAGATGGCGGACACAATACCCACAGTACGAAAGAACGTGTTCTGGCATCGTGAACAGACCGTGAAAACGTTTTCTTCAAAAGGCGTTTATGACTCAGAAGTAGCAACAATTGCAGAATCGGTTTCTTCTGTGTAGTGAAACAGTTTTATTATTTCTGACGTTTTATTATCACGTTTGTGCCGATTTCTCTTCATCTACAGTCGTGGTGGCTTATTTGGTCCGTTACATAATGTATCCAGAATGATAATGAAATTATAGCATTGTACACATGGTTCGCACGTTCCACTCTCACTGATTTGGCTGAAAGTGTAACAAACGAAACTTCACGTCGGTGGGTAGATACGCTACGTCTTTCCGCAAAACGTCAGGTCTTCTACTGTTTACTAGCCTTTTTTGTTCTTAAAGGTAAATGGCTTTCTTCGTTACTTACATGTACGTTACAAGATAATGCTAAATAAACTGCCCCGTTCTTTACGATTTTGTGTCTACCAGGGTCCACTGAAACTACGGAAAGACTAATCTGGTGCCATTTTTAATTAAGTGCCACTTCCTACGGCGCTAGATGTGCTCCTTGTCATAGAAAAGTATTTTGCAAATGAATATAAATGATACTATCCACACTCATCCGACGTCGTAAACAGAAATGTACTTTTCATCACTTAACACTTCCGCGCTGAGATGCCGTGGTCCATACATAGAACACTGTGCAAACTGTTGTGGTTTCGTAAAAAAATGTAAAAAAAAATGTAAAAAAAATGTAATAAACGAAAACACAACACTTTGCAACAACACACTCTTTACCGCTGTGAGAGAACTGACCAAGGACACAGAACAGAAAGAATGCACACGAAAAGAACCACTTGCTCATCACACACAGAGACATAAGTAATGAACAGAAGTCGTCGTAATTCGCGCTACAGTTTTCCGTAGCCTTTCTCACCACATGCAACACACCTCTCGTGACACACGCGAACAGCGAGATAGCGTAATATTCTCAATCAGAAACAAGTGCGAAAGTTTTCTTTTTCTGTGTATAAAAGCAGCTACATACCATCCAACGAACGTGAGTAACGAATAGCTAAGTAACAACTCAGTACATACCAAATAACTGGATTCCACAACACTACAACAACCCCAAGTATATATTGCTGACATACGGAGTTCACCTTTTAGTATTTTGTTTACTAACAGCCGCTCACATGGTTGCAGATGCCACGATGTTCGCTAAGTACAAATCGGCAACAGAACAAAAGCACACAGAAAATATGTCGCAAACAGCGACAATAATTGCTTAAAACATGCTGTAACATACAATAAATAAGGTAGAATGAAAGTATCCATAGTAAAATATATTTCAAGAAACGAATAGCAAAAATGTAATAATGTGCTACTGTGCTTGTATAACCATGATATTTTCTGCATGCATTAGATTAAAAAAAAAAAAACAGTGGTGATGGTGATATTTGTCGCCGAAACTAGTTTACGAGAGTAAAGAAATAGACGAATAATAAGGTGGACTCAACTTTTGATATTACTGTTTGACTAGCCGAGATAGCCCTGTGATGAGTTCGAATTTAATCTCCGATTTTGGCATCATTCCTCAGGTTGCACAACACAGCAGGGATCAGTTAACTGCTTCATTTGCACTAGAATGGGAGGGACATTCTTTATGTAGTATTAGGAAAGTAGAAAGGAAAATGATTCAACCGGAGTAGCTTCTAACTATGTCCAAACAAACGTGGTTCATTACGCAGATATCCCAAAATCCAACCATTAATTTAGGAATGCACATCAAAATGGCAAACAAATTGTTCTTGAAGCATTTTAAGAGGAAAAGGAATCTTCTTTGGAATAGAAAGCAAAAGAATCTCTAGCTTTTAGAAAGAGAAAAGAAGACAATATGGAAGCTCGTCAAAGTGAAACACTACAAAGCACATAAAGAAGATATCACCAAACTGAACAATAAATCAGCAGTCTGTATCATTAACAAAAGACTTCTGTAGCGTTACACAGAGAAAAGCAGAGACTATAAAAGCACCAAATGGACCTCTGGAGCATCTAACCGACCAACGACCTATGTAGTTCAGTACACAAAGAAGAAATCACAAAACTGAAAAATTAAATTTGCGTTCTATATGAAAATAGCCAGATAAACGTTCTATAGCATTTAGGAAGATAGAAGGAACACTGTGGAAGCACTTGATCAATCTATGGTACATCTAACTTACTCACAATGTACGTGGGTCATCGCACAAACAAAGTACTATAGAACTGGGTTATTAAGTGACAAGCAGCGAAGCACATTCTACCTCATATGAGATAAAATGCATTAAGAATTAAAACCAGCGGCTATTTCTGCTGAAGCACTTTCCGGCTGTGTAAGCTAGCGTTGTGCTTCAGTGAGTACGCACTTATTCCTTAACTTAACGGTGATGGTTTAGTGCTCGAAGCAGACTTGTTGAGTTTTACCATAAATCAAATTGTATTTGTTGCCGATGAAATCTGAGAGTGCTGTTTCTCAGAGACTTTTCCCTGTATTGGAACTGACATGTCTGTTTTTTTTTTCATTATTTTGTTAACACAGGAACGTCAACCTTTTTAACATATTCCAGGATCATTTATTAACAATCTGTCATAGTACGTATGTTTGACGACTACTTTTGAGCCAACTGATTCATTCTCAACTCTGACGCACTGAGAGTGACCCCGCGCGATGCCACGGACGCTGCGAGATACAGACGATAGGAGCGCTTCAGTCTCAAATAGTGTTCCCATTTACTGCTGACCTAGGCCAATATGATCTGGTATGTACCTGTAAAAGTGTAATTTTCTCATTTCATGAGAAGTAGTAATTAATGATGCACCTCTTTCTTTCAATGTAAATGGTTCCCTGTTTTCCGCTTTCCTTCCTGCAAGCTATTCCATGTGTAGCGGTACTGGTCAGTGCACAACTTTTTTTTTTTCGTCGGTAATGGAGACTTCGATATAAATTAGTTCACAACATTATCCAATGAGGTTGTTATTAAAATTCTAAATTTTTATATTATACATCTATATTATAGATCTAGTTCAATCATATTCATATTCGAAGTCATAAATATTTGAAGTTGGAAATATGGTAATAATATTACTGTTTCTATAATTTTTACGAAAGATGAATTAGCAAATATCTGTATTTCTCTAGAAATATTAAGAAAATGTAACTGTTTGGTCACTTCGATTCTATCGATTGTATGCACATATCTTTGTAGTAAAACTGATACATCTCTGTTCTTGTCAGTATGCTGCGTGCGTTACGTTCTTGTACGTGTCACTTGTAGCGGAGTTGCTCTCGTAGGTTGCCGGTCGTCAGTGGTAGTAGTCAGTTGAAAGGACTGTGTTATATTGAAAGTGCATTATGGCAGTAAACACGATTTGAAGAAAATACACTACTCCGCAGCGCCTGTAGTGTCCTTGTCGATGTCAGTCACAACTGCCATTATACTTCTACGCCGTGGTAAATCGGCGATGTTTTGGCGAAGTGAACGTGTGAGAACTTTGTCTTTGAAGTAACCCAACAGGTAAGAATCACATGGTGTCAGTTCCGGATAATGGGGAGCCATGCCAACAACAGGAGCTTGCGAGCTGATTCACAACCCATGCAACGTCATCGTAGCTCTGTATCCAAGAACTCACAAGTATCACTACTGAAGTGCTGTGGAGCACCATCCTGTTAATGAATAAAATTACTGTTGTTCTCCTGCAGTTGCGGCATGAACTATACAAAATACCTTCCCGGTTAGCTTAAGAGTTAAGTTGCTGCAGATCATTGAAACAAGACAAACTTCTTGAGTTGCAGTTTTCGGTAGAAATAATCATGTAATATCTTACCTCAATAGAAACTTACTTCACTGTGACTTGAAAGTGTCCACATCATTTTGAATAACACTGTATATATGGGAAATCCCGATATTTTACACTGTAAAGACGTAAGTAAATAGTGGCCACTATAATGTCCTACCCTGGTATGCGTAACGCATGCAAAAATTTTACAAGGTCTGTATAATGTGTCTTTCTGTGAATGACTGCGAGATATACGAGTATGTACAGCAGTCTATACCTCTGCCATCACAGAACCTAGATTACAATCACTGATGACATAGGCCGCAAACACCATGTACTCTAGATACCTTATCACCTAGAATTCTGGCAATGTATCACTTAGACCTCAGAGATCACAATGTACAGATGTCAGGCCGCACAGTGCTACGACTTAGTTACTGAGGAAGTAAATTTAATTTCTACAGCTCGTGGTAACATGCATTTCTTCAGATTTCTGACAGCTGTCTCGAGCCCTCTCTCTGGACTGTTAGTTTTCAATTAATGTATTAAAATGTAACTTTTAAATAGCGCTAACGATTTTGTACTCACCAAAAATACATCATCTCAGCATTCCAAAATAATAGAATAGTTTCCTTATTGAATCATTATGCGTGTTTCTTTGTCATACAAGTACTGGGGCTACTGCTTTCTGGAATACTTAGGCAGAGTTTTAGCCTTGTTGATAGTACCAAAAAGAAGTTGTGCAATATATGCAGCATGCAGTGAGATCCTGTAAATGCAGTGATATTGTTGGCGTAAGTACACTGGGAAAGTTATAGGAATTATAAAGCGTGAGCACAAAACGAGACGTGTAGGTCATAGTTGCACTTACAAAATTAATTTTTTTTGACTTGATCATCAACATTTTATTACTTTCTCTTTACGTCTCGGATGCAGGTAATATTCACATGGAAACTGAATAAAATGGTGTGTCGTATCTTGTCAATGTTTTCGGCACAAGTGACTGCAGATGTGGCAGTTCAAAAAGCGTGCGCTTCTTGTCATGTGTGGTGTTCGGCGCGTTTGGCACACGTAAATGGCCGCCAACAAGGAAACGGAATCTTGCATGCCAGACTGGCTACAGTGACACAAAATTTAGGCTGTTGTGTGAAATCGTGGTTCTGTAAGGATTGTGACTATTGCCGCAATCTAGTGAGCACGGCCAGATGCAAAAAGCAGAAAAAAAGCCATGCAATTTCTGGTAAAGTAATGAAATACAGAGAGACGTAAAACACAGGAAAAAATTACAGCTACTATAGTACAAGAGAATCACGATATTGCTAGTAGCCAAGAGATTCCTAAAGCAAGTTCGTTATACTTTCCTATTTCACGTGTAGAATTTAATATTCATGGGAAGCAAAACATGTTAACTGCACACATTTCAGGAGAGATAGAAATTAATGCAAAATTTGAGGTGCGTAAGTCAGTTTACAGTCAACAGTTTTTTTAAAAGAAACTTTTATTAATGATACAACAGCCTTTACATAAACCGTTTATTCCCACCGGAGCTGTTTACTTTAGTAGTCTACACCGCGGCCTGCCAAGCTAGAAGTCGCGTGATCATTTCCGGTGACCGCGTGATGACCCGGATACAATTAATTTTCGCGCCTTTTTTATTTTACCCTTCGCTTTTTTCAAAGGTGTTAATAGTCTTCGTTGAGGAGCAAAACGTGAACCGTAAACTGGCTACTACCACTGGTTGCAATGTTTTATATTTTACTGGAAACATTCACAGTTGTGATAAACGATAAGTGTTTGGCTGCTCTGTTGTCTCTACTTCGTTAGTGTATCGATCCGCAATTTTAATCATAGTTCTTTAACGATATAGTCATCCAGTTCAAGTCTTCTTGAGAAATATCGTTCGTGCCTAAGAATTTACTCGAACTGAGGTTCAATAAGGAGGTTCGTTGTGATAGTGTTCCAGCAGAAAAAACACGCATGGAAACTTCTTAATCCGTTGTTATTATACGCTGATAATACTGAATAAAATTATAACAGAAACTGGGTTCAAGACAAAATGTACCAGCACTAGGCTACTGACGAAACAATTTCAGCAGCACTTGTGTACACTTCCGCGTAGGTATCTGTAATTTAAACATTATTCACGAATACAACCGAAACGAAGTAACAAATATTGAATGCTGTCTAACGGATATTCACATTTACAGGTGTAGCATGTAACTGTCGATTTTGCAGGTCTATTTCAGTACTACAACGAATACTGCAATTCAACAATGCGCGGCGCAAATTCATTTCTGTCATTCAAGCGGCATGGAGGCATTGTGCCACAGGCACTTCAGTGAGTATGAAGAGTACAGACATTTAGCGGCAAGCAAACAACACATCAGTTACGTAATTTTATTTTTTCGTTGTTGTAATTCAGACTTTGTAACTATACCTCCAATGTTACTCTGATAGTAGATATATCACGTTGCTTTGAATGCTATTTATACTTAACAAACTAAGCCGAGGATACAATGAAATGCTACCGAAATAATGCGTTAATATCGAAAGGTTCACTACACATCCCTTGAGTTGTAGTAACATGAGACGGTTCTAGATCTACACCGACATCTGCATGGAAGCATTGAAATTCACACAAGAGTGCCTAGCAGAGCCTTCATCGAACCACTATCGCGCTATTTTTCTACTGTTCCACTCTCGGAAAGTGCCTGGGAAAAACGATCACTCAAGTCTTTCCATGTTGTCTCTGATTTCTCTGATTGTATTACAACCATCCGTTTTCCCTTTGTCAGCGGACGTCAGAATGCGAAAATATGTCACTGCAACGGAAAACGCCTTTGTTTTAATGATTGCTACTCCAACTCGCGGTTCGCGTCAATACAAAACGAACTCTTCTTGTTGGAACGTTTTGCTATGTCCTTCGTCAGTCGCATGTGGTAACGCTCCCATATCGCACAGCAGTACTCCAGTAGAAGAGGGATAGCGTAGTGTAGGCCGTCTCTTTAGTAGACCTGTTGCATCTTCTAAGTGTTCTGCCAAAAAACGCTTTCCTTCGTTTCCCTTCGCCACATCATTATTTGTATGATCATTACAATTAAAGCTGTTTTTAATCGTAAATCCTACGTATTTAGCTGAATTGATAGTTTTTAAATTTAGTTGATGGATTCCTTTCAGTACATGTGGATGACCTCGCACTTTTCATTATTTGGGGTTAACTGCCACTTCTCGCACTGTAAAGATGTCTTGTCTAAATCATTATGCAGCTGTTTTCTAGCTTCTAATGACTTCACTAAATGGCAGCATCACCTGTAAACAATCAAAGATGTCTGCTCTACTGGTCTCCTAAATCGTTTACATAGATTTGGAGAAGCAGTGTGGTTATAACACTTCTATGGGGAACGTCAGATATCACTTCTGTTCTACTCAAACACTTTCCGTCAGATACTGCGAACTGTCAATTTTCTGATAGGAAACCACAAATCTAGTCGCACCGCTGAGACGATACGGCATAGGCAAGCAACCTGATTAGAGGCCGCTTGCATGGGGAACGGTGTCTGAAGCCTTTTCGAAATCTACAAACATGCAATAAATTTGAGTTACGGTGACCATAGTACTCATTACTTCATGATAGTAGAGAGCTAGTAGTATTTCACAAAAACAGTGTTTTCTGAATCCGTGTCGACTGTGTGTCGACAGTCAACAAATGTAGATAAAAAATAAATTGATATGTCACACGCATAACCCATTTAGTATGGAGCCAAAGATGTCTACCGATACCGGAAGGAGGTCTCAGTGAATTTAAAAGAAATGTGATGAAGCAGTTAGTGAAACTGAGTATGACTAGACAAGTCTATGTTGAGGGATAAACACATGAATAATATCCTTTTTCACACACAGGGCGTCCTCTGTAACTTGAAAAGCCATAATATTTGAGCAAGTTCTGGGACAGAAATGACTTTCTCGAATTCAGATAGCACGCGTAACATCTAATATTTTGCTCGTACATTATTGTATCTATATCAATTATAGTAGGCCTTTGAAAAGTTGATTGTAATAACGAGAAACATATTATGTTCTATAGCGAAACTTTGAACAAATGTAGAAAGGGAGTGCCCGAAAATTAAGGCGTAAAGTACAATGCACTCACTTCTTTGCCACGTAAACATGGAGTAAATCTTCGGAACAAGCACTCCGACTGCAGACTACCCCTGTATTCTCGCCTCGAACTATAACCAACGTTATGCCGCCATAATTATTGCTCTATTTCTCTCATGTTTTATTAAAATGTAAATACGTGTGTTCCAACTAAACGCTATACATGCTTAAATTTCCCCGGTGGATAGAGAAAGAACGAACAATAACTGCACAACAATACACCCATCCATTGGTCAATGTTCTTTTTTTTCAGAATTTTGAAGATTATTAACCAAAAGATATGCTCAAGCTATGCGCAGCACACTTTATAATGAAAAAACGATTCATTAATTTATTGCCAAAATAACAGCGCTCACTTGTTAACAAATTCTGCATAATAGGCTCACATGTACCACCAGTATATGAAGAGCTTTGTTTCAATCATTGGCTTTACTCCAGTACACAGAGTACCCAATGTATCTGCACTTATTTTCGACGCACACATTTCACCGGTTACTTTGGTTACAGGGATAACGTAACGTTAACATAAAATGGGAAGAAGAGATATACACGCTGTGTGTTTGCAAAGAATATAGATACAGTTCTTTTCCGTTGTGGCAAAAACTTTACAGCATTCGCTCAAAGGTGTTTACAATACCCCAGAAACACTTTCAGCCAATGTAACGAACCATTGTTAAACAAGGGGAGGATTATACGTAACTCTCGAGTACTTGTCTGGTTATTAAACTTTGCAGTTTTCACTATACATTCTTCATGCTCAGTTTCGCTACTGAACCAGGGCAGAAAATCGCTAAGATTCGTAAGTGCAATGTACAATGACATGCGGTGTATATACACGGTGATTCAGCTGCCCCTAGTGATTCGTTTTATGCAACCTGCACTATGTCACTGTCAGGGACGGTGTCGAGACATGCAACAACAACGTAATCAAAATAAGTCCGCTCTCAGAGCTTTGGGAGACTGCTAGAATAACAGAATGACATTGTTAAAAATACAATACCGTATTTTTGAACAAAGATATACCTTACTTCTGCCACTCTTATCCTGTGTCTCCAGTTTTTCTTTGTGTAATTGGCTGTGTAATCATACAGGTTTTGGATGTGTCTAATTTTATTCCGTTTATAGTAGTTAATCTTTCGTAAATAGTTCAGTAACGTTGCCTTATAAAGTGTGTTTCAGATCGGATGCAACGAAGTTAACTGGTGACACGAAAATAAGAAGTAACAACTTTCTAGTATATAAGCAAATGGAAATATTAATAGTGGTATGTAGATGTAGATGAAAAGACATGAACAGAACTCTGTGGTATACAAGACACATTTTCATACTCAGCTACGGAACACGATAATTCGGGAAGTAGATATTCAGTTTCACCGTGGTCATTTATTTTGTCTGGTCATTCTCACACGCTACTAATGGATTTCTATTGCCAATGACTTCAAGAGAACAATAAGCCTTTATAGCCGCCACGTATTTGTGTTCTTCAGTATCCTTTCCTATGTAATGGGACTCCTAATTTTTGACACACATGTGTAACGTTCTCCCCGGTTAATGGATGAATAATACAACATACTTCTCTCAGTATATTCAGTGGCTTATTATATTTGCATGAACCTCTTTGCAGACAGTGCTATAGGATGCAGGTAAATTGAATAGTAGAACACCGTAGCAAGATGCACAGCGACTTTGAAGATTCATAGTCGACCCTACTTATCACAGTTCAACTACTTTAAGGGCAACTAATACCTGCAGACATTGACATCCGTATCATTCCAAGGCATTGTTACTTGATTGATCGTACGTATACTGACGAGACTGAATTAATTGAAAAGATTAGACAATCCAACTGCGAGCGACGTGTTTCGTTTAGTAGGTGCGAGAGATTTACACACTTCAGTGGCAGAGGCTACGACAGATGCATTGCGTATCACCCAGAGTTTATTGTTTACCGAGAGCGTAAGCTCCAGGAAGAGTTGTGCAACACAGGGTTTGGACAAAAATGTGGAAAAACCGCGAGAAATGCATGTTTGAACGGAAATACTGACGAAGCCTGCGTGTTTGGGCTGTTGTATTTCACTTCTAACGATGTATGAGCAATGTCCTAAACACGTTGCAAGCGTTAATTGCGGTGAGAACAGCGTTCTGTGTAGTTATAAGCGCATTATGTCGGAGCTAAGTGAATTCTAACGAGTGCAAATTGTAGTTGTTCGTGTGGTGGGTGCTTCTGTAACCGAGGTAGCCGAAGTGTTTTGTTTGTCCATAGGCGACGTAGCGAAGGTTTAAACTGCATGCAGGGAAACCGGCAAAACTTCATCAGCTAAGTCACAACGCGGACGAAAGTTTGTGTTGAGGTATCTTGCAGACGGTAATTGAAGAGGTCTGTGACCTGAAAGTAGAGGACGACAGCTGCGAAAGTAATTGAAGAAACTGTCGCACCCGAGAGCGATGTCAGCACCAAAACAACCCGATGGGAACTCCATAAGCACAGAATTGCAGGGCGAGCTGGTTTTCCAAACGTCCGTAATAGGAAAACGTTGTATCTAAACCATAAAACGTAGGGTGTGGAGCAATGGAAGAAATTCGTTTGGTCATGTGACTATGATTGCTCACGATTTCCAATTTCCAGCGGAGTTTACGTCGAGAGAGCGAAACATGGACGTGATTCGATGATGATCTTGGCAGCCATACGTGGTGTTCCAAGGGCCCCAGGGGTATACTGTAAGTTATCTTACCGTCAAGGATTGTGTGACCGTTTTGAGTTGTCAGGTACAACGCCTGTTCCCCAATGGTGATACTGTGTTCCAAGACCACACCACAGGGCCCCGTCCCCACAGCTCGCATCGTGCGGACTGAGTCGTGAGAACGAGCACGTATTATAACTCTCCCGACCATCACAATTATCAGACCTCAGTAGCACTGAGGCTTTGTGGAGCGGTATCTCTAACCATTTCCATCATCATTACCTCAACTTAACACTATTTTGCAGGAAGAATGGCATAAAATTCCCTTCCAAACCATGCAGGACCAGTATTTAGCCATTCCGAGCCGACTGGAAGCTGTTTTGAATGTCAACATTTCTCTTATACCGTATTAGGCATGCTAATGTGCTGTGTTTTTTGCCCTTTCCCTGTTTTTCTCCATTCCCTGTACGTCTCTGAGAAAAGGCCACGACGAGAAAATCAGAGGAATTACAAACCGTAAGAAGATCTACCGACATTCCTTCTCCCCACACAATTTTCGAATGGAACAGGCTAGGCGAGAAATAACAATATTTCCTAGTACCTTCGCCACATGCCGTGAGGAGTCTTGTGAAATGTAGATGCATAACTCAATGAAGACTTTTATGCTTTCCTGATGCAATAATTTACCAACAGCCGCAGGTGTTGTAGAAATTTATTTTATGGACTTCTTATGTGCTACCAGTTTCGGCATTTTAGATTGATTCCATCTTCAGGCCCCACACGCCATAGTCGTAAAATCGCTATACCCAGAAGGAGCCGTATAAATGGATCCGTGAATCAAATCGTTATGCAACAGCTCTTGGCACACTGTGTCGCCTGGCCACCAAGAGCTGTTGCATAATGATTTGATTCACGGATCCATTTATATGGCTCCTTCTGGGTATAGAGATTTTACGACTATGGCGTGTGGGACCTGAAGATGGCATCAATCTAATGCCGAAACTGGTAGCACATAAGAAGTCCATAAAATAAATTTCTACAATACATACGGCTGTTGGTAAATTATTGCATCAAAAAATACATGCTAACCGTTGTCCCGTGGTCCATAATGAATCAACGAAGATTATTGTGCTTTCCTCTCTAAACATTCCAGAAGGGGACGATACAGCTTTGGCTGTATGATTTTATAGTGGAAATATCCATTTTTCTCGAAAAACGTGAGAGGTAGTATCAAAGTTTTACATATTCTCCTTTATTTCCTTAAAATGAGTGGCGTTCATGTGAAGTGGTGACTGTTTACCATACAGCCTTCGAGTTGCGTTTTATCTCTGAAAAAGCCACGCCGGAACATTTCCTGCCATGGATTAGTAGCGGGATAACTGAAGCTGCTTAGCGCAAGAGAGGCCCGCTGTTGGCGAGAGAGCGAGTGGAACGCGCAGTCCGTTTGGCACGGGCGGGCAGGCCGGGCTCTCCGCGCCATTGCGTCTGTCCTGTCCGTTTGAATTCACGCTCACGCCCCGCTGCGCGTTGCTTGTGCGTCACAACGAGGCCGTACACTCGACTGAACTGGCAATACATTTCATTCGCCGACACTTTAATCGCTCACGACAATCGTGTAACAGGTCGCGGAGCTTCTACAATGGCCCTATTTCATGCTCGCCGAAGGGCCGAATTGCTGTATTGAACTTGCGGTTCCAATCAAGCGGCACAGGATACGGAAAACGCCCGGCGAATCGGTCAACGGTATTTGCATGCTCCGCGGCAAGTGGCCATTTTTTTTCCTATTCCTTTTTTTAGCTCTTCCATTCCCTGGTCGTCGTAGTGCAGAACGCACTCCGTGCTTCCTTTTTTAAATTCTAACTATACTGCTATACGAAAGCGAATTTTCATATACCACAGGCAACGTAATTTCGTCTTTATATTTTTGGCGACCAGAATTGGTCGTTTACATAAAGAGTAACAGACGTTTGTACTACACTTCTTCATTTTCAGATTAAAGCTTTCTACCAAATCTAACGAGGAGAATAACGGAGCATAGTGCAAATCTTTGCAACCTACGTCGCTAACGCACGCCTATACGGCAGCCTTTGACTCAGAGGTAGCTGGTGCG
This sequence comes from Schistocerca nitens, assembly GCF_023898315.1. Lineage (NCBI taxonomy): Eukaryota > Metazoa > Arthropoda > Insecta > Orthoptera > Acrididae > Schistocerca > Schistocerca nitens. Next base: position 788,340,339 of record NC_064615.1, on the reverse strand, counting down.
AATTTTTAGTATTATTATTTGGCCGGTAATGGGAGAGCAGGTACTGTTCCTGATCACCAATCGATGCTCCACTGAGCACGGAAGAGACTATTCTTTTGCATTTCTGCATGCGCATCTGCACCAATATTCCGCAATGAACCTTATGATGTATGGCAGAGGGTACTTTTGTATGTTACTCCCCCTTTCCTGCTCCAGTCGCGAGTGGAGCTTGGGAAGCATGATTAATTGAAAAAATTCTTGTGAGTTTGAATTTCTCTGATAATACCTTCGTTTCCTTTCCTGGAGATACACGTAGGAGCTAGCAATGTATTCGTTGAGACTTCAAAGAATGAACGCTTATGGAATTTTAGCACCAAACAATGTGATGTACAATGGATATACAACTCCACTCTTGTAACCTCGGTCACTATAATTGAACGAACGTCTCAATGACGCTTTTGTGATTGCTAAGCGAAGCTGGGACAAATACCTCTACCCTACTTTGGGCCTTCTCTATTTCCAGTATTGATTCTTTCAGGTACAGACACTATTCAAGTATTGGTCAAGCCCTATTCAAGTATTGGTCAAGGTGAGTTTTGGATGCTACTTCCGTTTTGGGTGGATTGCACATCCTAACGATTCCTCCAACGTATCTTAGTCTGGCATCTGCCTTTAATGCTATTTCTTTAATGAGGTCGCTCCGCTTTAACCCCGTCTGTCCACATCTCCAGCAAATCTGTCCTCAGACGGAAATCAACCGCACGTCTTGCATATCTCTCTTTCCTGAGCAGTCTCTGTCATTTGCTTGTAGCGTACCCTCTCTTCACATCTGCTAGCATTCCAAACTTTCTTCCTTTCTTTCTTTTTCCTTCTGCTTACCCCATCATGATTCTCCGTAGTCTTATGTAACATTTGCCCAACCAAGATATTTTCCTCTCCTGTATCATCCTCAGTAAATTATTCTCCTTTTCTCTAATGTTCTCATCCTGTCGATCCACTTCATTCTGTCAACTCTTTTCCATAAATAAATTTCTATACTTTCTAAATATCTATGTCCTTTCTGTCTCGCTATTCACATTTCAGACCCATGAGACACCACATTCCACACAAAACATTTCGTGAACCTCTTCCCAAGTGTAATAGCGATGCTTCTGTCTGCCAGCAAACATTTGACTCTCCCAAAGCGCTCTTTCCAATGAAGATTCTGAGTCTCGCTACCCCTGTGCATCTTTCGTTGGAGGTTGTCAACCTTCCCAGATATTAGAATAATTGGTCCTGTTCTAATACCGTTCCTTCTAGAGATATATTAGTCGTGTCGCCTTTTTTGCCACATGATTTTGATTTTGCCAGAGTTGAGTTCCATTTCAATCTCTTTACCCACACTTATAATATACTCTATCATTACCTGGAACTCTTTGTGCTGTTTTGCTAGCAAACACATATTATCAGCGTACTTGATGGTTTGTCTTCTTTCTCCTCCCACTAGAGGTCCTTTTTCTATGACCTTACTGATAATATTTTCGGCATACATATTAAAAAGTGCAAGTGACATACAGCAGCCCTGCCTCACATATCTTCCAGTACCCGCCTCTTCAGTTTCGTCTTCTTCTTCTGAAAACACCGCTTTCTGCCTCTGTCGTTTATCAACACTCCATCCTTCCAGTGTACATAATATCTTTCAGAATCTTCAATAGCAGTTCAGTCAAATGCTCTTCCCCAGTCGATTAAACAAACATACTTTTCACTTTCCACTTCTAAAAAGCTTTCTGCTGTCATCCTTAGACACAAAATTATATCTCGAGTTCCTCTTAAAAATACGAAGCGATGCTCTTCTAAGTTCTCAATTTTTAGGTTCTTCTCAGCACTGTTCTGGTCACAGCTTTGGTAACATGGCTTGTACAACTAATTGTCCTATAATGTTTACATTGATTAGCATTGCATTTCTTAGGTAAGGGAACCATTACGGCCCTAAGTAGATCTTCAGGCAGGTACCCGTGTCATATGTTCTATTTGTTGTTTCGGCTACTGTGGGAGTCAGTGTAGACACAAACAAGGAAGGAGAGAAGTGGCGATGACCGGTAGCAGGAATCCAGAACAATCTGTACATTAAATTTTAAGGTTAACTGGACCCTTTATTTCTGTTGAGGGAAGAAACAACTTCCTGTGCCTCCGACGTGCAGATACTTTTCACTATTACTATTAGCAGAACGCTGGCTAAGTTTCGGATTCCTATTACTACTGATGATCTCGAAGTCTGCGACCGAACTGACCGACCAGCATCGGGGCTGGTTAAGTCAGTGTGGACAGGGGTTGCTGAAATCTGTCTTTCTAGATATGCTGCGCTGCCCGCTCTTTCCACCGGTGCGGGGGTCAGTGCCTTCTTCATGCCGTTTCACGACGCTGCGCAGGTCGGTGTGCAGTCGATGCTTTAGGAGTGCATCCTATTGAACAGATTTTTAGTTCTAAGTCGTTCAGTGCCTCAGATAGCATTTGATACAACCCATCGCTTTCTTTCTTCAATATCCTGGATCCCTTTCTCCTCATCCCATTTTCCAGTTATCACCAAAAATTTCTGTTCTTGTTCATCCTGTAATCTTTCATGATCAGTCATGGAATCATATAGGTCTTCTACGTATGCATCCCGTACACCTTTTTCTTTCAGAATTCGTTGTCACCTTTCCCTACTTTTTAGCTTACCATGCTTGCTAATTGTTCGCGGTTCTTTCATTTCCTCACTTTTCTCTTGGTTTGTCAGCAGATCACCTCAACTCGTTGTTTAGCTTCCTGTATTGTCATTTTCCATCTTGTGAAATGCCAGTTTTCCATTTCCTATCGAGCGAGGGCACTCAGTGGTTACCACACTGGACTCGCATTCGGGAGGACGACAGTTCAAACCCGTCTCCGGCCATCCTGATTTAGGTTTTCCGTGATTTCCCCAAATAGTTACAGGCAAATGCCGAGGTGGTTCCTGTGAATGGGCACGGTCGATTTTCTTCCCCATTCTTTCCTAATCCGAGCTTGTGCTCCGTCTCTAATGACCTCGTTGATGACGGGACGTTGAACACTAATATCCTCATCCTCCTCCTTTCCATTTCCTCCACACGTCCATTTTATCTGATACACTCTGTGTGATCTACTTCTATTATTTCTCCTCTTTTCCATTTATTTCTACGTCTTTTTCTGAATGTTCCAGCATTGCACTTTTGATGAGAACACATTCTTCTGGCATATCCATACTCGGCATCACCTTTCCCAAGTTTTCTTCCTCAGTATTTGTGTAAGGCTCGAAGGTTTCACTTTTGGTTTTAGCAGATTCGAACTCTTTATAAGTTGTTTCCTTTTAATATGTTACATCATATTTCGTATGCCTGCTACAAACAAGCTGTGATCGGTGTTGACATCCGCTCCAGGCAAAGGTTTAGATGTCTCGATGTTGGTTTTAAATATCTGATCGGTTCAAACGTAATTTGTCTGACAATTAGCTATAACACCAAGATTTTTCCATTCATGCAGTCTTCGTCTATGATTCCTGAACCAGGTGTCTGCAATCCAAAAGTTAAGACTCTCACAAAACCTTATCAGTTTACGTATACTTCCAAAATTTAATGGATGCCATTGTTTCCAGATCTTATTCGACAAACGGTAATCATTTTCGCCCATTTATGTGCAATACATTAAATTTGATGAGTGGTGATATGATAACCTTGAAGACTGCTGCGTTCCATATTTAAGAATTCGTAGAAAGTAAAATATTCTTTGATCACAAATTCCTTTATTTACTTTAGTTATCGATTTTGATCCACATCGTTAGTTTTATTTAAGAAAGGATGTGCATATGTATGAACAAAAGCATTAGGATAAGTATAAATACAGGCGTTGATTCACATGACCTGAGAAACGTCTCATGAATATCACACGTGTGTCACTACACTTAATTAAAGAAGCAAATGAAAATTTTAGCTATGATTGACATCGTCACAAGAAATGGCCGCATGATAATGTTCATGGTATTCTACAACGTTTTCACTTCAATAGTAAAATATATTTACAAAAACAAGGCGTTGTAATGAACAACTGCTTAGTCGCATAATGGCTGAAATTTTAATTAATGAGTTAGAAATTTTTTTTATTTATTTCAGACCTGTGAAGATGAGGTCATTTACTATAAATGCTACGTATGCGTCTTCTCGGTAATACGAAAAAGTAACGCAAACGGCATCGGTGTCTTCGCGCAACGACTCTGTTCAAAGCACACTAACATTAACTATACCAAAGAAGTAGAGAGAAGTAATTCTTGTTAAGTATCTGGACCTGACGATCACTAAAACTACCAATAAACATGCGTTCAGCATTTGAAGAGAACCTATGGGGACAGATTATATTAGTCACGCCAAATCGTTTCACCCGTTGTGGTATAAAGAAGCCTTCTTTATGATATACGACCATATTCACTTGAAATTAGAAAGCCAAGAAATATGTAAGACATTATATTAAAACAGAAAGCCATAGAAAACAGTTCACAAGTGGCTTTGTCATGTAACCATACAATAATATAAACAAAGAAGAACATATACGTTCAGGAGTACAACAGGTAGCAAAGAGTAAGAAAAATTTTGTCTGGATGACATAGTTTGAAAAAGTTACTCTACAGCTGGAGAAACAGTTTAAGAATACAACCGTTAGCAGTGGTTTTCAAATAATACTCTGACATACTGGATGAGGCACATAACAAATTTTCAAATTCTGGCTTCGATGAAGTATTTCAATGAACTGATCAATTTTATATTGCCCAGATGCGTAGATATTTTAATATTAAGTTGAGTGGACACATATGTCCGCAGAAGAAAACCGTAATAGGCCTACACGTTGCTGGACACACGCATAACGTAACCAACATGCATATCGGACATACTGCGTCAAAAGGCCACCTTTTGACCTTCTGGGGGAAATGGAGATCTGCGGGTAAAGAAACACCATCTCACTAAAATTCACAATGAACCAAACGGAATCAGTCTGAATTCCTGTTCTGCAATGTATCACAAATTTTTGTAAGTCTTGTGTATCTAGGTTTCCTGAACCTGTCCATTTGATTCCTGGTGCCGTCGCCACGTTGCCCACTGCTTGGCGTGTGTGCGTCCTTTTCTCTTTTAGATTCTGCACTTCTACATGGCGCTGTTTTTCTGAGCTGCTTTGAAGTAAGTTCATAATGAACCATTTCCGTCGTAGATACCTACTTGAGAGTTGATATTTATAATTGTAACTGATATCTTACTGTGAACCCCATTTTATGGTTCAAATGGCTCTAAGCACTATGGGACTTAACATATGAGGTCATCAGTCCCCTAGACTTAGAACTAATTAAATCTAACTAAGGACATCACACACATCCATGCCCGAGGCAGGGCTCGAACCTGCGACCGTAGCAGCAGCGCGGTTCCGGACTGAAGCGCCTAGAACCGCTCGGCCACGACAGCCGGCCCCCATTTTATGCTCTACCTTTGTATTAATTGCATATTTCAATCTTATTATTTTGTGTTATTTAATATTTTATACATTCTCTCTCTGGCTTTGTGCACGCCTTTGTAAACCGTGCGTACGGTCAGCGACACCTAGTGACCAAACGCCGTCAGCTTTTTGTGTGCAAACTGTAGGCCAAGTGTACCAACGGCAGTCATACACCACGGGCCATGTGTTCATCTCAGTATTATTGTGTTTTTGTAACCTGTTATTCCATTTGCTCCTTTAATTGAGTCTAAGGAGACAGTTAGTTTTTGTTGTCTTTTTTTTATTTTTTTTATTTTTATTTTTTTTAAGGCGTTCCAACTTCTCCTCTGACGAAGAGCTCCAGTACCGCACACATCTATCCTGTCAGCTCAACGACCGTAAATGCGCTATTTCGGTCTCCCTCGACATACAGAAAACCTCTGATCCTGTATGGCAGTACGGTCTCTTTTTCAAATTTCAGTCTTACGCACTTGCAGACATGGAGGTTTCCGTTGGTACTGTTTCAAAAGAACAAACGCGGTGATATGGTTGTTGAAGTTAAAATGAGTGTGTATCTTCCGATTCACTAATCTTCTGTTGTTTCGACCGTGGTTAGCATCGGACCTCATCTCCTCTAGCAAAGGGTCTGATTATTAATTTAAGGATTGTAGGAGGCAACACGGGAATTCTATAAGCAGCAGTGGATGTCGGAGATATCTGTTAAAATCTTTCATACATTTCCTCAAATACATAAATGGATATGCGAGGTAGCCTATTGCAACTAAAATGCCGAATACTACATACGCAGGAACACCACAAACCTCACGCTGCAGGACAAGATAAAGGGAAAAAATTTGGAATATAACCGAGCGTTCTATTACTTCGTCCAGCCGAACTGTTAGGATTGTTATCCACGAGAAAGAATAAAGCCCAGGAAAGACCAGTACATAGCATTATCGAGTAAGCTTGTTTAGCTTTGTGTCACTAACCAATCGAAATGCAAGCCGTTGCATTTGTGGTGGTTCACGACCGACATATTTGCAGTTGAACAGCTGGAACTGGCGTTGTATTGTCCATGGAAATTGCTGGGAACAGTAGACATGCACGAAGACATACAAATGGCAACAACTTCTGTGCTACGGAACTCCACGGAGGTGCTGCAACTAACAGCTGCAAGCAACTGAGGACGAGAATGCCTCTGCGGCTAGTTTTGTTACAGAATCGCAATCCGGTAAGCGTCAGCCGGCAGAAAGAGAAGCCCGTAGCCAATCTAAGCAGAGCCTCTTTTGTTCTGGCCTTCAAGGAAGAGGCGATTAGTGTTTAACGTCCCGTTTACAGCGAGGTCATTAGAGACCGACTCAAGCTTGGATTAAGGAAGGATGGGGAAGGAAATCGGCAGCGCCCTTTTAAAGGAACCGTCCCGGAATTTGCCTGAAGCGATTTAGGGAAATCAAGCAGGTGTGAACCGTCCGCTCTAATGCGAGTGCAGAGTGCTAACCACTGTGCCACCTCCCTCGGTGACCTGGAAGGTTTCGTCTCACGATTCCGAAGTTAAATTCCTGGAATGGTGGCAACTCATCGAAAGGGGAGAGGAAGCCGTGGTCTGGATTTAAAAATAACGGTTCGAACAGCCTTTGTGGCTGTTCGCCATACTGCGAATTATTAGGAGTATTTACATCGAGCCTCGGAAAAGTACTCCGCCCTTAAAAGACAGCAGTCCTCTGATTGTGCAAGCATACGGTGATATCTAACTACCGGGGAAAGTGAGTCTGATATTGTTTAATTGACGATTAATTCTGTCGTATTTCTGACTATTAATAGGGTCCGATCTTTGTGATGTATCAACTGATTTGTAAAACTGCGTATAGGTTGAACCTACTTTCAGAACAGTAAAATGTGTTTTGTTATGACACTATCTCCATGTGGTAAAGGAGGGAACAGGTGGCAGTGGTTTCTAATGCCCACCTTGTGGTAGTCCCGAAAAAATTATATGCTCTACACACTTCCAACTATGTCCGCCTTATTGCCTCCTTCGTATCGAATCGTCCATTCTGTGTCACTATGAACAGTAAAATTTCCCATACATTCCATCCCACTGCAGGTGTGCCCCAAAGCTCCGTCCTCTCACCTCTCCTTTCTCCACCTCTACACTGTCGATATACCGAAACCGCCTGTGGTTGCCCATCCCCTTCAGTACGCCGAAGGCAACGTTCTCATTTCCCTTTGCACAACAGAACAGAAATCCCAACAATGCTACTCCGCCTGAAGCAGTTTACATCCTGATGTAGTCACTGGCTACTCAAGATGAACTCCTCCAGAACCCAAGCAATAATGATGGGACAAACCAGTAGCACCTTTCGACTCCACGACTTCTACCTTACATAATTTCGACCTACCGTCGGTGGAAAAACGACCAATTCAACCGCGTGTCAGGGATGACCCGAGAATGATATTGCGTACCGAAACAGGTAGCCGTAAGCTACAAATAAATTACGACTGTCCGGCCTGAGTGACAGAGCGGCTCTAGGTGCTCCAGTCTGGAACGGCGCGACCGCCACGGTCGCAGGTTCGAATTCTGCCCCGGGCATTAATGTATGTGATGTCCTTAGGTTGGTTAGGTTTAAGTAGTTCTAAGTTCTAGGGGACTGATGACCTCAGAAGTTAAGTCCCAAAGTGCTCAGAGCCATTTGAACCATTTTTTTAAATTACGACTGTAGACTAAAAGATGTATATTTTGATTTCTATCAGACCATTTATGACCGTCCTATCGAGTTCACTAATGTACTAAAATATACTGGATTAGCCATCAACCAACATGAAACCTCACCTAAGAACCATCTAAAACTATAACTGGCAAACTTGAGGACTACACTCCTAAACCGCCCTCGACACTTAAAAGACCTTGATCCGTAGGTAAATGTTATATGGTTATCCACCCCCATCTATGTTCTGTTATTTCCTTCAGATCAGCCGGCCGCCGTGGCCGAGCGGTTCTAGGCGTTTCAGTCTGGAACTGCGCGACTGCTACGGTCGCCGGTTCGAATCCTGCCTCGGGCATGGATGTGTGTGATGTCCTTCAGTTGGTTAGGTTTAAGTAGTTCTATGTTCTAGGGGACTGATGACCTGAGAAGTTAAGTCCCATAGTGCTCAGAGCCATTTGAACCATCTGTAATAAAGTAAAATCTAAATGGAGCCCTTAGATCATGTATTTGTGAGCCATGCGAGTAGTTACATCAGTTTCTGTGCTTAGAAACGTCTCTGCCTAGCGTTGCTGAGCTACAGCAGTCTTGGTGTCCTCAATGGTGGCACATAGGGCGGCCCCACAAGGTATTTACGCACGCGTGCGACTCAGACGTGGTCGGCTGGGGTTTGGCTGTTTTGATTGAACTTCATGTGCTACTGCAGCTTGTTCTCCTGAGCTGTGGTGCTTCCTCTTCGTGTGCGGTCGGCTGATGTTTACTCCGCGGCTCGAACCTTTGCTACTGGGCAGTTGCCATTTCAACTTGCTTAAGCACTGACGGGCCGTATTCTGGAGCTAGACTTCGGGAGAGTTTCTGCTACCTTGGCTGGTGGACTTGGCCACACAGGCGGTACACGATTTGCTTCGACCTGATGCGGGAACGACGGTGAGTAACGTTTTTGTGGGCTTAAAGAGTTGATCAGGATTCACGAGACAACACCTCCTCCCTGTGCAGTCACCTCTGTCGTTTGTTATTTTGACATTTCAATGTTTTGAATCGTTCTACTGGCAGCACTTGTCCGAAGACTTTGAGTGGATCAACATACTGGCAATACGAGCCTATGGAAAACAAATAATCATTTCAGTGCATAGAGGCATCGGCTTCAGGAGATGCACGTTCTCCGTAAATTAAAGTTTTAAAGTCCGATGTCTATCATATTTAACGGCCTTTTAAAAATATTTATTTTCTTATCCTATGTTAACAGTCCAAATGGTCTCAGCTGCATGACCTCATGTTTCAGTTGTGACTGGGATCGTCGTATTGACTGTTTTCTCTTGCTGTGTGAATTTAATATGTAAATCTTGTGTGTATGTTAAAATTTGTCGAGCAGCTGCCTGGCACGTCGGTTAGAGCCGTGCCGTTACTCTATTCGCCTAATTTCTATGTTTGAAGCTCTTCGCTTCTCTGGTACTTCGTTGCTAATGTAAGTGCTTCGTCAATCCCTGAGCCTGTTTAACAGATGTTTAGATATTACATTTTGTCCTTTTTAAGATTACGCATATCAGTCAGTGTATGCAAAGTTCCTCATCTTTTTCTTTTTTTTTGTCACTGAAATTTGTTCATCCAAAAGCTTCATTCACTGATCTGGAATTTAAAAAAATGTAATTGATGTTTATTTATGCTAAAGTCTGCTTCACAGACATGTAAATTGTTCTAAATCTTCTGGTCTTTTATGAATATACACATTAGTGATACAGTAAAATCTTGTGGCTGCTTTACAGCCGTGAACATACAGCTTTAAATCTTCATTACTGATTTTCTCATCTTCTGATACTTATCTGTTGGTTCAAAAGCCTACTTCACAGATGGGTACATTATGCTGTTCCTGATTTTGCAAACTAGTGAAATAAATATTCTTCCTGCTTGATTTTCAACTGTGCATGTAATGTTTTATTTTCTTTTTGTTTGGTATTTACTGATGTTGCCGTACAGTCTGTATTCTGTTTGCTTCACAGATGTATATACACTCCTGGAAATTGAAATAAGAACACCGTGAATTCATTGTCCCGGGAAGGGGAAACTTTATTGACACATTCCTGGGGTCAGATACATCACATGATCACACTGACAGAACCACAGGCACATAGACACAGGCAACAGAGCATGCACAATGTCGGCACTAGTAAAGTGTAATGCAGGCTGCTATTCTCCCATGGAGACGATCGTAGAGATGCTGGATGTAGTCCTGTGGAACGGCTTGCCATGCCATCTCCACCTGGCGCCTCAGTTGGACCAGCGTTCGTGCTGGACGTGCAGACCGCGTGAGACGACGCTTCATCCAGTCCCAAACATGCTCAATGGGGGACAGATCCGGAGATCTTGCTGGCCAGGGTAATTGACTTACACTTTCTAGAGCACGTTGGGTGGCACGGGATACATGCGGACGTGCATTGTCCTGTTGGAACAGTAAGTTCCCTTGCGGGTCTAGGAATGGTAGAACGATGGGTTCGATGACGGTTTGGATGTACCGTGCACTATTCAGTGTCCCCTCGACGATCACCAGTGGTGTACGGCCAGTGTAGGAGATCGCTCCCCACACCATGATGCCGGGTGTTGGCCCTGTGTGCCTCGGTCGTATGCAGTCCTGATTGTGGCGCTCACCTGCACGGCGCCAAACACGCATACGACCATCATTGGCACCAAGGCAGAAGCGACTCTCATCGCTGAAGACGACACGTCTCCATTCGTCCCTCCATTCATGCCTGTCGCGACACCACTGGAGGCGGGCTGCACGATGTTGGGGCGTGAGCGGAAGACGGCCTAACGGTGTGCGGGACCGTAGCCCAGCTTCATGGAGACGGTTGCGAATGGTCCTCGCCGATACCCCAGGAGCAACAGTGTCCCTAATTTGCTGGGAAGTGGCGGTGCGGTCCCCTACGGCACTGCGTAGGATCCTACGGTCTTGGCGTGCATCCGTGCGTCGCTGCGGTCCGGTCCCAGGTCGACGGGCACGTGCACCTTCCGCCGACCACTGGCGACAACATCGATGTACTGTGGAGACCTCACGCCCCACGTGTTGAGCAATTCGGCGGTACGTCCACCCGGCCTCCCGCATGCCCACTATACGCCCTCGCTCAAAGTCTGTCAACTGCACATACGGTTCACGTCCACGCTGTCGCGGCATGCTACCAGTGTTAAAGACTGCGATGGAGCTCCGTATGCCACGGCAAACTGGCTGACACTGACGGCGGCGGTGCACAAATGCTGCGCAGCTAGCGCCATTCGACGGCCAACACCGCGGTTCCTGGTGTGTCAGCTGTGCCGTGCGTGTGATCATTGCTTATACAGCCCTCTCGCAGTGTCCGGAGCAAGTATGGTGGGTCTGACACACCGGTGTCAATGTGTTCTTTTTTCCATTTCCAGGAGTGTATATGTACCTTGCGCGCCAACGTCTGAGGGCTTCTCCGCGGTCATTTCCGGTGCGGTTCTCCTCTTGCTACCTGCGACGGTCGTTCGCTGCAGTACGGGAAGCCAGGATCCGTTTACCTTAAGGCTTTCCTCTTTCTTGTTGAAACTTTTCGCGTACTTTTGTATTTCTACAGCTTCTCTGAACAAGCGCGTGTGATAGTGCTTCTCTACAGCCAGAACTTCCGTGTCGGCGAATTTTTTTACGTGGTCGGTCTCATTCAGTGCGTGCTCTGCCACGGCCGATTTCTCCACCTGCCCCATCTGCAATGTCGCTTATGCTCTTTGATCCTGGTGTTAATTGATCGTCTAGTCATTCCGAATAAACTTTCCGCATGTGCATACCGTATACCGTATACCATGCACATGCGGAAAAGTTTATGTCGGAATGACTGGACGATCAATTAACACCAGGATCAAAGAGCATAAGCGACAGTGCAGGTTGGGGCGTGTGGAGAAATCGGCCATCGTTCTACCATTCCTATACCGGCAAGGGAACTTACTGTTCCAACAGGACAATGCACGTCCGCATGTATCCCGTGCCACCCAACGTGCTCTAGAAGGTGTAAGTCAACTACCCTGGCCAGCAAGATCTCCGGATCTGTCCCCCATTGAGCATGTTTGGGACTGGATGAAGCGTCGTCTCACGCGGTCTGCACGTCCAGCACGAACGCTGGTCCAACTGAGGCGCCAGGTGGAAATGGCATGGCAAGCCGTTCCACAGGACTACATCCAGCATCTCTACGATCGTCTCCATGGGAGAATAGCAGCCTGCATTGCTGCGAAAGGTGGATATACACAGTACTAGGGCCGACATTGTGCATGCTCTGTTGCCTGTGTCTATGTGCCTGTGGTTCTGTCAGTGTGATCATGTGATGTATCTGACCCCAGGAATGTGTCAATAAAGTTTCCCCTTCCTGGGACAATGAATTCACGGTGTTCTTATTTCAATTTCCAGGAGTGTAGTCTGCGGCCGCGAGCTCGGCTCCAGTTCACCACCGGCAATGGAGGGTGAAGCTTCGACAATGCCAGCCACTCGTGCTGGCGAAACGTCAGAAAAATCATTAGATGAACGTCGGCCGAAGAACCCGAGACAGAAGCCAATAGGCACTTTGTCAACAAGTGGGCACGAAAGCCTTAAAAATTTTGTAACTAAGATAATCATTAGCGTTCCTCTATTACTTTAGTACTGCAAAAATACTCTACAGCAATTATACTTGCAGACTAGGTAAATTCACTTAAAGCATGGACAGAGGCATGTACACTATTAAGTTTTCGTATTTTAGTGTAGCATACTACTTTATTACCTGCAGCAGTACTGACATAAAAGCCTTCAATGTTACTCTCACCGGAATTGTGCACATTCTGAACCTACATCTGAAATGGAGTGGTAATATATTTATGTAGTTTACGATTTTTCCATCAAAATATACAAAAAAGTGAAATATTTCATAAAAACATCAAAATATTGAAGTTTAAAGGATTAAAATGAAACTAATAATAATGGAGGTTTATAAATACCAAATCAGTTAATCACAAAAATTTTATGCTACAAAACAATTCAATTAATACGACTATTGGTTATTAATTTCTGTACCACATTATCAATAGCTAAAGGCGGAACTATCAACAGGAACCATCTCAAAATTAGAGTAATTTGGAAAATTATAGATAGTCCAAATCAGAATGTGTGAATCAGAAGACTTTATCCCCTTCACAAAGACAATTTATTTTGTAAATATATTATCTACAGTAATTAAAAATAATATTACATTTGCAAAACAAACTGAGAAATTCAATTTCTTCCTTTCCTTTTATTGTATCTTCAAAAGCTTATACTGAATTGTATACACACATTTATAGACATTTTTTACATTTAAATCCCCAATTATCACCTTGTTGTGCTACATCTGGATATTTACCGCTTACTGTGACGTCTGTCTCCCCACGAGAGCACAATGATGTTGTAGCAATTGTTGAATGATATCCCTTAAATCTCCTTCGATTATTATTGAAACAATTTTTTTTATTCACTGAGATGGATACTAAATGTTTATAAACACTTCTAATTTTTTATGTATACAATGAAATTTATAAATTACTTATATTATTATCGTTATTGTTATCTTGTATGTGATTTACACCATCGATAAATGGTAAACTTGAAGACATGTGATATGGGAGGGTTCGGTTATACTGACTAGGTACTATTCTACAAACATTACGCTCTTGTCTCGATACTAATTACTTTCGTGTGCATAAACATTGTATATGGAAGGGATTTTTCAGTCTAGGGCATGGGGCGAACTTTCAGTAAAATCCTTCAGCCACCGTGGTTAAAGACACAGAGGAATTATCCACACAACACCACGCAACACTACTGGCATTTCACCAATTCCTGTAAGTATTCATGTTGGTGCGCATCTACACTGAAGTGATCATTCGTTGATGGGGGGTATGCTAGGGTAGTCTGTGCAGTTGTGATTGCCATTGTATCTGAATAGCGTAGTGGTCGGCACATCTGCTTAGTAAACAGGAGACTTGGGTTTTAATCCTGGTCCAGCACACATTTTCAACTTTCGTCATTCATTTAAATTAATGCTCACTGACAGCTCATGTCTTTAATTCCTTTGTGTCTTCATTCATAGTGGCTGCAGTATCAAAATAGTGTCTGGTTTTTTGGACATGTCCGAAAGAACAGGCGCCATATAAACTATTTAGGTGAGGACGGCTAATGATCCATTCAGTGCAGATGCACTTACGGGTATCAGCCAAATGCCGTGAGTAATGTGGATAATGGGCAATGGGCACTACATCAGTAGTGTGTGGATGAGCTGAAAATTTGGAGCTGATGGGAGGCGTGCTAGGGTAGAGCGTGCAGCAGGGACAGCGGTTTTCCGTGATACAGCCTGTTTGGGGATGTACCAGTTTTTTCCATCTCCGGTTTATCCTGACGGTTACAACCGCCCAAAACAACTGGTTTCTGAAATAAGCTACTTTCGTTTTTTTATTGCAGTTATTTTAAGTTAAAAACGTGGACACCCAATAAAAACTGGAATATTTTAAGACTCCCTCACATAATTGCGTTAAACATTTCAGGATAAGCAGAATTAAACTATCAAATAAAAAAAGTAAATAAAAGAAAACTTAGTCCGTCCACCGTTCGCAGCTTTCTTGAAAAGTAATGAAGTATTGAACATTACAGAAATTGGCCAGTATTCGACTCTTATTTCAAATTCTCCTCAAAAATTCATATTATACTCGTAATCGAAGATCATACCACCATTTGATCATTACGAACAGTCAGTGATGAAGAGTGAAAACTGAACTTGCAGAATTCTTTATTTCGTTTTAGTTTTTCCATTTAAGAGGGCTACAAGAATCGTCTAATAAGCTACGCTCCGCTGCAACAGCTACTTTATTCTCTGAGCAATGCTGTACCGATTCTAATGTGTTTCTTGTTCGTTTCTAAAAGCGTTGTTACTGAAATACCAATAACAGATTTCCCCATTTTCTGTAATAATCCAATATTTCAAAGCCATGGAAACCTTAATAATAAACATTACACGTTTTAAAAACAAGTTTATTTTCAAAATATTTTTCGCCTCACTGTTATGACAAATTTAAAAATTGTTCAAATAGCTCTGAGCATTATGGGACTTAACATCTGATGTCATCAGTCCCTAGAACTTAGAACTACTTAAACCTAACTAACCTAAGGACATCACACACATCCCAGCCCGAGGCAGGATTCGAACCTGCGACCGTAGCGGCCGCGCGGCTCCAGACTGAAGCGCCTAGAACCGGCCGCCTGACAAATTTAAAAAACTGTTTTTTCGCAGTTATTAGCAAAAATTATAAGAAAAATTTATAACCAACCCCATCAAATACCAAAAAATATCGGTTACTTAGATTAAAAATACCGGTATTCGTTTTCACCGGTCGGTTTTCCATTGTACAGTGTAGTTGCAATTATCACTGTGTCCCGATGGCGCAGTGGTCGGCGCATCCGCCTAGCAATCAGGAGACTCGGGTTCTAATCCCAGTCTGGCGCAAATTTTCTACTTTTTCGATTGATTTAAATCAGTAGCCACTGGCAGCTAATGTCTTTAATTCCTTTGGGTCATTTTCGTAGAATTTTACCATTCTAGTTGTCACACAGCTTTCCACATTTCGCATCCTCCACCAAATAAAAAAGGCTAGAGACGTTTCACGAGGACAGTGGAGATGATCTGCAGCCCCCCGCAACTCCAGGGACTCGCCTGCCAGAGTCCAGATGCCTCGCGGTCCCCGACTCCTGTATTGACTCGCGCGGTCCCTGGGCATATCGCGAACCGCCGGTCCGTCGCGCCTAACGAGCCGCGGCTGCAATACACTTAATTCCAAAAGCCAACACCGGCTCCTCGCAAATTAATCCGATCGTGAGCAAATCTGCCGGCAGCTTCCGCCGCTTTGGTCGGAATATAACAGAGCCGCTCCGCAGGATACCGCGCTCAGCGCTGCTCCAGCCGTATTTCTCTCCGAGCCGAAAGGCAAACTTGGTTCGCGCAGGAATTTGCTAGAACATTCGCGGTTATTCGGTCACGAAACTTGTTACGGATTATGGACAGTCCTCCTGAAATAAAACAGAGAATGCTTCGTATGTATTTGTGGGATTATGTTAATGTATGACTATGTTGCCTCGTGAAGTGGCCAGAACTCAAAAAATACAGGTGTGTGGAGGTACCATGCAATGGATCAAGGCATCTTGAACACAGTAAAACGAAATGATTATCCTGAACGTATGAGGATATGCTACATGTTCTAACACTGAATACAAATCAGTCAATGCAATGAATTGTGAGTAATTTTCATCTCGGTCCTAATTAAAGAGTTCCTTTTATTCCATTTATTTCTCCTGTTAGTGCCGCAGACGCTGGTACGTGAATTTATAGATCTGTGTCACTTGCCTTTTTTGTATTCTTTGCATTTGGAATTCTTGATAGTCAATCATGAACTGCCCAGTCCCGTCAACATGGCCACCTTTCAGAAGCGCGAGTAACCACCTTTGAAACACGGACCGCTTCGAGACAGCGGTCCGTGTTTGAAAGAGGTTTTGGTAGACATGGTAAAGAGGTTTTGGTAGACATACCGCCTCCTGTGCCTTGTCCAACTGTGCTAGGTTCCTCGGTTGGGGATCCAGGGCGTGAAGAGTCCAATCGAGGAAGTCCCACATATGCACGACTGTGTTTAAATACGGAGAGTTTGGTGGCCAGAACGGTACAGTAAACTCATCCTTGCTCTCTTCGAACCACGCGCGTTCACTGCGAGTTGTGCGACACGTTGCACTGTCCTGCTGGTAGACAATGCATGTACGTGTGGACATGGTCCCAGAGGATGGATGCATACTTGTGTTGATCCATTGCGCCTTCCAGAATGACGAGATCACGCAGGGAATGCAACGAAAACATTCTCCCGTCCGATAATTGTTTCAGTAAGTTTGTTTTCATACGTTTCACACCTACACACAGCTGTCTGTCCCATGGTGCACAAAACATGATTCACATGAAAGGCCACCTGTCACCATTCAGTGTACGTCCAATTGAGATAGTGGCTTGCAACTTCCAGTCTTTTTCGTCGATGACCATTAGTCAACAAGGGCGGTCGTTTGTTCGTAGCCCCTTGGTTCAACCGGTCGTCAGTTGCTAAACAGTTGTACGTCGGTTCACCTGTACACATCTCCACAGCCGTCGTTCACCCGTGCCATGAAAGGCCCGTGATGCATCTCAGTTGACCTGGTGCCAGTTTTGGATAGCGCTGTTTTGCCATCCACGGTATACTTTAACCATAGCGACACACGAACGGTTTACAAACTTAGCCGTTTCGGAGAAGCTTCCACCGTTTACCCGAAAGCCAATGAGCATGCCATTTTGGATGTCAGATAAATCGCTGTCTTTCCACGTTACGACAAGGACTGCACAGTTTTCCGCGTCCCTCCCTCCCCCTTCCCCCGTCGCCACACACACACACACACACACACACACACACACACACTCGCTTTATAAACCCTTCACTGTTAGTTCTTCCACATCACATGTAAAAGTGGTTATTGCACGTTGACGTCGAACTTAGGCAGGCAGTTGTCATGTCAATGTGTACGTTCACCGGCTATCTACATTTCTTTGTTTCTTTCTTTCGCTTACGCCATTGTCCCGCAGCGATCGCAGGGTCGGCGTGTTTACAGCGGATTTGGCAATGTTTGTGTTAGGGATGTCCGGATGCCCTCCCTGCCCCCACTCCGTACCCCCCAGGAGGGAATCAGTGTACCCCAACTGTCTGCATCTAGTGTAAATCGTGAAATAGAGTGGACGTGATTCAAATGCTTGCGACGCGTGTAACTGAGGCGGAACGTAGGGACCATACCGGTATTCACCGAGCGGGATGTGGAAAACCGCCTAAAAACCACATCCAGGTTGGCCGGCACACTGGCCCTCGTCGTTAATCCGCCGGGCAGATTCGATCCGGTGCCGGAGCGCCTACCCGAGTCCAGGAAGCAGCGTTTTTACATATAAAGCCGCGGTGCGGATGGCTAAGGGAACGCCTTATCTAATCTCCTCTCCCGACTAGCCACTGGGTTAGTAATGCACCACTTTAAGTTATCGAATAAATCATTGCTTCCTTTGCTGATTGCCGATGAAGCTTTCAATTTAATTGTGCAATCAGCACACAAGTAAGTAATCATAATAAAAGTCTGACGTGGCTAAGTCAAATATTTTGGGCGAGAGAATTAATTTAATTACACTAAACGCAGTAGACGAGCTCTGAACTTGCTCTTTGGAGATAGTTTTATAGTTTGAAACGCGTATGTATTCAGTACAGCGATGGCGAGGCATGACAGAATCTCTGACCAGAGAGTTATTTATCGTTGCTAGTCTGCGCTTGACCGCGCGAGAGTTCTGTGCAGTTGCGGTCGAGTTGCGAGAGAGTTCAGTTGTACGTAGCGAGTCGCGAGACCATGCTAGTAGCGCACGAGAGACAGTCGGAGTTGTGTGTGAGGAGTCGGTGGGCGTCGACATGGCCCTCTGGTCAAGATTCAGGACGAGGTATATTTTTTAAATAAGGTAATGAAGCAGTATTGCGCACATCTGAGAATGTAATGTATCTTAATTGTAACTAATTTGTTCAAGAATCGCCCCAATAATAATATTGTTTTCAAAGCAATTTTTTAAGAAAACAATCATTTGAATTGAAAGAAAGTTTCCCATGCATTTCCTTAAAGAAAAGTTTCACTTAAATTGAAAGTTGCACAGGGCCTAAGATCGACATTTCGGTCTATTTGCGTTTTCATTGTCATTGAGATTTCATTATCATTGAATTGTCTTACATTTTTGTGGGCAGCTTACATTTGGGTCAGATTGCTATTTCTCATTTAATTGTCATTGTCGATAGATTATTTATATTGCTGGGAGGTTACACTTAGCACGATTTTCATTGTCATTTAAATATAGTCATTCGAAATTTTTGTGGGGAGGTTACACTTGGCGACATCCAGTCTAGGATCGTATTTCTTTGGGAATCTTCTAAGAAACAGTCAGATATCTGCTCTTATTTCCTTAAGTATAATTAGGATTTGGCGCAACGCTTTTATTAATTTTATGACTTTCTTTCCTCAGATCATCGGCAATTCGTTGCTCTGTTGTATTTGTGTGTTGCTTTTGCATTGTGCTTATTTGTTTTGTGAATAATTTTGACTATTGTAAAAATGCCGCGAAAGACTGTGAATAGTGTATCGCGAGGTATTATGAATGAAATTACCGACTTAAACAACGTGACCGATAGTAATTGTGACACGCAGTGTAATGATGACAATCCTGCGTTCACCGACAATCAGTGCGTTCCAACCTCTAATGATGATTATTATCTTACTGATGAACAAACGAACTCAATTGTCTCCTCTGTTAATATGACGACAATTGATGACGCGGGGCGTTCTGTTGAAATGAGCGCTGCCCAGCTTAATACACCCGGTTTGGAAAATTCAAATAATGTACAGAGAAATTTTTCTAATGAAAATGGACAATGTACTGAAAGTACGATGGATTTATTTAATTCCGAAATAGTGTCTGACAGTGTACATCCGACTGATAAACGTTTGTGTAAATTACAGAATGACCAAATGGTCACACAAAACGCGACAATTGCAAATACACCGTCAAACAGTACAGAGAATGGAGTAGGTAATGTTATTTTGGATCAAATTATGGCAATATTGCTACAAAATAGCGAAGATAACAAACAATTTAAAGAAAGTTTCAGACAACAGAGTGAAGATAACAAACAACTTAATGAAAAATTAGACAACAATTCCAGACAGCTAAATGAAAAATTAGACAACAATTCTAGACAGCTTAGTGAACAGATCAAACAGATTAATGAAAAACATGACAGCCTTAATGAAAAATTAGACAACAATTCTAGACAGCTTAGCGAGCAGATTACAGCCGTTGCCGAGCAGTGTCATGATACTAAGGAACAGTTACACGAGGAAATTGAGGCTTGTTCAAAGAAAAGTAGCGAAGAAATTAGATCTGTTTCTCAAGAATTAAGGGATATGCAAACAGTTACAACAGAAACACTTAGGGAAGAAATTAGTACAGTCGCTAAACAGTGTTCTGAAAAAGCTACACAATTACGCGACGAATTTAAAGCAATGACAGCAGAACTTTCGCGTACAATGGATGCAAAGATAGACGCGAAATTCGAACAACAGAACACTCAAATTGACGAACGCTTTAATCTTCACATACAAAACAGTGATACGCCTTTCCGCAAATTTATTCAGGATCAAAATAAAGTAAAACGTCAAGTAATGGAAACAATCATTGCACAGAGACAAGAAGACAAACGTAAAATGTTTGCGAAAGCAAAAACATACGTAGACAACAATATTGCTACAGTGTCCGACAAAATTAATACCATCGAACAGTTGAACGCGGAATTACGTGATGAAATTTCTGATCTTAAATCAAAAACAGATACACACACAGCAGATATTCAGACAGTGACAGACAGATTTGAACAATTAGAAATAACACAGGATTGCGATGTCATCAAAGCTGACGTTAAAAAACTGAACGAAACTACACGCAAATTGCAAAAACAGATTAATGCCTCTGACACAAAAACCGATGATCAGGTAAAAATACTGTCTGAAAAATGTGATAAATTGGCTAGTCGTATTGATGTTATCGAAAGTACTAATGACAATAAATCAGACGATACTGCACCGGTTTCATTTAACCAAACACCGGAATTTCAAAATTTACAGCAGACAATTAATGAGATCGATTCATCTAATAACACATTACGCAGAAAATTGTCAAGTTTACAGCAAGAGGTAACAGAGATGAAAAATATTTCAGTTAATAACACATCACAGCAGACGCCACTTTTCGAACATTTGTCAGACTCACGCAGCGCGTATAATTTGGGTAATCTACAGAGAGTACGGGACTTAGATTCCGAACAGACACAGACAAATAGATTATCTTACAATACGGAACCTATTCCATCATACACAGACGATAATTTTGATTACAAACATTTTCTGTCAGTGAGAAGATTTAAAGAATTTAATAATGACAGAGCACAGATACACGATTTGAACTGGATACGTCGATTTATTTTTGTATTTTCAATAGCATTGCCTGTAATGAAGAAACTGGAATTAGCATGGATACAGCAATTTGCTTTTGAAATTTTACCGCTATTGCCTGCAACGCAAAAGCTGAAATGTATTAGCAGCTCGTAATTAACCTCGGGGGATTCATTACGGTTTAATGAAAATGTGCCGTAGCGTGCATAGGGCCCCGAGCTGTAGTAGTGCTGTTTCATCTTTAGTTTTCTGCACTGCTGCCTTATCTTCTACTATCCTTTATATCTATCAAAACAGCTCTTTAACTTTTGCTCTACCTAGAATTAAGAAAAATGACTAATGAAAACCCGATGTGACAAGTTATACCGATAGTGACAGTTTTCTTTAGACACGCCCGTAATGACAGCTATCGCCGTAATTATAATAACAGATAAAATCGTAATCATCAGTATGTACAAAATTATCAGCAATAGCAAACACATTTTTGGTAACAATAGAGGTTTTTCACAACAACAGCAACAAAACCAGCCGGTTAGCATACCTAACCAACAATGCAGTCTACAAGGTCGACCAAGCTTTAATGTTTCGCTGCGTGCACGTATAGTCCCTGGTACAACAAATAGTAACGCACGGCAGCAAAGGAACAACTACGTACAGAAAACGCAGTATTTCAATTCCTATCGCAATGCACTGTATAGGAATGACTATTACGACAGACGTAAAAATAATGAGCACAATTATCAGCGTACGTATAATAACAGTCGGTCTTACCAGCAACAAAATGATCAATAACAACATATTCTTGTGAATGAACCCGATGGTAGGTATCATCCAGAGCGTAATACGTCTGGAAGAAGTAATAGAACAGTTCAAATAGTAGAAATACCACAACATCCTCCAGATAATAATAACACGTCAGATAGAATCTGACTAGAGACTGTACAGGTTGCATCTTACAGCAACGTAAGCAATACTTCAGATACACAGAATGTTATTCACGAAAATGTTATTACTTTCGACGACATCCGAGACACTCTTTTACAGGAAAGACCAGTTGTTCAGAAAATTATTTCACATCCTGTCATCGAAATTAAAATAGGTTCACCGAAATTTTCAGCAGTAATCGATTCTGGATCACCTATGTCAGTAATAAATGAAGAAACTTTTAACGAGTGTAACAAAGAGAATACCTATCCCACATTACCATTAGGCAAAACGAAAGTGAAAGGAGCAGTATCGAGTAAAGGAGTAGACGTTAAATTACAGACACATTTATCATTTTGTATTGCAGGTCACACATTTCACTCAAATTTTTGGATTGTTCCTTTATTGACAACAGACGTTATTTTAGGTACGAATTTTCTGGTACAACACGACGCAGTTATTGATTTTCAAAATTCCTATTTAATGTTAAAGGATGAAAATGTACAACTTGCGTTAGAATTTCAGCACTCATTATCTGCGGAAGAACAAACAATTAACCGCACAGAGGTCATTTCCGCAACACGTAACATAGGCTGTAATTCCACATTGTTCGCAGATACGTACGTACATAACTATAACACTCCAGACGAAGCTGACTACGACGTAATGCAAATGATTTCTGATAAAGTTAAACAAAGCAATGCAAATACAGACGACGAACGCACGCAACTACACAAAATTCTTTTACAGCAAGCTCCAGTTTTTGACAACATTCCTGGTACTATGTCCGGATTTATGTATGAATTTCAAGTCAAACAGCACGACACATTTAAAGCCAAGCATTATGCCATTCCGTATATTCATAGAGAACAGGTTAAGAAAGAATTACAGGATATGCTTGACCAAGGAATTATTCAACCAGCAGTTAGTCCGTACATAAACCCGCTACATATTGTTAAGACAAAAGATGGCTCACTTCGCCTTGTACTTGATTCACGTCACATTAATGACATTATTATTAATGAAACAGATCAACCACAGACACTAGAGGAACTTTTACAGAAATTTCATGGTACTGCTATTTATTCTACATTAGATTTGAAATCGGGATTTTGGCAAATTCAACTTCATCCGAATTGCAGAAAGTACACAGCATTTCTTTGTTTTGGCGACTGTTATCAATTTTGCAAACTACCATTCGGCTTAACTATTTCTTCTGCAGCTTTTATTCGCGGTTTGAACACTTCCGACAGAACTTAAAGACAGAATCACAACGTACGTAGACGACATTCTTATCGCAGAAGCTAACTGGTCTAAACACAATATGATTTTTGAACGTCTGTTACAAACTTTTCATGCACAAGGACTCACAGTTAATCTGAGTAAATCACATTTTGGTAAAACTTCTATAAAATTTCTTGGACACGTAATTTCAGCACAAGGCATTGCGCCTGATCCAGAAAAACTTCAAGCTCTACGTGACATTACTGTCCCTACAACGAAGAAGCAATTACGCAGTTTTTTGGGATTAATTAACTTTTTTCGTAAATTTATTCATCACTCTGCTTTAGACACACCTAGATTATGCCAATTAACAGGTAAAAACACTATTTGATCCTGGGATAAGCAAGCACATTCTGAATTTGTGAACCTGAAAGAAGCCTTGTTGAATGCTCCACTTTTATCGCACCCAGATCTTACCAGAAATTTTTCCATTGCCACCGATAGTTCTAACACCGCTTTAGGCGTACATATTTTTCAGGAAATTGAAGAAGATGGCTCTACAGTAATCAAAAACATCGCATTTGCAAGCCGCATTCTGTCACCTGCTGAACGAAATTATTCCGTTACAGAACTGGAAACGTTATGTGTTGTATGGGCTTTTACGAGATTTAGGCACTTTCTTTATGGCAGACATACCACCGTTTACACAGATCACAGAGCGATACAATTTTTACTTTCGGCTAAATTCACTCACGACAGATTAAGCAGATGGAAACTTTATTTACAGGAATTTAATTTTACAATAGTTCACATTCCCGGCACACAAAATGTTATAGCAGACGCACTATCTCGTTCTCTCAGCAACAATCAGCAAGACATCGCAACCAACTTCTGCAAAGCAAATTTCAGCGTTATGTACATTCAGCAAGTTGCATTTGAAAATTTTATTTCGTCGTCATTACAGGACATAGCAAAAGAGCAAAGTAAAGACAATGTGTGGAAAGAAATTATACACCTTTGGCAAGATAAGAATAATGTTACGATTAGAAACCACTACACTGTACGCAATGACATTATATTTCGCCGCTCTCATCCTGACAGCAAGAATTGGTTATTATGCATTCCTGACGAACTGGTTAACAAATTAATCTGGTACACTCATTTAAGTTATGCACATTACGGAGCCAGAAAATGTTTTCTTATACTAAGACAGAACTGTTATTTTGTCAACATGGAGAAATGTATACGACGAGTTTTAGCGTCATGTAAAATTTGCCAGAAAGCTAAGTCAGACACCACTTCACATATTCCTCCATTATATCCCATTATACCTGTTAAATTAAGACATATGGCCGCAGTAGACATTTTTGGTCCAATTCCGAGAACTAACAGAGGTTTTTTGCTACATCTTTGTCGCTGTTGAACTCACTTCAAAATTTGTTACTTTCACTCCGTTACGCAAAGCTACTGCTAAAACTGTTTCAAGAGCATTTGTAAAACATTTTATATTTCATGTAGGGCATGTGATGAAAGTAATTTCTGACAATGGATCGCAATTTCGTTCTGCTATATGGACACGCATGTTACGAGCTAGAAACATTTCTCCGATCTATATATCCAGGTACCATGCTTCTTCGAACCCTTGTGAACGATTAATGAAAGAAATTGGTAAACTGTGTAGAATATACTGCCACAAAAGACATATTGATTGGGACACACACATATTCTCATTCCAAGATGTAATTAATTCCATACCAAATGAATCCACTATGCTATCTCCGTCTGTTATACTGAAAAATGCTGAACCACCTAACAAAATTAAAGAATTAGTAAACTTTCCTACATCTCGTCGTTTACGACACCATGACATAATTAACATTGCACTGAACAACATCAAACGTGCCGCAGAGCGCCGGAGAAGACAGCAAAAACAGGTTTGTACACGCCGTGACTTTCACATTGGACAGAAGATATTAATACGTACACACTATTTATCCAGCAGAATAAAAGGTAAGTGCAGTAAATTTGAACTTCTATACGCAGGTCCATATCGGATTCGCAGCATTCCTCACCCCAATGTTGTACACGTCGAAACTTTGAGAACCAGGAAAAGTAAGGGCAACCACCATGTGTCGAACATTAAACCCTTTATTGAATGAAACCACTTTATGATTTAACATGCTATGATGCCATTTACACATTTTATGACTATTTCCGCAATTATATTCACATGACTACCTATTGATGATTATCGTATTTTTTCTTGGCAAGTTGTTATCATTTGTTTATGTATGTATAATTGTTTTCATGTTTTGTTTGTATGCAATATGAAATGGTTAAGACATAGCAAACACCAGTTGACTTCAACATTTTTGCCTTATGATATCTCAACATCGTGACTGTTTTACATTTTTTTTTTTTTTTTTTTTTTTTTTTTTTTTTTTTTTGCTGCTGCATTGTGATATTCTGTGTACATTTTGCCTCTGAACACTATCTATGTTTTTCACATGTTACGTTTTCTGTCATGTTATGCTGTATACTTAATTATGTCACCATAAACCAGTAATTATTTAGTGAGTATATGATGTAAATGCAAGACATTAATCTTTGTTCATCATTTTCAGAAAGAAATAACGTGTAAAGGAAATAAATTAAACAGAAATGGGAATTTCAACTGCGGAATAGACGAAAGAAGATACAAAAACCTTATGAGGAAGAGTAAATGGATCAGAATTAACAAGCATTAACAAGAATATACTATACACATCGTAGAATAGCAGTCTTAACTAATTTTTTTCTTTCAGAATACAAGGCGATTGATGCAGGCTGTCAGACAGAACTACACATCTTAGTTTTAGTGATGAAATATGCTAGAGATAAGGAATAGTTGTGTAATGAGTAATGAAGTGATTTTTTTTTTGCAGATGATAATGAATGCTGATGAAGAGTAATGATGAAGAATATGCTACTATGGATAATGAAGTTTTTCTTTACAGGTGATAATAATAATGAAGTTATGATAATATGGATAATGAAGTGATGGATAATGAAGTTTTTTCTTTACAGATGACGATGATGTTGAAGTTTATGTATTTATGCTCTGTAGTTATTTAAGTATTTGTTGCAGTTCGCTTTGACAGCAGGTGTTATATTGCCTGGTATGATGACTGAGGGTTTTGGAAAAGACAGCTAGAGAACACATATTTTTATACACATTTCACTACCTGTTAATTCGAAGTTCACTACTTTTCAGCACAAAATGCATTTCTACTTTCAGCTTAATAATCCATTTTTTATATATTTTTGCAGGAGAAATTCTTTATGAAATTAATGTGCTATAAGCAGTTGTTCATTACATCTATGTCATTACATATACTCTACTTGTTTCATAACCTTGTTACCGCTGACTCATGACGAATGACGTTACACATTTTCATTTACAGGAACAACCCAGAAGCAAATTTTTTCTTCTTTTTCTCTTCTTGATTTCCCTTATAATTACCCAAAGCAATGCATTGCTAACAAAAACAAAAATGTATCACCAGTTCCAAATAATTCTACCCATTTAAGAGAGTTCTGAATAATACTGAATGATGAACAATGTTTTGTACTATTCAATACTTGCTGGCCAATGAGTGCCAATAATTAGTATAACTAAATGAATTATGTTAATGCTATGCCAATAATTGAATCTCCTTTTCAATGATGACTTCTGATGGTTTATAACCGGCCAATAAGTGCCAATGTTCAGTATAATCAGTTAATTTTATGAACATTATTCTGTCATACTAAATATGCTTTGTAACTGGCCAAGGACTGCCACTGTTTATTGTAATACGATTACCCATGATGCCAATAATTGCTATATTCAGTTAATTTTATGAACATTTTTCTGTAATACTAAATACATGGTACAGAAATGTTCAATAACTGGGCTATGAATGCCGCAAACTACTACTTTAATTCTCAATGAAGACTACTATGTGACTTAATGTCCTTCACCTTCTGAGCTAACTACCCTGAATTACTGCAATATCCATTTGTCCTGTCCATCCTCATGATCATGGAGCACTATATTTGGTTGTTGCACTAATTCTACATTGGTGTGCCTTGTAAGAGCATGGTGTTGACACGACATGCTGTCCACCACCGTGAGCGATGGAGACATTATTATGGTCCCACTGTTTGGTGTACCTGATGTACTGCCAAAATGATAACATGGAATATTACTACGACATTTCAGTGTCTTGGCTACGCTGATAAATACTTCTGGGAAAAGAACTTCAGATTGTCTCACTTGGTGTTGTACTTCTGTGGAAAGATATGGACTTTCAGTGCAGCTGTGTGCAACCTAAGTGCTACAACCATGACGCAATCCTTCCTATTCCTTCCCTAATTCTTGTAAAATTAAAAAGTCAAATACAGTGCGTGTGCACTTCCTTTCATTTATTAATAAGATCAGTTATCCTGAAATTACTAAAGACTTCTATAGTGCATGTGCACTTTATAACACTCCTTGATTTGTTTGTTTGTTGTAGAAAAATACTAGAGAGCATTACAATGCGTGTGCACTCTATGGCATTTGTTAATATGATTTGTACTCATTTTGTGATTTGCTGATATGTTCTGAACTACAGTGCGTGTGCACTTTTGCCATTTGTTAATAGGTTTTGTACTTAACTTCAGTGCGTGTGCACTTTATGCCATTTGTACTCGTTACGTTTACATTTTGTGGTTTTCTGATATGTTCTGTACTACAGTGCGTGTGCACTTTTGTCATTTATTAATACATTTTGTTATTTGATGATATATTCTGTACTACAGTGCGTGTGCACTTTTGTCATTTATCAATATGATTTGTATTCGTTGTATATACATTTTGTAATTTGATGATATATTCTGAACTACAGTGCATGTGCATTTTTGTCATTTTGTTAATATGATTTCTACTCATTGTATATGTATTTTGTCATTACCTGAAATGTTCTGTACTACTGTGCGTGTGTACTTTTGCCAATTGTGAATATGTTTTGTATATATTTTGTCTTTGCCTGATATGTTCTGTACTCGGTGCATGTGCACCACATTTAATTCATGTTCTAATTAATTGATTAAGAAAAAATTTGTTGCTCATGGCAAGTCCAAATGACTCACAATCGCTGCCAAATTTTTGCCCCCCCCCCCCCCCCCCCAGTGGAGGGTTATGAAACGCGTATGTATTCAGTACAGCAATGGCGAGGCATGACAGAATCTCTGACCAGAGAGTTATTTATCGTTGCTAGTCTGCGCTTGACCGCGCGAGAGTTCTGTGCAGTTGCGGTCGAGTTGCGAGAGAGTTCAGTTGTACGCAGCGAGTCGCGAGACCATGCTAGTAGCGCACGAGAGACAGTCGGAGTTGTGTGACATGGCCCTCTGGTCAAGATTCAGGACGAGGTATATTTTTTAAATAAGGTAATGAAGCAGTATTGCGCACATCTGAGAATGTAATGTATCTTAATTGTAACTAATTTGTTCAAGAATCGCCCCAATAATAATTTTGTTTTCAAAGCAATTTTTTAAGAAAACAATCATTTGAATTCTGTTGAAACTTCTCACATTTTTATGATTATAGCGGATCTCCCTTCTACTTAAATTTAAACATCCTAGCTTTATTTATTCGCCTACTTAATCTATCTTGCTTCCTTGATTTCTAAGACAAAAAACAGAAAATCATGAATTTCAACTAAAATTTTAATTTGTGAGATCCAGAATACTGTTTCTACTAAATTAATATGCAAAAGGAATCTAAATACAAATTTTTAAGTGTCTAGCTCTTTCCTGTTGCGCCAATGATTTTTACA
This sequence comes from Schistocerca nitens, assembly GCF_023898315.1. NCBI lineage: Eukaryota > Metazoa > Arthropoda > Insecta > Orthoptera > Acrididae > Schistocerca > Schistocerca nitens. The sequence goes on along the minus strand of NC_064615.1, from coordinate 788,311,108 downwards.
GAGAAAAGTTCAAATTTCGAAAATGGTTAAAGTTATTGAACTGATATTTGACACATATTGATTTAGTATTACTCCTGACATGCTAGAAACGTTTCAGGTTATTTACTTGATTTTTAAAGTATTGCACAACATTTACGACGTCAGAGCTAGTTAGAGCGGACTGGCTGGCACACAATGGAAAGACTGATGTGAAGTTCATAAGGCGCGAGAAGGCTGCTTCCCTACATCACCCTCTGCTTAATTTTTTTGAATGTAAATGAAAAAAAATTAATTACAAAAAGGGAAGCAAGAGTACAGCTTAACTCCCAATGAAAATTTAAAATTGAAGTGTAAACATATAGAAATATTAAAAGAAAACTTATTACCTACTTCAATTATTTAAATTGCTGGGATGTTCACTGCCTCTTAAGCAACATTATCACTCAAAATTTAAGCAAAATCAATGAAACACTTAGGCATACATATTGCCTTAGACAGACAAACACATAAAAATATGTAAAATTATGAAAATCTTAAATCCGTTAAATTGTCTGTAAATATTTTTACATACACAAATTCAAAGAGAATAACACTGTTATTCATGATACATAAACAGATAATTATATCTTAGCAGTCTTTTCTAACCCTGAAAGAAAATTTCACAAATCATGACAATTTCATTTTTACACACGTGGTTGTAGCCGGTTTGGCTGGCGTTCTACACTTCCATTCCCAAGGGTAGAGGGGGAAGTTGCTATGGTGTGCGTCCTTCACGTCCACTCTAACTTACATGGGGAAAGGGGAGGGGTCATTATGAGTGGTGTCCAAGTCACTCCACGCTTTCACGCAACTACCAGGCTACCATTATCTGGTTTGTCCTGTAGAACAAACAAAAAGAGTGCTTCAGACTCTGTTCATTTAAAATCTAAGGGTGGGTCACAATGAAATGGGGATATATACATTTTATCTTTCAATATGTTGCTGGAACAAAGTTAACAGAACTTTTTCAATTTTACTCTCGCAGTTAGTTAACTGTCATAAAATCGGTAAACAAATGGCTCAAAACGCCGTTAGTCACGTACTAGAGAAAATTTATGCTCAAGGCATACAATCATGAATCCTATTTAATCTCAATTTATTATTTCTGAGCCAGAACACTGAACCAAAGCTCGGTACATTCTTGATACATTTCTATTTTATTTACTTAGCTGACTCATCTTCGATTACCTTATTCTTAGAGATAGTACGAGTATTTTTGATTAGCAGTTGTCTTCTCAGCCTCTTTGTACATGTGAGTAACTTGTGGTAATAGTACAGTTGTAAGTGTTCAAAACACACTACGTTTAGTTGACTACTAAATCCACTTATTGGTCCTCTGCTGCTGTGTCAGTTCCACATCTGCAATTATGTACTTACTTCATCGAAGTGTATTTATGCTGAGCTATAAATAATGTGTCACATCTGCCATTATGTTACTCAATTATGTTGCTAGTGTATGTACTTATTTAACACTCACTCTATTAACATTTAACGCATAGGGTAGCACATTTATTTCATATCTATAGTGTATTGCAGCTGATCAATATGCTCACGTTGCAACCCATTTCCACTTGATTGGATGCTGAAACCACAGGTAGTCTCTCTCGGCCTACCACTAAAGTGCATTAAGTAATTATGGTCGAGCGTACTGCTATATTCCTTAAACTTATAGGACAATATGAGCTGCTCTGTCTCATCTAACATAAGGGTACCTATGGTCCCATTCATGCCTCCAACTCATAACCTCAATACGAGTAGGTGTGTCCTGTCACACACTACGCCAAATAACAGCCAGCTCCAACCTTATAAATATTTCAAGGACGTGTCCTTCACGTCTCAACCACAAACACTGTTCAATTCTATTACACTGCCATTCCTTGCTACATAAGGTTAGTTCATTCTTACAACTTACCTGCATATTTTTCATAACACTAAGCAATCTCTTTTACTATTAATTAGTTAGCTCTACAGCATACAATAGGTTTCATTGTCACTTCAGATCCTGCTTATGAACGAACTTGTACATATTTTTAAATTACTATTGATGGACCATTTCCAATAAAACATCAACTTTGTACTTATAATATTACCAGGGTTCTATACATACTTGTTACTCAAATACATTTGTATCTTAATTACATCATACTTCTCTATTGTTTATGTCACTGTTAGGTTTGTCACATTTGGTATTTCCTTCACTAATCGGTGGATAGAATGGTTACAGAACTCATGGCTTGATAGCCATGGCGGAAAATGTTTGTATTGCAAAGAAGGAGTCGAAACTTTGGTGGATAGGAAAGATGAAGATAGAGTGAGGCCTGAAATGGGAAAGAAGATCCCACCCAGCTTGGACTGCACAGCCGCCACACTGTGCAGAGGTTACAGAACAACCTCCTCCCTACAGAATTCATTAGCTTGATGCTGGCTTGATAGTCATACCGGAAGATTTTAGTATTTGAGAGTAAGAGCCGAAATTGTGGTGGATAGGAAAGATGAAGAATGAGTGAGACCCGAAAAGGAAAGAAGATCTCACACAGCTGGGACTGCACAGCTGCCACACTGTGTAGAGGTTAAAGAACAACCTCCTCCCTGCAGAATTCATTATTTTATCATTGGCTTGATAACCATAACGGAAAATTTAATGTGTTGCAAAGTAGAGGCCGAAATTTTAGGTGGATAGAAAAGATGAAGAGAGAGTGGAATCTGAAATGGGAAAGAAGATCTCACACAGATGGGACTGCACAGCTGCCACACTTTGTAGAGGTTACAGAACAACCTCCTCCCTACAGAATTCATTCACTACCTATGAACAACTTTAGGTCGATCACGTTCCTGTGACCTAATAGCTTTTTACTCTTAGGGTACTCTAGCCTATAAGCATTATCATGTGGTTTTCCTATGATCGTGACAGGTCCTTGGTATACCAACATGAATATCTTTGTTTCTGCATTTATTTTCTTTGATTTTTCCTTGGTTTTGACAAGGACTAACTGACCTATTTCAAAACTGGTGGGTACAGCTTTTGCATCATGACGCTTCTTCCTTTCCAATGCTCTTTTTCTTATATTTGCCCTAGCCTTTAACTTCTTCTCGTCTGTGGATATTTGCGTTAGAATAGGGAATTCTACCATATCTGCAATCACATTGTGCGGTTCTTGGCCAAACATCAGTTCGCAAGGCGCAAAACCAGCTGCATCATGCCTTAAGTTGTTAATTACATTCTCAAAATACTTCATGTGCTCCGCCCAACTTGAGTGTTTCCGAGCACAATAAGTCCTGCAAAGCCTATTCAATTCTCTCATAATACGTTCACTCATATTTCCTTCGAGGAAATACGCAGATATTTTCAGATGTTTCACTCCGGTTATCGGCAAGACCAATTTTAACTGGCTTCTTTCAAAGTCAACAATCCTCCGATATTTCGACAAGAAATCTATGCCAATTAAAACCTCAATACTGAGATTGTTTACAATTAAGCATGGATGATCAATTAAATTACCATTAATATCAAAGGGCAGTAAAGCTTCTTGCTTTACCGTTTTTGACACCTTGGCAGTAGCACCAATTATTCTTAGTCCTGATACCCTCATTACGGTAAGCTTGTCTTTACTAGGTAATGCATCAAAGAAGGACTGAGATATCGCACTCACCTCACTTCCACTGTCTAAGAGACAACGTACATTGATACCCAACATATTCACTATTATTATAGGGTGGCTTATTCTAGGTTGTACAGGTAGCTCCTCAAACTCATCCAATAGTTCCTTTTGCATTTGTCTCCAACTAAAGTGATCGACATCTGTCTTCATTACATTTAGGTCAAAGTGTGTAGGGGTTTCCTGAATTACATTTTCAGCTGCCTTTTCCAGTCGGTCTATTAATTTTAAATCGAAACATCGCACGACTTCATTACATTTAGTTCGCTGAATATGACCCAAATAACTGTAGTCTGAGCGATTCTGCGCCTCCGGACCGGGCATAACACTAGTTACAGCTAAACCACTTTCACTATTATCGTCGGGTTCCTTCTCAAGTGACAACTGGTCTCAGCTACTGGGTTCACTGATCCACAACAGGCTATCCTCTACATTCTCACTTACCTCCTGTCCTAAATCTATCATCAACATCCTGCACAGGCACTTTAGATAAGAGCACATCATCTTTATCGTAAATATAAGCATGAATTTCTTCTGCTTCTTCACCTGACAATTCAGTATTTTGTAGCTCTTCCCTACCGTTACACTGCTGCCCCTTCTCTTTCTCTTCCCACTTAGAAACCGTCTCTAACATGGTATCTATTAAATACTGTGAGTGATCTAATATTTCTGCTGTATCGTTAGATGCTACCGACCCCCCATCCACATGTTCAGTCTGAGTATTCTGATCTGTCTTACCAATTACTGTAATTACTGGCTTAGGAAAAGCAACCGCCTGGTAAGCGCCAGTGTGCTCATAGACGGGAACTAGTTTTCCTGCCTCGGCCTACTACTGTTTCCTTTATTTCCATTATAGTTAACTGGCACACCATTGCTTTCCGCACTGTTGTTTACCTGCATAATTTCGTTCGGAACAAAATTACTATCATTTGGATGCCATTGTTGGTTCTGATAATTATTTCTCCAATTCTTACCTCTCTTAGGATGGCGAACACCTACTGTTCTGATGTTTACATTGCCATTCTGCTCGTTCTTAAAATTACTACTAGTGTTACTATCTCTGTTATTACGTGCTTGCTCCTCATTGGCAGCAACACGCTCTACACTTCCCAAATACTCAATGAAACGATGTACATTGTCTCTAGGGGCAGATATAATTCTAGTTTCCCAATACCATGGCAGTTTGGCTTCAAGACCTAGTATTATCCTTTCGGGTTTCAGTTTTTCCGCCAAATGTGACAAACGTGAAATACATGTCCTAGCAAACTCTTTAATAGATTCCTTGCCTGCATTGACGCGTTTTCCACTCCAAAATTCTCTCAACACTTCATTTAACTTATTGCTAGACCAATACTCATTAATGAAAGCTGTTTTAAATTCCGCTAATGTTTTACACTTCATCATAACATCAGCTGACCTACGCACGGCGTCACCTGCTAAATGGCTTCTAATAAATGAGATTTTCTCTCGTTCAGACCAAGCTGGTGGAATCACATCTTCAAAATCGTTTCAGAAATCTAGCGGGTGGATATTTTTATCTGGATCGAACCGCAAGAACTGGCGACATCCTATAAATGCGGCGTTTGCCACTACAACTTGTTGTATACTACCATTACCAGAAGTTACTGAAGCTACTTTACTCCCAACGTTAGCAATGTTAGTACTAATATTTTCTACTCTCATTTCAACATTATCTACTCTTTGCACAATATGAGTAGTATAAGTTTTCATTGCATCTACTTCTGCTTGACATATGTTTACTTTTATATTAACATCTTTAAACCTATCTGAGCACAGTTCAGATTCCGCCTCGATCTTTTCTGTTAACTTGTGCTCCAGCTTCGCATCTACCATTTGGAAGTCTTTGCGAACCTCAGCAACTTCGGATTTTTCTGTTTTATACATTTCAGAAAATTGTTGAGCAACCTTTTTCTTAATATCCTTATGATTGTAATCAATTTTATAATTCAAACTGTCCAGATCCCCTTTCAACTTATTGCAACCAGCCTTGAAGGTATTGTCCATTACATCCAATCGTTTATTAAAATTAGTTTGGCTGGTCACAATCTCATACTTTAATTCAGCATTACAGCTTTTGACCTCAGTTATTTCAGACTTTAATTCGGCTCTCATTTTAGCATTACTGGTAGCTATTGCTTGTAATATAACATTTAAATCAATAGCCCCAGTATTTTTGTGTTGCTCACTATCCTTTTTAAACTCTACCACCTCTGATGACTGTTTCGTTTTTAACTCATCAGATAAACTATCATCCAATAAATTAACAATTTCTGATTTCTGCTTTAATACAGGGGTCTCTATTACTGAATCATTGCCCCTTTTCACACTACTGTCAGGAGACAATACTTCATATTTCACTTTAACATTACTATTTTCATGCATATTTACACTTGAACCACCGTCTGGATTTACAGTTCCCTCAACAGACATAGGTTCTGATTTAAGTTTAACCTCAGTTTCTTCTGACAGTTCCATTGCTGACAGTCTTTTACAGCAGGTTAGTAAAAATTTTAACAGCTTTTCACTTAACTTAGTTCCTTCTGCATGACGTATGGCGTTGCCGGCGCAGCGTACCAGTATTACTGATGCGACATTGTGTGTTGAACTGCAGATGGCACTACGACGGCTGCTGTGTGTTTGCGTGGCCCGCAACTGCAGGCGCGGCTCCGGAAGCTCCGGCGGACGACTGCGGTCAGGCGAAACTGACTTCTCGCGATGCCGGCAGTGCCGCTAAACTCAGTGCCAGCTCTGTCAATCCAGATGCGTTGTTAATCCAATTGCGTCGTCCACATGCACACATAACACTATCACTGTTCTATTACTCAGTTGCGTGTCGCATTTCACTCCCGAATCCGAATATTTAAAAAATCACTTTCACTTTTACTCAGTTTCTTTCCCAGCCGATTGGCACCATATGTGGGGCGGCGGGTCGAATAATTGTTAAATGTTCCTATTATTTATTTAATGCTGTTGTTTGCCATTCTCAACACTGGCTCGCTAACTACAATATTGGCAATCAGAAAGTGATTAGCAAAACGTGAAGCCTGGAATTTGAATTCCTAGTGCCCAATTCATCCGAGAAATACGTTTATAGCTACAGCTTATAGCTCTGAGGAATTAGGAGACTGTCTGGGGTTCATAATCAAAAACCATTCTCTCTAAAATGTTCACTATATTCTGAAAGTCACAGACCAAAAGGAATCCACACAATCCAACTACCAGAGCAGTTCAGAGTCCAAATCGCTGATGCAACTATAACAGTTCAAATTAAATATTTAAGTGAATGCTTGCCATAATTTGGTGATAATGTTCACCAAACGCCATGCTAATAATGGTAGAATGTCTGTCCTGCGGCGGCACGTGATAATACGACATACGCAAACTTAAGATAGATCATTAACGTCATCCCAACATTAACACTTCACTCGAAAACGATTTCATGGTTATGTGTATCCCGAATAACTTATTACTGCATCCGAGGCTGTTTACATCAACGATACCGACGTGACGCCACTCCCGGCACAGCTGGTGCGCTCATCAGCATCTGGAGAGAACTGGGACCTTCCTTTTCTCGTGCAGCTTTCTTACATATAAAGCCACGGTGCGGACGGCTAAGGGAACGCCTGATCAAATCTGCTCTCCCGACTAGCCGCTGGGCTAGTAATGCACCACTTTAAGTTATCGAATAAATCATTGCTTCCTTTGCTGATTGCTGATGATGCTTTCAATTTAATTGTGCAATCAGCACACAAGTAAGTAATCATAATAAAAGTCTGACGTGGCTAAGTCAAATATTTTGGGCGAGAGAATTAATTTAATTACACTAAACGCAGTAGACGAGCTCTGAACTTGCTCTTTGGAGATACGCTATATCTATAGTTTTATAGTTATTCTGTTGAAACTTCTCACATTTTCATGATTATAGCGGATCTCCCTTCTACTTAAATTTAAACATCCTAGCTTTATTTATTCGCCTACTTAATCTATCTTGCTTCCTCAATTTCTAAGACAAAAAACAGGAAATCATGAATTTCAACTAAAATTTTAATTTGTGAGGTCCAGAATACTGTTTCTACTAAATTATTATGCAAAAGGAATCTAAATATAAATTTTTAAGTGTCTAGCTCTTTTCTGTTGCGCCAATTATTTTTACAGAAAAATGTCCAAATTTCGAAAATCGTTAAAGTTATTGAACTGACATTCAACACGTATTGATTTAGTATTACTCCTGACATGCTAGAAATGTTTAAGGTTATTTACTTGATTTTTAAAGTATTGCGCAACATTTATGACGTCAGAGCTAGTTACAGCGGACTGGCTGGCACACAATGGAAAGGCTGACGTGAAGTTTATAAGGCGCGAGTAGGCTGCTTCCCTACATTATGTCTCAAGAAGATGCTACTAATAATAAAGAGAATACATTTTCTTTTGCATTTGCAATAATTATGAAATTTTTATAAGCAAAATTGTCTAGATTACTTAATATTTAATTTATTTAGAACTGCATTCCGGTATCGGCATGGTCAAATCTGTTATTAAAATTAAAGGAAAATAACATGTGTGACTTCGGCATACTGGGTGCCGTGGGATGGAAAGAAGAGACAGCCAGAACTTCAACTAAAGTGGACGATTATTAAGTCGGTGGCCGGTTTCGGACTATGTCCACTCTAAAGCCAACCAATGTCTGCCAAATAAAATGTCCTGCCAAATATAAGTAAATAAAATGCATACATATGCGTATGATCCTAACCAAAGTTTGCGTCGCGAAGAAACAAGAATAAGAGATGTTAGTTCTAGTCGTACGTTATCAGACGAAGGATGTAGAATAAAAAGTAAAAAAGTAAAGAAATTCGCTCATACGAAAAAAAGTTCATTGTCACTTCCGTAAGATGTTTTTTATTCCAGTCTTTGATCACAATATCAATTCTTTTGACGTTGACCGGTTTCAGTCAGTAATGACCATCCTCAGTTCTTCTCTATAGCATGTCGTAAAGTGATAAGGCCGTAATGGCATAGTCAAAACATGTAAATATCCTCAGCACAGCATCGTCACATATATCGTGTGCTGAGTATATACATATGTTTTGCCGATGCCATTACGGCCTTATCACTTTACGACATGCTATAGAGAAGAACTGAGGATGGTCATTACTGACTGAAACTGGTTATCGTCAAAAGAATTGATATTGTGATCAAAGACTGGAATCAAAAAAAACATTTGACAGTAATGGTTCACTGTTCATATACGCAACTACGTCGCAGCTGGTGAAACTTCCATAAAACGCATGCCTAAGCGGGGCATCAGCTACCAAATCACCCCAAAGGTTTGCAGTCACACGACAGGTGGAGCTTTCGTTTATTGGGGTCAGATGTGTAAAAAGACATGAAGCTCTTAAAAATATAAGTTAACATATGGAACACATTACTTGCGTAGCATTGCGCATTCATAGAATTAGCTTTCCGACGGCAGTAACATCCCTATGCGAAGTTAACAATCAGTATGCATTATATCCACTTTACAATCATATGTATACGTCTGTTCCGTAAAATATGATGCTGTGATTGTAAAACCTGTATCCATTGTTTTAACTACGAACGTCTGTTACATTTCAGAAACTTAAAACAACAAAAAGTGGTCAATTAATGTATTAATTTTTCTCTATTAGGAAAACGGTTACGAAAGACAAACAGTTTTATTTTTTAATTTATGCTTTTGAGAAGCAACTCCATCTTGGGGCAGACACAGTAATTTACTCCTACAGGCAGGATGGATGCCGTGCACCCAGCAGCTGTTCCCATCAGCTCCATCAGATGCGGGGTGAAGTTATGTGGACCAGCGAACAGCAGAACTTACCATAGTCAGCACGGGTCTCACAAGTAATTCTTGACAAATTTCAAATACCGGTTACCTCTAGATTCACTATGTTCTGCTTGAAGATCTTTCTTTTTATGGATAAAGTTTTATAGGTTTCGGGGTCTTCCAGTATGTTTAGTGTTCCGGCGTTAACGACAAGCGCTGGCACGACGATGAAGAACGGAGGAGCAGAGAGGGCTGTGAGACGACGTCAGCCAATAACACGCTGACTAGGACGACACCACGACAGGAGCGGCCTCTACCCGAAGAGAACATACGCGCCGCGCCACTTCGCCGAGCCCGGAGTGGAAGAAGATCCGTCATAGAAACGCTACGGCAATGATTTATGAGCTGTATTGATTTGCTTGCATTGAAATCGTATATATCGAAGGACATTGATTATTCGCATGTCGCCAAATGCTTGCGATCCATCTTTGCGAATACGCTAAGTTAAATTAATTTACTGAAATAAACTCCATTAATATGATTTGCTTGAATTGTTGTCCAGGGATCCGAGCAAACAGTGACATAGGCACCCTGTATCAGACGAATGGGCAGGATACTAAAATGGCGACGAGTTACAAGAAGAACTCAGAGCCTGGCGGCCACGGAATTTTCTTTTGTGTTTCACTGGCACCTTAATTCCCTCTTGCCTTTTTCTGCAGGGGTGTTTACTTGCTTTAACAGCCTCTTATCTTGGTTTTAGCCAATCAGTGTTTCCAGATGGGCGTTGCAGAAATTTTTTTTCCTTTTGCACATATTTTCCTTGCTTGCCTTGTCTGTTTCCCCCCTTGCTCAAGCGACACCGCTGTAAGCGTTAGATGCAATGTAGCTAATGCAGATGTTTCAATGTCACAGCCAGCAAATTTCCTCGCTGCTAAACAAGGTACAGTAGCTCCTGGCGAATCAAATTATTAATGCAGCACAAGCAACAACTTGAATTGCCCTCTCTGTTTGTTGATTGGATAGCAGCTGAATTGATATTTATTTATTTAATGGGATGATAATAATTATTAAAAGGTGGCAATTTTATTTAAGCACTGTTTTTACTGTTTCGGTTGTTGCAAGTCAGCGATAGTGCAATGCTGTTCGCTTTAGAGAATACACATTTTATAAGAATTATTTGGTCCAGGAAACACTTTTGCACTCACGGTTGCGATTTAGACGGTATTCGCGTAATTGTACTGATTAAAAGTTATCGTTTCCGAAAAATGCAGGTTCGATTAAAGCTGTGTGCACTTTTGCGCGTGTAATGAAAATATTCATAACATGTCGCGTAACAAAAAGAAACATGCGAATCACAACCGTGATCGAACGAAGAAAATATATGATAACATAAATGTTCTTCGCTGTTATTCAGGACTGCTGAGATTAGACCTTGCAATTTTTAGTTATAGGAAATCACAAGACGTTACACTTTACAGATATTTCTTTTGAATAACTTGTATTTACCTTCTCTCTCTCTCTGCTTTTTACAGCCATTATACCTTCACATCGATTAAGGAACTTTTCCTTCGCTACCGACCAGTACGAGTACAAAATTCAGACTCAACAAAATGTCTTACATCGAATTATTACATGCTTAACCCTTGTTGTTGATGTGGTCTTCAGTCCTGAGACTGGTTTGATGCAGCCCTCCATGTTACCCTATCCTGTGCAAGCTTCTTCATCTCCCAGAAACTACTGCAACCTACATCCTTCTGAATCTGCTTGGGGTATTCATCTCTTGGTCTCCCTCTGCGATTTTTACCCTCCACGCTGCCCTCCAATACTAAATTGGTGATCCCTTGATGCCTCAGAACATGTCCTACCAACCGATCCCTTCTTCTAGTCAAGTTGTGCCACAAACTTCTCTTCTCCCCAATCCTATTCAACACCTCCTCATTAGTTAGTTATGTGATCTACCCATCTAATCTTCAGCATTCTTCTGTAGCACCACATTTCGAAAGCTTCTAATCTCTTCTTGTCTAAACTATTTATCGTCCATGTTTCACTTCCATACATGGGTACACTCCATACAAATAGTTTCAGAAACGACTTCCTAACACTTAAATCAATACTCGATGGTAACAAATTTCTCTTCTTCAGAAACGCTTTCCATCCCATTGCCAGTCTACATTTTATATCCTCTCTACTTCGACCATCATCAGTTATTTTGCTCCCCAAATAGCAAAACTCCTTTACTGCTTTAAGTGTCTCATTTCCTAATCTAATACCCTCAACATCTCCCGACTTAAGTCGACTATATTCCATTATACTCGTTTTGCTTTTGTTGATGCTCATCTTATATCCTCCTTTCAAGACACTATCAATTCCGTTCAACTGCTCTTCCAAATCCTTTGCTGTCTCTGACAGAATTACAATGTCATCGGCGAACCTAAAGTTTTTATTTCTTCTCCATGGAAATTTATCTTTTGTTTCCTTCATTGGTTGCTCAATATACAGATTGAATAACATGTGGGAGAGGCTACAATCCTGTCTCACTCCCTTCCCAACCACTGCTTCTCTTTCATGTCCCTCGACTCTTATTACCCTCGACTCTTATTACGCCATCTGCTTTCTGTACAAATTGTAAATAGCCTATCGCTCCCTGTATTTTACCCCTACCAACTTCAGAATATGAAAGAGAGTATTCCAGTCAACATTGTCAAAAGCTTTCTCTTAGTCTACAAATGCTAGAAACGTAGGTTTGCCTTTCTTTAATCTAACTTCTAAGATAAATCTTAGGGTCAGTATTGCCTCACGTGTTCCAATATTTCTACGGAATCCAAACTGATCTTCCCCGAGGTCGGCTTCTACTAGTTTTTCCATTCGCCTGTAAAGAATTCGCGTTAGTTTTTGCAGCCGTGACTTATTAAACTGATAGTTCGGTAATTTTCACATTTGTCAACACCTGCTTTCTTTGGGATTGGAATTATTATATTCTTCTTGAAGTCTGAGGGTATTTCGCCTGTCTCATATATCTTCCTCACCAGATGGTAGAGTTTTCTCAGGACTGGCTCTCCCAAGGCTGTCAGTAGTTCTAATGGAATGATGTCTACTCCCGGGGCCTTGTTTCGACTCAGGTCTTTCAGTGCTCTGTCAAACTCTTCATGCAGTATCGTATCTCCCATTTCATCTTCATCTACATCCTCTTCCATTTTCATAATATTGTCCTCAAGTACATCGCCCTTGTATAAACCCTCTATATACTCCTTCCACCTTTCTGCCTTCCCTTCTTTGCTTAGAACTGGGTTTCCATCTGAGCTCTTGATATTCATACAAGTGGTTCTCTTTTCCCCAAAGGTCTGTTTAATTTTCCTGAGGCAGTATCTATCTTACCCCTTGTGAGATAAGCCTCTACATCCTTACATTTGTCCTCTACCCATCCCTGCTTAGCCATTTTGCACTTCCTGTCGATCTCATTTTTGAGACGTTTGTATTCTATTTTGCCTGCTTCATTTACTGCATTTTTATATTTTCTCCTTTCATCAATTAAATTCATTATCTCTTCTGTTACCCAAGGAATTCTAGCAGCCCTTGTCTTTTTACCTACTTTATCCTGTGCTGCCTTCACTACTTCATCCCTCAAAGCTACCCATTCTTCTTCTACTGTACTTCTTTCTCCCATTCCTATCAATTGTTCCCTGATGCTCTCCTTGAAACTCTGCACAACCTCTAGTTCTTTCAGTTTATCCAGGTCCCATCTCCTTAAATTCCCACCTTTTTGCAGTTTCTTCAGTTTTAATCTACAGTTCATAACCAATAGATTGTGGTCAGACTCCACATCTGCCCCTGAAATGTCTTACAATTTAAAACCTGGTTCCTAAATCTCTGTCTTGCCATTATATAATCGATCTGAAACCTGTCAATATCTCCAGGCTTCTTCCACGTATACAACCTTCTTTTATGATTCTTGAACCAAGTGTTAGTAATGATTAAGTTATGCTCTGTGCAATATTCTACTGGACGGCTTCCTCTTTCATTTCTTCCCCCCAATCCATATTCACCTACTACGTTTCCTTCTCTCCCTTTTCCTACTACCGAATTCCATCCACCCATGACTATTAAATTTTCGTCTCCCTTCGCTATCTGAATAACCCTTAACAATCATATATAGTTCCGTAGTACAAACAATGCTAATTTATTCCGTGCACTAGAAAGTCTCTGATACACTGAGCACTAAAATGAAAATAATAAAATTATAATTACATTTTTAATATCATGAATACTTCTTTAAATCATGAAAATAAGGTTTGACATCGTCGTAATATTAATTTTCATCGTTGTAGCACTACAATGCCCCCTTTGGATGTACAGTCACACTTGTTTGACTGGACATCCAAGCAGGCTTATTTTCCTTGTTTGTTGTGTTTAAAGTTCACTGTGTTCTTTCACTTGGAAGCATGTGCTTTGTTTACTTTTAAGTCTCAGTGATTTTGAGTTACGCTCCACCATTCGGGCTAAGGCCAATGGGAAAAACGCCGGAAAAAAAAACCACGGCGGAGCGAGCACATCTTCCACACCCTCTTTTTTAATTTTCAGCATTTGAATATTCATTTCGTGTGACATTTAATAATGGTACAATTTCGTGATAGTGCTGCTGGTGACGACGGCTGGCGACTTGGTGTACTGCAACACCGATGTCTCGCCCCATCACGTAAGTCTGCGATTTACTGCGATGACGTGGCAGGGTGCGGCAAGGGATGACGGATGATGTCGCTGCCGTATGCTGCCCTCACCGACACGTATGCTCAGCATCCCAGCATACAGTCACATGAAATTCAAACAGCAGTATCAGTTCCTTAAATTAACATCTAAATTACATCATATTTCACGCACTCTTTCACTCAACAAGAAGAATGGTTTTTTTTTTTTTTTTTTTTTTTTTTTTTTTTTTTTTTTTTTGTGAGGTGTTCGACTGTTTGTGAGTTTCTTTATCATGATGCAAGTCCATTCGTCCTTCCGACGTAACTGACTATCTGCAATTAAAGGTTCATGTAATTACGTTCCAACATTGATACAGTTCTGTAACGGGTTTAATGATATAGTCAGTAGTAGTTCCCAACACTGTTACGACTCACCACTGTTGCTGACTGATCGATAAAAACACTTGCTCTTGAGTTTTAGTTTGCCTGGAATGTTACGTTCACGCATGTGGTCCCAATAACACTCAGAATACTTGGCATTACTAAACGCTCGTAGCACACAATTTGAAAACGAAATCATGGTAACACAACGCACTCATTGAGCGTCCACCTTTGTGTTAAATTCCACTCTTTCGCCAGTGAAATAAAGTTCGTACGCGCAGAGGATAATGTTCACAGGAAGTCTTTGTTCATAGGTCAACTGTGACATGTTCACTCCACCACGTAGCCACTTGATCACAGTTATCAAGTCTGACAAGGCAAAGTCCGTGTGCTACCCATGAGAATGTCTTTACACAGTCGAGTTACATAATGATAAATAACTGAATGATTGTACATATCAAATGAAGTACATAATTGTAGTCATTTACAATATAAATCCTAAGTCATATATTTTCTCGAAAAGATGCTCCTGGACTTACAAAGAATTGTGCAGTGATAAACACAAGTCTGTATATGTTTGTCTGTGTGATGATCTGTTCAGTCATGGACAACATCTTGTTCGACCTGGTTTATAGCTCATGCAAGTCCGAGCACTAACTTACGTTGGAAAATTTGTTAAACCTATACGTAACTCGCGTGAACTTTACATGTTGTAAGTGTATCCTGTACACAGTCTGAAAAAGAAACAAGAACATAACCTGCTCACCCTACTGAGTTCAAAATAGTTAACAATCAACAAAATGAAACGTTTATTTTCTAAGGTCACTATATCCTACTGTTGTGTGAAATATGCAGTTCTGTTCACTGTTCGTAGTTTCGCACGCATAAGTTCCTGAAAGTTTACTAAATCTCAACAAGTTTGTATTATGTTTGATTAAGTGTCTTAGGGTGGAATCATCTTGAAGCAATTCTTCTTCTCCTTGCTGCAGCTCGGCGTCCTTTTCTCCGTCGAACTGGAGCTGAAATTTTCTTACAACTAATTGGTATTCTGTGCTGGGTATTGAGTACGTTTTATGGGGAAACACTTGCATGTCGTACACGTAACCTTTAATTAGTCCAGGTTTTTTCAAAAATACTTTACGATAATTAGTAAGTGTGTCTAATAATTGCTTTTGTTGCAGATTGTCAAGATCAGAGGATCGTTGTACTTTTTCTCCTATTTCAGAGAGGTCGATATTCTCCTCGTCCTTCACATCTTCCATGACCGGGAATGTACTGCAATTGAAACTATCTTGAAGCCGCCATAAATGTGCGCGAATCGGTTCTATCTTTAAAATTTGACAATATTTGCCATGCAATTCTTTGGTCTTTACCACGTCTAACCTGACTCTCGTGTCACCGAAAACATGCTGCATTCACCCTTTGCGAGATCGATTATAGTTTCCGTCTCTCGCAAAATATCTAATCCGAGGAGACCTCGGCTAAATTCTTTACAATAAGGAAGGTGCACTCTTTGGCTCCCATGCCAAAAATTAATACAAATCCGTGTCTGTTCCCGAACTAGTTGGGCTTTCTGACTAATGGCTCCTGTAACTCGACAATTAGTCACCGCAAAAGCCGGAATCTTTTTAATCTTCTTTAAGTGAAGAAAGAACGATTCATTCAGCACAGAAACAGATGCTCCAGTATCTAAAATCACCGTAGTTTGAATACCACAAATATCACAAACTATAGCTGCTTGTACAACTTCCCGTTCAGACAAATTACACTTCTTCCGAAAATCTTGACATAATTCCTCTCGTATATCGACTCCGTCATTATATCTTAACATCTGCATAGTTGAACTACGTTGCTGAGCAACATCAACAGAATTATTCCTACACACTGCATCTTTTGCGTCGTTCGACCCGATCGCTGCTGATTCTATGCGACACACATTCTCACTGTTACTACAGCTGGTTGTCTGCACGTTTGGTTGCTCTTTATTACTAACATCATTCATGCAAGTGCCCCCTAGACACCCTGCGACTGTCACACGGCAGCAGAATGTCGTCGCATCAAGTTTGACTGACTGGTACTGGTTGCTGGTTGCGGTTCACTTACCTCAATGATCTTGATATTTTGATTCGGTGGTTGCCATGGCTGCGCATTCATATGGTGATGCATGTTATTTGACATATTTGCATTCTACAGGGGTTGTACATGATTGTTGTTGTGATATTGCGGTGGCCTAGGCTGCTGCCATTGCTGTTGTGCATAATTCTGTGTTGACCAGTTACGTGGTGGTTGCATGTTTTGCTGATTATTCCAAAAATTACCGGTATTGTAATTGGCGTTAGCTCCAAAATCTCGTTTCCGTTTCTTTGAAAAGTTTCCGTTATTATTTTGTCCACTATTGTTCTGTGGATGATAATTGTGATTCGGTGCATTACCGTACTGTCCATTTGTGTTCATATTGTTGTTCTGCCATCGTGAATAATTCGGACTATTCCAATGATTTTGATTCCCATACATCGAATTATTACTTGCTTAACCCTTAACAATCATGTATAGTTTCGTAGTACAAACAATGCTAATTTATTCCGTGCACTAGAAATTCTTTGATACACTGAGCACAAAAATGAAAATAATAAAATTATAATTACATTTTTAATATCATGAATACTTCTTTAAATCATTATCGCACTATTGATTTTCATCGTTGTAGCACTACAAACTACAAGGCCTTATACTTCTATACCAGCTTTTCGCCAGATTCATGAACAAGAAGAGGAATGGCTGGAGTGGTTGCAACAGTTTGAAGCCCATGTAATTGTTCACAGCGTACCACGGACTGTGAAAAGCCATTACATGCTCTGAACAGTAGGAAGTGGAGAGTTTATTCTCCTACAATAACGGTTCCCCAACGCCGCCCCAAATGAACTTCCGTATCATCAGGTAGTAGATTCGCTAACTATTATGACCAACAAGCGAATGTCGTAGCAGCTAGGTATCAATTTTTTAATTGCAGAAAGCGGCCAAAATAAACTTACCGCCGGCCGGTGTGGCCGAGTGGTTCTAGGTGCTTCAGTCTGGAACCGTGCGACCGCTATCGTCTCAGGTTCACTTGTGTGTGATGTCCTTAGGTTAGTTAGGTTTAAGTAGTTCTAAGTTCTAGGGGACTGATGACCTCAGATGTTAAGTCCCATAGTGCTCAGAGCCATTTGAACCATTTTTTTGAACAAACTTACCGCGAGTGGGTAACAGATTTGCAGGGTATGACGAGGAAATGCAAATTCAGATGTGCTTGTGGTGCTTTGTATTCAGATGTTATGTTGCGTGATGCGATCGTGTACAGTGTAACTGATGTCAAACTAAAAGAACAGATTTTGAAACAGTCCGATCCATCATTTCAGCAAGTAGTGCACATATTAGATCAGTGCGATTTAGGTGCCTTGTCGGCTGATAAATTTGAGCAGCCAGCAATTTGTCAGGTTGAGTCTCTCGTTTGCGAAAGGCGCGTTCAGCAGCGGCAGCTTGCACTTGCCACGCCACGTAAACAACTAACCATGCCGATTAAGCAGCTCGCTAAACAGGCGGCTACACAGGCGAACAGAATTAAGTCATGCTCTTGGGGTTATTCATGGCACAAACCCCAAGATTGCCCCTCCCAACAAGAACAGTGCTACACTTGTGGCAAGAAAGGAGATGTCCGATTCATATGTTTGCAACGGAATAAACATAAGAATTCAGCCCACTCATAAAAATCTGGTGACAAGACCCATGTCATTAATGCAGTATATTCAAAGTCTGCAATGGGCATTAGCAAGCGAGCAGTTTCTTCAGTGCTACGCAAGTCCAACAAACTTTTTGTTCAATTGCTTCTTTGTGGGAAATGTATAAAATTTCAGTTGGACACAGGTGCCGTTGCTATATTGCTGAATCGTCACACACATGAAACGTTAGGCTCCCCACGACTGTCTAAAACTAGCATGCACCTGACGAGTTATAATGGAGTAGACATTCCCGTTCTCCGAAAATGTATTTTGCCTGCCAAGTATCGCTCGCATACGAGAACAGTGACTTTTACGATGCTACAATCACACTATAGTAAGAACACATTTGCTCTTGATTCATTTGATTTGTTCGGCTTTAACATTCAGGACAATGTGTTGTCAGTGTCGGCATTCCATACAAAAGACAGTGTAGCTAGCTAGCTTAAAGGATTCCTGGAGCTCTTTTCTGAAGGTTTAGGCAAGGCTAACGATTTTGTTGTGCGTATTACTCAGAAAGACCATGCCCAGCTGAAATTTTGCCGGGCCAGAACTGTTCCCGTTCCATTACAGGACAAACTCGCTGCTGAACTTAAAGAACAGCAAGATAGCCAAGCTATTGCGCCTGTACTAGCTAGTCCACTAGCAAAGTCCACTGGTTTTGCTCCCCAAACCTTCAGGTCGCATTCACCTCTGTGTTGACTTTTAGTCTACGATCAACCGACAGTGTGTGATTGATACTTACCCCTTGCCGCGCCAAGGGGATCTCATGGACAGATTAGGCGCTGGTCGCTAATATTCAGAAACTGATTTGCGCGATGCGTATCTTCAAATCCCGCCCTAGGAAGACTCTCAAAAAGTGTATGTAGTGAATACTCATTTGGGCTTGTTTAAATATTGGTGTTTGCCTTTTGGCAGCGCTTCCGCATTCGTCATTTTCCAACGGTATTTGGAACTGCAGACTGCTCAAGTAACAAACTATTCAAACTATTTGGACGATATTGTCGTAGCAGGTCGTACATCTGAAGATATTACAAACATACGTGCTTTGTTTCGTGTGTTATCTGATGCAGAAATAAAGTCTAGAGTGGATAAGTGTAATTTTTTAAACTTGTTGCAGTAATTTGGCCATGTCATAAACAGTCAAGGTGTACATCCTCTTCAGTCACATTTGTTAGGGATACGAGATTTCCCATTTCTTTGCAATGTCACAGAACTGCAGTCAGTTTTAGGGAAAATGAACTCTTATATTCGGTTCATACCGAATGCTACAATAAATCGAAGCTCCATTGCGTCGCAAGAATGTCCCCTTTGTTTGGACAGATTATTGCCAAAGATGTTTTCAAAAATTTAAAAATGCATTGATCACTGATCGATGCATAGTTCACTTTGATCCTGACAAACCAGTTGTATTGCAAGTTCACGCATCCTCTTGCGGAAACGGTGCAGCGCTTTCGCACTGAATTGGTGCTAAAGACAGGCCTATGGCTTTCGCACCGAAAGTGTTGCCCAAAGCTCTGTGTAACTACCCACAAATTGAGAAAGAGGCTTAGGCTATTGTGTATGGTGTCACCAAATTCCACCACTATTTGTATGGCAGAAAAATTTATTTAATAACGTATCACAAGCCACTGCAGTCCATATTCTACCCGACGAAACCGGTACCTGTACGAACTGCCCAATAATTGCAAAGATACGCTTTGTTGTTGTCGCAATACCAGTACGAGATTGTGTATCGTCCGACAGCTCAACATCGTAATGCGGCCCAGTTTCACGTCTTCCAATTGGCCTTGATACAGACTTTGCTGCATCTTGTTGTCACATCGATGCTCAGGATACTGAATTGCCTCAGTCTTTCTGGGCCTCCTTCCTTGCATAGCATAAAGAACTCTCTAGTGTGACGTTACTTTGCACAATGGCATAGCCTCGCTGTACTGAAAGGTGTGATTCTCGTTCAGAATGACAGAGGACAGTGGGCCGGTACGGCTCGCTATTTCAATTTTTTTTTTGATCACCCACGTACTCAGTACTCGCCGCGATGTCAAAATCGAGATCGGATTGGAGTCTCTGGTCGCCGCATATCTTTGGCGAGATCGCTTCTCGGGCGCCGCGAGGCGACAGCACGAGGAAGAAGGGAGTTTCGGTGAGTTAGCTCTCGACTGTGCGTGAGGAGCGTCGTAGGTGTCGGAGAGCAAGGCCGTTTGGGCGGTGGGCTCCGCGGAAGCAGTCGGTTAGGAACGGAACGCCGTGGATTCAAAGATCCTAGTGTGGAGGGCCAGTGTTGTCCGGATGGCGGTCATCACGTGGTTATTCAAGGGCTGAGAAGCGATTTGTTGTTTCTGCCCTTGGATTCCGACGATGAATTACGGCAAGTTTGGTGGATGAGTTGAACATAAGAATTCTAAAAAGGTGCACATTGGTGGCGCGTATATCAGGTTTGGTGTAAGCTTTGCTTCAATATTGCACTCTCCAGATAGAGCGATGCTTGGGAGGAGATCGTTGATATAAGCATTATCATGTATTTAGCTGCTTTAAAGTAAATGACTGTTTTGGATCGAAGGTCGATCCAGTTGAGGGACTGAATCATTGCTTGTCTTATTAAGAAACCTAACTTAGCCCCTAGCCTGTTAAACTTTGTTACCTACAGTTATAACGAGCAATTTGACACTCTGGTGGAGTCCACGAGTGACTTTAGAGGTTCTGTTAAGTATTTGTAGTAATGGAAAGATTGACTGTGGTCCTCTTCAGTCGGACGCCTATGAATCGTGTTAAATGCATTTCACTTCTTATGGTATTTTACGGTTCTGTTTGTGGGGAAATGGCTGATAGTATTTTCATAGATTAGCTTCAGACGTCATTCTGTGGTTTGGTGTGGCCCTCCCATGGGGTTAAAGCCACAAATATTTTCTCACTGCCTTTGTTGAGGTTGCCTTGCAACTGTTGTTCAGTCTCTAACTACTGTTTGGTGCGGCGTGGTATAGTCGAAGTGTTCAGTAGTACCGCATGTAATCCCCCACAAGTATTAAGTTTTGCGAGCCGCATCCATACCGACGTACAGTCCCAGAATGCAATTTGTGTAAGTTGGTTGCGCCCTGTTAACGTTTTGTAAATCTTAAGAAAATGTTTCCCGTGCTGCTACGCTCTTGAAGCACAGCCCGGCGCACAACAGCGCATGACCACGACGAAACCAAAAGGTATGTAATGCATATTAGTTTCTTTAACGGATGTAAGCCCTGGGCTTAAGAGTTGAGTTGTGTGTTTTTTATTTATTCTGAGAGAAAAAGATTTTCCTGCCTCGTTAATTATAACAACTATGTTTAACTATTTGTCAAAATTCGTTGGGTGTCGTATACATCACATATTTGGAGGATTGAGGTGTAAAGTGTTTAAAAGGAAGGAAAATGTTTTGTGTCACAGTGAGTATCGTAGTAGTCACGGGGTTTGAGTGTACCTTGAATATAATCAGATTTTATTGCATTTAAATTGTTGTTTTAATTAAAATTTTGTGATCAATACTTATTTGCCTTTAGAGATCGCAGGTCATATCTAGGAATATTCTGGTGTTGCCATGTGGTGTTAGAATCTTTTATTTAACTTTGAATTATGCAATTTGTCTTTTTCTCCTATCCTTAAAAAGGGAAACTCTACTCAGCCGTTGGAACGGTGATCAAACTACTGGCGACTCAGCAATTCTCAGCTGGCCTCCACAATCACCGGATATGACTCCTTGTGACTTCATGCTGTAGGATTTCATTAAGGAAAACGTTTAGGCACCGTAATTACCACAGAACCTATTAGTGTTGGAGAACCGGATCCGTACTGACGTGACATCAGTGACGATGGATATGTATACCCGAATATCGGAGGCATTCGAGTATCGATTTGTTACTGATCGTGCCGCGGGTGGAGGACATATAAAATATCAATAATCCAAGAGATTCGCATATAGGTGTTCAAGTTTCGTTGTTGTATTTCTTACATCCTAATAAATATATGCGTTTGAAATATGATTTTTGTGGTGTCACCGCTAGACACCACACTTGCTATGTGGTATCCTTTAAATCGGCCGCGGTCCGTTAGTATACGTCGGACCCGTGTGTCGCCACTGTCAGTGATTGCAGACCGAGCGCCGCCACACGGCAGGTCTAGAGAGACTTCCTAGCACTCGCCCCAGTTGTACAGCAGACTTTACCAGAGATGGATCAATGACAAATACGCTCTCATTTGCCGAGACGATAGTTAGCATAGCCTTCAGCTACGTCATTTGCTACGACCTAGCAAGGCGCCATTACCAGTTTATATTGAGATTATAATTCATGTATCAACAAGAGCGATGTTCTCCAATTGTGGATTAAAGTTAAGTATTCCAAGAGCTTCGTACTTTATTTATTAGACTCAACTACTTTAACTGTTCCAGACCTCACGCCAGTCTGCGTGAGCTTAAACACGTGCATTTCGGCCTCCTCTAGCCACACGGTGTTGGCTCTTCTGCCAACACATCATATGGCGATGAGTGTAAAAACGGTCTTCTTCTTTACATTGCAATAATTTACTTGTGTCATGGCTTCGCCACTATCTCCAGACGTACTGTCGAATTTTATCGCTTGCAGAATCAGCAGACGCAGGCCTTATTGGATGCCCTTGGACAGCTCGTCCAGGGTCAACGTGCAGTACAACACGATGCGGTAGCCGCCGCTCCACCGCTACCGCAGCCACAACACGCTGTTGCACCACCTTTTCGTCCTTTTGATGCTGCACTGGAAAGCTGGACGGAGTGGTCCCGCCAATTTGGATTCCATCTCGCCGCCTACAGAATTCAAGGTATTGAGTGGCAGCCTTTTTTGCTTTCTTGTGTAGGAGTGTCCACCTACCGTGTGAAATTGTTTCCCCGACGTGACGTAGCAACTCTGTCCTACGAAGAAATTTTGTCTGCATTAGATGCATATTTCAAAGAATCAGTCAATGTAGTTGCAAAAAGGTATACGTTCTTTCGTACAAAACGTACGGCCGATCAAACTAATCGGGAGTGGGTTGCAACTTTGCAAGGCTTTACTAGGGATTGTGCTTTTGAGTGTGAATGTGGACTCCCTTATTCAGATACTATGGTACGTGATGCAATTGCACAGAACGTTTCTGATATTCGTATACGGGAACAGATTTTGAAACTAGTCAATCCCTCCCTTCAACAAGTGATGGACATATTGGATCGGCAAGACACACTTGACTTTGCTCAGGAATCATTTGCAACTTCTCCAGCCGTGTGTCACGTTAACCAGCCCGCCGAGTGCGCTGCACAGAACAGTAAACAGCCCTCACACCCGTCCGTGCAGCTGCCGCCAAGCTCTCCGCCATGTGTGCCGCGCAAGCAAGCAAATGCAGTGCTAAAGTTATGCCCGCAGTGCGCTACTAGACATTAGCGTGAGAATTGCCCGTTACGCCAAGCTATTTGCTTTTTCTGTAGTAAAAAAGGACATGTTCAGAGTTTTTGCCAGAAAAAGCTTAGATCGGCCACTCACAACCATTCCAGGCCCTTTGCTTCGCGCCGGAATCGAACCAAGGATACTCAGGCTCGTGAACCTTCGCCCATGGACATTCATGTAGTTCATTCCACTCCACCCAGTGCCGCTCTTTCTAACAGTGACTGTGTTCGTCCCGCAAATAGTGTGCGTCGACATCGACGGAAATCCCGTCAAGTCGCAAGTCATTCTGTACCAGTGTCAGTTCACGTTGCATGAGCCAGTCGCTCTTGTCGTCAGGAGGACAATAAACTTTTTGTAGATTTGGTCATTAATGGCAACGTGATCCCATTCCAGCTCGATACCGGAGCTGCAGTTTCACTGATCAATAAAGACACGTACAAACAAATGGGCACACCTCCGTTGATTGCCGCAAATGTTAAGTTAAATAGTTATTCAGGACAAGCTATCCATGTGTTAGGACAGTGCAGCCTTCTTGCAACATACAAGGGACAAACAAAACTTGTGTCATTTTACGTACTTCGTTCTTCTTCTGCAGTGAACTTGTTTGGTTTAGATTTGTTTCAGTTGTTTAACTTTAGTCAATCAGGTCCTATCAGTGAACCATACTGTGCCTTCAGCCAGTGTTTCTCGTCTCTGTGAAGAATTTGCAGACATTTTTGCACCGGGCCTCGGTTGCGCTAAGAACTATAAAGCACATTTGGCACTGAAAGTAAATGCGCAACCGAAATTTTTTAGAGCGCGCAATGTTCCCCACGCATTGCGTGATGAGGTCGCAAGAACATTACACGATTTGGAATCACAAGGTATGATTGAACGTGTGCAGGCTTCTCTCTGGGCATCACCCTTAGTAATTTTGCCAAAAGCTTCCGGAAAATTGAGACTTTGTGTGGACTTCAAAGCTACAGTGAATCCACAATTAGTGATTGCAACTTCTCTTTTACCCTGCCCGGAAGATCTTTTTGACAAACTGTGCCCGGGTGAATATTTTTCGAAGTTGGACCTCGCAGATGTGTACTTGCAAATACCGGTGGACGAAGACTCCCAGTGCGTTTTGGTGATTAACACGCATCTTGGTTTGTACCAATTCAAAAGACTGCCATTCGGATGTGCATCCGCCCCTGCATTGTTTCAGCAATATCTGCAAACTGTTTGTGCGTCGGTCCCTACTGCAGCAAACTATCTGGACGATATTGTGATCTCTGGAAAGACGGAAGAAGAACATTTAGCCAATATCAGAACATTATTTCAGATCTTGCGACAAAATGGTCTTCGCTTGCGGAAGGACAAATGTGTGTTTTTTGCTCGTGACTTACCCTATCTGGGATATGTAATCAATGCCCAAGGCATACATCCCAGTCCAGAGCACCTCCGTGCCATACAGGACTTGCCTTCGCCGCAGAATTTGAAGCAGCTACAGAGTGTGCTGGGAAAAATAAATTATTACCATAAATATGTGCGCCACGCCTCTTCCATTTCAGCTCCGCTTCATCGCTTACGCCGTAAAGATGATCCGTTCGTCTGGACGACGGAATGCGAACGCGCCTTTCGCCAGTTGAAATCGGCGTTGCTTTCCACTACTTGCCTTACGCCATTCGATCCCCAGAAACCCCTTTTGTTGATGGTAGATGCATCGGATTTCGGGATCGGTGCTGTGCTTGCG
Organism: Schistocerca nitens; assembly: GCF_023898315.1. Lineage (NCBI taxonomy): Eukaryota > Metazoa > Arthropoda > Insecta > Orthoptera > Acrididae > Schistocerca > Schistocerca nitens. The sequence continues at coordinate 788,285,658 of NC_064615.1, read as the reverse complement.
CACAAAGATGGATCGCATGATCGATTGCCTTTGAGTCCAAATTGCTCTCGTCTGCGCAAAGAAATTATTCACAGATAGAGAAAGAAGCTTTGGCTCTCGTATTTGGTGTTACTCAGTTTCATGATTTCTTGTATGGTCGTCACTTTACCATCATCACAGACCGCAAACCTTTGACATCGCTTTTTCACCCGAACAAGCCTGTACCTCCACGTACAGCGCCGACATTCATTCGCTGGTCTCTTTTCCTCTCGCAGTACCGCTACGATATCTTGCTTCGGTCCACTGCTAAGCACGGAAACGCCGATGTGTTGTCCCGTTTGCCTGTTGCTGAGGATAGAGCATTCGATTCCTCCAAACTTGCTTGCATGTTCATTGATGCGGAAACCGATGACGTGGTCGAATCGTTTCCGAATGATTTCAGTCGTGTAGCTACGGCCACAGCTGCTGACCCTGTCCTTGCTACCGTTTGGCGTTTTGTTGCTTGGCCGTTGTCACAGTCACGGATCGAGGATCCGTTGGTTCGCCGATTTTTTGCACACCAGGAGAGACTTTTTGTACGATGTGGTGTTTTGCTGTTGCGTTCTGATAATGATCAGTCCAGGGTCGTGGTCCCACGTCCATTACAGTCCTCTGTCTTACGGCTTCTCCACCAAGGACATTGGGGTATAGTGCGCATGAAACAACTTGCTCGTCAGCACTGTACTTGGTTCGGAATCGATGCTGCGATTACGAATATGTGCTCTTCTTGCATGGCGTGTGCCGAACAACAATCCGCACCACTGCGGAAATTCTTTGCATGGCCAAAAGCCACTTCCCCTTGGCAACGCTTACACATCGATTTTGCTGGTCCATTCTGGAGTGCTCGATGGTTGGTTGTGGTAGATTCATTCAATAATTTTCCTTTTGCTGTCCGGATGTCTTCCACGGTGTCTTCCACGACGTCTTCTGCCACCATCCAAGCGTTATCCGCTATCTTTTGCATTGAAGGTCTTCCACGGACTATAGTTTCCGAAAATGGCCCACAATTCCATGTCCGCAGAATTTCAGTCATTCTGCAAGGCCAATGGTATTCAACATCTGACATCCGCGCCGTTTTCGCCTCAGTCAAACGGTGCCGCTGAACGCTTGGTCCGGACTTTCAAGTCACAGATGTTGAAGTTGAAAGAGTCGCATTCTCGGGAGGACGCGTTATTCCTCTTTTTGTCCTCGTATCGCTCTCAGCCCCGAGATGGTCGCTCGCCGGCTGAGTTGCTCCACGGTCGTCCTCATCGAACCTTGATGTCTTTGCTACATCCGCCGCAGCAGGTTCCTGTGCAGCGGCAGACGCCTGCTTTTGCTCAAGACGACGTTGTACACTATCGCAACTATCGAGGTTCACGGCGTTGGCTCGCAGGGCGCATTCTGCACTGCCTCGGCCGCGCTATGTATTTGGTTTTGGGGGTCTCTGGTGAGGTGCGTCGGCATCTCAATCAGCTGCGCCTCTGTCGTCGCACGGGATCTGCCGCTCCCCGTCTGCTTTCAGCGACGGTGCCGTCCGCCCTGGGGACCCATCTACTGGCTCACCTCATCCCCAGGTGTTACCGACGCTGCCTTCCATTTTGCCCCATGGCGACGCGCCGCCGCCGCCTGTTCTCCCGCCGGCGACGCCCGAAGTGGACGCGTCGCTGCAACCGCCGGGTGCCTCTCTGGGTCACGCGCCGCCGATCGCTTCCCGTGACCAGCTGTCCTCCGACATGGAACTCTCGCCCGTTCCGGACCAGATGTCGTCTTCGCCCGTCGGGTGCCCCGTTCTGATGGAGGTCGACCCTTCGGCCCCTCCTGTCTCCCTGCATACACCGCATGTTGGCGTGCACCCTGGACTAGGTTTTCAGGCGTTTCCTAGCTCCCCTCGGACCGAATGGCAGGATGCGGGTGGCATAGCCTCGCCTGTTGTTAGGCTCCCCACCACGTCGAATACGTCAACATGGGGTCCTCCCCACGGCGGGCGGAAGCCTTATAACACAACCGTCCGCCGATTTTCGGGGGAGGAATGTGGTGTCACCGCCAGACACCGCACTTTCTAGGTGATAGCCTTTAAATCGGCCGCGGTCCGTTAGTATACGTCGGACCCGCGTGTCGCCACTGTCAGTGATTGCAGACCGAGCGCCGCCACACTGCAGGTCTAGAGAGACTTCCTAGCACTCGCCCCAGTTGTACAGCAGACTTTACCAGAGATGGATCAATGACAAATACGCTCTCATTTGCCGAGACGATAGTTAGCATAGCCTTCAGCTACGTCATTTGCTACGACCTAGCAAGGCGCCATTACCAGTTTATATTGAGATTATAATTCATGTATCAACAAGAGCGATGTTCTCCAATTGTGGATTAAAGTTAAGTATTCCAAGAGCTTCGTACTTTATTTATTAGACTCAACTCTTTAACTGTTCCAGACCTCACGCCAGTCTGCGTGAGCTTAAACGCGTGCATTTCGGCCTCCTCTAGCAACACGGTGTTGGCTCTTCTGCCAACACATCACTTTTCCTTTTTGAAACACCCTGTATACAGGCGATTACTGAACCAGTCGTTGAAATATCATTTGCAAGTCTTTGACTTGCCTGGTTATCCGAAAGCACACCTTGTAATACACATGCGTCGTTATACTCAATAATTTTCCCATATTATTTTGCATCTGTGGTGACGACGTATAGCAGCTACAAACACAATTCAGAGGACACACTCCAGAGTAAGAAAGAGTGTTTTTCCTTGCAACACTTTTCAGACATTCATTCCTGTAATACACTAAAGAGCGAAAGAAACTATTACACCTGCCTAAAATCGTGTAGGCCCCTCGCGAGCACATATAAGTGCCGCACACGACGTGGCATGGACTCATCCAATGTCTGAAGTATTGCTGGATGGAACTGACACCATGAATCCTGCTGGGGTGTCCATAAATCCGTAAGAGTACGAGGGGGTGAAGATTTCTTATGAACAGTAAGTTGCAAGGCATCCCAGATATGCTCACTAATATTCATGTCTGAGGAGTTTGGTGCCCACTGGAAGTGTTTAAACTCAGAATCGTGTTCCTGGAGCCACTGTGTAGCAATTCTGGACATGTGGGGTGTCGCATTGTCCTGCTGTAAATGCCCAAATCCGTTGAAATGCACAATGGACGTGAATGGACGCAGGTGATCAGGCAAGATGTTTACGTGGGTCTTACCTGTCAGAGTCGTATCTAGACGTATCAGGGGTACCATATCACTCCAGCTGTAAATGCTCCACATCATTACAGAGTCTGCACCAGCTTGAACAGTCCTTTTCTGACATGCAGGCTACATGAGTTCATGAGGTTGTCTCCAAAGCCAGTACACGGCCATCCGCTCGATACAATTTGAAACGAGACTCGTCCGACCAGGCAGCAAGTTTCCAGTCATCAACAGTCCAATGTCGGTGTTGACGGACCCAGACGAGGCGTAAAGCTTTATGTCGTGCAGTCATCAAGGGTACATGAGTGGGCATTCGGTTCCGAAAGCCCTTCTTGATGTTTTGTTGAACGGTTCGCAGTTTGACAGTTGTTTATGGCCCAGCATTGAAATCTGCAGCAATTTGCGAAAGGGTTACACTGTCAGGTTGAACGGCTCTCTTCAGTCGTCGTTGGTCCCGTTCTTGCAGGATCAATTTCCGGCCACAGCGATTTCGGAGATTTGATGTTTTACCGAATTCCTAATATTCACGGTACAGTAGTTAAATGGTCGTACGGGAAGGTGCCCACTTCATAGTTACCTCGGAGATGCTGTGTCTCATCGCTCGTGCGCCGATTATAACACCAAGTTCAAACGCACTTAAATCTTGATAATATGCACCATACACTTGTCTTATATGGGCGTTGCTGACCGCAGAGCCGTGTACTGCCTGTTTATATATCTCTTTATTTCAATACGCATACCTATACTAGTTTCTTTGGTGCTTCTGTGTATAAATATTACACTAAATGATGGCATTCACTTTCTATATGCTGCAGCCCTATCCCTAAATTGCGAAGTTTACCCCGGAAAATTAACACTTTTCCAAATGTGAAAACATATTACGGTGTACAACATGCTCGTATAACTAGGAACAAATGTTCTATTGAAATTTTAAAGCGTTCCAGTCGAGAAAACCTTACCAATATTGCATTCAGTCGACCGTCAGTTCCATTATTACTTTACTACACACCAATGATGAGCAACTGAAATCAAATTAAGCAGAAGTATTATCAAAAACCAGTTACAAGTTAAAAGCGTTTTGTGACAGAAGCCAACTAATGCATATTACCATTTTCAAGAAAGGTGAAATTGCTGAGAAATCAACGAAATCCCGTTAATGTGCAAAAATCACATGTTCTATGGCGAAAGACACTCTCTTGTTTGAAGGTACAAAAAAAAAAAATAGCTGTGAGAACTATGGGACTTAACTTCTGAGGTCATCAGTCCCCTTGAACTTAGGTTAGTCATGTTTAAGTAGTTCTAAGGACATCACACACATCCATGCTCGAGGCAGCACTCGAACCTGCGACCATAGCGGTCGCGCGGTTCCAGACTGAAGCGCCTAGAACCGCTCAGCTGGCGAACCTGTATTGCCACGGACAATAACCTCTACGTAAAACACGCTCCCCTACTTTATATTACGTAACGTCACATACTGCTTAATTGGAGCCATCGTACTTGACCAACGTTACTCGAAACGAAGAAAAGGCGCTTAGGCAGTTAGTATGCAAGGTTGTCATTTGGGAGTGAACAGGTACAAGCCGAGGTACACAAACGTGTTGCAAAGAGGAACGTTTCCTATTTATTCTATGAGTGTAGTGTAGTACGGGACAGTATATCTTTCGTCAGGGGGACTGAACGGATTCTTAAAGTACAGTGTCTAAATCAAAAGTGAATACGAATAGTGTGCGTGTTCATGTCTTTAGTGTGGACTTCACATCGACTTAGTGACCTTTTCATAAACACTGATATGATAAAAACGGTGATAACTGATTAATTTTAAAATCGTCTTTGAGCGTAGATTCAGAGGACACTTCCGCATACGGTTACGGAATTTATTACAGTGACGTGTGTACCTCCGGTGTAAGTTGTCCAGTGGTGATGCCTGAGAGGTGAATTCGGAACCAAAAAGACAACAGACCCGTAGTGGAAAGTCTCACTGAACCAAAGAACGGTTATGAAATCGTTAAACGACAGTCGACTTGCGTACTAAGTTTCAGCTTCCTTCTGATTTATAAAATAATACAATGTAATCAACACAAACTCTAAGTTACTGGCTGACTACTCACTTATGCATTGACCCTAAATACAACACCTTCATGAAACACATTTGGTCTTCCGAAGTAAGATACTTCACACACAAAACATCCCTCAGACCAACTCAAAATTAGACGTTGTTGGATCAAGATGGACGTTACCTCAGTAGCAAGGGAATTTCATCTTAGAAAAAATTATGTGATCAACTCTCCATAAAGTCGTCATTCTATTCGTGCTAGGTCCAGGGGACCATCGGAGGGCCCTTTAAGGCGTTTTCAAACGCTCTTGGCAGCGCACTTACCCGCGAGGTTCTGGCTTTTGTGTTTGACTCTACACAACGTTTCAGTCCCTTGAATTCTTAACGTGAGCTTGGTGAATTCAGGCTTTGTATAGGTTTTTGCTACTCAGTATGGCCCATATTCAAAATGAAAAATGACACTTGCCGATTTTGTAAAATAAAACCTGAAATAGTTCATTACTTAGTAAGTAATGGTAACAACTAGATCATTGAGAACTGTCAACAGCTTTTCTAGAGTACTTTTGTACTCTTAGCGCCATTTCTTTGAAATCTACGTAATTTGGTGTTGTGCTACAGAGAGGCATTATATTAAAAACGGATGTAAAATCCGCAGTTACAGAAATTTTATATGCACGAAACAATTTAATACAAAGCAGTCACTAAAAGACTAAAAATTAAAAGAAAACAACACACTGCGAGGAAAATATCTGAGTGGGACGGAAATTGGTGGATGTGATGTACACGTCCAGACAAAATTTACATTTTAGAAAAATTGGGCAATTTATTCAAGAGAAAGAATTGAGCATGTGAATAACACGTTGGTCAACCTATAGCAGTTATTCGGCTTGACAAAGATTGATAGAGTTTTTAGATGTCCTCGTGAGAGATATCGTGCCCTATTGGCGCGTCAGATCGTCAAAATCAGTTACGTCCACGGCCTGGAGTCTCATTCGCTGGAGTAGAGCTGTCTTTAATGATGAGCCTAGATTGTCCAGCGAAGACGTGTCTGGAAACGCCTGCAGACGCCCAGAACTTCAACTGCTTGCCTTCGTGCTTGCCAAACCCTACGTCGGCCATCAGGGTCATCGGATCTCTCGTCAACTGAGAACGTTTCGAAAATTATAGCCAGGGCCCTACTTCGAGCTCCGGATTTTATCTAACGCGCCATTTGGACGGAAATTGGTGCGATATCCCTCAGAAATGCGTCTTACAGCTCTACCAATGTGCCAAGCATAATAACTGCTTGCATAACGGCCAGAGGTAGACCAACGCGTTATTGGCTTGCTGAGTTTGTGAAGTTCTTTCTCTTGAATAAATCATATAATTTTTCTGAAATTGTAACAATTTGTTTTCTATGAATGTACATCACAGCTACCGATTTCTGTCACATTCGGATAATTCCGTCGTGGTGCGCTGTTTCAGAGTGTATTTGATGTCTAAATTGCGTAGGAATTATAGGGCTACCATCATGCAATACACTTGTAATTTTCTGTAGTAGTTGTTGCTCTAGGTTATCATTTGCTACGATAAATACACATACATAAGTGGATTAGGCCTACTTCTAAAACTATAAAATATGCCACGATGAAAAATTACTACTCAAATGTATATGGAAAAATGCGTTTAAAGATATCTATATTATAACACCTTCTTAAAGGGAGGATATAAGATGAACATCAAAAAAAGCAAAACGAGGATAATGGAATATAGTCGAATTAAGTCGGGAGATGTTGAGGGTATTAGATTAGGAAATGAGACACTTAAAGCAGTAAAGGGGTTTGGTATTTGGGGAGCAAAATAACTGATGATGGTCGAAGTAGAGAGGATATAAAATGTAGACTGGCAATGGGAAGTAAAGCGTTTCTGAAGAAGAGAAATTTGTTAACATCGAGTATTGATTTAAGTGCTAGGAAGTCGTTTCTGAAACTATTTGCATGGAGTGCAGCCATGTATGGAAGTGAAACATGGACGATAAATAGTTTAGACAAGAAGAGAATAGAAGCTTTTAAAATGTGGTGCTACAGAAGAATGCTGAAGATTAGATGGGTAGATCACATAACTAATGAGGAGGTGTTGAATAGGATTGGGGAGAAGAGAAGTTTGTGGCACGACTTGACTAGAAGAAGGGATCGGTTGGTAGGACATGTTCTGAGGCATCAAGGGATCACCAACTTAGTATTGGACGGCAGCGTGGAGGGTAAAAATCGTAGAAGGAGACCAAGAGATGAATACCCCAAGCAGATTCAGAAGGATGTAGGTTGCAGTAGGTACTGGGAGATGAAGAAGCTTGCACAGGATAGAGTAGCATGGAGAGCTGCATCAAACCAGTCTCAGGACTGAAGACCACAACAACAACAACAAGTGGACTGGTAGTTCTCTGTATAGATTCCGAGTCTCGTGCCAGGCACCCAGCTCAGCTACACACTATAGGGTAAAACTGAGTTAATTTCAAGAAACCTAGAGAGCTGAGTATATTTCATGAGACAGACGCGTCTTTAGTTGATAAACCAGTGTAATACAATCATACAAAATTAACTTATGCGTATCAGAGTGGAATCCACGGCCACAGTGGCAATGATTCCCTTGGGACGTGCAGTCCTCGGCAACAGGAGATTAGGCTGCAGCCCCCGGAGACCCGTAATACCCGTTACTATTATCAGGACGGAAGCGCCCGACATCATTGTCTAGCTATCCACGGCCCATGGACGACACTAATCTTGTTGCCAGTGCTTCTATAAAGCTACCGCAAATAGTCCGGTGACCAACACTAAACATACAAAATTTTCTGCGCAACTGGATAAATTTTATTTCCGTCAATGATAACAAAAGCTCTAATTCTTAGACTACCGGTTCCGTCAGCAGCGACCATTTTAAGATCTGCAACCAACTAGCGGAAAGGAGATACAGTTAGTACCCAGATTAGGCCTACTTCTAAAACTATAAAATATGCCACGATGAAAAATTACTACTCAAATGTATATGGAAACATGCGTTTAAAGATACCTATATTGTAACAGCTTCCTAATACAATAAAGCCATAGTGGTATCGTCACAAAATATAGACAAAATCATCTTAGCATCGTTGCACATATTTAAAATATTGTGTAAACTAAACGACAGTTCAGGCGGAATCATATTGTCAATGGCGCTAATGTTCATAACAGACAACTGTACAGTAGCTGCAATATATGTTTGTGCCCTAAGCTTGTTAGACATTGCTACTATAAGTCTACTCGCATTCGTCAATTATAATATTTTACAGAATGCAATAAATGAAGAGTAAAATAGGTTAAAATCTATAGTTGGCTTGTCAAGTGTGTACGTTATTATACTGATAAAAAGTAATAATAATTAAAAAGACGAATAAAGATGAATTTAAAATTGTTAAAATGGAAATCGATAAGTGGTAATATGTGATCATGAGACGCTCTCGTGATTATTTTAGATAAAAGTAATAACACACATACCAACAAGGTTGTGGAACTGATAAAATAATATAAAACGATAGAATAAATAGGGAAAGAACAGGTAAGAATGAAGATAAAAGACTAAAGTAAGTAATCAGCGACATCTGCTGGCATGGCCAAAACAACGCAGCATAGGCGAAAAGCCGTCGGAATTTAACGAACCGTCAGAGTGCCTCACATACACTGAGACAAGCCGTCCCAAGAAAATTGTAAGAAAATTTTATATCAATCAGTAAGATTACCTTCTTAACGAAATGCGTTACATAAACAGAGAAGGAACAGTCAGACGCAAGAGTTATACGAAAATAAAATCAAGCAAATAAGTGATGCACTCCGTGCTGTGCAACGACAGGGAAAGATATACACTCGAGAGGAGTTCAATACTTAATCAGCGGCTGACGTCAGCTCCAACCGACTAGAAGTTTCTGCCTCTAATATTAGTTTCTTGCTACTCTTGTTCTGCATAGACTAGTAGGGGCCATTCCCCACTGCTTTGAGTCCGTGTCTATTTATGTAGTTAGTGTGCTTGTGCTCTCCAGACTTTCTTCTGTGTGTGTACATCGTCACTTTTCGTTCATCGTTTTCCTGTCGCCGTCGCCGTCGTATTCACTTATCTTCCCATCGTCGCTACAGTCGCCGCTGCCGCTGCCGCCGCCGCCGCCATGCAGTAGTCGTCTCTCCGTCTCTTAAGTCACGTCGCCGCCGCCGCCGTCGCCACCCTCATCGGTTCTCATCGCATCACACCTGACGTTGCTGCCGTCATGCCCCACTATCCCGGTGACGCTCCGCCTCCGGTTTTTTTGACCCACAATGGGTCTTTTATACCTACAAATCATTCATCCATCCCATCCTTCGTTACGCAAATGTTGCATGGATCTCTGCCTCACCGCCGGCCGATGTGAGCGAGCGGTTCTAGGCGCATCAGTCTGGAAACGCGCGACCGCTGCGGTCGCAGGTTCGAATCCTGCCTCGGGCATGGATGTGTGTGATGTCCTTAGCTTAGTTAGGTTTAAGTAGTTCTGAGTTCCAGGGGACTGATGACCTCAGTTGTCAAGTCCCATAGTACTTGGCTTGTTTTGAAAACTAGTGTGACTGCTTGTTGGCGTTAGTCGGCCAGTCAGTCAGGCAGCAGTAGCCGACCGAGACAGACGCAGCAACAGGGAAGTAAACCGCTTTTGTGTCATTTACGAGTTCCTAACCAGGAGCGAATTTTATTGTATCTGTGTGCTTTAATAGTTTAGTTTCTTGAGTTTCTGCGTGTAAATTTAATATCTAATAGCCACAGTTCTCGCGTTTTCGTTTCCGTCAGAAAGTAAACCGATTTTGGGACATATTACAAGTTCATGATCAGGGGCAAATTATTTAGTTTTACCTGAGAGCTTCTGTACTTAGGTTTTTGGATATCTGCGTATAACTATACACAGTTCACCTGTGGTACAGTGGGAGGTCACCGCGGGGCGAAGCAGGCGGCGAAAGACTTCCCAGGCGGCCGCACGTAAGGCCTCCCCGGTTTGTCTGACAAACAGGTTCCAGGCGCAGTCTGTGGCTGACACTGTCGCTGAGCCAGATGCTGTCGCCTGTCCTGTTTCAGAGGAAACCACTCAGCCTGCAAGATTCGGGCAATCGCAGAGGGTTGGATTATTTGTAGTTGGGAGTTCCAACGGTAGTTGGACTGGGTGACAAGAAGGGTAAGGAAACCAATGTGCACTCCATGTACATACCGTGTGGAGTCATTCCAGAGGTGGAAAGGGTCCTCCCGGATGGCATGAAGAGCACAGGGTGCAGCCAACTGCAGGTGGTTGCTCACGTCGGTACCAATGATGTGTGTCACTTTGGATCAGAAGAGATACTCTCAGGTTTCGAGCTGCTAACAGAAGTGGTACAGGCTCCCAGTCTTGCTTGCAAGATGAAAGTAGAGCTGACCATTTGCAGCATAGTCGACAGGACCGATTGCGGACCTCTGTTACAGAGCCGAGTGGAGGGTATGAATCAGAGGCTGAGACAGTTCTGCGGCCGTGTAGGCTGCAGATTCCTCGACTTGCGCCAAAGGGTGGTTGGGTTTCGGGTTCCGCTGAATAGGTCAGGAATCCACCATACGCAGGAGGCGGCTACACGGGTACCGGGGGCTGTGTGGCGTGGACTGGGCGGCTTTTTAGGTTAGAGTGTCTCGGGAAAACACAAGAAGGGCTACAGTCACAAAGGGTGCAGGCTGAACACAGAAAGAACATAGATACAGGAACCATTGGTATAACAGTTGTAAACTGTCGTAGCTGTGTTGGATAAGTACTGAGCTCCAAGCGCTAATAGAAAGCACTGATGCTCAAATCGTAATAGGCACTGAAAGCTGGCTAAAGCCGGACATAAGCTCAGCCGAAATTTTTGCGAAGAACCTCACGGTAATCCGAAAGGATAGGCTAAACACGGTTGGCGGTGGCGTGTTTGTTCCTGTCAGAAGTAGTTTAACTTGTCGCGAAATTGAAGTAGATACTTCCTGTGAGTTAGTATGGACAAAGGGTCATTGTTGGCAACCGGAATAAAATAATAAAACGATCTTTTTACCGACCTCCCAATTCAGATGATGCAGTTGCTGAAAGGTTCAAAGCAAACTTGAGTTTGACACATATCCGACTCATACAATAATAGTGACTTTAATTTACCCTTGATATGTTGGCGAAGATACATGTTTATTTCTGGAGGTACGCATAAAATATCATCCGAAATTGTGCTAAACGCGTTCTCTGAAAATTATTTCGAGCAGCTAGTTCATGAGCCCACGCGAATAGTAAAGGGTTGTGGAAACACACTTGACCTCTTAGCAACAAATAATCCTCAGTTAATAACGAGCATCAAAACCGATTCAGGGGTTAGTGAACACAGGGCTATCGTAGCGAGATTGAATATCGTAATCCCCAAATCCTCGAAAAATAAGCGAAAAATATACCTATTCAAAAAATCAAATAAAAATTGACTTCACGCCTTCCTGCGAGACAACCTCCACTCATTCCAAATTAATAGTGTAAGTGTAAACCAGATGTGGCTTGCATTCAAAGAAATAGTGTCGGCAACAGTTGAGAGATTTATACCAAATAAATTAACAAACGACGGAGATTGGTATACATAACGGGTTAGAACACTGTTGCAGAAGGAACGAAACAAAGATGCCAAATTCAGACTAAAAATCCCCAAGATTGGCGATCTTTTACAGAAGCTCGAAATGTAGCGTGGACATCAATGCGAGATGCCTATAGCAGTTTCCATAACGAAACTTTGTCTCGAAACCTGGCAGAAAATCCAAAGAGATTCTGATTGTTTGTGAAGTACGTTAGCGGCAAGAAACAATCAATGCCTTCTCTGCGCGATAGCATTGAAGATACTATCGAAGACAGTGCTGCCAAAGCAGAGTTACTAAAGACAGCCCACCGAAATGCCTTCTCAAAAGAAGACGAAGTAAATTTTCTAGAATTCGAATCGAAACCAGCTGCCAACATGACTAACGTAGAAGTAATTATCCTCGGAGTAGTGAAGCAACAATTAAACCACTTAATGAAAGCAAGTCTTCTGGTCCAGACTGTATACCAGTTAAGTTCCTTTCGGAGTATGCTAATGCATTAGCTCCATACTTAACAATCATATACAACCGTTCGCTCGACGAAAGATCTGTACCCAAAGACTGGAAAGTTGCACAGGTGACATCAATATTCAAGAAAGGTAGTAGGAGTAATCTACTAAATTACAGGCCCATATCGTTAACGTCGATATGCAGCAGGATTTTGGAACATATATTGTGTTCGAACATTATGAATTACCTCAAAGAAAACGGTCTATTGACAAACAGTCAACATGGGTTAAGAAAACTTCGCTCCTGTGCAACACAACTAGCTCTTTATTCACATGAAGTGTTGAATGCTATTGACAAGGGATTTCAGATCGGTACCGTATTTCTGGATTTCCGGAAGGCTTTTGACACGGTGCCACACAAGCGGCTCGTAGTGAAATTGCGTGCTTATGGAATATCATGTCAGTTATGTGACTGAATTTGCGATTTCCTGTCAGAGAGGTTACAGTTCGTAGTAATTGACGGAAAGTCATCAAGTAAAACAGAATTGATTTCAGGCGTTCCCCAAGGTAGTGTTATAGACCCTGTGCTGTTCCTTATCTATATAAACGATTTGGGAGACAATCTGAGCGGCCGTCTTCGGTTGTTTGCAGATGACGCTGTCGTTTATCGTCTAATAAATTCATCAGTAAAACGATGTAGAAAAAATATCTGAATGGTGCGAAAAATGGCAGTTTACCATAAATAACGAAACGTGTGAGGTCATCCACATGATTGCTAGAAGGAACTCGTTAAACTTCGGTTACACGATAAATCAGTCTAAAAGCTGTAATTTCAACTAAATACCTTGGTATTACAATTACGAACAACGTAAGTGGAAGGTACATATAGAAAATGTTGTGGGGAAGGCTAACCAAAGACTGTGTTTTATTGGAAGGACACTTAGAAAATGTAACAGACCTACTAAGGAGACTGCCTACACAACGCTTGTCCGTCCTCTTTTAGAATACTGCTGTGCGATGTGGGATCCTTACCAGATAGGACTGACGGAGTACATCGAAAAGTTCAAAGAAAAGCAGCACGTTTTATATCATCGCGAAATATGGGAGAGAGTGTCACAAAAATGATACAGGATTTTGGCTGGAAGTCATTAAAAGAAAGGCGCATTTCGTCGCGACGGAATCTTCTCACGAAATTCCAATCACCAACTTTCTCCTCCGATTGCGAAAATATTTTGTTGACAACGACCTACATAGCGAGGAACGATCACCGCGATAAAATAAGGGAAATCAGAGCTCGTACTGAAAGATATAGGTGTTCATTCTTTCCGCGCGCTATACGGTATTGGAATAATAGAAGATTGTGAAGTTGGTTCGATGAACCCTCTGCCAGGCACTTGAATGTGATTTGCAGATTATCCATGCAGATGTAGATGTAGATGTAGATGTAGACGTAGATACTCAGAGCCATTTGAATCATCTGCCTCACCTAAGTTCCATCAGTCCCTCCAGACCCTGGATCGCCATGCACTCTGCTGCCTCCCTTTCCACATCCTTTTATCTTCCCCCACAAGGACCATTTGCCACTTCATGAAATTTCCGCCTCTCCTCACTCTCATTGAACACCTCTGAACAGTATACACAACCTGCAAATTCGCCTCCAATAATCCTATCATTTCCCCTCTACTTTCTAATCCACATACGCTTCGCACGTTTAACAAGACCTCCCACCAAGCCTCCACATGCTGTCTCAACGAAACTTCAACCATCTCCCCCTTTCAGAGCATTAACTCCATCCTGACATTTACCCATCCTACCAGCTGTAGGATCATCCCACCCAGTCCATTTTATCAGACCATCCTCTCACTCCCCTCTCCACATTTTCTTATCCCCCTTTTTCCCCACGTGACTTTATTTCCCCCTGCACCCTTACCCCAACAACTGTTGGTGTCATGAATTTCCCCACTGCTCCACCCCTTCTTCTGTCCCAACAGCCACCCCTACCCCACTGCTGCCATACACTAGCCCTCCATCCTTATACCACCACATTCCTGCCCTCCTAACTTGCTAATCATTTCCTCTTCACCACCTGACTTTCAATCTTATGACAGATCCATGTAATTACTAGTCATAGGAAAGCGCTTCTTTCGGAAACACGTTTTGAAATGTGTGGTGAGGTTCTATGGGACCAAACTGCTGAGGTCATCGGTCCCTAGGCTTACACACTAATTAAACTAACTGAAAGTAACTTACGCTAAGGACAACACACACACTTGTGCCCGAGGGAGGACTCGAACCTCCGTCGGGCGGAGCCGCGCGAGCCGTGACAAACCGCCTGAGACACCGTCAGAATTTCCTCTTTGGTGCCTTTACCTTTCCTAAAGCAGAGCTGATCGTCATTTAACATATCCTCAATTCTCCTTTGCATTCATCTTTATATTATTCTCGGAGGCAACTTGGATGCCTGAGCAATTAACCTGACTGTGCGATAGTTCTCGCACTTGTCAACTCTTGCAGTTTTCGGGATTGTGTGGTTGATAGTTTTCTGAAAGTCGGATGGTATGCCGCCACTCATAAATTCTACGCACCAACGTGAATAGTCGTTTTGTTGCCACGTTCTACACGAATTCAGAAATTCTGATGGAATGGTGGCCATCCCTTCTGCCTTATTTGATTTTTCGTTCTCCAAAACTCTCTTAAAATTTGCTTCTCATACTAGGTCCCGTATGTTTCTAAATCGACTCCTGTTTCTTCTTCTATCACATCAGACACATCTTACCCCTCTCAGAAGCATTCAATGAAGTCTTTCCACCTATCCGCTCTCTGTTCCACATTTAACATTGCAATTCCCACTGCACTCTTAATGTTACCACACTTGCTTTAAACTTCGCAATTTCACAGAAGGGTGCTTTGACTATTCTATGTGCTCAGTCAGTCATTCCGACAATTTTTTTTTTTCATTCTGCCATTTTGTCTTGCCTTCCCAGCACATCTCATTTATTTCATTCCTACGTAACTCGTATTTCTGTATTCGTGAATTTCCCTGAACAATTTTGCACTTTCTTCGTTCATCGCTCATTTCACGTATTTCTTTTGTTACCCATGGTTTCTTTGCAATTACCTTCTCTGTATCTATGACTTTCAGTCCAGCTTCTGTGATTGCCAATTTTAGAGATGCCCATTCCTCTTGACCTAAGGGATTAATCCTTACTGCTGTATCCCTAGTCTTAGAGAACTTCAAGCGCATATCGTCATTTCTTAGTACTTCTGTATCTCACTTCATTGCGTATTGATTCTCCCTGATTAATCTCTTAAATTTCAGCGTACTCTTCATCACTACTATATTGTGATCTGAGTATATCTCCTACTGGGTACGCCTTACAATCCAGTATCTGATTTCGGAATCTCTGACTATGACGTAGTCTAACTGAAATCTTCCCATATCGCCCGGCCTTTTCCAAATCTACCTACTTCTCTAGTGATTCTTGAACAGGGTATTTGCTATTACTAGCCGATATTTACTACAAGACTCTATTAGTCTTTCTCCTCTTTCATTCCTTGTGCCAAGCCCATATTCTCCTGTAACCTTTTCTTCTACTATTTCCCTACAGCTGCATTCCAGTCTTCCATGATTATTAGATTTTCATCTCCCTTTACTTACTGTATTACTCTTTCAATATCCTCATATACTTTCTGTGGTGTCACCGCCAGACACCACACTTGCTAGGTGGTAGCTTAAATCGGCCGCGGTCCATTAGTACATGTCGGACCCGCGTGTCGCCACTGTGTGATCGCAGACCGAGCGCCACATGGCAGGTCTCAAGAGACTGACTAGCACTCGCCCCAGTTGTACGACGACGTTGCTAGCGGCTACACTGACGAAGCCTTTCTCTCATTTGCCGAGAGACAGTTAGAATAGCCTTCAGCTAAGTTAAAGGCTACGACCTAGCAAGGCGCCATTTGTACCATTGCATGTATCTCAAGATAGTCTCACTTGTATCATCAAGAATGCTGTATACCAAAGGACGATATAAAAGTTAAGTGTTCTAGTAGCTACGTCCTTTTCTTTATCACATTCATTACGAATCCTGTTGCAGACTTCGCGCCAGTCGGCGTTTGTGTACGTGTGCCCTTTCGGCTACCCGTCTCTGTGGACTGGCTGCCTTAACAGTCCACTACACTTTCTCTACATCTTCTGTTGAACTATCGTTGTCGGTATCGGTTTGCGGTCGATTCTGATAAGAAAAACCATACCACTGAACTGTCCATAGCAACACATTCTCTGCTCTTTTTCTTATTCATAACGAATCCCACACCTATAATAGCATTTTCTGCTGCTCTTGATATCACCCTATACTCATCTGACCGGATATCATGGTCTTCTTTCCATTTCACTTGATTGACCCCTATTATATCTAGACCAAGCCTTTGCATTTCTCTTTTCAGATTTTTCCTTCCACAGTCAAGCATCTGACACTCCACGTCCCGAGCCTTGAGCAGCCGCTGTTGAAGTATCAGTGCTGCAGCAGTGCAGTAGCGAGTCGGATATTTAGCATTCACATTTGTTTTGTAGTTTGACTCTTAATTTCTATCCGAGTGTTTTTGCGCTTGCATATTTAATTACATAAAATCCTTGCGTATTCTCGAATTTGAGAGGAGTAATATTGCTTATTGATACCTGTAGAGTATAAATTCGCGGAGTCGTTAGATATTAGCAGTAGGATGGATAGGGTGTGTGCGTGTTGTGTGCTGGCGCAGGAGGAACCGGCCGCGGTTCGCGAGCAGCTAAGCGTGCTGTTTGCCACGGTCAGACGCCTTCAGGCTGCTGACTCGAGGTGCAGCGACGGCGGAGGGTCTGGCGCGTCGCTTGAGACACCCCAGGTGTCACTTGCTGCGTCCGCTGTCTCAGCCGCCGAGGCACCTTCTAGTGTACCCGGCGCGTTGGGGCCGCCCTCACCTCAGGGTGAGTGGCGGACTGCAAAGCGTTCGCGTCGCACGAGGCGGAGGGCCAATGTGGAGGCTGGCCGACTGGCCTCGCCCGTTCATCCTGTCAGTGGGCAGGTGGCCGCTCCTTCAGCAGGGCCCGAGCAGGCACACGGGGGCAAAGGCTTGCTGGTTATTGGGAGCTCCAACGTTAGGAGGGTGATGGAGCCCTTTAGGGAAATAGCGTACAGGGCTGGAAAGAAATCCAACGTGCACTCGGTTTGTCTGCCAGGGGGCCTCATCCAAGATCTGGAGGCGGCCTTGCCTGCGGCCATCGAGCATACGGGGTGCAGTCGTCTGCAAGTAGTTGCTCACGTCGGCACCAGTGATGCCTGTCGCTTGGGTTCTGAGGCGATCCTCAGTTCGTACAGGTGGCTGGCGGATTTGGTGAAGACCGCTGGCCTCGCACGCAGGGTGCAAGCAGAGATTTCTATTTGCAGCATCGTTCCCAGAGTGTATCGGGGTCCTTTGGTTTGGAGCCGAGTGGAGGGTCTCAACCAGAGGCTTCGTCGACTCTGTGACGGTCTTGGCTGCAGATTTCTAGACTTTCGCTATTGGGTGTGGAATTGTAGGACACCCCTAGATAGGTCAGGCGTGCACTACACAAAGGAAGCGGCTACTCGGGTAGCAGAGTACTTACAGTGTGCACTTGGGGGTTTTATAGGCTAGGCAATAGTGCGAGGTGTCCTCATGAGGACTCACCAGTCGACGTGCAGACAGGGAAATCAGGACGTTCTCTGTGTAAAGACACTTAAGCTATCAAGATATTAGCAGTAAATTTTCAGAGTGTTCGGAATAAAGTTCCTGAATTTACTGCCCTCCAGGAAGCGTGTGGCGTGCAAATTATTCTCGGGTCTGAGACCTGGCTGAACACTAAGATAGTAAGTTCTGAAATATTTAGTGAGGGTTGGAACGTGTATCGGAAAGACAGATTAGACACCATAGGAGGTAGTGTCTTCATTGCAGTTGACAAAAATATTGTGTCTACTGAGGTCGAAGTAGAGTGTGATTGTGAAGTTATCTGGACACATTTAACAGGGCTAGGGGAAATAAAGTTAATTGTGGGGTGTTATTGCCGGCCACCAGGTTCCACCGTGAAAGTTCTAGAATCATTCAAAGGGAGTCTACATTCTGTATCGCAAAAGTATCCGGATCATGCTATATAAGTCGGAGGCGACTTCAACCTACCTAGTATAGACTGGGATGTCTATGAATTCATTACAGGTGGTACCGACAAGCCGTCGTCTGAATTACTTTTGAACACATTATCCGAAAACTGAGCAGCTAAATCGACAGCCAACGCGTAATGGAAATATTTTAGATCTGGTAGCCACGAACAGACCAGACATCGACGGTGTCAGTGTTGGGAGAGGGATTAGTGATCATGATGTTGTCATTACGACTATGGTTACGACAGTTAAAAAGTCAGCCAAGAAGGCTAGGAGAGTATTCCCACTAGAAAGAGCAGATAAGCAGTTGTTAGCATCCCACTTAGTAAATGAATCGACTTCATTTACTTCCGGTACGATGGACGTGGAGGAATAATGGGCAAATTTTAAACATATTGTAAATCAGGCATTGGATATGTATGTGTCGAAAAAGTGGGTTACGGACGGAAAAGACCCACCGTGGTTTAACAGCGCAGTTCGGAGAATGCTCAGGAAGCAAAGGTAGATGTACTCGCGGTACGAGAAAGATCGGGACAATGAGGACAGGCAAAAGTTAGTAGAGATTCGTGCTGCTGTAAAAAGAGCGATGCGCGAAGCATTCAACCACTACCACCGTCATACCTTAGCAAAAATCTTGCTGAAAAACAAAGGAAATTCTGGTCTTACGTAAAATCGGTAAGCGGGTCGAAGGCTTCCATCCAGTCACACACTGATCAGTCTTGCCTAGCAACGGAAGACAGGAAAACGAAAGCTGAAATTTTAAATTTAGCATTTGAGAAATCTTTAACGCAGGAGGATCGTACAAACATACCGCCTTAAGTATCGTACAGATTCCAGTATGGAGGACATAGTGATAGACATCCCTGGGGTTGTGAAGCAGCTGAATGGGTTGAAAATAAATAAATCGCCAGGTCCTGATGGGATTCCAATTCGGTTTTACAGAGAATACTCTGCTGCATTGGCTCCTTATCGGTTTGTTGTAGGATTCTCGAACATATTCTTAGTTCGAATATTATGAATTTCGTTGAGACAGAGAAGTTGCTGTCCATGCATCAGCACGGCTTTAGAAAGCATCGCTCCTGCGAAACGCAACTCGCCCTTTTTTCACATGATATCTTGCGAACCATGAATGAAGGGTATCAGACGGATGCCATATTCCTTGACTTCCGGAAAGCGTTTGACTCGGTGCCCCATTGCAGACTCCTAACTGAGGTACGAGTATATGGAATTGGTTCCCAAGTATGTGAGTGGCTCGAAGACTCTTCAAATGGCTCTGAGCACTATGCGACTTAACTTCTGAGGTGCCGGCCGGAGTGGCTGTGTGGTTCTAGGCGCTACAGTCTGGAACCGAGCGACCGCTACGGTCGCAGGTTCGAATCCCGCCTCGGGCATGGATGTGTGTGATGTCCTTAGGTCAGTTAGGTTTAGTTAGTTCTAAGTTCTTGGCGACTGATGACCTCAGAAGTTAAGTCGCATAGTGCTCAGAGCCATTTGGCCTTGATGGTGAGTGTTCATCGGAGGTGAGGGTATCATCTGGAGAGCCCCGGGGAAGTGTGGCAGGTCCGCTGTGGTTTTCTATCTACATAAATGAGCTTCTGGATAAGGTGGATAGCAATGTGCGGCTGTTTGTTCATGATGCTGTGGTGTACGGGAAGGTGTCGTCGTTGAGTGACTGTAGAGGATACAAGATGACTTGGACAGGATTTATGATTGGTGTACAGAATGGCAGCTAACTCTAAATATAGATTAATGTAAATTAATGCAGATGAATAGGAAAAAGAATTCTGTAATGTTTGAATACTACATTAGTAGTGTAGCGCTTGACACAGACACGTCGATTAAATATTTGGGCGTAACATTGCAGAGCGATATGAAGTTGGACAAGCATGTAAAGGCAGTTGTGGGGAAGGCGGATAGTCGTCTTCAGTTCATTGGTAGAATTTTGGGAAGATGTGGTTCATCTGTAAAGGAGACCGCTTATAAAACACTAATACGACCTATTCTTGAGTACTGCTTGAACGTTTGGGATTCCTAGCAGGCCGGATTGAGAGAGGACATAGAAGCAATTCAGAGGCGGGCTGCTAGGTTTGTTAGTGGTAGGTTTGATGATCACGCGAGTGTTACGGAAATGCTTCAGGAACTCGGGTGGGAGTCTCTAGAGGAAAGTAGGCGTTCTTTTCGTGAATCGCTACTGAGGAAATTTAGGGGACCAGCATTTGAGGCTGACTGCAGTACAATTTTACTGCCGCCAACTTACATTTCGCGGAAAGACCACAAAGATAAGATAAGAGAGATTAGGGCTCGTACAGAGGCATATACGCAGTCATTTTTCCCTCGTTCTGTTTGGGAGTGGAAGAGGGAGAGAAGATGCTAGATGTGGTACGAGGTACCCTGCGCCACGCACCGTATGGTGGATTGCGGAGTATGTATGTAGATGTAGATGTAGACTCGTAGAACATTATCCTTTTCGTTATTTATTCTCGTAATCACATCAATCTTGGCAGTTTCCTCCCAGACAACCGAATGGGGATGTATTTCGGAATATTTTCCC
This sequence comes from Schistocerca nitens, assembly GCF_023898315.1. Lineage (NCBI taxonomy): Eukaryota > Metazoa > Arthropoda > Insecta > Orthoptera > Acrididae > Schistocerca > Schistocerca nitens. The sequence goes on along the minus strand of NC_064615.1, from coordinate 788,264,650 downwards.
CATGGAGGATCATCATGACACTTTATCAATTACAGGCCACATGTTCTGTAGATACAGGTTTGTGTCTTTAATACAGTGGTTTCTATTGCCTTCTGCATCCTCGTGCCGTTGATCATATTTGATCCTTTCCAATTTAGGCGCAGTTTCCCACCCCAAGAAGAAGTGAGTGTCCTCAATCTCTGTGCGCTCCTCCACCCTCTTTGACGAGGCCATTGGCAGAATGAGAGTGACTTCTTACGTCGGAAGTCTTCAGCCGCCAGTGCTGGTTATAAATCAAAATTTAAACGGTAGCATCTTTCGAAACCGGAACCGAGGACGTTATGTTTGCTACTGCAAGACGCTACCGCTAGACCAGATTACATTTTCTGCGGCTGATAATTTTTTTCTATCTGATATGTCTCTGACATATGAGTAACGTTCAGATCGCTCGAGTGCCTTTTTTTAGTCACACGAGCTCTTCATCCAGGCCTTGAATGCTCAAGAGCTGTCGACCAGCCACCATGTCATCGTCTGTCTTGGGGCATCATGCAGTTGCTTTAAGGCGAGTCATATGGTCAGCATATCGTTCTTCTGGCCGTTTTGCCGGCTTCCCATACCATAGAGCTGCTGCTACTCGGTCAAGTAGCTACTCAGTTGGCATCACGAGGCTGAGTGTACCCACACCATTTTTCCTTCCTAGGGATAATCTTCGGCAGTACTCGGAGTAGAGCACGGGATCTACGCATGGCAACTAAGCTGAATACTCAGCTACGGATGCAGATTTTTCTAGTTACACAGAAGCCTTAACTCGAACTAGTACCTTCAGAAGCTGTAAGTAAAATATAACTTTGACCATAGATATTACTTTCCGATGCAAGCAAAGTTGACAGTCAGCAACATGACGGATACTGCGCTGTTTTTGTGGAACATAAAAGTGAACAAGTGTTTGTTCCTCTATTATAAGTGCCAAAATGGAAAAACCAACTAGTAGAATAGACAGTAAGTGCATCCAATGACTAATATATAGTAAACACATAGCTCGTGATGTATAGTAGCTAAACAAAATTGTCATTTTGCACAGGCCAGCTGCAGCATCGAAATTGTTTTCAATGGTTTAACCTGGCCGGCCAAAGTGGCCGTGCGGTTAAAGGCGCTGCAGTCTGGAACCGCAAGACCACTACGGTCGCAGGTTCGAATCCTGCCTCGGGCATGGATGTTTGTGATGTCCTTAGGTTAGTTAGGTTTAACTAGTTCTAAGTTCTAGGGGACTAATGACCTCAGCAGTTGAGTCCCATAGTGCTCAGAGCCAGAGCCAATGGTTTAACCACGTAATAACTGAAAACTGAAGTACGTATTAAGACAGATGAAACTGTGTGAAAGGCCGAAAGGCGTGTTGGCATAGTTATAAATACGTAAAACAGTAACTGGTTCCTGTATTTCTTTGTTGACTAACTGCAGTTTCTCTTCATTTTATCACAAAACTTAAGTTCACCATATGCTTTACCCGAGACTGAGCCTCTGTGATCATTTCATTTTACATTCTATAATATCCACTTACATTAGTTGACTGATTCCAATGGTGTCTCTTAAAATTGTAGACACAAGACATTTATTTCAGATTGTGATGGGCCACGTTTTACATTTATAAGCACTTAAAACAAGTTTACAGGCTTTGCACCCCGTTTGAAGTCCCTCCCCGTAGTTGAGTGGTCAGCGCGGCAGAATGTCAATCCTAAGGGCCCGGGTTGGATTCCGCTCAGGGACTGGGTGTTGTGTTGTCCTAATCGTCATTATTTCATCCCCATCGACGCGCAAGTCGTTGAAGTGGCGTCAAATCGAAAGACTTGCACCCGGCGAACGGTCTACCCGCCGGGAAGCTATAGTCACACGGCATTTACGTTTACACCTTTGAAAACGTATCATGACCTGTGGAGTAGTTGGCCATAATTTTGAAGGCAGTATTTCACTATAGATAACACTATCATCAGTAAAATGTCTGAAATTCCTGTTACTATCGACTGTCATGTCACTGATGTACAACATGAACAGAAAGGGTGCGAACACACTCCTCTGCTACACACCTGATTTTATTTCTCCATCTGTCGATGAGACTCTGTCCATTATCACATGCTACCGAGAAATTCTCAATTCAGTCGTAAATTTTGGTTGATACCTCCTACGATCATATCCTCATTAATAAGTAATGGAATATTATGAGTCACATCAGATTTTCGGCGTGTGTAATGCGATAACATAAATAATTCTTGTCATTTCATTCATCCACAATCTTCAGTTTCCATTTTCTGTAAGTCTATACATTCCGGTACATCCCAGTGTCGAAGAGTCAACTTTCAATTCATGCCGAAAGAATGACAGGGACGGATATTTTTATCATCATTGACCGCAAACTGCTTTTTTTACCCACGAGCTGTATCCACTCATTGAGGCTTTGTAAATAACAGCCAGCGTCAGACTGCATCCTACGTAAATTCCGCCTCCCTCCTTTCTTACATCATTACTGAACTGAAATGGAAATATAATTCGCGTTCGTCGCCGAACAGACTAACGATCTGTAAGTAAAGCTGAAGCTCGCGTTTGTGAATAGGGTTTGCCTTCGGTTGCGGGGACCAGCCTCGAATGAAAGCCGGCAGCGAGAGTGGCAGATCTCTCGACGAGGCAGAGGTCGTCCACCGCGTCTCCTCCAGATACAAGGCACGTCCACCGGAGGCCGTCATTATCGGGTCCTCAGCCGGCTGGCGAGACGGAATGCGATCGCGGACCGTGAAAACTGCGCTGCGGCTCGGCCGGCTCCGAGTCGCCTCCTCGCCAGCCCCTTATTATATTTGCATAAATAGTGTCGCAAAATGGCGCCGGCTGAATTATGAGGGCGCCGTTACTCTTGCGAAATTAACAAGGCAGGGCGCGGCGCAGAACGGCCGTGCACGCCCACTGGGGCCGCATTAATCCGGGGATTCCCGGCGCCGGCCGTGCGGGCGACACTCTCCCTACGTAACTGCTAATAAGACGCCGCTGCGCCGGGCGCGGCCCGGCCGTACAGCGCCGGCCTAATGCCCGCCGTAAATAATTAAATGCGATTTCCTAATGCCGTACCTCCTGCGCAACGACCCTGGCGAGGGGCCCGCAGGCGAATTTGCAGTTTCTTTTTCTCGCCAGTGCGGCGCGTCATAGAAAAGCGCGAGTGGAGTAACATTCGCTCTTCTATTCTTTCTGCAATAAATGCGACCGTTAAATACAGTTAATATAGTGAAAGTAAAGGCGATCTCGTTGCGTTCGTCAGCGCGCTGACTACTGCTATAAATCAATTGAGTTTCCAGCTTGCTCAGTTAGTCAAAATGGCGCGTCACTCCCATCACTTCGCCAAAATAATGATGGGAATGACAGTCGTCAAAATATAGTGCCATTTCAACACAATTGGCTGTAATTTCGATAGCCTTAAATTACTTACGCTAACCGTAGTTGCGTCAAGTCACCAATGAAATAGGGGGTGTCCCAACTAACTTTGCCACCCAATGTTTTTCCGAAATGAAAGGAAATTTAAAAAATGCTATTGACCAGGGATGCATCTATGTCGGGGGTCACACAATGCGCAGTAATACACAGACCTTAAAAGTATAAATAAGGAAACTTTTACATCCCTTGTCCAAAGATGAAATTGAAAGGGCTGGAAAGCTATTCCTGAAAATAAAGATGTACAGGGTGTCCCACCTAACCTGGCACCTCATGTATTTCCGAAAAAACGTTAAAAATTCAGTTAAGCAGGCATTCACTCTTATCAGTGGTCACACAATGGGGCAGGAATTCACAATCCATATATGTAAACAAACATCCCTTGCACATGTATATTTTTCTACTATGAGTACAATTAGTGACAGCAGACTTGGTTTCACTGCTCTAAATCTTATACCTGATCTATTACTTAGACTTTAAAATATAATGGGAGCGATGATGTACTGCTGTAATGCGGGTTGCCTGTACTGTTTTGAAGCATGCTGTACGCAACCTTCGCTCTGCGCATTACGGCAGAAACGGTGCCGCCGTTGCCATTCTTTAAAGTCTACATGTTTCAGAGAGCATGAGGTTTGGAACAGTGAAATCAAGTCTACTGTCACCAGTTGTGCATGTAGTTTTCATTTCTCTAGAAAAAACCTACGTGGGCCTTTGAGAAGGGAAAAAAAACGTAATTTTGTGTTGCAGGGGATGCCCATTGCGTGTATCCCTGACATAGGTCCATCCCTGAAGTTTTCACATTTTGTTTCATTTCGGAACCATATGAGGTGGCAGGTTAGGTGGGACACGCTGTATATCTTTCTTTTGAGAAATAATAAGTTTCCAGCCTTTTCAGGCTCATCTTCACACAAGACATGCGAAAATATCCCATTTAAGCGTTTAGTATTACGATGGTCACTAGAGCGAGCTTGTTGACTGCGACAACAGAACAAGAAACACTTCAATGTATAGACTTGGGCAATAGGTGTTTGGCAAGTTATTATCAAAACATAATTTTAAATGTTGCGGCAATAGGGTGACGTTATAGTTATCATCCAACTGAAACTCCGATAGCAGTTAGCTCTGTGGGTAATAGAAAGTGACAACCCTTACTTTACCAGCAATTTTAGCTATTTTCATAAAATAGATGCAATGAATCACATAACTTATCAAATATTTTGAGGAAAAATCATTTTAATTATTTTTTTTGTGTGTTTCTACAGCTAAACTCCAGGTAAACCAGGTATTGTTCACTTTTGGGGGTACTCTGAAAAATGGTTCTCATTATTACTCAGAGCCAAAAAGAATTCACGTGGTACATATGTTTGATACTATAAAGGTAATCACTATGCTCTGTATGCCACACAAAGCGCAGCTTCTTGATTTTTCTTTCACAGGTATATGACCTACTGCATTTAATAACATTTTACCTTGTGGAACATACGGCTCGTAACGGCTCATTCGTAGGGCCCTTTTGACTTGTTACACATCGAAACTTACCATCAATAAAAATGGAAGTTTCTGAAATACATGCACAAAAAAGGAAACTACCTACAGGCAGCGGACAGCAAAAGAAGTATGAGCTATAGCGTTAATTTCAAAGCCACGAAAGGCGATAAATGTGTGCTATCGAAAAACCAAGGGGTGGAGATGGCTCCTAGAGGTCATATAGTGGTGGTAAGTTCCTACTGCTGAGGTCATTGGTCCCTAGACTGACACACTACTTAATGTAACTTAAAATAACTTACGCTAAGGACAACACACACACCCATGCCCGAAGGAGGACTCGAACCGATGGGGGGAACCACACGAACCGTGGCAAGGTGCCTCAGAGCGTGCAGCTACCCCGCGTGGCTTAGAGGTCACTAGCTATCAGAAAACGCAGTGTAGTTCTGCTATTACACGCTGGTAAGCTAGGTATTCGATCTAAAATCGTTCCGCACAGTTATCGTTGGTAAACAAAGGATTAATATAACACCAGTATTGCCGCAGAGGGTAAATCAATTCATTCTACGACAAAACTTCCGAAATAACTTTCACATAGGCAAATCATTGTATCTTTTCTTATTTCCACAAAGAAACAACCAACTGTGCCGAGCAAGTTAGTAAAGTTGTTCGTGCCTTAACTAAAGCAGATGATAAAAAGGCCAAAAAAATTCCTACATTCCTGCTGGAGAACCTATGAAAAGTTTTAACTGATTTACTGCCCTGTTGTACAAAACTTAAGGATGAATGTAACTTTCGTATGATGTGTCACTGACAAGTAGCATAGCTAGATGAAACTAGAACCATATATACAGTTACGACAATAAGTATTTTGACAAACATACTATCGCCGTTAGGGTGTGCGTCGTGCGCTTTCCTGCCTGGGGAGCCTATCGTGGCTCACTACACAGCGGCACGCGTCCACATAAACATGTGCATCAGAAAACAGCGCAGTCGCAGTGAGTACAACACTGTGAATGTTGTTGTGGGACGTCTAAAAGCATTTTGACACTGTGGCTTATTGTTTGTAAACAAATACCTACGCCAGTGTTACGTCGAATATCTCTGGTTTACATTACCTGTTGTTTTGTTTTTACGCAGTACGCAACATGTCTAAGGTCAAAGAAAATTCAGCACTCCTAAAAACTGCGGTAATCGGTGCCCTACAGCGAGTCAAGTCTCAGGAAGATGTCAGTCTATTTGGAATAAAAAGAAACGTTTAAAAGGGACCGCAGATAATAAATAAAGAACGGGAAGGCCTAGTAAAATCACAGTCGGAACGAAGAATCTCATCAGGAGGATTTCAAAGAGCGATCCAAAGAGAACTGCTGTTGACGTAAACTGATAGCAACGTAAATCGGATCCTCGGAGAGACTCATCTTCAAAGGACGTGGCCCTAGCAAAAAGCCGATAATGTCTACATCTACATCTAGATGGATACACTGTAATTCACACTTAAGTGCCTGACAGCACGCGGAACAGCACGCGGAACAGCACGCGGAAAAAAACCAACACCAATATCTTTCGTACGAGGTCTGATTTCCCTTATTTTATTATGATGATCGTTTCTTCCTGTGTAACTCGGCGTCCACAAAATATTTTCGCATTCGGAGGAGAAAATTGGTGACTGAAATTTCGTGAGAATATTCCGCCGCAACGAAAAACGCCTTCGTTTTAATGGTGTCCATCCCAAATGCCGTATCACGTCCGTGAAACACTATGCCTTATTTCGCGGTAATACAGAACGTGCTGCCCTTCGTTGAACTTTCCCGATGTACTCCGTTAATTCTATTTGGTAAGGATGTCAGACAACGCAAGAGTAATCCAAAAGAGGACGGAGGTAGTCTCTTTAGTATATCTGTTACATTTTCTAAGTGTTCTGTCGTTACAGAACAGGAAAGCCCGACTTTAGTTTACCAGAGTGCATAAAGACTGGACACCTCAAAAATGGTTGCTTATTTATTTATTTTATTTATTTATGCATTTATTTTACCTGGCAAGATTAGGGCCTTCAGGCCCTCTCTTACACCTAACCAGGCATACTCAGATTCAACAAATTTCAGTTTCTACAGAACATTAAGGACATATTACATGTTATACAGTATTAATGTTAAGAAAAAAAAGCTTATGATCTGGAACCGTGAAAATAAATTTAATTTGTTTTCTTCCTGTGGGATCCGATATGTTCGAAGACTGGTGAATGCAAGAACCGATGACTGGTACCAAGCAACCACTGTTAAGAATGGTGGTAGGAATTTCGCGGTCTGGTGATGCTTCTCCCGTTCAGAAGTCGGCCTTCTGGTGCCTATTGAAGATATTATGGATAGTGTCAAATAATGTGAAATAAAAACTCATTTTTTGTCCCATGCCAAGGATAATCTGGGAATATCAGTACGACAATGATCTTAAGCGCACCTCTGCTCACACCGCAGACTTCTTGAGAAGGTTGCGAGTAAGGATGCTCAAGTGGCCTAGACAAAGCCCAGATCTCAATCCGACTGAACAGCTGTGGGGGGAACTTGATCGAAGGCTAAAGCGACAAAAATTCTGCAGCCGCGACCAATTACTGCTATATTTGGTTAAGGAAAGGAATGAAGTATCTGTGCATTGTTAGGCTGGCCTACTTGACTCTGTGCCATCGCTATGTGCGGCCGTAATTAATGCGAAAGGTTATGCAGCCAAGTATCAATGGCTACGCACAGTGATTGAAGTTGCACAACTCTTTTAAGCTGTAACATGACTTTTGTCGAACGACAGTAATTTTGTACAACTATCTGTGATATTGCTAATTATGCAACACAGTGGTCCTTGTTTTGTGATATTAGCGCAGTTAGCGCTATTAATCAAGTATCACAACAATTATAAAGATCTTTATTTGATTAAATTATTTTTCTTATGAAAATGTGTTTGCGAAAATACTTTTTGTCGCTGCTGCAGATAGACCTGCTACAGTATCTGAATAGTGCAGAAGGTAACTAAAAAAATTCGCAACAGATATTACACTTTTATTCAACTGTGATAATTACACTGATGTCACCGTGATTGATTACGGTCTCCACGACATTGTAAAAAGCTGAAAGTGGTTCATAATAGGGTGTGTGATCACAACGGTCTGCAGTTCATACCCTGCAGCGTGCTGCCATGCTGGCCACAAAGCTAGTAAATAGTTCTTGTTATAAGGCATTCAATTCCTCCAGCAGAACAGTTGACAACTGCTGGACGGTCGTTCGTGAATATGGACGTGCTGCAACCCCAGTGCATGCCAAACGTTCTCAATGGAAGGGAACGGGCAGGCCAGTAGATTCGCCGAAGATCCTCTCGCGGTCGCTCGTTGTCTTTCATAAAAATGAAGTCGGAATCGAACTCAAAAAAATGGTTCAAATGGCTCTGAGCACTATGGGACTCAACTGCTGTGGTCATAAGTCCCCTAGAACTTAGAACTACTTAAACCTAACTAACCTAAGGACAGCACGCAACACCCAGCCATCACGAGGCAGAGAAAATCCCTGACCCCGCCGGGAATCGAACTCAGCCCTGAAAATATGCACATGAGGCCGGAGTACAGTGTCACAACAACACTGATCACTGAGTGTACCGTGTTCATAGATTTGGAGGTCAGTACACCTACCCAAGATCATGCCATCCCACACTACAATACCTGGACGACCAAAGCAATTATGTCCGATAATGTTCCGGTTCCTCGATCTATTAAGGTACGTTCAGTTTTGTTGGACGCAATCATTTTGAATATCGAAGTATTAGGGCATTTGGGAGGCATAATGTTGCACGGGTATGCTGACCTCCAAATCGTTGAACACTGTAAGCTATCTGGACAGCGGTATCTCGAAACTGTGTAAAACGTCTTTTCGAGGGTGCATTAAACTCTGACTTCAGTTTTATGGATGATAGTATGTGACCGTATCTCTCATTGCAGCTGGAGGAGCTCTTAAAACGACTTAAACCCCATCGAGCACATGTGGTATACGTTCGGGAGGTGTTGTGCACCATACACCAGCGAACATCTAGTAGTTGTCAACCGCACGTGGGGCCAGCAAAGGTGTATGTAAAGGTTGAGCCAGACAATAAGGGATTTTACTTTATTATATGAGCCTCCAACCGGTAACTTCATTTTTCCATTGCGGCCAAGCCATGGCCGGCAGTGTTAGCTGCCTGTAAATTCTTTCGTCCCACGGTCTAGTAACAGGAAGTCAGCACCGACGAAGGGCACCTTGATCACGCGCCTCTCTCATGTGCTTACGAGGTAATGCCGCCCCAGGCGTCGCTTAGCAGGCAACGCTCTGGAAAGTTTCATGCCGCCCGCACGGTTTGCTCGGTCTTGACCAATCAGGGTGGAGGAAGCCGCGTGGTGCGTCGAATATACCCGGCCGCCCGTCGCCGGGCCCGCTCTCTTGTATTCTTGCTCACCCGCGAGTCGGATGCGCGCCCTGTAGCATTGAACATCTCCCGCTTCTCCCGGTGCTACGGCACTGTGGACTTAGTTATGGCAGACAACAACTTTCGGTAGCTTCGCGAACAATGTTCGCCAAATTGCAAGCTCTGGCTCACCCTCACCTCCCTAGGCCTATGTAGCCCCGTTCATCATGCTTTAGCCAATAAATGGCCTTTCTCTAAAATTTACACTATTATTCCACAACGCCCACCGCCTGCCCATACCCGCCATCCTGTACAAATTGGTGTCAGAAGTTTGGATCCGTTCCCGTAGTGACTTTGTCGCTACAGTAAATTCCTCCCGGCAAGACGCCGTACACTTCGCGCATGGAATGCGCCAACCGGCCGCCACGTTTGCTCCACGTGGGCCGTGGCTGCTCCACTAAACACGCACAGGGCGCGCGCTGCAGCGAGGCAGCCCACGCTAGTCAGCCACGTGAGCCGGACGCCGCCGCGCTGCCCGCCGCTGTCACCGACCGACCGAGCCAGCGCCGCCAGCCGCCGCCCGCTGCCGCCCACCGACCACCGACCACCGCCGCCGCAGCCACTGCACCACGCCGTCGCCGCCACCACTGCGTCGCACCGCCTCCATCGCCATGTAAGTCGCCGCGATGCTTACAACTATAGCTTCGACGATCTTCCGCCGCTGGATTGAGAATCTTTGTGGCCGTCCTTTTTTTGTAACAATCATTACTTTTTTCTGGTCACTAGCGTCCCATAAAATTGTAAACATGCCGATAGGGACACGAGCGACGGAACGGGATACCCCCGTAGAGGCACCTGTCTCGCAAGACCCGCTCGAGGCCATAAATGCACAAATGCGCCAGTTATTCGCACAAAATCAGGAGCTACTTGAGCAAAACCGCGTCTTGAAACAGACGCTGGAAGCTAGTGCGCGAACTTCCATACCTGTGGCTAGCTCCGCCCCTGTAACAAATGCTCAAACAGAGGCAACTAACACTAATTCTGTCTCTAATACAAACGCCACAATTGCTGCTAACATGGCGACTGTAAGCAATTTTCCTGCGGCTGATTTCATTCCCACCTTTTCTGGGAAGTCCCACGAAAATGTGGCTATGTTTTTACAAAATATTCGTGATGTGGGTCGCATGTGTGCCTGGCCGGATGATCTACTGGTCAATGTAGCCAGACTGAAGTTGACAGGGGAAGCCCGAATGTTCATAGAAACGGTGGACGAATTGCGTGACACGCACGAATTTGAAGTATTGGCCCGCGGATTGACTACGCGTTATTCCGATACCAGAGGTACCGCATATTACAGAGATCAATTATCAACCCTTAGGCAGAAGCCTAATGAGGATTTTGATGCCTTTGCAGATCGCATACGAGCAGTATCTTGTCGTACCTACAAGCTAGGTGAAAATGCCAGTGAAAACAGAATTTTGCGCTCAGAAGCGGAAGCGCGTGCAATTGATGCATTTGTTCGCGGCATTGACCCCCGCATCGGAGGAGAAATCAAAGCAGCCTCCCCCACTTCTCTGTTTGAAGCTGTTCGTTTGGCAATGTTACGCGAAGAGGTGTTGCGTTTTTGCGCTGCCGCCCCGCGCCCAACGAACCCAGTACCGGTCCCAGCAAAAGAAGTATTTTGTCAGCGTTGTGGGAAGCCCAACCATACGGCAATGCGCTGTCGCGCGCCGTATTGCACTATTTGCCAGACAGTAGGTCATGCTAATAATGTTTGCCCCACAAAGTCACCATTTTCTAATCTAATGCGCGGCCACCGCCGCAACGTGGGGTCGAATCAGGGAAACGCTTGGGGGGCAGGTTCCGCCACCCACCCGCGCCCCCGACAAAAATAATACACCCGGTTAGGACCGAAAAATGTAAAGAGGTGGAACACGTTAGTCTATTTGGCGTACTCGGGAACAAATTAGTTAGAATTTTAGTTGATACTGGTGCTGAAGTTAGTGTACTGTTTGTGGACAAAAATGATCGAAGGGTGTTACAGCCACCCCGATACCATATCAGTGGCCTTGGAGAGGAAGTAATTGTCCCTGCAGGTTCGTGTGTAGTGAATCTGCAAATCGACGAGGGTAAATACAGTCAGAGGATGGAGGTAGTAAGGCTAAAGAAGGGTGAATTTGACATCATACTAGGGAATGACTTCCTGCACCGTTATCAGGGGATAGTGGATTATCGAACGCGAACTGTGCAGTTCGGCGAAGCAATTCACCGATTTGGCAGTGCGCACCCCCGTCAGACGCGAGGGAGCTGCGAAAGGCGCCGTTCACAGTCTCCCATAAAACCGCAGATGTGGGCGATAAAAACCACTGAACCTGTGAGGATAAAAGGCGGAAGTGGAAAGATTCTCTGGATAGATGTCAAAAATCAAGAACAGCCCAAGACAGACATTCTGGTTGACCCGCTCACCCAGAATGATGTTTTAGATCGTCAGTCAGTACATATAAAGAGAAGTATCTGCCGACCGGAAAGGAGACAGAAGGGTTTTGCGATACCAGTAAGTATAGATAATTTTGGTGTAGAAGATGTTGTGATACCGAAGGGTACTATTGTTGCCAGTGGTCAGGAAATTTTTGAGGAAATAAGAGGAGCTGAGAAGCAGCGAAATAAAGATAAGAAAGGAAGGAAAGGAAAGAAATGTTCAGTTAGAGAAGTGCGATATGTCGCGTCGACGATAAGGAGTCAGTTTGCAGAGAAGTTAGGTCATTTAAACAGTGAGGAGAAAAGGATGTTGCAGCCGGTATTAGAGGAATTTTCGTGGTTGTTTGAAGAGAGGCAGTTTCTACCGGCTACGGATTTGGTTCAGCACGAAATTCCGACCGGAGAAGCTCGGCCTATTACGCCAGTAGTTCCACCCAAAAAAGCAAGAAAGAAGGTAATACAACCGCCTAGACAGCAACGTAGATATGCTCTAAGGTCAAACCCCTATGATTTGCGTTCCAGAAAGTAGGTCTGAAATGGTATGTAAACAGTTGAAAAAGTCCTGCATGAAGCAAGAGAATCAATTGACGGTAAACACCGTCGTTACTATACATTTAATTAAATTGTGCATGTTAGTTATAAGTAGACATAAGAATTGGCAACCATTGGTAACTGGTAATAGAATTTATGATGTCACATGCTAATGGAAGTGATGGAAGTTATGTAATCATTTTGTCTTGTTTTTTAACGTCTCCAGTAATGTTATCGTAGCAGTCGAGAATTAAAAACACAATCATTCTTTGATCATGGAATTAAGGGAAAAGTTGTCCTTGTCAAAAGAACACGTAGAGAAAGAATCAGTTAATCTTGTATATTTCAAAGGGATTCACATTTCACATGTTAATTTAGTGAATAGTGCACGAACACAGGTATTAAAGCTTTACCATAAAAACATGATACTAATACGCCTTCGTAACTGCCAGTAGATCAGTGACTACATGCAGCCGTCTACCTGTACTTTGAAAGACGCCCTATTACATGTATGTTTTGCTAAATGATCACACAACGATAAAAACATGAATAAATACGTCCAAGTTAAACAACCAATATGTTACTCTAAAGTAAGTCTTCCTCAAGTGCTATTTTATTGTTTTCATGATGCGATGTGAACAGACAAGGTAAGTTTTCTTGGTACCACGTATTTCTGTATATTAAATGCCACGGAAGGAGTCGCGTAAATACCGCCGCTGTTGTCTACAGCTGTTTACATGCGCCGAGTCCCGCCCCTCCCTATCAGCTGGCGACGCGGCCCCCTTCCCTTCCCTCTCACAGCCTGCCGAGAGAGAGCGGCCATTGCAGTTCCCCCTTCCCCACCCACCGCCTCTGTCTTTGGCGCATACAGCATCTGCACCTCTCCACTCGCCCCTCCTCACCGCCCATACCATCGCCCTGCACGCCACGTGCGTCAGCCACGCTACACCTTCGTACATTCGTACGTTGCAGTTTAAACAGCAAACCTAAAGTGATAATTATAGAAATAAATTCACCAGCTCAATATTGCCCTACAGATTTTACTAGCCTGATCTAAGATGGGGATCTATTTTCCTGGTACGCATTGTGGAAACTATCAGGATTAGAAAACATTGGAATTTCAGATCGATCTCCGGCTATGTTGTATTACCACCACGGTTAATAAACGGATCTATATGGCGTCAAGAAAGCCGGCACTTGCCGCTATATCTGTCCTGTAAACGACCGCTGTGTGGGAAACGCGATAGCCAAGGAGTTGGGTTTGGAATGCCATCGCAAAATACAGTTTCTATAGAAGCCTAACACCTGCCAGTTACCTAAATCTTAGAAGAACAGAGTGTTGAAATAAAATAATTGGAACCCGATAGTTTTGTGACCTCTAGCGATTTAAGTCCCTCAGAAAAGAACATCCTCCATGCATAACTGTCGTGAACAACATAAGATAACTCTGGAAGGAAATTTTGTGACTGTACCGAGAGGTTAACTCCATGCGTAGCAAGAGGACGGACCGAGCGTGAACGCCAGTTATGCTGCCGAGCCAGTGAAACCGGACGCAGCCGTACTGTCAGCTGTACTGTCAGCAACTTACAATCTCACGAGCGCGACGCCTGTCGCACCTTAGCACCTCAAGCTGCACTGAATCTCAACACAGAAATACTTAACCATTGTATAACGAACCCTTTGAATAACTTTATGCACATTCTCAATAGTCAGGAACTTACTTTGCTCCCTACACACTTTTTATATGACACATGAAGTTTAATTTTATTGAAAACCAAAGCACCGACAGGTAAGTCATATCGACGTCTTCGAGATGCAACCAGCTTCGTCGAGCCGCCAATATTGATTATATGGAAGCAGGTAAGTGAGAGAATTAACAAAAGGAACAACAATCATATCCTTGAACGATTGACTGGGTGACTGATAATCACAAATATTTGCAAAAACAAATCAACACAGCAAACAGCATATCACATGTTTAATAATTATTGGTCTGTTCATTGAAGGCGACACAAAACCACTTTTCATCAGAGTCTTGTTAAAGGAAGTATTAACGTGACATTACACTATTCCACAGCATTACACACAACATTGCCATTACTTAATGACAGTTTTCTTGTGGGTAGAAGTACCAAAGATCAGTTGGTATGGAGATGCAAACGAGGGCATAAAGGAATACCAAGGGATACGTACATTAATTTTGCTACGAAATGTAACTGGAGGATAAGGAAGTTTTGTTTGAAGGAAATATTATTTTGAACTTTTGCTTTTGTTGCGGTTTTGCCATGTCTTGTATTACTATGACGAGTTGCCAATTACTTATGTCTAATTACTTGTGTCCAATTACTTAAGTCCATGTATTATCTTATTGTTGTTCATTTTGACTGTTTTATTACTACCTATTTAGAGAATTTTGCTAAAGTTTTGCCAGCACCAGTAATTTAGTATTTGTATCAACCTAGTGTTTCCATGTGTCGCTGTGTTACTATATAGATGAGGATAATCATTTTGTAGGATTTCAAGTATGCTAGAGTAAGTTCCCGAGTACTGCCAATTATTTGTTTAATAATAAAGATGTCTTAGGTGATAAATTGTTTTGGAAGAGTAGTTTAGGATGTAACCATGCTTTATTTTGATTTGTATTTGAATGTTTATCTGGAGGGACATACCACATGCCTACCCCCGTGATAGATAACGTAAACAGAGTGAATCACACCCACAGAACGAGCAAGCTTTGGCCATATACCTAGTCTGTTGGATGAACAAGAGAACCACCCGCGAGGGCACGTATCTTACGTGACGCGGCTGGCACCCGCGCGGTCCCTTAGCTGTCTGTGTCGTTTCTTCACTTTTCAGTTTCGCGGTACAGTCCATCCTACCCACTCTGATCTGTCAACTTTCAACAGACACAAAACTATTCAGCCCAGACTTTGATCTTCCATCTCGGAGAAGAGTTCACGAGAACAGTGTTCCGTGCTCTCTGACGACAGCTGATCAGGCACCATCAGACGCGAACCGCGTCTAACCCGCAGCTAAACACCAGTAAGCGGAAATCTCTGTTCAAACCTTGAGCCTTCTTTGACACTGTTTCCCGTTGTATTTTCCGAAGGAATACCCACTACTGAAGTAGTAGCATTTAACTGTATGACGTGTCCCAGGACACTGCGATGTACCCAATGATAGACGGAGTTTTAAGCAACCAGCTGGGCCCGAGGAGGCCAGCACCATGGAGTTATAGAGACGGCGAGTTTAGTCGCAAGATGTTGAGAGGATAAAGACGGCGAATTTGGTCGCAAAGGAAAGTTAGTCGCAAAATGTTGAGAGGATGAAGACGGCGAATTTGGTCGCAAAGTATAGTCGCAAGATGTTGAGAGGATAAAGACGGCGAATTTGGTCGCAAAGTAAAGTTAGTCGCAAGATGTTGACAGGATGAAGACGGCGAATTTGGTAGCACAGTAAAGTTTTTTTTATGTGAGAGAAGTCGAGTTTGTAGAAGAAGTATGAAGTAGCTATCTTGGAATCGCAGAATTGTCATATACACAGTTAAGTAGGCGATAACGTCGTGTCAACGATGCGCCGTGCGCTAAACCTTCATGAAGGAAAAGTCCTTCAGAAATTACGCTCAAATTAAATTCTAATCCAATTTCTTACGCTTTCTGTCTCCACTATGGAAATCTCTAGATTCCCTTCGAGTTTTATTTTTCTCCTCTTGTTAGCAACAGCCTTGACATCCAACGACACAATCTACGCCCCACCTGCACCAAACTGGTGTAACTTTTCTTTGTCAGTCTCACTTAATGGTGTTCAGCAAATATATTGAGTTACGAGAAAATTCTTCTCAAAATGTGAATGTTATTACACTTGGATGGTTAGCCCAAGGAGGCATTTAACTTTTTTGTTTGTTATTGATATGGCATTTGCAACAATTTGATATGATACTTGTGTGCCTCATTTCTACATTTATGTATGTTTATGTAATTTTAAACAGAACCTACTGTAACAACGCGTCTAGCGTGATGACACGCGTAATCCCACTTCTATTTTGTTTGTCATCGGTGAATAAACCATATCGATTACGCATATCTACTTCCCTTTGGAGAGAGTGTAAAATACAGACAGCGCAGTGAACAGCGTCGGTAGGCTTCATCGCTCTCTCTGGCTCTTACATCTGACGCATGCTTCCTGCGCCGCGCACGTGCGCTCTGCGTGTGCACGTAGCCGCCTCGGCTCCGCTTCTCAGCTGCCGCGTGCAGCTCTGACGCGGTGCTGCCTTTTGAAGTTATCTGCCGCGCGCCTTTCTGACGTAGCGCGAGATTCGGCCTTGCAGTCAGCTGCCACTCTGACGTAGCCTCCGCGCAGGTCTTCAGCAAACGGTTCCTGTTGGAACACCACTTATAAGCTTTCATGCCACTACGGCTTACTCACGTAGTATTCGCGCCCCTTTAATTATGTTTTTTATACCTGGGAGCTTTTTCGTGATTCCCTGCTTTATCTAAGAAATCAAATAATCACCTCCTATTGTCAATTGATGACTTGCTAAAAAAGGACAAATTTCTTACCCTCGCCTGTTGGCACACTTAAATGAATGGCAAACAGCCACAAACTAAACTAAACCCAAAAAAAAGAGAAAACAAAAACCTATCAGGCATGTGCCCTCCCTTAGTTTTAAGAATGAAACTGAGATATCAATTAATGTGGAAAAACTAGTGTAGTGTAGTGAAGTGTTCCCTTAGTGATAACTCCCTTTTCAACTGTGTTTTGAAACGTGTGGACCTCCCCTCATACCCCCCCTGCGCTGAGTTGCAGTGCACGGACCTGGCCACGGCCACGCCCCCTACCCGCTGGCAGCCTGCGCGCTGCCCGCTGAGGACAACACACCACGCCGCCTCGTGCCACTCGCCCTCGCCGTGACTCGTCAGTGGTGATATGTTTATATTTTCAACTTATTCCAACAAAAGAAAAAAAAAGGCATTTTTGCTTCTACTTAACAACAAGAACACTTGACATATTTACCTAACACGCACTGTCATGTTTTGTTCGAATTTTATTTTGATGTTTTATGATGTTTTCATGTTTTATGATGTTTTCATGTTTTATGATGTTTTGATGTTTTATGATGGTTCTTGTATACACAAATATTGTTGATGTAAGTCCCCTTGCGACCGTTAGGAGGTCTTTAGAGTCTCTACACCCTCCCATAGATTAAGACCCCTGCCGTCTTCCGTGAGAGCCAATGTTCACTTTCTTTTGCAAGATAAATTTGTTTACATTCAAATAATAATTGCATTGAGCGAATTCACATACGTTCTCCGCTCCCACGGAAGGGGGAGGAATGTAAAGGTTGAGCCAGACAATAAGGGATTTTACTTTATTATATGAGCCTCCAACCGGTAACTTCATTTTTCCATTGCGGCCAAGCCATGGCCGGCAGTGTTAGCTGCCTGTAAATTCTTTCGTCCCACGGTCTAGTAACAGGAAGTCAGCACCGACGAAGGGCACCTTGATCACGCGCCTCTCTCATGTGCTTACGAGGTAATGCCGCCCCAGGCGTCGCTTAGCAGGCAACGCTCTGGAAAGTTTCATGCCGCCCGCACGGTTTGCTCGGTCTTGACCAATCAGGGTGGAGGAAGCCGCGTGGTGCGTCGAATATACCCGGCCGCCCGTCGCCGGGCCCGCTCTCTTGTATTCTTGCTCACCCGCGAGTCGGATGCGCGCCCTGTAGCATTGAACATCTCCCGCTTCTCCCGGTGCTACGGCACTGTGGACTTAGTTATGGCAGACAACAACTTTCGGTAGCTTCGCGAACAATGTTCGCCAAATTGCAAGCTCTGGCTCACCCTCACCTCCCTAGGCCTATGTAGCCCCGTTCATCATGCTTTAGCCAATAAATGGCCTTTCTCTAAAATTTACACTATTATTCCACAACGCCCACCGCCTGCCCATACCCGCCATCCTGTACATGTACGTAGCAGAGCATGATGTGCCGTCCATGGCGATCACACCTCCTATTACGAACCATGTCCTGTCTTTTCTAATGCCAATGGCAACATAATGAATCAACGTGATTTCAATACAATTTGAATAAAGGTGTAATTTCTGACTGCGTATTTGTTTCAGATACGTTGTGTGCTGTACTAATGCAGTTCATTCTATGTATGGTCCAAGTTTCATCGAGCTATGTTCCTTTCCTAGTGACTCATCTTGCAAAAATTACTTTCTTTCTTAAGATTTATATACGGATGTATATAAAATCGGAACAAATACAGTGGATACAGAGAATATAAGAGCAACTGAGATATGCTGAAAACAAAATTATTTCCAGTTTCAACAGACCCTGTTCAATCAGATGGTTTAGTAACAGAGTCTCGTCTGTAACAGCTGAAATGTTCATCGATAATTTCTAAAACTGCAATATTCGAACAAATAAATGGACAACGTACTGAGCATGCTGTAGGTACCATCAAATAATTAAACAAATTTTTCCATCATTTAGGTAGAAACCACAGTAAAATTAAGTTTACAGTAGAGTTAAGAGGGGACCCAATGTCCTTGTTAAAGCTTAGCACTGAAATTAACAAGCGAAAACATTTATTTAAGTTGCACAGGAAAGTAAAATCTACAGCGTCCTGTAACACACAGAGAAAAGGAAACCTTTTATTTCACAGTGCACCACCTGATGGCTAAAACACAAACCAAATCATTTTTTGAAAATGAATTAATAATAATTAAAGGAATTTGAGCCTTGCCGGGTTTAATTTTGGGTGGCATGGCGCTCCGCTGGCACCACTAACTACTTGGCTGTCGATATCGTTCCTGATTATATGTAGGGCGATAGGGTCTTTGGTCGAGACACGGGTTGTTGGTTCTTGACGGGCCCTGGTGTTGACAGTCAGCAGCAGGGCACCTGGCTGGCACACTGTTGGTTCTGGGGGACTCCTTCTGTCCATTGCCGACCTCGAGAAAGCGGAAATGGTCAAATCGGTAGGAGGCAAGCTTTTCCGTCTGGATTAAGGATTGATTGCGGCGAGTTGCGGTAAGAGCAGTGGACGCCGAGTGCAACCTGGTCAGCAAGTTCCCGGCCAACTCTGCAAGCTTAGTTTTTACAGTACCTCGAAGATCGCCTCTACGAAGTGAAGGCAATAACACCCCAGCTCGAAATCTAGCTAGTCACGGCTCCTTCACATCTGAATGGCGTTGAGAACTGTTTTATTATTGGTACTTGTTATCGCAAGGACACATCTGTGTTAATGTGGAATTGGACCTGTCATATTAACACCCCTCTGAGTCATTTTCAGTGTAACTGACCAATTTGTTGTTCCAGGCTATATTCTGTGCAAGTGAACGAGTATTCTCTCTTATAAACTGAGTTGGTGAAACCGGAATTGTAACAGTCTGTGTCAAAGACAAGACACTTTTTATGGATGAGTATGTCCTGGTAATTGCATTTGCAAGCGCTGATATTTCACCTTGTTAATTTTCAAGGAACTGTAAGGAGTGTTAAGCTTCTAACTTCTATATGTAGTCACTTCCAGAATAAGTTAATATTGCCTACATCGTAGACATTCTCGTCTGCAGCCTTAATTGGGCAGATTACTGTTCCTTTCTAATGTGTGTTGGCAGGGTAGTTTTGGCAGCGGACTACGCATTCCTCTTCTTTCGGCACCGGAGCAGAGACGTATTTTCTTTCTGCTACGATGACACGTTCGTTATCGCACGATGTCTAGGTTGCTTCTCCATCTGGGTCTCTACCAACCGCCTCGTGTTGGCTCAAGTCAAGTAAATTTGATCATTTGATACGTGCCATGGCAGAGTGTCGCCATTTAATCCGAACCTTTTGAGCTATTCAGTTTTGTGAATTCAGCAAGGAAATAAGCTTTGAAGAATGTTCTGCCGGTCCGAACTTCCTTGTCACTACACCTGCTCTTTAACTGTTCGTTTAAACCTTGCACCCTTATTGCTAGTTTTTGAGTGTGTTAAGTTTTAAGACCTTTTACTTAAGAGTATGAACTGTTCAGCTTTTCCTTTTCATCCACAGTGAAGAGCTAACTCCATCCACTGTAAAATCTGCTTTTTCGTTCACTATTGGCTGTAAGCCGGCCGCGGTGGTCTAGCGGTTCTGGCGCTGCAGTCCGGAACCGCGGGACTGCTACGGTCGCAGGTTCGAATCCTGCCTCGGGCATGGGTGTGTGTGATGTCCTTAGGTTAGTTAGGTTTAAGTAGTTCTAAGTTCTAGGGGACTGATGACCTAAGATGTTGAGTCCCATAGTGCTCAGATCCATTTGAACCATTATTGGCTGTAAAGCCGTCTACTGTATTTGCCAGCTCATCTTGTATTTTGTGGGGATTGTATATTTATTTAAGGATCATTGTCGATGTTTTCGCTGGTGTGTATCAGTTGGGAACCACATTTAAATTGGTCCAGAGTTCGAGTCTCCATCCGGCAAACAGTTTTAATCTGCCAGGAAGTTTTTAAAATCTTCTTGGTTTACAAACCGTGCCTGTTCAAATTTAATTCTCGAGCTGTCCATCGAGATAGCCATGGAAAGGACGAAAATTTTATTTGTATTGATGTGGCTTGAAAACCGAAAATATTTTATTCAAACAAGACGCCGAAAAAGAGACCGAGGACAAACAGATGGCACGTCGATAAGACAGTATAAGGCCTTGGTGAATTTCATTTTGTGTACTACCTTGACAATGACAGTGAACGGGGGACATGTCGATACTCGGGGATAAAGTGTTGGCGAATTTCAATCGTGTACTCCCCCATTCAGATCTCCGGGAGTGGATGGCCTAGGGAGAGGTTACCATAAAAAAAAGATTGAATAATCAACGGAATAATAACATTCTACGAGTCGGGGCGTGGAATGTCAGAAGCCTGAATGTGGTAGAGAAACTAGAAAATCTGATAAGGGAAATGCAAAGGCTCAATCTAGATATAGTAGGGGGCAGTGAAGTGGAAAAAAAGACAAGGATTTCTGGTCAGATGAGTATAGGGTAATATCAACAGTAGTAGAAAATTATATAAAAGGTGTACGTTTCGTTATGAATACAAAGATAGGGCAAAGAGTGTGTTACTGTGAACAATTCAATGACAGGGTTGTTCTTATCAGGATCGACACCAAACCAACATCGACAACGATCGTTCTGGTAAACGTGCCGACGTCGCAAGCTGAAGCTGAAGAGTTAGAGAAAGTGTATGAGGATATTGAAAAGGGGGTGAAAATTTAATAGTCATGAGGTACTGGAAGGCAGTTGTAGGGGAATGATTTGAAGAAAAGGTTACAGGAGAATATAGGCTTGGGACAAGGACTGACAGAGAAGAAACACAAATTGAGCTCTGTAACAAGTTTCAGTTAGTAATAGCGAATACCCTGTTCAAGAATCACAAGAGGAGGAGGTATACTTGGAAAAGGCAGAGATTCCGATATCAGATACTGGATTCTAAGGGGTACCCAGGAGCAGATAGAGACGCAGATCTCAATATACTAGTGATGAAGAGTAGGCTGAAGTTTAAGATATTAGGCAGGAAGAATCAATACGGAAGTACTAAGGAATGACGAGACAACGCTTGAATTTCTTTAAGGCTATAGATACAACAATAAGGAATAGCTCCGTAGACAGTACAGTTGAACAGGAATAGACATATCTAAAAAGGACCATTACCTGGAAAGGAGAAGGAACAGGATGATACGACATCTGTTAAGACTTGTGGGAATGACTTCCATGATACTAGAGAGAGCTGTAGAGGGGAAAAACCGTGGAGGAAGACAGAGAGGCCGGCCGATGTGGCCGAGCGGTTCTAGGCGCTTCAGTCTGGAACCGCATGACCGCTACGGTCGCAGGTTCGAATCCTGCCTCGGGCATGGATGTGTGTGATGTCCCTAGGTTAGTTAGGTTTAAGTAGTTCTAAGTTCTAGGGGACTGATGATCTCAGATGTTAAGTCCCAATGTGCTCAGAGCCATTTTGAAGACAGAGATTGGAATACATCGAGCAAATAATTCAGGACGTAGGTTGCAAGTGCTACCCTGAGATGAAGAGGTTAGCAGAGGAGAGGAATTCGTAGTGGGCCGCAACAGACCACACGACTGATGACAAAAAAAAAAAAAAAAAAAAACCCTCAGCTGAACAGTGACTATCCATCGCAGACAGGCGCGTGTACAATATACGTCGGTGCCAGCATTTGAGAAGGGCCATGTAGTTAGGCTAAAGGAAAGCAGTTGGAATAATCGGTGAATTCCTAGACATTTGAATATGAGCGATACATTGTTCGGCGATGTTGGCAGGAATGGGTGAACCAGGCCGGAAACAGCGCTAAGAAAGAATAAGTCGACAGGGAGACGACAGAACGCGAAGCCCGAGCAATGATCAGAGAGATATTCAGAGACCTAAATTCATCACTATTAGCACATCTTATTACGTCTATGAGGGTTGGAACTTTAATAGTGGCAACTATTTATTTACAGCACGTAAAAAATAGATACGTGTTTCAAAGTTGTACTGACCTTCAAAGTAGTAACCAACATTGTGTATAACCCGTTTCCAGCGATGTGGAAGTCGTAGGATACTCTTAGCAGTGCCAGTTGTGTTGACAGTTCGAGAGGCGCGGTCTATTGCCCGATGAATTTATAGCATTTCTGAAGTGAATACCGTGAAGTGTTTCCTTCAGGTTAGAAATCGAAGTCACGAGAGCTTACGTCAGGGGAGTGGAGTAGGTGATATAGCATTTAGCAGCCCCATCTGTCAAACAAATCGATAACAGCTTGCACTGTACATGCCTGAGCATTGCCCTGCAAAATGATGGTCAGGTCCTGCAGAAAGTGTCATCACTTCTGTCTCTAAGCTGGTCGTAGGTTGTATTCCAAAAATGAACAGCGTAGAGACAGAAGTGATAACACTTTCTGCAGGACCTGACCATCTTTTTGCCGGACAATGCTCAAGCACGTACAGTGCAAGCTGTTACTGATTTTTTTGTCCAGTTATTAATAAACCTTGATCTGTTAATGTTATCCGAATTCCATGACCGTGCGTCTGCGCGACGTGCATCATAGTCTGATGACGTAGGAGGTGACGTGACAGTAGTGGCACTATGGGAGCCAGCGATACGATCCTGCGCGCTGCTGACGTGATTGTGGCTTTCTGTTGATGCCCTTATTGCTATGGTTATTGACTTTTATGCTCTCATGAGGAAGACCAATAGAATTTAGAACTGATATGTGAACAAGTTACTCGCGAATATCGAAGAGCCTTCAGAATTCTTAATACCTGTTTGTGAGAAATGGACTCTTCCCAGAAACGAGTTTTGATCAAATATTTCTCAAAGTACTTGCGGAGACCACCCTCATTTGTATGAAAAGGCTACAGGTTCAATATGTGTTACCGCAATCTCTCTTGATCACCTCTTGACCAACACTTAGATAGAAAAGTTCTTTCAGTCTCTTCATACGTTTGACAAAGTTCAGCTATGTCTGTGGCCCAAGGGGCTCTATCATCTTGTATGTTCCCTGTCATGAAACAGATCTTTCGGTGTTCAGCCCAAGACTGTAGTAACACACTTTTGAATGCTCCTACAAACATAATACGCCGTGGAGTATTTTGGTATAAGAACTTGGAACTGTCGGTGCTTGAGCATACTTTCCTCAAGCAAAACAGAAGAGAGTGATAATGTATTTGCTACTTCATATGGCATACGAGTTAGCGATAGATCATCAGCATTTGTGTCGTTATCGTACGCTGTATGACTTGCTGCAGTAGGACTGGCGTGATAATCGCATACTTTATTGTCAGTCGATCGGTTAATTTCAACCGTGCCACTGAATGTACAGTTCTTGTTGTACATTTGCGAATTGCGCATTTACGAGGTGTGGCTAGAAAAAAAGCGGACTAGTACAGGTGAAACAATAAAACGAATGCAATAAGGCTGAAAGTCGCGTGGCCTGTCACGTGACTCTCGCTCCGCCTACTGCTCGAGTTTCATCTGCCTCCTGCACTCAGTCTGCCCGTGGCGTCTGTTTTAAGTAGTTGACGTTTTGTCTGTGCGTCGGAAAATGTTGAGTGTACAGAAAGAACAACGTGTTAACATCAAATTTTGTTTCGAACTAGGAAAATCTGCAAGTGAAACGTTTGTAATGTTACAACAAGTGTACGGCGATGATTGTTTATCGCGAACACAAGTGTTTGAGTGGTTTAAACGATTTAAAGATGGCCGCGAAGACACCAGTGATGACACTCGCACTGGCAGACCATTGTCAGAAAAAACTGATGCAAACATTGAAAAAATCGGTAAACTTGTTCGACACTTTCCTTGTCAACTCCTGTTAACTCAGACACTGCTCTGATTGTTAAACGGCGATCTTGTCGAACAAGTTTACCGATTTTTTCAATTTTTGCATCAGTTTTTGCTGACAATGGTCTGCCAGTGCGAGTGTCATCACTGGTGTCTTCGCGGCCATCTTTAAAAGTTTAAACCACTCAAACACTTGTGTTCGCGATAAACAATCATCGCCGTACACTTGTTGTAACATTACAAACGTTTCACTTGCAGATTTTCCTAGTTTGAAACAAAATTTGATGTTAACACGCTGTTCTTTCTGTACACTCAACATTTTCCGACGCACAGACAAAACGTCAACTACTTAAAACAGACGCCACGGGCAGACTGAGTGCAGGAGGCAGATGAAACTCGAGCAGTAGGCGGAGCGAGAGTCACGTGACAGGCCACGCGACTTTCAGCCTTATTGCATTCGTTTTATTGTTTCAGCAGTACTAGTCCGGTTTTTTTCTAGCCACACCTCGTATTTACACACGCCATTTGCGTTAAATCTTCGGTTAGTGCGATCTTGATTGGACTTAAATCACATTTTATGCATTCTTGTTACTTGTATGGCTCGGACGCAGTGTCAGTGACTGCTTCGTCTATGACATGCTGTAATTCTGAATTCAGTTGTCATCTACCTCTATATCCTTTTGCCAAAGCCACTGTGAGATATGAGCAGTCAGTTTTTCAATGTCACTAGATTGTTTCTTCAAATTACTAGGTTGCTGTTGTACTTAGTAGGATAGACTTTGTAATTCTTTGGAGTGGTTCTCTTTTTGTTAGGACTGGTTTCAAAATTGTGTGGATTGGTTTCCATATTGCGCAGTTATGTCGTCCCTGATTGCCTTAAAATTTTGTAACCACAGAACAATGAGATCAGATGGTTCACTGCCAATTTGTGTGTCCATTTCACGTGAGAAATCATCCATTATTTGAAGTAAGTGCAACCTGCAACGTGTAATTTCAATCACTCATGCTGCTTACAACGTGTAGTTTTGAAACTTACGTCCAAGTAATTCAACGAAAATATCTATGGTGCTACATTTGGGCACTCTGACTGTAACTTCCAAGACAACAAAATTCACAACGTTTTATCAATAACGGCTAGTGCTGTGTTACATTGTTGTAGCAGCATTACTAAGTGCAATAGCCGGCCACTGGTGGCCGTGCGGTTCTAGGCGCTTCAGTCTGGAACCGCGCGACCGCTACGGTCGCAGGTTCGAATCCTGCCTCGGGCACGGATGTGTGTGATATCCTTAGGTTAGTTAGATTTAAGTAGTTCTAAGTTCTAGGGGACTGATGACCTCAGAAGTTAAGTCCCATAGTACTCAGAGCCATCTAAACCATTTTGAAGTAAGTGCAATATTTTTGTCTAGCAAAAGTTTTTTCAGAACGTAGTTATTCAACATGTTTGAAAAAATATATGTTAATTTATATTAATGTCAGGGTGAAAATATGATGAGTTCGAATGCTAACGTTTACATAAATTTGTAACATAGTTTTGTTGTTTTCGTGACAGCAAAGTTCGTATGGAGTTGATGAATTTATTATTATTATTATTGTTATTTTACCAGTGTCAAGTTGTTTTGATGTGTGTAGGATGAACCAAGAGAACGCAGATAATGACCGAACAAGTTGCTTATCAGTTTTTATAGTTACATTGTGTGTAATTGTTTTTGCGTTTTCTTGTTGCGTTTTGTGAAACTGCCAGTGGTCCAGCCATGTAGCTGTCGATTCCAGAAGGTGATACCCTGGAGCACAAGTTGAGAATTTTCACAGATAAAGTACTTTATTTACAGAACAGTAATGCAGAGCAACAAGATTGTGCTTGACAAAGCAAAAGGTATAGGTGAGATTTGCGCAGCTTTATAGGACAGCGAAACGAAGAAGGGGTGGAGAAAGAAATGGACTGACGTTCAGAGAAAACAGAATATCTTGAAGTACTAGAGACAGGACGTTCATATTCACAGGACATGTATTTCCGAATGGTCTGCAGAAATGATTTGGATTTGAACCGCGTCGGCCCGCGGATTCAAGGTCAACATCGATATCACGGCGCAGCACCACCTACCGATAAAATGTGCTTGTGGCTGTCGTTGTCTCTATAAAAGGAAGGTAATGGATCAGTGTAACTTGAGCAGACGTGCGGGAACTGTACCGTCAAATCTTATTGGCTTGAGGGGAATGATGCTTCTATCGGGGACATTGCTGCTTATGTGGGACCAAGTGTTTCGGTAGTGCAACGGGTGTGTGCGCAGTGGTTGATGGAAGGCCTTAGAACACGATGCGATGAGTAAGGTCGCACCATCCAGACACCCTCCCCAGAAGAGCGACACCTAATAACAATGACAGTGCGGCACCGATGTGCGTCCTCCTCTGCTCTGGCGCAACATTGGAACAGTGTAACACATCGTGAACTATTAGAGGTGACAGTCCGTCGCCGTTTATTACGGCATAGGATACGTACGCGTCGTCCACTTCACAGCCTACCTTAGATGAATGTCCACATATATACTAGACGGCAATGTGCACGGTACGAAGTCACTGGGGACAGAAATGGCATCAGATAAATCACAGCTGGTGCGTATCCAGGGCACTGCGACCAGTGTGTCCAACGTGAACGACATCCGGCGACCTGTAGCCGTACCCTTTCCGCACAACACTCCAGACGCCAGTTTTCAGCAAGACAATGCACGATCACATGCTGCTGTACGAACACCTGCCTTCTTGGTACAACACGATGTCAGCTTTTTGCCTTGACCCGCAGGATACCAGACATGTCGCATTGTGGGATAAGGTAAAACGGATGCAGCGCTGTGACCCAATGCCAACCACCACAGATGAACTTTGGAACCAGGTGAATGCAGCGTGAATAGCTATACCACAGGACGCCATTCGTGCCTTATACGGGTCGATGCCATCACTCATCAGTTATCTGTAGTCATTCCAGATCTGTTTTATCTGAACATGATCTTAGCTTACCTCAAGATTCTGGAGTATGCAGAGGAGGTGCAGAAAAGTTGGTGACTGGTTGATTGAAAACGAGGCTCGGATGTGAGAGATACGAAGATTGCAGTAAGGATGGAAAGAGGGTATAGAGAGAAGCAGAGAGGAGGAGACGGGAGGATTTACTGTTGAAAAGTGCTCGTGTGGGATTCCACAAAGGGAATAGGTATCAGGAACCAAAAGTTGTGGAACTTCATGTAAGTTTGCTTGCGACAAAAGGTAGTCGCTTTGTGGAAGTAGCGGAGAGTAAACGTATCAGATCCAATATTTTGAGAAATTGAGGAGACTGAAGTATCTGAAGTGTCTAACGAAGCAAGTGTGCGTTGTAGGGAAAAAAATAGGTGCATGAGTAGCATCTTGAGTGATACTGATTTAGGTACCACACCATCTGGTAATAATGGATGTTGTTTTGAGGCCTTGGAGCCTGGGTCAGATGCACAGGCATGTCCATGTGCCACTAATTTTTGCGTCGTGCAGAGTGAAACTGCAAAAGTTTTGAAGGTAGATATTATGGGGAACGCACAGGGAGCTATTGGTGATGTTAGTTGTGTTGCGAATGTTGTGGATAATGAAGAAGTACAGATTTCCTTTATTTATGGAGGACGCAAATTCATCGCCATTTGGGCTGGGGCCTCATTCTTCTAAGGGGGGGGGGGGGTGAGGGGGGGACAGGAACAGGAAAAGGAGAGAACATGCTTAAAAGGCTTGTAAGGAACCGACATTACTGTAACGTTCCAGGAATGTAGGCTTGAGGATCATGGTACATTTCACTATACTTGCAATATTATAGGACATGGGTGCAGTAGTAAACTTCGTGGAACTGTTCTTAACACTTGCAAATTAAGGGAGGTATTTTTGCAACTGAAGAAGAGAGTTGCGAGTGGTTTAACGTCGCAACAGCCTGTTATCATGAAACTAGAAACACGTAAACTGTGTACAGCATCACTGAGTTTCAGTGCACAAGGTAAAGTGCCGAAGAGCAAAAGGAAGTAGGTTTTGAAAGGAAACAGTATAAGAAAGCAGGGCATTCCAGGGTGTCAATCTGTTATCAGCTGTAAAGTAACAGAGGTAACTGGAGCTACCGACCAGTGTGTTGTGTGTGATATTACTTCAAATAGTTGTTTTGTAAATATAGATTTAAGGACGTGTTCTTTTGATGTAACATAGGGAAAACATTTTGTCGAAAGCAAAATTCCAGATCACATTACATAAAACGGGAATGAAAACTACCTGATAGAGTAAGAAAAATTGGAAACAGGAACGATATAGAGTAACTCTGAAAGGGGTATAGTAAACCAAAACTTAATACACTCCTGGAAATTGAAATAAGAACACCGTGAATTCATTGTCCCAGGAAGGGGAAACTTTATTGACACATTCCTGGGGTCAGATACATCACATGATCACACTGACAGAACCACAGGCACATAGACACAGGCAACAGAGCATGCACAATGTCGGCACTAGTACAGTGTATATCCACCTTTCGCAGCAATGCAGGCTGCTATTCTCCCATGGAGACGATCGTAGAGATGCTGGATGTAGTCCTGTGGAACGGCTTGCCATGCCATTTCCACCTGGCGCCTCAGTTGGACCAGCGTTCGTGCTGGACGTGCAGACCGCGTGAGACGACGCTTCATCCAGTCCCAAACATGCTCAATGGGGGACAGATCTGGAGATCTTGCTGGCCAGGATAGTTGACTTACACCTTCTAGAGCACGTTGGGTGGCACGGGATACATGCATACGTGCATTGTTCTGTTGGAACAGCAAGTTCCCTTGCCGGTCTAGGAATGGTAGAACGATGGGTTCGATGACGGTTTGGATGTACTGTGCACTATTCAGTGTCCCCTCGACGATCACCAGTGGTGTACGGCCAGTGTAGGAGATCGCTCCCCACACCATGATGCCGGGTGTTGGCCCTGTGTGCCTCGGTCGTATGCAGTCCTGATTGTGGCGCTCACCTGCACGGCGCCAAACACGCATACGACCATCATTGGCACCAAGGCAGAAGCGACTCTCATCGCTGAAGACGACACGTCTCCATTCGTCCCTCCATTCACGCCTGTCGCGACACCACTGGAGGCGGGCTGCACGATGTTGGGGCGTGAGCGGAAGACGGCCTAATGGTGTGCGGGACCGTAGCCCAGCTTCATGGAGACGGTTGCGAATGGTGCTCGCCGATACCCCAAGAGCAACAGTGTCCCTAATTTGCTGGGAAGTGGCGGTGTGGTCCCCTACGGCACTGCGTAGGATCCTACGGTCTTGGCGTGCATCCGTGCGTCGCTGCGGTCCGGTCCCAGGTCGACGGGCACGTGCACCTTCCGCCGACCACTGGCGACAACATCGATGTACTGTGGAGACCTCACGCCCCACGTGTTGAGCAATTCGGCGGTACGTCCACCCAGCCTCCCGCATGCCCACTATACGCCCTCGCTCAAAGTCCGTCAACTGCACATACGGTTCACGTCCACGCTGTCGCGGCATGCTACCAGTGTTAAAGACTGCGATGGAGCTCCGTATGCCACGGCAAACTGGCTGACACTGACGGCGGCGGTGCACAAATGCTGCGCAGCTAGCGCCATTCGACGGCCAACACCGCGGTTCCTGGTGTGTCCGCTGTGCCGTGCGTGTGATCATTGCTTGTACAGCCCACTCGCAGTGTCCGGAGCAAGTATGGTGGGTCTGACACACCGGTGTCAATGTGTTCTTTTTTCCATTTCCAGGAGTGTATAAAACTATGGAACTGGGAAATAAAGAGGAAATACACGTGAGACAGCTCCCAAAAACAAAACAAAACATAGTGCAATTGGTACAAGGTACAATTAAATGTAGATATATCCCATTGCTGAGGAAGATAACCAGAAAAAAAATTCGGCAGCAGAGTAGTTTCGTTGGAAATGCCTAAATGTTTTAAATTCAGCTGCGGAGGCAAGCCTGGGGCCGGTATACCAGTTAGATGTCAACTAGGCGTACGGCCAACATAGGGGAAGGCAGGGCACTATGCGAGCATTGCCACACAGAATCTGAGCGAGAGAAGCACAAGTGTGAACGCCGAAGTGCGACATAACAGAGAAGTGTGAAGTAACACTCAGGAACTTCAGCATCAGAGCGCCAAAGTAATAGTCAGTCGTTGCAGAAAGACTCGAGGCCGACGATCCAAAATAATTACTAATTACCATAGTGAGGCAAGCGATGACGAGACTGGGCAAATTCAACCACGCTCCACGAAACACTGCGAAAGACATGTAGCCTCTGCTCTTTAAATAACAAGGCTTTCAGATGTCAACGATACATCCAGCTGTGCCGCCATTCTGCCGTTGTCGCTAGAATCAGAGAATGACGGTCAACTGAGTTTCAGTGACATCACTACAGGCTTAACGCTGACAGCCTGCCCGTTCCCCGTTTGATGACTTCAACACTGAGAAGCAGCCAACCTGAAGCAAACCACAATCGTGGGCTGCTGTTGTTGGCTGCTGAAACATCACGGATGAGAAAAAGACATATGGGACCAGCTTTCCTCCAATGAGTGTCAATTGTGGATGATATGCAAGCATTCATCTCCTTACCATCCTGGCTCGTGAACATCTGCTGCACTCTTGATCTGCCCATGTTGGTGACCATGACCTATTCTCCATGAACCAATGTCCTGGACCACATTGTCACCTGTCCTTATGTGAGCGATCGACGGGTTAACTATGAGAGGACTGAGATGTGAGTCGAAGTGTACCACAAAACGTCTGGACAGGCTACGCGTATCATCTCCACGCTGCCGTCGGCACAAACTCACGGCCGCAGCTCACTGACCCTTGGCTCTGATGTCCGATTCATTGATGGAGTGTGTCAGTACTTCTCCATGGCTTGCACTTAAACAATGCCGCCGTCCGACGTATTCAGATACTTTATAACTCTATAAACTGGTCCTGGGAAATTGTTATTACAGATACCGCTGTGTCATTAACACCTTCACAGTCTGTGCCCAGCCTCGTGTACGCAATGCGACCCCAGCTTACCACATCGCAACAATACTCATAATTTGTTCAGACTGCATCAGGCAGTGTGGGTGACACTTTTCCACAAATAGGCACCAGATAATAAGTCAGGACATCTACAGTCGCCCCCCCCCCCCCCACCCTTCCTGACCCAGTTTCATGGTGCAAGTAACACAATGCCCATTACTCGAACAATTCGTACAGACAGAAACGTTCCATCCCAGTAGCAGTCACGGAAGTCCTTAAGCTCATTCACAGCGAACACACACATCCCAACTTGTTGAGAAAGTGTCTGCATGGGCAGCCACAGAATCCAAATGAATTTTTCAACAAGCTCATACACACTTACATAGCAAAACATGTTTGTGTTTGGAAGAAGACGCAAAAATGAAGGTGGAAGGGGGGGGGGGCAAGGTTCTGTGATGCTGTAATTGGTTTTAATGATGGCAACACTGGAAGGGTAAAAGTGCTTGCAGCGTACGGAACTTATTCGTGGAGTAAACTACATCAGAGAGCTTCCACGGATTGATAAGGCTCGCACCGATAAAACACAT
Organism: Schistocerca nitens; assembly: GCF_023898315.1. NCBI lineage: Eukaryota > Metazoa > Arthropoda > Insecta > Orthoptera > Acrididae > Schistocerca > Schistocerca nitens. Next base: position 788,232,428 of record NC_064615.1, on the reverse strand, counting down.
TATACAGCAGAAATGGCCACTAGAGAGCGCAGAAGGCATTGTATCTAAAAAAAAAAATGAGCAAGCGTATGGTATATTGTGCTCGGTACTTCTGAGACAGTAAAACTAAGAAACAAATATATATTAACTAAGTACAGGGTGGCCCAAAAAGGATGGTCACATTTTAAATAACTATAACTCCATCAGTTTTACAAATTAATTTTATTCAATTACGTAACTAAATGCTCCCAGGCACCCAATTACAAGAACTAACCACAAAAAATCATGTACGGAAAATGACTTCCGGAAGATGGTGTCCTTCCTCGGTGATGCATTCCACAAGTCTTTCCTCGAAATTTTCCATCACTTTCACTACTGTTTCTTCTTGAATTGCCATAATTTCCGCACTGATTGCCTCCTTCAGATCAATTAAGTTTCGGGGCTTCTGTACGTAGACTTTTGACTTTAGGTATCCCCAAAGAAAAAAATCACAGGCTGAGAGGTCAGGTGATCTCGCGGGCCAGTGGACATCTCCAAAACGCGAGATGATGTGGTGGGGGAACATCCGCCTTAAAACACACATGGAGTCATTGGCTGTGTGGGCCGTGGCCCCGTCCTGTTGAAACCAAATTCGATCTCGATTTACATGTAACTCTCGCAGTTTCGGCACCAAAAAGCTACGTAGCATGTTAACGTAACGTTTCGAGGTCACTGTGACTGTAGCGTTGTTCTCCTCAAAAAAATAAGGACCAACAATCCCCAATCTTGAAATTCCACACCAGACTGTTACCTTAGCACTATGAAGAGGCTTTTGGTGCAATTCTCTGGGATTATCTGCTGCCCAGTACCTGCAGTTTTGTTTATTGACATAGCCGTCTAAATGGAAATGGGCTTCATCTGACATAAGAAGCACAACATCATTATTAGAGTACAAGATGTCAAGCATTGATTCACAAAATCGTCTTCGCTGCTCAAAATCACGATCATACAGCTTTTGCGTGATCATAATTTTGTATGGGTGAAACTGTAACTCACGGCTTAAAATACGCTGCAACGAACTACGGCTGAGGCCTAAAGTTTGAGCACGACGCCTAGTGGAACGACGCGGGCTTTGCAGCACTGACGCTCTAACATCATCAATGTTCTGTGGAGTAACTGCCGTACGTGTACGCCCTGTAGATTTACCACTTTTGACAGACCCTGTTGTCCGGAATGCAGTCACCCAACGTGATATGGATCTGCGATCTGGAATGGGTCCATCACGCGCTACACCAAAACGTTGTCGAAACAATCGTTGCACAGTAATAAACAATTCATCATTTCTGAAAAACTGTTCCACAGCAAAAACACGATGCTCGACCGTCCACTGCGCCATCTCGTGGCAAACTGGGTGTAATGGCCGACTTGCAGACGGCCGGCAGTGGTCCCCCCTCCCCACCTTTCAATGGTAATACGCAGTTAAAATCCGACCATCCTTTTTGGGCCACCCAGTATTAGTCATTTCAAACGCTAGAAGCTTTTTTTCTGAGTTTTAAGTTGTAAGAAATAAATTGTTACTCAGTCCTTGTATGCAGAGGATACAACGAACTGATCTAGTAATATACCTTTCCACTATTTCTCTTCAATGGAACTTTTGTGTCAAGGAGACTATGTTTTTTAATAATAAAGCTAGATTGTTAATATTAAGGACATAATAAAGAAACATTGAACTATTTTAATCATGAAATTTTGATGTTACATAAATAATAATAATAATAATAATAATAATAATAGCAGAATATAATATAGTGTAAAAGATTTTACCAAGCAATATGGTGCAGTGGTTAAGGCAGTGTATACTAGAAGAATTTATCAAGTAATGTGGAGCAGTGGTTAAGGCAGTGTACGCCAATCCAGGAGAAATGTTCAGATCCCTGTATAGATTAAAGGTAATATGGAAAGTTCCTTTTTAAATCGAAACGAAAGATTTCCTTCTCCAACCGTATCTTACCCAATATCACATTTAGTATTTTCTGACATCGTTGTCAACAGAGAGATAAACAGTAATGTCATTTTCTGAATCCGCTTACCATATCCCAGTGTAGGGCATGGAGAGAAGAGTTACATTATCGATCAGAAGGAATCAAATCGGAGTCGCCTGGAGTCAAGCGAAAAATCAGACTCAATCAAATGGCTCTGAGCACTATGGGACTCAACTGCTGTGGTCATAAGTCCCGTAGAACTGAGAACTACTTAAACCTAACTAACCTAAGCACAGCACACAACACCCAGCCATCACGAGGCAGAGAAAACCCTGACCCCGCCGGGAATCGAACCCGAGAACCCGGGCGTGGGAAACGAGAACGCTACCGCACGACCACGAGATGCGGGCCCAGACTCAATCGATGACATACACAACCATGTATCCCGTGTTATATAACCTTGTGAGATTCTCGACGCCTTAAGTATCTTACAACTATAGTAACATGGGCAAGGGTTTCTAAAGCACTGACAATTGTATGTCATTTTCTGCTATTTCTAATATTCCAGTGAATTAAATTTTATAGCACACAAAGTACACCTGCGGGAAGTACGAAGAAATTCCATTTGAGAAACCTTGACTCTTGTGGAAAAAGTCTGCTTCACATTCTAGAAGACGGTACCCTCGTCCCGAGGGTCCCTCCAAATTACGGTTTCCCTTGAGTCCCTGAAATCATCAAAGTCTGACGCCGGGATTGTTTCTTTGCAACCCTTATCGGAGCGCCTCGAGTGATATCACCGTCAATGAGACGTTAACATATAATTTTCGGACCTTAATTCTTATGAAAGTGAAATGAAACTGTGCGCTGCAGAGTAATAGAGCGCTATTTTTGAATATCTTTCCTCATGTACTCTAACGTTTAAACTATTTGACCTAATGTGCTCGTAGGTGGTGGCGGGCATACTGTGGCGTCAGTGAAATAACACACCAGCATGTAAAATAGAGGACTGAACGAGTTTCGTAATTACACACGTAGTAGGCACGGTAGGCCTGCATATTGGCGATAAACACGTCCTTCACTTGAGTTACTCCTAAATATTAATCCCAATAAGGAAAAGAGTACGTCAAGTAAACAAATTTCTCCAAATTCGAAACCATTGTAAGAAATTTAGATGAAACTGCGGAGAGAATTTTGTGTAAGAAGTTGCATGGTCGTATATCGATATATCATTCATGCACAAATTGTCGCTATTGGTACCAATGTAAGTGTTCCATTATTACAAGACAGTATCTAAACATTCTGCGTGGTGTCTGCTTGTTCTATATCGTGTCTCCTTACCACTTTCGCGCAACGACGCTCTGAGCGAGTTTTTTAGGGAATTGACTAGTTTGAACCTGGGACCTGTTCCTGGTAAGGAGACGCCAGACCACACATGACATGTCGAATTCAGAAGAGTTCACTGAGACTAGCAATGATATAACCAAATACTTAATGATTTCAGCGTCAGCTCCACTGCATTCCCTGTAAAAGAATCTTAATACTAACTAAATTTAGTGGAAGGGGTTCAAGGCTTTCCTATTTTTAGTTAGCTGGTAAAATAACGTCGAAAAAGCAGTTAAGTTTACCATTGGAAATTTTATTCAACTCACAAAACATTGTTTATAAATTGCACTATTGATAAAAGGAAATGTTTTAATACAGTATGGTAAAAACCAACTGCGTTCAACAAAAATGTGAACGAATTATCCCAGAATGGGTGTCCAAGTTCTACAATGGATCAAAGGATGACCTATGCCATACCACATCTATAATCTAGGTTTAAATTAAGTTTCACAAAAAAGCAAATTATCAAAATGGTCTACAGTGACCCTCAATTATCTTTAATTACTTATCTAACTTGACGTAAATTACAGTGGCTGATGTGGCTTCTCAATAACTATATAACAGAAAAATCATCGCGTTTTTTCAGATTTTTACTTCAAGTGGCAAATGTGGACACCATGAGCTTTAATTGACGATCGACACTGGTATTACGCAAAAAGGGGGTGTAACAGATGAGACTTCTGCAGTTCTGAGTGAAGCCTTATGCACTCAAAAATGCGGCATCACGTGCATTCATTACCTTGTTGGTGTTCGTCAGGAGGCGGCAGGCAGCACAGCTCCGCTCACTTCGCCGTCTCGGAAGGAACTCTCAAGCAACTCTCTTCTAACTTCTCCTTACTACAATTTACCGAAGTTGGTTTAAAAAAAACTATCTGGCTGTGTTTTCATCTGACGAATCAGGGTCTCAATGTTAACCTTAAGCTCCGCCTACAAAAATTCTGTCTATCCAATGAGAAACGTTATACTTTTCGTGGTGGGGCAATGTTTTTAAAGTTTGCAACGTAACAGAGACGCGAAAAAGTCTCACTCTAAAACTTGCAGGTGGTGTGGTCCTTTTAGCGTTATTATAAGATGTATACTGTTCTTCTGGAGGGCTCTATCTTTTAACATGGGTTGGGGGGTGGTCCTAACGTAACAGAGACGCGAGAGAATCTCACGCTAAAACTTGCGGGTGGTGTAGCCGTTTTTGTGTTATCGTAAGATCTATACTGTTCTTCTGTAGGGCTCTATCTTTTAACATGGGCTTGGGGGTGGTCCTGTCGGTTAGCTGGCCACGTGGGTGTCTGTTCCTTATCGTAGGGCCTTCTAGCTTAACACGGTGCTGCTCTCGGCGTCTGTTCTCGTTTCTCCCCTCGGAACTGCGTCTGTCCCACGGTGGGAAGGTATGACATGCATTTAGGCATTCTTGTGTTAGTCTGTGGTATTCAATTTGCTCACTCCTTACTCGTATTACTTTGGTTAATTTAATTTCACGATTTATTCGGAGCTATGTGACATACTACTGGTTTTCATGGAAGGTGTTGGATTTGCCTGACACCTTACATATCAACACCCTTCGCACTTAATTTTTGCACTGAAGTTAGGCAATGATGGAATCGTTGTCTAAGTCAGTCAAAAATTATTGCTTTATCTAATTTTTGTTGCCTACTGTTCAGCCACGTTATTCTGTTCTGTGCTAGTTTGTATTGGCAAGAGAAGAATATTTTTATGCTATTATTAATTTTTAATTATTTTCTTTCTTTATTTAAGTGTGAAGTTTTTTTTAAGAAGTTTGTTACTGAAAGTGAGGAGTCTTTCACATCGATTTTCTTAGAAATATTGTTTTTATAAATGTAGTAATTAAGTAAAATCTATTCCTAACACATTTTCTAAATACCATGTACAAGCAAAATGTTTTTGTTTCTAGACACTCATTTCAACATTGTTACACTAACAAATAATAATTATTTCCAAGAATTGCTTTGACAAAGAAATATACATACACAAGTATTGAGATATTATCCTAACAAATGGTACAAATGTTAAAAAAAGGGGAAACATCCAACAAGATAATTTTTTATTCTTTGTTTTTATAAGGAGAAAATAAGTAAAATATAGTTATTCCTTTATTTTTATGAGGAGAAAATAAGTGGCATACAGTTTTAGTGTTTATTATGCCTTACTTTTGTTCTTTATATACTGTCCATTTCAGAACTAATGACTTATTTTTATCGATAGTCTATTTTTTACTTAAGGTCATAGTCAATGACTGTTATTTTGTAGTTTATTAGCTGTCTGGTGTGCTTAACTTATTTAGTTTTTCACACGTTTCTTTTGCACAATTCCTACATCTCATAATTTGATTTCACACATTCACACAATCCTATGAATGTTCAAGCATGAGGTTGGAGAATGTTTTTGCACGAAGGTGATGGACTTGACCGAGATGGATGTGGGCAAGTATTTGATGTACAGCTTCATTCGTCGTTCCTTGTTGGCTTTGCAAGTGTGTGTTGCTGTTGTGGAGGTCCCATAATGGAATGGAGCTGTGAGTGCAGAATCTCGTGGTTTACTGGCTTTGTATGCGTGAAAGTCATCGTTATGTGTCGCTGAAAGCGGTCGATTTTTGTTGTAATACTTCGCAGACGACTAGTTTACAATAGGATAGGGATTTGGGAAGGTATGTCATCTATTCTTCACCCATCTTCTTTCTTGGTCTCAATCTTGCGAAGCTTCAACTTCTGTTCTTCCTGCTTTTTCTCTGCTTCTTACTTGATTCTTGGTTCTTCTCTGGGTAGGATATGGAAATATTTATTGATAACTAGTCGCTTTGAAGTTCTACTCCTAGTAACAGTTTGATAAATGGTTTGGACATGTCATTTTTACTTTGTGGACGTTTTCTTCAGTTTCGTGCATCAGTGTGCTGTTCAATAGCGGTAGTGTGACTTTTACACATATTTTTTTTTTTTTTTTTTTTTTTGCCAGTGGTGGCTTGCCCAAGCGGTCTTCTCGTCGGGCCGATTTTTGCTCGCTTCGCTGAGTGGGAGTGCTCGGAGACCCTTCCGGCGTTCGGCGGCGTCCCATCGCGTCTCTGCAGGGTTCTGTGTTCTGTCCCAGCAGATATACAGCCCACTTCAGCAACAAGGGCCTTCTGTTGGTCTCGCTGTCCTTTCCCTTCTCTCGACGCTTCTGCCTTGTAGGAATCGTCTTTTGCTAATTACGTCCTTTTCTTTCTTCATACTTCTCGCATTGCAACTTGTAGATCGTTGCATCTGGTCTTTGCTGGAGTTTTTACAATGGTTCTTACAAAAAGTTTTACTTATAATCATCTAACATATGTCTAGTACCTACATTATTTAGCGCCTTTTTAAAAGCTTTACAAATTTCGGCGCCCTTTCCATGTTACAATTCTAAGATATTTTGAATCTTAACTTCTACAAAAATCCTCAAATTCGTTTATTTTTATTTTTTTTGTAGTGTTGTGGTGTGTAGCATTTTAGTATTTCATGCTGTTAGACTATCTATGCTTTATCCCTTCACCTTAATGTATGGACTGTTGGTGTTATTATTGAAACTACTTTCTTTTTCCCACCTTCCTCTCTCTTCATTCTTCTTCCTCCTGACGATCTTATCTGCAACATAATCTTGAAATATTGTGCTGATTATTTACCAGTAATAAAATTAATCTTCAAACTTTTTGATGTGGCTCACATGGTGAAGTCCTAAGGTTTTGCCTGTTTTTGGGTTCATTAGTTCCACAGCATTATCATGAGCAATTCAGCTAATTATGACAGGTCCTTTGTATGCAGTGTAAAACTTACGTATTTTGTGTTTCTGTTTGCTGGAGAGATGGTGTGTTTTTACAAATACTTTCTGGCCTACTGAGAATGTTCTTTTAATTGCTGTTCTATCTCCTCTTTCTTTTCTTTTAAAAAAATGGTTCAAATGGCTCTGAGCACTATGGGACTTAACATCTATGGTCATCAGTCCCCTAGAACTTAGAACTACTTAAACCTAACTAACCTAAGGACATCACACAACACCCAGCCATCACGAGGCAGAGAAAATCACTGACCCCGCCGGGAATCGAACCCGGGAACCCGGGCGTGGGAAGCGAGAACGCTACCGCACGACCACGAGATGCGGGCTTTCTTTTAATGGCAGCCTTTCTGATGTTGGAGAGTGCTGTTGCTATGACTTGTTTGTGCTGTCTACGTGGTACAATAGGAAATCTAACATTTTCTCTGGTTATGTTTGGGAGTTCAATATTTTTAAGTACAGTAACTGGAGGTAGTAGTGTAGCGCTATGTGGCATTTCATTTATTACTTCTTGAAAATCTTTAAGGTATATATCCCAAGTGTTGTGTCTTTTCCCTGCATATAATCGGCATAAAGTGCCTATGTCCTTCATAGATCGTTCTGCTGGATTTACGCTAGGTTTGTACTTAGATATGTAGATGGGTTTTATTTTGTGTTGTTTTAACGTGTTTTGCCATTGCACTGATTTGTATTGTGGGCCATTATCCGAAATTATTCGTTCCACTCGACCTACTTGTCTGAGAAAATCTTGTCTAAATGCTTTACTTATAGTAAGACCTGTTGCCCGTTTTAATGGTGTCAAGGTAACATATTTAGAAGTAAGTTCCAAAACGACAAATATGAAAATATATCCATTTTTGTGTGTGGGAGGGGCCCCATCAAATCTGTTGCAGCTATTTGTTTTAATCTTTTAGGGATTATTGGAAACATAGGTGGTTTGGTTTGGAAAGTGACGTGTTTAGCCCTCATACATTTTTTGCATTTGACTAATACTGTTCTAATTCGTCTTTCCATACTAGGAAAATGCCTCTTTGTTTTATTTTTAAAAAGCATTTCTTTGGTCCAAAGTGGCCATTACTTAAATGTGTATACCATATGTACTTATTAATCAGTTCATCTGGGATATAAATTAACCATTCATTCGTTGCAACATTTCGTCTAAAAAAAACATTGTTTTTTACGAGATAGTGCTGTCGAATGTCTGGAAATTCCTTACTTCTCCACTGGTGTTTGATTCCTAGTATTTCCGGATCCTTGTCCTGTTCTTTGCCTATGTTTTTCAATGCTGTCGTAATGTAGTTTTCGAAAGGTACTTGTTTCATGAAGTACATTGTAAACTGGTCTTCTGCTGCTTCCAAACCTATGTTATTGGATGCACCCTGTGGACATCGTGATAAAGCATCTGCTAATACATTAGCTGGTCCTGGTATGTGTGCATTAGTGAAGTAAAATTCTTGTAGTATTAACATCCATCTGGCTAACCTCCCATGAGTTAGTTTGGAGGATAACAGAAATTCTAATGTTTTGTGGTCTGTGTATACTTTTGTTTTTCTTCCGAATAGGAAGTATCGAAAACGTTGGAAGCCCATACAATGGCCAATGCTTCCAGCTCCGTGACTGAATAGTTTTTCTCGCTTTTTGTGAGTACCCGACTGGCAAATGCAATTGTTCTATATGATCTTTGCCCTGCCTGTTCGTATTCTTGGAATAAAACAACTCCTAAACCTGTTTTCGCGCTATCAGTGGCCATACAAAAATTTTGTGTTAGATCAGGATGTGCTAAAATCGATGCTGTTGTTAGTGCGTTTTTCACTTTTAAAAATTCTTCATTGGCTTCTTGATCCCATACCCATGGCGTGTTTTTTCCAGTCAATGCACATAGGCGTGGTGTTGCGAGAGTCGATCCAAATAAATTTTTTATATAATCCGGTGAGACCTAGAAATCCTCTGAGAGTTTTCTTATTATATGGAATACGGAATTCTTTGATTGCCGTTAGTTTCTCTGGGTCGGGCATTACCCCTTTCTCGGAAATTATGTGTCCTAGAAATCTGACCTCTCGCCTTCCAAATCTGGATTTTGTTATATTTACTGCGACCCCATGCTCTTTCATGATCTGTAAAAACTGATTTAATGTGTCGTTGTGATGTTCCCAAGAGGGTTCTGCTATTATCACATCATCAACATAACAAGTAATTTTTTGTAAAATTTCAGGACTGAGTATAGTATTAAATCCACTAATAAACGCTTCTGATGATATGTTTGAACCAAATGGCAATCGTTTAAACTGGTAAAATCTACCGAATACGATAAATGCTGTAAATTTTCTACATTCTGGGGCCAATTCTATTTGCCAGAAACTACTCCGTAAATCAATTGATGAAAATATCTTAGCACAGTGGAAGTTTTGTATCAATTCCTCTAATTTTTCTGGGCGATCTGTCTCATTGATTATGATTGTGTTGATCTCTCTGGAATCAAGCACTAACTAGATGCTCCCATCTCGTTTTTGTACAATATGGAGCGGGCTGTTATATGTGGAGGTAGCTGGTTCAATAATATCGTCATCTAACATTTTAGATATCTCCTGGAATACTTTATTCCTGTAGCTTAATGGGATTGTATAGGGTGGCACTCTAAATGGTTTGTGCTGTTTTACTTCAAACTTGTACTGAAAGTGCCTAATACTGCCAGTCTTAGGTAAAAATACCTCTGCTTTATCTCGTAAAATACCCTCTAATTCTCTTTTACTGTGTTCCGAAATACCTTGAACTTCTTGCAATTTTTCGTCGAATTCTTTATTGACTTCTAACATGAGTTGAGGCGATTCCCCCTTTTGTGCATACCATTCTAATTCTTCATCCTCTTTATCTCGCATCATTCTTAATTGTTTGTTTATGACTGTATTTCTTCTAATTTTAGCTTTTGCTCAAAGATAAATGTGACATTCCCGAATGTTACGCTACATTTCCCCATATCTATTATCGCTCGTCTCTCATTTAAAAAATCTGCACCTATAATCAAATCTACAGTTAGTTTAGGTGTAATCACGAAGTTGGCTTCGATCTTTTGACCTTGGCACGAAAGAGTTAACCTTGTCTGTCTCGTAACTTCCGCAGCATTGTTTCTAATAGGACCTCTTACTTTAATCTTACGTGTTTTCAGAACTGGCAATTCCTCATTGGCATTACACTGCACGAATAAATTTTCCGAGATCGCAGTCAGTTCACTTCCCTTATCAATTACAATATTGACTGGGATATGCTTTACCATGGCCTTCACAATTGGTTGAATTTGAAAGGGTTGGTTCTGTTCTTCTTCTTCTTGCATCAACGAATCCTCCACTGAATCATACATGAGTCTTTTTAGGAATTTCCCTTGTGAATTCGAACTTTCTGTAGGATAAGCTTCGACTGCTACTTCTCTCTCCTTTATTTCCTCTTCTCTATTTCTCCATTCATTTACGCTTTGTTCAACATTCTCTACTTTTTCCTCATCCTTATCTATCGTCTCCTCCTTCGTCGCTACTTCCACATAATCGCATCTAAATGCTCTAATTATCGCTTCATAACTTCCTTAATTATATACGTTGGGTTGTGTGCCCACTAGTAACTTATTTTCAACTTCTGTCGACTGCGCATTATCCTCATTGAATTCGCTTTCCCTGGTTTCCATCTCAAATAGCTCTGCAATTCTCATTACTTCGTCCTATCCTCCTACATTCGTTGTGCATGCCTCTGGTAATTCATCTTCCTCGTCAGTATTCTCCCAATTAATTTCGTGCCAACACGATATTGTTATTTTCCTGTCTTCGTTTTCATCTGGTCCCTGCGGATTTGTTTCGTCCTTCTTCTCATCCGTTACTGTATGGTACATCTAAGCATTGATTTTTCTTTGCCATTAATTCGAAAAATTTCACGGGACTCTTCTCTCCTGAATTTTCAAAATATGGGTTCTGTAATAATTCGTACTTCACTCTGTTCTGTGCTTCGCTGGACCAATATCGTGAGAGAAACTTCTCTCTGAAATCTTCGTACGATCGGCATGTCGCTGCAACATTCTGCATGGTTTCTGCGACTGTTCCTCACGTGTGTGCACATATAAAGTCTAATTTGTGTGCTAGCGTCCAGTGTTCTGGTAATCCTACTCGGAATTGATCAGTAAAAGTCCGTGGATGTAATGAGTTTCCTTCTCGAAAGTGTTGAAATTTTCTGACTGTGAGGAAACGATCGTTGTCGTACTTCGTCATAGTTCCATATGAAATTCGCGATTCTTCGCCAGTTTTGTTTCTGATCATTTCTCCCGTCGTTCTTTCCGGTTGTGGTAGATCCATTGGATTTTGTCCCCTGTAACTTTCGCCTACCCTTGCGTAGTAACGTTGGAGTGGTACGCAACAATTTTCTTCCCTCGGTTGTGAACGTGTAGCTGAATGCATTGCACTGTACTCTTCGCGGCCTTGCTTTCCATTGTCATGTATGTTACTTCCCGCCTGTGATTGGAATCGCAAATGCGTAATATCTTCGTTAATTGCTTGTTTTTCCGGTGCTGTTACAGACACGGATGTGGTTGCAGACTCTGTGCTTGTTCGATCCTGTTCACTACGCTCTTCAATGGTTTGAACAACTCTGTCCGCAATTTCTGAAATTGTCGCTTCGTTTCCGCTTCTATTTTGACTATGCGGTTATCATATCTTTTCAGCGCTGCTTTTGTGATATGTTTGTGTAACACACTGTTTTCAACAATTTCACGCGCTGTACCTGCTGCTTGTCTAGTAATTACGTTTATCTGTTTCTCTAGTTTCTTGACTTCTTCCTGGGTGTAGTTACGTAATATTTTGATCTCGTCCTGAGTGTCATTACGCAATGTTTGTACGTCCACGTGTACCTTGTCAATGTCTGTTCTCAATTGATTGTAACCTGTTATTAAGTTTCCTATCACTTCTCGAGATTCTTTTGCCTCGTCTTCAATATGACTTAGGTGTAACTGAATTTTTTTGTTTTGTTCTTTAATCTCACGCATTTGCCTCGTGGTTTCTGCACTTTGTTTCGTCATTTCTGCATTCTGAATTTTATTTGGTTCGCAATTTCTTTATTTTGTCTTGTCACGGTTTCCGTCATTATTTTTAATAATTCTGCCAGATTGGTGGGTCCTATTGCGTTTTCTTCCGACGTCCTACGCTCTGTGTTTTCGCCCAAGTGTTGGTTTGCAACCGATTGCATTGAACTGTGCGGTGACACGTTTCTGCTCGCATTCCTTTTACTCTGTGGTGAGGGAGCTCTGATTACTTGTACTATGGGTTCTACGTATTCAAGACCCAAGTTAGAATCCTCATCGCCTGTCTCTCTACTTTCCTGATCCTCTGTCGTATGCTGACCTATGTTTTCTATGCCTTCACGTACATTATCCTCGTTATGCTGCGTTATATGCCCTATTTCTCGCGATACTGCATCGTCTGTTGTACTGTCCTCTATTCTCTGTCCATTTTCATGCTGGGTCTCTACCTCAATTCGGTCAAGATCTCGATCTGCCATTGCTAATCTTTCCGAATCCCTTATTTTCTGTTTTAAAAGCAGTTCACGCGCCCTACTTCGCGTCAACATGCGCTCATACGATCTCACGCGTTTCATAAACTTTTTGTTCACACGACTTTGTTCACACGACAAGACTGACAATCCATTCACTTACTTGTTGGGTCCGAACCAACTTGTCAACGATGTATCCGCCACCTGTGCGCTTGCATTGATGAGAAAACTTAATTCTGACAATTTTTCAAATTCATAACCTAATTATGCTATTGTCTCTGACACTTTCTTACTATCTATCGAGTATTTAAAACTTTAGGAGAAAAAATTCTTTTACTACGAAAATTTTTCAACAGGATATTTTTCTGACCTAGTTAGGCATGTGGTCGACCTTCAATTATGGTATTTTACCATCCTGGCAGGGTCGCCATTTTCTAAACATTCTGCGTGATGTATGCTTGTTCTATATCGTGTCTCCCTACCACTTTCATGCAACGACGCTCAGAGCGTGTTTTTTAGGGAATTGACTAGTTTGAACCTGGGACCTGTTCCTGGTAAGGAGACGCCAGACGACACATGACATGTAGAATTCAGAAGAGTTCAGTGAGACTAGCGATGATATAACCAAATACTTAATGATTTCAGCGTCAGCTCCACTGCACTCCCTGTAAAAGAATCTTAATACTAACTAATTTTAGTGGAAGGGGTTCAAGGCTTTCCTATTTTTAGTTAGCTGGTAAAATAACGTCGAAAAATCAGTTAAGTTTACCATTGGTAATTTTATCCTACTCACAAAACATCGTTAATAAATGGCTCTGAGCACTATGCGACTTAACTTCTGAGGTCATCAGTCGCCTAGAACTTAGAACTAATTAAACCTAAGGACATCACGCACATCCATGCCCGAGGCAGGATTCGAACCTGCGACCATAGCGGTCGCTCGGTTCCAGATTGTAGCGCCTAGAACCGCACGGCCACTCCGACCGGCAAACATCGTTTATAAATTGCACTATTGATAAAAGGAAATGTTTTAATACAGGATAGTAAAAACCAAGTGCGTTCAACAAAAATGTGAACGAATATTCCCTGAATGAGTTTCCAAGTTCTACAATGGATCAAAGGATGACCTATGCCATATCACATCTATAATCTAGGTTTAAATTAAGTTTCACAAAAAAGCAAGTTATCAAAATGGTCTACAGTGACCCTCAATTATCTTTAATTACTTATCTAACTTGTCGTAAATTACAGTGACTGATGTGGCTTCTCAATAACTATATAACAGAAAAATCATCGCGTTTCAGATTTTTACTTCAAGTGGCAAATCTGGACACCATGAGCTTTAATTGACGATCGACACTAGTATTACGCAAAAAGGGGGTGTAACAGATGAGACTTCTGCAGTTCTGAGTGAAGCCTCATGCGCTCAAAAATGCGGCATCGCGTGCGTTCATTACCTTGTCGGTGTTCGTCAGGGGGCGGCAGGCAGCACAGCTCCGCTCACTTCGCCGTCTCGGAAGGAACTCTCAAGCAACTCTCTTCTAACTTCTCCTTACTACAATTTACCGAAGTTGGTTTAAAAAAAACTATCTGGCTGTGTTTTCATCTGACGAATCAGGGTCTCAATGTTAACCTTAAGCTCCGCCTACAAAAATTCTGTCTATCCAATGAGAAACGTTATACTTTTCGTGGTGGGGCAATGTTTTTAAAGTTTGCAACGTAACAGAGACGCGAAAAAGTCTCACTCTAAAACTTGCAGGTGGTGTGGTCCTTTTAGCGTTATTATAAGATGTATACTGTTCTTCTGGAGGGCTCTATCTTTTAACATGGGTTGGGGGGTGGTCCTAACGTAACAGAGACGCGAGAGAATCTCACGCTAAAACTTGCGGGTGGTGTAGCCGTTTTTGTGTTATCGTAAGATCTATACTGTTCTTCTGGAGGGCTCTAGCTTTTAACATGGGCGGGGGGGTGGGGGGGGGGGTGGTCCCAACGTAACAGAGACGCGAAAAAGTCTCACGCTATAACTTGCGGGTGGTGTGGTCCTAGCAGTTAGTTTGCGACGTGGGTGTCCGTCCGTCCCTTATCGTAGGGCCTTCCAGCTTAACATGGTTCTGCTCTCGGCTTCTGTTCTCGTTTCTCCCCTCGGAACTGCGTCTGTCCCACGGTGGGAAGGTATGACATGCATTTAGGCATTCTTGTGTTAGTCTGTGGTATTCCATTTGCTCACTCGTTACTCGTATTACTTTGGTTAATTTAATGTCACGATTTATTCGGAGCTATGTGACATACTACTGTATTTGCTTATCATGGCAGGGTTTTCATGGAAGGTGTTGGATTTGCCTGACACCTTACAAGTAGCAGGATCTCGCTCGTATATCACGCTCCACAAGTAGCCGTAGCTTATGCGCGACGTAATTATTCAGTGAGTAGAAGTACTGTGACAATTTATAACAATGCTTATATGTTTAAATAGCGTAGTTATTTTCTGTGTTACACATAAACTGCTGTGAAACTACCTTCTGATTATCACGTGAAGCACTCTGGTTAATGCCTGAAGGATTTATATCAGGAAATTTGGGTTAACGACTTAGAGCAGCTTTCGCGAGTACAGGTACAGCGTCCTGGCAAAGAGCCAGGCAGCGGCCTGGCGATTATGGCGGACACGCGATGCGCGCTGTACTTCCTCTCTTGTCGCACTCCGTTTTGAGTGCTGTTCTGCCGGTTCTACAGACCGCCCCTACCAGTACCAATGTGCATCACTTAGTTCCCTCGTCTCTCACCCACAGGCCTGTCTACAAACACACACACACACACACACACGCACACACACACACACACTCACAACGCATAAGCTGAACCCACATACGGAGGACTTCGTTGGATAAACTGCGATAGCAAATCCGAAAATCCGAACAGTAAGCACTCAGTGGTTCGCTGATTCTGAGAATAGAAGACTCCCAACATCATCTATTCCATGTTTGTTTGATGATCGCCAAACAAAAGTCTTTATATACAACCTTGTTCAAACGTCTGTCATCATCAAAAGACTTTGAACTTACGAAATAAGCTCTTTGACATTGACACTGAACCATTTTTCGCAAATTCTAAGTCTTTTGATGTCTGATAGTGGCAGATGCCGAAACTCATTATAAATAGCTGTATTCATGTCGGGCCTCCAGTCGGAACATACCGTCATCTGGACATTAGGACACAGCGTTCATCGTAAGCCCACGCTTAAGGACCGATAACTTCTTGCATCAAATTGTCATACCAATGCGACGGGGTTCTACGTACTTTTATAAAAAGAACTTATGCCATCACAGATGTAGATGGTTTGACACAAGAACGGGATCATCTAAAAGCTGAGTTCAAGCAGAATGGTTATACTGACAATCACAGCCGTCGTGCTCTATAGATTGGACATTAGTGGGAACCAACAGAAGATACAAGCATATCGGTGTCATTCCTACCTTTTGCAGAAAGAATTGTAATGAAATTTGGTATCAAAAGTGTGTTCCGTCCGCCAGCTGAGACCTCTGATGGGCTCAGTGAAGGATGATTTGGGGTTGAGTGAGGCCGGGGTTCTACAAGATTCCCTGCCAAGCGGGAAAGCCTATATTCGACAAACGATTTGTAAAGTCCTGGATCGCTGCGTGTTGCATCGTCGCCACACACGTTTATTTCAGCCATAAAAATCTGCAGTGGCGGAACATTGTCCTACTGAAGAACATAAAATGTTGTACAATAAGACACAAGTAGTTCTCCCTGGCGTCATGACACTGGGACTGTGTAGTATAAGAAGCCAATGAAATCCATCTATCTGACAATGTTATAAACAGAGAAAGAGGTATCCTTTAAGTAAAAGTTGGAGTCTTCAGTTTGACATTAAGGAACAACGGTCCTTCCTTCGGTGTGATATAGTTTTCGATATCGATTTATCGGTTTCCTCAAGTTTTCTCCCCTGGTGCGCTGTTGTGCCTGTCGCTAGAAAGCAGTTACACTATGTGATCAAAAGTATCCGGACACTCCCAAAAACATACGTTTTTCATATTAGGTGCGTTGTGCTGACACCTACTGCCAGGTACGGCTATATCAGCGACCTCAGTAGCCATTAGACATCGTGAGAGAGCAGAATCGGTCGCTCCGCAGAACTCACGGACTTCGAACGTGGTCAGGTGATTGGGTGTCACTTGTGTCATACGTCTGTGCGCGAGATTCCCACACTCCTAAACATCCCTAGGTCCACTGTTTCTGATGTGATAGTGAAGTGGGAACGTGAATGGTCATGTACAGCACAAAAGGGTACAGACCGCCATCGTCTGTTGACTGTCAGAGACCGCTGACAGTTGAAGAGGGTCGTAATGTGTAATAGGCAGACCATCATACAGGAATTCCAAACCGCATCAGGATCCACTGCAAATACTATGACAGTTAGGCGGAAGGTGAGAAAGCTTGGAGTTATGGTGGAGCGGCTGCTCATAACCCACACATCACGCCGATGAATGCCAAACAACTCCTCGCTTGGTGAAAGAAGCGTAAACATTGGACGATTGAACAGTGCAAGAACGTTGTGTGGAGTGACGAATCACGGTACACAGTGTGGAAATCCGATGGCAGATAGTCGGTATGGAGAATGCGCGGTGAACGTCATCTGCCAGGGTGTGTAGTGCCAACAGTAAAATTCGGAGGCGGGTGTGTTATGATGTGGTCGTGTTTTTTATGGAGGGGCTTGCACTCCTTTTTTTGCGTGGTACTATCACAGCACAGGCCTACATTGATGTTTTAAGCACCTTCTCTCTTCCCATTGTTGAGGAGCAATTCGGGGGTGGCGACTGCATCTTTCAACACCATCGAGCAACTCTTCATAATGCACGGCCTGTGGCGGAGTAGTTACACAACAAGAACATCCCTGTAATGGAATAGCCTGCACAGAGTCCTGACCTGAATCCTATACAACACCTTTGGGATGTTTTCGATAGCTGTCTTCGTGCCTGACCTCACCGACCGACATCTGTACCTCTCCTCAGTGCACCATTCCGTGAAGAACGGGCTGCTATTCCCCAAGAAACCCTCCAGAACCTGACTAAGCGTATGCCTGCTAGAATGGAAGCTGTCATCAAAGCGAAGGGTGAGCCAACATCATATTGAATTGTAGTATTACCGATGGAGGGCGCCACGAAGTTGTAAGTCATTTTCAGCTAGCTGTCCGGATACTTTTGATGACATAGTGTGTGTTCGCACAGGCGTCGTGGACCGACGGTTGGTGTGTAAAAGTGATGCCGCGGCGTGTTTCATTTCGCTTCCGGCGAGAAAGTGTGACGGCCTACTTACCTGAAGATGGCGGCCAGGTGGACCGCCAAAATATTGCGTTAAGATGACGATATGTTCCGGCTGGAGACCAGACATGAATACAGCCAATTATTACGCCGGGAAAGTTTGCGGAGCCACGTCATAGCAAATACTTTTATTTTGTCATCTAGACGCTTTTATTCCTAAAATATTCATGATGATAACACAGAAAGTTTGTCTTCTTTATTCATCAACGATGTCGCTTTGTAACTATTTGAATTATTGTCCATAGGTCGCGGCTTCTAACATATTTTCAACAGTAAAAGTAAGTGTGGTGAAATATGTTTTCGCAGGACAGAGTGGATCAGGTTGTGGAAAGGGGCCAAGATCAGTTATTGTTTGTTACACAAGAACACACAACTTTATTCCTCGAAAACCAATGCATAGCTTTGTCTTTAAAACAACAAGGATCAAAAATGGCTCTGAGCACGATGGGACTTAACATCTGACGTCATCAGTCCTCTAGAAATTAGAACTACTTAAACCTGACTAACATAAGGACATCACACACATCCATGCCCGAGGTACTTTCGAACCTACAACAGCAGCAGTCTACATCTACATCCACATGGATACTCTGCAAATCACATTTAAGAATCGGGTACAGGGTTCATCGAAGCACCTTCACAATTCTCTATTATTCCAACCTCGTATAGCGCGCGGGAGGAACAAACACCTATATCTTTCTGTACCAGCTCAAATTACCTTATTTTATCGTGGTGACCGTTCCTCCCTATGTAGGTCGGTGTCAAGAAAATATTTCCGCATTCTGATGAGAAAGTTGCTGATTGGAATTCCGTGAGAAGATACCGTCGCAACGAAAAACCCAGATTCTGTATCATTTCAGTGCCACTCTCTCACATATTTCGCGATAATAATGAACGTGCTGCCTTTCTTTGAACTTTTTCGACGTACTCCGTCAGTTCTATCTGGTAGGGATCCCACACCGCGAAGCAGTATTCTAAAAGACGACGGACAAGCGTAGTGCAGGCAGTCTCCTTAGTAGGTCTGTTATACACTCCTGGAAATGGAAAAAAGAACACATTGACACCGGTGTGTCAGACCCACCATACTTGCTCCGGACACTGCGAGAGGGCTGTACAAGCAATGATCACACGCACGGCACAGCGGACACACCAGGAACCGCGGTGTTGGCCGTCGAATGGCGCTAGCTGCGCAGCATTTGTGCACCGCCGCCGTCAGTGTCAGCCAGTTTGCCGTGGCATACGGAGCTCCATCGCAGTCTTTAACACTGGTAGCATGCCGCGACAGCGTGGACGTGAACCGTATGTGCAGTTGACGGACTTTGAGCGAGGGCGTATAGTGGGCATGCGGGAGGCCGGGTGGACGTACCGCCGAATTGCTCAACACGTGGGGCGTGAGGTCTCCACAGTACATCGATGTTGTCGCCAGTGGTCGGCGGAAGGTGCACGTGCCCGTCGACCTGGGACCGGACCGCAGCGACGCACGGATGCACGCCAAGACCGTAGGATTCTACGCAGTGCCGTAGGGGACCGCACCGCCACTTCCCAGCAAATTAGGGACACTGTTGCTCCTGGGGTATCGGCGAGGACCATTCGCAACCGTCTCCATGAAGCTGGGCTACGGTCCCGCACACCGTTAGGCCGTCTTCCGCTCACGCCCCAACATCGTGCAGCCCGCCTCCAGTGGTGTCGCGACAGGCGTGAATGGAGACGTGTCGTCTTCAGCGATGAGAGTCGCTTCTGCCTTGGTGCCAATGATGGTCATATGCGTGTTTGGCGCCGTGCAGGTGAGCGCCACAATCAGGACTGCATACGACCGAGGCACACAGGGCCAACACCCGGCATCATGGTGTGGGGAGCGATCTCCTACACTGGCCGTACACCACTGGTGATCGTCGAGGGGACACTGAATAGTGCACGGTACATCCAAACCGTCATCGAACCCATCGTTCTACCATTCCTAGATCGGCAAGGGAACTTGCTGTTCCAACAGGACAATGCACGTCCGCATGTATCCCGTGCCACCCAACGTGCTCTAGAAGGTGTAAGTCAACTACCCTGGCCAGCAAGATCTCCGGATCTGTCCCCCATTGAGCATGTTTGGGACTGGATGAAGCGTTGTCTCACGCGGTCTGCACGTCCAGCACGAACGCTGGTCCAACTGAGGCGCCAGGTGGAAATGGCATGGCAAGCCGTTCCACAGGACTACATCCAGCATCTCTACGATCGTCTCCATGGGAGAATAGCAGCCTGCATTGCTGCGAAAGGTGGATGTACACTGTACTAGTGCCGACATTGTGCATGCTCTGTTGCCTGTGTCTATGTGCCTGTGGTTCTGTCAGTGTGATCATGTGATGTATCTGACCCCAGGACTGTGTCAATAAAGTTTCCCCTTCCTGGGACAATGAATTCACGGTGTTCTTATTTCAATTTCCAGGAGTGTATTATCTAAGTGTCCTGCCAATAAAACGCAGCCTTTGCTTAGCCTTCCCCACAACATTTTCTATATGTTCTTTCTAATTTAAATTGTTAGTAATTGTAATACCTAGGTATTTAGTTGAATTTACGGCTTCTAGATTAGACTGATTTATCTCGTAACAGAAGTTTAACGAGTTCCTTTTAGCACTCATGTGGTTGATTTCACACTTTTCGTTATTTAGGGTCAATTGCCACTTCTCTCTCCATTCAGATGTTTTTTCTAAATCGTTTTTCTGATGACTTTATTAGTCGATAAACGACAGCGTCATCTGCAAACAACCTAAGATGGCTGCTCAGATTGTATCCCAAATCGTTTATATTGATAAGGAACAGCAAAGGGCCTATAACACTACCTTGGGGAACGCCTGAAATCACTTCTGTTTTACTCGATGACTTTCCATCAGTTACTACGAACTGTGACATCTCTGACAGGCAATCGAAAATCCAGTCACATAACTGAGACGATATTCCATAAGCAAGCAATTTCACTACGAGCCGCTTGTGTGGTACAGTGTCAAAAGCCTTCCGGAACGATGTTTTCTAAACCCATATTGACTGTGTGTCAATAGACCGTTTCCTTCGAGGTAATTCATGATGTTCGAACACAATATATGTTCTAAAATCCTGCTGCATATCGACGTTAAGGATATGGGCCTGTAATTTAGAGGATTACTCCTACAACCTTTCTTGAATATTGGTGTGACGTGTGCAACTTTCCAGTCTTTAGGTACAGATCTTTCGTCGAGCGAACGGTTGTATATGATTGTATCTAGCTAATGCATCAACATACTCCGAAAGGAACCTATCTGGTATACAGTCTGGACCAGAAGACTTGCTTTTATTGATTTGAGTGGCTTCGCTACTCCGAGCCGGCCGGAATGGCCATGCGTTTCTAGGCGCTACAGTCTGGAGCCGAGCAACCGCTACGGTCGCAGGTTCGAATCCTGCCTCGGGCATTGATGTGTGTGGTGTACTTAGGTTAGTTAGGTTTAATTAGTTCTAAGTTCTAGGCGACTGATGACCTCAGAAGTTAAGTCGCATAATGCTCAGAGCCATTTGAAGCATTTCAACCACTACTCCGAGGATATTTACTTCTACGTTACTCATGTTGGCAGCTGTTCTGGATTCGAATTCTGGAATATTTAGTTCGTCTTCTTTTGTGAAGGCATTTCGGAAGGGTGTGTTTAGTAAACCTGCTTTGGCAGCACTGTCTTCGATAGTATCTCCATTGTTATCGTGCAGAGAAAGCATTGATTGTTTCTTGCCGCTATCACACTACAAATACGACCAGAATCTCTTTGGATTTTCTGCCAAGTTTTGAGACAAAGTTTCGTTGTGGAAACTGTTATAGGCGTCTCGCATTGAACTCCGGGCTAAATTTCGAGCTTCTGTAAAGGATCGCCGATCTTGGGAATTTTGCGTCTGTTTGAATTTGGCATGTTTGTTTCGTTGTTTCTGCAACAGTGTTCTAACCCGTTTTGTGTACCAAGGAGGATCAGCTCCGTCGTTTGTTAGTTTGTTTGGTATAAATCTCTCAATTGCTGCCGATACTACTTCTTTGAATAGCGCGGTTCCGGACTGAAGCGCCTAGAGCCGCTCCGCCACAGCGGAAGAACAAGGATCAATTCACGGCTGAGGGCCCAAGTAACATCTCAAAGTTTAAATTATTCCTTTTAAAACACAACGATTTAGTGAAACGGCTCAAAGCCTTATTTAAGTAAAATTATAACATCTTCTCGGCTAAAGGCCCAAATAATACTTCAGATTAGCAATGGAAAGTCTTTAAATGTCAAGCATTTACAAATTTCGGCTAAAAGCCATATTAAGGAAAATTTAAATGAATTCCTCTGCTGAAAGCCCAATAACATTTCAGCATAATGAAAGGGAACGATTAAAGATAAGCATTTACACACTACAACAGAAAACCATCTTAAGAACTTGAAATATCTTAACGGATCAAGGCCCAAACAATTACTCAAAATAAGTAAACACAAGATAAGCATTTAGACAGTACGGCAGAAGGCCAGTTTAAGAATTCAAGATAACTAAAGGGAAACCTTACGGACAGGAATTTACACATTACGGCTGAAATCCACAGATTTTAAAAGAAAGGCGGCTGGAGACCTAAATACAGAGCAAACAAGAATTATAAATAAAACACGACTGAAGGCCTAATCTTAAAATACTTCACATTAAGTTCAGCTGAAGGCCATATACTGAACATAGAACAGACAAAATTAATACACGGCGGAAAGCCTGGTACAGTTCTTGCGACAAAAGAAAATCACAATCACAAATAGCAGAACAGAGGTGCTCAGAAGTGTTCCAAGGGTCGGCCTGGGGAGGAAACTCTAACAACAGTGTAGCTGAGACAGGCAGCCAAGCGTAACGCTAAGTAATCGGATGGCAGCATGAGCAGGGACGGCTGAAGAACCAACAAACAAGCCAGTCAGATCACCTGCTCCGTCGCAACCGACCGACTGCCTACTCCAGTACGCAGACAGCATTCGTCTGCTTAGTGGATATCACAGATGCTACACACAGTTCCATGTAAACACTTGCACCAAGAACTCCGACAATCCTAAAACCAATCCCCGTGGAACATCAGGAAGAAATGAGAGGTTGACACACACAGAGTTTCCGTACACGGTGGGCGACCAAATACATGTCGTCCGATGAGAGAACCCCCCGAACGACCAAGCAAGGTCGTCCCCACTCATGTTATGTGTGTCGGCAAGGGTCAGGCGACTCTTGGCTATCCGGAACTCACTGCAGCTCCAACCCGACTCAAATCGATGTCCGTTCGGAACTCGGAGACATAGCGACCCGGGCACACTGGCTTGGACCCAACCATGCAGAAATAAAACTTGCCCATTGGCCACCCGACGTCTCTGCACAAGGAAGGAACCGACCCACGTCCGGCAAGATGACCAACTGACGAGGCCCGGGAATGATCAAAAGACCAAATACACGTCGCCCGCTGAGACGACCGACCGAACGACCAACAACGGTTGTTCCCGCTCAAGCTCTTTCCGTCGGACAGTGCATGTGTGTCCCCAGCGGTCGAGAGAGTACTGGCTGTGCAGACCTCACTGGAGCTCCATCCCGACTGAACTCATGACACACGACGACCCGGAAATACTAGCGGTCGCTTCAGAGATAGTACAACAGTACACTATCGATACACGCTGCTGCTTCCACCCACGGGCAAGCAAACCAGCAACTTAATGACGCCAGTAAATCGAATAAGAAGGAGGCGGCAGTACTGTAAAGACAAGGAGACAAGCAATAAACGGCATGAACACGAGCCGCGCACGGTTATGGAGTTCGTTACTATTGTCGCTACAATAACGTTCAAGGCCTCTGACATAAGAAAAACGGATGCCTCCTTATATGTTTGTCAATTTGTACGAAACAAGGAAATGTTTATTTCTGGCGATATGGTAAAATCAGTGTCATTTGACAGTAAAAATCCGTAAGCCAATCGATATGTCTATTCACTGCACCGACCTAATGACATTGTCTTTTGTTTAGAGCAATATTACTACACAACAAACTTTTTCTAATACCTTTAAGTAATGATACAACTTATGACTATATATAACTTGTTCTTTCATTAACGAGTTAAGTGTTAATTTCACCACACAACGAAATAGATTGTGTAATGCCAACAGCTAAGTGTTTCTCTCTTATCCGATGAGCTGTGGGTGAATCACTGGTGCCAATGATTCTCTTTCTAGTCGAGGCAGCAGTCCAGGTTGTTCTGGCATGCGTGTTTTCTCTTTGGTTCTCTTCTTCTGACCGCTATTTAAGCGCGGCGCTTCCGGCGATGTGAGTCTTCGTTTTCCGTTCCGGGGCGCTAGAGGTCGTGTTTGCCCGTGGTATGGGCGTAGGTTGTTTTGTGGAGTATCGCATGACCGTTGTGTGGATTTGGTTGCTCGCGGTGTGTGTGTGTGTGTTTTTTTTTTTTTTTTTTTTTTTCTAGAAGTGTGGCAGCGCCGGACTGGTGGTGATGGCTTCTAATGTACTAGCAAGAGTGTATGTCGTATGACGTGAAGCTGGATATCTGTGTGTTCTGTGTGGAGTCTCGTCACTTGCTGCTACTAACGGTGGGCACCTGCTGTTTTCTTTGAAGTGGCGTTGGTGCTCAATCTGATCGTAATTTGTCTTCACAGCCGGAAACAGTGTCTGACCGTGACTTTCCCCGCTGAGGCGAAAATGAGGCATTCACTCTTGGTTCTGGTACGTACATATAGAAGAATGGTGTTCAGAGTATGAAACACTGCCCAACACTGATTAGTGTGAAACCTGAGTGAGTCTTTCTAGCACAGTGCTCAGGCCAGGTTTTGTATTATGGCAGTAGGTTCCTAATGTTCTTATGTATCTTGTGATTTATACTGTGGTCTCCATTTGAAGGGGCCGTGACCTTCGTGTCTTATATTATGGTTTGAATATTCTTGGTTTGGCAGGCCGTTAACTTCTCCTGACTTTATGCTCGTTATTGGGGGAGTCTGCCTGTAAAAATATTGAATTATGAACTGTAAAAAGTGAATAATTTTCCATGTCATTTACTTGAGGTTTTCTTTCTGCTTAGGGTGTTAAATTTAAAGTGGGCATAACCTTGGGTTTTGTGTTGCCTCTTTTGCTTTGTTTTAAAAATATTCCAGCGTACTACCAGCGGTGGTAACAATCAATTCCAGGTTGACCGATACAGGTAGCGGCGCCTTGGGCGAAATGTGTTCGGACGACGTTAGCTCTGCCACCTACGTTTGGGTGACGCTCCACGCTACTTGGCTGTTTCCTGTCAATGTCGCTGCTCGCTCCAGTATTTAACAGAAGTTGATTATTTGTTGTTTGGGAATTTCTCTCGATAATGTGTTCGAGTTGCACGAAGGTGCGTCCCCTATTCATAGTAATTGGTATCTCTTGCATTTGTGTGGGTTGCCGTCGGGGTGTGCCCGCTGTTGCATGGAATTAAAAGCGACTATTAAAATAACTGTTTTGAATATATTTGGTGTTATACTTGGATGGAATTACACGCGTGAGGTCTGTGGAATAGTCATTATATTATTAGTGGAATTCCGTTGATGTGTTTAAGGGACTGTGTTTCCCATTGCTGAAATTGCTCTTTAACAAATTGTTATTAAATTTTCTGTACTGTTGCTTAATGCACCTGTAGGGATTTTGTCCCGGTAAATTTCTATTGCCTTTGTGGGGAATTACGATTGTCTTACATATTCATTGGGGTCCATTCATTTGTTTAATTAAAAACGAAGGATCTTTACTTGTTTCATTCTATGTACTTATGTAAAGATTGTATAAGGGCTTTTTGATTATCCTTGTTATTGTTGGCTATTGGAAAGCAGGTTGTGTAAAAGATTTTGGAAAACTGTTTTGGGGATATGTGTAATAAATCTTTGTGAACTACAAACCTGTGTTGGCGTTTTCTTGTGGTTGCTCTTGGTGACTTTCGAATAATTGTAAATTTCGCCTCCCACCCGCGTAGGACGCATTCCATTCAGAGATACACAATCTACAAATACATTTATCACTCAATTTTGATTCATTTCTTTATTTGTGAAAGTTCGCTTTGATAAATAATGTTTCAAAAGTGAAATGTTAGTATATAGAGGGTCTCAGTATACAGGACGTCCTAGAAATGTTACATCAAACACAGAGGCGTTGTAGAGGTGGTCGTGACGAACAAATTGCGGCTAGATATCCGTGACCTGAGACGTCTTCTAACGAGGCTGCAGAGCGTGGAAGTTAAAGCTGCCGGCGCCTGCCGTTAGGCTACCTCTTCGGCAAACACATAACTTAATACGCCCACGGACGGTAGGAGGAACGTCTTGCAATGTTGTTTGCTATTCAGTGATTGCCAC
Organism: Schistocerca nitens; assembly: GCF_023898315.1. Classification (NCBI taxonomy): domain Eukaryota; kingdom Metazoa; phylum Arthropoda; class Insecta; order Orthoptera; family Acrididae; genus Schistocerca; species Schistocerca nitens. The sequence goes on along the minus strand of NC_064615.1, from coordinate 788,206,094 downwards.
GACCGCCAATGGAGAAGATGGAGCTAGCTGCTGCATGGACGGCCCTTGTCTCCTGTGAATGAGATGCTCTGTTCCTTCGCTGGATGATGGTTTGTGGCACAGATTTCCACCTGCAATTTATTTTTCTCTTATATAACGAAAACAACTGAAATTTTGCACAGTACCAGGAGTAGACATTACTGGAGCCTGGTTAGCAATATTACCTCTGTCCTCATCTGATGGAACGTTGTTGTCATCGCATGTGTAGTTTGAACATTTCCATTTTCGTTATCAGTCTATTCAAAATTAAATCATCGTTCTCTCTGACATTCATAAAAGCTTTGACTCTACTGGCATGATTCAAAATAAGCCCAGAAGATCGAGATGCACGTTTTTTGAAGATTAGCTTTTAGATTAAATGAAATGAAATGAAATGATCGTATGGCATTGTTGGCCGGGAGGCCCCATGCGGGGAAGTTCGGCCGCCGTATCGCAAGTCCTTTTTAGTTGACGCCACTGCGGCGACTTGCACGTCAATGATGATGAAATGATGATGATGAACACACAACACCCAGTCATCACGAGGTAGAGAAAATCTCTGACCCCGCCGGGAATCGAACCCGGGACCCCGTGCGCAGGAAGCGAGAACGCTACCGCAAGACCACGAGCTGCGGACTTTAGATTAAATTAAATCTTAATTTTGTATCTCGTATGGTACTGCAGTTGACTGAACATAAGGCAATATCTACCTCTGGCCTAGCCCAATTGTTGCTATCAGTTTTGAAATAAGGAATTATTATAAATCTTGAATAATTTTAACATTATATTTTCGCCAACAATAAAAAGGAATTTAAAATCATATAACTACCTCAAAGAGATGTCACAGTAACATCAGTAACGAAGGAATACCTTTATCTGTATGTTTGGCCGTGTTTCTGAAATCCGCTCCTCATCTTGAATTAGAATGCAGCCACTGCTGCACTTAGCTCCCTTTGAGTATGGATATAGAGTTCAGGACAGCTCTCTGAACAGCAAAGAGATAACACCACTACGCTGCATGTCCGGTTCGAGGATGTTCCAAAAGCAGTACGCAACTCTCTGACGATGATCTTTCCGATTGTTAAAGAGGCATCAGCGGGTGTTGTCACTGTCCAATTTCTTCAGGGTATGTAAAACTCCTCCAACATTTCGACCATTTGCAACAGTGGCCACAACATTGGAGGTATTTTACATATTGACAGTGCGGTCACAAAAACAGAGGCATGTCATGGGTGATAATTATTGAATTATATTAAAAAAGTCGTACATTAGTTACAAACTACGGAGCGCACACAGTTTATTTAACATGTAAACGTACTACAGATATTCGGATTTAGGTTATGACATGTTCGATATGCCTGCCACCATTGCCAATGATGTGGCGCAGACGAATAGCTAAATTCTGCATGATCCGCTGAAGTGTCGGAACAACGATGTTTCCGATGACCACCTGAATGGCTGTTTTCAGCTCAGCAACAGGTTGGGGGCTAATGCTTTACACCTTGTCTTCAATGTAGACCCACAAAAGGAGTCGCATTTTTTCATAACCTGAGAATATGGCAGCCAATCGAGGCCCAAGTCAGTGGCCTCTGCATATCCCAGACCCAGAACGCGGTCCCCACAGTGCTCCTCCAGGACATCAGACACTCGCCTGGTTCGATGAGGTCGAGCTCCGTCTTGCATGAACCACATCTTTTCGAAATCAGGGCCACTTTTCATAATGTGGATGAGATCATCTCCCAAAACAATCACGTACCGTTCGGTAGTCACAGTGCATCAAGGAATATCGCACCGACTATTCTGTGGACATTGGGCAACACACAGTCACCCGTTGAGGTGAAGAGACTTACCGATCGCGAGATGCGAGTCCCCCAAAATGCGCCAATTTTGTTCATTGACGAACCCACCCAAATGAAAGTGGGCTTCGTCGCTAAACCAAACTATATTCAGATGCTAATTCCCATCAGGCCCTGCGGCCAACCGTGTAGTTTGAACGTTCTAACGCAAACGGTTCAGAAGTTGTGACGATTTCGTTTCATATAGTTCAATAAATTTCATCCTGTTTTTTCCATGTAAACGACAAGTTGAATGGTTTAAATCAATAAGTGATTTCATACAAACAGTTTACATGAATTACCTCTTTGAAAGGAAATGTTATACAATAAATGGTATTTTTTTTTCGCCAGGAAAAAGGTCACTGTTCGTGAACAACCGCGAAGGGAATAAATTTCCTAATAATACAACCCGCTGTAAGAGGGAAGATGTGACGGAGGTGTTTCGACCAGCGTCCTAGCCACTGTCATCGCAGGGTGTTGCTTTAGATACTCTAGTTCCAGCCCATTCTGTTGGGGTTGTGATGAGGTCCTGGCAGGTTAGAAAATTTTCCTCCTTTTCTCCGTGAATTGTGGCCTCACTCTGTGTCTAAACGTTTCTCCATAGAAATAGACAGCGAGTATTTCCTATCCAGAGTATGCACACTGGTAATAAACGGCAAAAAATGTTATTAAAATGTTGAACGTCACAACAAGGGCATCTCGTCATATCATGGGCTCTGTGAATGTTAGAAACAGTAATAGTGGTCAGCAGTGTGGAACCGATTTCTGTGGGCTCCTAGGAAACGTCATGCATTTCGTAATATAATTGTGTCTAAAACTGGAATCCCATTTCACCCTTCCCTACTTATCAAATGCACTTTCTAGAGTGAAATCGTATGTAATAACTTTTGAAACACATTGTAGAGGCAACGCTTGTAAATTGACTGCCTTTTTACTGGCTTAACTGCTAGGGTAAGTAAAAACACAAAATCCAGAATTAGTGATACTATACATTCCTATAAACAAATTCACGACCAAAATAATCCGTTAATAAAAGCTATGTCATTTCTATCCTCCCCCCCCCCCCCCCCCTCAATGAACCATAGACCTTGCCGTTGCTGGGCAGGCTTGCGTGCCGCAGCGATACAGATACCCATACCGCAGGTGCAGCTACAGTGGAGGGGTATCTATTGAGAGGATAGACAAACGTGTGGTTACTGAAAAGGGGCAGCAGCTTTTGCAGTAGTTGCAGAGGCAACAGTCTGGATGACTGACTGATCTGGCCTTGTAACACTAACCAAAATTGCCTTCCTGAGCTGGTACTGGGAACAGCCGTAATTTTTTCCGAGGACATGCAGCTACTGTATGGTTAAATATAGATGGCGTCATCTTGGGTAAAATATTCCGGAGGTAAAATAGTCCCCCATTCGGATCTCCGGGCGGGGACTACTCAGGAGGGCGTCGTTATCAGGAGAAAGAAAATTGCCGTTCTACGGATCGGAGCGTGGAATATCAGATCCCTTAATCGCGCAGGTAGGTTAGTAGGTTAGAAAATTTAAAAAGGGAAATGGATAGGTTAAAGTTAGATATAGTGGGAATTAGCGAGGTTCGGTGGCAGGAGGAGCAAGACTTTTGGTCAGGTGAATACAGGTATATGAATACAAAATCAAATTGGGGTAATACAGGAATAAAAAAGTAGGAGTGCGGGTAAGCTACTACAAACAGCATAGTGAACGCCTTATTGTGGCCAAGATAGACTCGAAGCCCACGCCTACTACAGTAATACAAGTTTATATGCCAACTAGCTCTGCAGATGATGAAGAAATCGAAGAAATGTATGATGAAATAAAATAAATTATTCAGATAGTGAAGGGAGACCAAATTTTAATAGTCATGAGTGACTGGAATTCGATAGTAGCAAAAGGAAGAGAAGGAAACGTAGTAGGTGAATATGGTTTGGGGGCAAGAAATGAAAGAGGAAGCCGTCTGGTAGAATTTTGCACAGAGCATAACTTAATCATAGCTAACACTTGGTTCAAGAATCATAAAAGAAAGTTATATACCTGGAAGAAGCCTGGATATACCAAAAGGTATCAGATAGATTATATAATGGTAAGACAGAGATTTAGGAACCAGGTTTTAAATTGTAAGACATTGCCAGGGGCAGATGTGGACTCTGAGCACAATGTATTGGTTAAGAACTGTAGATTAAAACTGAAGAAACTGCAAAAAGGTGGGCATTTAAGGAGATGGGACGTGGATAAACTGACTAAACCAGATGTTGAACAGAGTTTCAGGGAGAGCATAAGGAAGCGATCGACAGGAATGGGGGAAAGAAGTACAGTAGAAGAATAGGTAGCTTTGAGGGATGAAATAGTGAAGGCGGCAGAGGTTCTAGTAGGTAAAAAGACATGGGCTAGTAGCAATCCTTTGGTAACAGAAGGTATATTGAATTTAATTGATGAAAGGAGGAAACATAAAAATGCAGTAAATGAAGCAGGCAAAAAGGAATACAAACGTCTCAAAAATGATATCGACAGGAAGTGCAAAATGGCTAAGCAGGGATGGCTAGAGGACAAATGTAAGGATGTAAAGGCTTATCTCACTAGGGGTAAGACAGATACTGCCTACAGGAAAATTAAAGAGACCTTTGGAGAAAAGAGAGCCGCTTGTATGAATATCAAGAGCTCAGATGGAAACCCAGTTCTAAGCAAAGAAGGGAAAGCAGAAGGGTGGAAGAAGTATATAGAGGGTTTATAAAAGGACGATGTACTTGAGAGCATTGTTATGGAAATGGAATAGGATGTAGATTAAGATGAAATGGGAGATATAATATTGCGTGAAGACTTTGACAGAGCAGTGAAACACGTAAGTCGCCCCGGAAGTAGACAACATTCCATTAGAACTACTGGCAGCCTTGGGAGAGCCAGTCCAGACAAAACTCTACCATCTGGTGAGCAACATGTATGAGACAGGCGAAGTACTCTCACAATTCAAGAAGAATATAATAATTTCAATGCCAAAGAAAGCATGTGTTGATAGATTTGAAAATTATCAAACTATCAGTTTAAGAAGTCACGGCTGCAAAATACTAACGCGAATTCTTTACAGACGAATGGAAAAACTGGTAGAAGCGGACCTCGGGAAAGATCAGTTTCGATTCCGTAGAAATATTGGAGCACGTGAGACAATACTGACCCTACGTCTTATCTTAGAAGCTAGATTAAGAAAAGGCAAACCTACGTTTCTAGCATTTGTGGACGTACGGAAAGCTTTTGACAATGTTGACTGGAATACTCTCTTTCAAATTCTGAAAGTGGCAGGGGTAAAATACAGGGAGCGAAAGGCTATTGCGCCGGCCTGGGTGGCCGAGCGGTTCTAGACAATACAGTCTGGAACCGCACGACCGCAACGGTCGCAGGTTCGAATCCTGCCTCGGGCATGGATGTGTATGATATCCTTAGGTCAGTTAGGTTTAAGTAGTTCTAAGTTCTAGGGGACTGATGTCCTCGGAAGTTAAGTCCCATAGTGCTCAGAGCCATTTTAACGAATTTTTTGAAAGGCTATTTACAATTTGTACAGAAAGCAGATGGCAGTTATAAGAGTCGAGGGGCATGAAAGGGAAGCTGTGGTTGGAAAGAGAGTGAGATAGGGTTGTAGCCTCTCCCCGATGTTATTCAATCTGTATATTGAGGAAGCAGTAAAGGAAACAAAAGAAAAATTCGGAGTAGATATTAAAATCCATGGAGAAGAAATAAAAACTTTAAGATTCGCCGATGACATTGTAATTCTGTCAGAGACACCAAAGGACTTGGAAGAGCACTTGAACGGAATGGACAGTGTCTTGAAAGGAGGATATAAGATGAACATCAACAAAAGCAAAACGAGGATAGTGGAATGTAGTCGAGTTAACTCGGGTGATGCTGAGGGAATTAGATTAGGAAATGAGACACTTAAAGTAGTAAAGGAGTTTTGCTATTTGGGCACAAAAGAACTGATGATGGACGAAGTGGAGAGGATATAAAATGTAGACTGGCAATGACAAGGAAAGCGTTTCTGAAGTAGAGAAATTTGTTAACATTGAGTATAGATTTAAGTCTCAGGAAGTCGTTTCTGAAAGTATTTGTACGGAGCGTAGGTAGCCATGTATGGAAATGAAACATGGACGATAAATAGTCTAAACAAGAAGAGAATAGAAGCTTTCGGAATGTGGTGCTGCAGAACAATGCTGAAGATTAGATGGGTAGATCACATAAATAATGAGGAGGTATTGAATAGAATTGGGGAGAAGACGAATTTGTCGCACAAAGGGAAGGGATCGGTTGGTAGGACATGTTCTGAGGCATCAAGGGGTCACCAATTTAGTACTGGAGGGCAGGTTGGAGGGTAAAAATCGTAGAGGGAGATAATGATATGAATACACTAAGCAGATTCAGAAGGATGTAGGTTGCAGAAGGTACTGGGAGATGAAGCAGCTTGCACAGCATAGAGTAGCATGGAGAGCTGCACCAATCCAGTCTCAGGACTGAAGACCACAACATCAACTCATTTCGATAATCAAAGCAAAAGTTAGTTGAGCAGTTGTGGCTTACATAAAAGGAACAACAGTATCTTTTAGTTCTGAACAACTCATATATGATCACTGTGCAGTAGAATGCTGGCGACGTAATGTAGCTTATCAAAGTAGTCAACACGACTGAAAGTTGGTTGAATGATGGTGCAGTTGGGAAGATTTGAATCGTTGTGGGTAGTCGAGTAATGATAGAAACATCGAGGTAATACTGCATGTTGTTTGGTTTGTTGAACATGAACATGAAGAGTCTTCAGAATCAGCCACAGTGTCTCTGCCACAGCGACCGTCGTCAAGCCTTACCTTACTAGCAGAAATTAGGGTACCTAAGAACTAGATATATATTGACACGGACGTTTGCAACACCAAGCGGGTGGACATAAATTCTTTTCCGGAATTCATAGAAAATACAGCATAGGGAATTAGTGGAAGACTGGAGTTGGAGCAGAGAACAAATTATTTAATAGGCCACCTTGAATATGAGGAACCACTCCGAATAATTACAATAACGGGAATCATCTAATTAATACTAAAGTCACGGTCTAGCCATTCCAAGAGCCCGCAAACAGGCGTCGATTTTAGGCTTAATCGCATGCGTTATTCCTAACCGCCTGCACACGAATTGGTCAAACATCCGGAAACTCGTGATTGTAAGTATCCTGTAAACATCTCAGAGAGACACTGGTTAGGGAAGTGCTTTGCAAATAGCAAAGACAAGTTCACGAGTTAAGAACCAGTATCGTTGGAAAATTGAAAATGGCCGTTTAAGAGACAGCTTTCACTCTGTGTATCGGTTGTTGGACAAATACTCTTGACACTTGTTCCTCTTCATGCAAATTTTAGAGTGCATCGGCTGCCACGTGGTCCATTACAGCAGTATACATGTTTCCTACAGTTTAATTTATGCAGGTATCTAACTTCCACCTAACACTTTTGGGATGATCTGACACGTGTTTCCGAAAATACAATTACTGAAACCGTCGTTCGATTTCCAATCACTCCACAGTCTTCACATGATCTCCTTCGCTGTTCAGCTTCATCTCATTACTGTTTCTTGCCTGTTCAATGACGGTAATTTGCCATGCACCTCTTATCCTACGATTATCTCTAGAATAAATCTCTCTATTAAATATGGACTGAATGGTGATTGCAGTTCATTTGAACGGCGTCATTCAATTCTCCGTTCACGTGATTTTGTGGTTTTATCAAGTTCTACAAACTGTTTGCTGTCTTCTCATATTTTTTATGCCACGGAAAAAGAACATGCTGGGAACCGAAATTAAGTGTGTTTTATTTCCATTTCCGATACAACTGATTTTCCCACCTATTAACCACCTCTCCTAAGCACGGATGATAGCTGGATTAAATGAATGTTGTTGCAAGTGGACTTCCACGCTTCAGCAGCAGAGGATTTAGGATAGCTCGAGGACCCGCTCAAGCGGGTGGTTATCTGCATGGGATTTTTGTAGTTGTCGATCTGAAGTTGGGTTATTAGATTCCCGTTGCTCGTTTTCCTTGTTGTAGAACCTAGAGCTAAAGTCTGATTAATATTTCTGGGACTTCAGATGACTTTGCACTCTGAGAAAGGTAGACAGTGTTAACCACAGTATTTATTCAATTGAAAACTCACGGCTGCAAAAAATCCTTGTCATAGGCTGAAAGACTGCCCCACCAAAATTTCGACGAACGATATTTAAACGTTCTCCTAAGTGAAGAAATAGTGGGCGTCTTTTAAAGTGTGTTTACATCTTCGCCACTAGAATGTTAACTACCATACCTGAAGACACTCTGGGGATACCCTCTTCCGGTAGTCTGGGTTAAGTTGTTAACAGTTGACAATAGAGGATTTCATCCAGAGTTAACATTCAGGTGGGACTTTTGGAAGGCGCTCACACAGACACTTGTTTCCTGGATGATTCTTAGAGTACAATGACGCTGCCTGCGTGCTGCTTGCCTCTGCGTACTGAACGCAGTAACGCGTATCAACGCATTTGCATACGTCGTGATCTATAATACAAGAGTTGCACAGAAAGTAATGCAACAACATTTTTTCTTCAACAATTCGTTATTAAACATAATTAGAAATATACACTCGAAAGAATGGCGGTTTATCTACATACCCTGTTTTTCCACAAAATCTCAATCCTGTTCTACGGCCTTTATACATGGCGAAACAAGGGCGTATATGTCCTGCCGGTACCAATCCTTGTCCTGATGGCACAGCCAGTGCCTCGGGAATGACGAAATCGGCGGCCAGGGTGGCCGAGCGGTTCTAGGCGCTACAGTCTGGAACCGCGCGACCGCTACGGTCGCAGGTTCGAATCCTGCCTCGGGCATGGATGTGTGTGACGTCCTTAGGTTAGTTAGGTTTAAGTAGTTCTAAGTTCTAGGGGACTGATGACCACAGCAGTTAAGTCCCATAGTGCTCAGAGCCACTTGTACTTCAGTCGACAGCAGATGCTCCATAGACTTTGCACAAGCGTTTGTGAATATTACCATCAGTTTCTTTCTCTGTAGTAAGAAATTCAATGACGGCACGTTTCTCGTACCGTTGGTCACCTACAGACGCTATTTTGAAACTGTCCTGCAGCTTCGCTATCTGTCGGAATTGATGGAAACTTGGAACGCTTACTCAGAAGACTTCAAATAATACATATGTAACGTTTCACATTATTAGCATTGTTTTCGGCTGAGGAAGAAAAGGCGGTGCATTACTTTCTGCGCATCCCTCGAATTACGTAATACGTTGAAGACAGAATAATATTGCGAATTTTTTTGTATTTTATGTCAGATTCATGTAAAATATCATTAGCTTGGTAGTTATTTTACAGCAACCACGAAGACATTATCATTAAGCCTGATAAGTCTATTTGGGTCAGTAGCTCGTGTGCATACGAAAGCTTATTAGGTTGATTATGAAGCAGAATTATACTTTCATTTTAAGCACCTCTAGAAATGAGATGGTGTGCTCAAGTAGTGGTCACGATCCGAGAACTTAATGTAATCTTAGTAAATGGATGCCAATTTATTTTTCGCCAAGCATGTTTTCAGGAATATGTTGTATTAGCTCCTGACTTCTGCAAATTTAAACATATTTCATGAAACTATGTGTGATGTATTGGCACAGTTTCTGTGTTCCATGCTTCCCTCCTAGTTGTCGTGAGTGACAAGTTCTCCTAAAAAAGGCATACACTTCAGACTTAAATTGGAAACCTCCTGCCATGCATGTGTTTGTCTTGTTTCAGTTAAATATTGCTTTGAAATATACTTTTGATTCAAATTTCCTCATGACACCACATTTCCCGTATTGTACTAAAGAAAAATCTTGTACAAATAAGGGTTCTCGCATTGCTTATCGAAGTGTTTTATTTCTGGTGTGAACGCTGACGATATAGATTCAGAGTTGAGCAGACCCTCCACTGCACAGGTAAAATTTTCAGTTTTAGGACCACGAAGAGAAGTTTTCCATTGTGTGTTTTAGGACAACAGGCTGTGCATTTAGATCGTCATAGATTTCAACGTAGAATCATTAATGATGGTAAGAACAGGCAGGCACACTAAGCTCCACATATTAAAGAATGGTTTAACATTTAAGAAGCATCACACAGTAAAGTGTAACTTTGAAAGGGAATGAAGGGTTTTACATTAACACAAAGTTGCGCACTAAATAATCAGGCACGGGAATTCAATGAGTTTCATGATGACTGTGTGTCGTCGAAGGTGTAAATTAAAGTGATTACAACCTACCATCCTACTACCTGCGATATTATGAATGCTTTCCCAAATTTGAAGAGTTCTTATCTTATTCCCAGCTTTCTGCACTATATACAGTACTGAGTACTTCATGGAACTGAGAAGAACTACAAGTGTAAGATCACCTCTTTGGAATAAACAGGCACGTTATCCTTATCCTCCCTTCCACTCTAACGCACGTATCACTCTCAATACCTTATTATCGAAATTAAAAAAATTATAATATTGATCTTCTTTTTCCATTTATCATCATTGCCTATTTTTTGGCAATGTAAGTACGTTCAATCTTTTGGGAAAAATTAACTGTGAGGATAACCTCACAAAAGCAGTTTATGGTACATTGTGAGCATCATGATCGAAATCAGAGACTTTCAAGCTTCCGTAAATCCACCACCTGACGCACTTATTTCCGTATAGTACAGCTAAACTTCCACAGCACACACCACCCTATATACTAGCCTGATGCCTAGATCGATCGGTCCATGTCCAGCTCCGAACTTAAACTGACTCCCTTCCTAACATCCCCACCACCACCACGACCCTCAAGATTCGATGTCCTGTTGCGCAATGCAAAGCTGTTACACTCCTATTATACGTGCATAATGTCTTTTAACATAGAATCTATCTCAAGTCAAACGTAATAAGATATCTCTAACGGAGTGATCTCGATGTCAGGCACCAGATAGAACCAGTTACAGCACGCACGGACACGTTTGGGCAATCGTTTGGTCTGTGATCTACCTGTGAATGGAACGGGAAGAAGCCCTAACAAGCGGCAGCATTGAAAGTAGCTTTTGCATGCACTTCTCAGTGGCTCCCAGAATATAGACGTAGAGGGAGTGCCGAAAAGTGTTGCCTCAAAATATTATACGTGAAAACCCTTAAAACTTTTTTAATAAAACAACTCTATGGACATTATACAATTTTATCCTTCATGTCTACGTATTTATTTCTCAGCTTGGCAACAAACACGTTTCTCCCAACGAGAGTTCAGTTTGTTGATACCGTCTCTCTAGAATGTCGACGGAGCCACAACCTCACCTCAGATTGCAACGCTTCATCACAAGCAAAATGAAGTCCTCGACAGTATTCTTTAAGATTTATAAACACATGAAAATCGGATGGGGTCAAGTCGTGATAGCATGGAGGATGATCTATGACAGAGAACGTAAGGCGTCCGATTGTTGCAGTCGTCGCAGCAGTCGTGTGTAGTTTGGCATTGTCATAAGTGGTCGAAGTCTTTGAATTCGTGTAATCAGTTTCCTGAGGCTCTCGCGGTACCCAGTAGAGTTTATGGTGGTCTCTTTAAGCTTGAGTTTCAAATATATCATGCCTTGAATACCCCAGAAGACTGTGAGCATGACTTCGGTAGCTGATCGCGTGGTCTTGAACTTTTTTCACGTCGGTTATCCTTTGAGGCAGAACTACGCTGATGCTCTCTTGCTTTCTGGGGCAAAATGATGAAGCCAGCTTTCATCACCTGTCGTAATGTTTCTAAGGAACCAATAGCCCACACGCTGAAAACGAAAACGAAACTGCTAACAGATCTCCAATCACCTCCGTTTCCTGTCAGGAGTGAGGCACACACTTTTTGTACAACAGTTCTGCAATAATGGACAGTACACGCTCTCGTGATATGCCACACATACCTGAGAGCTGTGTCTACGACATCTGTCGATTTCCCCTAATCAGTTCATCAACCGAATTCCGGTAAGTGTCGTCGGGCGCCGTATGCGTCGTCCATTCCGAGCTTTTTCACACACTCTGAGGTTAGCACCATCGTTTCCTTCATTACGAAAACGAAAAATCCAACTTAGCACGTTACTGACGTCAATATAATCATCAGTGTACGCATGCTTCGTTCATCAATAGATTTCAATTCGTGGCACGTTTTCTGCGGCTAGAAACACGATTACAAAACTCAATTTCACACTCACCGTCATGTTACACGCTGGAATTCGGATCCCTTCAGCGGCGGAGGGTTGCAACTTAAGTCAGCGAAGCGAGAAAGTCGCCCGAGTAGTATACACTGATGAGCCAAAACATTAAGATCACCTGTTTAACAGCTTGTTTGTCCGTCTTTGGAACGAAATACGATTCTGCATGTCACGGATCCGACAGACTGTTATTGGTAGCTTTGTGGAGGCATTTGGCATTATATGTCTACGCATAGGTCATGTAATTCGTGTAAATAACGCGCCGTTGATTTGCTTACGCGGTGATGGCCTCTGACAGCGACCCAAATGAGTTCAATAGGATTTAAATCAGGCACCTTTCATCGTCGAGAAATTAACGTGAGTTCACTATAGTGCTCCTCAAAATACTTTAGCATGGTTCTGGCTTCGAGACACGGACAATTATACTGCAAAAAAGTGACATCTGCATCAAGAAAGACACCAATCATGAAGCGATGCATATGGTTCAGCGTATCTTCGATTGCTGCCACATGTCCCATGCCAGCGCAGGAGAATGTCTCACATAGTGTAATACTGCTCCCACTAGCCTGTGTTCGTGGCGCGCGCATGTTTGGAGTAATCGTTCACCTCGATGTCGGCATTTGTGGAGACAACTGTCAACCTAAGGCAGCAAAAATGTGATTCACCCGAAGAGGCGCTACGTTGCCATTGATCGACGGTCGAATCCCGACGGTTCCGTGCCCACTTCAGTGCTAATTGACCGTGTCTTCGGGTCAACATGTGAACACGTAGGAGTGATCTAGCTCCACGTTCAGCAATGTACGATGAACGGTGTGGTCCAAAACGCATGTGCATACACTAGCATTGTGCTCTTTCGGCGGAGATTTTACAAATCACCGTAGATCCTACTTCACGTTCTGTGAAGAGTAGTGGACGTCCAACCATTTAGCGCATAGTGGTAGTTTCACCGTCCTTCTTTCACTTTCAGTAGATACTCATAACAGCACGAGAACATTCGTCCAGCTTCGAGTTTTCGAGATACTCATTCACATGGTATAAGTACAATATTCTGCTCTTTGTCCACGTCGCGTACCTCAGTGGATTTCCCAATCTGCAGTCCATATCTTCGCTAGGCTGGTCTCCGTTCGTGTCTGTTCCGCTTATATACTTCTGTTATCGTCGACATAAAGGTTTTCTGGGTATGGTACCGCGTCATAATGTATAAAACTAAAGCTGCTGGAGAAAAGAACAACGTTTAGCCACGGTTGCAGCTGCTTTCTTCTGGGTCTAGTTACACAGAAGAAGGCTGCTCGAACTGTGGCCGAAACGGTTTTTTTTTTTTTTTTTTTTTTCCTCCAGCAGCAGTACCCAGAATACTTTTGTGCCGACTGACGCTGGCCGCGGAAGCCTACGCAGTTATATTCTGTTATGTTCAAATGTGTGTGAAATATTATGGGACTTAACTGCTAAGGTCACACACCCATGCCCGAGGGAGCACTCGAACTTCCGCCGGAACCAGTCCATGACGGCAGCGCCTTAGACACCTCGGCTATTTTGTTATCGTGTCACTTTGCTGCAACGCGAGTAAACGGTATTCAACGTAGCGGTGGATATTGGTTATAATGTTTTGTCATATCAGTTTACGTGACACGTAATACATCGACCGATCTTGAGAATGGCAAGAAAAATTCGAATGCATTACCTTTCATCACGCTGTGGTAGATGTAAAACGGCGCCAGTAACTCAGTTCCGACAAAAATCTGACTCACCTCTTTTTTTCCTCCCTAGCTTACAAATGCTTCCTAGCCATTGTCCAGCGGTATGACTCTTAGAGACTGGGAGGAGGAAGATTTGCCGCCACAGCTTGCCGCCTCTCGCCATCCAGGTGCTCGCATTGACTGGGTGCGGCAAAGCGTGAGGCCGATCACAAAGGCCGGCCGTCTGCGGGCATTACCGCGACAAAGCGGCCTTCCGGACACGGGCACGGGGATACGACACTCTGCCGAGAGAACCGGCCGATACGCCGCGTAATTGGCGCGCCTTGCAGCTCCGCCACCCGCCGCTCAAAAGTTGTCCTCCTCCTACTCGTCTCCCTCCACCACTACTGGGATGCCAGCGGACGCCCCGTAAAGGCGGAAATGCGAGGGCATGTCTGTCTGTCTCTGTGCGTGGGTGAGCGAGAAAGTCGTCGGCGCCGCCCCTGTCGCTGTAGCAGCCGCCTCCCTCGCCCTTTTCCGGCGCCTGTCCCTCTCGCTGGGCCCTGTAATAACGCGGCGGCTTTGATTCGAATGCTCAAAGTCGTCCCGGAGACGGAACAGGGCGGGAGGAGGCGCGCCCAGAGGGCTTCTTTGGACAAGGCGTGCGTGTGACAGAGTCCGTCCCCGTCCGCCGCACGCAGGCCGCGGCTCGGTGCGCTGCGGACGGCAGCCGTTTTAATTGGGAGCTGAGCCCGCAGGCCCGCGCCGCCGGGGGACTCTAATTGTGGCGCCACTGGAAGCCGCCCGCGCCTCCCACCCCCTTCTACCACTCCCCCTTCCCCCTCCCGCCACGCGTTTTTAATTAGGTGCCAGCGGCAACAAAACGCGACCGCTGCGGATTAGCGCTATTACACATTAATCAACAGCGCATTACGGTACGGTATCGGCTGTCGCGCGTCCCCTTGTGTTCCCCATCAGCTGAAGCCGTTATTGAGAGGACTGGCCGTTGGAGTTAACTGCAGTACTTGACGCCAGTCTTTACCGAAGACGTAAATAAAATGTCACTTTTTAATGATGGTGCCTGAGGCTGTCTTCCGACACTGCAGACCTAAAGAAAGCAATGTTGAGGAAGTTGTTACGAAACAGTTCGTGTCACGAAAGACCACTGCATCAACGAGCTTATTAATTTCAAGTTCTGTTGACAGTGAGGCAGCTGTTTAAGACTTCTTCCGTTATGAAACTAGTTCAAAACATTGAAGGCACTGTTCAATCGGAAGACGACATTCGTAGCGTTTTTGTTTTGCGTGTTTGTATTCCGCTTGATATGGGTTTAGTTAGCGATTGTCGTTTTCTACTTGTAGATCACTTGCCATCTCAATTGACATACTGTAATTTTGTCACCTGGAGGTAGTGAAAGGAGCTGTGGAGGATAGAAAATGTAGTGGCAAATGGAAAAATCTTCTGTGTGAGTTCAGCAGAAGGGTGACAGCAGCAAAGGCAGTCAGAAACATTTGTGCAGTGCATGTGGGTAATCCAATTGCACAGAGCACAGCAACAGAATGATTTTATCGTTTTGTGCAGAATCATCGTGACATTAGACTCTTCACGTTCAGGAAAACCTTCAGGGTTTGATGAAGATGGTTTAAACGCATTAATCCACAAAGACCAACGTCAATGTACTCTAGACCAGCAAATGCCATGAGCTGTGATCATCCACCATCGTGCGACATTTCAATGGACTGGGGAAGGTTCAAAAATCTAGCTTAGAGCTAAGCTAAAATTAATAAATTAGCGGGTGACCATAAATGCGTCTCTGCGTGCTCGCGATCAACTGGCTCGTAAACAATACCGATCATTTCTATCCCGTATCAATACTA
Source organism: Schistocerca nitens (assembly GCF_023898315.1). Lineage (NCBI taxonomy): Eukaryota > Metazoa > Arthropoda > Insecta > Orthoptera > Acrididae > Schistocerca > Schistocerca nitens. The sequence goes on along the minus strand of NC_064615.1, from coordinate 788,190,449 downwards.
TGACGATAAATGGTGTCTTTATGTTAACATAAGGAAAGAAAGGAATGGTTGAGCCCAAATAAAGCAGCAATTCCCGGGGCGAAGACCTGCTCGCATCCACAAAAGACAATTTTATGCATCTGATGGAACAACGACGGTGTGGTGTTATACGAATTGCTTCTTCGACGCGTAACCATCACTAAGACATTTATTGTCAACAGCAGACGTTTTGCAGAGGCAGTCCAAGAACAACGAGCAGGAAGTGATATAACTCCACGATAACGCCCGCACGTGTTCTTCTAGACTGACAAAGAGGACTGTGCAGGAGCTGGGCTAGGAAGTCAGTCCACCCCCTATTATTCACATGATCCTGTGCCCCCAGATTTTCACCTTTCCCGTTGTATATCAAACAACCTTAAAGAAACTTCCTGTCCGGATTAAAATGCGCTCCGAATATGGCACGACATGGCCGCTTCAAAACCACGCGATTTATACAGTTGCGAAATCGAAAAGTTACCCAACAGAAAAGTTACCCAGTGTTGGCAGACTGTTGTAAATAGTGGAGTAGAGTATATTATTTGTAACTAAGGTCGCTGTTATGTGTATCTGTTGTGATTATTAAGCTTACTTAAAAACGCCAAGATCTTATGCAGCAACCTAATATAGTGCCAGAAGAAAAACATCTTCAGTGACTTTTTCAGTGGCACCGTGGTATAGCATTTGACCACCGACGGGTCGTGGTAGTAGTCATTCATTTGTCACGGTCATCGTCGATCAGATGACGCTCAGGAGGCCTGTCTCCGCATCTTTTGTTTTGGGTGTGCACGCTATAACTGCTAAGTTCGGAAGTGAACAGTGTTTGCAATATTCATTCAAAAACGTTGAAATGCGTGTGAAATCTTACGGAACTTAACTGGTAAGGTCATCCCTAAGCTTACACACTACTTAACCTGAATTATCCTAAGGACAAACACACACACCCATGCTCGAGGGAGGACTCGAACCTCCGCCGGGACCAGCCGCACATTCCATGACAGCAGTGCCTTAGACCGCTCGGCTAATCCCGCGCGGCAATATTCATTCTAGGCTGTTGCCGCGGCGCACATATTCCCGGTGAAAAGCTTCAGAAGTTTGAATAGCGTACGTTCGGGCTACAATCGTCGTTTTTCTTTCACTGCTAACGAAGGTAGGAGATTATGGAATACGTTTCCAGATATGTTGGTGGCTCGAAATAATAGAACCCAGTATGTTGTCTCACACGCGAATGTACATCACAGACAAGGATATCGTCAGGAGTTCAAATGGTTCAAATGGCTCTGAGCACTATGCGACTTAACTTCTGAGGTCATCAGTCGCCTAGAACTTAGAACTAATTAAACCTAACTAACCTAAGGACATCACACACATTCATGCCCGAGGCAGGATTCGAACCTGCAGCCGTAGCGGTCGCTCGGCTCCAGACTGCAGCGCCTAGAACCGCACGGCTACTCCGGCCGGCTATCGTCAGGAGTGCCAAGGAAACTATGATAGGACCGCTGTTGTTTTCTACATACGTAAACAATCTGGCAGACGGGCAGGGCAACACTTTGCTGATGATGCTGTAGATTACGGGAATCTTTCGAATTTCAGTGGCGTTAGGAACATTTCTATTTGGTGTCCTGAATGGCAGCTAGCACTGAATGTAGAAAACTTTTCTGTATAGGGATTACTAGGAAAAACAAACTTTTAATGTTCGCGTACAACATTAATAGTGTCCTGCTTGACAGAGTCTCGTCTAAATATCAGGGCATAACGTTGCAAGGCAATATGAAGTGAAACGAGCATGTGAGAATGATGGTAGTGAAAGTGAATTGTCGACTTCAGTTTATTTGAATAATTTTGGAAAAGTGTGATTCATCAGTAAAGGAGGCCGGATGTTGGGCGCTATTACGACCTATTGTTGTGTACTGTTCGAGTGTTTGGCATATGTGTCAGGTCGGATTAAAGGAACACATTGAAGTAATTCAGAGACGGGCCGCTAGATGTGTTATATGTGGGCTAGAACAACACGTAAATGTTGAGATGCTTCGGGAACTCAGATGAAAATCTCTGGAGAAAATGCGACGTTCTTTTCGAGAAACACTATTGAGAAAATTTAGCGAACAGGTATTCGAAGCTGACTGCAGAACGATTCTACGGTAGCCAACATACACTGAAGAGTCAAACAAACTGGTACACCTCCCTAATATAGTGTAGGGCCTCCGCGAGCACGCAGAAGTGTCGCAACACGACGTGCCATGGACTCAACTAATGTCTGAAGTAGTTCTGGATGGAACTGACAATATGAACCCTGCAGGGCAGTCCATAAATATGTACGATGAGGTGGTGATCTCTTCTGCACAGCACATTGCAATGCATCCCAGATATGCTCAATAATGTTCGTGTCTGTGGAGTTTGGTGCCCAGCGGAAGTGTTTAATCTCAGAATAGTGTTCCTGGAACCATTCTACATTCTGGACGTGTGGGGTGTCGTATTGCCCTGCTGTAATTGCCCAAGTCCGTCGGAGAGCACAATGGACGTTAATGGATGCAGAGACAGGATGCATACGCACGTATCACCTGTCATAGTCGTATTTAGACGTATCAGGTGTCCCATATCGCTCCAACTGCTCACACTCACTGCTTGAACAGTTCCCTGCTGACATGCAGGGTCCTTGGATTCATGAGGTTGTCTCCGTACCCGTAGACGCTCATCCGCTCGATACAATTTCAAACGTCCGACCAGGCTAAACATTTCCAGTCCTCAAGAGTCCACTGTCGGTGTTGACTGGCCCTGGCGAGGCTTCAAGCTACGTGTGGTGCAATCATCAAGGGGACACGAGTGGGCCTTCGGCTCCGAAAGCCCATATCGATTATGTTATTTTGAATGGTTCGCACTATGACACTTCTTGATGGCCCAGCAATGAAATCTGCAGCAATTTGCGGAAGCTTCAGACCCGTTCTTGCAAGATCTTTTCCCGGCCGCAGGGCTGTTGGAAATTTGAAGTTTTACCGGATTCCTGATATTCACGGTACTCTCGTGAAATGGACGACTGGAAAAGCCCCATTTCATCACTACCTTTGAGATGCTGTGTCCGATTGTTCTTGCGCCGACTGTATCACCACATTCAAACTCACTGAAATCTTGGTAACCTGTCTTTTTAGCCGCAGTAACCGATCTAACAACTGCTCCAGACACTTGTCGTATGTAAGTGTTGCCGAACGCAGTGCCGTATTCTGCCTATTCATTTGAATACGCAAGCCGATACCAGTTTCTTTGGCAGTTCAGTGTATATGTTCCATAAGAACCACGAAGATACTAGAAATTAGGGCTCATGAGGAAGCATATAGATAGTCGTTTTTCCCTCGCTCTGTTTGCGATTACAACGGGAAATGAAATGATTAGTAGTGGTATAGGATACCATCTGCCACGCCCTATACGGTGGCTTGCGGAGTATATATGTAGGTGTAAATATACATTGTAGACCCGTGGGACGCATACAGCGCACGATGTATTGGTGCTGTGTCGCTGTTTTCAACAGTGGTCTGTGGAACGTTCCCACACCCATCGACCAGGTGCTGGTAGTCTGCACTGTGCAGGCGCAAGTCTGATTCGACGCACTGTGAGAGCAGCGGCTGCCGTAGGAACTTCATCCAGGGTAGAAATCCGGCACACGTTGCATCTGCTCTGTCATCAGGGAACCGTTTACTTGTCTCTGGCCAAGCTCCCGAGGCACCATGACACCGCCAAGCGTGGCTACTCTGGCGCCATGGAGGAGAGTGGAATGGGGCTGTGTTATCTTCAGTGATGGGAGTATGCTGTGTCTTTATGTGACTGATGGACGAAAACGTATACGGCGTATACCTGATGACGTCCCTATAGCAGAGTGTGTTAGCCCACGACATACAGGTCTCGTCCCCGGCTTAATCTCGGGGGTGGGGGGAGCATCAGTTACAACTCGCTGTCACGTTTGGTGTTTCTGAAAAATAAATTAACCAGCGCTGGATACATTGCACAGGCCTGTTTTAGAGGAACACCGCACGTCCACAAGCGGCTGCTACGACACATCGTGCCCTCGTCCTGTACAATAACTGTCCTGCGCAACAAGACCGCCAGATCTCTCGCCAGTTGATTTTAGACATGATGAATAGAAAACTCACACTTTTTCGTGGACCTGCAAGAACCATTGCCGAATATCAACAAAAGGTGCATGATGCTTGGGACGATCTATCGCAGGTAGCCATTCGTCACCTTTAAGATCGTTTGTAGGCGAGAATACAAGCGTGCGTTGCCCCTGGATGGTGGTACGCTGCGTATTGATACGACTGTTTGGACAAATAGGTCTACAATGATGACCTACCTGTCGTCAGAGGGTAATTTGTTTATAATTCAATCTTATTACACGACTGGGTTCCAGCATTTCATCATGATGAAAAGTTTCAGTACATTATAATATGTCTTGCATCACTATTTGCGGTACTCTCTCAACACTGGTAGTTGTCCATTTTAGTCGACTCTTTGTTAGTCTTCCATACTTATCTATTACAGCCTATATCCACCGATACTAATTTTCTACAGTCATGCCTTGATTTTTTTTCCCTAGCCTCTTCTCTCCAGCAGTAAATTACCTAATACATTTTCCCTCGGAAGTGTCCTGTCAACCTGTCCCATCTTTTATATAAGGTGTACCATGTACCATAAAGCCCATTTTCGATTACTGTACTCTATATTAGTTATTCGACATACCCATGTAATGAACAAAAATCATCCGTTACACCAAATTTAAAAAGTTTTCGTTCTCGTCTTGTTTGCAGTGGCTACCTTTCTAGTTGGAGTCCCATACAAGGCTATGCTCAAGATAAATACTTGCAGAATGAAGTTTCTGATTCATTTACCTTCGACTATAACGTATACCTCCTTGCCATAAAACTTTTATTGATATAGCCACATAACATAGCAGAGAAGAGAGAGAGCTCTTTCAAACTAAAATTAAAAGTAACTTTCTCTCTGTACCAGAATTCATTAAGAATTTCGTCTCTTCAGTACTCTACGCTATATCCTGAATGGTTTGGAAACAGGTTCTGGTAAAATGCTCTGCTTCGTGGATGTATGAATGGCATTAACAACTTTAGGTCTCTCATCTTTCCTGCAGATGGTTGTAGAGGCGTGGTGTTAATAGTATGTTGGCCTATTCTCGTTATATTTAACACATTGAACGCCTTTTGTAGGTTGAAGTAAACTTTATGGTATACGGTCTCAGGTGAACTACGCCTGTATTGAAGACATTTTATCTCTACCGAAGGAACTGACTCCTCCGAAATCTATTATTTTTTATTAAAATAGCATCCACGAAGAAGTTCACTGAAATTATGGAAATCGTTCTGCTCAAGTTAGATTACTTTTATCGATGGTTTCCTTGGAACTAATAGGATCAAATTAGCCCCATCCCTACGTTAATCAATTTTTGCAGTTGTATTCTTTTTCGTTTTTTTGATAGTTACACGAATGAAGTGCTCTGTGGATGTGACTAAATTCAAGGAATAAGGCATCCCTATGGCTGCCAAAGAAGCCCAGATTAATTCCGGAATTGACTGCTGAAGGAACAATTGTAAACCAGACTCTATTTTTATAATCAAATTTAACGAGATTTCACATTGACACCCGTTTACACGGCTGGATCTAACAAGGGAAACTCCCCATCGCACACCAATCACATTTAGTGGTAAGACGGCACAGTGCATAGCCTGTCAAGAATTGAACACAGATCAACCATGAAAACGGAAGGGTGTACTGATCTGCAAAAATAAAAAAAAATAAAAATAGAACGTCAACGGTCTAAAGACAGGAAGTGCAGTAAAGATAAGCTTGGACCTGCAACCGTGTCGTGGGTAAATGGTCATGGCAATCCATGTTCAAAACTACGTAGTGCTAGTTTTATTTCACAACATTATGACGTGTCCGTCCGGTCACTGAAATGTTTGTTCTTTTCCTGTAGTCCTGGCAGTCGTCATATAGTACGTTGGTTACATAATATGAGTTTATATTTTCATCATTTTCTTGGGACTGAACACGTTCACAATCATACGAACATCTACATCGGGCAAGTAGGTCTATCTCACTCACTTACCAGTCGTACAAATTAGGTGCATCGATAAGAGATTTCTATCATACGTCACGCGTACTCTCACTAAAGCTGTGTATGACACACCAGACGTGTTTTACGGTGGAGGATTCGGTTCACTTGTCGCCTTTTCATCAAGGCCACTTCCTTTCGGCTGCTAATACACTCCTGGAAATTGAAATAAGAACACCGTGAATTCATTGTCCCAGGAAGGGGAAACTTTATTGACACATTCCTGGGGTCAGATACATCACATGATCACACTGACAGAACCACAGGCACATAGACACAGGCAACGGAGCATGCACAATGTCGGCACTAGTACAGTGTATATCCACCTTTCGCAGCAATGCAGGCTGCTATTCTCCCATGGAGACGATCGTAGAGATGCTGGATGTAGTCCTGTGGAACGGCTTGCCATGCCATTTCCACCTGGCGCCTCAGTTGGACCAGCGTTCGTGCCGGACGTGCAGACCGCGTAAGACGACGATTCATCCAGTCCCAAACATGCTCAAAGGGGGACAGATCCGGAGATCTTGCTGGCCAGGGTAGTTGACTTACACCTTCTAGAGCACGTTGGGTGGCACGGGATATATGCGGACGTGCATTGTCCTGTTGGAACAGCAAGTTCCCTTGCCGGTCTAGGAATGGTAGAACGATGGGTTTGATGACGGTTTGGATGTACCGTGCACTATTCAGTGTCCCCTCGACGATCACCAGTGGTGTACGGCCAGTGTAGGAGATCGCTCCCCACACCATGATGCCGGGTGTTGGCCCTGTGTGCCTCGGTCGTATGCAGTCCTGATTGTGGCGCTCACCTGCACGGCGCCAAACACGCATACGACCATCATTGGCACCAAGGCAGAAGCGACTCTCATCGCTGAAGACGACACGTCTCCATTCGTCCCTCCATTCACGCCTGTCGCGACACCACTGGAGGCGGGCTGCACGATGTTGGGGCGTGAGCGGAAGACGGCCTAACGGTGTGCGGGACCGTAGCCCAGCTTCATGGAGACGGTTGCGAATGGTCCTCGCCGATACCCCAGGAGCAACAGTGTCCCTAATTTGCTGGGAAGTGGCGGTGCGGTCCCCTACGGCACTGCGTAGGATCCTACGGTCTTGGCGTGCATCCGTGCGTCGCTGCGGTCCGGTCCCAGGTCGACGGGCACGTGCACCTTCCGCCGACCACTGGCGACAACATCGATGTACTGTGGAGACCTCACGCCCCACGTGTTGAGCAATTCGGCGGTACGTCCACCCGGCCTCCCGCATACCCACTATACGCCCTCGCTCAAAGTCCGTCAACTGCACATACGGTTCACGTCCACGCTGTCGCGGCATGCTACCAGTGTTAAAGACTGCGATGGAGCTCCGTATGCCACGGCAAACTGGCTGACACTGACGGCGGCGGTGCACAAATGCTGCGCAGCTAGCGCCATTCGACGGCCAACACCGCGGTTCCTGGTGTGTCCGCTGTGCCGTGCGTGTGATCATTGCTTGTACAGCCCTATCGCAGTGTCCGGAGCAAGTATGGTGGGTCTGACACACCGGTGTCAATGTGTTCTTTTTTCCATTTCCAGGAGTGTAGATTAGTTGTGCAGAATCAAATGTCATTACAGGTCCCTATCTTACACCTCGCTGTTGCAAACGAACGTTACACCATGGCACAGACACAAAGTTCAATAAAGCTAACAGCCGGAAAAAAGAAATTAGTCCGGGGGAGGATTGAACACGGCACACTTTCTTGGCACTACAACACACTAAACTCTTAACCACGACGTCATTTTTAAAGACATGTGTTCTGTATATAACTTCTTCTTTTTGAACCGTTCACTGTTTCTATTTTGATTTTTTTCACGGTCCAATACACTTTCTTCCTATTTTCATGCTGCGTTCAGGTTTTGACGGACTGTCCAATGCACCCTCTTACCACTAAACCAGAGCGGGGTTCTACGGGAAGTTTCCGTTGTAAGCATGGAGAATTTACGTTGCCACCTCGTGTTCCTTGACACTGTCCCCATAGTAGGGCTCGCAGAGCAAGCTTATATTTATTAAACGGGACAGGTACCCTGAGGGCAGTGGGGCAGATGAGAGGGTGTCTTGACAAATTCCTCGTCTGCTCATTTTCTTAAAACGCCCTTCCCGCTGTAGGTCAGATGTACGCAGCAGATAGGATGGTGCAACAAGCAAGGACAGTCGTCTTCTCTTGCAAAGGCAGGTAAAGGAAAATAATTTTCTTATTGAGATAGGAAAAACATATGAGGATACTGAAAGTATAATACAGTGCGTACAGGGAGATGAAAATCTAATAGTCATATGGGACTGGAATGTAATTGAATGGGAATGAGCAGAGGAAAGGTTACAAGAGAGTATGGGCTTGGGACTAGGAATCAGAGAGAAGAAAGACTAACTGAGTTCTGTAATAAATTTCCATTAGTAGTAACGAATACTCTGTTCAAGAATCACAAGAGGAGGGAATATGCTTGGAAAAGGCCGGATGATATGGGAAGATTTCTGTTAGATTACATCGTGGTCAGACAGAGATTCTGCAAACAGATAACGGAGAGTAAGGCGTACCCAGGAGCAGATATAGACTCAGATCTTAATGTGGTAGTGATGAAGAGTGGATTGAAGCACAAGATATTAGCCAGAAGTGCTAAGGAATGACGAGATACTATTGAAGTTCTCTAAGGCTGTAGATACAGCAATAAGGAATAGCTCATAGGAAGTACAGATGAAGAGGAATGGATATCTCTGAAAAGAGCAATAACAGAAGTTGGAAAGAAAAACGTAGCTGCAAACAAAGTAACAACGAAGAAACAATGGGTAAGAGAATGATTAATGTAGTTGATCGATGAAAGGTGGAAGTACAAAAGTGTTCAGCGAAATTCAGGGATACAGAAATACAAGTCTCTGATTAATGAAATAAATAGGAAGCGCAGGGAAGCTAAGAAGAGACGGCTGCATGAAAAATGTGAAGAAATCGAAAAATAAATGATCGTCGAAAGGACTGACTCAACATATAGGAAAGTCAAAATAACCTTCGGTGAAATTAAAGGCAAGAGTGGTAAAATTAAGGGTGGAACGGGAATTCCACTGTTAAACGCAGAGGAGAGAGCGAACAGGTGGAAAGAGTACACTGAAGCCTTCTGTGAGGGGGAAGATTTGTCTGATGTGCTAGACGAAGAAACATAAATCGATTTAGAAGAGATAGGTGATTGACTATTACAAACAGAATCTAACAAGGCTTTGGGTGGCTTAAGATCAAATAAAGCAGAAGTGATAGATAACTTTCCATCAAAATTTCTAAAAACTTTGGGTGAAGTGGCAACAAAACGACTATTCACATTCGTGTGTAGAATGTATGAGTCTGGCGTCATACCATCTGACTTTCAGAAAAATATCATCCACACAATTCCGAAGATTGCAAGAGCTGACAAGTGCGAGAATTATCGCACAATCAGCTTAACATATCATGCATCGAAGTTACTGACAAGAATAATATAAAGCAGTATGGAAAAGAAAATTGAGGGTGTGTTAGATGACGGTCAGTTTGAATTTAGGAAAGGTAAAGGCACCAGAGAGGCAATTCTTACGTTGCCGTTGATAATGAAAACAAGACTAAAGAAAACTCAAGACACGTTCATAGGATCTGTCGACCTGGTGAAAGCGCTCGACAGTGAAAGTAGTGCAAGACGAAGTAGAGCAGTATATGGAAGCGTTACTGCGCAAAGGCGAAGAGTATTCAGAAATTCTTGGGACAGATTTTCTCGACAGACATCACGTCAACAGCGATCTGTCACTGTATACAGTAGATTTCAGTAGGACTTCGTTTACATTGAGGGGATACAGCTGCAAGTTAGGCAATGTCGGGAGGTACACCCCTCGTGAATGTGTTGCTGACTCAGCTTCGAACACAAACATAAAAGATTGGTTCCCAGGATATAATACCAGCAGTTATGGGGAAGATGGTGTGGGTTTCTGTTGACATTAATTACATGTGGTTCAGCATCTGATTGAAAATGAAGAACTAGATAGGAATCATTGCCTCGTGCGTAAAAGCGTAGCACATGACTGTGATATTAATAGTGACCTGATGGTTCATGTAAGGCTGTATAACTTTGACTTGGGCATGTTTAGTCTGTCAAATGGCCCCAGTTACCATATTAGAGATATTAGATAACGGAAATATTAATAAGTCATGAGATGACCAGAGCTGCAAGCAAACGGTCGATGCAGCAGCATTACAGGGAAAAGTGCATCACATGTAAATCAGATATTGACAGGAAATGGAAGATTTGTAACTATAGTTTGTGAATGTACTTAACACAGTCCTTTACCAGCCACATCGGTTATGCAGCACCATATACACGCAGGACGTTGTACCACACAATGAGGAATCTTCAAACTTTAGTGGAGGAGTTTTTAGATCAACATTAGGGGAAGATATTATGGAGTAGAGTGATAGCCCAGTGAATGTAACTATTGTCATCATACCATAAAAATCAACGGATGGTAGCAGGAAACGCAGGTTCTGTTGCGATTATTGCTTTGGAAATAGTGGACGACCTAGGACAGTGCCAGTACTTTACAACAACCACTCTGAGAAAGGGGTATCATCAGCTGAAGATAGTCCTGGAGGACAAACCCAAAGCCTGCTTTTAGGATCCCATGGAGAAAGTACCAGCGTAAGTAAATATCATTTGGACTGAAGAACGCTCCAGCCACATTTCAAAGGTTATCGGATGGAGCTCTGCAGGGGTTAAAGCTGAAAATTTGCATGATATATTCGGACAATATCATTGTATTCTCAAAGGATATGCCAGAGAATATGAAATGCTTAGGAGATGCATTCAGCAGGATGTAAACTGCATATCTGTCATACAGGTAAATTACCTTAGGCATGTACATAGTGGGAGAGATTTGCTATTGTAGTGTTGGGCAGTTGGCTGTTAACAGCGCGTAGCGTTGCGCAGTTGGAGGTGAGCCGCCAGCAGTGGTGGATGTGGGGAGAGAAATGGCGGAGTTTTGAAATTTGAAAGACTGGATGTCATGAACTGCTATATATATTATGACTATTAAGGTAAACATATTGTTTGTTCTCTATTAAAACCTTTCATTTGCTAACTATGACTATCAGTAGTTAGTGCCTTCCGTAGTTTGAATCTTTTATTTAGATGGCAGTAGTGGCGCTCGCTGTATTGCAGTAGTTCGAGTAACGAAGATTTTTGTGAGGTAAGTGATTTGTGAAAGGTATAGGTTAATGTTAGTCATGGCCATTCTTTTGTAGGGATTATTGAAAGTCAAATTGCGTTGCGCCAAAAATATTGTGTGTCAGTTTAAGCACAGTCATGTATAATTTTTCAAAGGGGACGTTTCATATGTCGACCCTTAGCCGAGGATACCTCACTGGAATCTTCTGATTTTTTCTTGTAGTTTGTGTAATTAGTGTAGCCTTTGTTTATTGCTAGCGCGTAATTGTAGAGAGAATCTCCTTAGTAGTTGCAGTCTTTCATTGTTGTACAGTAAAACAGTTGTGGCATGCATGTAGATTTGCACCAAGTATTTCGCAGCTGCGCTTGCAATTAACTAGATATTATTTTTAGCGCTATGTTAATGTGTTCTCTTATTTTTGCTCTTCAAATTGTGCTTTTCTGTGTTATCGTGTGAAATACGTGATAATTATGGCAAGTGAAAAACATAACACTAGGCTCCAAAGTAAACTGAGAAATAATAGTGACGACGAGCGTAGCATATCAGCACCACTGTGTAATGAATTAACAGACATTCAAAGTAGTAATTTGGTAACTGTGCATAGGGAAATGGAGCGGGCGGTAAATAATGACGTAGACAGTGAAACAAATAGTGAACAGGGAAGCATTATCGATCGATCGGTCGGCAACAGCTCGCCTCAGGAATCCGAAATGACAGGGCACAAACTTGCATATACTGTAGATTCAGGTTTTGCGTCCTCACCGTTTTCTCAAATAAGTCAAGACACATTTTCTGTTTTTCAAAATGCGAATATTGCCGGTTCAAATGCACTGCCGAATAGCACTGAGGAACATGTTTCAGACACCAGTGCATTGTCATTACAGTTAATGCAACAAATGGGACAAAGGCTACAAAAGTTAGACACACCGGAACAAAATCTTCAAAAGTTAGACACAATGGAACAACACCAGAGACAAACACAGCAAAAGCTTCAAAAGTTAGACACAATGGAACAAAATCTTCGGAAGTTAGACACCACGCTTGAACAAACACGTGAAGATTTAACTATTGACTTACATAACATTGAATCGAAATGTCAAAAAGTCTGTAATGACGTAAAAACACAAATTTGTGAGCATTTTCAACCTATTTTTTCGTGGCATGAAAATGCATTACAGAATCACGAAGCAGCAATAAAAGAACTGCAAACTATTGTTCATGAAAATCATGAGACCTTGCAAGCTAAAATTGACTCAGTTGCATCTACCGATTCGGTTACGCAACTTGCAAAAACTCAGGAAAACTTAAAGGACGCAGTAGATACGATTTCAACACAAATGGACACTCTGTAACTTGGTTCAGAAAAACACACAGAGGAAATAATTTCACTATCGGATAAAGTAGCCGAACTTTCAGATCAGTTCACTAACTTATCTACAAAGGTAGATGATGATCTGAATGACACAAGACCTGTAGCCTTCACTGACACTGAAGAGAATGAACAAATTAGAAAATTCAAACAAAATCAAAATCAAATCAATACACAGTACAAAAGAGAAATCCGGGAAGTACAAGATCAGTTGGCACAAGTAATATAAGAATTACATATTTCAGAGTACACTCGCGCTCCAGTACGGGAAGAGGAACATAGAAATACGGAACAACCACAAAATAATAACACAGGACACTTCGGAAATTATGAAAGAAATTGGCAAGGCGCATTGAATTTTGAGATGCAACCGCCGAAACGAAGTAACAATGACTGACATGCGACTCGCCGACATGATGATTTTGACTATAAGCTGTTCATTACTACACGCAAATTCAAAACATTTAAGAATTCTGGTAACGACATTCATCCACAAGCGTGGCTTCATCAATTCCCTCATTGTTTTCCTCCCAACTGGTCATTGCAGCACAGATTAGAATTTATGTGTGGCTACTTAGAGAATGAACCAGCTGTAAGAATGATATCGGTCATTCACGATTGTCACAGTGCCTTACTCTCAGCATATTGGTCTCAAGCTACACAAGTCCAAGTAAAACATAGCATCATAATGATGAAACATTCCGAACAATCTGAATTCTCCAGTCCTGTCAAATATTTTGAAGACATGTTGCACAAGAATCAGTACCTGTCAAACCCATACAGCCCCTCAGAACTCATCCGCATTTGCTTAATCAAATTACCTGAACGTTTACGACATATTATTTTGGCAGGACGTTGCAAAGACGACATTGAAGCTTTTCAGGGACTCTTACAAGAATTAGAAATTGACACTGACAATCGCAGAACGCGAAAACAGGAACACAACAATTACAGGTCACATCCGTCGCAATTCCGCGATGAAAGAAATAATAAGTGGACACGACAAGGCTATTCTTACAACACAAATCGTGACCAAAACAAACACCACCCTTATGACAACCGTTGGCAGAATAATAGGTACAGAGAAAGATCGCACTTCCGTAGTAATGCATATGAGAGAGATAACCATAGAAACAGACAATATGGTAACCAAAACAAGTATCATGAAGGGAGACAGAATAACTTCAGACGCAATGGTCCACCGTGCAGTTACGATTCCGGGAGAAATTCTCCAACACGTGACCGACAAGAAAGAAATTATGGAATCTACCAACATGACGACAGACGATATAATCATAACGACAGACCTGAATTGCATCAGAATTGGCGGGGTTCAAACAGGGCAGGGCCCTCTCGACAAAGTGAATTTGTAGAAGTTAGGTCTCCTAATCACAATAACGACGCACGCCAACAAAGAGACAGACAATGACTCGCACCGCAGGCAGCCACGTACGCCGGCTGGCTCGGAGAAAAATAACATAGCTAACCTTGAGAAAAATTCCAGTATTCTTATCGACGTATACCGCATGATAATTACGTTCAAGTTGAAACTCTGAGTACTGTGAAGAGTAAAGGATTGCACCACATTTCACATGTAAAACCGTGTATTGAAAGATAATCTGTTTTTTAACTTAGTCTTTGCCATAAAACTTTTCACTTCACGCTACTAGTACAATTTGTCACACTTAGAAACTGTTAACATGCAACAATGTTTTGAAGTTCACTATCCAGTCTAGAACCTAGGGAACATATTTAAACAGTATTTACGAGTGCATTGTTATAGTGAACAGACGACACAATGTTGTTATTTGTACATTCTTGCTTGTTAGTTACATACTTAGAACATATACTGCCAATCAGATTTTAATGCAACCTTTTGGTTTACTTGAAAAGATACTCTTTATTTGAAGTTCATTCGGTGAGATTAAAGATGACTTAGCATTTGGTTTCTTTGATAGCTACACGATTATATCACGACGCTACTAATATGTGACACAATTTACATTGTTGCTTTTGCAGTGTATCTGTTTTATATCTACACAGTTTTTCTGAATTCTTCTGGAAAGTAAAACATGTTTTAGTAGTAACTTTTGTGGTATAGCTACAATGAGATTGCCTTTTCCGTAGCACAACAATATGTTACATTATAGCACTTTCTTGATCACGGTAAGGTACGTAATAACTACGATATCTATAAGCAAAGCATTTCACTTTCGCTTATGATGAGGTAAGTACATTGACTTCAGCAGAACTTTGCTTACAGAGGACGATAACTACGACACTTCCACAGAATTATCTTACAGCAAGATGCACATTTAGCGCTACAGGACACGCATTTGAGTGATTAATTTTGTTCTTATACCATTTATTTTTCAAGATTTTTCAATTACAAAGAAAGTTTTCCATGATACATTTCATTGCATTGCTGTAATCTGTAACACCTGAGGGTATAATTACGTTAATCCTCAGGGAGGTACGCGCTTACTTTGTGTACCATGTGTTTGGCAAGCACAAGGAGCCCTAGCTAATACGGTATTTGCTTATAGAACTTTACATATCGGTACCATATTTCTGTAACGCATAAATTACACAGCTATCTGATCATTTAACTGAGAGAGACAAATATTTTTTTTACTACATCAGTGACAGATGTTTACGTAATTACACAGTTGGATAACTTCACACTTATAAAATTATATTTTGTCTGTACTTTGTGAAATGTTCATATTTTTTCGGAACCAATGTGATGTGAGTTTTGAATGATATATTTGGTATGGGATCATGTTTTTTAAAGTACGTTTGAGGTAGATGAAACTTTTCACATGAGCAGAGAATTTTTTTTAGGTTTTGAAGTTATTGGAGGAAGCTATGACGATTTTGAGATTTGGCAGAGGTTTTATGATGTTATGATGACGATGTGCATTACGCTGTTGCGGTATGTTCATGATCAATAAGCTGATGCTATATGAGGAATTTGATTATGCTACGTATTTATTATGATGAAATATTGAAGAAGCGTCTACGAATATGTATATGTGTAATAAAGCAAGGAATAATGAGTAGTGGTTAGGGACTCTGACTTGTGAAAAAGGATGTTGGAAACCAAGAATCGTACTTCAAGAGTTATGAAATGTGTGTAAATGTGTGAATGTACTACAATGCCGACGAAAATTTATTGGACACTGTTATATTTACAGGATTTTGTTTCTACAGATTTGCAACGCAAATTCTCAACCTGTGAAATTTTTATATGAGACTGTCACTATAGTGCAAACTGGTGTCATAAATATTTCGGTAAGAAAGTTAAGTGACCACCTTCACGTAATGTGTCATGGGCACCCAGCTGCGCGACAGTCGCCTGGAAAAAAGCCATTAGTGTGTGCCTTTCAGAGGCACAGGTGGAGAAAAAAGGATGCCATTATCCTCGCTATTGACATTCCTTTGTGGAAAGCATCGCAAATACAACACGCTTAAACTTGAAAACATATGATTACACTGTGGAGCTCTTGATTATTGATATTTACTAAAATGCCTAATGAAATGATGAGAAACATTTTTACCTCTATTGTCTTTCTAGTTGAGGGATTACTCATTTTGTTTAATATCTAGTTTCTAGCTGCACTGCAGCATTGGTTAGAATAAAATTTAATAGATGTACTAATATAGATATTTTATGCCTACAGATCCAGTATATAATAACTTTATGATCCACTTAAAAAAAAAAAACGAAGGAGCACATAAAGACATTTCCCTTCACAGGATTTGCATAAATAATTTTTTTTAATGACTTGGTAACTTTCTTGCAGAGTAAGCTTTTGTGATGCATCACTCTAGTGTTAAGATCTGACATAGGTATTAAACATCGCCATTTTTACTGTAATATTTTTTCTGCTTGAGCTTTGTCATGTTGAGATATAAGTTATTGCATTTGCTGCTGCTGTTTGCCAGGCATAGTGCTACTAAATTTCATTTTGTATTACTCTGTTAAGCCAGTTTTACTACTGATTTATTTTTCTTGTTGCTGCACATTAGCTCATATTAGTTGTAATGTTGGCATTTGCTTGGTAATTTAGGTTTACTGTAGCTTGCTTTGCCAATTTCCATTTTTTTGTCATTGCTGTTTGTGTTAATTGTTTTGTGCTGCTGCATTGCCTTGTCCCTTAATTTAGCATCTGAGCTCAGTAGATTTAAGTTAGCTTAATATGGCGTAGGCTATATGTGAGAACGAGTTGTGATGAATTGCAAGAAATGCATAGAGAAGCTATAAGAAAATGGTTTGGCCAAAACAGTATTTTGAAAGAGGGTATGAAAAAAAAGTAGGGTTTAGGGACAACAGATTTAGGTAGAATTTTCTTGGAAATAAATGATGAGGTATGATAATGGAAAATAAATAAGGAGGTAAGAAATATGTGAACATATAAATACAGAAAGCATGCTTAAATAGGATTTTTTTTGGTGGAAACAAATGTTGAAATAAGAGGAAAGATCTATGGAATGAAGTTATGAGGTGGACTGCAGTACCAAATGTTACACTGAAAACGAACCCTTGTCTTTCCTTTTGTATTATTCCGCTATGTGTTTATGTACCCTTGTGTATTTGTCTTTTTCCTGCCTTTACGTGTTTAGCTAATAAGATTTATGTTGTAGAATTTTTCAAATACTATGTTATTTTCTTTGTAAAGATGTTTAGACATTATTTATTCTGTTCTGTTTTAATGCTCAGGTGTGAAGTTGATGTTTCGAAAGTTATTCAGATCTTTTATGTATGTACTCATGTCATAATTCCTGTAACTCTGATGTATATGTTATTTCGATTCTTTTGTAAAGCCTGTACTACAAATGTTATCTGGTTATGTTCTTTAATGATGTATTTTGTACCTTTGTAATTGTATTCTTACGTTATAAAATTGTAATTGACACCAGTTCATCATATTATTAATTTGTAAGTTACATTTCACTGCACACGTTTCTGTTGGTCATAGTATATGGACAATATGTGATAAATAAGGACTGTTAGTGTTTGCACGTGTGTTAATAATTCAGCAAGGGACCGGATAACAGCATTGCTGGTTCTAAGTGCACAAGTGGTGGTTATGGACTTGCTATATTATCCGCAAGACTCTTCAGTGATGATTGTGCACCTGCACAGTCACAACAGATGGGTGCTGGCCATCTCTACAAGGACTACAGTGGGTCTGCATCTTTGATGACCCACCAATACCATTATTTCTACAAGGACTACAGTGGGTCTACACCTTTGTTGACTCATCAGTACCATTATTTCTACAAGGACTGCAGTGGGTCTGCACCTCTGCTGGCCCACCAATACCACAATCTCTACCAGGACTACAGTGGGTCTGCAACTCTGGTGGCCCACCAATACCGTAATCTCTACCAGGACTACAGTGGGTCTACTCTGTGATGACCTACCTACCAATATTCTTCAAAACTTCGAAAGACTCTGCTGTGTGTTTGCTCTGTTGTGGCCCAATACCTGTCTGCATGTC
The DNA here is from genome assembly GCF_023898315.1 of Schistocerca nitens. Classification (NCBI taxonomy): domain Eukaryota; kingdom Metazoa; phylum Arthropoda; class Insecta; order Orthoptera; family Acrididae; genus Schistocerca; species Schistocerca nitens. The sequence goes on along the minus strand of NC_064615.1, from coordinate 788,172,241 downwards.
GAGAGTCAGCATTGTCTTTCCTTTGGAAGGACAACACTACTTCTTCAAGACTGCATGGAAATCCACTACTTCTGTGTGCATTTTCTTTTACTGCTCAGACTTTGAGAAAAACACTGCAATTTTACTGCGATGAATGATCAGGACTGCCTTTATGGACTGTGAGAAAATTTTACCTTTTGACCAACATTGTATCAATAAGTGTGTGCATTTGATTTCTTTGTTATTGTAATTATGAAAAATTTTTTCAAATCTGTATTGGCCACTGCCCAAAACAATTCGTAAACTTTTTTGTGGGGAGCATGGGGGCTATGTAAGTAGGCTGTTTAGGTTATTATATTGGTAACGCCACCGCCACCTAGCGCTCTGCATGAAAATCACTGGCTGTGCTGTGTGCAGTCTGTGGCTGGGTAGCATTGTTGGAATTTGCTATTGCAGTGTTGGGCTGTTGGCTGTTAACAGTGTGTAGCGTTGCGCAGTTGGAGGTGAGCCGCCAGCAGTGGTGGATGTGGGGAGAGAAATGGCGGAGTTTTGAAATTTGTAAGATTGGATGTCATGAACTGCTATATATATTATGACTATTAAGGTAAATACATTGGTTGTTCTCTATTAAAATCTTTCATTTGCTAACTATGCCTATCAGTAGTTAGTGCCTTCCGTAGTTTGAATCTTTTATTTAGCTGGCAGTAGTGGCGCTCGCTGAATTGCACTAGTTCGAGTAACGAAGATTTTTGTGCGGTAAGTGATTTGTTAAAGGTATAGGTTAATGTTAGTCAGGGCCATTCTTTTGTAGCGATAACTGAAAGTCAGATTGCGTTGCGCTAAAAATATTGTGTGTCACTTTAGTGAATGTTTGAGTACGTTCAGTTTTGCTCAGCTGTTTGAAAAGCAAATAATGTAAGAGGTTTATCAGCACAGTAATTCATAAATTTTTCTAATGGGACGTTTCAATGTGTACCAGAAAGATTCTAATGGTGAGCATAGGAATCTGACATCGAGCTTTACATGAAGGACTGAGTGCCTTGAGAACAAAGAGCTGAACTTATCCATCAAAAAATCACTTTAAAATGCCTACTACAGGTATCTGAACCCATTCAATTGATTGGACATATTATTTTGCGACACTTTAGTACGAAATAGATATGCACTGACAATAATAAATAGATTTTGGAGGTTCGTATTAACGATGGCGATTCCTGAGCAGAATGCTACTACAGTACCCTGACTTTAGTTATCGACGAGTGCAAAAGTCAGTCTCTAAAATGTTATTATGTGGACATTAGTCATACATAGTAGGATAAATATTTGCAGGGTATCGTTTACACATATGATTCTAAAGTGCAGTTTGGTATAGGTCTCGTGGCTTTTGAGGTGCTGTACCGTAGAAAACGTCACGCCCCTTTGATGTCTAGATTCTTAAGCTAGGACCATACTGTGATGCAGTTAAGGAATTTGCTAAAAGAATGCAGGAGATATGGCAGAAAATAAAGCGAGCCAATACTACAGTTTTGGAGCGACAACAGCAGTCCAGATAGCACGCAAAATTACCGCAATATAGAATGGGTCAATGAATATTCATCAGCAACCTCTGCACGCCTAAGGAAAAAGACGAACAAATTTATGACTAAGTATCAGGGCCCTTATCAGGTCATCGAAATAATCTCTCCAGTAAACGTTAAAGAGCAGCTTTCGAGTGAAACGTCTATCGTCCATGTGAGTAGCATTGAACCTTCTCTAGGAACAGTGGATGCATTGCCAGAAGCCACGATGACAGGGAAGTCCAGAAGCGGACACTTGTAGAAAATTTTTGGAAATTTGTGGTTAGTTCCTATAGGACCAAACTGCTGAGGTCATCTGTCCCTAGGCTTACACACTACTCAATCTAATTTAAACCTACTTACGCTAAGGTCAACACACCATGCCCGAGGAAGGACGGAGGTAGCCATGCGAACCATGGTAAGCCGCCTCAGACCGCCCGGCTACCCCGCCTGGCGTATACTAGTCGACAAGCAGGATGTGCATAGCGTACCTTATGCATTTTAGTCACGCGGCAAATAATAGTATTGTCATTTAGTTCAGTTATGTCGACAAGCTGCTCCGTTCTTGTCGAATGTAATCGAAATGTACTGTGGATTGTTATAATTCTGTAATACTAACGTATCATTTGTTATTTGTTTTGGCGTATATACATGTTTTCGAAGAGGGAGGGGATGTCAGAAGTTCTTCACCTTAGATGGAAAATGACTAGGAGCAACTGAGTGGGTTGTTGTAATCTTGAACTTGCTGCATGGCGTTAAGAAGGAACAATGCATGCAGGGCGGAGTCAGTCATTGGAGGCAGGTGTCTTGAAATAAGACAATCTCGGTAGCAAAATCTTTTTTATTTGCAGACAATGGCACGTTTCGCCCTTTTGCAGCACATCGGATTGGCCTAGTTGTGAGAATGACGATATTGAGGCATATACAGATTGAAATGGGGAAACGGAGTTAATATAAATACACAAAAGAGGCGAAGTTCCAGGCTGTACAGCCATCTGTGCTATTAACCATAACGGTGAACTTACGTAAAAATTAACATGGAAAACTAACATTATGCGCACATATGACATTACAGATAAAATCTTATAACGACCCATTGTTCTAGCGTCATGGGATGAATATAAGCATTGCGGAATCTGGAAAATGAATACAATGCCAAGTATAACTACAGTGTCTGCTGGACAGGAAAAGTATGACAGACCAAGAAAAATTTGAGAAATCGTACGTAACACGGAGCCAACCGCGTTCCGGCGTACACAGCATAGACCGTTGCCTACAGCTGACAGTAGCTAAAGCAACCAAGAACAGGATACGTCACCCCCCCCCCCCCCCACCTCATTCCCCGTGCCGGGCACACAAACATAGCCTAAAGGCAAGATTATACGACTGCAGTAGCAGACATTAAAGGTAGATGGCGTTGGCTAACAAACGTACTTACAAAATCCGTTTGCACAGGTAAATTCCATATGTGGAAGAAATGGCAAAGACAAAATTCTCACAAAGGTGCAACATGAATACCAGGGATTGAGGCTGTCATATGGCAAACTGAGAGTTTAATTGACGCGAATCACTTACATTGTACTAAGGACGTTACTTATTAGGAAGGGAAAATCTTAAAAAACATTACTTGGGAAAGCGGATAATGAAGGTATCCAGGAGCTTAATAACACCGTTTGGCAAGTGCAAATGTTGGCAGACACTACTAAATAGTAGGATGGTATAAGAAGCAACTGTGAAATTTACAGCAAGGCGTTCTCAACAACAAAAACTGGTACGTTAATTAACCATAGGATTATCCCAGTACACCCAGGATGCAATGGAAACCTTTATGAGCATTGACAGAGCGGCTCAATGACGCATGAACTGAAGTGGGGTCACTTTGGGAAGCAGTATGGAACGTGTTAAACAATTTTAGTTCAGTATTACTGCTGCCACAAAAATTCTTAACAGGGCTGCAGGAAAGTAATTCCGTGAAGACCTACGACAGAAGTGTCAGAGAGAAACTTAGTAATGTTTTATCAAAGAGCAAACGTGGAAGTAAACAGAGACAGAGCTAAATTATGTGTATTAGTTTGGGAGGAGGGATCAATGCGCTGTATCATGTTACACAGTTCACCTCTATCCAGTCAGATGGACAGCGATGAGGAAATGGGAACAAGTAAAGACGAAAGAGGTGTTAATTATTTCTGAACATGGACAAGCTCATGGTCGTATGTCACTATGGGTCCTAGAACAGTGTTCGATGGTGAATATCTCCATTTGTCCAGCTAGAAACGTGCAGAATGATGTATGGACATGTGAGATGCAACTGCGTCTGGGGATATTAATGCCAACGGAATGGTAGGAAGAAATTCCGGAACGACTGCTTCATTTTTAAAAAATAGGAGCACATTGGATATATTCACCAATTGCAACAGAAACTGCAATTATGAACTGTTACAGGAAATGAAAAGCTCAGGGCACGGTAAAGCCCAGGCTACATGATAATGGTATTTGTGAGACAGCCGGAACGAGATTGAACCTCCTAACTACACTCATCGATACGATTGTACTTCGTTCCACTCCCCAGGCACTGTATTGGCCAGAGAAACCGTTCGAGGCACTGGGAACATAAAAACAAATTTACGTTAACAACACCCCAAATCATACATCCCACACACACACTGACAACAACTTAGCAGGGCAAAATTTCCATGGGGCAAATGTTGCAACATCTTCAAAAATACGAGGCGAAACAAAGCCGAAAAAGCATTATGACCACAACGTTTGCCCTGTTAGTGACAGCAATCTGAATACATTAATTTTGTCCGGTGTATAGAAGTATCCATCCTTCAGGCTTATTGACACATCAGATACCTGTTGAGTAGCTAACTAGCATAAATTGAGAATCATAGCGTAAGGAAACTGTAGATCAGTATAACCTGTAAGGAAAGGAAATAAGAGTAGTGGAACGTAATTGTAGAAAAGGATCAGCAAGCCAGATCTCTAGAATGACATGTAATATAAAAGTTAAGAGACGATCATGTATGCCAGCTCCGAAGAGCAACCAAGTTTCGTAGCATGTATAATCATGTAGATCTAGAAAATTATTTGTAGAGGATAAGGAGAGGCAAAATTCTGGGTACTTTTTTTTTTTTTTTTTAATATGGGAGGAATGTTGCGCAGTGGAATAATTTCATTGAGCAGGCTTATAATTTCGACAGAGGTCTACGAAGTGAACACAGTAGGTTAGTGCTAGGCTGGTGTGCCAGTCGTTACGTCAACACTACATACTGGAAACGCAACAGACCTAAGGTCAGGGCAGACAGAAACCAAAGCACAACTGAGTGGCTTTAAAGGGCACGGTGAGGTAACACTATTTAACTTCCCCGACCGAGAGCCACTACAAAATCAAACGTAGACAGAAAAACGGCGAAGCAGAATCATTACTAAAACTATCCCAGCAAGGCCAAGAGTACCCACAGGGCTGATAAAGGAGGACAAATACACTCTTACATCCAGAGCCACTATGGTACAGGCACGGGCTCGATACGTTGAATAGAGAGGCCTTCAGAGCAGAAGAACACACATTCTGTCGCGCTGACATGACAGTCTGTTGACATCCAGTGGAACCACGACACACTGAGCGATGATGGCCACCCTGCTACTTGCTTGCTTAAACATTGAGAGGCAGCCGACCTGATGCATACCACAGCCGTCGTCCGCCGCTGCTGCCGATTGGGTCATCGTGGATATAAACACTCTCCTCCACTTTTTGGTCGTGTCACGTGATCTGCAAGCTGCCATCTCATCGACCAGGCGAGGCGAGTCTACGCAGGCCCCTGGCCGACTGGCGATCCGTGACGGGCGACCAGGGCCTTGTCTTCACGGAAACCAGCATCCTGGATCACAATGTGCAGCCTCCACCAGATCGCATGACGGGCTGATTTCGAGAGTGTTGAGTGGATAGCCATAAAGTGTCATTGCAAAACGAGTGTGTGGCTAGCATTTTCCACACGCCGGTGCAGTCGGCAGCACAGCATACAGCCATGGCGCTTACATGAGGCAGTGCTGACAACTCGTTTATGAGGTATCAGCACCTTCCCGCCACAGGCGGAGGTGCCCGGCCACCAACTGCAGCTTTGAAGACAACTATACTTTTGTGAGCTCTGCTCGGCCAATAAATGTTATTACAGACAACCTCCAGACACATATCGGAACACCGACCTCGCTCTACACTAGACCCTGCACACAGCTCGACTTCATCACTCTTGCACGAAAACATTGGTGCCAAGGAGTGCGTGGGTCGCCACATATGTATGTAGTGAAGTTGGCAAAGATAAGGGCGTTATGTAGTTCAATATGGATTACATTTGTTTTGACTGTTGTAACTGCGACCAGGACGGTCGCGGGGTAGCAATGACAGAAAGTGCGGCGGGACCCACAGAGAGGCCCGCGAACAACAACACAACCAAAGAGGACGGACACGACTAACGAAGGACAGAACGAATACAACAAGACCGAACAACAGAGTCACTAGAAAACAAACACGGCCAATCATTCACTAACTAGGAAGTAGGCTGTCTAGCACAAAGCGAGGTGTAAACCGACCTAAGCGAGGTTAGACTGACTGGCTGAGCTTTCTTTTATTTTTTTTCTTTATTGTGATTTCATTCCCTTGCCCCATACGGGCAGGGGAGGACTGTCAGCGGCACAATCCGCCGCTCTTCAGCCGAGTGACACGACAACGAAAACAAGAATAACATGATACATACATAAGGCGATAAAAAAGGGGAACATAAACAGATTAAGGGAGAAAACGGAGGTAAAAATACACTGACATGGAGACGTTCATGGGGGACAGTTAAAAAATTCATTAAAAAAGTCACCAGAAAGTTAAAAAACACAGTTGTCGATTCTTAAAACACATGTACAGGTTAAAAGTCTGCCACAGTATTATAAACACTCCAGAACAACAAACTTAAAAGCCACTTGGAGCACAAATGACGAAGAATAAAACTGCCATGTGGGACCTGCTGAGGGAAAGGTCAGAGAGGATGGAAAAGGAGGGGAGAGCAAGGGGCAGCAGGGGAAGCGGCGGGATGAAGAGAGTAGGAGCGTCAGCGGGTACACTAAGAGGCAGGAGACACGTGGGGCAGGAGATGAAGAGGGAAGACAAGGCAGGAGGAAGTGCGGAGACACTGAAAGGTGGCACAAGAGTGGGAGGGGGAATAGGAGGGGGAAGCCACTCAGGAGGAGGGAGGGGGGAGAGGGAGCCCTGAGGAGGAGGCAGGAAGACGGGGTTAGAGTTGGTAGGAAGGGTAGATGTCAGGGCGAAGCTCATCAGTCGGGAGGGGTGAGGGGGATCAAGTTGGTGGACAATATATGGTGTGCGGATGTGTTCAAGGAAAAGGAGAAGGTGGGGGAAGGGGATGAGGTCGTAGAGGATGCACGTGAGGGACGGAAGGCAGATGCGAAAGGCGAGGCGGAGCGCACGGCGTTTGAGGATTTGGAGGGTTTTATAGAACCGGGGAGGGGCGGAAATCCAAGCTACGCTGGCATAACAGGGGATGGGTGATCAAGGATTTGTAGGTGTGAAGGATGGTGGAAGGATGCAGATCTCACGTCTGGCCGGACAGGAGGTTCAGGAGGTGGAGGAGGTTATGAGGTTTGTGTTGGATGGTAAGGTGATGGGGAGTCCAGGTGAGGTGGCGGTCGAGTGTGAAGCCAAGGTATTTGAGGGTAGGAGTGAGGTGGATAGGACTGCCATAAATGGTGAGGGAGAAATCACGTTCGCAGCTCGTGGTCGTGCGGTAGCGGTCTCGCTTCCCAAGCCCTGGTTCCTGGGTTCGATTCCCGGTGGGGTCAAGAATTTTCTCTGCCTCGTGATGACTGGGTGTTGTGTGATGTCCTTAGGTTTGTTAGGTTTAAGTAGTTCTAAGTTCTAGGGGACTGATGACCATAGATGTTAAGCCCCATAGTGCTCAGATCCATTTGAACCATTTTTGAGAAATCACGGAGGCGGAAGGAGCGGGTGGTGCGGCCTATGATGATCGCCTGGGTCTTGGAGGGATTGATACGGAGGAACCGCTGGTTGCACCAAATGGTGATTTGGTCAAGGTGGGTTTGAAGGGTACGTTGGGACTGTTGAAGGGTAGGATAATGGGCTAGGAAGGCGGTGTCATCAGCAAACTGGAGAAGATGAACTGGTGGGGGAGGTTTGGGCATATCAGCAGTGTACTGGAGATAGAGGAGAGGGGAAAGGACCTGGCTGAGCTTTTTTTTTCTTTATTGTGATTTTAAACACCTTATACAAAGGCGGGCTGTCAGCAGCACAATACGCCGCTCTGCAGCCTTGAGTTTCAACAAGTAGTACATAAAGGTGGCACAGAGTAGACAGTAAAAACGGCGGGTAAAAAATGTAGACACTAAAATCGAAAAAACATGGAGCCGTTCACGCTGGACGAGAAACATCACTAACACGAGGCGACACGGTGCACATAACATGGATGATGGCGACGGCACGTGAACGGTGGTGGCGTGACGGTGAACAACACTACACACAAACGAAGGCACACACACGAAACACTGACGGCGATGATGTCCGGCGCGCGAATGTTCACTGAGCGTGTACGAGTCCGGGGACCTGCCAAGACTGGCTGAGAGATAGGCCGGCGCTTAAGTACGCTATCGGGGGCGCCGCTATTGGCCGCTGGGACCACGTGTTCCACCGCGGCGCCCTCACACTAAAAGCGGGCCAGGAGGCGCGCGTCGCCAAAGCTTACGGCGAGATGGTGCAGAGACCTCTATGGGTCTTCGACGTCCATGACGTCTGGCGCGGATTCAAATTCCGCGGCGCGCGGTACCAGATTGACCGTCAAAGCTTCCACCACCAACAAGGCGATACATATCTTTTACTGCCTCTTCATAATAAGTACCTTTTTCAAGAGAAGAACTGTAGCAGTCATGTTTAACAAGGACTACAGTCATTGGAATATGTTCCTTTCTCTGAACACAAACGATAAGGCAATTGTCCCGTGATTACATTTTTTTTTTTCAATACGATTTATTACTCGACACTTAGTTTCACTGTGATGAGTTCATATGCAGAGTTTCACATTGTTTTTACCCACCTAACGTAACCTTGTACAGAATCATTTAAATAATTCTTCCTGTAAGTCAGGAAATGAAATGAATCAGCATTCATTGTGTAAGGCTTTCACAGTTGAATGTTGATAGAAACATTATCTAACTGCGCTAAATTCTTTTGACACTTGCGTACATTACTCATTATTGAGTTCCTGCTGTAATTAGATATATTCTGCTTTATTTTTGGTTTTTTATCGTATAATATGTAAAGAGGCATTTGCAGCGTTTATACGTAATGCTCTTTCTTTGGTATGTTTAATGTTTTGCAGTGGACTATGCGATGTTTTATTCGAGGTGCTAATGAAATATGCATGTCGTAAAGTGGGCGCCGTTAAGCTAGTTAGCTATCACAGAAGAGTAGCTGGATTTTCATTGGTACTTTACACAGCGGGAAGGCTTTAAACGGGATAGTTTCGTACTGAATAAAGTTTGTTCACATAAAAGAACGTATCATATTGCAGTATTCCAGAGACGTTAAGAGAACATGTCAACTATGTTGATGAATACTACTAAATATTCTGTTGCGAGTGAGGCTACTACTCGGTAAGTTCTGCACAAAGTCAAATTTTACGGTTTAGTGAGCGCAAGCATTTGCCTGCAGGGGAACAGAGGAAGCTGGAAATTAAAGTTGTACAGCCGCCACAAGTTGCACGCAACTTTTTCCTTATTTTACGTGTTTCACTCCACCAACGAGAGGATTTTCAGGACTCTGGAAGTACAAAGTGTTGCACCACCATCCAATACATAAATTCACAGAATCATCTTACAAGACGATAACTTATGTTACGTAGTCGTGCAACATGCGTTACGACTATCGGGAAGTGTTTAGCGCCTGCGTCATACATAAAATGGATTTAGTTGGTTGTGTACAGTTAACTTAAACTCTTCGGCTGGAAGCGTTCTACAAATAAACTACCTATACAGCTTAATGTACATTTATGTAATACAAAAAAACAAATGTCACTAAATTATCGCAAATACCCACCAGTTTTTAAATGTTCACAAGTTTAAAAAACATAAACGGCCATTAAAACAATTTTAAAAAGACACAGTAAAACTACAAACTAAAATTTTAATTGCCACTTTTACAGGCTTTAATACATTTGTCATGTATGTAACAGGTTATTAATGGCATTAAAAGTGACCGATAGTAACGTACATTAAACACACCATTCGGATGTTGTGACACTAGTCTCCTTACATCTACCACTATTCAGAGTGCGGTGTATGGAGAGGAAGGTATTCGCAACATACAGATTTATTTAAAAAGCACATATTTAGTACATATAAATATTTAAATCTACTGAAGACGGTAACAAACTTAAATCTGCATCGAACTTCCGTATTTAAATCAGACGGCATTTAGTAAGACCTTACATGTTGGCTCTGCTGACGTCATAAAGATGGTAAAGAGTTGTCGCTTTTACAGGCATGAAGACATTTCGAAGATTCATAATTGGTTGCAAATAACCTTTAACACAAAAAGGAATTAAAATTTCCGTTTTTTTCAGACGTTGACGTACGTATGCCGTACTTGCAAATGCTCATTAAAGTCATCTAAAACCACCTACAACCAAATGTATGTGATTGAAGAGGTCGAAGACTGCGACATTATTCGTTTAAATATTACAGTTTCTTAAGATGTAAAAACGTAATTTTCTTTCATATTACAGTACATGAAATATTCGCATTTAAACAAGATGCCAAATAGACCATTCAAGTTGGCAGTCATAGTATCACAGGGGTAATAATGTATGCCGCTTTAAGGGGCATGGGGACACAGATCTAAAATTACCCATTACTTTAACATGTCACAGTAAAAAGAAATGAAAATTGTAGCTGCCGTTTTAATTGGCGTTAAGTTGGCAAGGACAAAAATAGTCATAGTGGCACTAATAAATCTTCAACCTTCATACTCTTCAGTTATTACGATTCTACTTTGATGACGGTTGCATTTACTGGGGTAGTTTGTTCCCATTTTGGCTCAGTGATTCAAGGATTATGATCGTCATATATTCTCGGCGTGTAAACATGAATACGTACACAATTTAAACTAAAGCTTGCTTCAACTAGTTTTATGTCATCACATGACATAATGACGCACCGAGGAGCAAGCTGTTACTGTAAAAGGCATCGTGTACAGTACGTCAGTGACGTATCACCTGAGACAGATTGCATACATGCTTGTGGGTATAGATCAATATCAGATAAATGTCCTATGAAGCGTACATGTTTCAGAATAAAACGGCAGACAGTTGAAAGCTTTTTACAATTAAATCATGGGTAACATTCATTCCTGCAGGCATTGCATAACTGCTTCATGCGCTGTCACCTACGGGTTCAGTTAATAAATAGATCACCGGTACCTGTCTACAGTACGTCATCGAATAACCGGAAGAACCCACTGATGTAATTAAGACTTGGTTTTCACAAATTTAAATCGTACGTGCACATAAAGTGAAGCTTCTTAGATTTCATAGTCTTTTAACAGAATTACAGAATTAAATACTCGGAAACTTAAAACTAATTAGAAAACCTAAATGCTTAATCTTGACAACTTATGAATTACGAGTTTAGGAAAATAGGAAGATGGGGCATAGTACATATTTTAGAATGTCACCACCTGTACTGTCCTGGAGACAGATCCTCAGAAAGAAACTGAACCTCTCGCCACTTGTAAGCCATCGCCCGAGATACCACTAATGCTAGCCACCCGAGGGCGAGGACGTCTGCGGTACTTTGAGGCTCTGGTCCTCAGATGGCGTGATCCTACATCTATGTTATCCTTGTTCTTCCTATATTCTTTCTCGATGACTTCAGAATTTAAGAGAACACATTCCACTGAGCGTCATCCAAAGATTTTTCATTATTTATCCATAAAGTGCGTAATTAGAAAAAACATAGTAAAAAAATTCTGCACACCGCATAAGAAAAGAAAAATTGTTTATTTAAACTCTCCGTTGATATAAAGCCTTGTGCCCGTATGCATGCACTGCGGCCTACAGAGCAAAGGACGCCGCCTTTGGAGCACCGCATAGATGTACGCTCGAGTACACCGTACCTGCTTTGCATGAGAGACTCGCTAGGGAAGCAACCAGACGTGGTCGGTTGCCGGCTCTCGCAGCATGGGCAGTGACGCATTACCCTTTTAGAAATCTGCAAGGGTGCCACCCTCTGAGTACGCGAACACTTCTCGTGCCCTGCAGAGGGGGAACGTGTGTAGCATGACGTGGGTAGAGGGCGAGGCACACAACAGCTTTCACTTCTGCACACATCTTGCTGCATAACTCTTCCTCCTGAGAGATTCTTTCAGCATGGTACACATGACTGTGAAACCGTTGTAGATTAGTTTTTATTATACTGGTAATTATTAAATATTAGGTAATTCGACTTCAATAAAACATGATGTGCTTATTAAGTGCGTAGACTCTCTGGGCGTTGGCGACGTTTCAGGAACTACATTCTCTCATCATGCTGTATGTGTGCTTCCCGAAACGACGAGAGCACTCTGATGACTGATATGAGTACTAATGAGATCATTGGTTATAGTAGTGAAACGACTCGAAAACCTTCGCCTTCGCATCATTTAGGCCAGGGGCAACTTACTTTCCGAAAAAGTTGTATGTGTTCGGTATTTCAAAGCAGTAGTTTTCATATTCGATGACATAAATTAATGGTTTATGAAGAAACAGGAAAGCTGGGCATCTGAAGAAGCAGTGCAATTCATTTTACAAGGACTACCGTTATGAAGGATTTATGCACCACGGTTGCACACGGTTCCCCGTTAAGTTTCGTCTGCCTCATGGCTTTATAAACACACTATTATGTTTGGCATAACTGATCTCAAGGTTCACAGTTTTTACGAACTCGAATAATTACCAACATATGTTTTCCAGTGTTAATATGAAACTAATAAGAACACCAGAGTCACCGCAAGACAGGTCTGTAAAATTTTCTTCATCCATCTAAGAGGGAATGAATTGCGATATAGAGATCCTATTTGAAGCGTGGTACATTTACAGTCAAACCATGCTCCGCATCGGTAACAGCTACTCAAACTCACCAAGAGACGCCGCGAAGAAATTATCCGAATGGGACAGAAATCAGTAGATACGATATAACTGTACAGACAAACAAATGATTACAGTTTTAGAAAAATAGGATGATTTATTCAGGGGAAAGAGCTACACAAATTAATGAAGTGAATAACGCTTTGGGCCTGGCCCTTACGCAAGCAGTTATTCGGTTAGGTATTGATAGAGTTGTTGGATATCCTCCTGAGAAATACCCTGCAAATTCTGACCAATTGGCGCCCAGCCCATAATCTTCCAAAAGTTTTCAATTGGGGAGAGATCCGGCAATCTTGCTGGTCAAGGTAGGGGTTTGAAAGCACCAAAACAAGCAGTAGAAACTCTCGGTTTGAGCGGGCGGACGTTATCTTGCTGAAATGTAAGCGCAGAATGGCTTGCTATGAAGGGCAACAATTCGGAGAGTAGAATGTCGTCGACGTATTGCTGTAAAGGTCCAACCAAGTGTACCATGCTATCAAATGAATTGGCACCCCAGACCATCTCTCCTGGCTGCTTGGGTCATCAACAGACACGTCACCGCCGGTCATCGGACTCAGTTCGTGGTAGTACTCATCACTGAAGAAAATTCTACTCCAATGAGATTCCAGGACGAACACGTGTTTGGAGACGAAACGGACAGTAGTGAGATACCAACCTTATTCGCCTGCCATACCATCCCATCACCAGGAATGATGGAAAGCCATCTATTTCCAATACAGGACTCGTTTGGTGCTCATCAGCGGCACCATTACATGACAGTGGTAAGTCGACAATTTTCTACGACCCATTTTGTTGCCCTTCAGAACGAGCAACTCTGGGCCTCCTTTCCAGCAAGATAGTCCCTGCCCACACACGGCGAGAGGTGTCTTCGTGCTTCCCAAACGCTACGTGGACCAGCAAGGTCGCAGGATCTCTTCTCAGTTAAGGATGTTTCGAGAATTATGGGCATGGCCCTCTAACCAGGGATTTCGACGATCTAACGTACCAATTGGACAGAATCGGGCACGATAACTTTCAGGGGAACGCGGGGTAGCCGCGTTGTCTGGGGCGCCTTGTACGGCTCGGGCGGCTTCCCCTGTCGGAGATTAGAGTCCTCCCGCGAGCATGGTATGTGTGTTTGTGTGTGTGTGTGTGTTGTCCTTAGCGTAAGTCATTTAAGTTAGATTAAGTAGTGTGTAAGCTTAGGGACCGATGAGCTCAACAGTTTGGTCCAATAGAACTTAACACAAATTTCTATGAATGAGTACCTATCCGAATAACTGCTTGCATAACGGCCAGAGGTGGTCCAACGGGTTATTGACTTGCTCAGTTTGTGAAGCTCTTTGTTTTGAATTAATGATCCAGTTTTTCTGAAATTGTAATCATGTGTTCATCTCTACATGAACATCACATTCACCGATTTCCGTTCCATTCGGATAATACCTCCGAGGTGCTTTGTTTTATTTTTTGTCTTGCCATGTATATGGAATGGAAGAAAGGAGGATTAAGGTGTAATCTCTCACCGACGCCAATCATCAGGTCAGAGAGGAAGTTTTGATGAAAAGAGAACTCTATCTACTGCTTTCTAACAGGACAGAAAACTAAGATCGTAGAATTGACAGCAAACCAAAACCGACAACAATACTTCGGGTATAAATGCCGATGCCACAAGATGAAGATGAAGAGAAAGTATATGAGGATACTGGAAGAGTAATACAGTACGTAAAGGGAGATGAAAATCAAATAGTCATGGGGAACTGAAATACAGTAGTAGGAAAGCAGTAGAAGAAAAGATTACAGAAAAATATAGGCCTGGGACAAGGAATAAGAACGAGAAAGACTATTTAAGTACTGCAATAAATTTTGCTAGTCATAACAAATATTCTATTCAAGAATCAAAAGAGGAGAAGTTATACTTGGGAAAGGCCGGGTGATGTGGGAAGATTTCAGTTATATTACTTCATGGTCAGACAGAGATTCTGAAATCAGATAATGGATTGTAAGGCCTACCCAGGAGCAGATATAGACTCAGATCACAGCGTAGTAGTGATGTAGAGTAGGCTGAAGTTCAACAGATTAGTCAGGAAGAATAAGTACGTGGGATGCATTGGGACTAAGGTATGACGAGACATGCATAAAGTTCTCTAATGTGATAAATACAGCAATAATGAATATTTCAGTAGGTAGTACAGTTGAAGAGGACTGGAAATCTCTAAAAGCGGCAGTCACAGAAGTTGGAAAGATGAACATAGGTACAAAGAAGGTAACTGCGAAGATGCCATGGAATGGAAGAATTACTACAGTCGATCATGAAAGAAGGTAGTACAAAAATGATCAGAGAAATTCAGGAATACAGCGAAACAAGTCGCTGAGGAAATAAATAAATGACAAGTGCAGGAACCTCGGGCGAAGTGGCTACATGAAAGATGTGAAGAAATCAAAAAAGAAATGGTTGTCGGAAGGACTGACTCAGCATATAGGAAAGTCAAAACTACTTTCAGTGACATGAAAAGCAAGGGAGGTAACATTAAGGGTGGAACGGGAATTCCGTCGTTGAATGCAGAGGAAAGAGCGGATTGGTGGGAAAAGTACATTGATGGCCTCTACGAGAGGAAGATTTGTCTGATGTGATAGAAGAAGAAACAGAATTTAGAAGAGATAGTGGATCCAGTATTAGAATCAGAATTTAGGTGAGCTCTGGAGGACTTACAATCAAATAAGGCATAAGGGATCGATAACATTCCTTCGGAATTTCTAAAAGCATTGAGGAAAGTGGCAAGATGTGTCGAATGTATGTGTCTGGCGACATACCATCTGACTTTTGGAAAACTATCAACCACACAGTTCCGAAGATTGCAAGAGCTAACACGTGCGAGAAATATCGCACAATCAGCTTAACAGCTGTGGCATACATGTTGCTGACAAGAATAATATACAGAAGAATGGAAAAGAAAACCTAGGATGTGCTAGATGACGATCAGTTTGGCTTTAGAAAAGGTAAGAGCACAAGAGAGAGAATTCTGACGTTGCGGTTGATAATGGAAGCAAAACTAAAGTAAAAGCAGGACATGTTCAAAGTTTTGTCGACCTGGAAAAAGTGTTCGACAATGTAAAATGGTGCACAATGTTCGAAATACTAAGAAAAATTGGAGTAAGCTGTAGGGAGAGACGGGTAATATACAATGGGTACAAGAGTCTAAAGGGAATAATAGTAATGTACAACCAAGAAATATGTGCTCGGATTAAAAAGGTTGTAAGACAGGGATGTAGTCTTTCGCCCCTACTGTTCAATCTACATATACATCGATATTCTGCAAATTACATGTCAGTGTCTGGCAGAGCGGTCATCGAACCACCGTCACAATTTTCTATTACTCCAATCTCGTATATTGCGTGGAAAGAACGAGCACCTGTACCTTTCGTACGAGCTCTGATTTCCCTTATTTTATCGTGGTGATCGTTTCTCCCTATGTAGGTCGGCTCAGCAAAATACTTTGGCATTCGGAGGAGAAAGTTGGTGATTGGAATCCCGTGAGAAGATTCCGTCGCAACGAAAAACTCCTTTCTTGTAATGCTGTCCAACCCAAATCCTGTATCATTTCGGTGCCACTCTCTCCCATATTTCGCGATAATACAAAACGTGCTGCCCTTCTTCGAACTTTTTCGATGTACTCCGTCAGTCCTATCTGGTAAGTATCCCACACGGCGCAGCAGTATTCTAAAAGAGGACGGACAAGCGTAGTGTAGGTAGTGTGCTTACCAGATCTGTTACATTTTCTAAGTGTCCTGCCAATAAAACGCAGTCTTTGGTTAGCCTTCCCCACAACATTTGCCATGTGTTCCTTCCAGTTTAAGCTGTTCGTAATTGTGATTCCTAGGTGTTTAGTTGAATTTAGGGCCTTTGTATTTGACTGATTTATCGTGTAACCGAAATTTAACCGATTCCTTTTAACACTCATGTGGATGACCCCACACTTTTCGTTATTTAGCGTCAATTGTCAATTTCCGCACCATTTAGATGTATTTTGTACATCGTTTTGCAATTTGTTTTTATCTTCGGATGACATTATTAGTCGATAAACGGCAGCGTCACCTGCAAACAACCTAAGATGGCTGTTCAGACAGTCTCCCAAATTGTTTAGATAAGGAACAGCAAAAGCCCTATACCACTACCTTGGGGAACGCCAGAAATCCCTTCTGTTTACTCGATGACTTTCCGTCAATTACTACGAACTGTGGCCTCTCTGACAGGAAGTGAAAAACCCAGTCACATAACTGAGACGGTATTCCATAAGCACGCAATTTCACTATAAGCCGCTCGTGTGGTACAGTGTCAAAAGCGTTCTGGAAATCTAGAAACACAGAATCGATCTAAAATCCCTTGTCAATAGCAGTACACACTTCATGCGAATAAAGAGGTAGTTGTGTTTCACAAGAACAATGTTTTCTAAACCCGTGTTGACTGTGTGTCAATAGACTGTTTTCTTCGAGGTACCTGTAATACATAATGTTCGAACACGGTATGTGTTCCAGAACCCTGCTGCATATCGACGTTAATGATATGTGTCTGTAATTAAGTGGATTACTCCTACTACCTTTCTTGTATATTGATGTGACCTGTGCAACTTTTCAGTCTTTGGGTGCGGATCCTTCGTCGAGCGAACGGTTGTATATGATTGTCAAGTATGGACCTAATGCATATCTAATGCACCTATTTGATGTACAGTCTGGAACACAAGACTGTTTTATTAAGTGATTTAAGTTCTTCACTACTCCGAGGATATTTACTTCTACGTTACTCATATTGGCAGCTGTTCTTGATTCGAATTTTGGAATATTTACTTCGTCATCTTTTGTAAAGGCATTTCGGAAGGCTGTGTTTAGTAACTCTGCTGTGGCAGCTCTGTCTTCGATAGTATCTCCATTGCTATCACGCAGAGAAGGCATTGACCGTGTAACGACCCCTTAGAAAAATTAATGAATTACTGTGCTGATAAACCTCTTACATTATTTGATTTTCAAACAGCTGAGTAGAACTGAACGTACTCAGACATTTCGCTCTTCACCTATTCTGATCAACACTAAACTGACACACAATATTTTTAGCGCAATGGAATCCGACTTTCAATAATCCCTACAAAAGAATGGCCCTGACTAACGTTAACCTATACCTTTCACAAATCACTTACCTCACAAAAATCTTCGTTACTCGAACTACTGCAATACAGCGAGCGCCAATACTGCCAGCTAAATAAAAGATTCAAACTACTGAAGGCACTAACTACTGATAAGCATAGTTAGCAAATGAAAGATTTTGATACAGAACAAACAATGTATTTACCTTAATAGTGTTCAAAAGTCATAATGAATATAGCAGTTCATGACATCCAGTCTTACAAATTTACTGTCTCTGATGGACATGCGTCCAGATCATCCGCTCTCAAAATTCCGCCATCTCTCTCCCCACATCCCCCACTGCTAGCGGCTCACCTCCAACTGCGCAACGCTACGCGCTGTTAACAGCCAACTGCCCAACACTACAAAAGCAAATTCCAACAATTCTAACCAGCCACAGACTGCACACAGCACAGTCAGTGATTTTCAAATAGAGCGCTACACGGCGTTACCAACATAAAAACCTAAACAGCCTACTTACAATTTTTTTCATACCTCACATACGACCAGAATCTCTTCGGGTTTTCTGCCAGGTTTCGACACAAAGTTTCGTTGTGGAAACTGTTATAAGCATCTCGCATTGAAGTCCACGCTAAATTTGTACCTTCTGTAAATGATCGCCAATCTTGGGGATTTTACATCTGTTTAAATTTGGCATGTTTGTTTCGTTGTTTCTGCAAAAGGGCTATGACCCGTTTTGTGTACCAAGGAGGATCAGCTCCGTCGTGTGTTAATTTATTTGGTACAAATCTCTCAATTACTGCCGATACTATTTCTCTGAATTCAAGCTACATCTGGTCTACACTTATATTATTAATTTGGAACTTGCACATCGAAGAAGTCATGATGGAACAACAAAAAGCTTCAGGACTGGAATTGAAATTCAAGATGAAAGGATATAAATGATACGATTTGCTGATTACATTGCTATCCTGAGTGAAAGTGAAGAATAATTACATGACATGCCGAATGGAGTGAACAATCTAACGAGTACAGTCAATGGATTGAGAGTAAATCGAAGAAAGAAGAAAGTAATGAGAAGTAGCAAAAGTTCGAACAGCTAGAAACATAAAACCAGGACTGATGGTCACGAAGCAGATGTAGTGATGGAATTCTACAACCTAGGCAGCAAAATAACCAATGACGGACGCAGCAAGGAGGCCACGAAAAGCAGACTAGCACTGACAAAAAGGGCATTCCTGGCCAAGAGAAGTCTACTAGTAGCAAACGTAGGCTTTAATTTGAAATTTCTGATAAGGTATGTCTGAATCACAGCATTGTATGTTACTGAAACATGAACTTTTGGAAAATAAGAACAGACTAGAATCAAAGCATTTGAGATGTGCTATGGGAGAGCGTTAAAAATTAGGTGGACTTTAAGGTAACGAATGAGGAGGTACTGCGCAGAATCGGAGATGAATGGAAAATGTGGAAAACACTGACAGGTAGAAGGGACGGATGATAGGACATTTGTTAAGACATCAGGGAATGACTTCCATGGTAACAGAGTGAGCTGTAGATGGCAAAAACTGTAGAAGAAAATAGAGATTGGGATACATTCAGCAAATAATTGAAAACGTAGGTTGTAAGAGCTACTCCGAGATGAAGAAGTTGGCACAGGAGAGGAATTTGTGGCGAACCGCATCAATCTGTCAAAAGACTGAAGACCCCCCCCCCACACAAAAAAAAAGAAAAAGAAAAAAAAGTGAAACGTCAAACACTTCATCTACTTTGGTTGCGGAAGCGCCCTCCATATGATTACAAACAAATTCCCCACGCTCAACTTCACTTACCTCCCACATAACGCAGTCACAGCTACACAGAACACTGTTCAGGCCACGACTGACACTTGCAGCGTATTGGAGACATTGTACTGGAGTCGCTCCGTGTCAGATACAGCAGCCCAAGTTGCAGGCTTGGCTAGCATCAACATACATGTTCGAGAACGCATTTCTTGCCGTGCTTCTACAGTTTTCTCCTACTTCTGTTCATAGCATGTCTCCAAACTCTGCTACTCAACTATCACACAAGGACGTTGCCTCCCCTAGTTTCTGCACAGTTCCCATGCATCCGTTACACCAAGTCATGTTTGTCCCGCCATTGTTTAAAATCAGTTATTTCAGCTGTTGTATACTGTCCACGTTTCTCACGCCTAAAATGCTTTACACACTCCCCACACGAATCTCTTCAAGGCTTTCTTCGTTACAGCATGTTGCATTATCTCGGATTCAATTCCTTTGGTCCCCTCTGCCCCCGAAAAGTCTTTTTCGCTGTACAAGCGTGCTTTCGCTGCTTAACAATGATACACTTTCGGTCCACGTCAGATCATACCCAGCGTACACGAACAATTGCGGCTGGAGGTCTCTAACTTCGAGCTTCCGACAGGTCTTGGTGGCAGTCGTCCATCGCCTATGCCTCCGACTCCGGTCGGCTGGCTGTTTTCTGGCAGGCTTGTTTCAGTACTTTACAATTTGGGACTAATAAGAAGTGAAGGTGTTGGGGGAATTGTTGAGGGAGACCAAAGCTTGAATTCAGTTAGCCAGTTGAAGGGGATTTCGGTTGCAATGCTCGCAGGTTTGCAAATGTGGAAAGATTTGCACGTGAGAGACATGTGCTGCCGGGACCGATGACCTCAGAAGTTTGGTCGCCTAGTAACTTGCCACCACCACCACGTGCTCCCCTCCGCTCCCGCCTCCTCAATAAACCAGTACTTATCTCCACAAATCGCTACGTTAACTCACGTGTCGTCGCGGGGGCCGGCGCCGCTGCGACACGTGCTGGTTGGGGTCGATCAGCCGACAGCTGCTGTAGGCGGCCTGGAAGAGGCAGAAATGAGAAGCGTGGCGATGGCGTGCGAGCACGCGCGCTAAGTCGTGGCGTCCACCGCGTCAGAGATTGTATCTTTTGTTTCACAAAGACCTCATGATTCTTTAGGAAGTCGAAACTGGTTACGTCATCGTTCACGTGAGGTGCAACGAACGGGGTTGTTCTTCCTTTTGGAACTTTATCTTAGCTTCTAAGAGCCACGGCCTCATTTCGCGCGACATATAGTGTGGTTTGCGACGTCAGTATCATGAACCTGTTCTGACTGAACGATATACCATAAATAGCTTACTGGTATACAGGGTGTTCGGAAATTCCCGTTACAAACTTCAAGGAGTTGCAGAGGGCAGCGAATGTACAATATTCTGAATAGAAACGACGGTTTCATCTCAGACGTTTAACTCATCAACTTCTGCTTGAGCTGACGCAGTGAAATTATTACAGGGTGGCGCACGAAATGTGTTACCAATGTTTCTTTCACAATTTACGACGCACATTAGATATCCCGCTGGGATCTCTACAGTAGTACCAGCAGAGCTTGGAAAAACAAATGAGTTACGGAATGACGTGTAATTCACGATACTGCCGCTAGGAGACTAGTAAGCAGCAATGGCTGACAATGGAAGACTGACGACACAGCAACGGTCGGCAATTGTGTTACTTTTTCATGAAACGAAAAGCCTTGTTGCGACTCAGAGGCGTTTTTGACAACAGTTTAACACACGATGGGTCCTTTGCAAGAAGACCATCCACAGGTTGTACGATAAATTTGTACAAGAAGGAACAGTATTGGAAGCGAAGCGACCTAGGCCTAAGCCTGTTTGTTCGCCGGAGAATACTGAAGCGGTACGAGTTGCTGTACAGGGAAGTCCCAGGAAACCGTGTAGAAAGGCAGCAGTGCAGCTGGGAATATACAGACGCTCCGATCAACGCATTCTTAAAAGTGACCTCCATATGTACCCATACAAAATGACCTGTGCACAGAAGCTCACTGAAGAACACAAGCAGCAGAGACTACTGTTTGCTCAGTGGGCTAGGGATAGGGAAGAAATTGTCAACAACGTTTGGTTTTCAGATGAGGCGGATTTTCATTTAGAAGTGTAGTTAACAAACAAAATGTACGCTTTTGGGCCACTGTAAACCCACAAGTGTTTCATGAACGACAACATTATGCTCCTAGGATTACAGCGTGGGCAGCAATTTCCAGTCACGGACTTACTGGACCCTTTTTCTTCGAAGAAACTGTGAACAGCGAGCGTTATTTGAGCATGCTTCGCAATAGCTTCATTCCACAGCTTCTTGCTACTGCCTTGCCCTTCAACACGCAGTGGTTCATGCAAGATGGAGCAAGGCCACATACTGCAAACAGTGTGTTGCAGTTTTTACACGAGCATTTCGACATGCGGATCATTTCACTCAGGTTTGCAGGTCTCTTCAATGACGGACAAAATTGGCCCCCCAATAGTCCAGACCTCAATCCATGTGACTTTTTTCTTTGGGGGTACCTAAAGGAAAAAATTTTCCCGAAACGTCCACGTGATTTAATGGAGCTCAGAAGACTTATTCTTCAAGCTTGCAGTGAAATTACTGAAGACATGTGCCGTAGGGTAATCACTAACTTCAGTGTTCGTTTGAAGGAAGTTAGGAAACGAAATGGAGGACAAATTAAGCATGTGCTGAGTTAGAACAAATCTCCATGGACGGTTCTTCATTGTAGTATATGTTCCTTTCATATTGTATTGATAATGAAGTTTATATTCAAAAACAAAATGGTAACACATTTCGTGCGCCACCCTGTAGGTAACAACAAATATAAAGAAACATCCATTTACCGCTTAAGCACATCGAGCCAGTGTTGTAACGCATCAGTACTGTTAAGCACAATATGATGGGTTCTTCTTAATTTTAGAACTATGTAAAAAAAGTACCGTTTAAGTGTTAATGCAAACGACTGTGCTTACGTGGTAAATGGATGTTTCATTATTTTTCTTTTCGAACTGTTATCTAACAACTCTACTGCGCCACGCTTAGTTCAATTCTTCAAGCAGAAGTGGATGGGTTAAACGTCTGAATTGAAACGGTACCGAAAGACGGGGACAACCGTTATTGAGCTTTACGTTGAAGATGGAAGAGCACTAGTACCCTGGAGTTCCCCGTTTTTATGAGATTCGGTAGAGTGACAACGACAAGTAGCGTTAATTTTCGCTGTATCAGTAAAATAAATATTGAATTTGTTTATTGGTGTAGAAAAGGAGTGAAATATCCTTTAGAGACACAGCTGGTGTTGACATCTGGTAATAGCGCAGTAAGGCTATCTTTTAAAAATTTCTTTTAGAGCATGCCGAGAATGCAAAATTTCAGGCATTACGTCTCACCACACGCAACGCAGTGGCCGGCGGCCTCCAATCAACGATCGAGAGGAGTGCCGTTGACGTAGACTTGTTAGTGCTAACAGACAAGCACTACTGCGTGAAATAAGCGCAGAAATCAATGTGGGACGTACGGTAATCGTATCCGTTTGGACAGTGCGGCGAAATTCGGCGTTAATGGGCTGTGGCAGGAGATTACTTTGGCAAGTGCCATTGTTGACAGCACGACATCGCCTGAGGCGCCACTCCTGGGCTCGTGAAGATGTCATTTGGATCCTAGACGTATGGAAAACCGAGGCCTTGTCGGCTGAGTCCCATTTGAGTTGGTAAGAGTTGGTAATGGAGTTCGTGTGTGGCGCTGAGCCCATGAAGTCATGAATGCAAGTCGCCAACAAGACACTGTGCAAGAGGGTGGCGAGTCCGAAATGGTGTAGGCTGTGTTTACATGCAATGGAGTGGGTCCTCTGGTCCAACTGAACCGATCATTAACTGGAAACGGTTATGTCCGTTTACGTGGATACCATCTGCAGCCATTCATGGACTTCATGTTCCCAAACAGCCATGTAATTCTTGAGCATCGCAATGCGCCCTGTCACCAGGCCACAATTGTTCGTGATTCGTTTGAAGAACGTTCTGGACAGTTCAGACGAATGATTTGGCTACACAGAGCACCCGACATGAATCCTATCGAATATTTATAGGACATAATCGAGAGGTTAGTTCGTGCACAGAATTCTGCACCTGCAACTTTCGCATTTATGTACGGCTACTGGTGCATCGAGACTATTTCTGTAGGGACTTCCAAAGACTTTTTGAATACATGCCACTTTCAGTTGCTGCACTACGGCAGGACAAAGGAGCTCCGACGAGATTTTAGGAGATCTCCCATGACTTTTGTCACCTAATTGTATAACTAGCATAAACGATGGATCTGATACGGTGAGATCAGAACCTTTACTCATGTACGAAAAACTGCCCGGATCAGTACTAGAGGTTATTTATGTAAACTGAATTTTAAAACAGTGTGCAGATGACTCAACGCAGTTGCGAAAGTGCATTTCATGTAGTATCTTCTTCTTCTTCTTCTTCTTCTTCTTCTTCTTCTTCAGTAGCGCTACAGCCCTTGGTGAGCCTTGGTTTCTTCAACAATCTTCCTCCACACTTCTCGGTTATTTGATGCTCTTTTCCACACCCGGACTCCCATATTGGTGATATCCATTATTACCTCGTCGATCCATCTTCTTCTAGGTCTCCCTTTTCGCCTAACTGAATGGATCATACCTTTCATCATTTTCTTTGGAATTCTATCCTCTGCCATTCTCTCCAAGTGTCCTAGTCATCGTATTCGCTGTGATTTCACAAATTTTACTATGTCACTGACTCGTATTAACTCTTGTAATTCGGCATTGTAGCGTATTCTCCAGCCTTCTTCCTCCCTTACTGGCCCATAGATTTTGCGTAGTATTTTCCGATCAATGCTTCGTAGTGCATTTTATCATGTTCTGTCAACGTCCATACCTCTGAGCCGTATGTGATAACTGGGCGGACTAGGGAGTTATATATTAGAACTTTAGTTTTTCTTGTAACAAGGCTATTTTTGAAAAGCTGCATTTTTGCAAAGTAAGCTCTATTTCCTGCTTGTATTCTTTCCCTTATACCCTTTCTAATACTGGTATCATTTTTTATTAGGGCTCCCAAGTAGTTAAAAGAGGACACTCCATTGAAGCAATTCCCATTGATGATTAGGTTTTTAGGGGTTCTTCAGCCTCAAATTGTGACATTCCCATGTATTTTGTTTTGTTTTCATTTAATATGAGGTTAATTTTTAAGGCTTCTGTTTCCATTGCCCGGTATGTTTCTAGGAGTGTATTGGTATTTCTTCCTACTACAGAAATGTCATCAGCGTATGCACAAATCTGGCTAGTTTTCATAGATGTGGTGCCTCTTTTGTTGATTTTATTTACTACACTATGCAGGGGTATATTGAATAGGACTGTGGAAAGACTATCCCCTTGCTTCACACCTTTATTAAAGTCAAAGCTTTCACTTGTTCTGCTAAGGACCTTTACTTTTGCTCTTGTCTCTGTCATTGTCTTAGTCATTTCAAGTAGTATCGTCTGGCCGTAAATGTCAAAGGTTTTAGTACTTAACTTTACTGTTCTTAGTACCTCGTAACTTATCAGAATAATAAATAAATTCAATTACTATCGGAAACCCTTCATACAGTGTTTACTCTAGACATAATAGTCTTTTACTGCTGATGCTTTCGTACGATTTATGTTTATTGCATTTTTGTCCATTATTGTTGTACTGTGTTTGAATAGATGAATCAGTGCATGAATGTACATTTTGTACGTAGTTGAAAGATATCTTACTGACGAATTAGCTTCTTCGAGTGTAACAGTTTACAAATGAGAATGTAGCTGGGTTTTACCGAAAGTTAGAGATTCAGCAGCTGGGACAGTGGTAACGTATATATCAGAATAAAAGAAAGTTTATTAATTTTGGGTTCAATCTCGAAAAATGAAAAGCAACGCTATACGTGTCTGCAGGATGCATAAAACATTCAGTTTTAGTCTGCAAAAGGGGTTTATTCTAACAGGTTTGTCTGAGTCTACAAAATGGCATAACTTCTTGCCGAAAAATTCTGTGCTGTATCCTCATTTTAACGATATACATGCTGCTACCAAATCCACTCTAAGATGCAATTCTTGACCTAAAAATACATCCTTGTCTATACTTTGTATTAATACGTTCACTCACATATCACCTTCTCTCGCTAGTGCCCATCGTCAGTAAGAAATTCAAAATCTGCTGTGCAAAGAATCGCAACTTTGACCATTCAGAAAACAATTATAAATCTGACACGATTTTTATCAGTTTTGTATGCTCGTTGAGACACTATATAGTACACCATTATTCAGAAATATAAAATTCTGAAGTACGACTGCATCGCATGCCACATGGAAATCCTTTGGTTATAGAAAGTCACAAAATTCCATAATAAACTCAAAAAAAATTCTTGAAACGTTGTTTTTTTTTCCTCCTTATTTTCTAAACTTCCTATCTTATTGGCCAAAAATTAATTACAACATTTTTATAAAATCGCTGGAACACCAAACATAGTTCCTCGTATTAATGGATTGAATTACAACTTCTCCACAGAAGCGCGCTCAACACCCTCCTGTTTTGAGAACGCGCAATCGATTTCTGTTCTGATTGAGTGGAACGTAGAGTAGCCAATCAGCTTCATAGCTTTCTGCGGACACCAAGGTCATTTTCCGCGTTGACCAGTCCCCAACTCGGAATTTACTTTCATTCACAAAAAGGGCTACTTTCTGAAAATTAAACAAGTATTAAGGACGGAAGTCAAAATGTTGTTGTTGTGGTCTTCACTCCAAAGACTGGTCTGATGCAGCTCTCCATGCTACTCTATCCTTTGCTGGCCTTTTCATCTCATTGCTACCTACTTCCCTCTTAATCTGCTTAGTGTATTCATCTCTTAGACTCCCTATGGAATATTTATCCCGACGCTTCCTTCCAGTACTAAATTGGTGATCCCTTGATGCCTCATAATGTATTCTATCAACCGATCCTTTCTTTTTGTCAGGTTTTAACACAAATTACTCTTCTCCCCAATTCTGTTCAGTACCTCTTCATTAGTTACATGATCTACCCACCTAATCTTCAGCATTCTTCTATAGCACCACATTTCAAAAGCTTCTATTCCCTTCTTGTTTAAACCGTTCATCGTTCATGTTTCACTTCCATACATGGCTGCTCTCTATGCAAATACTTTCAGAAAGGACTTCCTGACAGTTAGATCTATTCTCGATGTTAACAAAATTCTATTCTTCATAAATGCTTTTCCTGCCATTGCCAGTCTACATTTTATATCCTCCATATTTCGACCATCATTATTTATTTATCTTCCCAAATAGCAAAATTGATTTACTATTTTAAGTGTATCATTTTCAAATGTGATCACCTGATTTAATTCGATTACATTCCTTTATCCTTGTTTTGCTTTTGCTGATGTTTATCTTATATCGTGCCTTCAAGATACTGTCCATTACATTCTACTGCCAAGTCATTTGCTGTCTCTGCCAGAATTACAACGTCATCGGCAAACCTCAAAGGTTTTATTTCTTCTCCCTCGACTTATTCCTACTCCAAAATTTTCTTTTTTCTTTTTTATTTACTACTTTCCCAATATAAAAATCGAATAACGTTGGGAATAGGCTACGAAACTGTCTCTCTTCCGTCACAACCGCTGCTTCCCTTCTGTGCGCCGCTCGACTCTTATAACTGCCATCTTGTTTCTGTACAAATTGTAAATAGTGTTTCGCTCCCTGTATTTTATCTCTGCCACCTTTAGAATTTGAAAGAGAGTATTCCAGTCAACATTGTCAAATGCTTTCTCTAAGTCTACAAATGATGTAAACGTAGGTTTGCCTTTCCTTAACCTATCTCCTACGAGAAGTCGTAGGGTATTGCCTCGCAAGTTCCTACATTTCTCCGGAATCCAAAAACTGATCTACCCCGAGGTCGGCTCCTACCAGTTTTTCCATTCTTCTGTAACGTATTCGTGTTAGTATTTTATGGCCGTTATTTATTAAACGGATAGTTCGGTAATTTTCACAACTGTCGGGACCCGCTTTCGTTGGAGTTGGGATTACTATATTCCTCATGAAGTCAGAGGGTATTTCGCCCATCTTATACGTCTGACAATATTTATAACAATATCTCAGAAATAAATATGTAGCTTCTATAATCCTTAAAATGGCTACTTCACGTTAAGCATATCATACCATACCGTGTATATGACTCACTGTTCGATTACACAATGTCATTTACACTCGCATCGTAAATAATTATTGTTCAATAAATAAAATAATTATTAAAAAATTTCAGTGTTTATGCATCGTATACTTGCTGCATTCACAGCCTCACAAATGGAAATATTAATGTCAAGAGACTGAAATTAGTGATCACTGTTTGAAACTGTAGTAGTACGTAACTTTCACTGTTGCAAAGTAATGGTTCATTAACCATTTTACGACGAAGTACTTTAGGCTTTTGATGTATTTCCAAGAACATAAAAATGTGGTAGTATACTTCCTTTAAGGGAAAGCATAAAATTAGGATTTAAGTTAACCTGAACAAGTAAGAAATTATTTCCCGTTTGGTACTGGGCAACTACAGTTAACTATTGTCATTCTGAAAGGCTCTATAAACTCTGATAGTGATCGGTATATAGAACATCTCTATTAATTCACAGGTTGGTGACTGATTTATATTATCTGTAAGCATTCACACGCTTGACTTGGAGGAGGAGGAGGAGATTAGTGTTTAATGTTCCGTCGATAACCAGGTTATTAGAGTCGGAGAACAAGCTCTAATTAGGGAAGAATTTAGAAGAAAAGCCACCTTGATCTTTCAGAGAAACCATCGTGATATTAACTTTAAGCGATTTACGGAAATCCCAGATAAGATAAATTAGGATGGCCGGACGGGGGTTTCAGTCGTCGTTCTCCCGAATGCGAGTCCAGTGTGCTAACACTGCGCTGATCGGTCTCTTGAATTGGCCTGCGACAGTGGGCACGTACACTGAAGCACCAAAGAAACTACGTATTCAAATACAGAGATACGTAAACAGGCAGAATACAGCTCTTCGGTCGGCAACGCCTACATAAGGCAGTAAGAGTCAGGCGCAGAGTTTAGATCGGTTACTGCTGCTACATGGAGATTGTGGTGGTAAGTTCCTATGGGACCAAACTACTGAGGTCATCGGTCCCTAGGTTTAAACACTACTTACTCTAACTTAAACTATCTTATGCTATGGACAACACACATAGCCCATGCCCGAGGGACTACTTTTACCTCCAACGGGGAGAGCAGCGCAACCCGTGGCAAGGCGCCTCAGACCCCGTGACTAACCCAATCGTCCTGCTGCTACAATGGCAGATTATCAAGATTTGAACGTGGTGTTGTAGTCGGCGGACGTACAATGGCTCACAGCATCTCCCAGGTAACGATGAAGTGGGCATTTTCCCATATGACCATTTCACGAGGGTACCGGAATATCAGGAATCCGGTAAAACATCAAAGCTCCGACATCACTGCGGCCGGAAAAAGACCCTGCAAGAACGGAACCAATAACGATTGAAGAGAATCGTTCAACGTGACAGAAGTGGAGCCCTTCCGCAAATTGCTGCAGAATTCTATTCTGGGCATCAACAAGTGTCAGCGTGCGAACCATTCAACGAAACATCATCGATATGGGCTTTCGGAGCCGAAGACCCACTCGTGTACCCTTGATGACGGCACGACGCAAGGCTTTACTCCCCGTCTGGGCACCTCAACACTGACGTTGGATTGTTGATGACTGGAAACATGTTGCCTGGTCGGATGAGTCTCGTTTCAAATTGTAACGAGCAGATGGACGTGTACGATTATGGAGACAGTCTCTTGAATCCGAGGATACTGCGTGTCAGCAGTGGTCTGTACAAGTTGGTGGAACCTCTATAATGATTTGAGACGCGTGCAGCTGGAGTGATGTGGGATTCCTGATACGTCCAGATGGGACTCTGACGTGTGACACATACGTAAGCATCCTGTCTGATCACCTGCATCCATTCATGTCCGTTGTGCACTCCAACGATCTTGGGCAATTCCAGGAAGACAGAAGCTGCACCCCACAAATCCAGAATTGCTACAGAATGGCTCCAGAAACACTCTTTTGAGTTTAAACGCTTCAGCTGACCACGGAACTGCCCCAACATTAACATTATTGAGCCTCGGATGCCTTGGAACGTGCTGTTCGAAAGAGCTCTCCATCCCCTCGTACTCTTACGAATGTATGGCCAGGTCTGCAGGATTCATGGTATCAGTTCTCTCCTGCATTACTTCAGGTATTAGTCGGACCCATTCCACATCCTGTTACAGCACCTACGCATTCCCGCATGGTCCCTGCACGATATTAGACAGGTGTACCAGTTCCTTTGGTTCTTCAGTGTATAGGAAATATGACAACATCCCAGAACTGGAACGCTGGCGGTAGGACTCGAGGCCACTCAGACAAGTCTTTCAGATTCCTAATCGTCAATACATGTTTCTACACCAAACGATGCTGCAAAATTACAAGAATTTAGAGTCAAAAGTGGTTCAAACTTCCAAAAGACAGAATAGTCTTCTCACATAAGTTCTTCTTTAATTTGTATAAATAAATCTCAGAGTACGACTGGCGGCAGCCAGGAAAATCATAAATCATAAAACCATCGTGAGAACTAATGAGATTGATTGTGTTGGATACCTAGGAAGTCTTCATGTTGAATGAATATAGACAACTTACTTCAGATGTTGGTTGTCTGAGTAAAAAACATTAATATTCAGAGGTAAAGCATCGGGATTTCGAAATAGATGTTCGAATTGGCGGACGTGTAGATATTCAGACCTCCTCGTAACAGATGTTAATGCTCCTCCGCGTCGAATTCCCTGAAAATAAGGATACACAGCGCAGTGGCCAGCAGGAATTTCGTTCCTTGTTCACTGAAGAGTGTATCTGGAACGCACATTGGAAACGAACAACTGTCGGGCAGCAGGCACCGCGGATTCTTTCACAACTCCAAAAAGCCCTTTCTACTACCCATGTGGGATGAACCTTTGACAATGCTTCCCCCTCGGGCTGTCGAAGTACCACAAAAATCACTACAGAACCGTCGCCCAAATATCTTGACAGTAGTACCATTGGGCAGCAGGTCAAGAAATGGTCGCGAGAGCCTCAACTCATTAATACCACTATAGAAGCTACAGTGTTGAGTAATATGGAAGTTAAAACACGCACATATATTTACATGTTTGCCCCATCCCTCTAAGAAAATAGGGACAGCGTCACAAGAGAAGACTGTCATTGTTCCTGCCTACTTGACATAACTCGATCTGCGCACATTAACTTATGCTTTTGTCTTTCAAGTTTTAACGAGCTGAACCAAAGCGCAATGCCATCACCGCTTTAATAACAACGCCAGCAGCAGAGCGAAACCCGGCTACTTAATGCAGACTGCCGAAAGAAGCTCGAATCGCAGGACTGCGAGACCGTT
The DNA here is from genome assembly GCF_023898315.1 of Schistocerca nitens. NCBI lineage: Eukaryota > Metazoa > Arthropoda > Insecta > Orthoptera > Acrididae > Schistocerca > Schistocerca nitens. Next base: position 788,141,060 of record NC_064615.1, on the reverse strand, counting down.
AGTATTTTCTGAAAATTCACAAGCTAGGACGTAATTAAAGCTTTAATATACCTGAGACGCAGCGCCAGTAACAAGAGTAAATACTCAGCGGCAAGATGTTACGAAAGAAGCTGTAATGGGGAAAGACTGTGCAAATAACACTGATGAAAATTTGACGAGAAGTTGCAAACACAGGACGCGGAGACGGGGTTGGACAGGCGAAATCAGAAAACTAAGTTTCGTTTAAGTGTGATTAACTCAGAGGCACTCATAACAGACGTCGCCTGGGAGGCTATCTGAAAGCCAGTTACTCAGAACGAATTTGATGCTCGTGGAAACATGCTCATGGAAATAGTTACTCATTATAAAATCCATCCTTGCTCATGTAATTACATAAATAATTGTTTTAGATGTGTTTGAAAATAATAATTAGTGCATTGACATCTAGTTTATGAGCGACTTACGGAAATCCTGAGTAGCCGCTAGGTAATTATTGGTCCTTTCCTATTGTTTGAAAACTGATTTCTATGTACAGTAGCGTACTACTATTAAAAATTATGTTCCCGTAGATTTTTTTAAAGTCATTATGATATCAACCCTATGGTGTGCAAATATTTCCGTCCCAACACGACATGTCTGTATCTGCGCTTATTGTATTTCCTTTCAGCTGCTCCTTCGGGGCCATGTGTATTATTAAATGACTATCCCGTTTCATGGTTTGCGTTCATGCTCTCTGATAGCCTCGGTCGTTGAGCGCCCCGAGAGCACGAATACTCGCTCATGTTTCGTGATTCACGATTCAAGTTACAGGTTGCCTATTTCAAGGCTTTCAGAGGCAAAAAAACTTTGTCAGTACAGTAACGCGTGTGTGATAAATGAATGTTCGGAGGCTTGTTACTGCGTCTGAAATATGATGTATTCAAATTTCGCTCCATTCGCATAACAGTGATACTAGTAGCGCTATTATAAGGATACGTGTCAGGTTTACTACACAGTGTAATTGTCGTGAGCGATAGTTACCTTTGAGATTCGACATAGTGGGTTGATGTCAATTAAAAATGCCTTTACGATGACGAAGACACCATTATCAACAGCTCACTGAGTTTGAACGTTGTCGCGTAACAGGGCCAAGAGATGTGGGAGGCTCCTTCCACGATACTGCCGAAATACTTGGCAGGAATATAGTCTCAGTATATGACTTCTATCATCGGTAGCCGCGGGAAGGTACGGTCGTAAGAAGCCAGGCTCCGGAAGGCAACATGGTGCTACCGAATGGGAGACTGTCGTTTTCCGTGTATGGTTGTGGTGCATCGTACTGTGTCTGCAGCAGCATTTCGAGCAACAGTTGGCACCACAGTGACAAAACAAAATCGTTACTTCAAGGATAGCTCCAGTCCAGACGCTCTGTAGCGCGCATTCCACTGAGCCCAACCACTGCTGTTCGCGACATCAGTAGCGTCAAGCAAAGAGGGGCATCATTGGAGGGGGAATGGAGGGCTGTTGTGTTTTCTCATAAAAGCCGGTTCTGTCTCGGTACCAGTGATGGCCGTATGTTGGTTAGCACGAGGTTTGGTGAGCAGCTACAACCAACTTCTTTGCGCTCTAGACACACTGAACTTTATAAGCAACATCCCAGGGGGAGATTTTCAACAGGATAACGCTCGCTCACATACCGCTGTTGTAAACCAACGTTTCCTACAAAGGGTCGACATGTTGCCTTGGCCTGCGCGATCACCAGATCTGTATAAAATCTATCACGTATGGCACATCTTCGGGCAACTCTAGCGCCTCCGCAACCAGCATTAACACCCTCTGACTGACCAAGTACAACAGGCATGGCACTCCATCCCACAAACGGATGTCCGGTACATGTACGACACAGTGCATGCACGTTTGCGTGTCTGCATTCATCGTTATGGCGATTACACCTGCTATTAATGTACCAGCATTTTACATTTGCAAAGGCGTTTCTCGCACTTACATTAACCTGTGATCTTGCAACGTTGGTTGCTTAAATGCATTACCCAGACAAATGTATTCTCGAAATTTCATTACTCTACATTAACTATTTCTAGGGGCTGGAATTTTATTGTCGGGCGGTGTATCTCGCGTGATTATTGACCGAATTTAAAATTAAAGATGTCTTCATTATCTACTCATTATGAGGTATAATCTTACGTTAAAGGTTTAACACAACGCGACAAGTGTTATAGCTATAAACTCACCATGTGCATATATCCAGATTACATTCTTGTGATATTTTAGAATAAGAGCATTTACTGAAATGCAACAAACTTTACACATAATTTCAAACATTCACGAAACCTCTTCTCGCTGACAATCGTAAAAAATTATTAAAGGAAATAAGTTTATCGTTTATCAAATTTTTTGCTGTCCATGCAGTGACTGTTGCATCTGGAATGACGCTTTGACTTATTACTTCTTTACTAACTCTGTTTGAAACACATTTTGCAGACAGTGTCCACATGTACCACCGAATCACCTAAAAAAACCATAATATTGTGCGACAAATAGTTCAGGGCATATGACGTCAACACGAGTTTTGCCGGCCATTTGACCGAGCGGTTATAGGCGCTTCAGTCCGGAACCGCGCGACTGCTACGATAAAAGGTTCGAATCTAGCCTCGGGCATCGATGTGTGTGATGTCCTTAGGTTAATTAGGTTTAAGTAGTTCTAAGTTCTAGGGGACTGATGACCTCAGCTGTTAAGTCCCATAGTGCTCAGAGCCATATGAGCCATTTGAAAGACAAGTTTGCCGTCCGCGGTCCGGAACCGTGCGACTGCTACGGTCGCAGGTTCGAATCCTGCCTCGGGCATGCATGTGTGTCATGTCCTTAGGTTAGTTAGGTTTAAGTAGTTCTAAGTTCTTGACTGATGACCACAGCAGTTGAGTCCCATAGTGTTGGTAATATTTTGAGTTTTTTTTTATTTTTGTCGGCGCATTTCTCGTCGTGTGGTGTGGATGACGCTGTATGTCGCTACCGCGATGCCTCGTGCCCGTTGCCATGGAGCGTCGTCTGGAAACTGTTGCCTTCTTTCTTGTCCGTAGCCGGCGGTCAGGATGTGGAGTACGGAACGACGTTATTTTTTCTGCGTGGTGCGTCTGCATTGTTGCGCACCGCTCGATAAAGTTTTCAGCACGGGAGAGGATGTTGACTCACGCAAATCATGAAACAAATGCACATATGTTATAGAATGGATTTTGTAAGATGTTATGGCTGTGGGTAAGAATTGATTAGTCAACATTGTTGCATCATCGAGGCACAGGCTCAGTTACTTGGTATTTTCGTGTTTGTTTGCACGTACTGGTGCTGAATGATGCAGGAGATATGATGCTGAAGTAAACACTGCACATCCCTGTTCTCATCACTTCATATGGAATATTTATGTTTCACAATTTTTGTTTTACGGCGTTCCACCGTAGTTGCCATTGCAGTAACGTCCTACTACGTGGTCCGTGACGTTATATTAATTGTTGGCGCACAGGAGGTAGCGTCCTAACTAAAAATGTTGTCTGTACAGTTTCGAACACACACTGATCTCAGTTTTGTGTTTTCGGTCACTGCACACAGATATGTTTTGTTAATGTTAGTACCTCTCGTTTTTTTTTTCAGTTGTACAGCACATAAGTGTTCACTGTCCAAGTTCATCACTAATACAGTTCTCAAAGTTCACACTTCCTCCGCGAATACCAACACACTATTATAGTTCCTGTTAGTATTGCTTACAGCATGACTTTGATACAATTGTATTTTTTATATCACATAGTGACACAGATGTCTGTTCGTTTACACAGTATGTTAGAATGAAATTTCACAGATCAAAAGCACTTTTGTTCTGTTATTGCAGGCAAGTCACATGGTATGTGCATAGTCTTTTGCATACACCATTCTGTTCATTTTTCATGTGACAGATCAGAATATTTAGTGCATTCTTTAAATAAATATTTATCACACAGCATAATAAAATTTATAGTTACTAACTCCAATAACTACTGAAAAACATCTTACACTTGCTGATTACGTTTTTAAACAAATACTATCATAGGACTGACGGTCCTTTAGCTTCGTTTTACTCATTTTTGAAGGCTGATGTGTAAATCATTCCTTGATATAAAGACAAAACATCTTACATACTAAGCACAAACAAAACATCAAATTCTTACAACTACACAAAAATATATATTGAAGTCTGTGCAAAACCTACATATTACACAAAAATACGGTAAACCATTCATGTCCTATTGTCAGGTACCACAAATTTCTTTAAGTCCTTATAAGGATAAAATCCTTTGATCTTCCCGCTCATCACATCAGCTATAAGGTAGCTACAACCGTGTGGTATTTGTACAGTTTTAAAAGGTCCATTATACAGCATTTTCCATTTCTTGTTCTTCTTTGTTATGAGTGACGACTTAGGATGGTTTCTTATCAAAACTAAGTCGTTTATCTGATATGGGACTGTCCATTTTATTGCCTTGTCATATCGACCTTTTCGTTGACTAGCGCAGCTCGTCATGTTGCTGATGGCGTCCTGTATTTTATCCTCTTGCCTTTTATCTACGTGCGGCAATTTTGGTAGCGGCGTGATCCATTCATTTAGTTCTGCAGTACTAAATAATAACTCATTGGGCGTGTATCCGGTAGCTGGATGAGGTAGATTGTTGTGTATATTTTCAGAGAAAACATCACTGTAGTTATTCAATAACTGTGCGAGCTGCTTTCGTTGGGATTCAGTTAGATAACATGATTATTGTGCTTTGTTGTTAAGGGTTTCGGTCCAGCGAAGCGTTTCGTTGTGAGCTACGTCCGAATAATATTCTCCCTGGCCCCTTAAATTTCTGCTTAATTGAAATATGGGCATCTCTTCGCTTTTTACTCGTACGCTCGGGTAATCTTTACCGGGTGTACTTACTGTTTGTGTTAAATCCAGTACAATCTGCTTATTTTCATTCAGTAGGGAGATCTTCCCGCTGGAGAAATTAATTTTTGCTTCCTTCTCGCTCAGGAAACCTCCCCCCAGGATGCAGGTTACCCTCAATCCTTTGACTACGAGAAAGATACATTTTACGTTATCTTCCCCTAGGCATAAATCTACCAGCACCTGATACTGAACGTTTTGTGCTTGTGCTCCCATGACACAGCAGTTTTCTACAGGAAATGTCGGTAAGTTGCGGTTTTGGCTCAAGGTTTTGAATAGATCATAGCTCATAACATTAGTAGTGGCGCCTGTATCTATGTATATTTCTACTGGCAATTCATTAATTATAGCTTTTATGATGGTTTGTACTTCAGTTATTTCTTTTTTGTTACATTGGTTTGATTCCATAAGTAAATCATGTTGTGTTCTGTTTCCATCTTGGTACCTCAGTAATAATATACTATCTTGTGTATTGTTTCTAGCTGTGCCCCCTGTTTTTTCTCCGACCATCAATTGGGAGCTTATTGTGGCTGTTGTTCGTTTGACGGTCTTGAACTATGGTGGTTTCCGTCAGTGGGCATTTCTACTATCCTTACGCTGCTATTCGAGTCTGTCCATGTTTGTGGTACTGCATTAGTATTCTGCATAGAATTCCTATTGTCACACTGGTACTGGTTACCGTTAGGAGGCGGTGGTGGTGGCATAGAAGTTTGCATCCACTGCACCGGGTAAGTGCGGTTGTTGGCACTACTGCTTTGTTGTGGCCATTGACCTTCATTTCGACGTTTGTTATTGTAATTATTATTACTGTTACTGTAGCCGGGATGTCCTCTATCTTCCCACCTACGTTTTTGATTGTAAGATGGTTGACCGTTTCCGTTCTTTCTGTTTTGTTCTGCGGATTGATCTTCCTTTCCATTTCCGTGGCTTCCAAAATTGGAATTGTTGTTGCCGTTTTTAAACTTGCGTGGTGAACCATTACTGATCTCCCGATCTTTATTTATCCTATTTTCTTCCTGGGAGAGATCGATTTCGTCCAGCACAGACAAGTACCGTTCCAGGTCATTTTCGGGTACATTTATTAATTTGTCTCGTATATAACCGGGCAATCGTAATTTTAAGATTCTGATCACATCACGGGCTGATATAGGGTCATCCCAATATCTAGTTTTGTTGATATATTTTTCAAAATATTTACGGAGTGTACCCTGTTTGTGATTGTACATTTGCGGGCTGTATACTTCAGTCCTCAGGCGTTCTTGAATAGCCTTAGACCAGTATCTGTCTAGGAAAGATTTTTCAAATTGTGCCAGGCTATGGAAATTTTCTATGACTTCATTTGCCCACAAAGCAGCGTCGCCTTGTAAGTGTGCGATTACGAAGTGAATTTTTTAGCGTTCATTCCACGCACTCGGTGATAAATTTCGGAATCCTTTTATGAAGATTACCGGATGCACTGTCTTCTTTTTCGCTTTAAATATATGCATTATTTACTTGCTGCCACTACCGTACTGGCAATTTGAATCTCGCTTCGCTTTTTCCACCTGCGAGTGGCAGCGTGTCTACTGTGGGTTATTTACATGCAGCTGCTCCGTTAGTTACTTTTTGCAGAGCAGACTGTATTTTGCTTTCTACACGTTCTGTGATCTGGCTTTCTTTTTCAGTGAGACAGTCATGGAACTTTTCTACTTTCTGGGCTTGATCATTTAAATGAGTTTCTATGGTTTCTTTTTGTGTCATTTCTAAATTGTACATTCGGTTCGCAAGCTGTTCTACTTCGTCCCGGATGACTGTGTGTGCCGTCTGAAGCGTTTGCACATATTGTGCTATGTTGCTTACAATGTTCGGCAGTTCGCCGGCCGAAGTGGCCATGCGGTTGTAGGCGCTGCAGTCTGGAACCGCGAGACCACTACGGTCGCAGGTTCGAATCCTGCCTCGGGCATCGATGTGTGTGATGTCCTTAGGTTAGTTAGGTTTAACTAGTTCTAAGTTCTAGGGGACTAATGACCTCAGAAGTTGAGTCCCATAGTGCTCAGAGCCAATGTTCGGCAGTTCGGCTTGGGCTTTCTTTATTTCTGTCATTTCTGAATGTATCTTTTCGAACATTGTACCTATACTTTCTTCGTTTTGTTCCCTTATCTGATTGACTAGCTGGTGATTCCTCTCTTCCCTCAATCTCTTTCTTTCTTCGTTTTGTTCCCTTATCTGATAAGACTAGCTGTTCCTTCTTTTTCTCTAATTTCCGTAAAAATTCAGCAAATGGATCCGGTATTGGTGAGCATACCGGCGTGGTAGTTGTTCTAATCATTGGAAAATTATCACTAGCCCTGCTAGTAGCACCTATCGGTTTTATTGTTTTCGTCTGCTGGCTACTTCCTGCCATATCACCGGAAACTACATTGTTTACATTTTCTCCCCCTCGATCACTATTAATATTTAGTAAGTCAGTGTCACTATCCATATCGCTCAATAATTGCGCATTATTTGTAACATTGGACACATTATCTGGTTGCAAATCTAACACACGTCTAACTTTTTCCATAATGACGATAACTTTCACTGGGTTAACTACAAAACTTGTTCCAAACTACAAATGCGGACTATGTTCACAAGTCAATCTGCTTATTGTTTCCAAAATCACAAAATATTAATATCTACACCACTGTACACCATGTACCATCTATGATACTATACTTTGATGATAGGGCCTATGTAGCAAGCTTTTATGCATAGTGGTCCTTACCTTGATTTCTTTTTTTTTCTCTTCTTTTCTTTTCTTTTTGCTATCGCGTCCTCTCAGGGTCTATACAGTTCTTCTCCGCTTTCCTCGTTCAAGTTTATACATGAAATGAAATTTGATAGACATTAGAATACATACAATACATGTCAACAATTACATACATACAAACCCTAAAAAAAAAATATTTTATCTTTTCGGGCCCCCCGTAACAGGGCACTATTTATTATATCTCTTAAAAAAAGTAACTATTTATTTAGAGGAAACACTCTCCTAGTAAATTTGTTTGTCCTTTGATTTATCGTGATCTGTTACTGATTTTTAGTGAAGTTAGTTTTTACGTTTAGCTTTCAAAAAAATACAAAAGAGATATAATAAGCAAAATAATGAATTTCGTAGGTTGCCAATTACGTATTGAATCTGGTTTTACCGAGCGCCAGGCTCCCTACAAATTACTGTAAATGCAATAGCGTAGTATTATTCAGCTCTGAAATTATTACTATCACAGAAAATAGACAAGTTTTAATAAAATTATTTCACTGGATTCCTTCAATTTTAACATAATGTTTTCCACTCCGGCTATCAGACATTGTGCTGTGAAAAAATATTTTTAAATCTACCGCGTAATGGCGGCTACTTGTTAACAATCAGAGATCATTGTTACTCGCTCCGCAGCAGCTGGAAACATGCTAAATAATTTTCATTAAATATTCTTTTCATAAGATAAATGTGGCGTAGGTTCTTGAAATAACACTCGGAGATCACTTTATACTAATATATTCTTACTAGGACACAGTTTACACCATTCAATATTTGCAATTACGTTACGACAGAAACAAGTGCTAGCGCAGCACAATAGCTTGCGTACCTTATTCCAGCTAACACCTGAACGAACAGAACAAAACAGACTAGACAGAAGAATGAGCATTGCATTGTATTTTATACTCTTACAAAGATAATCACATTACAATCTCATACAATAAAAATAATGTCTTTTCTGCATTTATCGATCTATATTGTATATTTTTACAGTTAGTGTTATTACCTTTCGCAGATAAATCAATGTTTGTAATTCATTTTGAGTCACATACAGTCATTTTTATTTATGTTTCACCTCGATAATGGTGAATATTGCTAAAGGGACACTACATGTGGACTGTCAATAACTTCTTCCGCTTTTGGCAGTAGAGTCGTTATGTTGAAGAAAGCTTTATTCGTCTATGCCAATCTGCTTGTAATAATCACATCGGCAATATTGTGTAAACTTTTCTTCTGGGTATGACAATTCTTTCGCTCTATCGCTACTGTGTTGCATCAAATTTTGTTGCTAAGCAAATCGTTATTCTTCTTTACATTGCTCTTCGCGGACTTAAAGTTTGGCCTTTTGCCATATTCTGTTCATCCCTTTCTATAAATTCTTCTTCTTTCTGTTCTTTTTCTTTGTGATTTCCAATTTTTCCACGAGGTCGGCGTGGTTATATGTATTTTGGCATTGTTAATAGCAGGTGATTGCCGGATGCCCTTCCTGACCCCACTACTTCCCAATGCGGAATTTTTGGAAATTTGTGGTAAGGACTATGGGACCTAACTGCTGTGTTCATCGGTCCCTAGGCTTACACACTAATTAATCTAACTTAAACTAACCTATGCTGAGGGCAACACATACACCCATGCCCAAGGACTCGAACCTCCGATGGGGCGTGCAGTGCGATCTGTGACAGTGCGGAATTTGTGCACTCAACTGTCTACGTCTAGAGTAAATCTCACGTTCAAGAAAAATCACGTTTTCTAAACGTTTGCGTAATGTGGATCTGAGGCTGGATGTGTGTGGCAGCCTCGTATTACCTAGTTGGATGTGGGATACAGCCTAAAAGCCACCAGCCCGTTTCGTTAATCGATACGGGACAGGCTTGTCTCCCCGAATTCCAGCATGCTGTAAGTGGCTCAGTAACGTGCTTGGCTATAGGTAGTGAACAGATGATTCTTTCTTGGATACAGGTACGTAAGAGTTAATGTCTTCGTATTTCGTCGGCAGAGGAATGGTTAGCAACGAACAATCTTTCAGAGAAGACGTAATTTTCTTTACAAAAGCACAAGGAGCTCTTACCAATTCATAACAATTTAAGATAGGTAGAAAACTGCTATGCCCTTGTTCTCGTTGCATAGACTCTTGTTTTCAAAATCTGTTGGGAATCCTGGTAACTTAGAACTATCACCCCAGAGATCACTGCGGTTGCAAAATTAATATAAGGAGACGAATAAACATAAACATACGCAGTATTATGTGGTAGGATACACACAAGAGTATGTAATATGTAAACCATATATCGAAGTGAGTGAACCGTGTAGACTATATCTGGACGTAGCTTTCCTGAAATTTCGTTTCTTCGAGCTTCAGTAATCACTTGAAAGCAACGTAAATGAAATACAGTGAGTGTCTCCACGTCGAAAGTATTATTTAGTCATAACAGCGTGCTGCTGTTTGCATACTATTAGGAGCATAACTACAGCATTGGTATACCGTATACACTCAGAGAAAAAGAGAGATCCACGAGGACGAACTTCTGCAAATTAGTCACAAAGTGGTGTTTTCACAGGTATCGATAGGATTTGCAAAACTGAAATTTTAAGCTTTCTATGGAATAATGTGTGACGCTGCAGCGAAATTTCAGTACACATTTGCAAGGATAGTAAATAGGGAACATGTCGACACCAGTTCTTGCGAAGTTCATTCCGTGTACTCAGTTGGACAGTAATTACGCCTCGTATACAGGCCTATGAACAACATGCGCAGATGTCAGCATCTGAGAGAGGACGTATAGTTGCGCTGGAATAAACTGCTTGGAGTTATCAGCGAATCGCTCGACAGTTGAATAGGAGAGATGCCACTAGTCGACAATGTTGGCAGGAATGGGTAAACTATGAACGAACACAGCGTCAAGAAGTTTGCAGTCGACCTAGAGAGAAGACAGAACGAGAGGACTGAGCAATCGTCAGAGAGCCACTCAGAGTCCCGGACTCAGCATTAGATCGATCTAACATGCAACTGGCCCTTCAGTGACTGCAGGCTGCTCACAGAAATGAGGTGGAGCCCACGACGACCCTTGCGCCGACTACAGTTGACCTCTGTACATCAAGAAGCACGTCTGCATAGTGTCGGGGACATTCGACTTGGAATCTCACTGACTGGAGTAGAACTGTCTTGAGCGATAAGTCTCGCTTCGAATTGAGATACGTCGATGATATTCTACTCCTCGTTTTGTTGCCCTATAGGTCAAGCAATCTTGAGCTTACATTTGACCAAGATAATACTCGTCCACACACGATGAGAGTTTCTACCGTTTGTCTTCGAGCTGCCCAGTAATGTCGACTAATTTCTCTCGAATTGAGAACTTTTGGAACATTATGGGCTGACCCTCCAACCAGCTCGGTATTTTGATGATATAAAGCGCAAGTCGAACAGAGTTTGTTACGACATTCTGCAGGAGGACATACAACAGCTCTATCAATCGATGACAAGCCGAATAACTGCTGGAATTATGGCCAGAGGTGAACCATCGCGTTATTAATTTGTGCACCGTGATTCTATTTTTCTTGAATAAATCATCCATTTTTTTCGGAAATTCGAATCAGATGATGTTTGTACATGTACATAACGCCTATCGCTTTCGGTCCCATTCGGATAATTCCTTCCTGGTGCGTTTTTATTTACTTATTATTTTTTAAAACAGAATTTATACTCGCATGTTTGCAATAGTCTTCTGACGCACTTTCCTCACAGTGTCATACCAGCGAGTGCGTATTCCAATTGCAACAGTCCAACAGTTATGCACATTTTATACCGGTACATTTTTATTAAACCCTCATATTTTGCAATGTTTTGTGTTACAACCACTGGATCGAGTGGAACCACCATTTTCGCAAATGGAAGCGAACTATGTAAATAAAAAGATAGTTGGTGACACGGGAATGTTCTTTGTAAATTTGATTAGTTCGCTGACTATATGTCAAATGATTAAATTTACATTTAAAAGTGATTGTGGGACATGATCTCCCCGGAAATCACCCTTAATAGTTTTGTTTTGTTATATACTGAAGTGATTATGACGGATGTCATTGATAAAAGAAATCAAAGACACATGTAAAAGCTGAAATGGAATGAAAAATACGCATGAAGTGATCCCATTCTCCATGTCGTTGGTGTGAAGCGTCCATGCGCTCATTAAATTTGATAACAGAGTCAGTTTTATAGCCCTCTAGTAGGGTCTTGAGGAGATCCTTACACGTACTAAATTCGAACAAAGCCATCGACTGAGTAGGACTGTGATGTATTGAAATTAATGTAGTCCGAACAGTTGCAGCCAACAAACAAAATTTGTGTGAGCCCTGGACTTAACATCTGAGGTCATAAGTCCCCTAGAACTTAGAACTACTCAAACCTAGCTAACCTAAGGACATCACACACATCCATGCCCGAGGCAGGATTCGAACCTGCGACCGTAGCGGTCGCTCGGTTCTAGACTGAAGCGCCTAGAACCGCTCTGCCACACCGGCCGGCCTATTATAGGTCATTTTGAATTATTTCTCTTCGGCTGCTTTTTCACAAGTATTAATAGGACGAGTGACCAATTTCGATCTTACAGGCCATTTTCAAGCGCAGTAGGTCCCGTTGGTTATACAGTTACTGCTATAACACATTGGCAACTACTGCGCTTGAAAATGGCCTGTAAGACCAAAATTGGCCAATCGTGCTGTCGAGTACTAGTGAAAAACAGCAGAGGTGGAATATCTCAAAATGACCGACTCTCCGTCGTTTGACCGGATAACACTCGTCATCCGCATGATTTTCCTCTCTATGTTGTCTGAGTGGGCTGGATTGAATTCACACCGTTTTCAATACTTTTCCGTTAACGCTCTATCCGCTAGCTTCGGCCATCGTTGGCTTTCAAACACGAAACCTGCGTTGGTTATGAAACATAAAATACTCTGGAGGACAAGGGTCCCGTTCACGAACTTTTTAGTTGTAGTCTAAAACTGTCTAAGTGTATGTTAATTTATTGCTTTCCTAGACTCAATACAACTTTCATGCGCGTAATTTTAGGTATGTGTAAATTGATAACAGTTAGTTTGCTTTTCACCAAGAATACTTACCTACTAAAAGTAAATGTTCTCTATACTTTTAGTTTGTGAAATAAATATCGAAGGTAAAAAATCTAGCAGAGATACTTTTGTATGGTTGGAATGGTTGCATGGGCTGAAATCCTGCCAATGATAGACGTGAGTCAGAGAAAGAGGATTATGCATATGAAAGCAGTCATGATTTAGGAGCAGAACAAGAGGTGTCAGAAAATGATGAATTTGAATCAGAGGAAGAATTAATTCAAGAGGACGTATATCTTTTAGCTAACGACTGAATAGCTAAAGTAAATATTCTAACAAAGTCAGAACAAGATTTTGAAATATTATTACGCATTTACCTGGACTGGAAAATGAAGCTGTAAGTAGGCTGTTTAGGTTTTCATATTGGTAACGCTCCGTAGCGCACTGTATGAAAATCACTGGCTGTGCTGTGTGCAGTCAGTGGCTGGTTGGCATTGTTGTAATATTGGCTATTGTAGTGTTGGGCAGTTGGATGTGAACAGCACGTACCGCGCGCAGTTGAAGGTGAGCCGCCAGCAGTGGTGGATGTGGGGAGAGAGATGGCGGAGTTTTGAGAGCGGATAATCTGGACGTGTGTCCATCAGAGACAGTAAATTTGTAAGATTGGATGTCATGAACTGATATATATATATATATATATATATATATATATATATATATATATATATATATATATTATGACTCTTAAACACTATCAGTAGTTAGTGACTTCAGTAGTTAGAATCTTTTATATAGCTGGCATTATTGGCGCTCGCTGTATTGCAGTAGTTCGAGTAACGAAGATTTTGGTGAGATAAGTGATTCATGAAAGGTATAGGTTATTGTTAGTCAGGGCCATTCTTTGGTAGGGACTATTGAAAGTCAGATTGCGTTGCGCAAAAAATATTGTGTGTAAGTTTAGTGACGATCAGAATAAGTAAAGAGAGGAAATATGTGAGTACGTTCAGTTTTGCTCATCTGTTTAAAAATGAAATAACGTAAGGGGTTTATCAGCACAATCATCATAAATTTATCTAATGGGAGGTTTCATATGTCGACCCTTAGCCGAGGATACTTCACTGGAATCTTCTGATTTTTTCTTGTAGTTTGTGTAATTAGTGTAGCTTTTGTTTATTGCTAGCGCGTAGTGGAGAGAGAATCTCCTTTGTAGTTGTAGTCTTTCATTGTTGTACAGTAAAACAGTTGTGGCATGCATGTTGATCTGCACCAAGTATTTCGCAGCTGCGCTTGCGATTAACTAGATATTATTTTCAGTGCTATGTTAATGTGTTTTCTTATTTTTGCTCTTCAAATTGTGCTTTTCTGGTTATCGTGTGAGATACGTAATAATTATGGCGTGTGAAAAACGTAACACTAGACTCCAAAGTAAATTGAGAAATGATAGTGACGGCGAGCGTAGCTTACCAGCACCACCGTGTAATGAATTAACAGACATTCAAAGTAGTAATTTGGTAACTGTGCATAGGTAAATGGACCAAGCGGCCAAGAATGGTGTAGACAGTGAAATAATTAGTGAACAGGGAAACATTGTCTGTCGGAAACAGCTTGCCTCAGGAATCCGAAATGACTGGACAAAATTTTGCAAATACTGCAGATTCAGGTTTTGCGTCATTACCCGTTTCTCAGTCAAGTCAAGACACATTTTCTGCCTTTCAAAATGCGACTGTTGCCTGTTATTCACTGCCGACAAGCACAAAGGAACAAGTTCCAGACACTAATACATTGTTATTGCAAAATCATGCAACGAATGGAACAAAATCAGGAACGAACACAGCGACAGCTACACTAGTTAGACACAATGGAACAAAATCAGCAAAAGTTAAACACAATTGAGCAAACGCTTGAACAAACTCGTAAAGATTTTACTGCTGAGTTACTTAAAATCGAATCAAAATGTCAAAAAGTCTGTAATAACGCAAAAACACAAATTTGTGAGCATTTTCAACCTATTTTTTCGCGTCATAAAAATGCATTACAAAACCACGAAGCAGCCATAAAGGAACTGCAGACTATTGTTCATGAAAATCACGACAACTTGCAAGCGAAAACTGACTTAGTTTCATCTACCGATTCGGTTACACAACTTGCAAAAACTCGAGGAAACTTAAAGGACATGGTAGATACTCTTTCATCACAAATGGACGCTCTGTAACTTGGTTCAGAAAAACACACAGAGGAAATCAGTTCATTATCGGAGAAAGTAGCCGAACTTTCGGATCAGTCCACTAACTTACCTACAAAGGTAGATGATGATCTGAGTGACACAAGACCGGTAGCCTTCAATGACGCAGAAGAGTATGAACAAACTAGAAAATTCAAACAAAATCAAAGTCAAATCAATACACAGTACGAAAGAGAAATCTGGGAAGTACAAGATTAGTTGACACAGGTAATACAAGAATTACGTATTTCGGACACTCGCGCTCCAATACGGGAAGAGGGACATAGAAATAAAGAACAGCCACAAATAATAACACAAGGCATTTCGGAAATTATGAAAGAAATTGGCAAGGTAAACCGAATTTTGAGATGGAGCCGCCGAAACTAAGTAATAATGACCGATATGCGACTCGCGGACATGATGATTTTGACTATAAGCTGTACATTACTACACGTAAATTCAAGCATTTAAGAATTCTGGCAACGACATTCATCCACAAGCGTGGCTTCATCAATTCTCTCATTGTTTTCCTCCCAACTGGTCATTAGAGCACAGATTAGAATTTATGTGTGGCTATTTAGAGAATGATCCAGCTGTAAGAATGATATCGGTCATTCACGATTGTCACAGTGAATTTTATCACGCCTTCCTTTCAGCATATTGGTCTCAAGCTACACAAGACCGAGTAAAACATAGCATCATAATGATGAAACATTTCAAACAATCTGAATTTTCCAGTCTTGTCAAATATTTTGAAGACATGTTGCAAAGAATCGGTACCTGTCAAACCCATACAGCCCCTCAGAACTCATCCGCATTTGCTTTATCAAATTGCCTGAACATTTACGACATATTATTTTGGCAGGATGTTGCAAAGACGACATTGAAGCTTTTCAGGGACTGTTACTAGAATTGGAAATCGACACTGACAATCGCGGGACGCGAAAACAGGAACACAACAATTACGGGTCACATCCGTCACAATTCCGCGATGAAAGAAATAATAAGTGGACACGACAAGGCTATTCTTACAACCAAAATCGTGACCAAAACAGACACCACCCATATGACAACCACTGGCAGAGTAATAATAATCACAGGGAAAGATCACCTCTCCATGGTAATGACTATAACAGAGACCATCAGAGAAACAGACAATATGGGAACCAACATAATTATTATCAAGGGAGACAGAATACTTTCAGACGCAACAGTTCAGCGCGCAGTGACGACTCAAGGAGAAATTCTCCACCACGTGTCCGACAAGAAGGAAACTGTGGAATCTACCGACATTACGACAGACGATATAAACATAACGACAGACCTGAATTTCATCAGAACTGGCGGGATTCAAACAGGGCAGGGCCCTCTCGACAAGGTGAATCTGTAGAAGTTAGGTCTCCTAATCCTAATAACGACACGTGACAACAAAGGTAACAGACAATGACACTCACCGTAGGCAGCCACCTGCGCCGGCTGGGCTTGAGAAACATAACATAAGCTAACCTTGAAAAATATTCCAGCATTCTTTAGCGACGTATACCACAACTCTGCGTACTAGGAAGAGTAAAGGATTGCAACATATTTCACATGTAAAACCGTTTATTGAGAGATAATCTGCTTTTTAACTTAGTCTTTGTTATAAAATTTTTCATTTCACGTTACTAGTACGCTTTGACACACTTAGAAACTGTTAACAAGCAACAATGATTTAAAGTCAACTATCCAGTCAAGAACCTGGGCAACTTATTTAGACAGTAATTACGATTGCATTGTTATAGTGAACAGACGACACAGTGTTATTGTGTGTACATTCCTGATTGTTAGTTGCACGATTATTTAATGACTATTAGGCTTACATACTTAGAACATATACCAGTACTGCTAATGAGATTTTAAGGCAAAATTTTGGTTTACTTGAAAATACATTCTGGATTTAAAATACTTTCTGAGAGATACCAGATGACACAGGGGTTAGTTTATTTGATAGCTACACGATTATATCACGACGCTACTAATGAGTGACACAATTTATATTATTGCTTTTGCGGTATATCTGGTTTATATCTCCACAGATTTCTGAATTCTTCTGGAAAGTAAAACGTGTTTTATTAGTAACTTTTGTGGTATAGCTACAATGAGACAGCCTTTTTTGTAGCACAACAATACATTACAGTATAGTTCTTTCTTGATCATGGTACTGCACGTAATACCTATGATATTTATAGGCATAGCATATCGCTTTTGTTTATTACGAGGTATGTACATAGACTTCCACAGAACTTTACTTACGGACGACGATAATTACGACACTTGGCACATTTTTTTAAGCTTAAGTAATGACAAAGATTATCTTACAACAAGATGCACAGTTTAGCTCTGCAGTACACGTATTTGAGTGATTAATTTTGTACTCAAAACATTTATTTTTAAAGATTTTTGAATTACAAAGATACAAAGGTTTTCCGTGATAGATTTCATTCCATTGCTGTAATCTGTAACACCTGAGGGTATAATTACATTAATCCTTAGGGGGGTACACGCCTATTTTGTGTACTAAGTGTGTAGCGAGCGCTAGGAGCCCTAGATAATATGGTATTTGCTTATACAACTTTACACGTCGGTACCATATTTCTGTAACACAGAATTACACAGCTATCTGATCATTTAACTGAGAGAGACAAACTTTTTTTTACGTCAGTGACACGTGTTTACGTAATTACACAGTTGGATAACTTCAGACTTACGAAATTGTATTTTGTCTGTACTTTGTGAACTGTTCATATTTTTTCGGAACCATTGTGATACTATGAGAGCTTTGAATGATGTATTTGGTATGGGATCGTGATTTTTAAAGTACGTTTGAGGTAGATGACACTATTTTAATGACCAGAGAACTTTTTTAGATTTTGAAATTATTGCAGAAAGCTACGACGTTTTTGAGATTTGGCTGTGTTGAGGTATGTTTATGATCAATAAGACGATGCTACGGTGTATTAGGAATGTGATTACGTGTTTATATGTATATGAATAATGAATAGAAGTTAGGGACTCTGGTTTGTGAAAAAGGATGTTGGAAACCAAGAATCGTACTTTAAGAGTTATGACTTGTGTGTCCATGCGTGAATGTATCACAACACTGCTATTCACAAGATTTCGTTTCTATGCATTTCTACTGTAATTTTTCGATCTGTGAATTTTTTTTTATATGAGACTGTCACCGTAATGCAAACTGCTGTCGTAAATATTTCGGTAAGAAAGCTAAGTGACCTTGACGTAATGTGTTGTGGACGCCCAAGCTGTGCCAGTCGCCTGGAGAAAAAGCCATCAGGTGGAGAAAAAATAGAGGCCATTGACCTCGCTATTGACATTTCTTTGTAGAAAACATTTCAAATATGACACGCTATTACTTGCAAACACATGATTATACCGTGGAGAATGTACTTTGTGCTACTTACCGAAATGCTTATAAACTGATGGGAAATATTCTTACTTCTGCGCACCTGATTATGACAAGTGTCTTTCTACGATAGTTGAGAGAATTTCTACTGACTTATTAAATGCCACATGGCAATTGAATGATGTTTTTATGCTTTGCTTTACATAGTTGCTTATTTCATTTGATATCTGGTTTCCAGCTGTGTTTCAGCATTGGTTTTATAAAATAAAATTGAATGCATTTGCTGATGTGAACACTTTCTGTCAACAGATCTCCTAAATAATAATTTTATGATCCACATTCTTCGAGAAAGGAGCACTTGGAAAGGAAAGAACAATAAAAAGGGATTAATAACAGTAACTGCATACATAATTTTCTTTTCAACTACTTGGTAATTTTTTTGGTAGAATAAGTTGTTGTGGTGCACCACTTCAATGACATAGACACTAAGATGTGAATAGAAGTTTCCCTTATCTGCATTGTTGTCATTAGTGTACTAGTTAATCTGCTTGAGCTATGTCATATTTAGGTATAAGTTATAGCATTTGCTAATGCTGTTTGCCAGGCATAGTGCTACTGAATTTCACCTTGTATTACTCTGTTAAGACAGTTTTACTACTGATTTATTTTTCTTGTTGCTGCACATTGGCTCATATGAGTTGTAATGTTGCATTTGCTTTGCTAATTTACATTTATTGCTACTAGCTTTGCCAATTTGCATTTTTTTGTCATTGCTGTTTGTGCTGTTTTGTGCTGCTGTATTGCCTCGTCCCTTAGTTTATGCATCTGAGCTCAGTAGATTTAAGCTAGCTTAAGAGGGGTAGGCTATATAAGAGAATGAGTTGCAATGAATTGGAAGACATTCATTGGAAGTTATACGAAAAAGGTTTGTAAAAAAAAGGTACTGTACAATGAAGAATAATTATTTTGAAAGAAGATATGAATTGAATACAGAAAGCAGGTATAGGTAGGACTTTTTGGGAATAATGATGAACGAAGGGAGATCTCCAAGAAGTAAAGAAAGTTTTGTTTGCAAAATACTGCAGTAAAACAAACCCTGTCCTTTCCTTTTGTGTTAGTCCGCTATGTATTTGTGTACCCTTGTGTATTTGTGTTCTTCCTGTCTTTATGTGTTTATCTGATAAGAGTTATGTTGTAGAATTTTTCTATTAATATGTTATTTACTTTGTAAAGATGTTAGACATTATTTATTCTGTTTTGTTTTAATGCTCATGTGTCAAGTTGATGTTTCGAAAGTTATTCTGATCTTTTATGTATTTACTTATGTCATAATTCCTGTAACACTGATGTATGTGTTATTTCGATTCTTTTGTAAAGCCCGTATTACTACAAATGTTATCAGTATTGTTATGTTCTTTAATGATGTATTTTGTATCTTTGTAATTGTATTATCATGTCATAAATTTATAATTCTATAGACACCAGTTCTTCAAATTAAGTTTCATTTCACTGCACACATTAACGCTGGTCATAGTATATGCACAATATGTGAAAAAAGGGACTGTCAGTGCTCGTACGTGTGTTGATAATTCAGCAAGGGAGTGGTTAACAGCATTGCTGGTTCTAAGAACATACCAAAAAGTTTGAGAGTGCACAAGTGGTGGTTTATGAACTTGCTATATTGTCCACAAGACTCTTCGATGGTGATTGTGCACCTGCACAGTCGCAACAGATGGCTGCTGGCCGTCTCTACAAGGACTACAGTGGGTCTCCACTTTTGATGGCCCACCAATACCGTACTCTCTACCAGGATTACAGTGGGTCTGCTCTGTGATGACCTACCTACCAATATTCTTTAACTTCGTCTGACTCTGATGTGGGTTTGCTTTGTTGTGGACCATTTCCTGTCTGCATGTCAAAATTCAGCATTATCTTTGTGTTGGAAGAACAACACTACTTCAAGACTGCATGGAAATCAACTACTTCCGTGTGCATTTTCTTTTACTGCTCAGACTTTAAGCATAAAGTTGTAATTAATACTGTGATGAATGATCTGGACTGTCTTTATGGACTGTGAGAAAATTTTAGCTTTTGACCAACATTGTTTCGATAAACGTGTGTGCATTGATGTATTTGTTAATGTTAATATAAAAAATGTTTAACAAATATGTATTGGCCAGTTCCCAAAACCATTTGTAAATTTTTTTGTGGGGAGCATGGGGGCTATGTAAGTAGGCTGTTTAAGTTTTTATATTGGTAACGCCACATAGCGCTCTGTATGAAAATCACTGGCTGTGCTGTGTGCAGTCTGTGGCTGGTTGGCATTATTGTAAAATTCGCTATTGTTGTGTTGAGCAGTTGGATGTGAACAGCATGTAGCGTTGCGCAGTTGGAGGTGAGCAGTCAGCAGTGGTGGATGTGGGGAGAGAGATGGCGGAGTTTTGAGAGCGGATGATCTGGACCTGTGTCCATCAGAGACAGTAAATTTGTGAGACTGGATGTCATGAACTGATATATATATTATGACTTTTGAGCACTATTAAGGTAAATACATTGTTTGTTCTTTATCAAAATCTTTCATTTGCTAACTATGCCTGTCAGTAGTTAGTGACTTCAGTAGTTAGAATCTTTTATTTAGCTGGCAGTATTGGCGCTCGCTGAATTGCAGTAGTTCGAGTAACGAAGATTTTTGTGAGGTAAGTGATTCATGAAAGGTATAGGTTATTGTTAGTCAGGGCCATTCTTTTGTAGGGATTATTGAAAGTCAGATTGCGTTGCGCAAAAAAATATTGTGTGTCAGTTTAGTGATGATCAGAATAAGTAAAGAGAGAAATGTGTGAGTACGTTCAGTTTTGCTCATCTGTTTGAAAATCAAATAACGTAAGAGGTTTATCAGCACTGTAATTCATTAATTTTTCTAAGAGAAGGTTTCAAAGCTCATACATCACAGACCAATAGAAATTACGAAGTTGTTCTAGGGTGAAAATATAACGCGCATTTTTGCAAGTAATATGAACATCAATGACGTTCGTGGTAACTTTTCTAGGGGAAGGGATGCTCAACAAACAGATGTTATAGAGATCAGAGCTTTCATTGGTTTTTAATATATGTGTGGATATTTGAGACTTTGTAGAAAGAGTTTATCAAAGTTGTGGTATAATTCAAAGGGCGGCGGAATTGCACCATGCTATCACGCTACTAATGTATGAGTGAAACCCAATTCAGGGTGCACTTGAGATGTTTGATAATATCCTTGATAGAGTGTTCGCAGGAAAAACGACAATTTGGCTTCTATCTGGAAGTACGGGAGCTATTTATGAACTACTGTAAAATTATTTATGATTATTGTATACCTTGTTGAATTAGTATATGAAATTATTATATTAAAGTATGATTGAAAAACTTTTAAAATCGTTCACGCAGACCGATCAAAATGTAGGAATACAAACTTACGTTGTGGATGGCAACTGCCACTTGCGCGAGTCAACGTGTCAGTAATTATGATGCGAGTGACGGAGGGTCCAATGTACGACTGTGTGGGCCCAAATAAAGAAAATGATAACATTTATAATCATTTCCAGAAAGTACTATCCCATGTCTTTCGTGACTCGCTACTGAACAGTAGCTGCAGATTTAGTTTTCCCTGAGTCTTCATCTGTCGTGATAGGTGAGGCACAGACTAAAATATTCCTGCTTCAGTTTAGGGACGCAACATTAAAGCAGACCTGCAGTACCAGTACGAGTATTCTACAGAGAGATGAACTTTTCAGATCCAGAAGTAGCGGATACCACTCCTGACACGGGAACGAACGTTACTCCGTCACCATGGTAGAGAAGAAATGATTCATAATTTCTGATCAATTCGACAAATATTTTTCTGACTTTAAAAAGCCGTCTCTTGATATTACCTTACGGGACGTATTGCGAATATAAGAAAAAATGCATGTGTCCCTTCTTATTACATGAACACTTTCCTGAGTCTTAAAGACCACTCTGAAATTGCTACTTGTGGTGCTTCTCCTTTTGCGCTTCAGCGACAGATCAGGTAAGTAAAAAGTATTAACTGTTCATTTCAGTATATTGCATCTACACTAAGAAGCCTTTTTTTTTGTATGTTTCATGTCGAATGAGCGCGTCACTGAAAAGGTGATCCTGTAGTGCTCTGCCGTAAAAGCCGATTGACAGTGTGGGTCACTCAACGAAGGGCGCCAAAGGCCCGCGACGGTGAGAAAAACTGGGAATCATTTTCAATATTTACCATGCTGTCTATTAATAACAAATTGTTCAAAAAAGATAATGAATTACATATCAATCTTACATCAGTTTAAAAAAAGGCTTTTATGTACACGTAATGATCTACGTAATACCTATCAGCGTTTAACGAAAGTGTCTTTTCGTTCGTTTCTCTCATGCACGTTTTTTGAGCAGAGTACTATCTCTACACTGGCAAGAGAAGAAATATTTTTTCCGGTTTACTGGAAGCTGATTAATGTGTCACAGGTCTATTTGTGAGTGATTTTAAAAGGAGTTTCTCTACGTAGGAACTTATTCTGAACGGACAATCAAAATTCAAAAGCCATTACCGAGAAAATATTAACTTGCAGACGACTACGAACTTCAAATAATATTGTTGAGTACATTGATTTTTGGAAAGTGATTCCTAGCTTATTACATTCGAAAAGTGGTTTGGTGGCATCAGTGATATTTTAAACAGCGATAATTAATTTCTTTAAACGTGATAGCCAAGTGTCAATTCCATAAAATAATTCAGTTAATGATTGAAATTAATCTTTGAATCTAGTTGCACAGAATCCAGTTGAATTAAAACTCTGCGTACATTAAGACTGCAACAAATCATAGCATCTGGGGATGGCTACTGATAACTGATTTGTTGTTCAAAGGTGCTCTGAAACCAATTAACTGGGATGAACGAAGACGAATAGCAGACATTAAAATCTCCCTTGAAACGTAGACGAAGCTCTACCAGTGAGACGGTTTGAAGTAATATATCCAAATATTATGGAGCAGTCGAGCTAAATAAAATCTGTGCATTCACGATCGCACGTTAACTGCCTGATGCAGTTCATTCTCTTCTACGCAGATTAACGACCCTGCTTGATACTTGAACAATTATTGCACTTACTCGCAGTTAATAAGCACTGGAAAATAACAGAAGACTCATTGCTTGCGGTGAACGTACGTTATTTAGTACGGTCAAACTACTACTTTAAAGACAGCCGCCGGCCGAAGTGGCCGTGCGGTTAAAGGCGCTGCAGTCTGGAACCGCAAGACCGCTACGGTCGCAGGTTCGAATCCTGCCTCGGGCATGGATGTTTGTGATGTCCTTAGGTTAGTTAGGTTTAACTAGTTCTAAGTTCTAGGGGACTAATGACCTCAGCAGTTGAGTCCCATGGTGCTCAGAGCCATTTGAACCATTTTAAAGACAGCCTTTCTACTTATTATTAACAAGGAACTAAAGCCAAATAAGATTAGATTTCCCGCAATGTCATCTACATAACAGTCATCCTTCTAAAGAACCAAAAGTGGAGAGCCACAGACTGGGCTGGCGAAGCGTCACGGGAGATATATGTGCACGCTTTACAGAAGACTAGCTCAGAAACCTGGGGTTGCCTGAATATTTATTTATAGCTGTGCCCGAAACTTCCTATGCTTCGAGATTATTTTGTAGTTGTAAACGTCTTTGCATAAAACGTTTGTATTAGTACCATTTGGGCAAATGAGCGAAGAGTTTGTCGCGAACACAGGAGACAACCATGTAGAGTCGGCCATGTGAAGAGGTTGTGGCACTTCATTCTGTCATCGATGTTAACTTCCGAAAATAATTGTGCCACTGAAGTCAAAAAATTTTCCTTGCAAAAGAGTCAAATATAGACTCTATCGAAAGAAGCAAAGAATTGTCGTTAAGTCTTGAATATACCAAGCCAAATCAGCAATTCCGTATATCCTAGCCAAGTCAATTCAATGTTAGTTTATATTCGTGAAAGTACGATAGCAGCGATTAATTGTCACTGACGTAAACTTCCAAAAATACATGTGTCACTCATGTAAAAGGAGACTGACTGCGCTGTCTTTAGGTCTTTAGTGTAGTATGAAATTTACAGCGCCATTTATTGCTTCTTTGGCATACTTACACCGCCTTGACTGAACATCCAAACTAAAAAGCTGAGTACACGATTTTAGATAAAAATACGTATTACTATATATATTTTTTACTTTTCACGATTTTGGTTAAACAAGCCCTATATGTTGCCCCAACCTACTCTCAAGTTACCTGTGAGAACCCAATGAAATTCAAGAATTTTTGATATTACCTTGTTTATACAAACAGATGGACACCACGGTGTTACAGTTTTATTATTAATTTATATTATACAGACGAGTACCGAAAATGGCGTTGTCCATAAAAAAATTAAAAAGAACGGAAGGCTTCGACAAATCAGAAGTTCACCATGTTACCGCATATTGCAAGGACTGCGCCATATTCTGCATCTAAAATACAGCAATGTACAACAATTGCTACCGTTACAATACATGCAGATATTTGGTACCTTTATTTTGGCATCTTTTGCAAGTCTTTTCAAAGATTTGTTATTGTGATACAAGTACGTGATTATTCAGACTAATTGTTATATCTGAAATCTCCTGAGCAGCCCAATGTAGCGGTAGTCATATTATGAATGTTAGTTCGATTTGAAGACAGGGCTAACAGTAAGGAAGGAAGGGAGGTAGGGATGTAGCACTCTATCGTTATTGATGCACAGATTCCGGCTGAACATGGGAAGTAAATCGTACATGTTCAGTACAGAAGAACCACCCAGGTATTCACTTCGACCGTTTTAGGAAATCATGGAAAATTTAAATCTGTATGGACAAACCCTGAACACCAGTCCAACCACTTCACCATCTCGATCGTTAAGGCAAGAGATAAAAGGCACAACCTGGTTCTGTCCTGATTCAACGAATCACTAAGTTCAAAGGATACAGTAATATGTAGTTGAAAATCACAAAGAAACATCAATGTTCTTCCTCCATCTTTCATCACATTTCGCACTCTATCATTCTGGAAAGCTTCCTGAGGTTCATGATCGACATCTGCTCTTACAATCTGTCTACCACAGCGGAGTGTATTGCAGGGGGTACTTCCCATTGTACCTATTATTATAGTTCCTTCTCATTTCATTACTCTTATTAATCTAATCTTATCCTAGCTGTTTGTACGAAAGTGATACGTAGGGGTTAACGCTGGCTCATTAACTTTCTAAGAGCGAGACAACTGTTGTCCATCTTTAAGCATCTGCCAGCTTTTATTTAACGACATCTACATCACGCCTTCCTATGTGTGAAACAAACCAGTGTCGATACGTGCTCCTCTTTTTTATATACGAACAAGGCCTCTTTGGTATGGGACACAAACACTTCAGCAATTTTCCAAGACAGAATGCACAAGTGTGTTATAAGCAGTCCCCTTTGTATACTGACCATAATTTTCCGTTATTCTATTAGTGAACTTACGTCTTACATCTACTGCCTTCATCTGAGCCTATGATCATTGCACCTCATGTCCCAAAAAGTGATTAGCCAGGTTCATTTTTAAGTTACTTGTTTGTTAAAGAAGCGGTGAACTACTGCCGTAAGTAGTGACAGTCAATCCCTGGGCGTGTAAGCTATGCAATAGGTATAGATTTTACGTACTAGAAAAGAAAATGCAAATGAAATCTGACCCGTATGTTTGAGAGAAAGTTACTGTCTCTCTCTGTCCCTCTCTCTCATCCCCCCCCCGTCTCACCTCCCCCCCGTCTCACCCCCCCCGCCCCCCCCCCCACACACACATACACACACGCGCGTGGACACGGTCACTTACACGATCTAGTCCAACTGAATATGAGCGTAGCATACCTAATATTAAAAGTTAACGAATGATTCAACGAGACAGTAATCACATGAATGAACAAGTGATAGCATTCTGCTTGTACTGTTTAGTTGTGAATTTGAGAATGTTTCTTCAGTTTTGTACTCTTTGACTTAAAAAACAAAGAATAAATAAACCACCAGAATCAATACGCAGTTTGAGAATGTCATATACACCTAACAGCACAGTAATGTGCGTGTCCACACAATATTTAGCATACAGCGACCCTCGAGACACCTCCTATCGACCTAACTACTCTGTGTCTGCAACCTGGTAGCATACAGAGAGGGGCTGCTCATTACTAATGTTTCCACCGAATACATGCGTTCCAATAAGTCAGAATAGTCATGGGCCGTGAGGCCAGTTCAAGATACACTACAATATTAGGGCCATGCATCGTGCCACTATGTTACGTAAGTATTAAAGCGTAAGTATTAAGCAAATTCCAGTGTTACATTCTTGATTTTCTTTATTTAAACTAACGACGTGTCGCCTGAATATGTTTCTTATATTTCATTTCATTCTGTTTCTACAATCGTGTTATAATTTCATGTATTGACTCGTTCCATGACCATGGAGACTTCTCCTAAATGTGGTCCCACGGAACAATAAATAAATAAATAAATAAATAAACACTCCACATGATTCCATTTTACAATGTACGGGAAGACTGCCGCACTCCTATAGGCACAATATTCGTGAACAAGCAATACCACGTTCCCAATACACTACTTCAAATAACGCAATAACTCTTTCATAATTTTAGGAGACATGGAAAACTCTGAATCTAAAGCACAACGAATAGAAAAGATAATATACCTCATGATAATCAGCTTCTATTAGGTGAAGAATGAATAAGATACAAGTTTTCGTTTCACCACCGGCAAAGATACCGCCGCACTCCACACCAGGACAGATCGCCACCAAAGGCAATCTTCCTCGCAAGTCGTAACACCGAGTAAGGTTTGTCACCAACAGAACACAGGAAAGAACAGAAACCAAATCAGAAACAGAACAGCAAATTTTATTTTAAACAACTATAGCGTCTTGGCCTGCTACTTGCGAAGGCTTCCCATTGGTCTACAAACGCACCGTATCTCCAAACATGCCAAACAGCCTCAACGACCATCCGGAGAAGTTGCTCAAAGTGCTTGCATCGATAATCGAACTAGAGAATAGCAGATATGCGAAGAACCGTCCTTCTAATCGGAAACTACCCTGAAAGGCGGAGGCATCAGCAATTATCAGCTGCATGAAGATGCAGAACTCAGTGGAAGCAACTGCGCTAAGGGGGGACGTAATGGATTTTGATAAAAAAATAAGTTTTTCAAAAATATTATTTTCTTGAACTACACCGTTTAATCTATGCTGTGTGTGAATCTTATCGTGATAGCAGCTTTCGAAATGGCTTTAAATTGTTAAATTGATTAACTCTGCATTGGCGGCCACTCCCACCTTTGAGAAACTGCTTGCTTCAGCGGAATGTTTGTCAGTGTGAGGGCTATTTTCTCTCGATATCTTTGGCTGACATCTATACCTCTTGCTTGCAGCACATCTATATACTTGCCTGTAAACTTTCTTGCATGTGGTTTATTTACGTTTCGACAATACTAATACATATTAGTAGGGGGAAAGTTGAATTCGCAAACCTTTACTTGTAAGTCAAGAGTTGTGCATAATGGGTGGTGGAAAAACTGTGATTAGCAACCGGAGTTTTCATGGAAATTTGTTTACCAACAAAACAAAGGAAGCAGCTCGAAATGAAGAACATAAGCTCTCGTCTTCAGCATGGAAACTTGGGACTGGAGAATTGTACAGGTGCGTGAAAGATGCTGTTATAGATTCCAGTGGATTCAGACTGAATGATGTAGACCTTCGCTGCCAGTCTATAGAGTTTTCATGTTCATCTGTTAGCTGTAAAAATACGGAGTGCATGGTTGTTGCTGAAGAAAGAAGAGTGGGAACAGCTTGAGATTTCAAATTAATTTGTAATTCGTGTGGCTATGAATTCTCATATTCCTCATTTAAAAATCTGACAGTGTTACCTATAAAAGCAATTTTAGTTTAGTATACGCTCTGAGATGCGTTGGACAGGGCAGGGAAGTAGGTAATTTATTGTGTGGTTTTCTAAACATGCCTCCATCTTGTGCAAGGTTTGAAAAGATAAATAAAGAAATGTCTGGTGCAATAAGCGATACTGCCAAATTTTCTATGAAGAAAGCAGTGGGGGAATTTGTTGAAATAAACCAAAAAGGAATAGATCCTGGGGTAAATATTCATGAAAGTGATTCTCCTATAAATGTTACTGACCTGTTTGTGTCTGTAGACGGAACGTGTATGAAAACGGGACACACATCTCTGTATGGAATTGCATATGTTATTGGTACTGACTAAGGTAAAGTTTTACATGTAGAAATTATGTCTAAATACTGCCACCAGTGTGCAACAAGGAAATATGTCCAACAATGAAAACATTGAGAAACCGTGGCAAGAAAAACATGCAGTAGCTCTTGAGGATGGAAAACCACTAGGAGGAAAAGACAGGCTTACTCTGAAAGAAAATGATTCTCTTATTTTACGGGAGAGCTATCAAGAAAAACACGCATAATTTAGAGGCAATGAGGCGTGCTGTGCGGGCATTTTTTTTCCACAAATTATCCACTGACCAAACTCCAATGCACAATGCAAAATGCAAAGGAAAGCCTCAGTATTTTAATTTGGATTAGATACACAATAAAAACATTGTGTGGACTTGAAGTACTTCAAATAGGAGTCTATGATGCATTTCTATGTTAGAGTAAGGAAATATAGGCAGAACTGAAATGCTGAAGAGAGTTGGTATAGACCCTGGTGTGTTTCAAACGAAAGCATTTTACACCATCGGCGAGAAAAGCTAACAGATCAGTGTCTTACCTGCAAATACAGGCAAGGCAGATTCTAAGAGGAGAGAAGAGAAACCTGGAGGATGCGGAGTATCAGTATCGAGGGTTTTAAAATTGAGGTAAGCTTATTACTTGTAGAAGTACGAGAAGAACCTCTTCGAACCCCATTTTCTCTGTTTTACCTTTTTGACGTTATTATTAGCCTTCAAAAAGTATATACGATAATTCTAATAAATTATCAGGAACTGTTCACAGCGTGATTCTGTCTTCCTGGAACTAAAAAAATACGAGACCCTGCAATTATATTCTGATTTTTAGATGGTGATATGTAGAAAAGAAAGTTAATGTAGGATGTGCAAAATTTAAAACTCTGTTAATGATACAATTTGTACCATAACTTAATAGCTGTAGTTCAGTGTTCTTATAACCTTCTCAAGGCACTACAATAAAATTTTCAGATTGATTGCATGATTAGAATTTGAGTTATGGCTTTTTATAAAAAAGACAATAAAAAAATTAAAAATTAAAATTTCTGCAAAATATTAATCCTGCATAATTTATTATAGTTCAGCGTAAAACGCAGCTCTTTTGCTTAAAACATGCAAAATTTTAGATTTTTGCATTAATAAATATGGCTGAAATGATTTTTTGAATAAATTTTTACATTTTGCTTTACATCCCCATTAAAGGCATACATGACATATCTAAGAAGCATGGAGCCTATAATTGGAAAGGTGGCACGACGGTCTCTCCGTTGGCAGATGGTTCCGGAATAGTTCCCAGTTCGGATCCATGGGAAGACTGCCATGGGGATGGTAACCATGAGAAAAGACATTCAAACACCAAAGGCTAACATAATACAAATCGGTGAATGGAATGTCCGACGTATGAAGGAGGTAAATAATCTGAAAAGTCTAATAAAAATGCTTAGAGTAAAAACAAGGAGGACCAAAAGTATCGAGAAATATCCTCATGACTTAGGTACAAAACTAGTTCCTAATTCTTCCGCTAGATGCCTTCACTAGACTCCATTTACCCAAGCGGCATTGTTGTGGAAAGATTACTGTCGTCAAAGTGACTGTTTCTGTAAGCAGCGTTCGTCAACTGTTCAGTGGAATTACACAACAGTGTCACATTACACACCATCGTGCTAACATCAGTTTCTTTTTCCTGTTAAGGGAACAGTCGCAGTTCTTCGAACAGCTAGCGGGGAGGAACCTTTGAGCCAGGCAACGGTTTACGAGTGGTTTAGAAGCGGTAAAATGTCAGGTGGAGACAGATCATGACCTGGACGTCCCTCGATTTCTAGAACGGAAGAAAACATTCCAAAATTTCATGTTGTAGTCATTTTTTATCGTCATAGAACAAAAGATGAATTGGCGGATATGACTGGAATATCGTAGAATTCATATTAACGAATTATGGCTGAAGATATGAAGATGAAACATGTTGCTGCAAAATACTTTCCGCTTGTGATTTCTGGCAAGTAGAGAGCCAATCGTTCACGCATGTGGCGGGAGTTGAAATAACAGCCAGAAACTGATCCGGCTATTGACGCAAAAGCCATCACGGGCGACGAAGCATGATGTTGTGGATACGACCCAGAAACCAAGCAACGATCCAGCCAGAGAAAGAAAAGAGGGTGAGATTCCATCCAAAGACAATGTTGATTAGTTTTTTCGAGAGTACGGGGATCGTCCACCATGAATTCGTTCCCCAGGGTACCACAGTTAAACATTACCACTTGGAAGTGCTAAAACGGTTACGTGAGAGGAAAATGATCCACACTGTGGAAATCAGAAGATTGGCTCATGCATTACGACAACGCCTCAGCGCACACAGTTTTGGGTGTCGGCCAGATTCGGCCAAAATATTAATGAAAACCTTTTAATTCACCCCTTTCACCGGATGTGGCATCTTGTGCCTTTTTTCATTCTCAAGAATTAAAAGAATGCTGAAAGTGGAACATTTTCAATACGTAGGAAGAGTTTTAAGAAATTGCTGAGGACACTAAAGAGCATAACTTTAGATGACTTATAAACCTGTTTCTACTAATAGAATAGATAGTTTGGGGCAAGGATATTATATCCGATGGACACATTTTGAAACTGTTTAAGTTCCGAAAATTTTCCGTTAAGTACACTATTTGTAGTAGTTTAGGTCCCCCTCGTATAATGGGAGTTACTGAAGTGAAACAGGAAGAAGATAAGGATTTTTGGTCAGACGAGTTTACGGTGAAATCAATAAAATCAACAGCAGGAGAAAATAGTACAAATCGAAGTTATACTCCGATCATTCCAGTGACTAGCAGAGAATGTTGCGAAAACCAACCTTGCCCAGAGAATTTCAACGAAGCTCAAAAGTCGCAGCATCGTCCCCAGAACTGATAGTGGTCACCTTGTTATGAGTCTAGCGGAAGGGTTGAACCAGAGACTTTCTCGACTTTTGCAATAGAGTTTATAAGTACAGGATCCCTGTAAATGGAGCAGGACTCCACTAATATCCAGAGGCTGCCACCAAACTGGGTGACAGTATGAGGGTTGCGCACAAGGATTTTTTTGAAGCAGACCAGTTAGTTAGATGCTGCATAGATCATTTGAACGATTACTCCATCGAAAAAATGTGGAATAGATCACCAGGGGATTCCAGTGGCACCAAAGGTGTCGAAGGTCTCGTCACCGCAACACTGAGCATTAGCTAGAAGTCTGTCACTGGTAGCCAATGCAGCTTCCAGCTGTTTACGGACAGCAGCCTACTCTCCTTGTGTCCGCTCACAACAAGCACAGTCCCTAGCCATATCGTACTGTGTATAGAATAGATATAAGATCTCAAATGGTGCTGCTGAGTTTGAAATGTATACAAAATATACCAAAGGAGAAAAAAGTAACACTGAAAGTTGCTGTGGAAATTTCTCACTGTACTCTGAGACTAAACAGAAATAAATTTGTCAACTGAAGTTGATGTATTTACAGATACCTGTTATTAGAAATCCTGTTTACTGGAAAGTTACTGCACGTGATAAATATTCAAACTTGAATGCACTGATGTTAACTGTATGCTGTCTACTAGCACAAAATTAAAACTTTGTGGCGTGACGGAGTTTCTGACGATGGGAAAGTTTACGCTAGGAAGCCGACTTACACAACGATATTCACAAGACTTCCTCAAAAACAAAAACTATGATTAATTTTCTACCTTGTAGTCTACACAGTAAAATACACACGTATAGTTCAGTTCTTTGCAGAACACGTAAAAAAAAAACTTTATTCATTTATTGTTTATCGGACAAGTGCTGCAGCTCCTGCGCGTCCTCTCGGCTCGGCGGCTGCCGCTCCATTTAACCCTCTTTTTAATGCTATATTTATGAAGTGATTATTAAAAGTACTCATAACCTGTGAATGATCACTCACAACATTGACATTCAGTTCAACTTTATGGTATCTTGTACACAGACTGCTTGTCCTCTGCCCTATTTGACAATATCCCGTATACATTTTCTCTTAGTATTTGCATTATTAATTTATGCCCGGACATACATACTTCTAGATATTTTAATGATTTTCCTTAAAATACCACAGTAGTTTTATAGAATGTAAGTAATATCAGACCTTGACTTATGCAGCCCTTTATACAAATTGCCCTCTTCCTCTTACATGAGATTTTAATTTCTTTAGCTATCCATTACTTTTTTTCAACAGATTTTCTAGATAACAACTTAGGAAAGCAACTTTCCAGTCTTGTCAGAAATTTATTATGTAAGTAATTGTATTTGATACGCATATGATTCTATGTAGACCCCATCCCATACCGCTTCTTTCAACTTGCTCTCAAATTATTGTTTCCTGTTCTGATAAATAAGCCTGACTTCTTTGCAGGAACCTACCTCAGGGATGTGAAGAGCAAGATCGTTTATTTCCGTTAATTTTGCGTCATGATAAGATAGTCGATTAACAAGTGGGTACACATTAATTGTTTCAGCCTGAGCACTGTCTACAGAAATTTTGCACCAGACGAGTTGGAAAACTGACTACTGAAATTAGACTGAACTATGCAAAGAATTGCCGGCCGGAGTGGCCGAGAGGTTCTAGGCGCTACAGTCTGGAACCGCGCGACCGCTGCGGCAGGCCTCGTATGTTGGATCTAATAGCAACAAAGAGACCTGATCTCTTTGAGGATGTCTACATAAAAACTCGTATGAAAGACCATGACTGCTGTAGCAACAATGATTTCTAAAATACAACGGGCCACTATAACAAGTAGAAGAATTTATATCTACAGAAAATTAGTTATAGAGGCAGTAGCGTCTCTTTCACTAAGAAAATCGAAACACCTAACTCTGTAGAGCAGCATGAAGAAGAACCACGGCTCAGTATTAAAAGAATAGTTGATCATGCCCTTCACGGGTGGTAGTGAGTCTCCATTATATTTACAGTCAATGGAAAGAAACTTCTGAAGATCAGACACTAGTCACAGTAGATAAAACAAACTATAGGACTACAGTTAAGAAACGCTGAAAGAAACGAGTTTGAAAATCAAGAAGACAATGCGACAATCCTTCAGTGACTACCGTAGTAGAATATTATCGAAGCATCTATCACAAAACACAGAAAAATTTTTGGCTACTTATTTAGGTACAATATACAACCACTAGTTTTTATAAATTTTTTACGATTTATTTTATGTACTATATTTTGTGAATTATGCATGCAAATACATATTAATTGGATGCACCTCGTTTCATTTACTGTAAAAGAGTGTAAAACAAATTGCAATAAACAGAACAGACATCCACAGATTAAGACAGAATGTGACGCATTTCCTGTACGCAGACACAAAAGGGAAAACGTTCCTCCACTGGACACTAATGATGGCGTAACATTATTTCCGCAGTTATCTTGCTAAGTGTTTTCTTTGGCGACGAAGTTTGAACTTTCAACATTGAGTGGAAATGAATAGCACACTATTCGGTTTATGAGATCGTTTCACACACGGCCTCAACAATTTTTTCCAGTCACGACGCATCGTTTATCTTCCTTATTTATCTAAGCGCCGTTATTTGTAGTGATACAACCGTATCACAACGTTACATCAACTGCAAGCAACGCTCCAAAGATGATACGATTATGTGTGTGTGTTGCTATTATTTTCGCTGAGGAAACGAGAAGTTTTCTGCGACGTAGGACGGAGAATGCACAAGTTTCGCACAGAGGAGCTCCGCTGGCGTTCCAGAATGCGTGGAACTTGGTCGCGCAGCCACACGTAAGCAGCCAGCCAGAAGTTTGCCGCTTTTAATCTATTGCCGCCACTTTTATGTGGGCTCAAAGGGCCACCCCCGGACCCCTGAGCACGACACCGCCAACTCAGAGACGCCGTCGCACTGAACGCCACGCCACGGTTGTCTCAGTCTGCGTACTCGTGTGGGTGTCTGCAGCGTCCCACCACGAACACAGTCGCTGACGGAGAGGGCATTTTTAAAATTATTTTGTGCAACCGGTAATCCTCCCTCACTACTGGTTGTTTTAAAGTTGTTCCACTTAGCCTGCTATTGGAATTATTCAGCATCGTGTGGGGGGTAAGCGTCTGTTATGGCGCATCCCCTTCACAGACTTCATAAGTATTCTTAGCGGGAGACTTGAATTTATCCGAGTTTTTTTTCTGTTACACAAATCTGCAGCCTCTGTCCTTTTCTTAAACCAAGTCACCAACACGATATGAAAACGAGGTGACACGGTCACAAGTTAGAGGAATTTCCTGTTCCTTTGGAACCTGGGAGGAACGTTCGTTTACACCTAGCTAGCGGTAATCAATCTCCATCTGGAGGGTTGGATCCCCTCCTTCGAAGGCGACAGATTCCAGAGCCTGGGCTACCCTCAGGCTGCAATCTACGTTTTCGAAGAGCTTTTTGCTATTGCGTTGTGTGTGTGTCTGCCGTCTGTCTGCGTGTTTCGACTGCCATCGCCGCCGCCGCCGCCTGCTGCTGCTGCTGTTGTCTGTTCATCTGCATTCCTGCCTGCCTGCCTGCCTGCCTCCTCGCCACCGTCAATCTCCGCCGCCGCCTGCTGTCCATCCGTCACAGTTCGTCCACCATGAGCCTTCTCACCTCCACTGTCATCTACACATACCCCTCCTCCACTGTCACATCCTGGAGTGTCGTCCCTGGCCTCCCTCCTGATACCTCGCCACCCATTCCCCCACTCATCTATACGCCCATCTTCTCCCCTGCTGTATACCCCAACCTCTATATCCTTCCTCCAGCCTCCACATCCTCAACAGCCACCAATCCGGGCCCCCACCATCTCATACGCCTCCATTGCTGCCTCAGCTGCCACTCCTCAGGTGGTCAGCTTCCCCTCTCTCACTCCCCCCTCCCAACACATCCTCTGTGTCCCCTGCACGCATCACATCACGCCGGGCCACTATTGCCACCACTGAACCAGCTGCTTTTCCCGCCACCTCCGCCATGCCACTGGGATCTGCCACCCGCCACCTCCCACTCCTCCCTGTCCCTCTCCCCTCCTCCCAGCCTACAGTCTCCAAAAAACCCCAAAAGCGCGTCACAGTCGACACTGCTCCTGCCACTTCCCACAAAAGTCAGCAGCTCCTCCTCCTCCCCCTCTCATCTCCATGGACACCACCCTTCCTCCGGCCACCGATAACCCAGCCCTCGCCCTCCACACCTTTGTCCTGTCTACCCCAGACACTTTGTTCCTACATGACCATACCCTCACCATGGACATGCGAAAGTATCTACCTGGTGCTCCCAACTGATTCTCCTCAGGGACTCAGTCCTTATCAAGTCCCTGTCCCCATCCTTTCACACAGATCTCCTCTATAAACTCCCTAATGTGTCCCTGACACCCTTCATCAGCACCAGCCTCCCCATGCCCCCCCTCCCCCCCCCAACTACACCGCCGTGATCACCAAGCTCAGCCCGGTGATCACAGAAGATGAGGTGTTGGTGGAACTGAGACCCCACCCGGACCTAGAAATTCACTCTGCCCACCACATCCACAATGCCACCGGTCCCACCTACCTCATGCGGTTCTTTTCAGAGTCTGCCTCCTCCATTGGCCATCTCCTCACCTAGGATGCCCTATTTTACCACTGTCGCCACTGTGTTGAATTCTCCAAATCCCCTCCCCAATCCTACCACAGCCAGTGAAGCCTCATGTACAACGATCACCTGAAACCCAACTGCAAAAACCCGCCCACCTGTCCCCATTGCAAGGCCACCCACTTTCTTAAAAACTGCCCCAACCTCACTGTTTCTCCTTCCTGTAATACCTGCAATGGACTCCATCACACCTGCTCCCACAAGTCTAAAGCCAAACCCCCTCCTGCCTCCCCTGAGATTACAGTCCCTGTCCATCCCATTGATCCCCCACTACACCCCAACAATTCCCTCCATCCAACCCTGACAGCTGAGGACATCATCCAGTTCCTTACCCTTATCCTCCAAAACATTCACCCTTTTCAGGGCCCTCACAACTTCCAACAGATCTCCCTTGCCACCCACTCCATTTTCCACCTGAACACCTTTGCCACTTATTCCCACAACCAAGCCCACTTCACCTTCACCCAACTTGACAGCCTAGTTTATGCCTCTTCCATTCCTTCTCCCCCCCCCCTTTCTTCCCGTCATGGGGTAGCTCGAGTGTCACATCCTCTTCCAGAACATCCGCACCTTCTGCACCAACAAATACCTACTCATGAACACCCTCTCCCACAACCAGGTTGACACCTTTCTCTCGAAGAAAACCATTCTCCAGCCCCACCATTATATCTGCACCTCTCCCTATATCCTCCACCACACTGATGCTCCTGTTCCTTGATCCCAGGATGGAGTCGCGATTGGCCACCTTAAGCATATCCCCATCCGGCCACAGCCCATCTTCAATGACTCCACAGAACACCTCATCAGTCATTTCCCCTCCCTCACGATTACCTGCGCCACCATCTACACTCCTGGAAATGGAAAAAAGAACACATTGACACCGGTGTGTCAGACCCACCATACTTGCTCCAGACACTGCGAGAGGGCTGTACAAGCAATGATCAGACGCACGGCACAGCGGACACACCAGGAACCGCGGTGTTGGCCGTCGAATGGCGCTAGCTGCGCAGCATTTGTGCACCGCCGCCGTCAGTGTCAGCCAGTTTGCCGTGGCATACGGAGCTCCATCGCAGTCTTTAACACTGGTAGCATGCCGCGACAGCGTGGACGTGAACCGTATGTGCAGTTGACGGACTTTGAGCGAGGGCGTATAGTGGGCATGCGGGAGGCCGGGTGGACGTACCGCCGAATTGCTCAACACGTGGGGCGTGAGGTCTCCACAGTACATCGATGTTGTCGCCAGTGGTCGGCGGAAGGTGCACGTGCCCGTCGACCTGGGACCGGACCGCAGCGACGCACGGATACACGCCAAGACCGTAGGATCCTACGCAGTGCCGTAAGGGACCGCACCGCCACTTCCCAGCAAATTAGGGACACTGTGGCTCCTGGGGTATCGGCGAGGACCATTCGCAACCGTCTCCATGAATCTGGGCTACGGTCCCGCACACCGTTAGGCCGTCTTCCGCTCACGCCCCAACATCGTGCAGCCCGCCTCCAGTGGTGTCGCGACAGGCGTGAATGGAGGGACGAATGGAGATGTGTCGTCTTCAGCGATGAGAGTCGCTTCTGCCTTGGTGCCAATGATGGTCATATGCGTGTTTGGCGCCGTGCAGGTGAGCGCCACAATCAGGACTGCATACGACCGAGGCACACAGGGCCAACACCCGGCATCATGGTGTGGGGAGCGATCTCCTACACTGGCCGTACACCACTGGTGATCGTCGAGGGGACACTGAATACTGCACGGTACATCCAAACCGTCATCGAACCCATCGTTCTACCATTCCTAGACCGGCAAGGGAACTTGCTGTTCCAACAGGACAATGCACGTCCGCATGTATCCCGTGCCACCCAACGTGCTCTAGAAGGTGTAAGTCAACTACCCTGGCCAGCAAGATCTCCGGATCTGTCCCCCATTGAGCATGTTTGGGACTGGATGAAGCGTCGTCTCACGCGGTCTGCACGTCCAGCACGAACGCTGGTCCAACTGAGGCGCCAGGTGGAAATGGCATGGCAAGCTGTTCCACAGGACTACATCCAGCATCTCTACGATCGTCTCCATGGGAGAATAGCAGCCTGCATTGCTGCGAAAGGTGGATATACACTGTACTAGTGCCGACATTGTGCATGCTCTGTTGCCTGTGTCTATGTGCCTGTGGTTCTGTCAGTGTGATCATGTGATGTATCTGACCCCAGGAATGTGTCAATAAAGTTTCCCCTTCCTGGGACAATGAATTCACGGTGTTCTTATTTCCATTTCCAGGAGTGTATGTCTGCTCCACTGCTCTTCTTCCTTATGACTTCATCTCCCACACTGACCACACCTTCTGCACCTATGTGATTGCCGCCAACATTAACATTCATAGACGCTCCCCTGCCGCCCTTCGGCAATGGCATCAATTCCTCTCCACGTTTCAAGTTGACCTTGTTCTCCTTCCCCAGCACACCCATCCTGAAAGTGACACCACCCCTCATGTTGCCATTGCCTCTGCCAACATCCTTGGGCATATTGCTGTCGACATCCTTGACCCCACAGTTAGCGACCAACTCCCCAACCTTCTCACCATCACATCTGCTCCCCACCCCCCTAAGACTCCCCATCCTGCACCCTCTCCCAAGGTCATCCATGACTCCCCTCGTGCCAACTGGGACGCCTACCAGGAATCCATTGCCAACCAGGTCGACAGCCACCCTCTTACCTATCAGCATCCTGATGACATCATCCATGCCTCGTCCTTCCTTCAGAAGATACTTACTGATGCCATGGAGGCCCTTGTTCCTACGAAAACTATTCA
Source organism: Schistocerca nitens (assembly GCF_023898315.1). NCBI lineage: Eukaryota > Metazoa > Arthropoda > Insecta > Orthoptera > Acrididae > Schistocerca > Schistocerca nitens. The sequence goes on along the minus strand of NC_064615.1, from coordinate 788,101,960 downwards.
GCCCCATTGACTCACGCTCCATCCACGGGCTGTCCTCCTGCTCCGCAAATCCCACCGCCTCTATTGCTCCTTCCTGCACACTCATGACAGGGATCAAGGATACACTCCAATGCCACCGGCAAATACAGCGACACTTATGGAACCATTATACAGCAAAGAAACGTCGGGACTGGCGCCAGACCTGCACATGACTCACCACCACCCTCCCTATCCTCCAAGTACTGGTCTGCCTTCCATTGCCTTATTGGTTCCGATTCAGCACCCAATTACCCCCTCCTACATAATTACCGCCCCCTTCCTGACAACCACAGTAAGGTCAACCACTTTGCTTCCCACCTTTCCGAGGTCTTCTCCATCCCTGACAATTCCCACAATGATTCCTTTCTTTTCCCCACCGTCATGGAATGCTCCAGTACCTCTGTCACTAAACTTGCACCTAGTCTCCAGTACTTGGGCAGTTGCCCTCCTCCAACATCAACACTCCAGTCACAGCACAAGACATTAAACTTGCTCTCTGGTCCTAATGCAACATGGCCCCTGAAAAGGACTGTGTCACCTACTGCCACCTTAGAGAAAGACCCTTCTCTTTCCTAACTGTCCTTGCCCGTGTCTATAACGTCATCCACTCTATCGGCTTCTACCCTGACCTGTGGAAGTTTTCCCCTGTCCTCTTATTCCTATAATCCAAGAAACCCCCTTCAGCCACCTCTTGGTATCATTCCATCTGCCTCACCTACATCTTCAGTAAGAATCCATCCTCTCACATCATATGCATCAGTAGCTTAATTAACAATGTCTCCCACCCCCTCCCTCAGTGTGGCTTCCGACCCTCCTTCTCTGCTGAAGACCAACCTCGTTCACCTTCTCTCCCTTTAGCTTAACTCCTGCCGCTCCTCCATTTTTGTTTCCCTCGTCCTTCAAAATGCCTATGACCATGTACAGCATCCCGGTCTCCTCTTTAAATTCCAAACCTACACCCAGCCTATCAATTTTGTCCATCTGGTCAGTTCCTTCCTCTCGTGCTGTCCTTCCTGTGTCACCCTCCACAACACCAACTCCCATATCTCTTATCCTATTGCTGGTGTCCCCCAGGGCTCTGTCCTCTCCCCTCTCCTGTATATCTTGTACATGGCTGATATGCCCAAGCCACACCCACCTGTCCACTTTCTCCAATATGCTGACGACACCACCTTCCTGGCTCCATACCCTACCCAATGCACCCTCCAAACCCACCTTGACCAGTTCATCACTTGGTGTAACCAGTGGCTCCTTTGTCTCAACCCCTCCAAAACCCAGGTAATCCTCATAGGCTGCACCACCCGCTCCTTCCATCTCCATGATTTCTACCTCACCCTTTATGGTCATTCCATCCAGCTCACTCCCACCCTGAGATACCTTGGCCTCACCCTCAACCATCTCCTCACCTGGACCCCTCACCTCCTGACAATCCAGCAGAAAGCCGATTGCCACATCCACCTCCTGAAACTCCTGTCTGGCCGGACATGGGGATTGCATCCTTCCACCATCCTCCACACCTACAAATCCCTCATCCTTCCTATCCTCTGTTATGCCAGCGTTGCCTGGGTCTCCGCACCCACCTGCTTTTACAAGGCCTTCCAAATCATTGAACACCATGTGCTCCGCCTTGCCTTCAGTATCCACCTTCCTTCCCCCACACGGCTCCTGTACGACCTTATCCCCTTCCCCCACCTCCTCCTTTTCCTCCAACATCTCCACATACACTGTCTGCAGGCTTGATCTCCCCTTCCCCCATGGTTTCCTCCATTTGTATGCCCCACCCAATGCTGCGCATCTATCACTGTATCCTTCCCTCTCTCCACCACCTCCACACCCTCCATCTCCTTCATCAGGGCTATTTCCAGCACCTCCCCCTCATGGATGTTGAACTTTGCTGTGACGTATACCCTTCCTCCCAACTGTAACCTGGTGTTGTTCCCCTCCTCCCCTGGGCCCCACTTTTGCTCTCCTCTCATTCTCCCAGAGCGGATTTTTCTCTTCCCCCCCCCCCTCCCCCCTGAATCACTGCTACCCATTCTCACCTCTTTCCCTCTCACATCCTTCCCTCCCAGGCCCTCTTTGGCGCGCCCCCCGCCTTTCTCCCCCCTCTCTGCCCCTCTCTCCCTTCTTCCTTTCTCGGTCATCTCCTTGCACCTGGCACATCCTCCGTTTTGCTCATCGTCATCGGTGTGCTACGTCATTGTTGTGTTTGGTGCTGTTCTCTGCCCCTCTCTCCCTTCTTCCCTTCTCGCTCATCTCCTTGCACCTGGCACATCCTCCGTTTTGCTCATCGTCATCGGTGTGCTACGTCATTGTTGTGTTTGGTGCTGTTCTCCTGTGCGTCGAGAGTTGTGATTTTAATTGCGGTGTGATTTTACTAGTGTGCTTGACTTGTAATACTGTTCCTGTCAGTGATTATTATGTGGTACACCATCCATAGATACTTTTGTGCTCTGTATGTTTTATGTCTTTAGGCTTAAGAGCAGCGCTTATGCTGCCAGCCCGCCCTGATGGGGAATTGAAATACAATAAAGGAAAAAAAAATCAGTCTCAACGGCAGAAACCAGCCTTAATGCCCTTTCTAAAGTAGCTTTCTTCGACTGGCTCTGTAGAATCCCGAGGCAGTACGATGCGATGCAGTGGTAAAACCGTTGCCACACTGCCTGTGCCTTGAAACAATGAGCGTTGAGCGTGCCGAGTTTCTGACGTCATGGGGTGGAAAACACACACTTTCAGGAGTCTTTCCGAACATGTAGAGTAATATGTAACGTGACATATTCTGAACGCTCGTTTCAAAGTCCACCAACGAGATGGAAGAACGCCACCTACGTTACGTCCACGCCATCTTCTCTTGAGTTAAGATTCGCGATATGCCATATTGGCTTTCAGTTGAAGACCATATGAATATACGCCATTTCTGGGCATCGGAAAATTGATGATCTTTCAAAAACCCGTCGTTAATTGTATGATTTCTTGTAATAAAATGACTGGAAACGTCATACTGGAGGTTAAAGAGTTATTGCAACTTGTGTAAATGAACATAAGCCGTTTCAAGGCAACTGAAGATCCATATGAAATGCAATGTTCTTGATACAGTTTGTTATAATTGTCATCATCATCATTAGTGCTCTGCCAGAAGGCAGGTTTTCACATGGTAGTTCTCCAGGCTGTCCGGTCTTCTGCCATCCTCTTCAGGTCCACATTATTTCCTCTTCCCTTTAACTCGTCTATCTATGTCCTTCTTCCTCTCAGTCTTCTCCGACAAAGATATCCTTCCAAAGCATCTGCTAGCAAACACTCCCTTCTCAATGAATGTCCCATTCAGTTCTTTCTCTTTTCTCTTATAACCTTCAACAGACACCTTATCTCACCAACTCTTTCCAATACTGTTTCATTACCCACTCTTTCCATCTAGTTTATCATCTCCATTCTCCTCCACATCCACATCTCAAATGCTTCTAACCTTTTTTCATCTTACCGTCTCAGCGTTCATTTCAGTTAATAATACATCTACGTTTAAGCTTTCTTCAGACGATAATTTTTAAAGTACTGTCGTTCGAATTTTAGGGTCTATATGGCGCAGTGATCAGAGCATCAGAATATGAAAGAACAGTTTGAAGTGTTCATGGTTCGTGCCTCATTATATCCAAATATTTTTATTACTATCCTTCGCGTTTTAAAATTTCTAACAATTTCTTATTAGTTTAATAAAAGTATATCCTATAACAGTCGATGCTTTGCAGAGGTAAGTGCGGACTTTCTGATGGGTGAGTTTATTTGACTGACTTAGCGTACAAGACATTTTGCACTTCCGTGTTTCTAGTTTCTTATTTGACACCCTGTAAAGACTTTTTTGTTAAATTGGAACAGCGATTAAGTAGGAATCTGTATCGCACTATTAGTAATAGAACTTTTATAAGTAATTGTTCTTATTGACTAGACATTTCGCTTTGCATTTTGCCTTATAACGTGTCAATAGAGATTAAAGATTTTATTCCTGTGTACTAGCCAGATATAGCCGACAACTGCCGCTGGAGCGCGCTGCGGTCGTGTAGACCACGTTGGGGTCCACGTACCGTGTGCACAAGTGGCATCCTTTTGAGCGTTCAGCAACACGTTGAACTCGGCACACTCAGCGTTGACTTTGGAAAGCACAGTCAGTAAGCCGACGGCTTAACCCGCGTCGGTAAAACGCTTAGAAACATAATGGAAGGGACTTAACTGGTTGACACTGGCGCCGCAGCGTTACGACACTGACAAGTATCCTTATCGCATCACTCAGCGCAACACGGAGTGCTGGTCACTCCAGGCAACACATATCGTACGATAATCGGGGAGTGAAATTTCAGGTCATCTGATTTCTCTTACAAAAAATTGTTTTAGGTAGGTAAAATGGAAATGCAGTGTGGCTAGGGCCTCCAGTCTGGTAGACCGTTCGCCTGGTGCAAGTCTTTCGAGTTGACGCAACTTCGGCGACTTGCGTGTCGATGAGGATGAAATGATGATGATAAGGACACCACAAACCTAGTTCCTGGGCGCAGAAAATCTCCGACCCAGCCAGGAATCGAACCCTGGCCGATAGGTATGAAGTTCCATCGCGCTGACCACTCAGCTACCGGGGCGGACGCTTTATGTAGGGGAAGCAAACCTACATTCGTCTTTGTACTTAATTTGTCGGTAAAGCTTTTACTTCTGGAGTAAAAAACAGAAACCAGTATTTTGGGATTCGTACGTGTTCTCCGCTAGTCACTATTTCTCATTCTATTTTGAGGAAACTATTCGGTTAAAAAAAAATTATTTTTCCGCGCTTTATAGCCACACATCACAACTTGAAAATGAATTGGTTTTCTTTTGATTATTTCCCATAGTTATTGTGATACCTTAAAGTGAAGTACAACACCGATCATATTTTGAAATGTTTGCAGTGAAAAACGCAGTCTCTGGCCGTTTTACTTTTGGTGCTTTTTACAAGAGATATTGCTGCGTGAGAAACGTAACTGACATATGTAAATAATTTTGAGCTGTGGAAGAAAATCCGAAAAGGATTTTGTGCATACATGTAGTGCAAGAAAATGACGATAAATGTGTAACGTGTTATTTGTTTCGACTGTACCACAATCGTAAGTTATTTTTAAAAGTGTTTCTGTATAAAGCTTCATGGTGATTTGTTTCTTAACTCGACACCATAACTTACGACATTAGCACGAACCAGGCCGTAGCATGTTGGTCGATAACATTATTGTTTTCGTGAAGGATGGTAATGTTGAATGTGGTCATGCTTTTACAGATTTGAGACAAACCTTTACAAATGGAAATACATATTTGGACAGCAAGTTACTGTCACGAAAAAAATGCGGTGAATTTTACCTGTGAATCTCGAACGACCGAGGATAAAAGAACGATGAGTTTCATCCACATTTCCCGGTGGTACGTCCTACCTGTCTTCACTGTTGGCTTCCAGAGAAACGCCTGGCGAAAGACGAACACGTCTGGAAGCAATACAACTTCAGCAAGCCATGAATGAAAGTGTCAAAACAGTCGCGCAATATAAAAGTGAAAATATAATTTAAGGTATGCCTCAAGTAGTAGGGCGGTTACAAAATCAACTGCTTTTCATTCTAAACCGTCATCAGCCAGAAAATGTAAGTTTTGCGAACATAGACACGCGAGGATCTGTAACTCAGTTTTGGTATTCTGTAGTTATTAATGGAAAGTTGGACGCTTCAGTTTATTATAAGGTTACTTTAATACTTATCATGCCGAACAAATATCAATTTCCTATGACAGCAAATTATTTTCATGATGTTGAAAGTTGCTGAAGTCTGTTGAAAACAGTGGCTCTCCAGATTTTGAAGGTAGTAGCTCTTATTAGAAATATTTTGTGGTATTTTCGATGTGCTTATTGAAGATTTCGATGACAACGGCTTTTTTCAGTTTATAGTGCCTCAGATACATCTTGTGAGTAACAGGTACAAATTAAGAAACAAGTCAGAGTTCTTGCTGTTTTTCTCTGCTGTGCAGATTATTTCTCTAGCTGTCTACTGGTTCATGACGGAATCTGGAAACTTGTTAATGCCAGAGCGAAGCACAATTCCGTTTTATCTGCTTCTTCCGGTAATGCTGCTTCGGAACTGACGGTTTTCTTATGCATTTTCAGCTCCTTCTATGAATCTGTCATTGCTTTTCTGCTTCGTGTCTTCCACATCCATTCCAAAAATTGTTTTTACTTCTAAATATTTGCGGTAAGACATTTACTTTGACCTGGGACCATTTGCTGATTTGAAGATTTCATTTGATAGCCCTTACGATCATTAATATTTTTTCATTTGACTAGTACACCATATTTTACCTGTTTTACGAACTCTTGCAGAACATTTTTTGGTATTTTGTGGACAGACATAGTCAAATTTGGTTTTAACAGTCTGGCAGAACCCTTGAAATTCATCACCAGCTCCCGTTTCCTGTACCTCAGGCCGTCATTTTACTGCAGGTAGTGCTGTTTCAGAAGTACTTAAAGTTTCGTTAGATGACCCATTTTGAGAACTAACAATTAGAAGGCCAGGAACAGCTGGTTGATTATTAACTCTTTTTTGTATAAATTTTCGTAACTGAAAGACCTGAGTCGAAACAAGGCCCCGGGAGTAGACAACATTCAAGTAGGACTTCTGACAGCCTTGGGAGAGCCAGTCCTGACAAAACTCTACCATCTGGTGAGCAAGATGTATCAGACAGGCGAAATATCCTCAGACTTCAAGAAGAATATAATAATTCCAATCCCAAAGAAAGCAGGTGTTGACAGATGTGAAAATTACCGAACTATCAGTTTAATAAGTCACAGCTGCAAAATACTAACGCGAATTCTTTACAGACGAATGGAAAAACTAGTAGAAGCCGACCTCGGAGAAGATCAGTTTGGATTCCGTAGAAATATCGGAACACGTGAGGCATTACTGACCGTACGACTTATCTTAGAAGCTAGATTAAGGAAAGGCAAACCTACGATTCTAGCATTTGTAGACTTAGAGAAAGCTTTTGACAATGTTGACTGGAATACTCTCTTTCAAATTCTGAAGGTGGCAGGTGTAAAACACAGGGAGCGGAAGGCTATTTACAATTTGTACAGAAACCAGATGGCAGTTATAAGAGTCGAGGGACATGAAAGGGAAGCAGTGGTTGGGAAGGGAGTGAGACACGGTTTTAGCCCCTCCCCAACGTTATTCAATCTGTATATTGAGCAAGCAGTGAAGGAAACAAAAGAAAAATTCGGAGAAGGTATTAAAATCCATGGGGAAGAAATAAAAACTTTGAGGTTCGCCGATGACATTGTAATTCTGTCAGAGACCGCAAAGGACCTGGAAGAGCAGTTGACTGGAATGGACAGTGTCTTGAAAGGAGGATATAAGATGAACATCAACAAAAGCAAAGCGAGGATTATGGAATGTAGTCGAATTAAGTCGGGTGATGCTGAGGGAATTACATTAGGAAATGAGATGCTTAAAGTAGTAAAGGAGTTTTGCTATTTGGGGAGCAAAATAACTGATGATGGTAGAAGTAGAGAGGATATAAAATGTAGACTGGCAATGGCAAGGAAAGCGTTTCTGAAGAAGAGAAATTTGTTAACATCGAGTATAGATTTAAGTGTCAGGAAGTCATTTTTGAAAGTATTTGTATGGAGTGTAGCCATGTATGGAAGTGAAACATGGACGATAACTAGTTTGGACAAGAACAGAATAGAAGTTTTCGAAATATGGTGCTACAGAAGAATGCTGAAGATTAGATGGGTAGATCATATAACTAATGAGGAGGTATTGAATAGGATAGGGGAGAAGAGGAGTTTGTGGCACAACTTGACTAGAAGAAGGGATCGGTTGGTAGGACATGTTCTGAGGCATCAAGGGATCACCAATTTAGTATTGGAGGGCAGCGTGGAGGGTAAAAATCGTAGATGAGATGAATACACTAAACAGATTCAGAAGGATGTAGGTTGCAGTAGGTACTGGGAGATGAAGGGGCTTGCACAGGAATAGAGTGGCATGGGGAGCTGCATCAAACCAATCTCAGGACTGAAGACCACAACAACAACATTCCGTAACTAGTCAATTCATTTTGTCAACGGTCAATGGATTGCACCAGAAAAAATACTTTGAGGTTCTCCTTTGACAACAGTATAAGGCACCTGCAACCTATAGTTTTCAAAGTTTATGACTGGCTGCATGAAAATTTTGGTATTTCTTGAGATAAAGCTGAGTTCATTTGAAATGGATAATAAGAAATAATGGGTTATGGCTAAATTGCATACTTATGTTATATTACTCGTAGATAGAATATTACCGAAAACCCAGGACAAATTTGAATTCCGTGATCGTCGTGATTCTGTTAGTACCGCTGGTATAAGTAACTCTAACAGCGTACTGAAAACTGTCAGGATGCTAAACCTACCCCAGCGCACCTCAACAAGGATGTCATAAAGGTAATTTCTACTTAAGCACGAGTAAAAACATCGACTCCGAAAAATGGTCTAGTAGAAATAAAATCCAGTCTTACAACTGTACTAGATGTTTACGTCAGATATCCCACCATACATTGTTATAGGCGATTAGAGGGCACACATAATGTAATCTTTTACTTACTTGATGCTCTACTACCTTCACTACTTCATCCCTCCAAGCTACCCATCTGCAATAGCGGACAATAACGGAGGCACAAGAACTGATTCCTACAAGTACTGTGACACATAACACGCAGAATACTCAAATAGAATTCACTGACCAGTCCCCTAGTTTAGTTGAGAGGAATTCCCACCCACGACCAAGCAACAAATGACGTTCAGAAGAAATCAGGTAACCGAAATTATGAAATCAAAGAATACCAGTCTGCAACTACTGTTCAGGAAAATAGCTACAGAGTCCAGGAGAGCGATAAAACGAAACAGACATGTTGTTCTCATCGATATCAGAACAACAACAAATGGCTAATACAAGAGGGTCATACGAGCTCCGAAGAAGACACTGAAGAAATATCAACACAAATACCAAAGAAATAGAAGCCAGATAACGTTCCAGCAATACAGGGTGGACGCGAGACTGGGGTGGAAAGTCACACGGACTGTCGATCCTCTTGAGCCGTCAACAACAGGTAAGTAAACACCAACCACTGCAGGAAACAACACGCCAGGCAACAGCACAGGAATAGCTGAGTGAAACCACAGCAGATGTGAGTGGAGCATATAATCGGAAAAGTAAATTAGTGCGGAAACAGCTTTCAGTGTCACCACACTATCTGCAAAGACAGCAGAGGGGAATATTATCAACCAGAAGGCTACAAACATCAAGGGGTTGAAAAGGCACAGAGAGTGAAAGTTAAACCAAATCTAAATGCAGCACTTTGGAAAAATAAGAAAAATGGGAAAGAGAATACGAAGACGGCAAGAAATGAGAAACGAAAACTGGACATTCTGGAAACGAATCGGGACAAGACAGTTAAGTAGGGGATTATGAACTGACATGTAAACTGACACATAGCTTGTAATGGACAATAGGAGGGTGCTTTCTTTACCCACTCTTAATATCTGCTGAATAACAAGTGAAAAAAGTTGAGGATTATGGGGTAATATCTTAAAAACCAATGACGTGGGCATTGCCTTCCTTCAGGAAGTATCTTGCGAAAGGATGAACCTAGAACAGCAATCCAATAAGTACAATAACGTTGGTTCTAGCGGTAGGAGTTGCTGTATTTTAACCAGAATGGGGCAAGAATTAGAGAACTTAGAAAAGCAACCGGATCGACGCACTATCAAAGCCGACCTAAATGAAATAACAACATTAAACATTTATGCCCAATCAGGAGCAAATAACAGACCTAGTAGGTAAAAGTTTTATAATGAAACTATACAGTGCTTTATGAGAAACGCAAAGGGTGACGTAATAATGTGGGAAGATTTTAATTGTGTCGTAAGATCGGCAGACACAACAGGTTCAACCCCTAATTGCGAGCCCTTAAGTAACATAAGGTCTAAAAGTTACAGTCGTCGTGGATCGACCAGCCACCACACGAGTCCACTATACATATCTCCAATTTCAGCCTCTAGACTGGACCGATTTTATACTACAAAAGGAACAGATGTACAGGACTATAAAATAATCTCCGTCAGTTTCTCAGACCACCATGCACTTTTAGATAAAATAGAAGGTTTACTTCGGCCCAAAGCGATGGGAAAGGGATACTGGAAGTTAAACTGCAACCTACTCAACGTTGAGTGAACAAAAACAGAATTCTCCGAATGCTAAACAAACGTGGTTTATCAGAAACGATTCTTTAGTACCGTTCAGGAATTGTGAGATAAACTGGTGAAACCTGGAATTCATAAACAGTTCAGGAACACTGCGTATAGTATCATTGATTCTAGAAGGATGAACATCGAATTCTATTATGTGATAGTTCGAGGGCTCCAGGAAAAACTGTGTAACGGAGAAGACCGATTTCGCCAACTGAAGAAATTAAAAAATAAGATTCTCGAACCACAGGAAAAAGAACTCGAGGCCAAAATAGTCGCTTGAAAAGATAAGGGATGCATTCCAGACGAAGTGTGCAGCTACTACCACTTCAGTAGAGAACGGAAACGGTGGAGACAGAGATTTATTGGAAATATAACGTTTTCCGAAGGAATGATAGCGCTAATATGGAAGGTATTAAGGACCATTTCCGGAGACTGTTCGCAGAACAACCGTCGGTTCCTACCAAGACAGCAAGCTTGCTACAACACTGCACGACTTCCCTCGCCAACGAAAACGTCACTATACTGATAGAACAGAAATCCGAAGAAGAAACTGAAAACATTATAAAGCACTTACCACAAAATAGGATTCCGGGCACTGACGGAACACCATATGAATTTTACACAGTCTTCTAATCAGTTATCAAAGCGGAATTCACAGACCTCATGAAACAGAAGCAATGAGTAGGCCCAACGTATTCAGAACATGAACGAGGAATTAAAGTCCTTGCACCCAAAACACCTTAATCAAGAAGAATAAGTGATTATAAGCCAGTAATTTTGTTATGTGTCGATTCAGAAATTATGGCGGGAATAACAGCCGGAAGACTAAAAGAGACCTTTCCAGCGACAATCGGTCCTGGCCAGACATGTAGTGTTCTCAACAGGAAGATCATTGATGGACTTCGCTCTCTGAGAGACACGAACTTCTTCTCACGGATCAACCGAACCGGCATAATAGAACTGTTGAACACTGACCTAGAAAATGCCATTGACCAAGTCATTTGCCAATATCTAAAGAATGTGTTGCAACACTATAGCTTCCCATATGGCACAACAGATCTGCTACTACCAGAGCGGAATCCAATGGTCTCCAAAATACAAGTAAGGGCTGCTTCACGGGAGAATTCTGAATTCGGCTCTCATCCGACAGGGATGCCTGTCATCAATTTCCTTGGAACCAGTGATCCGTTCAGTCATCAACCAGATCTCTGGAATAAATGTTGGTGCACAAAGGTTTGATGTTGACGCTTATGACGACGATAATACAATTGTTCTCACGCAGCATCAAGACATTGGGAAATATTGAAAACAATGGATTCTCATAAAGAAGCAGTAAGATCAACAACAAACCACAACAAAACCTGGCTCCAATGATTTAACAAAACTTCATAAATCACGCCACATCCCTTCACAGAATGCACCGGAATGGAAGTGCTCTACATTAAACTGTTGAGGATAGTTCCAAATCAATGGCGGGGAAAGTAAGAGGTGCATTAATATCGAACAGCACTAGGAACATAAATCTTATTCAAAAGGTGCAATATATCAATATGCTGGCTCTTTCAAAATTGTGGTATGCAGCTCAGACAATACCCGTAGAGCGACAATATACTGCTCAAATAAAGAGGTATATTGGATGGTTGATCTGGAAGGGATACTATTCCTTGTAGCAAGATACCAGTTGAAAAAACAGTCAAATTAAGGTGAATTAGTCTTAAGGGGATACGGAATCGGATTTTGGGTTAAAAAATCGAATTTTTTTTTATTGGCGTATTATATTCTGCCATGTTTCCTCTTTAAAATGACGTATCATACATAGCTCTACTACAATTATAACTATTTTATTTTTATATATTTGTGAGATCGGGTATTGCGCTTTAGTTATACACGTCTCTCGTGGCTGACCATGAACTTTTTGGCAGTACCTTTAAAGTGACATGAATTCAAATATCCCGGTTTCCAGCGACTATTTATACACTAGTTGCCCGAAAATGTTTCTCTCTGGTTTCCTCAAGTTACTCTTTGACTTTGTGGCGGGACTGTTTTGTAAACAGTGTGATATAAGAAAGTAGTTGTTGTTGAGTTATTTCGTATTTAGTGCTTCATTTTTCGCAGTGAAAATGCCTAGAGCTAAAGCAAAAGTATTTAAAAAGCGTGTGAACTGGCAAAAGAAAAGAAATAATGATTCATTAGCAAAGCAAAGCAGTTCATCATCATCACTGTTGGAAAATGTGAATCCACTTATTACTGATTTGCCGAACGAACTTACACCAAATGAAAACAGTGCTTCTCATAAAAAACTAAGAGATTTGGAAGAGAAATATAATTTACTTGATAGAGGGAATGAAGTTTTTGAACTCATTGATACGAATATATTGTGTGAAGCTCTTGAAAACAGTTTGTGCTGCAAAAAATGTCATGGAAACGTTTCTCTGAAAGTAGAATCCCATGTTGGCCTGGCTGCCCAGTTTAATTTAATATGCAGTGTTTGTAAATACAGCTGTAAGTTTCCAAGTTCGGTTTCAGTAACTGTAAATAATGGATACAAGAAAACTGAACTTTATAGTGTAAATATTAGGTTAGTTTATGGATTGCGAGCAATTGGTAAGGGCAAAGCAGCTGGTGATATGCTATGTGGTGTTCTAAATCTTCCAAGTGCACCTTCAAAGTTTGAAGCTTACAATTATGTACTAGGATCTGCAGTTGAAGATGTAGCACAGAAGTCAATGCAGGTTGCTGTGGAAGAAGCAGTGGAAGAAAATGACGGCAGTCGTGACCTCACAGTGGCGTTTGATGGCACGTGGCAGAAAAGGGGCCACACCTCCAACAATGGTGGTGTAACAGCAACTAGTGTTGATACTGGCAAGGTTATTGATGTTGCAATAATGTCTAAATACTGTAGGTGCACAGGCAGGCTGAAAAATGAACACAGTGATGACTGTATTGCTAATTATTATGGTAGTAGTGGTGGCATGGAGGTTGCTGGGGTGAAGAAAATTTTTCATCGCTCTTCACAGTGGTATAATGTTCGCTATGTCAAATATCTGGGAGATGGTGACTCTAAAGCATTCAAAGAAGTTTTGGAAAGCAAACCATATGGGAACAGTGTAAATATAAGCAAACTTGAATGTATAGGACATGTGCAGAAGAGAATGGGTGCCAGGCTGAGAAGGTTAAAATCAGTTATGAAAGGGAAAAAACTAGATGATGGGAAAACCTTGGATGGCAGAGGAAGATTGACTGATTCCATAATAGACCACATTCAGAACTGCTATGGCCTTGCAATCAGGCAAAATACAGGCAATCTTGAAGAAATGAGGAGAGCTATATGGGCTTTATATTTCCACACCGCATCCACGGATGAGCATCCACAACATGGTTTGTGCCCCAAAGGTGAAAACAGCTGGTGTAAATACAATAGGGGACTAACAACAGGAGAGAAATACATTCACCACCACAGTCTACCATCAGCCATCATGGCAGAAATAAAGCCCATTTTCAGAGATCTGGCTGACAGAAGTCTTCTGATGAAATGTCTTCACGGAAAAACGCAGAACCCCAACGAGTGCTTGAATAGTGTGATATGGCATCGTCTCCCAAAAACAGTGTTTGTCGGAATTAATACACTACATTTTGGTGTGTATGATGCTGTGGCAACCTTCAATCTTGGAAATATAACTAAATGCCAGGTCCTTCAAAAGTTGGGTATGTGTGTTGGTTCCCGTACGGTACGTGCTATGTTCTTTTTAGATCAGCACAGACTAAGGCATGCTGATAATATAATCAAGACATTAGTGAAAAAAGCAAGACAGGTGCAGAGGGGTGCCAAAAGAAGACTTGAAGATGATTATGAAGACTGTGAAGGGGGTATTAGCTACGGATCAGGAATGTTTTAATCTTCTTTCTCCGTTTCCCGTAAGTTTACTTTTTACTTCATCTAGGAACATTATCTCAGGTACTGGTCAACCTAGAAGTCTGAAATTTTTATGACGTAGTGACATAGGTCCCTATTACATACTGAAACAACGATTTTTTAATTACTTGATTTACAAAAGACTTAGGGGTGATAGTCTAGTAAAAAGCGATGGAAAAAATTTACTTAAAAATAAATGTACAATATCTCTGTAAGAAAATACTTTGACAATAAACTGTTGTTTCAGTATTGTTGTAACATATGAATGCACATACAGTAAAATTTTTACCTCTCTGTCTCCAGTAGTTTGTGAGAAAATGTTCCCTATAGTAGGCATATATTAACATTGCGGGGATAGGTGATTCCGTATCCCCTTAACAGAGTGTGAGAAAAGAAACACAACCTTCATAGTTCAAAATCTTATAAAATACTTGAAACATCTAGCAAGTCAGTATGATTTATTGAAGGCCACTTGGGCAATTAAGACAAGAAGCAGAACTGAACAGCGGACACCCACGTATATTATTCGTTCTCTTAAAATCATAACGGGAATTGTAGAAAAAATATCAAGTGAAAAGAACCTCACCACGTAAAAGATTATGAGAGAGCTACAGAAAGAAACAGTCAACTCACCAGTCAGCCAAATAAAATACATCTTAAGTAGAAGCCAGTTTGATCTAACTTTTCGGATGCGACTGTAAGTTCATCGCTGCACTCGGCCGCTTACATGTTCTTAAACAAACTCTTTCTAACAGCATCACAGCAACGCCACCTGAGATTCAAAGAGAAACCCTTACTGTGAACGTTGTAGCGTGACTGACAGAGTCCTGCACCGAACGGTAGGCTGTTCACGAATCCTAGACTTACGGAAGTGGATGAAATTTGAACGTGCAATGTTATTAACGACAACAACGGTAAAATTTACTACAAAATGATAATGTACACGGATTTCAGAACGTTCGTGGCTTTAAACATGAGAAAAGTCACCTGACTTATACATTCCTATGCAAACTACATCATCAACGATGAATTGGTACAAACAAATGAAAAAAGGAAAAATGTTACTCATTCATGAACATGTTACAAAAACATGGCTGTTTGTAAAGAAAAACACAAACAGATACTTCTCAGAGGAAGTATCGAGTGATGCAGAAGTACATCTGATTTCCCTTGTTTCAAATGCACGCAGAACATAATTGTAATTCTTCTAAAATGCGACAAATTAAAATCAGCATACCGTTAGGAAGAAATAGGCTTTGAGTTGTAGAGGAAGTTGAATTTTTAAGTTAAATTTAAAGAAGATAAATGACACAAGTTAAATATTAAGATATTCTTAAGGAGAAGGAGCTTTTGGTTTCTAGTGCAAATTGTAATTTTTAGTTACATTTAAAAAAAATATTTAGTTACCAAAGAATAAAAATTAAATAACAATAGAAAGTACAAAATATATACACAAAGAAAAAGATCTGCTTAGTAAGCGGGAGACCCGGTTTCGAATCCCAGTCCAGCACAAATTTTCAACTCTATTGATTTGAATCAATGTACGCTCGCAGCCCATGTCTGTGATTCCTTTGTGACTTTTCCTTTACTTATAGTATGGCTACAGTAACTTCTTACTCACTATTACTCTCTTAGGGACATCTGTTACATTTTTATGATTTATAACTGACGTTTAGTTTTACAACTACTTTTCAATTTTTCAGCTATCTTATTTATAATGCTTATTATGTTTTCGTGGAAAAGTCCAAATTTGTTCCCATAAAATGTTCCACAAATATAAGAATGAACATAATTTTACTTCGGTGAAGTTTCCATTGTAGTTTGTGCACATCTTTATTCGACTGCAATAAAGAAACAGCTCTGTTTCTACAGTAAGTCAAATATCTCAGTATCTTGTACTGCAGTTCTATGTGTGCTATGCGCGTCTGACTTTTTGTAATGGTTTACTGATTCCTATTGTCATAAAATTGTTCTGTGCTGATAAATAAATTTTCTTAATTTTGGGCATGATAATTTTTGTGAGTTCCTTATCATTTTTACCAGATTTCTGAGCTTCCACAATTTTTATGTCAGAGAGCTGTAGGATCATTTTGGAAAATGATGCAAATATCTACAGAATCATTTCGCTCATTTATACAAAAACAGGTATTTCCGAAATAATTTTGAACGTAAATAACTGCTGAAATTTGTTTTGATGAATTTAGTTCTTAACAGCTTAAGGAACATAGGAAGAAAAATTAGGAGATAAGTGTTTTATGTTTAAATTAACAGCACTCTCTGATAGAATATTCACTTAAGCATACAAAATTCCCTAAAAGTTTTTGAGTTTAAGGTTCCGATACACCTGGAAAATCAAGTAAATTAATAAAGTTTTGTCGTGTTTTATTCGACTCCTCTATTCCGAAGAACTGTACGGGTTTCATGAGCAATCAGCACACTTTGAAGGATAAGTGGAGACAAAATGTACTATTTGACATTCTGCAGGAACCTTACTCACATCATCATTTGCTTAGGACCGTTGCCCCTCTTGAACGCGGTGTCTGCCTTGTTACTACGGACTTCGTAGTGTTGGTTGCAGAGGGTGGCTGGATGCCCTTCCTGCCGTCACCCCGAACCGGCCCCTGCACGGAATTAGTGTACCCGAGCTGTCTGCTTCTAGTGGAAGCCATGAAATTGTGCGAACGTTTTCAAATGTCTGCAGGTCATGTAACTGAGGCGTAACGTGGGGACCGGAGTCCAGTATTCACCTAGTGGAATGTGGAAAACCACCTAAAAATCACATCAAGGCTGGCCAGCATACTGGCCCTCGTCGTTAATCCGCCAGGCGGATCCGATCCGGGGCCAGCGAGCCTACCCGAGACCAGGAAGCAGCGAATTAGCGCTCTCGGCTACCCTGGCAGGTCAGGATCTTTACTCACATGTGTTCTGGTAATAAATTGCTGTTCAAGTATATTTTATTTTGTAGTCCCAGGACCTTTCCACTTCCGAACCAGCTACCTGCATTTTCACCTTCTCCTAGTTAAGTTACGTCACAGGTTTCTTTTCTACACAATTCTATTCAATACCTCCTCACTGATGACATCCATCCATGTAATCTACAGCATTCTTTTGGAGCACCAAATTTTAAAATCTTCAATTCTCACCTTGTCTGAACGGTTTCTCGTCCACATTTCATTTCCATGTAAGGCTACACACCAGACAAATACCTTCAGAACAGATTTCCTACCACTGAAATATATATTCGTTTCTAACGAAATGCTGCTCTTCAGATACACAGAAACGCTTTTCTTGCCATGACTCGCATACATTTTATATCCTCTCTACTTTGACCATCATCAAGAGTCATTTACTACTTTTATGGCCTCATTTCCTAATTTAATTCCCTCTGCATCGCCTGATTTAATTCGACTACGTTCCATTACTTCGGTTCAGCTTCAGTTTATTTTCATTTAATATCCTCTTCTCAACAAACTGTCCATTCCATTCAACTGCTCTTCCAAGTCCTTTGCTGACACTGACTGAAATATATTCCCGTTGGCGAACCTTCAAGTTTTTATTTTTTCTCACTGAACTTTAATTCCTTTTCGAAATTCTTCTTTGAGTTCCTTCGACTGCTTCATTTTCTGCAACTTTATATTTTTCTCTTCTATCAGTTAAATTCAATACCTCCTGCAAAGTTCAAGGATTTCTACTAGGCCTTCTCTTTTTACTTATTCGACCTCCTTATGCCTTTACTACATCATCTTCCAGAGCTACCCATTCGTCTTCTCCTGTGTGATTATGTCGTCATCAGGAATAACAGAACTGGTAACCGAGGGGTCAGGGGTGTGGAATGTTGGCTCTCTTAACTGGGCTGGTGTGTTTGAAAATTTAAAAACGGAAATGGATAGGTTCGTGTTAGATATAGTAGAGGTTAGTGAAGTTTGGTGTCAGGATGAACGGGACTTCTGGTCTGTTGAGTACAGCGTAATAAATACATAATCAAATACGGGCATTGTAGGAGTAGTATAATAGTGACTAAGAAGATAGGAATGTTGGGTAAGCTACTATGAAGATCAGAGTAAACTTATTATCGTAGCCAAGGCAGACACAAAACAGCAGTTACAAGTTAATATTCCAATTAGCTCTGGTGAAAATGAGATAAAAATATTAATCTTATAGTTAAGAGAGAGGAAAACTTAATTATGATGGGGACTGGAATGAGGATAAGAAGAAAAGCAAAAAGAAGAAAAGCAAAAAGTGGGTATGGACTGGGCGAAAGGAATGAGAAAAAGAAGCTGCCTTGTAGAATTTTGCGCAAAACGTTGTGGGAATCATCGCGAACATTGAGGTTTAAAGATCATGAAAAAAGTTTGCTTACCTGGAAGAGGCCGGAGGCACCAGATGGTTTCCGACTGATTATGTGATGGTAAGCCGGCCGAAGTGGCCGTGCGGTTAAAGGCGCTGCAGTCTGGAACCGCAAGACCGCTCCGGTCGCAGGTTCGAATCCTGCCTCGGGCATGGATGTTTGTGATGTCCTTAGGTTAGTTAGGTTTAACTAGTTCTAAGTTCTAGGGGACTAATGACCTCAGCAGTTGAGTCCCATAGTGCTCAGAGCCATTTGAACCATTTTTTTGTGATGGTAAGATAGAGACTACAGAACAAGATGTTAAACTGTAAGACATGTGAACGGACAGATGTGGACTCATCCAGCAGAACAGAATGGAGACAATCTTACCTCCGGAATATTTTACCCAAGTCGATATCAAAAACATTTAACTATACAGTAGAACTGCACGCACTTGAGAAAAATAACGGCTGTAGTTCCCCGTGCTTGCAGCCGTTCACAATTCCTGCACAGCAAGGTCCTTTTGGCTAATGTAACAAGGCCAGATCGGTCAGTCATCCAGACTGTCCCATCTGCAACTTCTGTAAAGGCTCTGCCACTTTCAAAAAACCACACGTTCGTCTCACCTCTCAACACATACCACTCTGCTGTGGTTGTACGTATGGTACCATTATCTGTATCGTTGAGGCATGCAAGCCACCCCTCCTTGGAAGGGTGGAGAGGTCTGTGGTTCATGATGGGAATTTTACTACATTTGAAAATGTATTACCAAGTCCTAGTGTAAAGTGTAGCAAAACGTTTTCATGACTCAATATTAGGTACAATATGTATTTGTTTTATTAGTTTAAGGTATATACTGGTGTGACTAGAATTGAGCAATGAGTAATAGAAGAGTGAAAGGAAATGGTAAAGTCAAGAACGTGTACAAGCACAACAAGAAGGTCCGTCGACCATCAGAAACTGGGCACGATCAATGGATGAGGTGCAGGGAATTATTAAAAAGGATCCGTTCTAAGCACAATACCGATAATAGACATGTGAACGCCTACTGAAGGGCTTAGACACAAGTTTGAGACTATTCCTGGATAATAACATGTATGTTATAGGAACGTCATATTACAAAGTTACAACATGTCTACAGTCTATGGCGTGAAATGCTAGTCTGTGCTGGGTGGGGCACTAGTTCCATTCACTACTGTTGTTGCTAGCCATTTAAAGGATACGTAAGGATACAAGCCCCCTCTGTCAGAACTGGAGCTGTGATGCGCTTCTGATGAACGGTCTGGGACAGTGTGAGTCTTTTGTCATCGTTAGTATCATATCCACTATCTTTCAGGTGGTAGATAATTGATCATTGTACAGTTCAACGTGATGCCTCCTAGATACCGATCAGTCCACTTGTGCAAGTCAGTGGAAGATACACGCAATGCCACTCTCCACTTCCAGAGTTGGGGACGCCTCCTGTCATCGTAACACCAAAAGACCTACTGGTGTAACAGTTAGCAAACATGACAAACAAGTGCGTGTCGTGCGTGCCAAGTAACAACCTCTTTCATTCTCTATATAGAAAACAATTTGATGTCAAGAGTATTATATTTTCAAACGTTTTAATTCCTTTTCTTATATTTCTTGTATCTTTTTATGCGACCCTAAGGATGTGCTCATATTAGTTCATTCGTGCATTGCCTGACGAAACATACGCATCTTCTTCAGGAGACGAAAATAGGACATGTAAAAGTGCTGGAATGTCTTATGTTGCATGAAAATGGAAGACTTTCCAGGCAATATCTCTTCAAGTGAGAGGAGAAGTGATGAAACCTGCCTGCCTCAGTTAGCTTCACTGTTACTTAACGCTACACTAACCTGTCTTATCCTAAGAGGCTCGTACTTAGATACGCTAATATCACTGGCCGCGAGAATTCTTTTTGGATTGTGGCGTCGAGTGAGCCTGATTACTCTCGTGTCTGTCTAGGTTCAGATCAGTCGTCGGTTGTGGTGTTCAATTACTGATGCTACAAGTCTTTTGATGAGATCGCTACACGCTGCGTTTCAAATATAATCAGCTACATTAATGTAGAACAAATTTATTTTTCCGATGTCATGGTTACGAACAGTAAATCATTTGCTTTTTCTTCGCATTTTGACTGAAAACGGAACTTAGATGATTCTGCATGAATTTGAGTCGCATGTCCTTGTTGATCGGTAAGTTAGATGATCCATTTTCACCATTATTATATGTATCCATCTAAGGGGTCTATTTCTTTTGTACATAATTTTTACTTTAATATGGATTAGTGGCCTTTGATATCCACCTGCTTACTCTATGAAAGAAGAAATTTTTCAGATAGATCAAGTTGTCACCAAACCTGTCGTCAGTATGTCTGCTTTTACAAAGCGTCCCCCAGTTATGTGGGTATGTACGATCACGGGCTACTAAATGTCATACTGTAACTCCATGCCCTACGTAACTGCACTGCCGCTTGTAAGCACCTGATACATCCCCCAACGCTATTAGTGTTATTACACTCTACGTGACTGTCATTATTTTTTGTTAAGTTTGATACCGGATGCTGCTGCTGAATACAGTGGTGCAGCTGGCACTCAATACAGATCAGCTCTCACCAAATGCTCATTTAAATGTTTAATCTGTATTCAGAGATTAGGGATTGCACTTAAGCAATATTCAGAGTGGTTACAGGATTTAGGGATTGTACTTCAGCAATATTCAGAGTGGTTACGGATTATACTACTGCACAAATACGTGGATGGCATGTAGTACTAAAACCTGTGCTCTTCAAATAAACATTATTTTTAGAATTATGCAACCATTGTTACTTAAACTATTTTTATCTTGTATTCAAGGGTCTCACTTCCGTTACGCATGCAAAGGTTAACTGAATTCTGCACATAAATAATAATCAGATGCATCTTTAGCTGGACCTACCCGTAAAACGGCTGTTTACAATTGCAAACACTTCAGACTTCATTCGAGTTGTCAGGCTGCAGATGACGACAGCTTTCACTATGGCTGTCGCCACATCGGACTGCGAATCCAGTGTGATAACTATTGAGCCAAGTAGTTCGATCTCGTTATAGAGTTAATTTTTAATCTGTCGGGCAGATTCAGATTATTGCATTAGACATTAATCTAATTTAAGCAGATTTAATTGAATACTACTATGTATGATTAAACGTAACCGAGTTGGACGAAATAATTATGAATGTAATGAACGTTTGCTCAACTTTAGAAACAAGATACCTATCACAGTCAGTGGAAACATTCCGGTCTGCGTGTCGGATTGCAGAAATTTATTTCTCTCATATTTAGCTAAATGATAAAATATTATCAGGTAAATTCTCACTCGCGGATCCGCCGCCAGCAAGTTTCGTATAGGAGAAATTAACTATTTTACATCTGACTGGATGAAAAATTCCTGATGTTTGTTATTGTGGTGAAATCAGTTACTCAGTTTTAGCAGAGAAATTAAAATAATTATCTTTGATATAGCTGCACCTTCATTATAATTCGAATAGCTGATTACGTTAGGTGCATACGAATCTCGGGAAAATAGTTTCAAAATGAAGGAATCACATAAAACACGAATAAATTAAAAAACTGAAAAGAGTAAAATATAAAAGCATAACCCATTAGTTTGAATTTCATGCGGAAATTTTTTTTAAAAAATTTCTACTAAACAAAGCCGTTAATGTTAGTTATTGCTACAGTAGCAAATCGTTTTCTGTACAACTACTCTATAATAAAATTTAGATGCTCTCCCAGAAGTTTAAATCCAAAATGCAAGTCACTGGCGCGGGCTTCGACTTAACTGGTCAGTTTAATGCCTCGTCCCGTCAGTAACACTGGGAATCAAAATACCCGCTCATGTGTTCCGACACGTAATATTAAAATCTCACACAGTGTATAACGGAGCAAATCTCTGATATGTGGACCATGAATGACGATCTTGGTTTAATTAATTAAATGATAAAGAAGTAAGAATTATCTATCAGTGGAATGGATATGACAAGTTCTGATTTACCCAGTTTAATATATTAAATGATTACGTAAATAAGAAACGAAATCTACAGGTTATCGGCCTTGTGCCTCTCAGGCAAACGTACATTTGCCGGTAACACGCTGATGCCCACACCCATATCACCAACGTCGATTTGCAGTAGGATTTTGGAACATCCACCGTGTTCGAACATTATGAATTACCTCGAATAAATCGATATATTGACAAACAGCGAACACTGATTCTGAAAATACCGTTCTTTTGGAACACAAATAGTTCTTTATTATCGCGAAGTAGTGAGTGCTGTCGACAAGAGACGTCAAATTGATTCCATATCTTTGGATATCCAGCAGGTTTTTGACACCATTCCTCACAAGCGACTTCTGATCAAATTGCGTGCCTCTGGAGTCTCGTCTTAGTCGTGTGACTGGACTCGTGATTACCAATGAGAATGGGCGAAGTTCTTCATAGCTGACGAGAAGTCATTGAGTAGAACAGAACTTTTATCTGGAGTTCCCCAAGGAAATGTTTTAGGCATTCTTCAGTTCCTGGTCCATACAAATGACATAGAAGACAAGCCTCTTAGTGTGTTTTTAAGATGATGCTGTAATGTACTGCGTTGTAAAGTCATCAGACGATCAAAACCAATTGCAAAATTATTTAGACAAGGTGTTTGTATGGGTCGAAAAGTGGCAATTAACTTTAAATAATGAAAACTATGAAGACATGCACATGAACTCTGTTACCCTTGTAAGTAGGCTGCTTAGGTTTTTTTATTGGTAACGCCACGTAGCGCTCTGTATGAAAATCACTGGCTGTGCTGTGTGCAGTCTGTGGCTGGTTTGCGTTGTTGTTTGCTATTGTAGTGTTGGGCAGCTGGATGTGAACAGCGCGTAGCGTTGCGCATTTGGAGGTGAGCCGCCAGCAGTGGTGGATGTGGGGAGTGAGATGGTGGAATTTTGAAAGTGGATGATCTGGACGTGTGTCCATCAGAGAGAGTAAATTTGTACGACTGGATGTCATGAACTGATATATACAGGTATATATATAATGACTTTTGAACACTATTAAGGTAAATGCATTGTTTGTTCTTTATCAGAATCTTTCATTTGCTAATTATGCCTGTCAGTAGTTAGTCCCTTCAGTAGTTAGAATCTTTTACGAGTATTTAGCTGGGAGTAGTGGCGCTCGCTGTATTGCAGTAGTTCGAGTAACGAAGATTTTTGTGAGTAAGTTTTGCTCAGATGTTTGAAAATCAAATAACGTAAGGGGTTTATCAGCACAGTAGTTCATAAATTTTTCTAAGGGAACGTTACAGGTTCCAGACTGTAGCGCCTAGTACCAATCGGCCACTCAGGCCGGCCAGAAAAGTCACTGTGATTACGTAGTATGTCCTGCCTTGTTATGTACGCTGGTGGAGAATGACTGACGTGTTAACTTTCTGTAAATACGAGGGTCGTCCACAAAGTAAGCTCCGTTTGGTTATATAAAACAAACGTGTGCAGATACAGAAAATATATATTGTACAAAAATCTACAACTGTTAAACTACTTATCTACATAGCTTCCGAAATTTCGTAGGCATTTGTCATAGCGTGGCACAAGTTTTTGTATGCCTTCTGCATAGAAGGTTGCCGCCTGCGTTTTCAACAATGTGGTAACATGTTCTTTCAGCTCGTCATCATCGTTGAAGTGCTGACCGCAAAGGACAGATTTTAGGTGTAAGAAGAGGTAGAAGTCGCTAGGAGCAAGGTCCGGGTTGTACGGAGGATGATCAAACGCGTCCCAGTTCATCGGTAACCACCGACGGGCGTCCACTTCGTTCTTTATCGTGCCCCTGATCACGTCCTTCATTGATCAATCTGAACCATCTTCTAACCATTGAATCACTCATAGCATTTTGTCCGTAAGCCTCGCAGATTTACCAATGAATTTCCGTTGGTTTAAATTTCTTTGCATTCAGAAAACGAATCACAGATCTGATTTCAAACGCAGCGGTATTTTCAATTACGGCTGACATTATAAAGAAGCACCACAAAGCACACGTCTGCAGCAGCGATTTGAAAATGGCTTACATGTCTTTTCCTTGAGTCAGAGGAACTGCCGCACATGCTCGGAACTGCGATCGTAACGCTGCCGCGGATGGATATAGAAACATAACTTACTTTGTGGACGACCCTCGTACAACGCTACTGTGACGTCTAAGAAGGTGAAAATAGTTCTAAATTCATATTTTCGTAACACCACTCATACGTTTAGAATTTTCCATACTTTCTTATCGACTGTTTCGGCAACGATGCGTGTAGGTTGCAAAAACTTAAGCCTCAGACCTTTACGTGACAGCGATTTATGAACTGCAGAAGCTATTAGTTCATTACGACGGACATAATCCTTTGGAAGGACTTTCCGTCTTCTGCCGATCGGCTGCAGAGCCTTGAGAAACGGAGGCGGTTATCGCGAGGAAAGGTCTGGCCGTGCGGCCGGCCGATACACCCTCGGGTGATTTAATAACGGAAGGCCACGCGGCTGGAGTGAAATACACCCGCCGGGCGCCGCGGCGTGGTGCCGCAGCAAATGTTTACGCAGCGCCTTTTGATAAGGCGGGGCAGAGCGGCGTGGCTGGAGCAGGGTCACGGGACGCGGTGTGGAGGCGGGGGGGGGAGGCTTTGTTTAGAGACACGGCGCCGCCGACACCTCGGTGGCTGCAGCCGCCCCACGGGGATGATATTTCGGCGCAAAATTTAGTAACCCCATCCGGCGGCCCCCAGCCCTTCTGGGAGCCCAGAGGCGCGTCCTGCGGTCTGCCGAGGTGGTTGACGCCTCGAACCTAAGGTCAACGCGTGGCGCTACTAGCCAGCATAAGGCTTCACTTTCTGAGGGATTCGTTATGCATGGACAGCACACCTAACATGTTCCTAAATGCCTAGCATAAAACATTATTTTCTGATGTTCATACCACGCGTTATACTCGTGTTAAAAAGGTAGGTTGTAGGGTTTTGGATATCCCTTGGGATAGGGACGATTTGCTTATGCAACACAAGGTCGTCTTATTGTTATTACCCTACAGTACAGCAATACGAATATTACGCATTTCCTCCTATCTAGACAAATGGAGAAGATCGGTTGGTTCTTTTTGCATTTGATGCGGTCTACAATAGGCTAAATGGGACTTGCGGATGCACCATTAGTTCAGGGTCGGTTCCTCGGAAAACCCCTCAAAATGCTTTTTTTTTTTTACTTAATTTTCTCTTTCACGAGCGGACCAAAACCCAACTGAGGATTCAAAGACGGCTATGCGCAGCATATGGCCGTAATTTTTACGATGCATTCCTAAGATCCCTATCTCGAACAACGTTAAAAATTTTCTTCAGTCTTTCTCCGTTGCCGAGAACCTAAAATACGCACGTAAAATTCGGTGTGAGGAGAAAACGTAGTTTATAAAGTGACGTAGCACGGTGTAATATGCTGTAATGTGCCTCCGTTACCTTCAGGGAATTGAAGCACATGTAAAATGTTTCTGCGCGTTAAATCCGTTATGAGGCGTAAAATTATTTTTGAGTAAGGTAAATTTCGCATAAGCAAACTATCTAGATTTTACTGAACAATATATTTCTTTTCATATGATTTACATACCTTACTGCAGCAGGGAAAAGATAGCAACCATCGGAAAAATGCTCCTATCGAAGCACAAAAAAATGTTAATATCTGACCGAAATGTGGGGTACCAGCTGCCTCACTCTACCTTCTTGAGCATCTTTAAAAATTTTCCCAATTGTTCGCGTGCTAATAAAAGAGCGAAGAAGGCAGTGGCAGTGTGACAGAAAGAGAGGGACAGCGTGGCAGTGGAACATGGTTCATATGGCTCTGAGCACTATGGGACTTAACATCTGTGGTCATCAGTCCCCTAGAACTTAGAACTACTTAAACCTAACTAACCTAAGGTCGTCACACACATCCATGCCCAAGGCAGGATTCGAACCTGCGACCGTAGTGGTCGCGCGGTTCCAGACTGTAGCGCCTAGAACCGCTCGGTCACATCGGCCGGCCGCAGTGGAACATAATTGACAATGTCATGACAGTGGAAGGGAAAGAGTGAAGGAGACAGTGCTAGGTGGCGGGGGTGGTAAACAAACAGCCAGTGATAATGAGGGACAAAGTATACGACAACGAGAAAGAGTTAGTCACAGTGAAGGAAAGAAGGGATGAGATATTAGAAGTATGAGAGAGCGACAGTGATAAGAGACTGCAGGGGTGGGATAGAACGAAGAGGACTGTGGGTGTGACGCAGGAGACGACAACCGCATGGTGGTAATGAAAATGAGTTGGGATGAATGAGTGAGTGAGAAAGGGGAATTGGAAGTTAATGGGTATGAGCGGCTTACAGCGATGAACCGCTGGGTGTGACTGAGTTACAGCTAGGGGAGCTTGTGGGAGCTTGAGGTAAGACGCATATTAAAAAAAAAAGGGAGAATATATTCGCATGCCAAAATTTTGGGAAAATTTTGTAGGGTACTGAGGAAGAATGAGGCACATGGTACTCCACTTTTCAGTCTTTGAAATAAATTGTAACATGTTAGCGTTTTATATAGTCAGCTAGGAGCATTTTTCCGCTGGTAGATTACTATGAAATATTAATAACTCGACAAACCTGACACTGATAAATCAAATTTGACAAAAGACATTACATGCAATTTTCTTTGAATTTCTTGCGGCCATGTGGCCCGCCACCAATTCCTCTTCTGTGCCTGCCTCATTATCTCAGTCTCTTTTACCCCATGTCCTGAATTATTTCTAGGGCATATCAGAATCTTAGGCATCCCCTACAATTTCTGTCCTCGATTACTCTCTCTATCGCCATATTCTATCATTCCGCCCCTTCTTCTTGTTACATACATGTTCCTTTCTTCGCCGATTCTGAGGAGAATCTCATCTTCCCTTACCATATGAGGCCATATAATTTTCAACATTCTTCTGCAGCAACACATCTCAAACCATTATATTCTCTTCTGTTGCTCCACAACCATACAATTCCGTGCTTCAGACGCACATTCTCGGAAATATGTTCCTCATAGTAAGACCTGCGTTTGATATTACAAGGACTTGCGGAAAAGTAATGCCTCTGAATTTTTTTACGTGGAACCTCATAAGGCTCTTCAAATAAAACAATGTTATAAACTAGAGAACTCAGAAATGTAGCGTGTAACGTGGCGGTGTGTAGGGCGTAACTATGTCGGTGCGTAAGGAACAGGGTACTGTAATCTAGTTTCGAATTCGAAAGTTCGTCCACACATGGACCAACCACGCCTTCAGCCTGACAACGCCACACCACACAGCAGCGATGCGACACCTGCAATAGCTATATGCATTGGGTTTACTACAATAGATCATACTCCATACAGTCCCGACTTGGCCGCGGCAGATTTTCGTTCGTTTCAAAATCTTGGAGAACACCTTCGAGAATTTCACTTTGTTAGTGTGAAGCGGTGTAAGCATAGATGAGATTCTGGCTCCGTCGGCAAACATTCTCGATTGAATGCATCAACAAATAACTCTCTCCTCTGGAGAAATTTCTTTGTCCCCAGGGTGACTGTGTCGAGAAAGACATACACACACCCCTCCAGTTTCCAGAACTCCTGAAGACAGACGTTGACCGTGGATATTATATCACATACACTCCCTTTGACTGTTCAGAGATGTCACTAAACCTGCCCAAAGATGCTTGAGCAGTGCCTATTAGACGGATGGGGTCTGACAGCCGATCAGTTCCAGTCATTCCACCAGGAAGGAGTACACGGCTCGTGTTGTCGGTAGATCAACCATGCCTAGACGATCAATACCGCGGTTCGATCGCGTCCGCATTGTTACTTTGTGCCAGGAAAGGCTCTGAACAAGTGTCCAGGCGACTCGGAGTGGACCAAAGCAGTGTTTTCGGACATAGAGAGACACGAACTGTCGATGACATGCCTCGCCCAAGGGCTACTACTGCGGTAGATGACCGCTACCTATGGATTATGGCTCGGCGGAACCCTGACAGTAACGCTGAATAATGTGTTTTTGGGCAGCCACAGGATGTCGTGTTACGACTGAAACGGTGCGCAATAGGCTGCATGACGCGCAACTTCACTCGCGACGTCCATAGCCAGATCCATCTTTGCAACCACGACACCATGCAGCATAGTACCGATGGGCCCAGCAACATGCGGAATGGACTGCTCAGGATTGGCATCAAGTTATCTTCACCGATGAATGTCACATATGCTACACAATCGTCGGAGACATTTTTGGAGGCAACCCGGTCAGGCCGAACGCCTTAGACACACTGTCCAGCGCCTGCAGCAAGGTGGAGTTTCCCTGCTGTTTTGGGGTGGCATTATGTGGGGCCGACGTACGCCGCTGGTGGTCACGGAAGGCAGCGTAACGATACATGAATGCCATCCTCCGACCGATAGTTCAACAATATTGTCAGCATATTGGCGAGGCATTCGTCTTCATGGACAACAATTAGCGCCCCCTTCGTGCACACCTTATGAATGACTTCCTTCAGGATAACGACATCCCTCTACTAGAGTGGCCAGCATGTTCTCGAGACATGAACCCCATCGAAGATGCCTGGGATAGAGTGAAAAGGGCTGTTTATGGACGACGTGACCCACCAACCTCTTCGAGGGATTTAAGCCAAATAGCCGTTTATGAGTGCGACAGTCTGGACCAACAGTGCCTTGATGAACTTGTGGATAGTATACCATGTCGAATACAGGCATGCATCGATGCAAGAGGACTTGCTACTGGGTATTAGATGTACCGGAGTGTACAGCAATCTAGACCACCAACTCTGAAGGTTTCACTGTATGGTGGTACAACATGAAATGTGTGGTTTTTATGAGCAATAATAAGGCCGGAAATGATGTTTATGTTGTTCTCTATTCCAATTTCCTGTACAGGTTCCAGAACTCTCGGAACCGAGGTGATGCAAAACTTTTTTTGATGTGTGTACGTAGTTTTGAAGAATAAAGATGTAGAACTTTAATTTTGTTTTAAAAAGGTATGAGTTTTCACATGAAATATTCAGAAACATTGTTTTCCTGCACGCCTTCGTAATAGAGTTCTTTTGGTTAGGAAAGCTCTCTATGTCAGTGCTAGACTGCTTTCTATGTCCTCCTTGCGATATCACTCATGAGCTATTTCGTTGCCTAGGTAGCAGAACTCGTTAACATCGTCTACTTCGTGATCCCCAGTTCAGATGTTAAGTTTCTCGCTATTCTCATTTCTGCTAATTCTCTTTGTTTTCGTCTTTCTTTGACTTACTATCAAACCACATTCTGCACTCATTAAACTGTTCATTACATTCAACGGATAAGGTAATTCTTCTTTACTTTCACTGAGTATAACAATGTTATTAGCGAACCTAAATGATAATGTCGTTACATCTCGAATTTTAATCCCACTCTTCAACCTTTCATTTCCGTCATTGCTTCTTCTATTAAGAGACTGAACAGTAGGAACGAAGGATACATTCATAACCTTACAGCCTTTTTAATTCGAGGCTTTCCGTGGTCTTCCAATGTTTTCCCCCTCTTAGTTATTGAACGGATTGTAAGTAACCCATCTCTCCCAATACGGATTTTACACTCCCGAAAAAAATCCTATGAACGTTTATATTTATTTTCTTGTCAAGCGCAACGTCAGCACTGTGTTTGTGGTGCCTTTGCCTCTCCTAAAGCCAAACTGATCGTCATGTAACAAATCCGCTGTTTCCTTTCCCATTCATCCGTATATCATTCTTGTCAGCAATTTGGATGCCTGTGCTGTTAAGGTGATTCTGCGATAGTTCTCGCACTTACCTCCTCTTGCTATCTTCGGAACTGTGTGGATGCTATTTTTCAGGAAGTCTGATGGTACGTTGCCAGTCTCATAGATTCTGCCTACCAACTTGAATAGTCGCAGTTACTCCCTGAAAAACAACATATTCTAAGACAAAAAACTTCAAAAGACGTTTCGCGTTTCAGGCCGCATCGAACGTACTCATATCTACAAGACAAATACGTTTTGTACTTAAAAGAGAATCAATGCAGTCACATATTTGAACGAAAAACTCTTCAATAAAAGTATAGAAGTGCAGATATACGATTGTCCTTTCCTCACATGATATCCTGCGAAGCATGTGTGTAGGCAACAGGTAGATTCCATATTACTAGATTTGACACGGTGCCTCAGTTCACATCGTTATGGAAGGTCCGAATATACGGGTTAGGTTCTCAGACAGGTGAATGGGTCGAAGGCTTCTAAATTACTGTGACCCAGTACATTGTCCTTGACGGCGAGTGTCCGACAGAGACAAAGGTGTACTGCCTCAGGGCAGTTTGATAGGCCCGTTTTTGCTCCCCGTATACATACGGATATAAAAAAAAGGGGAAAAAAGCGTAGCGCGCGATCAGGCCCTCAAGACCACACGGTAATCAACCGACCGCCGATCCTGACTCATCGGGTACGGTATGGGGGTCATGAGGTCAGCACACCGCCCTCCCAGCCATTGACGACGTTTAGACCCTGCAGCCGCTACCTCTAAATCAACCAGCTCCTCAATCGGCGTGATAAGTGCACTCCTGTCCAGGCCCTTTAGCAAGGAAAAATCCCTAGCAGTACTGGGAATCCAACCTGGGTCCGCCGCCTGAGGGTCTGTCACGTTGTCCAATCGGCTACAGACTCAAATCTACGGTTGTTTGCTGACGATGCTGTACTGAACGGGAAAGTGTTGTCGTTGACTGACTGTGATGACGGCAGGTTACTAAAAATTTAAGTTATTGCAGATGAGTAGAGAAAATAATTTGTAATGTCTCAGTACAGTGTTAGTGCTGTGGGGCTTGATACAGGCATTTCGTTTAAATGTCTAGGCGTACAAATGCAAAGCGATATTAAATAGAACGAACACATACGGTTGGTCATAGGGAAAGCGATTTGTCGACTTCGGTTTATTGGGAGAATTTTTAGGAAAGCGTAGCTCATCTACAAAAGTATACGTGTTAAAAAACAATAGTGCGATTCATTTTTGAATACCACTCGAATGTTTGCAATCCCTGGCGGCTCAGATTAAAGGATAACATCGATGCAGTTCAGAGGCACAGTGCTAAGTTTTTTTTCCCGTAGGTTCGATTAGCACGTGAGAACTAAGGAGATGTTTCTTGAACTCAAATGGGAATTCCTGAAGAGATGTTCGTTTCGTGAAACAGTACCGAGAAAATGTAGAGAAACCCACTTTTGTAGCTGATTCGTTGATTGACTTTTTTTTTGGGGGGGGGGGGGAAGTGGAGGGGAACATTTTCTAACTGACTACGTGACGTTCCTACTGCCGCTGTCGTACATTTTACGTACGGACCGCGAAAAGAAGTAAAGAGAAATTAAGGCTCTTACAGAAGCATACAGATAGCCGTTTCTCCTGCGCTCCATTTGCTAGTAGAACGGGAAAGGAAATAAGTAGCAATGGTACGAGGTACATTCTGCCGTGCATCGTACGGTGGTTTGCGCTGTACTTATGTAGATATAGGTGTGTATAAGTACTTTCGTATGTATAGTGTATAAAATTGCTTTTCCTGGTGAGAGTAATAATCATATTTTATAGCACAGATGTGATGCAGTCCTTACTTGTTACACATACGTCACATCTATTTCATGAAATCTGGTAATATCAGACTCTGTAATACAATTTGAAAATTATATTGAATATTTTTATTGAAATATGTCAATATCAAATGAACGGTTGTCCAGTTGCGCGTCAGGAATTACGTCGTTTAGACAGGACCCTCCATAAGTGTATTCATTAGCAATGTTCTTTTCGCAATTGTGGGTTTGAACAGCAACTCGTATCTTATTGTGAAACGTCACATTAATATACTGTACGGTAAGTTTGGCGTAATCTGCATAAGTCTTCTTTTAATTTTCAACGAAGTGGTCTCGTAGACATATGGGAGGTCGATTCCACCCGAAACCCGTAATTTCGTTTGTTATTATCAGATATAGACCAATAAATTCTGTTTACAGCAATGAAACGCTCTAGTCTCCAGCTCGACAAAGGGAGCGACGGACGGTGCAGGTTACCTCTAAACCATCCAAAGCGTTCTTTTGCTGTTACTATAAATTACCTGCTGTTGGAGTGGAATAACTGGCGCGCAACACAAAGCGTTCTCCACAATATTTACGTCTCCCGGCCGCCATAATCCGTGCTATATAAGCCATAACACCCCTTGAGAAATTAGGATCGCAGCTGGATAAGGCGTGTTTCGCTAACTCTCATGATACGTACGGCCCTGCTAAGAACATCGATACGAAGAGTGAATTTGTTAATCTTGCGGGGACCAGGTGTTGGTTGTTTGGTTGATTTGGGGGAGGGGACCAAGCGGCGAGGTCATCGATCCCATCGGATTAGGGAAGGATGGGGGCGGAAGCTCGCAGTGCCCCTTCAAAGGAGCCATCCCGGCATTTGCCTGAAGTGATTTAGGGAAATCACGGAAAACCTATATCAGGATGGCAGGATGCGGGTTTGAACAGTCGTCCTTCCGAATGCAAGTCCAGTGTGTTAACCACTGCGCCACCTCGCTCGGTACCGGTAGTGCAAGCGAGTGATTACACACTTAACAATCCGCGCGGAGTGGCCGCGATGTTTCAGGAGCCATGTCACGGATTGCGCGGCCCCTCCCACCGGAGGTTCGAGTCCTCCCTGGGGCTTGGGTGTGTGTTTTGTTCTTAGCATAAGTTAGTTTAAATTAGTTTAAGTAGTATGCAAGTCTAGGGACCGATGACCTCAGCATTTTGGTCCCTTAGAAATTCACACACACACTTGAACACTTGAACACACTTAACAGAAAAAAATTTCACAACTTAATTTAAGATAGACGATTTACATAGGGGACACACTGGTAAACTGAGCACATTTAATCATTCAGTTAAGGCAATGTGAATTATTGCTGAACTGTCTACAATACATACACTACTGCTAATGTGAAAAACGTGCCGATAAAAATATCTGACAGTGTAACACCCAAATAAATATTCAAAGCTCCACTAATTAAAGCATCAACTTAACACCAGAATCTATTTGTGGACCAAAGGATTTAAGCTTATAATGTAAAATCAAATTACTTGCTGGGGCGCCACCAACTGTATCAGAGATCACTATTATGAAAGTACGTTACAGTAGCCAATATAAGGATAACTCGGCATCAAAAACTTTTAAAAAGACCAAACACCAAAGTAAAAAAAGGAATATCAAAATTTTATTTACAGTCACCAACGATCAGAATAATCACCGTACCCTTCCGTGGTTTTTAATCTTATACGGGTATCTCACCGACTCGTCACCACCGATTTCTTTCAGATTTATGGAATGTGCAGGGCTTGGCCAGAAATGATAGTGACAGAAGTTAGAGCGGACGGGGAGAGGAATGCAACTCTTACGTTAACGTAGTTTGCAGGCAACTGATGACGCAGCGGAAAGACTACAGAACGGTAATCTGAAGGTCATGGGATCGAATCCCTAGGCAGAAATTATTTCTTTCGTTTTCAGTTTTAATGTACCTTGAACTACAAGTAAACCGAAATAATGTACAATACATAGCATTTACTAATATTTTCGGAAGAGGACTGGAAGGGAAGGCAAAGGAAAATTTGGGATAGCAAAGAAAATATTTAAAAGACAGGACTGTAATTACACCATCCACGAGTACTCCAGGAAAAAACTATAAGACACACACGACAAGTTCGTACATAAAATTATGTCCTTTCGTTATTCCACAGTTGATGATTTACACTTCCTGGAGTTATACTCGTCATCCTTTTCATGAAAATATTGAGACATACTATAAATTGTGCGTCTCAGTTTATTTGCTGTGTAAGTAGCGTAGAAATTTAAAATAAATGCGGTTCCCACACAGAGAGAGGTTCGACCCAACGACGAACGGTTTATCGTTCCGTACTCTATCCAAGGCGCCAACCGCTGCCTGGAAACTACGCTGACATAAAAGGTTCATGCCTCACCCGATCCGAGCCAAAAATACTATTTTTATGGTTCCGAAGCCGAATCGGTGAAAACCCTATAGGATCACTTTGATGTCCGTCTGTCTGTCTGTCTGTCTATTTGTCTGTCCATCCAGCTGTTCAAAACCCTTCTTCGTACGACGTATGTACTTTAAATTTATGTAACATGTGAAGGTCTATGCTCCCTTGGCGGTATAACAAATGTTAGGTTCTAAATCACTGCAGTCAAAAGATACAGCCAGTTATATCACATATTTTGGTACTTGCAGACTCACTTACTATAGCTTAGTGGTGGTGGTGGTTAGTGTTTAACGTCCCGTCGACAACGAGGTCATTAGAGACGGAGCTCATGCTCGGGTTAGGGAAGGACTGGGAAGAAAATCGGCCGTGCCCTTTCAAAGGAACCATCCCGGCATTTGCCTGAAGCGATTTAGGGAAATCACGGAAAACCTAAATCAGGATGGCTGGAGACGGGATTGAACCGTCGTCCTCCCGAATGCGAGTCCAGTGTGCTAACCACTGCACCACCTCGCTCGGTACTATAGCTTACTTCCACTTGATGTAGAATAATGAAATTATGAAATTTGGCAAGTAAAGGAAACAAAATCAGAAACTTGTTAATTTGTAATTATATCACACGAAAAAATTCTTTTTTCATTTGTCATCCGACCTCGAACTTGAAAGTAAAACGTTCTCGAAAGGCTTGGAATCCCTGGGACTATCTTACCAGTATCAACGTCGATCATAGGCAAAAATCATAGCACTCATTGATTCCCACAATGGATGAACTCTCAGTACACAACTATGTTTGTGTGGAACCCACAGCGCGCTAGTCCTGCTCACACCTGGACAGATTTTCTAAACGCTTGGCCATCTGGAGCTCCTCTTCCGTCACTTTTATTTATGACCAAGTCTACAAATTCTATAAATTTAGAC
Source organism: Schistocerca nitens (assembly GCF_023898315.1). Classification (NCBI taxonomy): domain Eukaryota; kingdom Metazoa; phylum Arthropoda; class Insecta; order Orthoptera; family Acrididae; genus Schistocerca; species Schistocerca nitens. The sequence goes on along the minus strand of NC_064615.1, from coordinate 788,066,448 downwards.
GAAGTGCCTGATGACGACGAGGCGCGATCCCTGTCTTATTACAAACAGATTTCCAATGACGCGGGTTAAATCACAATCCAGATTTTATGCCGAAGAAGGACAGTGAGATCTCCCTCTGAAACTGTGTCTAGAACTAGACAATGACATTCGACTCCAGTCGCAAACAGATCGTTCCACTAGTTTTACATTAGATACAGTAAAAAGAGCTAAGTTTTACAGCTGTATAAAAGAAAAAAAAATACAATGCTGCCACAGATACTGCAGCACCTTAACAGCAATAACATATAGTTTATGACAAAGAAACAGTTTAGCATCTGTAGCATCACTTTGCCACATAAATAACATAGTGATAAAAGCCGTTTATGGCAAAATACCGCCCAGGTGGTCAATGAGTGTGGTCACATTTAAAAACCCCAGAAGCAAGTAGTGGGTGAGGCCAGCATCAGCATGGTTCATTACCATGGGTTGCTTACTCAGGGGAAAGCATACATTCAGGGGAAAACCTATTGTTGTCTTTTGATTGACAGTTCCTTAAACTACTGTTGTGCTACATTGATTATGGCCTCCTGGGGATAACCTGTCCTTACCTCTCACCTACTCATCTTCCTCCCTGTCTTCCACTATAACCCTTCTCAAAACCTCCTTCACCAATACATGCAAACTTTTTTATCAAACTATAGACAAATCCTCCCCCCCCCCCCCCCAACATGAACCATACACCTTGCCGTTGGTTGGGAGGCTTGCGTGCCTCAGCGACACACATAGCTGTACCGTAGGTGCAACCACAACGGAGAGGTATCTGTTGAGAGGCCAGACAAACGTATGGTTCCTGAAGAGGGGCAGCAGCCTTTTCAGTAGTTGCAGGGGCAACAGTCTGGATGATTGACTGATCTGGCCTTGTAACATTAACCAAAACGGCCTTGCTGTGCTGGTACTGCCAACGTCTGAAAGCAAGGGGAAACTACGGCCGTAATTTTTCCCGAGGGCATGCAGCTTTACTGTATGGATAAATGATTATGGCGTCCTCTTGGGTAAAATATTCTGGAGGTAAAATAGTCCCCCATTCGGATCTCCGGGCGGGGACTACTCAAGAGGGCGTCGTCATCAGGGAAAGAAAACTGGCGTTCTACGGATCGGAGCGTGGAATGTCAGATCCCTTAATCGGGCAGGTAGATTAGAAAATTTAAAAAGGGAAATGGATAGGTTAAAGTTAGATATAGTGGGAATTAGCGAAGTTCAGTGGCAGAAGGAACAAGACTTTTGGTCAGGTGAATACAGGGTTATAAATACAAAATCAAATAGGGGTAATGCAGGAGTAGGTTTAATAATGTATAAAATAATAGGAGTTCGGGTAAGCTACTACAACAACATAGTGGACGCATTATTGTGGCCAAGATAGACACGAAGCCCACGCCTACAACAGTAGTAGAAGTTTATATGCCAACTAGCTCTGCAGATCAAGAAGAAATTGATGAAATGTATGATGAGATAAAAGAAATTATTCAGGTAGTGAAGGGAGACGAAAATTTAATAGTCATGGGTGATTGGAATTCGAGAGTAGGAAAAGGGAGAGAAGGAAACATAGTAGGTGAATATGGATTGGGGCTAAGAAATGAAATAGGGAGCCGCCTGCTAGAATTTTGCGCAGAGCACAACTTAATCATAGCTAACACTTGGTTCAAGAATCATGAAAGAAGGTTGTATACATGGAAGAACCCTGGAGATACTACAGGATAACAGATATATTATATAATGGAAAGACAGAGATTTAGGAACCAGGTTTAAAATTGTAAGACATTTCCAGGGGCAGATGTGGACTCTGACCACAATCTATTGATTATGACTGTAGATTAAAACTGAAGAATCTGCAAAAAGGTGGGAATTTGAGGAGATGGGACCTGGATAAACTGAAAGAACCAGAGGTTGTAGAGAGTTTCAGGAAGAGCATAAAGGAACAATTGACAAGAATGGGGGAAAGAAATACAGTAGGAGAAGAATGGATAGCTTTGAGGGATGAAGTGGTGAAGGCAGCAGAGGATCAAGTAGGTAAATGGACAAGGGCTAGTTGAAATCCTTGGGTGACAGAATAAATACTGAAATTTAATTGATGAAAGGAGAAAATATAAAAATGCAGTAAATGAAGCAGGCAAAAAGGAATACAAACGTCTCAAAAATGAGATCGTTAGGAAGTGCAAAATGGCTAAGCAGGGATGGCTAGAGGACAAATGTAAGGATGTAGAGGCTTGTCTCACTAGGGGTAAGATAGATACTGCCTACAGGAAAATTAAAGAGACCTTTGGAGAAAAGAGAACCACTTGTATGAATATCAAGGGCTCAGATGGAAACCCAGTTCTAAGCAAAGAAGGGAAAGCAGAGAGGTGGAAGGAGTATATAGAGGGACTATACAAGGGCGATGTTCTTGAGGACAATAATTTGGAAATGGAAGAGGATGTAGATGAAGATGAAATGGGAGAGATGATACTGCGTGAAGAATTTGATAGAGCACTGAAACACCTAAGTCGAAGCAAGGCCCCATAGTAGACAACATTCCTTTAGAACTACTGACGGCCTTGGGAGAACCAGTCCTGACAAAACTCTACCATCTGGTGAGCAAGGTGTATGAGACAGGCGAAATACCCTCAGACTTCAAGAAGAATATAATAATTCGAATCCCAAAGAAAGCAGGCGTTGACAGATGTGAAAATTACCGAACTGTCAGTTTAATAAGTCACGGCTGCAAAATACTAACGCGAATTCTGTACAGACGAATGGAAATACTGGTAGAAGCCGACCTCGGGGAAGATCAGTTTGGATTCCGTAGAAATATCGGAACACGTGAGGCAATACTGACCCTACGATTTATCTTAGAAGCTAGATTAAGAAAAGGCAAACCTAGGTTTCTAGCATTTGTAGACTTGGAGAAAGCTTTTGACAATGTTGACTGGAATAATCTCTTTCAAATTGTGAAGGTGGCAGGGGTAAAATACAGGGAGCGAAAGGCTATTTACAATTTGTACAGAAACCAGATGGCTGTTATAAGAGTCGAGGGACATGAAAGGGAAGGAGTGGTTGGGAAGGGAGTGAGACAGGGTTGTAGCCTCTCCCCGTTGTTATTCAATCTTTATATTGAGCAAGCAGTAAAGGAAACAAAAGAAAAATTCGGAGTAGGTATTAAAATCCATGGAGAAAAAATAAAAACTTTGAGGTTCGCCGATGACATTGTAATTCTGTCAGAGACAGAAAAGGACTTGGAAGAGCAGTGGAACGGAATGGACTGTGTCTTGAAGGGAGGATATAAGATGAACATCACAAAAGAAAGACGAGGATAATGGAATGTAGTCAAATTAAGTCGGGCGATGCTGAGGGAATTAGATTAGGAAATGAGTCACTTACAGTAGTAAAAGAGTTTTGCTATTTGGGGAGCAAAGTAACTGATGATGGTCGAAGTAGAGAGGATATAAAATGTAGACTGGCAATGGGAAGGAAAGCGTTTCTGAAGAAGAGAAATTTGTTAACATCGAGTATAGATTTAAATGTCAGGAAGTCGTTTGTGAAAGTATTTGTATGGAGTGTAGCCATGTATGGAAGTGAAGCATGGACGATAAATAGTTTGGACAAGAAGAGAATAGAAACCTTTGAAATATGGTGCTACAGAAGAATGCTGAAGATTAGATGGGTAGATCACGTAACTAATGAGGAAGTATTGAATAGGATTGGGGAGAAGATGAGTTTGTGCCACAACTTGACAAGAAGGAGGGATCGGTTGGTAGAACATGTTCTGAGGCATCAAGGGATCACCAATTTAGTATTGGAGGGCAGCGTGGAGGGTAAAAATCGCAGAGGGAGACCAAGAGATGAATACACTAAACAGATTCAGAATGATGTAGGCTGCAGTACGTATTGGGAGATGAAGAAGCTTGCACAGGATAGAGTAGCATGGAGAGCTGCATCAAACCAGTCTCAGGACTGAAGACCACAACAACAACATAGACAAATAATTAAGTTAATCAATTAATTTACCCCACCATGTCTGGGAAACCCCAGCCCTTCTCCTCCTCTCCCCATCTGGTAACTGGCGAGAACAGGACTCAGTTGGTCGTCTGTTTGGTGGGAAAGCAATTGCAGTCTATTGCAGTCTATGGAACATTTTTAAGCAATTTTTTGTAGATGAGGCAATGTGTGGAATATTATTTAAACATTTTATAGGATTCAAGGTAACATTTAGAATATAGTTTATTTATAAATTTGCAGGGATATTGACTGCACTGTGTGGAATACTGTTTATTTAAAGATTTTAGGGGTGACAATGCACTATGGAATATTTAAACAACTGCATTATATTTTTATCCCTAATATGCAATGAATATCATCAACATAGCTAAGTGCACGTAATTACATTGTTAAAAATCTTTTCCACTGGCTGCAGGGCTTTTTGCGCCATGCTGACCGCTTCATGTGCTCCCACACATGCAGGACCCACTACACCCACTTGCTAATCCCCTAACAAGACCGTCATGTGGCAGCAAATCTTTCCTATTGATGTCTGAGAAAGTCCTGTAGAAACACATGCTCTGTCTCACTCCCTCCCTCCCACCCTCCCTTCCTCCTCTCTCTCTCTCTCTGTCTCTCTCTCTCTCTCAAGGAGCCATGACCTGTCATGTGCCACTGCTGGGCCTGAACGCTCCATTGGTCGTCCTCAGACCAAACTTCAAGCAAAGCAGCGTTTTTCCCAGCTTTGGAAGTCTTGGAAATATTCCCTCACTCTAGCAGATTGACGAATTAAATCAATAATCTTTGTGTTTGACAGTTGTTCATTGCTTCCTAATGATGGTCACTAGGACTAGAACACTTGGTGAGATTCAATCTTACAACCACCTGGTTTGCAAACCCTATTGGAGTTTTTCCCCTTGCCTCCTATCGGCGGATACTGACACAGTTAATTTATTCAGTAGGAAGTCCATTATGTTGGAGGCAGCTGAAAATTTCAAATTTGAGGTCAGTGGCTTGCTACATCCTTAAACAACCTATGGAGGGGTTGGACTGGTGTGTGCACGCAGTATCACTATCAGAAACAATAAAATGATCAGTTGGTAATTTGATGTTGTGATTGGGTTTTTAAAGCACTGTATAGCTTCTAAATTGGTTCTATCTAGCACATTCACAAGGAGGAAGAAAGGTCCGCTGCTTGAAAGCATAGAAGCAACAACAACAAATACCTCTGCAAAACAGTCCACTGTGATTTATTGAGGACCACTAACCATGACACACTTAAACCACGATCCAGCGCACAGTAATAGTGGCTGTCATGGCTAGATGTCGGAGATGGCTATCAATTGGGAATTTGACATTACAATTGGGTTTTTAAAGCACTTTGTGACCCCTAGGTTGGTTCTCTCCACTACATTCAAAGGAGGAGGAAGGGTCTGCAGTGTGATAGGCTAGAGACAACATGAACAAATATCTCTAGAAGACAGAGTCCTCTGAGATGTATTGAAAACACAAACTTAAACGGCAGTCTAATCCATTATAGCAGTACTTGTCATGGCTGTATGGCGGAGACCGCAATCAGGTGTGAATATAACGTCATGAATGAATGCTTAAAGCACTGTAGAACACATAAATTGGTTCTCTCGACTACATTCAGAAGGAGGAGGAGGAAGAGGAAGGGTCTACTGCATGATAGGATAGAGACAACAGAAAATACCGCTGCAAGACTTGTGTCCAGTGTGATCTAGTGAGAACCACTAAACATGACACGTTACGTCTGTAGCAGTAGTTGTCTCGGCTAGATGTCAGAGATCACTGTAACATTCATACATACTATGGGTTCATGTCCCGCTGCCCACTTGCAGTGCCCCACCCACTTGTACACCACCACCACCAATGTTCAGAGGCTGGAGAAGACTGCTGCATTTGCGGACGCGCGCGTATGCCAGAGTGCACCACCCCAGCCAGAGAGGACATCCAGGGATGACTGGAGTGGTAGGCATTCGGATGTTAAGACACATGATTATGGAGACAGCACAATGCATACTGCGCATCAGTTCACTATTCGGCTATGCAGAGGGCGCCACCGCCGATACTTCCTCCTGCAGCTACAAGCTAGAACCGACTAGCAGGCCAGCCCTAACTTTTTTTTTTTTTTTGTACCCACCACTCTCAAGAAACTTATGGTGGAAATACCCATTTGTTCCAGGCACAGGCTGCCTCCACCATGTAACTCCCATGCCAGACCGTGTGATCCACCGAAACCAGCGACATACTTATCACTATAATTACAATAAAGTATTACGTTTCCAGCCTCAATCTGACGGCATTCGACAATGAGTGAAGTATCGGAAATACCTCCTCTTGACAGCTGCAGCTCTGGAAATATCAATATCTATGTTCCTCTTATGACTGGACATAATTTTCAACTTAAAATCTTTCATCTCCTTATGGCTATCGGTTCGCTGAAATAGCAATCTACCACATCAAATCCATACCTCCCATATGACAAGACACAGCCACTTCCTTTGCACATGTCGGAACAAAGACCACAGTACACTCCAACACAAATTTTATAAGCCTGCCAATCACAGCGAATTTATCACACATTCCGTACTAAGCATAATAATTCGACAATAACTAAATTCGGGTAACACCAAACAACACTGAGCGAAAATCCACGATAGATGGACATGCCTCATTTGTTTTTCTTGCAAATCGCACCAGTGTGTCTTAGGGAGAGAGGCGTAATCGTCTGATAAGCGACCAGATATTAAAATCACGAGCGGGACGAATTTGTTACTGTCACCCTGCATGAAAAGTAGATTTGGTTCTACAGGCACACAGTGAATTTCGAAAGATATCCGTGTTCAAAGCCGTACATTTTTTATAAATTGAGGTATTGTAAACCACCGAATGAGGTGGTGCAGGCATTGGCACACTGGATTCTCATTTGGGAGGATGACGGTTCAAACCCGCTTCGAGGCAGCCTCATTTAGAATCTGATTTAGATTCTGGAGCCTCATTAGGTTTTCCATGATATACCACTTGAGGTGAATCCCGGAATGGTTCCTTTGAAAGGTCATGGTCGATTTCTTTCTCCATCCTTTCATAATTCGATGGGACCGATGATTTCGCTGTTATGTTCCCTACCCCAAATCAGCCAACCAACCAACCTAATATAGCCTGGTGGACAACTTGATAATATATTATGTCCCTCTCTTCTCATACATCGAAAACAAATACCGTCTGCATTCTAACATCGAGCATATATGGCGATCCTATTGAATGTACAGGTGCCGTTTCCACTGGAGCAGGTGGCCAATGATCAGAGTCCCTTGCACACACCAGTATGAGGTTTAGCCATCTGTACTGTTGGAGAACCATATCCTACAGACTATATGTTGCAAGAGAGAGTCCCTGCGTTGTTCTCTCATAAGCAGTTTGATACATTGTATTTCCTGCTGTAACATATCCAAGCAATGTATGCCTACAGCACTGTACACCAGTGTAAATTTCGTCTGCCCAACACAGCTTCGAGGTCTGTGTCAGGTGCTAATCTGACATTAACACATTACGATCCATTGGCTCTTGCAGGAAGCTGAACATGGCATAGTGTAAACTGTGCTGCTCTCACAACACAGGGAATGGTGGAAACAAAAGACAGAAGCGGTGTTTCTTATTGACAAAAATGTGGAACACATCACAACATATTGAAACTGGAGGAGTTTTCGGCATTTTAGAGTGTTTCCAAAGAGCTACCTGAAGGTGGTAACCAATACATTTAATTTTATCTTTCACAGTGACAGAGCAGCAGAGGTCTAAGAGCTCCATTCCGCAGAGACCAAGACCACTGATTCCTTACACTGCAGCCATGCAAACAATCACCGTTTCTGTGCTAGGCATCACCCGGAAGTTGTTGCTCCCACTAAGACTCTCTCCATTTCAAAAAAGTGTTGTCAATCATTATGTGGTAATCAACAGTGTACCAGTGGATGGGTGGGATGGATAAGACACCACTGGTGTACTGTAATAATCACCACAGTTGACAGTTTTAGTGATTTTACCAGTTTTTCCTAATTGCAACGCCGACCAACGACATGACAGCAAGCTTCCTAGTTTCTGTATCATCACTGAAACACGCCTCCACTATTTTGCTTGTGCCGTATACTAGATTGTGAATATAGATAGACGATTGTGCAGAATGTCCATTCATGGTTGATTCGCGAACATATACACCGAAGTATACTAGACATCGCTCTATATCGAGTTAGGTTATTTACATACTTGTAGCACATCAATCTTGGAGCGTAATTTATGATTATGATTGCCCATCTTTCTCTATGTGGATGGGAGTCAGACTATTCTGGCATTCTTATTATAAAGTTTGGGGTTGAAAGATCACCCCGTATCATCTTCGACCAACCCTGCCCACCACACTGTCGGCAATTCAACTTGCACCTGGTGAGAAGTAGGAGACTACTATAAATGCTACACTTCACGTCTCATGAAGGAGCAAAGTGAGCTGAGTGCATAACTGTTGTTCAGTGAAGACTGTTCTGTACCAGTCTTACTCATCAGCACTCATACAAGTGCACAAGATGTCTCCAGATGCTCAATTGTCGAGGAGGGTACCATCCTTAGTGGTCCAGAATGAGATTTTCACTCTGCAGCGGAGTGCGCGCTGATATGAAACTTCCTGGCAGATTAAAACTGCGTGCCCGACCGAGACTCGAACTCGGGACCTTTGCCTTTCGCGGGCAAGTGCTCACACCGCGAAAGGCAAAGGTCCCGAGTTCGAGTCTCGGTCGGGCACACAGTTTTAATCTGCCAGGAAGTTTCATATCAGCGCACACTCCGCTGCAGAGTGAAAATCTCATTCTGGAAACATCCCCCAGGATGTGGCTAAGCCATGTCTCCGCAATATCCTTTCTTTCAGGAGTGCTAGTTCTGCAAGGTTCGCAGGAGAGCTTCTGTAAAGTTTGGAGGGTAGGAGACGAGGTACTGGCAGAAGTAAGGCTGTGAGTACCGGGCGTGAGTCGTGCTTCAGTAGCTCAACTGGTAGAGCACTTGCCCGCGAAAGGAAAAGGTCCCGAGTTCGAGTCTCGGTCGGGCACCCAGTTTTAATCTGCCTGGAAGTTTCATATCAGCGCACACTCCGCTGCAGAGTGAAAATCTCATTCTGGAAACATCCCCCAGGATGTGGCTAAGCCATGTCTCCGCAATATCCTTTCTTTCAGGAGTGCTAGTTCTGCAAGGTTCGCAGGAGAGCTTCTGTAAAGTTTGGAAGGTAGGAGACGAGGTACTGGCAGGAGTAAAGCTGTGAGTACCGGGCGTGAGTCGTGCTTCGGTAGCTCAGCTGGTAGAGCACTTGCCCGCGAAAGGCAAAGGTCCCGAGTTCGAGTCTCGGTCGGGCAGACAGTTTTAATCTGCCAGGAAGTTTCATATCACCGCACACTCCGCTGCAGAGTGAAAATCTCATTCTGGAAACATCCCCCAGGCTGTGGCTAAGCCATGTCTCTGCAATATCCTTTCTTTCAGGAGTGCTAGTTCTGCAAGGTTCGCAGGAGAGCTTCTGTAAAGTTTGGAAGGTAGGAGACGAGGTACTGGCAGGAGTAAAGCTGTGAGTACCGGGCGTGAGTCGTGCTTCGGTAGCTCAGTTGGTAGAGCACTTGCCCGCGAAAGGCAAAGGTCCCGAGTTCGAGTCTCGGTCGGGCACACAGTTTTAATCTGCCAGGAAGTTTCATATCAGCGCACACTCCGCTGCAGAGTGAAAATCTCATTCTGGAAACATCCCCCAGGATGTGGCTAAGCCATGTCTCCGCAATATCCTTTCTTTCAGGAGTGCTAGTTCTGCAAGGTTCGCAGGAGAGCTTCTGTAAAGTTTGGAGGGTAGGAGACGAGGTACTGGCAGAAGTAAGGCTGTGAGTACCGGGCGTGAGTCGTGCTTCGGTAGCTCAACTGGTAGAGCACTTGCCCGCGAAAGGAAAAGGTCCCGAGTTCGAGTCTCGGTCGGGCACACAGTTTTAATCTGCCAGGAAGTTTCATATCAGCGCACACTCCGCTGCAGAGTGAAAATCTCATTCTGGAAACATCCCCCAGGATGTAGCTAAGCCATGTCTCCGCAATATCCTTTCTTTCAGGAGTGCTAGTTCTGCAAGGTTCGCAGGAGAGCTTCTGTAAAGTTTGGAAGGTAGGAGACGAGGTACTGGCAGGAGTAAAGCTGTGAGTACCGGGCGTGAGTCGTGCTTCGGTAGCTCAGCTGGTAGAGCACTTGCCCGCGAAAGGCAAAGGTCCCGAGTTCGAGTCTCGGTCGGGCAGACAGTTTTAATCTGCCAGGAACTTTCATATCAGCGCACACTCCGCTGCAGAGTGAAAATCTCATTCTGGAAACATCCCCCAGGCTGTGGCTAAGCCATGTCTCCGCAATATCCTTTCTTTCAGGAGTGCTAGTTCTGCAAGGTTCGCAGGAGAGCTTCTGTAAAGTTTGGAAGGTAGGAGACGAGGTACTGGCAGGAGTAAAGCTGTGAGTACCGGGCGTGAGTCGTGCCTCGGTAGCTCAGTTGGTAGAGCACTTGCCCGCGAAAGGAAAAGGTCCCGAGTTCGAGTCTCGGTCGGGCACACAGTTTTAATCTGCCTGGAAGTTTCATATCAGCGCACACTCCGCTGCAGAGTGAAAATCTCATTCTGGAAACATCCCCCAGGATGTGGCTAAGCCATGTCTCCGCAATATCCTTTCTTTCAGGAGTGCTAGTTCTGCAAGGTTCGCAGGAGAGCTTCTGTAAAGTTTGGAAGGTAGGAGACGAGGTACTGGCAGAAGTAAGGCTATGAGTACCGGGCGTGAGTCGTGCTTCGGTAGCTCAGCTGGTAGAGCACTTGCCCGCGAAAGGCAAAGGTCCCGAGTTCGAGTCTCGGTCGGGCAGACAGTTTTAATCTGCCAGGAAGTTTCATCCTTAGTGGTGTTTACTAGGAAGAATGCTGTGACGATATGACAGACTTTTAAGATGAATCATGTGGTTTACGCATGATAGAGCTCCAGACGAACGGAGTTTTGAAGCATTTTACATAAATAAACTGTGAAATGAATTCTAAAGTAGTGTTCTAGGGTCTGGGTCAATCCCAAGAAGGTATCAGCAAGAGATAAATGATCGTAGAACTTAGACACACACTCTCCTATGCCACACGGTTCTGCTCTTAGACATACTGTAATGTCAAAACCATGTGGTTTCTGAAGTATTGGTCGTGTGGAGTGCAATACTTTTAATACGCTAATGCATGACATGTATGTCCAACATCTGACACACATCCACCCTGCACGTTTCCTTTCTCGTTCACTACGATGACAAACTATAGGGTGATAAAACTACTTCCTTCTACACTAAAAAAAAACTTAGATTCTTTGTGATACATAGACAATATATAGCTTTCCAGAGGTGTGTAGCCCCACTGTTCACATCCAATCACAGTACAGAAGTTATGCTCGCATCAGTCCTATAAGATGATCGTCAGCAATGGAAAATGCCTCTTATAAGGAAATAGACAAACACATAGCAACAGTGTTTGACATGTGAAATTACACACTCCAAATAGGGCAACTGTCAAGGTTTGCAGTACCTCATAAAAACCTGTCACTAACTTAGATTCACTGCAGTTGTGAAACTGATGACTTGATTTATATCCAAGATGTGGCAAAGAAATTGAGCTTTTCGCATACCTCGTCCTTCGTCTAGAGGTGTTTATTAAAATAGGTTTTCCATCTATGGACATGATTCATCATACATGCATTGGAAGCCCTCTGCTGACAATGATATAGAAATGTTTGCTGTTAATGGTTGCAGGTAGATAGCGCTCTAAGTTACACACAGAACGCACTGTTGTGTAGAAGTCGATCGCAAGCTGTACGAAACAACTGATGCACCCTGAGAGAACAGCGGAAACAAATGTTTAAATGCATGCTAAATGACCTGCAGCAATATCTCCCTCTCTCTAGAATGCATCATCAGCCTACTGTTAAATAATGCTTCGTTACAACCTCTCTCAACCAATAACTCCATCTACTTTATATCATCCTTTAATGCAGATCCATATACATTTAGAGGCATATGGGTTTCTTTTTTAGGACAACATCAAAGACAGCAGTTTTCTCCCATGTATCACAATTAACTTAAAAGACATACAGTAGAATTTTGTTATAAAATCATGTGGCAACTGTTCTGTAACGTATTTGTTAGCTGACACCACATGGTTGTGATTGGTGGAGAGTACAGAGAAGCACATTGTAAACACTGTCTGTTAGGGTTTTAAACCTAAACAGTCCTGCACAGGGTCAATCACACAATCCATTCTGTAGCTGTTCATTACAGTGATCATGTAGAATGCTGCAATGTAAGAATCAATGCCCTTGGTATTTTAGAGATGGAACAACTAGAAATCTACTACCCTGCCACTTCAGGCAGCTGTTTTGAAATGTTCCATAATGCCACAAACTCTTCCATTTTCCATATGTTGCAATGTCTTCCACATTTTTGTCAATTAGAAACACTACCTCTGTCTTTTATTTCTAGCATACTGCGTTTTGTGGGAGCAGCACAGTTTAAATCACGCTATGTCCAGGTTTCTGTGAGAGCCAATGGACTGAAACATGTACATGTCAGTTTAGCACAAGACATAGACCTCGAAGCCATGGTGGACAGACAAAATGTATGCTGGTGTGCAAAACTGTAGTCATACACTGCTTGGATGTGTTACAACAGTAAAAACGATGTATTAAACTGCTTACAGAAGAACAACAGAGGGACCCTCTCTTGCAATTGATAGTATGTGGAGTACGGTACTCCAGCAGTATGGGTGGCAAAGCCTTACATGGGTCTGTGCAAGAGACTTTGACCATTGGCCACCTTCTTCGATGGAACTAGTACCTGTATATTTAATAGGATCGCCACATACACTAGATTTCAGCATGCGAGGGTATTTGTTTTCGATATATTGGAAGAGAGACATAACAATATCTTATTGAGTTCTGTATCGGTTTATGCTATCAGTTTTTATAATTTATAGTTTTTCTCTTTGGATGGTACAAGATAAGAGAATGTTTGGGTGACATACATGAATGGACCCTGAGCGATGCATATCTTCTTAGGACTACAGTATCTGTGTGTAGTTTTGGGACATACCACAAATTTCCCATATGATGTGAAGTATTCCAAACTTCCCTGGTAAGAAACCACGATAACAGCTCCTACTCTGTTTTTTACTTTCTCATATTGCAGGAGAAAGCCTCTTTTTGCACTGGCCTTACATTTTGTACATCATTGGTGGAGCTATGACAACTTGTTCCCAGTTCTACATAGAGTTCAAAACACAGTCCTGTCACATTAACTCACTTCACTCTGTTTCTCCACAGGATGCAGAAGGTCTTAGATATCATGCTCTCTGAATCCCACTCATTTCTGACTTAAACTGGAATGATCGCATGGACGAAGCTGCAGATAGGGGAGAACAGAGGGACAAGATGCAGAGGGACTGTCAAAAACCACACTAGAGTTTTCTTGTACAGGGTCCTTAGCAGATAGTTCAGAAAAAGGTGACTCGTTTAGAGATATGAGAGTGCCATGAATATTATTTCCCAGTGGCTGCAATCATTGAAAGGTATCTCTATGGGATCCAACTCAAGTATGTGGTTGAATGATGAGACAATTTCAAATTGCAGATAGCATTTATACCAGAAAGCGTAGCTCTATGGACCTGAAAGGCAAGTGTATTGGCAAATGATTTTGCACTTTTCTTATGACTTCAACCTAGCATTGCCTTTTTTAAAGTGATTCCTCATATAGCACACCATCCACTGTACGTGATCATTTTCGATTAGTCATCCTCTCTCACTCATAACCCCACGGATATATCGCGACATCTGCCACACTGTCTACATGGTATCAAGATATAATGCATTACTAACACTGTTTGTTAGTCTGGGAAATATCTGGCAGCTGCAAGAGTGAGTTGGAAATATCGACGTAATACTACGTTCCTTAGCCGAATCACTTTCTAAATCCGGTGATAAGTGTGATTTTATTATTTGCTGCCACCACTGGTGACGTGCATCTGCACTTTCCGTCTTTTAATGCATACCCCAGGATTACCATCTATGTTCAATGTCACGTTGTTTGCGTGGAATACCGCTTCATTCTAAAGTAATACCACACCTCGATTTATAAGGAATTCATGGTTTTTAATATGGATATCATTAGCGTTACATGTGTGTGCCTGTAGAACCAAGATTGCTTTTTAAGCAGGGTGTTAGTAAGATGGTCGCTGCTATCGTGATTTTAACATCTGGTCTCTTATAAGATGATTATGTCTCTCTTCCTAAGTCAGATTAGTGTCACTCATGAGGAAAACAAATGCGACATGTCTATCTGTCATGGATTTTCATTCAGTATTGTTTTGTGCCACCAGCATTTAGTTACTGGCAAAGTATTATACTTAGTAACGGGTATGGGATAGATTCGCTGTGATCGGCAAGCTTATAAAGTTTGTGTTGGGGTGTAGAGAAAAAGAATATGCCTAGTTGTAAGGGAGGTATGGATATGATGTGGGAGACTGTGATTTCAAAGAAGCGATAGCTGTAAAAGGGATGAAGGCTTTCATGTTGAAAATTAAGTCTAGTAATAGAGGGTTATACATATTGATATTTACAAAGCTAGAGCCCTCAAGAGCAGGTGTGTCCAATACTTCGCTCATTGTGCAATGTCATCGGATTGAGTCTGCAATCGTAATAATTATTTGTAATGACAGTGATAAATATCTTGCTGGTTTCCTAGAATGATTCCGTTTGGTGTGTGGGGTGTGTGGTGGAGGTAGCCTGTGGATGGAAAAAATGAGCATTTATGACTGAAGTCTCTCGCAAATGGTGGGTACAGATAAAGTTACACCAGCATGGCTGGTCGGTTCTAGCCCACAGCTGCAGGGGAAAGACTTCGTGGTGACATCCTCTAGATAACTGAGTAGCGAACTATTACTCAATATGTATTGACCTGACCCGGCATTTGGTTGTGTTGAATGTATTCTCCATGTAAAATTCAGCGATTCATTATTGACCACGGCCAAGTGTTGGCACTGGATATATTCATAACATCAAAACTCCTACAATTCCAATCATCCCTCGATGATCTCCATGGATAGGGTAATGAACTGCGGTGTACACACATGTCCTTGGCTGGGGCAGTTTTCTCCAGCCACTGAGTATTGGCACTGGCAGTGGATGATGGGGTGGCAGCACTGTGTGTGGACATTGGGACATAAGTGCTTGGTCTGTATGAATGTCTCAGTGATCTCCAACATCCAGCCATGACGAGTACAACTATGCACAGGATCGTGTTTTAAGTGTATTGTGTTTAGTGCTTCTGAAATGTTCACAATGGACACTCTCCTGCAGAATAATTTTCTGTTGTCTCTTTGCTATCACACAATAAACCTTCCTCCACTTCATCCTTTTGAATGGTATGGAGAGACCGAATTTAGAAATTCTATAGTGATTTAACACCCAGTCGTGACATTATATTGACGATTGATAGCCATCTCTGCCATTTAGCTATGACAAGCACTTGTACTGTGGACTGCATCAGGGTTTAACTGTCTCAGTCCGGAACCGCGCGACTGCTACAGTCGCAGGTTCGAATCCTGCCTCGGGCATGGATGTGTGTGATGTCCTTAGGTTAGTTAGGTTTAAGTAGTTCTATGTTCTAGGGAACTGATGACCACAGATGTTAAGTCCCATAGTGCTCAGAACCATTTGAACCATTTTAACTGTCTCATGTCTAGAGTTTTTCAATAAATCATGTAGGACTCAGTCTTGCAGAGGTGTTTGTTGATGTTGTCACTAGCCTATCACACAGCAGACCCTTCGTACTCCTTCTGAATATAGTGGAGAGAACCAACTTAGGGGTAATATAGTGTTTTAAAAACCCAGTTACATCATCAAATTCCCAATTGATGTATTTATTGTTTCTGATAGTGGTATTGTGTGCACACACTGCAGTCCAACCCCTCTGCAGATTGTTTAAGCAACTAATCTGAAATTTTCAGCTACTTGCAACGTAATGGACTTTTTACCAAATAAAGTGACTGTGCCAGTATAGAAGGCAAGGGGCTAAAACGCAGTAGTTCAAAAATGGCTCTGAGCACTATGGGACTCAACATCTGTGGTCATAAGTCCCCTAGAACTTAGAACTACTTAAACCTAACTAACCTAAGGACATCACACACATCCATGCCCGAGGCAGGATTCGAACCTGTGACCGCAGCAGTCGCGCGGTTCCTGACTGAGCGCTTAGAACCACTAGACCAAAAACGCAGTAGGGTTGGGAAATACGGCAGTTCTTCGATCGAATGCAGCCAATAAATTTGTCAATCAATCTGGTAGAGTGAAGGAATATTTCTCAGTGATCCATAGGTTTTACCAGGTAAATGCTGCTTTATTAGCTGTTTAGTCCAAGGACAACCCATGGCATGCACAAGCCTGGCAGTGGCAAGCTATAGGAATTTCTCAGGTATCAATATGAAAGGATTGCCACCACCTGATGCTTTTATTTGGGGATCAGTGTGACAGCCGGTCTGTCGGTCATGGGGCGCAAGCGAGAATAGTGCAGCCTAAATATGCAGGAATATGCAAAGCAGTCGGCCTGGTGTGCAAGACCCTTTGGTTGGTGTGAATGATTTTTAACAGTGTAATTATGTGCAATGAGTTATTATGACAGTATTACTTGCACAATCACTGTAAGAAAACTGCCACAGTTGTTTGAGTATTCCATACTGCCTTGTAACCCACAAAATGTTTAAATAATTGGTATTCCATACTTGCTGTCAATTTCCCAACGAATTCTTTAAATAAAAAAAACAAACTGTATTCCAAATACTGTCTTGTGTCCCATAAACTGCTCAAATAAACAATATTCAGCACATTGCCATGTCTACCAGAAATTGTTTAAACGATATTGCATGTGTGGATGTAAGTATTAAACAGCAGATCTAGAAGTGACGGAGAGTCTTCATCCCACTGTAGCCCTCAGTGGTTCACATCTCCTACAACAGGTCACAGCTGTCCATCCACCATACCACCACTCCACACTGAACCCAGGGTTATTGTGCAGTTCGGCCCACAGTGAACCCCACTGGGAACATCCCTTACCAGACGAGTGTAGCCCCAAATGTTTACGTGGTAGAATAACTATGGTATACACATACGTGGAAATGGTGTTCAAGCGCCAATCGCCGATGCAATGTAACTGAGGCGGAATAAGGGCAACCAGCTTGCATTCACCCAGGTAGATGGAAAACCGCTGTAAAAACCATCCACAGGCTCGCTGGCACACTGGATCTCGACACTAATCCACCTAATGGATTCGTGCCAGGAACCACCATGCCTTCCCACTCGGGAAGCAGCGCATTAGACCATGTGGCTAGCTGGGTGGGCAACAACACTGCATACATTGCGATTGACTCCCCCCCCCCCCCAAAACAGCCAATCAACTGAGCCTTTTTCCCACCCATTTCAAGGTGGAGGATGGGATGAGGAGGGCACGTGGTTTCCCAGAGAGGGAGTGGTTTGTTAATTGTTTGACTTAATTGATTATTCACTTAATTTAGTGTCAACAATGTGCTTTTATTGGCGAGGGGAGTTCCCAGAAAGGTGGGGTAGGAGGAGGGGTTGAGCAGGAGGAGAGGGGGTTGTCGTGAAGTTTCTCACACTATCCCCAAGGGGCCATAATCCACTTAGCAGAGCAATAGGTTAAGAACCTGTCAATCAAAAGAGAAGAATAGGTTTCCCTGAATGTATGTTTGCCCCTAATGTAGGAATCGACAGTAACAAACTATGCTGATGCCAGCCTTACACCACTACTATCACACACAAATACTGGAACAACTGGACCCACATGATAGCCAGAAAATTCACTTGCTTTTGGCACAACTCAGTTATTGTGCAGTACAGGAGGAGTTTACCATGAACTTCCGTTAAATGATGGAGACAGCCGGCCGTTGTGGCCGAGCAGTTCTAGGCGCTTCAGTCTGGAACCGTGCGACCGCTATCGTCGCAGGTTCGAATCCTGCCTCGGGCATGGATGTGTGTGATGTCCTTAGGTTAGTTAGGTTTAAGTAGTTCTGAGTTCTAGGGGACTGATGACCACAGATGTTAAGTACCATAGTGCTCAGAGCCATTTGAACCATTTTGAAACATGAGCTCCTAATCTTATGTCTCAGTAATCGTAACAACGAATTCCATCGCTTTTATTAAAAGTGAACATTTAATAGCTTCATTCCGTTCATCAGGTATGAAAGTATCTGAGACAAGGCATGCAGATAAAAAAGTATTTGCTAGGATTTTCCATATGTACAAGGATTCTACAGTCTCGTGATAGATCAATGCAACCTAAAAAGTGAAATAAGTTAAAAAAACAAAAAAAATGCTGTGTATCAAATGTCAATAAGTTGATCTTTGTGTGTAATCTTCACACAATGATGGCCTGTGATAAGGGTGTGTAGTGGCCCATATGCCCATATCTGTAGTATCCCATACGTTTATTCGATGTATGTCTTGGAATTATCTTTAGCTGTATTTTACAGACATTGCTACATGGATCCATACGTTTTTCATTACATGATGTGCTTTATGCTATGTTTTTTATTTAATGTAAGACACGTATGTGTTCCCATTCTTCTGTATGCAATATTTTTCAGTGAATTTTAAGTGTACTCATGTACTCATGTACACCTTTGTGTAACAAATGGCACACCTATAGCCTCAGATTTGCTTGTCATAAACTGTCATTTGTCCCCACTGACCTATCACAGATAATACAAACTTAAAATATTATTGAAATTTGTATTTTTACGAGTTACTCATCTGTACAATAATTCAATAAGGTTGCCTCCGTGTATCTGTATGTAACCTTAAGTCACTCATGATATACGTTAAGATATTTGTGTTAAGTCTGACATGCCAGTAGTAAATAGATTCTTCCTCTGCCAGTATTTCATGATTATTAAACTATCATATATGATTTTAACGTACTTTAAAGAATACCTGAGCCCTTACGTGACCTTTGGTCCCAGATTACGGAGTACACATTACTTGAACGATATCTTCCACGCCAGCAGTAAACATATTCAGGCGTGTAATTGTAATTCAGTATGAAGGATTTGACGCAAGATTCACTGATGGCATTGTAATCCTCAGGGAAAGTGACGATGGATTGCATGATGTGTTGAATTGATTTAAATTTCTTATGAGAGAGAATATGGGCTGAGAGTTAGTGAGAGGCAGACGAAAGCGATGAGGCACAGGATAAATGAGATTAACGATAAACTGAGGGATAACTTAGTAGAAGAATTCTGCTATAAGTGATGCAAAGTAACCCATTACAGCCAAAACTAGGAGAGTTTAAAAGTGCTGTATTGTGAACACTAAGGGAAATCTTGAAAAATTTGTCAGTTTTGTAAATAATGTAACTCAAAGAATAAGACTTATGAGCAAATGGAAGGCTTTCCGTCTTTTAACAGATCTTTTGGGAACAGTTTGATGTGTTAAACACAGCTTTTGGTCTCACAATTTTGCCTGAAATGAATTTGTATTGTAAGTGGACTGCAGCATGTTAACTGTTAATGTTCATCATAGGTACACACATCTCGAAATGAAAACAAAGTGGAAGCTTCATGCTGGAAGTTCTTTAATACTGATTATCAAAAAGGTCAGTAATTTACTCATAATTTTTCTTTAGAACGTCTTTAATTTTAAAATTTAAGTCATACGAGTAGTCTGTTATGTAATTAATTATGTTTCAAGACAGTATACAAAATTTCAGCTATCTTTAAC
The DNA here is from genome assembly GCF_023898315.1 of Schistocerca nitens. NCBI lineage: Eukaryota > Metazoa > Arthropoda > Insecta > Orthoptera > Acrididae > Schistocerca > Schistocerca nitens. The sequence continues at coordinate 788,046,593 of NC_064615.1, read as the reverse complement.
AGTTTTTAAAGAAAGTGTACCGCAACATCAACACGTGAATTTTCGTAAAATTCAAGTTAAAATTAAATCTTGTTTCTCTACCTGCCTGCATCCCAGGTCCATATTCATCTTGTTTCTGGTGTTTTTCTGGATCACGTAACTTCTTCAGTCTTATTCTTCTTCTTCTTCTTGCCTTTTATCTCTTCCAACAATGATTTCTTTGCTTGAAAGAGTCTCCTGTGATCGGTGGCAACTGAAGTTCTTTGCATATTTAGTCCAACAAGGAATTCTCTGCTTTGTGGAGTCTCCTGCGATCAGTAGCTATTACAGTTCTTTGCATATTTAGTCCATCAGGCACTTCCATCAATTCCGTAAGCTTAAGTTTTGACATTGCACCATCGCTGAAAGATAGAAGAGCATCCAGAACGCCTTTTTTCAAAGTATTTAATCCTACAAGAGCAGTTTTTGGTATCCGTTCCCATATTCAGTTGTTGAAACTCTCATTTTGGTTTTGAGTCCTGCCATGCAATCGGTTCCTTAAAATCTTGTGTGACATAGACATTAGAGACTAAAGAGTCATAAAAAACAAACAAGTGGGAACAAAATTGTGTTTTTAACAGAGCTGCCTCCGTCACATGGGGGCCTCGTCATGTGTGCAACACTTTTGGGGCTTTATTCCATACAGTGACATCGAAGTAAACTTTTCTTGTTCAGAAAACTACAGAGAACCTTTTAAGGCAACAAAAGGGATTTTTACACTTATTTACGTACTAGTTCCCCTTAAGAAGGAGAGTGCAAGCAAAGAAACAACTCCTCGAAAACATAAGTGTAATACTATCAAACATAGAAATTAAACTGATAATGAAATATCTGAGAATGTACTTCTGGAGCACAGAATTCAATGGAAGTGAACCGTTTTCTGTGGAAAAACTGGAAAGAAGGTCATAGAAGCATTTGCTTTGTAGTGTTACAGAAGTATGCTGAAAATTCAGTGGCCCGATAATCACAAATGACGTCCACTGCAGCGTCAGCGAGGAAGAGACTAAGAGGCTGCGTAAAATAATGATTAGAAAGACAGGTCTAAAGGATTTGTGTTAAGATACCACGGAAAAGTGGTGCACTTTCGAATGTTCAGCCGAGTAGTTGTTTTACATTTTTCTGCCAGACATTTCGACTACAGAACCATCGTCATGTTTCGCGATCAATGTTGTTATGTGGACATGTTGCGTCGACTCCAACCAGCAAAAAATTGTTGGAATTTGTGTGAATTCCTAAGGGATCAAACTGCTGAGGTCATCGGTCCCTAGACTTACACACTACTTAAACTAACTCCCACTAACGTATGCTAAGGACAACACACACACACACACACACACAAACACACACACACACACACACACACACACACACTCACAGACCCATGCCAGAGGGAGGACTCGAATCTCCGGCTGGAGGGGCCACGGAATCTGTGACATAGCGCCTGAAACCGCACGGCCACTCCGCGCGACTCCAACCAGCCTGTTTGGACATATTGTCATGCCGCTTTCAAACCCCACTACCATTCCTCTTCTTTTCTGTTTTCACACAGTCCATGAACAACTTCCTCACAATTTTCTGCTTCAAACATATTCTGAGAAACTTCTTTCCTCAGGTAATGACTTACGTTTCAAACCAGCAGGCTCCTCGAGTCCAGGCAGCATGGACACGTAACAACACAGTTCGGCAACGTCAAGACGACGAGAGTGGTCGATGCGATCGTTCACATGTCGGGCAGGATGACAGAAACAACGACTATGATGAACCGCCGAAAGTACGCTCTGAATCATGCCGAGAAAACTTGACAGAACACCTTCCAGTGGACTAGAGAGAGTCGTTGTTGTTGTGCTTTTCAGTCCTGAAACTGGTCTGATACAGCTATCCTCTGCAAGCCTATTCATCTCTCCATGATTATAGCAGCACAGGTTTGAACCTGCTTATTGTATTCGTGCCTTGGTCACCATCATGAGTTTTTCGCACCACACTTCCTTGTTATTTACTGAGAAGCCTTGGTATAACTGTATCAGGACGTCTGTAAGGAAACTGTGATAAATTTGCTGTAGATCTGCTTGATTTATTTAATTTAAAATCACATTTCCGGTATTTCCGTTTATCAAATTCTTCAAAGTAATTTTGAATGTTGATAGCGGCAGAATACTTTTAAGAAATTGGTCATGGAAATTTTTGAAATCCATCTGTGAAATTATATAAATCACACGTTTAGACAGCTGGTGCGATAGAATCTCCTTTGTGACACTTCTATTATCAAATCAGCGATGCCAAGAGATACAGGATGTGTACTGATTCTTTCTTTTTGTCAAATTGTGCCATTAATTTCCTTTCTCCCCATTTCTAATCGTTGCCCCTTCATTAATTATTCTATCTAACCATCTGACCTTCAGCATTATTTGTCGTACGACATTTCAAAAGCCTCCATGTCTGAATCGTTCGACGTCCCCGTTTGACTTCTGTGCAAGGCTACATTACAAATATCATCAAATAAAACTCCTTAATACTTAAATTTATGAACCTTCAACATTGCAGCGCGTCAGCAATCGTTGGTTAATATTTTAAAAAACTAGAAACCCGCCTCGGCTGCGAAAAAAGCTCCTAGTGTTTACCTAGGTTTCGGCGTAGATAACTACACCTTCTTCAGAACAATAAAACCCACAAGTGCCTAATAAGACCTTTGTCAATGATTAAAAGAGCACCCTGGCTATACATTTATAAACGAAAAATGGAAAACACAAACAGTACACATGTACAAAGTCTAAACCATTACTTAACTTAATTGTGTAACCTCCACCTCACACCGGCTTATGTTCGATGGGCCACAACCCGCCATATGGTTGTTTAGACTTTGTACATATGTACTGTGTGTGTTTTCCTTTTTTCGTTTTTAAATGTATAGCTATGGTGTTCTTTTAATCATTGACAAAGGTCTTCTTAGGCACTTGTGGGTTTTATTGTTCTGGAGAAGGTGTAGTTATCTACGCCGAAACCTAGGTAAACACTAGGCGCTTTCTTCGCAGTCGAGGCGGGTTTCTAGTTTTTTAATAACTTAAATTTATGTTCGAATTTAACAGATTTCTCTTTTTCCGGAAACTTTATCTTGCTACATCCAGACCATGTTATATTTTCTCTATCCAAATAGCAAGAGCCATCTACACGCATTTCTTAATCCGATTCGCTTAGTACAGCCTGAACTAATACGAGTACATTCCATTATCCTTTATAAACTTTTGTTGACGTTATTATTATAACCTCTTTCGAAGACACGAACTGCTCTTGAAATTCCTATGCCATCGTTGACAGCATTACAGTGTCATTGGCTAAACGCTTTCATTTCTTCACCATAAGCTTTCATTTCCATTCAAAATTTCAGCCTGGAATGCTTACAGCTTCCTTAACGTATGGCAAAGGCTGCGATCGTGTCGCATTACCTTCTCAACAACTCCAGAATGAGATTTTCACTCTGCAGCGGAGTGTGCGCTGATACGAAACTTCCTGGCAGATTAAAACTGTGTGCCCGACCGAGACTCGAACTCGGGACCTTTGCCTTTCGCGGGCAAGTGCTCTACCAACTGAGCTACCGAAGCACGACTCACGCCCGGTACTCACAGCTTTACTTCAGCCAGTACCTCGTCTCCTACCTTCCAAACTTTACAGAAGCTCTCCCGCGAAACTTGCAGAACTAGCACACCTGAAAGAAAGGATATTGCGGAGACATGGCTTAGCCACAGCCTGGGGGATGTTTCCAGAATGAGATTTTCACTCTGCAGCGGAGTGTGCGCTGATATGAAAGTTCCTGGCAGATTAAAACTGTGTGCCCGACCGAGACTCGAACTCGGGACCTTTGCCTTTCGCGGGCAAGTGCTCTACCAACTGAGCTACCGAAGCACGACTCACGCCCGATCCTCACAGCTTTACTTCTGCCAGTACCTCGTCTCCTACCTTCCAAACTTTACAGAAGCTCTCCCGCGAAACTTGCAGAACTAGCACACCTGAAAGTAAGGATATTGCTTCTGTAAAGTTTGGAAGGTAGGAGACGAGGTACTGGCAGAAGTAAAGCTGTGAGTACCGGGCGTGAGTCGTGCTTCGGTAGCTCAGTTGGTAGAGCACTTGCCCGCGAAAGGCAAAGGTCCCGAGTTCGAGTCTCGGTCGGGCACACTGTTTTAATCTCCCAGGAAGTTTCTCAACAACTTCTCATCTTTCATATCCTTCGGCTCTTGTAAATGCAGTCTGGCTGTGCAAACTTTCCACGTCATGTGTTTACCTTTCCTACCTTCAGAATCTCTCTAAACCTGGAATTGCTATAAACCTACATATTTCTTCAGTTTTTCTAAGATGAGTCTCTGTATCAGTATTACGACTCATCTCCCACATCTCTCTCTAACCAAGTCCTATCCCTTCCGAAGTCATTCTCTATCAGTGTCTACATTATTCTGTAAATTTCACGTCAGTATTTCGTAGCTATGGTTTATTAACACGATCCTTCGTTAATATTCTCAGCTGTCAGATATAAGCGGCAATAAGTGAATGGGAACATATCCTACAAATATTCAATGACGTTTCGCGCTTGAAGCTGGATGTCATTGACATTGTGCAACAATATTTTGTCCGACAATCGTTGAGCCATTTTTACATGAGTTATAGAAAGAATGGAAAACGTCTGGTTAGGTCGCGGAATAATACTCACTTGGTGTTACTCGAAACATTTTAATTTTCCATTACGTATTTCGGGTGCTGTTCATCTTCAGATGATCATTGACAACGAGAAATGTTGTTGTTGTTGTCTTCAGTCCTGAGACTGGTTTGATGCAGCTTTCCATGCTACTCTATCCTGTGCAAGCTTCTTCATCTCCCAGTACCTACTGCAACCTACATCCTTCTGTATCTGTTTGGTGTATTCATCTCTTGGTCTCCCTCTACGATTTTTACCCTCCACGCTGCCCTCCAATACCAAATTGGTAATCCCTTGGTGACTCGGAACATGTCCTACCAACCGATCCCTTTTTCTAGTCAAGTTGTGCCACAAACTTCTCTTCTCCCCAATCCTATTCAGTACCTCCTCATTAGTTATGTGATCTACCCATCTAATCTTCAGCCTTCTTGTGTAGCACCTCATTTCGAAAGCTTCTATTCTCTTCTAGTCCAAACTATTTATCGTCCATGTTTCACTTCCATACATGGCTACACTCCATACAAATACTTTCACAAACGACTTCTTGACACTTAAATCTATACTCGATGTTAACAAATTTCTCTTCTTCAGAAATGTTTTCCTTGCCATTGCCAGTCTTTATTTTATATCCTCTCTACTTCGACCATCATCAGTTATTTTGCTCCCCAAATAGCAAAACTCCTTTACTACTTTAAGTGTCTCATTTCCTAATCTAATTCCCTCAGCATCACCCGACTTCATTCGACTACATTCCATTATCCTCGTTTTGCTTTTGTTGATGTTCATCTTATACCCTCCTTTCAAGACACTGTCCATTCCGTTCAGCTGCTCTTCCAAGTCCTTTGCTGACTCTGACAGAATTACAATGTCATCGGCGAACCTACTCCGAATTTTTCTTTTGATTCCTTCGCTGCTTGTTCAATATAGAGATTGAATAACATCGGGGAGAGGCTACAACCGTGTCTCACTCCCTTCCCAACCGCTTCCCTTCCATGCCCCTCGATTCTTCTAACTGCCATGTGGTTTCTGTACAAACTGTAAATAGCCTTGCGCTCCCTGTATTTTACCCCTGCCACCTTCAGAATTTGAAAGAGAGTATTCCAGTCAACATTGTCAAAAGCTTTCTCTAAGTCTACAAATGCTAGAAACGTAGGTTTGCCTTTCCTTAATCTAGCTTCTAAGATAAGTCGTACGGTCAGTATTGCCTCACGTGTTCCGATATTTCTACGGAATCCAAACTGATCTTCCCCGAGGTCGGTTTCTACTAGTTTTTCCATTCGTCTGTAAAGAATTCGCGTTAGTATTTTGCAGCCGTGACTTATTAAACTGATAGTTCGGTAATTTTCACATCTGTCAACACCTGCTTTCTTTGGGATTGGAATTATTATATTCTTCTTGAAGTCTGAGGGTATTTCGCCTGTCTTATACATCTTGGTACAGTTTTGACAGAGAACTTTAAAACCATTGTCAGTAATGAATAAACATTACATGAAGACACATGACGGAAATCTTACGCAATGGTGCATGCACACAGCTTTTTTTCTTGCATGGGCATCCTCTTCGAGTTTAACATCTCCTGTCGCATATTGCTGCTTTTTCAGTACAAAGACAGAGACGTGCACTAGCGGTATCTAGTGTGAAAGTCACCTACATATGGCTGAATGGCTGTCAGCCGAATTATCGAGGCATGACGTCCACGTTATTCGGCTGAACGTCCGAGACTCATGGATACTCACAAGGGGAAGGCCTCAGACAGGGCCAACCGATTCGGCTCAAATTTCTCAGGTGGATTGTGTACAACCTAAAACGAAGGACTCTAAGATATTTTGGGTCAACACCCCCGCAATTTTGAGAAAATCAACCCTAAAAGTTATGACGAACAATCGACTCTAAATTGGCGGTATCGATAGGTAATTGTTAATAGAGCATATTTCATCAGCAGATATGGGGTCCGAAAACGCATACTTTTCGAGAAATCGAGGTAAGAAAGTTTTATAACTGCCGTTCTGCAACCACATGGTAAATGCTTCTCGCACCGATATCGCCGGCACGGTAGCTCAGCGTGTTCGGTCAGAGGGTTAGCTGCCCTCTGTAATTAAAAAAAACTGAGTTAATCGATTAACAACGAACTTAAACGGATTTCTTATGACGTCCGCCCCGAGCAGATGCAACGAACGAAAGCGAACAAAATGAGATCAAAGAAAAAAAAAAAAAGATAGCGCAACGGCCAAGGTAAGTGGCTGGGAATAGGAGAACGCGCGCTCGAATCTCGAAGAAACCTAGCGGATCTTCTTCTTTTTGTTTGTATTTTTCACATATCAATTGTTAGGGACAGGAGGGTAATAAGGTAAGTAAATCAATAAGGAATGATAACAATAAGGTAGGCAAATTTCTCAGTCCTCTTGGGATAGTCAACAACTAAAATGTTACACCAGGTCACTTTACAATGGCTCTTCCAGCGACTGTTACGTGTCCTCACTTTTCTTCGAACAACTAGATTGATGGTACTTGTCATATAAATATTCGAAACAAATATACTCACGGCTCCAAGAACATCTAGTGAATGCAATCTTTCGACAGTTACACTGTTACTTTCGAAGAGTCTGCGAAAAGCGTTTACCATGTGGGTACAGAAGCGGCAGTTGTAAAAGTTTCTTTCCTCGATTTCTGGAAAAGTTTGCGTTTGCGGACCCCATACCTGATGATGAAAACTGCTCTATTTACAATTATCTATCGATCCCTCCAATTCTGTGTCGATTGCTCATCATAAATTTTAGGGGTGATTTTCTCAAAAAAGCGGGGGTGTTGACCCAAAATATATTAGAATCCTTCGTTTTAGGTTGTACACAAGCCACCTGCCAAATTTGAGCCGAATCGGTTGGCCGTGTCTGAGGCCTTCCCTTTGTCAGCACCACGGGAAAACTTCAAGAATCATGTTCTACAAATTGTCGGAGGCACTGGTTGAAAGTCACACTGCGAGATGAGGACGTTCGGCACGAAAGAGGAAGTCGTGGTGAGCCACATCAAACAAGACAGGAAACTGATAATCGTCACCTGCCATTCCTCCTCGTATCCCCCCCCCCCCCATCTTCCCTCACCCGAAAAAAAATAAGTCCCTAAGTTGGGAACGGTTGGGCACAATAAGAGAGATGGCTTCGTTCTGTACGCGACCAAGGAAAGAGTCGCGAAAGAGTTCGCGAGGCGGGTATGAGAGAATGAGAGGGGATAGCCTGCGACAGGAGGTGAAGCGGAGGTCTGGCGCTGCGCTCGCCGGCAGTTTGTGTAAATCCCGCCATTGTCCCCGGGGGCTCGGGCTGCCGGAAAAAATAAACACCGCACCGAGTCGTGGCCACCCTCCTCCGGCCCCCGGCGCTCCTTGGCGACTACAGTGGCCAGCTCCTCCCCCCCCCCCCCCCCACCCTCACACTACTCATGCCTTCAACCCTCTTCCGCCTGCTTTCCTCCGCGTCCGTGCTCACCTTCCTTTTTTGTGCGTTTTTGTATGCCTTGACCACTGAAAATGAAACCTTAATCCCGCCTTTGTTTTCTATGACCCCTTCCCCATCCGGTGTTGACTCGCGACGGCAATCTACATAATCTTCTGCATTCGTCAAATATTAAGTACGGGCTAGCAACGATGTGGATGGGCGTTGCTGTAGCTCGGCGCGTTGTACATGCTTTACACCGAACTACACATTTGTCACTGCTTTGGTGTTGCTACTGCTTTAGTGTAAAACATTGCGCCTACTACAATTAGCTGTTTCAGTCCAAAGAATTGTAAACAACATTTTGTGGAGATACTTTGGGCGCTCAAGAATGATTGGCACTACAATTTTATTTAGTTTACAGGAACCATTTACTAAACAAACGAATACAGATTATATTACAGGTATTCCTCGACAATATCTATGAACTTTTACTATCATTACAGCAGCTTCCGTATTTGCATAGCAAACCACTGGTGGACAACTGCATGATGTTCGTTATTGAAGGTGAACTTCTTACCCTGCATAACTTCTGCATTGCGTCGTATAGCTCATAGTGGCTATGAACCAGATCCGACGAATATTGATGATGTGACAGAACAGTAAGCTCCAGTTCACGCAATGGCAGTGGCAATGATCTGGTGACTGGCATATGGTCGCGCGTTATCGTGTTGGAGCAGAATGCCACAACCTCAATTTCCGTGGTAGCGTTGTTGAATCCATCGGTGGAATTAGCGCAGTGATCTGAAGTACCGATCTCTGTTGAGTGTCTTACTGGGAGGGAGACAGTCCACCAGAAGTATCCTTTCCTGAACCCAGAATGAAGTCACCATTTGTTCCTGTACGAATAGTCCCAGCCATAACTTCTTGGAACGAGGTCTCCTAGTCTCCTTCCATTCCATCTACTGGCGTTACTTTTCTGGAATGTTCTGGGAGAACCATGACTCCTGAACGGTGACCAGACGCTCGAAACTCCGCTAGATCTGCACTGTATTGTTGCACCGACTGTTGACGAGGTCTCCTAGTCTCCTTCCATTCCATCTACTGGCGTTACTTTTCTGGAATGTTCTGGGAGAACCATGACTCCTGAACGGTGACCAGACGCTCGAAACTCCGCTAGATCTGCACTGTATTGTTGCACCGACTGTTGATATCCACCCAATGGTAAAGGAGTCAGGCACCCATTGTGCATACAACCAACTTCTTCAAAAGATCCTCATAGATGATCTTTTAGTGGGTTCCCCACGACAAATTTGTTCCCTTCTCTAGTTCATCAAACGCCATTCGTTGAGGCTGCATTATTAAGTCACTGACACACAGGGCATCGCTTGGTTTGCGTGGAGTTACTAGACGCTCGGCACTTTTGCATTATTGAGCACAATAACCGACGTCTCTGATACCCAAAGAAACACGGATCTGTGACTTGGTGCTGTTCCCACACATATGTCTACTAACCTCTAAAGGATGTCTGAAGCGGTCACACCTTCTTTCCAGAGAAACCACTGAGAATGTCAGAAGTGCCTGCTCAGATCACGTTTCGCCACATTTCGTGTAAGTGCATATGAGGTGAACTAGTGAGCAAAATTTGTGTAAAAAGCTGTGTGGAAACAGTGCGTAGAATAGCCGTTGATAGAGACAGTAACTTGACACGCAGCAGGACGAAAAAAAATTTGTGGAATACATGCCGTCAGAAAAACAACGAAAAAGGGCACAAAAACCGGCGTATAATAATGCAGTTAATTTAGTGATGTAATTTTAAGAATTAAAAATTTTACCCTCAGAAGATGACACATAGGTGCCGAAACATGTCTGGGTAAGTACAAAAATATACTTCTTGTGTTTGCAAATGGCTGATTTTCAAAAACACCCAAATTTATTATAACTTTGACCATAACCGTATATGTGGTGTTCTCTGTCTTCAGGTAGCTCTTTTTTTTTTTTTTTAGCCTTATCCTTCTGACGCGCATTTTTGCCAGAATTCTTCACTGACATTTCAGAAGTTGGAATGAAGTAACTGGCCACAAAAATAGTCCCGAAAGGGTTCTCATTCTTCTAGATTTAAGGCTAATGAACACCAGAACTGTGGATATTAGTAAATTACAACAATAGTCTATGAGGAAAAAGTTGTCTTGGACATCTCTTCCAAATGAGATAATTAAAGTTTCCTGTTGGTTTTGTGTTTCACCATACACGCATTTCTTCAATAGATCTGGATGAGTTAAAAGTAAAAATGTTGACTTTATGATATTCGAGACTCCTTCAGGAAGACTGCTTTTATGTGAATAGGTTTTGTTTTTTGCCTTTGCTTGATTATATTTTCAGCAAGATACACACACATTTGATGTTCAGGTTTCTTGTCAGTTGACAACTTTTCAAAAAATTTTATCCACACAGCCTTCTGCATTGCTTTCAAATTTCCTGTTTTTATTTCCTTATCGGTTTACCATAATGTATTTGCAGATTTTGAATCTCTGTGTCAATCCGACGTTGTTGCCCACCCAGTGACCTTCCGAGTTTGAGTTTTACATCTCTAGTCCACGTTTCAGTTTCACAAGTCGCTCGCCATTCTGTTTTGAATGTATCCCACGGATTCAAACTTGTCAATGTTTCACCTATTTCCGTACGGTTTACATTCTGCAACTGACCTGATCAGTAGAATTTCCATCATCAAAATATTCTATGTATTAAACACCATGCCTCATTTGGCTTTAATGAAATATTAATTTCATTCCTGCGAACTCATGCCACCACTGGAGTCTTTCTAATTCTTGTTGCAAAACATTTTGGGTTTCATTTGCCGCTGTTCCCCTTATTCCATGTCATCTGATGTCTTCCTCTGAGCACAAGTAGTATAATATTTACTCATCACGTACAAATCCAAAATTTTTTTCAACATACGTATGACTCGTCAAACTCGACGATGGGGAAGGGGTGGGGGGGCGGGTGATCCTTCTTCAACTACGTACTATCACATGAAACACACAGATCAGTAGAAGGCAAAGGGTCATTCACTTGTGTCTCAAAACATCAACACATCTCATGCAGCCGCGCGAGATTAGCCGAGCGGTCTAAGGCGCTGCAGTCATAGACTGTGCGTCTGGTCCCGGCGGAGGTTCGGGTCCTCCCTCGGGCATGTGTGTGTGTTTGTCCATAGGATAATTTAGGTTAAGTAGTGTGTAAGCTTAGGGACTGATGACCTTAGCAGTTAAGTCCCATAAGATTTCACACACATTTGAACATTTCACACACATTGAACATGCCATAGCAGAATCTAATGTTGGCTTCATACATCCAGTATTTAGCAGTCGATGTTTTGAACTGTACGACATCTTCGTAGTTCTTACAAAGGGGTGCATATGACCCACAACACGCCCTTGTCACTGTCGTCGTATAACATTGAAAATTTATTGTTACATTTATCATACGCAGAAGAATTCTTAATAACGACATACATAATTTCCGATTTATTTCTCTGAAAACAGCAGTTTAGTTCGTTTCTAAGAGAAAGAAACTCTACACTGCTTCCAAGCTTCTTCTGTGAACTGCTCATCTTGTTAGGTTCACAATTATTTGTGGCGTTGCACTGCCCATTGGTTGACACAAGTTACCTTTACGTCCTTTCTAGCACAAATTAAACTCTGGAATCAGGAGACAGCAGGATACAGAACTATACTACTACAAAAATATTAAATAAATAAATAAAGTGTAAAAATAAAAATAGCACTGATTCATCGTCGACCTCATTAATGGGTCCATATACAATCTGATGTGAAGATAGAATGTGGGAGATTAAGGAGAATTGCAGTATGTCAGCTGCAATGCGATACCTGAAGTCCTGCACCGATGTTTCCGCTGCGTCGCGACCTCTCTTTGTCCTCCATATCGAAGAGAGTGGCCCCGTTTCGAACAGCGAATAAAATAAACCGGTTCGCTCCAGTCACGCACAAAGCTGACTAATGAAAATTATCTGCAAGTTAATTGAATCTGCAGACAAAGGAATCAAACAATGGAGCTGGGCCAATTAAATGGCAGCGAGAGTACATACAAAGGCCTTCGGATCTTTCCGCTGGTGCGCTTCTTCGGCGAAAGGGAAACTGAACAAGTCCTTGCTGTCACTTTCGCATTATTTTTTGTTAAATCTGATGCTTAATTCTTCGGTGAAAGCTTATTGGGACTTCGAGGAGCAAGCTTTCCTTTGTAATTTTTCAATAAAAGAAGATGCAGATAATCGTTTCACTATAAATTTCCGCTGCCCCGTTAAAATATGCTTTTTAAAGTGTGTTGTAGCCCCCAAAATACAAAATTTGCTGCGTTGTGTTACTGAGTAGTTTTAGTTGGCATTAACGTGATATTTACGAGGAGAACATAGCAGGGACCAGAATCCGATTTCCAGAAACTTCACTCAGTGGAACAGTAATCAAAATAACCGAACACGGATCTCGGCTAAGCTGTAGATGGTCTACCATTTTTGAGAAAAGAACCGTCAAAGTTTCTGAAGTCCTGTATGTGATTTTTAGGGAGTGACTGATTCAAAAGAAGCGTTAGCGTAGTGCCTAGCGTGGCGGTTTCACGCTTTTGCGCCCCGTGTTCGACACCCGGTTACTATTTTTATTCTTGTCTCTTGTTTATCTGTCCATGTCGGTAAAAGATTACTAGACGAATGTTCCCCGGTGCATATTGAAACAGCATTGTCGTTATTCTTCTGCTAATCGCGTGTGTATTGAATTAATAAAGAAAAAGAAAGAAAGTAATAAATGAAGGGAAACATTATTTTCAATTGTTTGTGGTGACATTCCTGTAGTGTATGTCTATATGTTATCAGTTGCAAGCGTCAATGTTGTAAAAGTGATCCTTACACGTAGTTTGCTGCGAAATTATGCCAATGTGTGAAATCTTCAGCAATGTTAACGACATATCTTGCCCGAATGAGATTTGTTCGAATAAATGTCGCTGTGGCAAACCTGCCCTCGCGCGGCGCTCGTGGGGTTCCAAATTTCTATGTCGAATATTTCTACGATCGGTGTAATCCAAGAGAACGCATAAAAAGTTCCTGAAGAATAAGCGTAAGAATATATTATAAGAATTCAGAATTGGTATAAGAACGAAATGCAATAATATGAGAATTTAAAGACATTGTACCCCGAAAATATCATACATACATGCATCACATAATAAATTACACTTATTGTGAATCCCAGGTTTAATCTTACAATTTACATGACGTATTTGTATCCGTAATTTGATGAGAAACATTCATCTACTATTCTTCTATGGTACACTGTGCCAACAGATGGCTAAACTTATAGAACGCTAAAAGACATCTAAATTACATCGAAAACTTTGACGCTTTTTTTCTCAGAAATCTTTGGATAGGCCGAAACTCATGTTCGTTTATTTTGACTACTCTTCCACTGAGCGAAGGTTCTGCTAAATCGGGTTACGGAATTTTTTTTCACTGCTCCTAATGTTTGTAATAACCCGCCATCTTTATACATAAGACGGGTCCTTTCTAGCCTATGGGCTGGTCTCTTAGCCGACTCAAAGAACGCTACGACCATACTCTATGTGTCGTTGCCCGTGCCCCACCAACGTGGAGGTGGACCACTATGCCCTCTTTCTGAGTATTGATTTGCAGCCATAAATACTTATTGAAAAATGAATATACATAGATTTGACAAAATTATAATTCTAGAGTTTAAGGTTAATTTAAGATATTGTATAAAATTAATTAATGATTAAAGATTTATGTCTTCAACATGCAAGAGTTCATTGATAAAATTTCGTTACAGTTCATTTATCAAGAGCGCAGACTTTAAATTGGGACAAACTTATTTCGTGCTCATATTAATTTGCTACTTCTATATGACCATTGAAACTCTACCAATATTTGATTATGTGAATATAAAACTTAACATTAATAGATATCATATGTATATGGTTGTTCAGTTGTTACTTGCATTAAACGCATTAAAACCTTACCTATCTAGGACGTGATAACATGAAACTTGTCATTGACATAAATATTAACATTGAGAATGTTGTTCAGTCACTAGCTTAAATTTTTCAAACACAAGTTAAAAACTTAACATACTACCACTGCGTCAATTCATAAAACTTACAATTAGTACATCATAGCTGTAATATCTATTTATACCGTCAGAGCAATACAACTTTACAGTTCTTGGTATACACATCGTGTTAGCTCTCGTCGGTGCTATCTGCCTCTGTTTCCTCGCTATCACTGTCGTCCTGGAGTGTCTGTCGTTGCTGTGGCCGGAACTGCGCAGCTTGGCGTTGCCTCTCTCTCCTGTACTCTTCCTTCAAGGCCCTCGGGACTCTGTCTGCTGTAATCACTGATGAACTTCTATTTATCAGGGTCCAGCAGCGCTTGCTTCACATGTCTTGTAGCTGTTGTACTGCCTCACTTGGTTCATGTCTATTGCACTGGAGAACAACATGCTCTGGTGTGCCCACGTTTCCACATGTGCAATTGGCAGCTCTGTCCTGACGTATACGGTTAAAGTATGTTGGGTACGGTCCGTGACCTGTAAGGAAATGCATCATGCCTACGCCTGGGTCAGCATGTCTCATTTTAGGAAAAAAATGGAAATGAAGTCCCATGCTTCTTTACAGAGCGTAGGGGAACGACGCGGGAGACCCGCAGCGTTTTACTAGGCAAGGTCCTAGTGGAGGTGGTTTGCCATTGCCCTCCTCCGACCATGATGGGAATGAATGATGATGATGAAGACGACACAACAACACCCAGTCATCTCGAGGCAGGAAAAATCCCTGACCCCGCCGGGAATCGAACCCCGGACCCCGTGCTCGGGACGCGAGAACGCTACCGCGAGACCACTTTTTATTTTTTATTTTTTTTTAATTTTGCGTCGAGGCCCAAACCCCTCCCACCCCTTGTATCACGTTCCCTGTTGGGACATAGCACTAAGTGTGCAGACAGAAATCTTAACACAAAATTCCCATTCTCCGATGTAAGAAAGATAAAGAAACCTCTTCTCTGAGTAGAAACTGAACACTGGTAAAAACTTAACAATTTCTTCTTGAATCACACAAATTCTTTGGAAGTCGAACACGAGTAATTCTGAACAAAATGTTTTGAAAAAAAAACTTTTCGTGTAACATAGAAGTTCCGGAAGCAAGGTAATAGTAAATAATAATAAGAAACCAAGTGACTTTTAATTTTCTTCTGTTCGTTCTCGTTCAAGGGGTTGTAGTGGTTCCACATATTTAACCAACACCCATTCTTTCAAAAGTGATCTTCAGCATGTTGCCGTAGTGCTTCTTGTGGTTGCGGTACGTGCTGATTTGTGCATATTCACACTTCATGTAAACGCGGAATTCTATCTCGTTGTCCGACCCAAGTTTGTGGATGACATAACTAACATATTTTCCCAGTAACCAGCTAATGGCGTTGGTTTTTAATTTCGGAAAGTATGTCATGTCTGGCCTCAGGAGGAGCGATGGCGTTATATATTCCGTAGAGGATCTGGTGAGAAACGCGATTTGTTGCCTGATCCAATTCCAGTTATGCACATTGCCACCACAGTTGAATCTGTGGATGAGTGTATCCACCAGATTGCATTTTCCACAGAAGTTTGTCTGGTTTAAACCGATCCCATATAGTCTCTCGTTGGTGCTGATGGCATTGTAAACTGTTTTGTACCATGCGGAAATAGCGTCTGTAGCTAGCCCGGCATAGTTGATGTTCCGCCATACAGCTTTCCAGTCACAATTTGGGAATTTCGTTTCAATTTTGTTTCTGCCCTCATTTAACTTCCTTTCAAGTATGACGTCGCGCGCTGTGATACATGTGTTGCTTCTGATTTCGCCACTAAGATAACTTGCTTCGAGGAAAAAGTTCCTCACATACTGCAGACGGGCATTAATCCTTCGCACATCAATCAGGCTATGGGGTGTCACAGCCTCAAAGAGCTTTGCGGTTATACATTGTGGAAGTTCTCTGAGTATATGGAAAGTCCGTTTGAGGAACAGAGCAGACGGTTTATTGCGAATATCCACCAAACCGAGGCCCCCATTTCTGACATGCAGTATAACGGTAGTCGCACCAACCCTGAATATGTCTCCTCGCCATAAATAATTGGTAACAGTGGACATGATCCCTTTCGCTACTAGTTAAGGGATTGGAAATACCTGCGCAGTGAAATACGCTTTAGACAAAACGCAGGAGTTGATGAATCTGACTTTTTGCACCAGGTCCATAGTTCGATGGATGTTCTCCATTACAGCAACATGAACTTTCCTTCTAGTTTCCGTCAAGTTAAAAGCAGCCATCCTCATCGGACATGCCATTAAGGTTATTCCCAAAGTTTTATGTTTGTTGTCTTGTTTTGCCCATGCCAGTCGGAGGTGATCTAGGCCCCGTAGATTCAATATTTTACTTTTGTTTTCATTTGTTGTCGCTCACGACGCTAGACAATACCTTTGGATTTCTCTTTCCAGTGTAACTGTCTCCTCCTTATTCCTTATTACAACGCCCACGTCATCAGCATAAGCTCGTATGCCTGTTAATCTTGCGTGGACAGTGCGGAGGAAGTGCTCTAAAGATACGGAAAATAAACATAGATATGGGACTGCCCTGTGGAATCCCTCGCCTTATCTGTATGGGTTTAGAAGTTTGGCCATTGATTGCTATTTTCGCATTTATACCGGTTGCAATATTTCTTAGCATGTTGACAATCTGAGGGTGGAAAGCCATTCTTGATAGCGTCGCAAAGAGGTATCTATGACTACCGCGGTCAAAAGCTTTGTTGAAATCTATAAAGATTAAAGCACATTTTATACCTGTCACTGAGGTAGTTGCAATGACGTCTCTGTAAGCAGATAGACTTTCGAATATCGTTCTGGTTGGAGAACAAGATTGATGATAACACAATATTTTGTTGGAAAAGGCAGAGAGTCTTTTGTTGTTGATAATACGCGAAATTATTTTGTAATCTGAATTTAGTAGCGAAAGAGGCCAAAAATTGTTTAAGTTGGTTTTGCCTTTACTCTTAGAAATCAGCACTATTTTACTTTCCTTAAACTCTGCAGGGACCGTTTCTCCGTTGAGGACCTCATTTGCCATGGAAGTGATCTTGTCCACAATTATAGACCAGTAGCGGGCATAAAACTCCACAGGGAGGCCATCAAGTCCCGGAGATTTTTTGAGAGGTGAGTTACGCACTGCCTCATGCACTTCATCTTTAGTAATAGGTGACAGGATGTCAGCGTTGTCTGTTCCCGACAATTGTGGACCTAAAATAGTGAGAAAGTCCTCGAGAGCTGCATCTTCCACTGTGGTAGGGGCATATAAGGTTTCATAGAATCTGTGGACTTCGTCCAGTATTTCTTTCTGGCATGTGAGCCTTGTACCAGTATGCGTCTGGACTTCATCAATAAAAGTTTGACGACTGGTTTTAGCATGTCGCACCAAGTGATACAGAGAAGCTGTTTCATCTGCTACGACTGATGTGGCTTCCGATTTAACTTTTAGTCCCTCCATCTGTTGCCGTTTAATGCTTAATAACTTGGCTTTTATTTTTTTTATATCATTCAGACGAATTACGTCATCATGGGCCTGTTGACATAAGTCTCTTAAAACTTCATAATAAAACTCCATTGTATTCCTCAACTCCCTGTGCCTCGCTGCACTAAACTGCATGACAACTTTCCGTAGCCTTGGTGTAGTCCTCCTAGTCCACCAGTCAATGACTGTTGGGTGCTTGTCTACTGTGCGGAGGCACATAGTCCACGCTACTCTTATTTCCTGTTCCAGTTCTTCGTCAGTTAAAACAGAGATATTTAAATTCCATTGGCCACTGAATCGACGGGTTGGCTGTACACTTAAATTAAAGCAAGTTAAAAGTGTACTGTGATCACTAAAATACACGGGAATAGTTTCAACGTTTAATAAATAATTTTGCAAATTTGGTGACACGTAAATTCTATCTAGTCTGCTGCGGGAGTTGCTGGTTATATACGTGAACCCGACTGACGTCGGGTGCTGAAGTTCCCACACATCCTTAAGGTGTAGATCACTTACTAACTTTTTTAACTGTGGCGAGTAGATGAAATTGGGTTGTTGATCTTTCTGGTTTAAAACACGGTTAAAATCTTCACCTAGTATAAGAGAACACGGATTTTTGGCTCTGAGCACTATGGGACTCAACTGCTGTGGTCATAAGTCCCCTAGAACTTAGAACTACTTAAACCTAACTAACCTAAAGACAGCACACAACACCCAGCCATCACGAGGCAGAGAAAATCCCTGACCCCGCCGGGAATCGAACCCGGGAACCCGGGCGTGGGAAGCGAGAACGCTACCGCACGACCACGAGATGCGGGCCACGGATTTTTCCACAGTAAATAAATCAGTTCATCATGAAAAAACTTCGCACGATCCAATTTGTGGGAATTTCCTGATGGGGCGTAAAGGTTAAGCACTTTCACATGGAAAATTTTTATGCCTGTGGCTCTTCCTGATTCTAGTCGTTCGATTTCAGCCACCGGAATGCCTTCCCTTATAAGAATGGCTGTACCGATATTGGCTTCCATAGAAACATTAACAATTCCAAAAAAGCCTGGGATCCGAAATTCCGTTATCGCAACTTCTTGTAGCAACGCGATATCTGTCCCAGACTGGTACAAGAATTCTTTTAGTGCTGCCAATTTCAAGGGTGACTGTGTGCTATAAGCTTGCATCACAGACATACCAGAAGAAGCTATTTGGGATGAGGTTGGTTGGTTGGTTTGGGGGAAGAAACCAAACAGCGAGGTCATCGGTCTCATCGGGTTAGGGAAGGACGGAGAAGGAAGTCGGCCGTGCCCTTTCAAAGGAACCATCCCGGCATTTGCCTGGAGTGATTTAGGGAAATCACGGAAAACCTAAATCAGGATGGCCGGACGCGGGATTGAACCGTCGTCCTCCCGAATGCGAGTCCAGTGTGCTAGCCACTGCGCCACCTCGCTCGGTATTTTTGGATGAGGATCGGTATGATTATAGCAGCAACGTGCATCTCTACAAGCCACGACCTTTACAAGCTGTGTGCCCTTTACATGTACTAAATTCCTAGAAAAATTTTCACTGCTTTTAAACAAAGTGCTTGAGAAGAAAAGTATCCTGAAATCCTGACAATGCATTGCTATAAGTCACTGTGGCCCTTCTCTTTCTCCTCTTCAGTGTTGGCCCTGATGACTTCATATTTAATATTCTTTTTCTTGATGTCTTGCTTCTCTGGTGTGGCTTTCGCTTGATGACGCGTGACAGGAAGACCCGGTTTCGATCACAGCCGCCGGCGGTGGCCGTCTGGCGCAACGGCGGTGGCTTGCGAGTCGTCAATATTGGGTCCGGTGTGGTGTCTGTTGTGTTGTCTTTCTGGCGAGGCGGTGATGCTTCTTTATTTCTTTCTTCGGCGCGGCGTTGCGCTTTGGAGTCAGCACGTTGTTTACTTGGTACTTCCTCGTACTGTTCGCACTGTATGGGCTGTGCACTTGATGCGGTTATTGTAGATGTGACCTCAGGCTCAGGGTCACATTTCCGTGAAAGGTCACTACCAGCTGCGTCACTATCTGTTCGTGACGGTATAAAACCTTGTGCGGAAGTGGGAGCCACATCGACCTGCATTTCATCTCCTTTTTCCACTTCCAACAGATCTTCAGGACTGGGCTTCGGCTTCCTGGCAACGGGTGTTTCACAGGAAGAGTCCTCATCAACATTTTTTTCAGTGTCCCATAGATGACG
This sequence comes from Schistocerca nitens, assembly GCF_023898315.1. Taxonomy (NCBI): domain Eukaryota; kingdom Metazoa; phylum Arthropoda; class Insecta; order Orthoptera; family Acrididae; genus Schistocerca; species Schistocerca nitens. The sequence continues at coordinate 788,026,651 of NC_064615.1, read as the reverse complement.
CTTTTTAGTGGGAATCTCGCTGTCACGGGACGGAATTTCAGCAGTTAATGCAGGTTTTAAAGACGGAAAGTCATTAACATTAAGTGCAACATTTTCAGAGGTAGTAACAGGATCCACGACAGCCGCCGGCTTTGTTGTATTACTGGCTGGCAACAAATCGTTGAGTGTTAATTTCCGGCGTTGCGTAAGGTTATTTGTTAGCACAAAAACACGGTGAGAGCAGTCCTGATGGAGGTGACCAGACTCGTTACATACATGACATGTAGGGGTTTGCCCTGAGTACATAACATGCGCCTTGTGCCCGTCAACGAAGATGTGGGAGGAAATGTTTGCCTTCACTTCCATCTCCACGGAGCGAATGCCGTTAAAGCACTGCAGCTTGAAATGCGAAGCCCACTTTTCGTTGACTATTTGCCTGACAACCCCATACTTTGAAAGGACATCTTTAATTTTCGAGTTGTCTACTTCGATGGGAATATTCAAAGCCCTAACATTCCTAATTACAGACTCGGAATTCCGGAGTTTGGCAGTACTTTTAGTACCATCACGGTGTATAAATTCCGTTTCATAACCAATTTTTTCCAGAAAGCGGTCTACACCCACGGAATCGTTAAACTTTACAAAAATGCAGTATTCATCAGAGTCTAGCTGCATGGTATGAACAGATTCAGAATGAAGGCCAATTACCTCGGTAATCCAGTCGTGTATTTCAAGTGCAGAGGGCTGTACTCGACCGGTGTACTTGTCGAAGGTGAAAATCACAGTGTTTTTTCTCACGGAGTTTGCCATGGTGTTCTGCAACGAAGAAATCTTGGACAACGCTGAAATCTCAACGGCACTACGTAGGAAGACGACACGAACGAAGACCAAATGCTCAATTGATAACGCTTAATTCACGTTCAAAACGCCAATAAACGATCACGAAACACGAAAATACTGGCGTAAACACTGAACGTTCACGGAGCAAACTTGAGGAGCGTGCGACCACTGGACAGCTAAAGCCAGACTGAATCAGGAAAAAACTCATATACGCGCCTGCTCTTTTCACTGGTGTCCTACTGAGTTTGTCACTCCATGAGTCTCCATCGCTTTAAGTCGTGTCTGGTTGGGATATCCTCGTCAGTTATCTGTTGAACTTGTGATTCTGTCCCCGTCTCAGCCAATACGCCTGCCGCTCTGTACCTTATTGTTATATCTATAGGATACGTGCCGAGCACAACACATAGGGCTTCATTAGATGTTGTTTCGAAGGCGCCAGATAGCCGCAGGAGTACATTCCTCTGACCACTTCTGGCGGCTGTCACATATGTCGATAGACGTAATCTGTGTGCCCATGCTAGAGGCAAAACTCACTATCGACTCGTATATTGCATAGTAATACTTCTTGATCATTCTTAGTGGCATCCTACACTCTACAGTATTTATTCTGGCGAGTTTATGTATAATAGCTACTGCCTTGTCTGTTGTCAGCTTTGTATGCTGCATAAATGATAGTTTTTCGTCTAGCTGGATTCCAAGGTATCTAGTTACCTTCTTCCCGGCAATGTTATTAGTACCTAATCTTATCATTGGATTCCGCTGTAGCTTCCCTTTCATCAACATGTTGTTGGTGTGGCCTTCGGTCCTGAGACTGGTTTGATGCAGCTCTCATGCTACTCTATCCTGTGCAAGCTTCTTCATCTCCCAGTACCTACTGCAACCTACATCCTTCTGAATCTGCTTGGTGTATTCATCTCTTGGTCTCCCTCTACGGTTTTTACCCTCCACGCTGCCGTCCAATACTAATTTGGTGATCCCTTGATGCCTCAGAACATGTCCTTCCAACCGATCCCTTCTTCTAGTCAAGTTGTGCCACAAACTTCTCTTCTCCCCAATCCTATTCAACACCTCCTCATTAGTTATGTGATCTACCCATCTAATCTTCAGCATTCTTCTGTAGCACCACATTTCGAAAGCTTCTATTCTCTTCTTGTCCAAACTATTTATCGTCCATGTTTCACTTCCATACGTGGCTACACTCCATATAAATACTTTCAGAAACGACTTCCTAACACTTAAATCAATACTCGATGTTAACAAATTTCTCTTCTTCAGAAGGGTTTTTCTTCCCATTGCCAGTCTACATTTTACATCCTCTCTACTTCGACCATCATCAGTTATTTTGCTCCCCAAATAGCAAAACTCTTTTACTACTTTAAGTGTCTCATTTCCTAATCTAATACCCTCAACATCACCCGACTTAATTCAACTACATTCCATGATCCTCGTTTTACTTTTGTTGATGTTCATCTTATATCCTCCCTTCAAGACACCATTCATTCCGTTCAACTGCTCTTCCAAGTCCTTTGCTGTCTCTGACAGAATTACAATGTCATCGGCGAACCTCAAAGTTTTTACTTCTCCATGAATTTTAATACCTACTCCGAATTTTTCTTTTGTTTCCTTTACTGCTTGCTCAATATAGAGATTGAATAACATCGGGGAGAGGCTACAACCCTGTCTCACTCCCTTCCCAACCACTGCTTCCCTTTCATGTCCCTCGACCCTTATAACTGCCATCTGGTTTCTGTACAAATTGTAAATAGCCTTTCGCTCCCTGTATTTTACCCCTGCCACCTTCAGAATTTGAAAGAGAGTATTCCAGTCAACATTGTCAAAAGCTTTCTCTAAGTCTACAAATGCTAGAAACGTAGGTTTGCCTTTCCTTAATCTAGCTTCTAAGGTAAGTCAGTATTGCCTCACGTGTTCCAATATTTCTATGGAATCCAAACTGAACTTCCCCAAGGTCGGCTTCTACTAGTTTTTCCATTCGTCTGTAAAGAATTCGCGTTAGTATTTTGCAGCCGTGACTTATTAAACTGATAGTTCGGTAATTTTCACATCTGTCAACACCTGCTTTCTTTGGGATTGGGATTATTATATTCTTCTAGAGGTCCGAGGGTATTTCGCTGTCTCCTACATCTTGCTCACCAAATGGTAGAGTTTTGTCAGGACTGGCTCTCCCAAGGCCGTCAGTAGTTCTAATGGAATGTTGTCTACTCCGGGGGCCTTGTTTCGACTCAGGTCTTTCAGTGCTCTGTCGAACTCTTCACGCAGTATCATATCTCCCATTTCATCTTCATCCACATCCTCTTCCATTTCCATAATATTGTCCTCAAGTACATCGCCCTTGTATAGACCCTCTATATACTCTTTCCACCTTTCTGCTTTCCCTTCTTTGATTAGAACTGGGTTTCCATCTGAGCTCTTGATATTCATACAAGTCGTTCTCTTTTCTCCAAAGTTCTCTTTAATTTTCCTGTAGGCAGTATCTATCTTACCCCTTGTGAGATAAGCCTCTACATCCTTACATTTATCCTCTAGCCATCCCTGCTTAGCCATTTTACACTTCCTGTCGATATCATTTTTGAGACGTTTGTATTCTTTTGCCTGCTTCATTTACTGCATTTTTGTATTTTCTCCTTTCATCAATTAAACGCAATATTTCTTCTGTCACCCAAGGATTTCTACCAGCCCTCATCTTTTTACCTACTTGATCCTCTGCTGCCTCCACTACTTCATCCCTCAAAGCTACCCATTCTTCTTCTACTGTATTTCTTTCCCCCATTCCTGCCATTTGTTCCCTTACGCTCTCCCTGAAACTCTGTACAACCTTTGGTTCTTTCAGTTTATCCAGGTCCCATCTCCTTAAATTCCCCCCTTTTTGCAGTTTCTTCAGTTTTAATCTACAGTTCATAACCAATAGATTGTGGTCAGAGTCCACATCTGCCCCTAGAAATGCCTTACAATTTAAAACCTGGTTCCTAAATCTCTGTCTTACCATTATATAATCTATCCGATACCTTTTAGTATCTCCATGGTTCTTCCATGTATACAACCTTCTTTCATGTTTCTTGAACCAACATATATGACGTCTTTTCTGGGGCTATTGTTAACCAGTTGTTCATTTGAAGCAGGGTGTCATTTGCCTCTGTTTCCAATTCAGCTCTTGAGTTCGCCGTCACTAAAACTGTTAGATAGTCAGCATAGCCCACAATCCCTTCTGTGTTGACGCTTTCTTCCATGACACTGAGAAGTGGCTCAATTGTAATATCCCAGAAGATGGGCCCTAGGATAGATCCTTGTAGGCATCCTTTTGTTATTTTCTTTACTACCTTTCTGTTGCCTTCTTTCCATCGGACGACCCTATCTCGGCAGTAATCTTTCAAGCTGTGGTACAGGGTTCCCGGGACCTGTAGCTCTCTTAGCCGTAAGAATAATCCAGGCCACCACATGTTGTCAAATGCTCCTTGTATATCTATCAGTATTGCTACTGCATATTTCCTGTCAGTGTCATTAGTAATTAGAAGCACTTGATTGATGGCGTCATCTATTGACTTATTCTTGCGAAACCCATACTGATGCTCGCTAAGTCCCTGAAGCTCTCTGTGGGCTTGCAGTCGATCGTATAATAGTCTTTCTTGAACTTTCGCCAGCGTGTTTAATAGACATATGGGCCTGTATGACCTCGGATTTGTAAGATCTTTATTGACTGCCTTTTTTATTATCACTGTGTTTGCTGTTTTCCACGAAGCCGGCCTTTCCCCTTCCGATACTGGCTCGTTTAGAACCTTTGTCAAGAAAGGCGTTATCTGTACAGCCACTTGGTGTAATGTCTCCGGATGTATACTGTCCTGGCCCGGTGCTTTCCGGCTTTTCATACTGAAAATTGCCCTTTGTACTTCTTCATTCGCGAAAGGGGGAGTTACTGCTTCTGTCAGATAGACATCATTAAAACTTCGTCGCATATTCTCGTGTTCTGGGTTATCTGACGTCGGGTCATCGTCTGGTAAAAGTTTAAAAAGCAGATATTCCGCAGTGCTCCTCCATCCTCTCATCATGTTCGCATTTGCTTGTTTCAGTGTAGACAGTATGGTGGGCGATTTAATCTTCTCTGTCAAAAGCTTATATGGCGTGCCCCAGATATTTTCAGCTAATTGCGTTTTGACATAATTGTCCCAATGCTGTTTCCTTTTTTTTTTTAACATCCATTTCTGTCAGTCTCATTGTCTACACATAAAACACTTTTCCAAGCACTACAGGAAATAGTAAAACGTGTTTTCCCAATTTAAGTTCAGAGAGACACTAATTGAGAGACGTATTCATTAACATATTAGCAGTCAAGACAGATTAGCAGCCTGCAGTGAGGAGAAATCTTCCTACGCCTTACTTTGCACAGTTACAATCACAATTTTTATGCACAGTATAGTACCTTAGAACAGCAATCACTGATATCACATTCATTACAAAATTCGAAGAAAATACCACCAAAACACGATCAAAAGCGAGGAGCACCTCAGCAGTACGTCTTTATGGCAGCCATGACAGATAGGGACAGCGGGAATTTGGCATTTGCCGTGTTCTCCTCGTTGGCGGAACAAACGACTCGAGCCAACTTCGCACGGGCCTCTACGTCTACATTTACGTCATAATCCGCAAGCCACCTAATGGTGTGTGGCGGAGGGCACTTTGGTACGGCTAACTGTTTTCCCCACCTTCCATCTTCCACTCGCGGATGGCACGTGGGAAGAATCATTGTCGGTAAGCCTCTGTATTGGGTCTAATTTTTCGAATTTTCTCATCGCCATCATTACCCGAGATCTATGCAGGAGGAACTAATATGTTGTCAAACTCTTTCCGGAAAGAGTTCTACCGAAATCCCAGTAGTAAACCTTTCCGTGATGGACAACGCCTCCCTTGTAAAGTCTACCACGGGATTTTGTTGAGCATCTCTGTAGCGCTGTCGTAGGGACTAAACGATCCCGTGACAAAACACGCTACAATTTGTTCGGTCTTCTACATCTCTTCTAACAGTCCTACCGGGGAAGGGTTCCATATTGCGGAGCAGTACTCAAGAATCGGTCGAGCAGACGGTTTATAAGCCATTTCCTTCGTGAATGAGTTACTTTTCCATAACCTTCTTCCTATGAATCTGTCTGGCATCTGTTTATCCCAAATTTGTTTCATCTACATCTACATGACTACTCTGCAATTCACATTTAAGTGCTTGGCAGAGGGTTCATCGAACCACAATCATACTATCTCTCTACCATTCCACTCCCGAACAGCGCGCGGGAAAAACGAACACCTAAACTTTTCTGATCAAGCTCTGATATCTCTTATTTTATTTAGATGATCATTCCTACCTATATAGGTTGGGCTCAACAAAATATTTTAGCATTCGGAAGAGAATGTTGGTGACTGAATTTTCGTAAATAGATCTCGCCGCGACGAAAAACGTCTTTGCTTTAATGACTTCCATCCCAATTCGCGTATCATATCTGCCACACTCTCTCCCCTACTACGTGATAATACAAAACGAGCTGCCCTTTTTTGCACCCTTTCGATGTCCTCCGTCAATCCTACCTGGTAAGGATCCCGCACCGCGCAGCAATATTCTAACAGAGAACGAACGAGTGTAGTGCAAGCTGTCTCTTTAGTGGACTTGTTGCATCTTATAAGTGTCCTGCCAATGAAACGCAACCTTTGGCTCGCCTTCCCCACAATATTATCTATGTGGTCTTTCCAACTGAAGTTGTTCGTAATTTTAACACCCAGGTACTTAGTTGAATTGACAGCCTTGAGAATTGTACTATTTATCGAGTAATCGAATTCCAACGGATTTGTTTTGGAACTCATGTGGATCACCTCACACTTTTCGTTATTTAGCGTCAACTGCCGCCTGCCACACCATACAGCAAACTTTTCTAAATCGCTTTGCAACTGGTACTGGTCTTCGGATGACCTTACTGGACGGTAAATCGGTAAATTACAGCATCATCTGCGAACAACCTAAGAGAACTGCTCAGATTGTCACCCAGGTCATTTATATAGATCAGGAACAGCAGAGGTCCCAGGACGCTACCCTGGGGAACACCTGATATCACTTCAGTTTTACTCGATGATTTGCCGTCTATTACTACGAACTGCGACCTTCCTGACAGGAAATCACGAATCCAGGCGCACAACTGAGACGAATATCCCATAGGCCCGCAGCTTGATTAGAAGTCGCTTGTGAGGAACGGTGTCAAAAGCTTTCCGGAAATCTAGAAATACGGAATCAACTTGAGATCCCCTGTCGATAGCGGCCATTACTTCGTGCGAATAAAGAGCTAGCTGCGTTGCACAAGAACGATGTTTTCTGAAACCATGCTGATTACGTATCAATAAATCGTTCCCTTCGAGGTGATTCATAATGTTTGGATACAGTATATGCTCCAAAACCCTACTGCAAACCGACGTCAATGACATAGGTCTGTAGTTAGATGGATTACTCCTACTACACTTCTTAAACACTGGTGCGACCTGCGCAATTTTCCAATCTGTAGGTACAGATCTATCGGTGAGCGAGCGGTTGTATATGAGTGCTAAGTAGGGAGCTATTGTATCAGTGTAATGTGAAAGAAACCTAATCGGTATACAATCTGGATCTGAAGACTTGCCCGTATCAACTTCTTCTAAGAAACTCATGCTAGCAGCTGTTCGTGTTTCAAATTCTGGAATATTCCATTCATCTTCCCTGGTGAAGGAATTTATGTGGTCATTCCATTTACGGTCACACTGAATAGTTACTCACAGGTATTTTACGGTAGATACGATTCCCAGCAGTTTATCATCAATAGTTCAGTTGTACACTAGTTGACTTATTTTCGTATGTGTAGTAAATATGTTATATTTATTCACGTTCAGGGTAAACAGCCAGAAACTGGACCATTCATCAATTTACTACCAGTCACTAACTATCGCCAGTCGGACGACTTGTTTGTCTTCCTCTTGAATCGGTCTGTTAGTGTAAACCATATCAAAATTCCTACAGTTGTTTCTGAGATTAGCCTTCTCAAACGGTTCAAATGGCTCTGAGCACTATGCGACTTAACTTCTGAGGTCATCAGTCGCCTAGAACGTAGTACTAATTAAACCTACTAACCTAAGACATCACACACATCCATGCCCGAGGCAGGATTCGAACCGGTGACCGTAGCGGTCGCTCGGTTCCAGACTGTAGCGCCTAGAACCGTACGGCCACTCCGGCCGGCTAACCTTCACATACAGACAAGAAAACAAGGCGGGAGCCTTCCAACATCACAGTTCAGCTAATTTGCTGAACCATTTATAAACAGAATAAAGAAACTTTCCTCGTGAATTACTCTCTCTATTAGTGAAGTCCTTATCAAAATCCCCACAGTACTTGCTAAGAAGAACGTTCACATACATGAACAAAAATAAGACGTAGGGCTTCAACATCACAGTTCAACCAATTCGCGAGAAATCTTTATAAACTGTGTACACAAACCTTCCTTGTGAATTAGTCTGTCTATCAGACGAAAAAAGAAAAACGTGGCACAGGACTTAGTTCAAAATACGTATAGAAATGCTACAATGATGACTGAAACCTGGTTGGTAGGTACTCAGAGAGCGCACAGGATAAGGGTACGGTTGTGGATGGGGCCGTAAACAGTTACTGTGAGTCACACAATCAAACACACAACTTTATTTTCTAAGACCCACTTATTTAGACATTGCTTTAAAAGATCACAATTAGACAATACGACTGAAGGCCTAGACAAAGAAGACTTGAAAGGCTTTCTGGGTTGAAGGTACAAAACCACACTAAAGACAAGAACGGCGGAAGGCGTGGCTTAGAAATCAAAACCAATTAAAAATAAAAGGTAAAAATTAAAAAAAAAACATGCAATTGAAAACAATTAGCGGCTGAAGGCCTACACTACACGTCTGAAGGACAACTATAATTAAAACACATTAATAAACAATTTTTTTTGTAACCGATAAATTTCCTCCTAAACTTACAACAGAACTGCCGAAAGGCTAATTAAAGAAAGATTAACTTATTGCACGGCTGAGGGCCACAAACAAATTTGAAACAACGGCTGAAGGCCTGAACAACAAGTCAGACAAAGAATTTAAAATAAACCTCTTCCTTCTTATAAAGAATCTGCCTTTAAGGAATACACACAGCTGAAGGCCTTATTAAAAGGGGTTCACGTATATCATCGGTTAAAGGCCACACATAACAAATCGAACAACAAACGGCTTAGGGCCTCGATTACAAACGGTTTCAGATAGAACAAATTTTAAGGAAAAAATACTTTTTTAAAACTAATAAAATCATTCTTCAGAATTTTAATTTAAATCAGCTGAAAGCCCTTATGTAAAATTTAAAAAGTACCGAATTAATACACAGTGGAAGGCCTCGCACAATGCTTCAAACTAATCACAATCTGAAACAAACAGAACAAGTGGTGGTCAGAAGTGTTCCAAGGGTCAGCCTGAGAAGGTAGCTTAAAAGTAATGTGAGGTGATGCAGGAAACCAAGAGTTGAAGTTGAATAATCGGCTGGCAACCCAAACTAGGGATGGCCCAAGGACCGACGAACAATTTAACCAATTCCCTTCTGTCCGACCAATGACGCAACAATGGAAAATATCTGCCGAGGACGAGGATACGAACAGCACTACGTCTTCAGAAATTGGCGTCTAAAAGCAGCCAAGGGATTAATAACCACTCTAAGAAAAATATGAACCAAACAACTTAAAGGCTGTCGAACTAAATGCCGTGCCGGACTGCATCAACACGACGAGGAAAGTCACACTGCCAGAAAACCACGCGAACGACCAGGGCAGGCAACTGGAGCGTTAACGGCCACAGGGCAGAAAATACCGCTGGTGCACGTGACTGGCAAGTAACAGTCAATTTCATAATTAATCACAATATATAATGACGGCTACAAGATTTCGCTGACTCCAAAACATCATACGTTGCTACTATCCCCGAACGGCCCAGGGAGTAGCAACCCGCAAATGAACGAAGAGATGTCACAGCAGTTGCGGTTTCGTAACAGGTTAACTGATCGCTCAACTTCAGCGTCCAGGTTCGGCGTGCAACGAACTGTGTCGGCCTCGCACCTAGCGCTTCACGATCCGACAGCGCGTGCACGCCGCCGGTGGTCCCGGCCTGGCTCGCGCCGCGGAGACTTCCTCGCTGCTCCGTCCCAACCGACTGACCACCACACACACCATCACCAGCACCCGGAAATTCTAGCTGTCACACCAAAGATAGTACGACAGTACTACTATCGATAAGCGCTGCTACTGCCACTGAAGGAGGCAAGCCAGCAACTTCGTTACGCCAGTGAGTAAGGAAGAAACAAGACGCCACTCGATGTGACAAAATGTCAAAGGTAAAACGGCATGAACGCGAGCCGCACACGGCTCAATGACTAACAGGTGATCTACGAGTTATTGACATCCTGCTTCTGATTTTCATGAAACTGCCAAGGAACATTGATAAACAGGCAACGTGTAGCCAAACTTCTTACTATTAATGTAGACTTGGATTGCATTTTCCTGTGTATTGACTCATGATATTCTTGTGAGGTCTGCAGCCGTGTGATACAGGAGGGACAGTATTTCAGCTGTTCACCTGGGCGCCATGCAGTGCTGTAATGATGTTTGATAATCTCGGAGACTGATTCACATCGATAACGGTGGCTGTTTTATACGCCACGAAAGCACAACAGGGTGTGGGACAGAAATGCCATCCTACCGTACGCTGGGGATGTATCTTCAAGGGAGCATGGATTTTAGAAAGATTTAATATCAAAAGTGGTTTTCGTTCGCCGTCCTAGATTATAACGCTGTTTACCTCGGTAAAACAAATTCTTTTGCATTGGTCCTTTTCTGTTCGGAAGGCTCTCTTCAACGAAACTGCCAGTACACTAACAGAATGAGTTGCGGAATGTAGTATAAGCAACTTATTATCAATATACATTATGATTTATTTGCGCTTGGATGACTGATAAACCAATACAGTTCATGAAACTTCCTGGCAGATTAAAACTGTGTGCCCGACCGAGACTCGAACTCGGGACCTTTGCCTTTCGCGGGCAAGTGCTCTACCATCTGAGCTACCGAAGCACGACTCACGGCCGGTACTCACAGCTTTACTTCTGCCAGTATCTCGTCTCCTACCTTCCAAACTTTACAGAAGCTCCTCATTAAAACAAATCATAACATTGCCGGGGGCGGGGATGTTGGGATCGGGGGTAAATGTCCTCACTCACAGGCATGCGAGTGTCAACATCTCTCTTATTTCATAGTTGGCTAACCAACATTTTGTAAGGGTGTAGATGCAGATATTTGTTGAGATTGATCCAAAGATACGACATTTTTTTAAAAAAATATTTTTTTCTTGCTTTTATTGTGTGGTACATGCGTGTAAATGTAACGTAGAAAACATTTATATTGTGACAAATAAGTTAAAGAAATGGTAACCAATATCATCAAAACAATTTTTGATATCTCTTTAGATACGTAAGGAAAAGCTGCTGCCAGTTGTAAAAACAGTAGTTACATTTCGCAAGGAAGAGGCTCCTTTCCTTTTACCTTTACTTTCGTTTGTTCCTTCGGCTGACACAGTTGTATATGTGTACGGAAATCTTGGAATTTGATTTACTCTAAATAATAATGAATTATTTGAAAACGTGTATACAATCAATGTAATCTGCTATAGATTTCTCACAAGCGTTTTCAAATGGCTCTAAGCACTACGGGACTTAACATCTGAGGTCATCAGTCCCCTAGAACTTAGAACTACTTAAACCTAACTAACCTAAGGACATCACACACATCCATGTCCGCGGCAGGATTCGAACCTGCGACCGTAGCAGCAGCGCGGTTCCGGACTGAAGCGCCTAGAGCTGCTCGTCTACAGCGGCCGGCTTGTGTTTTCATGTCATGTATTTTTTCTATCATAAAACACATAAAATAGTTTCAGGAAAGGTAATAAACTTGGTTCTAAAGCCATCACACCTATCACGCATCGCGTCTTGCTGTTTAAGAATTTCATTCCAAAGAGAGCCAGCACTTTTTAATCCGAAGACCGAATTATTATTACTATCACTAATTGTAGTGGAAATTAAATTAACACTTTTAACGGTCAGTTCGTGTGGTACGTGCAGTAACATCCACGGACTGATACACTCATCAATCAGTCAGGTGGTGGCTATTTTATTTTTCAGGCAAGCTGTCAGTAATTACTAGAATAATTAAATATCTTCTGTGTCGAATTACATTGAATACGTGATATCATCGTTTTTGTGATGTACTCTTTAGACGGCAAAACTTTACTTATGCACTGCCTACTGTTGAGCACACTCAGTTATCTTTAAATTGTTCATGTGCTCTTTGGAGCAAGGTAAAGGGTACATTACACAGAGTATGAGGCCTTGCCCTTGAAAGTGGAATCTGCTAGTCTTCTACATATTCATTTATATCCATACTCTGCAAACCACTAAAGTACAAGGAGGGGGTACCATAATTCTTTCCGTTCCAGTCACACGGGACGCAGGAGAAGACTCACTGTTTCAACACCTCTAAGTGCCCTGTAATTAATCTAATGTTGTCTTCGTAACCCGTGCTGGAGCGATTTGTAGGGGGATTGTTGTATATTCTTAGATTCATCCCATAAAATTGGTTCTTGAATTTCAGTGAGTATGCTTTCTCGGGATATTTTGCGTCTGTCGTCAAGCGTTTGCTTGCTAACACTGACAGGATTAAGCTGATAATTCTTAAAGAACAACACATGCGTGTCATAAGAGTAAAGGTCTTCTTGTAATCCAAATTGTTGTTAACTGTTGTGATGTTAAGAATTATTTTTTGTGGTGTCACCGCCAGACACCACACTTGCTAGGTGGTAGCTTAAATCGGCCGCGGTCCATTAGTACATGTCGGACCCGCGTGTCGCCACTGGCAGTGATCGCAGACCGAGCGCCACCACACGGCAGGTCTCGAGAGACGTACTAGCACTCGCCCCAGTTGTACGACGACGTTGCTAGCGACTACACTGACGAAGCCTTTCTCTCATTTGCCGAGAGACAGTTAGAATAGCCTTCAGGTAAGTTAATGGCTACGACCTAGCAAGGCGCCATTAGTTACTTCATGAATCTAAAGAGTCTCACTTGTATCATCAAGAATGCTGTATACCAAAGGACGATATAAAAGTTAAGTGTTCTAGTAGCTACGTTCTTTTCTTTATCACATTCATTACGAATCCTGTTCCAGACTTAACGCCAGACGGCGTGAGTTGACGCGTGCCCTTTCGGCTACTTCACTGTGGACTGGCTGCCTTAACAGTCCACTACATTTTTAATCCTTGAACACACAGAAACAGGTGATTGCTGCAAGACATCAGTAATATCTCGTTTCACATTTATGTTGAATTTTCATTGAATGTTGGTCTCTCGCTCACGTATCCAGGAGACTTGTTAAAAGAACTGAAATTTAGACCAAATTTACAGTTATCTGTTTTAGACAGTATTGCTCAAATTTTCAGAAACAAAACATCTTCACTGAGTTACCGCAGGAGATATCCCAGAAGGACCATAAACAAAGGAGCGCACAAAATAAATCAGTCAAACAATAAGTACACTGAGAAGAATAAGTAGTGGGATACCTCCTAATCTGGTATCAGTCCTCCTTTTCCCGGCTTAGCGCAGCAACTCGACGTGACGTGAACTCAACAAGTCGTTGGAAATCCCCTGAGAAATGTTGTGCCATGCTGCCTCTATACCCGTCCACAACTACATAAGTGTTAACGGTGCAGGATTATCTGCACTAAGTAACCTCTCGATTTTGTCCCATAAATGTCTGATACGATTCATGTCAGGTGTGCCGGGTGGCCTAATAATGCCCTCGAGCTGTTCAGAATGTTCTACAAACCAAGTGCATGGCGCAGCTGCCATCCATAATAATTACATCGCTGTTTAGGAACATGTAGTCCATGATCGGTCCACTTGGACAAGAGAAGCCAGTCCATTCCATGTAAACACAGCCCACATCACTGCGGAGCCACCACCGGCGTGTACAGTGCTTACTGACCACTTGCTTCCGTTCCTTCGTAGGGTCTGCACCACACTCGAATGCTACCTTTATCTCTTACAAACTGAGATAGGGACTCAGTAAACCAAGGCACGGTTTTTAAGTCGTCTATGGGTCCAAACGATGTGGTCACGAGCCCAGGAGAGGCGCTGCAGGCGATAGTGTGCTGTAGGAAATGGCAATAGCGTCGGTCGTCTGTTGCCACAGCCCTTCAGTGCCGCATTTCGGCGCACTGTCCTGAAGTATACCTTCGTCGTACATCCCTCATTGATTTCTGCTTTTATTTCACGCAGTGTTGCTTGTCTGGTCTCGTTCGTGAAGTGTAGTGTAACGTAGAAAATTATTAAGAGATAACATTCATTGCAGTAAAGCATGCAGCCGTGTATCTCGGTGGCTGCAGGATGGTGGATTCGCTAAGACTGACAGCGCAGCTGACGCTACTAGCCATGAGAACCGTCTCAAGTAACATCTAGTAGGAACGTAAATTCATACCATAGTACTTATCATCCGATGTTCCTCAAACTTAGTATACCATCTTTTCTCATTAAGTAAAGTATTCTGTAAAATTTTAAGACTTTTATTTCTAATAGCTTCGGAGATTGAGAAAATTACTTAAATGTCCAAAAACCGACACCTATGTTTCAAAAGTCAGTTAGGAACATCAGCAATTTGTGTTTTATTATCATCGACAGTCGTAAACACAGTTCTCAGTGTATAAAATCACTTAACTGGAATTTTTCTTTCAAAACTTTAATTAGTCTACATTTCGTAGTGTAAAAATTATTGAAAATTATTATCTGCTTATTATTTTGTTGTGTGTATACACGGGAGTGAATAAGAGACTGTCTGTGGGACATACGAAGAAACCTTAATACTATTTTATGTAAAAAAATTATGAAATTGAATCGTGCGAAAATTGTGGTGCAACCACGAAGCTGAAGACATATGGTGATGTGTGCTTGCTTTTATAAGAAAGCAGCCAGAATAGAGGTCAGAAGTGGAATAAGTTCCTAAATGAAATTAAAGATTATTTTGTATTTCGGTCTATTTTTATTAAATATTATATTAGAAATTGGCATTGGATGACGAAAATGATTTTCTGATTAGTGATGGGCTCAGGCACGTTTTGCCGCGAGAATGATCTGATTGGTCATTCAAACCATTAATCAATCAGAACTAAGCTGTTCCTGGGCGCAGGAAGTTAGATAGGCATATGTGGGGTGGCATCGATAGAGTCGCTAGGCAACCTTCGTACATGTAACATCATGCTAAATGTCGCCGAGAAAATAACTTGTAAAATGAAGAACTGTTGAGTTCATTGCTGATAGGAAGTGTCGTGACTTAGGCAGTTAAGTCAAGTCACGGACATTGTGAGGACAATTTGATTAATTAATTGATGTGTTATGAGCATGTGATATTCTGCCTTGGTGAAATTTCGCGTGGCATGTTCCATGTACTTTATGGAAAAATTGGGCGAGCACTTCTAACATTGAAGACCGGTTATACGATCGAAGTTTCAACTCGCTGTAGTAGTGGGTCAGTAACTGTCAGATCGAACATTAATCAGGTCGGACTGGTAGATATTCTGGCTGTTTTTCTCGTGTGAGAACATTTTATACAGACTGTGAAATGGGAACAGTAGAGCATTTAAAAATAGTAAATTCGGACTTGATAGCAAATTTACGTGCTTCCTTAAGAATAAAAACCAGTTTACCAAAATTTCCGAAGGCTTACTGCAGGTAAATTGCATTTAGCCACCACCCGAAATTTGTTAAAATGAACCTGCAGGAACTGATTCGCAACTTGATTTACGTGGCCTCTGTGTGGTAGGTATTAGGTCGTGGTTTCATCAACGCCGCTTTGCACGGCCTAGTGAAGAATACTGCAGTGAAGAACATCGTAAGGAAGCCGTACTGTGCTAGGTGGATAATTGATGAGAGTGTACGATCGAGTAACGACGACAAAACCCGCCCCGCCGCAGTATGCCGTCGACCACCGAGTAACCCGTGATGAGAGGCAATGCTTCTCGGCACGCTCTTGACACCTTGGGTCTCAGAATATTGAATTCCCTAAGGATTTACGAAATGGAATATCACACGCATCTGTCTCCAACTACCATTCTGTTTACAAAGTTTGTTAATTCCCGTCAAGAAATCATAATCACGTCGGAAATCCTTCCACATTAAATACCGGAGTACAAATGGCACATCCGCCAATACACCGCCCTTTTATACCTAGTGTGCGCAATACTACAGCGATCCGTGTATGTGCATATGGCTATCCGATTTCTTTTGTCACCTCAGCGGTTGTCCATGAGCAAAACATGCAGAATTGATCTTGATAGTGATCTTAGAAATACATTTGCCTATCATTCATATGCATGGAATAGACACGAAGGAAAGGGCCTTGCCGGCCGCTGTGGCCGAGTGGTTCTAGGGGCTGCAGTCGGGAACCGTGCTGCTGCTACGGTGGCAGGTTCGAATCCTGCCTCGGGCATTGATGTGTGTAATGTCCTTAGGTTAGCTAGGCTTAAGTAGTTTTAAGTCTATGGGACTGATGACCATAGTGCTTAGAACCATTTGATTTTGAAAGGGCTTTTCGTCTTGTAATGAAATCCGGCCGGAAAACTAATTTGTGCCTGCAGTACCTCTGGGATTTTGCTACATGTATTAAAATAACAAAATAATAGGTAACATGAGTTACGCAAAGAATACTTGGTTAATCTTGCCAGATAGTGAGCCCTCCTAGGGTGGAGTTGTCTTCCGATAAGAAGGTAATACGCTAGCAGAGGTCTGCACGACGACCATTTTTTTTTTTTTTTTTAAGAAAAAGGCCTGAGTTGTGAGTCGTTGTGTGCCTCGCCGTTGAGCCGTTAACAGCGTCTCCGCAGATGCGATGCGTATCGGTTTCCATGGACACGAAGCGCCAAAGGTTTCTCCCTGCATTAACAACGAGACATGGCAAACACCGCTGAACGCGACCGCAAATACCTACTCTCAGCTCTGGAGAGTGTGCGAGAACAGGAGAGTGGTACTGATGGAATGGAGGAGGGGCCAGGTGAATATCTCCCTGCAGCAGGGCCCTAGTGTTGAGACAGAGATGTCGAGTTTAATATGTATGTAGATACAGTGGGAAGAAAGTGGTAAATCTCGGGGTACAATATCTTCATAGAAAACTAAAAATGTGAGCTTTATGAGATTTGCATCAAATATGTACAACGCAAGATGGAACAACGATTTTACTCTGAAAGACACAAATGATTAAAACAACAAACTTGTAATAACTCGTCGTTGACATTTTCTGAGAACTATATCATATTACAGAATTCATTTGCTACGCACAGAGACCAGTTTTTGCATATGCCATAGGTTTATCAGAGGAACTAAATTTCTAGTGTTAAATAGACTCTGTTTCTGTGACATGACACACGGTTATGGAAAATGGGAGGGAATGACGTGGTTACAATGCTCTCACACGAAATAATTTTTTCTCACCTCTTACGCAGTCTGCATTGAACCTTAATCAAAAAATCGTACACTTACTAACAGTGTCGGACTACAATTTTATTACCTTGCTTAGGGGGACGTAGATGGTATGGCTTGGGGAAAAGAAATGAAAGAGGAAGCCACCTGATAGAATTTTCCACAGATTATAATTTAATCATCACTATTTGGTTTAGGAATCATGAAAGAAGGGCTATACGTGGAATAGACCTGGTGACACTGGAAGGTTTCAGACTGATTATGTTATGGTAAGACAGACATTTCGGAACAAGATTTTAAACTGTTATACATTACCAGGGGTAGATGTGAACTAGCAATTACAAAAAATGTAGGAAGTTAAGGAGATGGGACATGGATAGGTTGAAAGAACCAGAGGTTGTTGATAGTTTCAGAGGGAGTATTAGGCAACGATTGACTGAAAGAGGAGAAGTGAATACAGAAGAAGACGAGACGAAAAAAACGAACGTGAAAATACAGGGCCTGGTACAAATCCTTGGATATCACCGAAGATATTGAACTTAATTCACGGAAGAGGAAAATATAAAAATGCAGCAAATGAAGCAGGAGAAAAGGAATACAAAAGTGTAAAAAATTACATTTACTGCAAGTGCAAAATGGCTACGCAGGAGTGACTAGTGGACAAATGTAACGATTTACGAACGTACGAGGTGCGGCTAGAAAAAAACCGGACTGATGCTGGAAAAAACATTTATTTACAATTATTTACAATTTCATGTTATCTCCTTCAATGTACTCTCCTCCTCGGTCTCTACACCGCTCCATACGAATTTTCCACCGTTCATAGCAATGCTGCAGATCATTTTCGGTAAGTCCATACATTACTTCCGTCGCTTTTTCTTTTACTGCTTCAACAGTCTCAAATCTAGTTCCTTTCAAAGCTGACTTGACTTTAGGGAAAAGAAAAAAGTCACAGGGGGCCAAATCAGGTGAGTAGGGTGGATGATCTAAGATGGGAATGTTGTGTTTTGCCAAAAACGTCTTCACTGACAACGCACTGTGAGCTGGGGCATTGTCTTGGTGAAGGATCCATGACTTTTTTCTCCACAAATCGTTCCGTTTTCTCCGTACTCGCTCACGTAGGGTAGCCAGGACGCTAATGTAGTAATGCTGATTCACTGTTTGTCCCTCTGGTACCCAATCAATGTGCACAATCCCTTTGATGTCAAAAAAACAATCATCATTGCCTTGAATTTCGATTTTGACATTCGTGCTTTTTTTTGTCGTGGAGAACCAGGAGTTTTCCAATGCATCGATTGGCGTTTAGTTTCGGGATCGTAAGTAAAAAACCACGATTCATCGCAAGTAATAACATTTTGTAAGAAGGTGGGATCACTTTCAATGTTTTCCAGGATGTCAGAACAAATCATTCTTCGGCGTTCCTTCTGTTCAATTGTGAGACACTTTGGAACCATTTTCGAACACACTTTGTTCATGTTGAAACTTTCATGAAGAATCTACATAACACTTTCCTTGTCAACTCCTGTTAACACAGACACTGCTCTGATTGTTAAACGGCGATCTTGTCGAACAAGTTTACCGATTTTTTCAATGTTTGCATCAGTTTTTGCTGACAATGGTGTGCCAGTGCGAGTGTCATCACTGATGTCTTCGCGGCCATCTTTAAATCGTTTAAACCACTCAAACACTTGTGTTCGCGATAAACAATCATCGCCGTACACTTGTTGTAACATTACAAACGCTTCACTTGCAGATTTTCCTAGTTTGAAACAAAATTTGATGTTAACACGCTGTTCTTTCTGTACACTCAACATTTTCCGACGCACAGACAAAACGTCAACTACTTAAAACAGACGCCACGGGCAGACTGAGTGCAGGAGGCAGATGAAACTCGAGCAGTAGGCGGAGCGAGAGTCACGTGACAGGCCACGCGACTTTCAGCCCCATTGCATCCGTTTTATTGTTTCACCAGTACTAGTCCGGTTTTTTTCTAGCCACACCTCGTATACAACTAGTGAAAGATAAATACTGCCTACAGGAAAATTTGGAGAAAAGAAAAGGGAGCTGTATGGAGATCAAGAGTTCAGGTAGAAGTTCAGTACCGAGCAAAGAAGGGAAAGCCGAAACTTTGAAGGAGTATAAAGAGAAGCTATGCAAGGGAAATGAATGTTATAGAAAGGGAAGATGATGTAGATGAAAATCAGATGCATATGCTCCGAGGAGAATTTGGCAGGGCACTGAAAGGCCTAAATTGAAACAAGGCATCTGGAATAGACGACCTTCCATCAGAACCACTTAGAGCCAGCCATGACAAAACTATTCTGCTCGGTGAGAAAGATGAAGGAGATAGGCGAAACATCCTTAGATTTGAAGAGAAATGTAATATTTCCAATCCCAAAGAAACATGGTTCTGGCACGTGTGAATATTACCGATCTATCAGTTTAGTGAGTTATGGCTGCAAAATACTGACACAAATCTTCCACAGAAAAATGGAACAACTGGAATACGCCGCAGAGGATTAGTTAAGATTTTAGGAACACGTGAGGCAATACTGGCCCTACGATTTCTCTTGGAAGATAAGTTAAAGAAACGGAAACTCAATTTTATAGCTTTTGGAGAGCTAGAGAAAGCTTCTGACAAGGTTGACTCGAATGAACTCCTTGAAATTTAGAAGGTAGCCGGTGTTAAATACGGGGAACGAAAGACTATCTACAACTTGTACCGAAACCAGACGGCAGTTATAAGAGTCGAGTGATGAGGAAGGAAGTGGAGCAGGAAGTGAGACATGATTGTATCCCATTCCCAATCTTATTCTGTCCGTACACTGAGCAAGAAGAAAGGAGAACAAAGAAAAATATGAAGAAATAATTAAAGTTCAGGGAGAAGGAATAAAACTTTGATGTTGGCCGATGACATTGTAATTCTATGATGACCAGATAGAACTCGCAAGCACTGTTGAACGGAGTGGACTGTGTCTGGAAAGGAAGGTATAAGATGAACATCAACGAAAGCAAAATAAATGGAATGTAGTAGACACTGAGGACATCAGATCGTGAAAAGATTCACTAAAATGGTAAAACAGTTTGCTATTTATACAGTGAAGTAACTGATGGATTCCAAGGTAGAAAGGGTCTAAAGTGTAGACTGGCAGTAGCAAGACAAGCGTTTCTGAAGAAGAGTAGTTTATTTGCAAATAATATAGATTAAAATGTTTGGATGTATTTTCTGAAGATATTTATCTGGAGTGTAACATTGTATGGAAGTGAAATGTGGACAATATACAACTCAGACAAGAAGAGAATAGAAGCTTTTGAAATTTGATGCTACAGAAGAATGCCAAAGATTAGATGAATAGATCATGTAACTAATGAAGAGGTAATGAATATATCTGGGGAGAAAATAAAACTGCAACACAACTTGACTAAAAGAAGGGATGGGTTGATACGACACATTCTGAGAGACACCAGTTTGGAAATGGAGAAAAGTGTGGGGATACAAAATGCAGACTGAGACCAAGATATGAATGCAGTTAGCGGGTTAAAAATGTTGAAGGTTGCAGCAGCTCTTCGGAGATGAAAAGTCCGGCACAGGGTAGAGTAGCGCGATGAGCTGTAGCAAACCAGTCTTCCCACGGAAGACCATAACAACAAGGGGTAGAGACTGATACAGAACTTAAATGTACACTGTTGTTTATCTCTGGAAATATTTTAGCCAGTGCATATAACGCTAGTATGGCATCGAGGGATTTAGAGCCGTGGACTATGTATTATGCTCACCGGTGTCGTTCTAGCGCATGTGCAAGAGAGTTGAGATTGGATCAGGATTTAAATACGCAAACAGGGATGGATGGGAACTAAGTAAGGCACATCAATTGACTGCAAATTAGACCAGCCAATAGTCTATAGCCAAGTTTATTGAAGGTATACGTCACGTGGGACCCGATTGCAGTATTAGATAATTCGAATGATAGCTCCGAAAAGAATGTATTGTCTAGCCTTAGAACTCGGAGTTAGGTCAATTCTTCTTTCTGCCGGAAGAATTAAGAACCAACAAAAGAATGGAAAAGTTGGATGAAACACCTGCGAACTATGCACATGAATTCTTTGGTCTCTGTTGTTCTCTGTGGCCCGATCATTCCCCTGTTAAGGCATTGTAGATGGTTGACCGAAAATTAAGTGATAAAAGAAATGACTGTGAGATTAATTTAAGTGCTGTCCCTGATCGCCAATTAGCTGGGACACTGCGTCTCACATGAGAATCTGCTGATGTATCGACTGTTGCGGCACAGGACTCCGTTTCGTATAACAGGGGTCTCACGTAACTAAACAAAACTTTTTACAAAAGGCAACAGGGGGATACTGTAGACTATAAGGCAGATTTGGAATGTATTGATCATAAACACAGGAAATGCTAAGTCGTTTCTTTTATTATAATGGCGGTTACACCACATATAGTATAAATCAACAACCTGACACGAACAACTTCTTAGTGCAGGTCAAGACAACTTAACACAAGTAGCTCAATACGTACACATGCTGGGGGGAATTACTAACCCATTAGATCCCAGTTTATTTTAGAGAGAGTGTGAGTGCAAACTGACAGTTGCGTTGGAAACAATTAATAGCCAGGAGATCACAGTTAGCTGAAACGCCGGCAGGGGCAGCAGAAGTTTACTTATCGTGAAAGCATGGATAACTTCATCATGCCTATCGTTCGCAACTCGTGATCTAGTGGCTAGCGAGTGTGCCTGTCGATCACGAAGTCCTGCCGGCCGCGGTGGTCTAGCGGTTCTAGGCGCTCAGACCGGAACCGCGCGACTGCTACGGTCGCAGGTTCGAGTCCTGCCTCGGGCATGGATGTGTGTGATGTCCTTAGGTTAGTTAGGTTTAAGTAGTTCTAAGTTCTAGGGGACTGATAACTACCGATGTTAAGTCCCATAGTGCTCAGAGCCATTTGATCACGAAGTCCCGGGTTCGATTCCCGGCCGGGTTGGGGATTTTCTCCTCCCTGGGACTGGGTGTTTGTGTTGTCCTCATCATTTCATCATTATCATCATCATTTGTGACAGTGGCTAGATTGGTCCGTGTAAAATTGGACAGTGTAAAAATTGGGAATTTGTGCGGGCGCTGATGACTGCTCCATTGAACGCCCCACAAACCAAACATCGTAATCATCATGACTATCGATCGAGATGCTAGCGAAAGAAATCACGACCGACATAATCACGACCCACGTTACTGAGCAAAGGTAGTACACGAGCTGCTCGGTCTACGACGGCTATCAAATACAGAAATTATGCACAAAGAGATGAAAACGGCGCCAACAAACGCCCGTGCTGATCACAAACTGGCTCAATTTATGAACTGCGACAGACTGACTTTCGACAGTGTCTCTCGTTAGTTTTGTCAAATGGTTCAAATGGCTCTGAGCACTATGGGACTCAACATCTGTGGTCATAAGTTCCCTAGAACTTAGAACTACTTAAACCTAACTAACCTAAGGACATCGCACACATCCATGCCCGAGGCAGGATTCGAATCTGCGACCGTAGCAGTCGCGCGGTTCCTGACTGAGCGCCTAGAACCGCTCGGCCACCGCGGCCGGCTAGTTTTGTCAGTGCGAACGCCGCACCAGAGTTGGCCACCATCGACAGAAAGGGGACCCCGTCCCAACTTAACAAGTGTGGCCGTCATGGTTTGTTCCGGCCGGCAACAGTTTGCCCTTTCAGTTCAAAAGCTGGTGGGCTTGAAATGGCGGCAATTCCGAGAACGGCATTACGGTCTGGAATCTCTACGCTTCGTAGAAGCTGGGGCTTGAAATTGGAAGTAACCGCTCGGAACCTTTCACCATGTTACAGATCATTAGGAGCTAGCTTAGCGAAAGTTGTGTAGTAATTACCACAAAAATAATTTTATTAGCACAAAGGGTGTCACTTCTAAGTGTCGTCAGGCGTATTTCCTCTCGTGTTTCAGCAGATATTTGCAATTTATTTATTTCAACGTGTAGCTGGCGCTAACCCAAACAAACACTGATCACCATATGTTTCATGGGACGCCGAGTGTCGATGGAAAACGTCGTTTTGTTTCCCGTTTCAAACAAACTGATTTTCAAATTCTAATTTTATATGCCCATTCGATATAGGGCTACCAGATCAATCTAGCACAATATTTTTGCTATCGATATGTATTAACATGAGTAGTAAAACACGTTGAACAGTGAGTACTCCAGTAGCGACAGAGCAGCGCGCTTCTGCATGGCGGCAGCAGTCAGCGCGGACCTGGGTGGTGCTGTTGTTGCTGGAGTATTCGTTATTCCTTGTATTTTAGTGTCCCTGTCAATACATATCGATAAAAAGATGTCGCGCTACTCTGATAGCTCTATCGAATAGGCATATAAAATTACAATTTGAAAATCATTTTGTTTGAAACGGGAAACAAAACGACGTTTTCCATCGACCCTGGGCGTCGTATGAAAGACGTGAAGAGCAGCGTCGGTTTGGGCTGACTGTAGCTGCGCTTCGTAAAAACAAAATTGCTGATATCTGCAGAAACATCGCCAAAATGTGCCCAGTATATTAAGCCTACTTGCTGTCCTATGCAATTCTGACAGAGCCGGTTTGTCGTGGCGACTGTTAAGTTGCTTTGTTTGATTTACTTCATAAATTGTATCACCTAAACTTCCAAGATGCTACTCCAGGCGGGTGTTAAATGAATGTGTGCAACGGAGAATAATAAACGCTAAAATGAGGATTTGGCTCTGTCTGACTACCCCCTGAAGCAGATCTGAGGATCTCTTAATTCGATAAATTACGGTCTAAACATAAATGAATGATGAAGGCAACTAATCCTACTAAACGATATACGTTGTTCCCGTTTATATATTTATTGAAGGTTAAAAAAACCTTTTATATTACAAAGTTTACATTTCCTAAGTAAACTTACTTATCAATTGCCCAACTCTGCCCCTTATTATGACTGCGCGCTCTAATATCAATAACGCGAAATGACTGACATCGTCTATCTACCATACACTAGAAGATACTACTTTCAAACATGATCTACGGTGGTGTGGAACCTCAATGGAAATAAACAAACGTGATAACAGCTGTTTAGCTTTTATAGCCCTAATAAGCCGAAGCAATTTGCGATATCACGGTATGTACTGCGTCCAGTGCGTCGAAGTGATGGTTCTCGTACTCGTCTGCGACGATGGAAGAACTCCCACCACAATAAACACTTTTAAACACTATGACGGGAGAATGCGGTCCTCTGACTCCTATACTCCTACTCTAATACTGTCTTCTCCTTTCTGTGTTTTACATACGAGAAACGCGAACTCCCAGCCACAAGGACGGAGTTCAGATAACGTCTTAACGTAAGTATAGGCAGAGGAAGTGCTCTCAATTACTGAACGCTGCGTACTCAACGACGACTTCCAACTCGGAGGTGAAGTCCAGAATCGTATAGGTTGGCAACAGTACAGTGCCTAACTGTTCTAACTATAAACTCTCCTGAGAGCAAAGACAGCAAATCCGTCCATACCAACAAAGCTGATATCGAGCGACCATCACACATGGGCGTTCACAACGGAAGACATCGTCTCTCCACCGCTGGCCTCCCAGCAAGGCTCAGCTCCCCACCATCGTAATTCCGAAAACGAATCATATTCCCCGAAATGTCAGATACTTCCGAACGCCAACCAACCATATTTTAGTCTTTTGTCGTCCAGCGCGGAAAGTTTGCGAGGAAATACCTATACTCATACAATGGTACGCTTCTGAGTAAAAATCCTTGGAAATAACCCAGCCTGCGTGGTTTCCGAGGTGCCGCTTCTTCTTTCCTCTCACCTGAGTCCAAGATTTGCGAAGTTCGGAAGTATTATCTGGTTATCCTTTCGGCCCTACTACAATAGCGGCCGATAGCGGACGTTTGCCCCTGTATTGTGTCTTCGCACTCACGTGTCCAGACTGTCCGTCTCGGTACTTCTGTGTGGAACTGAACTACCACACCTGTGTGGGCCTTCCATCCAGGACCTGAGTTCCGCCTGCTGTTTCATTTCCACTGCCGTTCCAACCTCTGCTAGTATAGGTAATCATCCATTGCACCGTTATAATAATAAAGACACTCCGTCACTTTCATGCAAAAAGCGATAACAATTATTTAAAAGGCGTATTTGACAATGTCAGTCTCCCTTATATATTCATATATACGATGTACAAACTATCACATGATACCTAATTGTGTTTGTAGATCACGGCAAAGTATGTGGATGGGTCCTTGTAAGGTGCGAAATTATAGCCACCTTACTAACTTTACACGTTAATTAACACCAGAGCGGCATCAACTTTTCTGAATGTACTTCTGACGAAAAAACGACTCTGGCACTTGGCTACTGTTTTCTTTAATCCTGCCCTTTGAGTTTTTGTGGTGATTGAAATTTTCATCCTCTAATACACGTTTATTTCTAACCAAGAATTATAATACAAATTTTCATAGATTTAGCTTTAGAAATGTGTTATTATAGCCAAACATTTCCATATGAGTTTTCATCCCTAGTTCACCCTCTTAAGGTTTAATTTTCAAAAACACTGAAACACGTATTTCTACCCGAGCATTAAAGTACCAAATTTCATAGATGTAGATTTAAAAATGCTTTAGTGGGTTTTTAATTTATTTTGAAAACAAAGTCATGCTCTATTAAGCACCTTAGGGCGACGGACAAACTTTTGTAGATCTAGTTTCAAAATTATATTAATAGCGACGTTTTCTCAAAAAGCCTTTAACTCCCTATCGCACCCTGTAGAAGTGGAAATTTTGAAAAACTATTCTTAAGCGATGTCCTCTCCAAATTTAGACTGAACACTGTTTTAGTCTAAGAAAATGTTTTCATAATAATTTTCGTCCCCCTTTTCACCCGCTTAGGGGTTGAATTCCAAAAAACACTGAAAACCAGATTTTTTATTTCTAACCAGAAAGCCAAATACAATTTTTATAGATTTACCTATAAAAATGGTTTCATAATGGAATATTTTTATAAAAAAGTTCATCCCCAGCAGCACGTTGAATTTCCGAAAGCACCGAAACACGTAATTTTTTCATTTCCAACTCAGGAGCCAAATACATATTTTTCGTAGATTTATCTTTAAAAACGTTTTTACAATGAAAAATTTCCATAAATCCTTACATAACCTGTTTGATATCTTTAAGGGTGAATCTCCCAAAAACATAGAAACCCGTGTTTTTTTGTATTTTTTTTATAGTTCCAATCGAGAAGTCATTTACAAATTTTCACAGATTTAGTTTTAGAACTGCTTTCATAATGAAGTTTATTCATAAAACTTCCCCCCCCCCCCTCCTCCTTCTTTTCAACCCCAAGGGGTTAAATTCCAAAATGCTGGAAGATATAGTTTTTTTTTAATTTCTGAACGAGAAACCAAATAGCAGTTTTCCTAGTTTTAGCATCAAAATTATCTTAATACCGATAGATTTTTTAGAACACGGTACACGCCCTATTTCACCCCTTTATGGGTGGAGTTTCCAAAAAATACCTTCCTGTGTATGACCTATAATATAAGATCAACACCATCTAAAAGACTTTTAATACCTATGGTTTCTTCTGGGCGATGATGAGTCATTCAGGGCATTTGCGTGTATCTACAGGGTGAGTCACTAACTATTGCCACCAAGAATAACTCCGAAAGTATGATAGGAGATGAAAGTTTGTGGGACAAAAGTTGCATGGGACAATGGGGGCCACAACATGAAGTTGATTTTTTGTTGCTAGGTGGGGTCGAGTCAGAGATATGACAGTCAAATTTGTTTTTTTCCAATGGGATCGTATAGTTCAACTATTGAGACGAATCCAATGATGTGTAACAGTGCGGTCGTTGAACGTCAACGAAGGCTAAAAACGTGGCATGAACGTCCATTTACAGAAAGTGTTCGAAGTGATGACCATTGCTATCAATGCAGTGCTGCAATCTTCTTATCATGGATTGAGTGGTATTCCTTATCTCATCGGCACTTATCGATGCACATGCTCTAACGATTCTCTCTCGTATCTTGTGCAAATAGTAAATATTCACCGAATACGGAGTATCCATCTAATGTGCCACTGACATGACAGCACCATTTGACGGATTTACAATACAACACTAATAGGAACGGTGAGACCAGTATCGTCGAATCAGGCGAATGTGAGTGATGTATTCCTTCGAGGAAGGAGAATGCCAACGAAATTCATTGGATTCTTCTCGATAGCCACTATCAGAAAATAAGTACCAAACTATAGCATCCCATTTAAGAAAACAAAGTTGACCTTCATATCCCTGACGCGACCCACCTAGCAACAAATACCCAACGTCATATTATGCCCCCTGTTGTCCCATTCAACATTTGCCCCACAAACGTTTCAGCTACTATCATACTTTCGAAATTATTGGCAACGGTTAGTGACTCACCCGTGATAGTGGATGTTAATCGTGGGTCCATAAAATTCTTCCACCCACATGAGGAGTTAGCACTGGACAATAGTTCCACGGCGGTCTCTGACTGCAGGAGAAAATCGATTTAGTGTCTTTTAAGAGCCATTTAATTTGATCGCCTTTTGGATTAATAACCTGAGCAACGTGTGGATTAGAACACCTGATTCGTGATTTTACGGAGAGGCCGAATCTGTGATGGGAATGGTAAATTAAATTTTATTTAATTACTCTCTCTTTTTCGGGAGTGTGGACAGGCCTGCAGTCGTTGCTTCTGCAAGTCTTGGAGTGCGTCAGAGACAAGTCTCCGTTTTACAGTACGAAGAGTGAAAATGGAAAAGGATCTAAATGCTAAATTTCACATTTGTGGGGAGAATCAGAAAACAATGTACCTCTTTTTGAACATTACTTATTTGCATTCAAAATTTCAGTAGGTATTCTGATGACAGAAAAAAATGTAATGAGACAAATTAGTAAATAAATAATTTATTAAGGATTTTCAAGGAGCCATACCAGGAAACTGACCAGTTCTAAGTGCCAACAACAAAGGTTTAGATTCAAGTGACGCAAATACAGAAATAAAGCAGTGTAACTTCAGAACTACTAGAACTGTAATGAAAAAGTGTATTATTTCTCTTATACACAGATGTATGAGAGTATCAGACACATCGATCATATTACACGTCTACAATGACAACAGAGTTTCTGCAACATCTTCAACGTCAAGGAAGTCAGTTGTATACGTTGGAACTACGTGGAGTGGGTACATAGCTTTATCTGATTCACTGTTGCAAAACCTGCGTAACTAAGGCCCAGCTTATCTTTCTTCGTTTCTCTATAACTACAAAATGTCTGTCGGAGCTCAAAAAACTGTGCCCATTCACCAGAACCTTTTGTGTTGTATCTTCCAACTATCCCAGGCTAAATGGAGG
The DNA here is from genome assembly GCF_023898315.1 of Schistocerca nitens. Taxonomy (NCBI): domain Eukaryota; kingdom Metazoa; phylum Arthropoda; class Insecta; order Orthoptera; family Acrididae; genus Schistocerca; species Schistocerca nitens. Next base: position 787,997,822 of record NC_064615.1, on the reverse strand, counting down.
AGACTGTGACGCATGGCACTAGGAACTCCATTTTCGAAGCAGTGCATGGCACAAAGACCGTGCGCCATCTGGTAATAAAATTTGAAACTTCCCCTTAGAAAAATTATACATGACTGTGCTTAAACTGACACACAATATTTTTTAGCGCAACGCAATCTGACTTTCAAAAATCTCTACAAAAGAATGGCCCTGACTAACATTAACCTATACCTTTCACAAATCACTTACCTCACCAAAATCTTCGTTACTCGAACTACTGCAATACAGCGAGCGCCACTACTGCCAGCTAAATAAAAGATTCAAACTACTGAAGGTACTAACTACTGATAGGCATAGTTAGCAAATGAAAGATTTTGATAGAGAACAAACAATGTATTTACCTTAATAGTCATAATATATATAGCAGTTCGTGACATCCAGTCTTACAAATTTCGAAACTCCGCCATCTCTCTCCCCACATCCACCACTGCTGGCGGCTCACCTCCAACTGCGCAACGCTACGCGCTGTTAACATCCAGCTGCCGCTGCCCAACACTACAATGGCAGACAACAATGCAAACTAGCCACAGACTGCACATAGCACAGCCAGTGATTTTCATACAGAGCGCTACGTGGCGTTACCAATATAAGAACCTAAACAGCCTACTTACATAGCCCCCATGCTCCCCACAAAAAATTTTACAAATTGTTTTGGGCAGTGGCCAAAACTGATTTGAAGAAATTTTTCATAATTACAGTAACAAAGATATCAAATGCACACGCTTATTGATACAATGTTGGTCAAAAGCTAAAATTTTCTCTTAGTCCATAAAGACTGTCCTGATCATTCATCACAGTAAAATTGCAGATTTTTTTCAAAGTCTGAGCAATAAAAGAAAATGCACACGGAAGTAGTGGATTTCCATGCAGTCTTGAAGAAGTAGTGTTGTCCTTCCAACGGAAAGACAGAGCTGGGTCTTGACATGCAGACAGGTAATGGGCCACAACAGAGCAGACCCACAGCAGACTCAGTCGAAGTTTTAAGAATACTTGCAAGTAGGTCATCACAGAGCTGACCCACTATAGTCTTGGTAGAGAGTATGGGATTGGTGGGCCATCAAACATGCAGACCCACTGTAGTCCTAGTAGAAATAATGGTACTGTTGGGCCATCAAAGATGCAGACCCACTGTAGTCTTTGTAGAGATGGCCAGCAGCCATCTGTTGCGACTGTGCAGGTGCGCAATCACCATCGAAGAGTCTTGCGGAGAATATAGCAAGTCCATTAACCACCACATGTCCACTCACAAAAAATTTGTTTGAAATGTCCTTAGAACCACCAATGCTATTATCCAGTCCCTTGCTGAATTATTAACACACGTGCAAACACTATCAGTTCCTACTTCTCACATATTGTCCATATACTATGACCAACAGAAACTTGTGCAGTGAAATGTAACTTACAAGTTACTTAATTTGATGAACTGGTGTCAATTACAACTTTATAACATAAGAATACAATAACAAAGGTACAAAATATATCATTAAAGAACATAACAATACAGATAACATTTGTAGTAATATGGGCTTTACAAAAGAATCGAACTAACATATACATCAGTGTTATAGGAATTATGACATAAGTAAATACATAAAAGATCAGAATAAGTTTTGAAACATCAACTTTACACATGAGCATTAAAATAAAACAGAATAAATAATGTCTAAGCATCTTTACAAGGTAAATAACATATTATCAGAAAAATTCTACAACGTAAATCTTATTAGATAAACACATAAAGACAGGAAGAAGACAAATACGAAAGGGTACATAAACACATAGCGGAATAATACAAAAGGGAAGACAGAGTTCGTGTTCAGTGTAACATTTGGTACTGCAGTCCAACCCAAAACTTCATTTCGTAGATCTTTCCTCTTATTTCAACATTTGTTTCCACCAAAAAATCCTATCCAAGCATGCTTTCTGTATTTATATGTTCACATTTTTCTTACGTCATTATTTATTTTCCATTATCTTACCTCATCATTTATTTCCTAGAAAATCCTTCCTATACCTGCTTCCTGTACTTTTTTTGTACAACTTCTCAATGCATTTCTTCAAATTCATCGCAACTCATTCTCTTATATAGTCTACCCCCTCTTAAGCTAACTTAAATCTACTGAGCTCAGATGCTAAACTAAGGGACGAGGCAATGCAGCAGCACAAAACAATTAACACAAACAGCAAGACAAGAAATGGAAATTTGCAAAGCAAGCAGCATTATAGAAATTAGCAAAGCAATTGCAATATTACAACTAATATAAGGCAATGTGCAGCAAACAGGAAAACAGTAGTAAAACTGGCTAAACAGAGTAATACAAAGTGAAATTCAGTAGCACTATGCCTGGCAAACAGCAGCAGCAAATGCAATAACTTATACCTAAATATGACAAAGCTCAAGCGGAAAAAATACTACAGTAAAAATGGCCATGTTTAATACTTATGTCACATCTTAACACTAGAGTGATGCATCACTGTAACTTGCTCTAGCAGACAAGTTACCAAGTCACTGACAAAAATTATGTATCCAATTCCTGTGAAGTGGAAATGTCTTTTTGTGCTCCCTCATTTTTTTGGAGTACATCCATCATAAAGTTATTTTTTACTGGATCTGTAGGCATAAAATATTTATATTAGTACATCTATAAAATTTTATTTTAACCAATGCTGCAGTGCAGCGAGGAACTAGATATTAAACAAAATAGGCAAAGCAAGGCGTGAAACGTCATTCACTAGCCATATGGCATTTCATAATGCAGTAAACAATCTTTCAACTAAGAAGACAATAGACATGAAATGTTTCTCATCATTTCATTTCAGTAAATATCATAAATTAAGAACTCTACAGTGTAATCATGTTTTCAAGTTTGAGGGTGTCGTATTTACGATGCTTTCTACAAAGGAATTTCAATAGCGAGGATAATTGCCTCTTTTTTTTTCTTCTCCACCTGTGCCTCTGAAAGGCACACACTAATGGCTTTTTTCCAGGCATCTGTCGTGCAGCTGGGTGCCCACGACGCATTACGTGAAGGTGGTCACTTAACTTTCTTACCGAAATATTTACGACAGCAGTTTCCGCTACAGTGACAGTCTCATATAAAAATATTTTCACAGGTTGAGAATTTGCGTTACAAATGTGTAGAAAATAAAATCCTATAAATATAACTGTGTCCAAAAATTTTCGACAGCTTTGTAATACATTCACGCATTTACATACATTTCATAACTCTTAAAGTACGATTCTTGGTTTCCAACAATCTTTTTCACAAACCAGAGTCCCTAACCACTACTCATTATTCCTTACCTTATTCGTCGACACTTCTTCAATATTTCATCATAATACTGTAGATACATAGCATAATCAAATAACTCATATAGCATCGGCTTATTGATCATAAACATACCGCAACAGCATAACACACATAGTCATCGTAATAATAACATCATGTTCTCAAGCCCAGCCGGTGCGCGTGACAGTGCGTCCGCAACAATGTTCTCCTTGCCGGGAATGTAGACTATTGTGAAGTGGAATTCTTGCAGAAACAATGCCCAACGTTTTAACCTGTCATGATTTAATTTTGAAGACATAAGAAATTCTAATGCACGATGATTACTGTATACTTTTACGTGCTTACCAGAAAGAAAGAAACGGAATTTGTTAAATGCCCAAATGGTAGCTAAAGCTTCTAATTCAGTAACGGAATAATTTTTTTTCAGATTTTGTTAGCACTCGGCTAGCAAAAGCGATGGTTTTCTGAACAGTAGTCTCATTTTCTATGGCTTCTTGAAATAAATGGGCACCAAGACCGACTTTAGAAGAATCTGTGCTAAGGCAGAAATCTTGTGACAGATCTGGATGAGCTAGTATTGGCGCGTTAAGTAACGATTCTTTCAAAGAATTGAATTCCAACTGTGCTTGTTCGTCCCAGATCCAAATAGTATTTTTTCCAGTGAGAGAACAAAGTTTTGGTGTAACAAGATTTGCATATTCAGAAAACGACGGTAAAAATTTACGAGACCTAGAAAACTGCGGACTTGTTTTTTTGTGGATGGAACTGGAATGCCTCTGATTGCTTCTAACTTTTAAGGATCCGGCTGAATGCCTTCAGAAGAAATAATATGTCCCAAAAACTTCACCTTTGTCCTACCAAATTCAGACTTTTCCAAGTTAACTGGAATTACAGATTCTGCAAAAATATGTAACACGCTGTTGAGGATGCGATTGTGTTGTTCCCATGAGGCTTCTGCTATCAGAATATCGTCCACATATAAGGTGATGTGACGTTTAAAGAACTCAGGTAATATGGAATTTAGCCCGCGAATGAATGCTGTCGAAGAAATGTTCAAACCAAAAGGAAGTTTCCGAAACTGATTACAAACGCCGAAACAAAGGAAAGCTGTGTATTTTCTACATTCTGGATGAAGTTCGATCTGATAAAAGCTGGATCTGAGATCAATAGAAAACAACACTTTTACACCATTAAAATTTTGAAGAAGTTCTTCCAACGTTTGCGGCCTGTCTGTTTCACGAATGATGATAGTATTGATTTGTCTCGAATCTAAGACAAGCCTGATCGATCCATTTTTCTTCTCAACAACATGTAATGGATTCTTGTATGAGCTTACTGCAGGCTCAATAATGCCCTCATCAAGCATAGATTGTATTTCTGTTCTAACACGGTCCCTATAATGTGCCGGAATTACGTATGGTCTAACACAAAATTTAGTATGCTCACGAACACGAAATTGGTATTGAAATCCCTTGATTGTTCCTGTTTCGTGAGTAAAAACTGTGGAATGTGCTTGTAAAATCTCAAAAAGGTCCTGCCTGTCGGTATCATTACAATTCTCAATTGTTTGAATTTTATTCTGAATTAACTCATTAGTATCAAATGCGCTGTAGATATCATCCCTGTCAGTACTTGCAGAGTGATTGTTAGTGTCAAGTTCCGTCGAAAATTCCGAACTTTTGTCTAGCAGAAGGTAAAGCCGATTAATTTCTTCGTCATGGTTTGAGAGCCAATCTTCAAATTTCAAAGCTACTGACTTACCTTCTTTTTCTAAACTTATTTCAGCATCGTGAAAGTTTAAGATTTCTTTGTATTCATTCAAAAAGTCTACTCCCAATATAATTTCCGTCGACAATAATGGAACAATAAGAAAGCTCATAGAGAAGCTGTGGCTTTGACAAAAGAATTCTAAGTTGGTTTGTTGGCGTACATCTACACTTTTTCCAAAGATGCACCTTGTAATTTAATCTTACGTAACGCAAGTGTGGGACAATCGTTCGATTTGTTGCATTTGCTAAAGGCTGTTTCACTAATTACTGAAATGGGACTGCCAGAGTCAAGTACTGCCGTAAATTTTACGTCATTTACTGTAATGTGAATCATAGGATATGCAATGTTGTTATGTTTTACGTCGTGTTCCTGGAGTAAGATGTCCCTAATGTCTTCCATTTTTACGTAATTACTAGCTACAGCAGCTGCGTCGTTAGTTTCATACGTATGTTTTGTGGCTGCCAGCGGTATGAGTCATTGCCTATTGTCTCTTTGTTGGCGCGTGTCGTTATTGGGGTTTTGAGACCTAACTTCTACAAATTCACCTTGTCGAGAGGGCCCTGCCCTGTTTAAATCCCGCCAGTTCTGATGGAATTCAGGTCTGTAATTACGATCATATCGTCTGTCGTTATATCGGTAGATTCCATAGTTTCTTTCTTGTCGGTCACGTGGTGGAGACTTTCTCCCTGAATTGTAACTGCGCGCTGGACCATTGCGTCTAAAGTTATTCTGTCTCCCTCGATAATAATCATTTTGGTTCCCAAATTGTCTGTTTCTCTGATTGTCTCTGTGATAGTCACTACCGCGGAGAGATGATCTTTCCCTGTAATTATTACTACTCTGCAACGGTTGTCATACGGGTGGTGTCTGTTTTGGTCACGATTTGTGTTGTGAGAATAGCCTTGTTGTGTCCAGTTATTATTTCTTTCGTCGTGGAATTGCGACGGATGTGACCTGTAATTGTTGTGTTCCTGTTTCTGCATTCCGCGATTGTCATTGTCAATTTCTAATTCTTATAAGAGTCCCTGAAAACCTTCAATGTCATCTTTGCAACGTCCTGCCAAAATAATATGTCGTAAATGTTCAGGTAATTTGATTAAGCAAATGCGGATGAGTTCTGAGGGGCTGTATGGGTTTGACAGGTACTGATTCATGTGCAACATGTCTTCAAAATATTTCACAAGACTGGAAAATTCAGATTGTTCGAAATGTTTCATCATTATGATGCTATGTTTTACTCGGTCTTGTGTAGCTTGAGACCAATATGCTGAGAGGAAGGCATGGTAAAATTCCCCTTCGCTGTGACAATCGTGAATGACCGATCGCATTCTTACAGCTGGTTCATTCTCTAAATAGCCACACATAAATTCTAATCTGTGCTCTAATGACCAGTTGGGAGGAAAACAATGAGAGAATTGATGGAGCCACGCTTGTGGATGAATTTCGTTGCCAGAATTCTTAAATGTTTTAAATTTACGTGTAGAGTGAACAGCTTATAGTCAAAATCATCATTTCGGCGAGTCGCATATCGGTCATTGTTACGTCGTTTCGGCGGTTCCATTTCAAAATTCGGTGTGCGTTGCCAATTTCTTTCATAATTTCCGAAGTGTCCTGTGTTATTATTTTGTGGTTGTTCCGTATTTCTAAGTCCCTCTTACCGCGTTGGAGCGCGAGTGTCCTCTGAAATATGTAATTTTTGTATTACTTGTGCCAACTGATCTTGTACTTCCCGGATTTCTTTTTTGTGTTGCGTATTAATTTGATTCTGATTTTGTTTGAATTTCTTAATTTGTTCATACTCTTCTGTGTCAGTGATGGCTACAGGTCTTGTGTCATTCAGATCATCATCTACCTTTGTAGATAAGTTAGTGAACTGATCCGAAAGTTCGGCTACTTTCTCCGATAGTGTACGTATTTCCTCAGTGTGTTTTTCTGAACCAAGTTTCAGAGTATCTACTGTGTCCTTTAAGTTTTCCTGAGTTTTTGCAAGTTGCGTAACCGAATTGGTAGATGCAACTGAGTCAATTTTAGCTTGCAAGGTCTCGTGATTTTCATGAACAATGGTTTGCAGTTCTTTTATGGCAGCTTCGTGATTCTGTAATGCATTTTCATGCCGCGAAAAAATAGGTTGAAAATGCTCACAAATTTGTGTTTTTACGTCATTACAGACTTTTTGACATTTCGATTCAATGTTATGTAACTCAGTAGTTAAATCTTCACGTGTTTGTTCAAGTGTGGTGTCTAATTTTTGAAGCTTTTGCTGTGTTTGTCTCTGGTGTTATTCCATTGCGTCTAACTGTTGCTGTGTTTGTCTCTGGTGTTGCTCCATTGTGTCCAACTTTTGAAGATTTTGCTGTGTTTGTCTCTGATTTTGTTCCACTGTGTCTATCTTTCGAAGATTTTGTTCCCTTGTGTCTAACTTTTGAAGCTTTTGCTGTGTTTGTCCCATTTGTTGTATTAATTGTAATAACAATGCACTGGTGTCTGAAACATGTTCCTCAGTGCTTTTCGGCAGTGAATTTGCACCGGAAACATTCACATTTTGACAAGCAGAAAATGTGTCTTGACTTATTTAAGAAAACGGTGAGGACCCAAAACCTGAATCTACAGTATTTGCGAGATTGTGTCCTGTCATTTCGGATTTCTGAGGCGAGCTATTGCCGACCGATCGATCGAAAATGCTTCCCTGTTCACTAATTGTTTCACTATCTACGCCATTATTTGCCGCCCACTCCATTTCCCTATGCACAATTACCAAATCACTAGTTTGAACATTAGTTAATTCATTACACGGTGGCGCTAACACAGTGCTTTCGTCTTCACTGTCATTTCTCAGATTACTTTGGAGCCTTCTATTACGTTTTTCACACGCCATTATTGTCACAATATTTCACACGACAACACAGAAAAGCACAATTTGAAGAGCAAAATAAGAAAACACATTAACATAGCACTGAAAATAATATCTAGTTAATTGCAAGCGCAGCTGCGAAATACTTGGTGCAAATCTACATGCATGCCACAACACCAATGAAAGGCTGCAACTACAAAGGAGATTCTCTCTACAATTACATGTTAGCAATAAACAATAGCTACACTAATTACACAAACTACAAGAAAAAAATCAGAAGATTCCAGTGAGGTATCCTGGCAGGGTCGCCATATGAAACTTCCCCTTAGAAAAATTATACATGACTGTGCTTAAACTGACACACAATATTTTTTAGCGCAACGCAATCTGACTTTCAAAAATCTCTACAAAAGAATGGCCCTGACTAACATTAACCTATACCTTTCACAAATCACTTACCTCACCAAAATCTTCGTTACTCGAACTACTGCAATACAGCGAGCGCCACTACTGCCAGCTAAATAAAAGATTCAAACTACTGAAGGCACTAACTACTGATAGGCATAGTTAGCAAATGAAAGATTTTGATAGAGAACAAACAATGTATTTACCTTAATAGTCATAATATATATAGCAGTTCATGACATCCAGTCTTACAAATTTCAAAACTCCGCCATCTCTCACCCCACATCCACCACTGCTGGCGGCTCACCTCCAACTGCGCAACGCTACGCGCTGTTAACATCCAGCTGCCGCTGCCCAACACTACAACGGCAGACAACAATTCAAACTAGCCACAGACTGCACATAGCACAGCCAGTGATTTTCTTACAGAGCGCTACGTGGCGTTACCAATATAAGAACCTAAACAGCCTACTTACAAAGTTTGAAACACTTTCTCGTCGATTTGACACTTCGATGAAGTCTACGGACACGCAGGAAAACACCGAGAACGTAACAGCGCTCAGAACGCGGAAAAAAAACGACACTTACACTTTGACATTTCCACTTTTCATACATGTAGCGTTTTACCGTATGATTTAAAAAAATAAATATAAAGAAGCGGGCCGATAATACTATGAACAAAACTAACAAATTAAATCAGCTTTACTCACGATACCTGTATCTCGAACACGAGTTTCTTAAGCAGATTGAATAATCGCTCACATCCAATTGGCGTGCCGCACGGGGCCCTACACGAGTATCGATGCGGCGCAAAAAGTGAGCATCTAGCATACGATCGGAAAAAAACACTCAAAATAACGTTTATCTAAAGTTACGATAAATTGAATATTTTCAATCTGAAACTCCCGACACACGATGTTGTTCTCTCATGGGTCCATTCAGTTTCTTTTTTTTTCTTCAGCGGTTCTCGTTAGTGTTAAGTAGATTAAGTGCAGCTGAAGAATACTCACCTGCTTCAATTGTGCCACCAGGTAAGATAAAAGGTTGGACACGCTGATTATCTACAGTAGGCCTTATACGAATTTTAAATCTTTCGTACAATGGCTATACTGTCACGAAGCTTCCAACTAGCGATATGTAGCAAGCAGAGACTGGTAACGTTCGGTATAATAATTTTCAACCCATTTAAAAGATGCTTTCCTTGCGAAATTAAAAATCTGCCAAGTTATTTCAACAGAGATAAAAGCGACGAGAAATCTCTTAGAAGTATCATGTGCAATTAATCCTTTTCACATCAGAGAAAGTGTACTTAGCATCAAAGTCACAGGGAGTAAATACGTACAATTTAGCTAACATTTCAAGCAACACAGTTACACGGAAAATGACACACAATTAAATGAGAGAAGAGAGTTGTTAAGTAAGAGAATAATGTTAGAGGAGTTACTGGCGTAGCCGTTGTTACAGAGCTCGTTTGAAATGAGAAACATGAAAAGCCTTATTTAGAGCTGCGGGATAATAAGCAGAGAACGATAACAGAACCTTCGTGCAACGAAATTTTGTGGTGTTATGAGCGTTCTGTGTTCTTCTTGCATAGTAGAAACTACGTGGCTTAGAGGCATATGGTAGTTCTATCGCCACAGCGAAAACTGCGAGAAAAGGTGAACCGACGCGGGGAGACAATGGCCTGCGAAAAAGGAAGAGACAGGACGAACTGCCACGAGGGAGATTAATTCCGCAGTTATGATAACGCTTTCTCTCATTGAGCTACAGTTTCAACTGCATTGTATTGCTTTACGGTGCTAGCCCGAAATGAACCAGAACAAAGGAACGCGAAAACACTGAACACGGAGAGAATTATAGCAGAGGATTCGTAGTACCAAAATGATTCCTTTACCTGTCGGCATTCTTACATCTGAAAGATGCACCCTTTAAGTGGAGCACATTATTTATATTAAGCCCTAAAAATACCGATTCTGCAAATTTTAAACATATCATACATTGCCTACTGAAGCGCCAAAGTATCTGGTATAGATATGCGTATTCAAACACACAGGTATGGATACAAGCAGAATATGGCGCTGCGGTCGGCAACGACTGTATAAGACAAGTGTCTGGCGCTGTTGTTAGATCGGTTTCTGCTGAGACAATGGCAGGTTATCAAGATTTAAGTGAGTCTGAACGTGGTGTTACAGTCGGCGTACGAGCGATGGGACACGGCATCTCCGAGGTAGCGGTGAAGCGGGCACTCTCCCGTACGACCGTTTCACGAGTGTACCGTGAATATCACGAATCCGGTATAACATCAAATCTCCCACATCGCTGCGACCAGAAAGCCTGCAAGAACGGGACCAACGACGACTGACGAGATCGCTCAACGTGACTGAAGTACAGCCTTCGCAAATTGCTGCTGATTTCAATGGTGGACGGTCAACAACTTGCAGTGTGCGAACCATTCAACGAAACATCAACGATATTATGACCCAGAAAATATTAGATACAGGCTCCCAGATAGATGCTATTTTCCTTGACTTCCGGAAGGCGTTCGATACAGTTCCGCACTGTCGCCTGACAAACGAAGTTAAGCCTGCGGAATATCAGACCAGCTGTGTGGCTGGATTGAAGAGGTTTTAGCAAACAGAACACAGCATGTTGTTCTCAATGGAGAGATGTCTACAGACGTTAAAGTAACTTCTGGCGTGCCTCAGGGGAGTGTTATGATACCATTGCTTTTCACGATATACATAAATGACCTAGTAGATAGTGTCGGAAGTTCCATGCGGCTATTCGCGTATGATGCTGTAGTATACAGAGAAGTTGCAGCATTAGCAAATTACAGCGAAATGCAGGAAGATCTGCAGCGGATAGGCACTTGGTGCAGGGAGTGGCAACTGACCCTTAACATAGACATATGTAATGTACTGCGAATACATAGAAAGAAGGGTCCTTTATTGTATGATTATGATAGTCGGAACAAACACTGGTAGCAGTTACTTCTGTAAAATATCTGGGAGTATGCGTACGGAACGATTTGAAGTGGAATGATCATATAAAACTAATTGTTGGTAGGGGGGGGGGGGGGGGGGGGTCAGGTTGAGATTCATTGGGAGAGTCCTTAGAAAATGTAGTCCATCAACAAAGGAGGTGGCTTACAAAACACTCGTTCGACCTATACTTGAGTATTGCTCATCAGTGTGGGATCCGTAACGGGTCGGGTTGACAGAGGATATAGAAAAGATCCAAAGAAGAGCGGCGCGTTTCGTCACAGGGTTATTTGTTAAGCGTGATAGCATTACGGAGATGTTTAGCAAACTCAAGTGGCAAACTCTGCAAGAGAGGCGCTCTGCATCGCGGTGTAGCTTGCTGTCCAGGTTTCGAGAGGGTGCGTTTCTGGATGAGGTATTGATTATATTGCTTACCCCTACTTATACCTCCCGAGGAGATAATGAATGTAAAATTAGAGAGATTCGAACGCACACGGAGGCTTTCCGGCAGTCGTTCTTCCCGCGAACCATACGCTACTGGAACAGGAAAGGGGTGTAATGACAGTGGCACGTAAAGTGCCCTCCGCCACACACCGTTGGGTGGCTTGCGGAGTATAAATTTAGATGTTGATGTATTGGCTTTCGGAGCCGAAGGCCCACTCATGTACCCCTGATGACTGCACGACACGAAGTTGTATACATCTCCTGGGCCCGTCCACCCCGACATTGTGCCGTTGAAACGTGTTGCTTGATCAAACGAGCCTTGTTTCAAATTGTATCGAGATGATGGATATGTACGTGTATGAAGACCTCATAAATCCATGGAACCTGCATGTCAGCAGTGGACTGATTAAGCTAACGGAGGCTCTGTAATAGTGTGCGGCGTGTGCAGTTGGAGTGATATGGGATCCCTGATGCCTCTAGATACGACACTGACAAGTGACACGTACGTAAACATTCTGTCTGATCATCTGCAGCCATTCATGTCCATTGGGCACTCCGACGGACTTGCGCAATTTCAGCAGGATAACGCGATACTCGACACGTTCATGATTGCTATTGTCTGGTTTCAGGAACACTCTTCTGAGTTTAAACACTTCCGCTGGCCACCAAACTCCCCAGACATGAACATTATTGAGCGTATCTGGACGTATTGCAACGTGCTGTTCACAAGACATCTCTACCCCGTCGTACTCTTACGGATGTATGGTCGGCTCTGCAGGATTCGTGGTGTCAGTTACCTCCAGCACTACTTCAGACATTAGTCGAGTCCATACCAAGTCGTGTTGCGGCACATCTGCGTGCTCGTGGAGGCCTTACACGATGTTAGGCAGGTGTATCAGTTTCTTTGGCTGTTCAGTATTTCACGAAACTTGAAATAGTGACGTATAGCAACCAGACATTGGTTCCCTGTTTTCACTAGCTACTGTTATAAGCTTCCGTATCTGTGTTTTTTGGTGCCCATGTTGACCTCAATGTCGGGGAAAATCAGTGTCAATGACACAGTAACGATGCGCATGTTGTTGCACAGTTAGCGTGTGTACTGTATCCTACATGGTCGTGTAAGAGCATGAAAAGCAATATGCAGCAAGCTCATCCTAGCTGAATGAGCTGTCCGTTACAGTTACTTTCTCCGAGAATGGCAGCCATGTCAGAATCCTGTACAGAGAGAGTATCCCAGGAGGAATGGGCACTACTCGTGAATATGACAGGAACGATCAATAGAAACACAAAAGTCTGGAAAAAATGGGCTCTAAAGTCCATGTGGGCTATTAGCACTTCTTCATCTTCGATACTGTCAGTCAAATCTCTTCTACTACAAGCTATTCCATTTCCCTATTTTTAGAGTTGGAGGTATGGACTAAAAGAGAGGAAAAAATGTCCTGTGAAAAGCTGTTGAGCTACACATTTCAGAGTCGTTTTCTCTTTATGGTCCACACTACCTCCTCCCAAATTATGTTAAACCGTGTTTGCAGTGGTAGATATTTGTTTCACAGTATCAAACTACTCATAATTGTTAAGGTGTGCATTTTATAGCCCATGTTTATCGGTCTTTATTGCTTCGAATGGTAGTTCGTGTCATATTTATCAATACTGATCATTCGTTCTGAGACATCGTGTACAAAGTTCAGTTTCAATGCTACTAAATGTGTCTTTATCCAAGCAAGAGTACAGTTAACACAGGCTTCCCATTTTTAGTGTGTCTGTCTTTAATCATGGAGCGTGAAGAAATAAGTGAGAGTGAAACTTCAGTTTATCCTGGGGTGTAAAATGTTCAGACAACTTACGGGAATTAAACGGATGGCGTCTCCTATAGCCGCCGATATTTCAACAGTTGAGCACATCTTCATTTTCGAGGTATAAATGCAACGAGAAAGTTCTGTTCCAGGAAACAAAGCCCCCAGTAGGTGGGGTTATGCCGAGGACGAACCACAACATAGCATAATCAGAAAGCCAACGCACGCATCTACACACACACACACACACACACACACACACACACACACACACACAGTAAAGATCTAGCAGCGCCAAACAACCAAAGACGAGCAACGGCAGAAGGTATCGATAGCGAAAATTAATTATCAACGGATGAGCAGGTGACATTTACTGTTTCCGTCTGTTGCCTGACCAAGGAGAGAACAGAACTCCAACTCGGTTTTGACAAAAAACATCCGTCTCAACTAATAAGTTCACTCAATTATTTAATCTCAACAGTTTTCTGAATAACACTATCTAAAAAGCTGTAAGCGCGCACCAGAAATTCTGTGTTATTCTATTCCATAGGGTGTTCGGTACCAAGGCAATTAACTGCAATCTATACATGGTATGCCACAACAGGAAGGGACGCTGTAGACACCCTTCATTCGCAAATCGAGAGCATAAGTTGCAGATCTTGAAAGGGACCTAAACTTCAATGATGGCTGAAAAACACAGCTCACATCTCGTCGCCTAGGAATACGACAAAACATATTGGAACAGCGACCTGCTTAAGGTAAAAGGCAATTGACGTAGGTGTGACCTCGTTATTTTCATCATTCAATCGATTCAATGTCGATCGACAGTGCAGCTCGTTTTTGATACGTTGTCGAGATCATAATGTTGTCAATCACGCTCCTTCACCCCGAATTTCACTCCAACTCTTGAACTTTTATTTCGATCATTGCAGAGGATTGTTTGCTTTTTGCAGGAATTGGCTGTTGATCTTCAACGTAAACAAATGTTACATAAAGAAATAAGTGCGCAGAATGAACTGTTGTCAAGCAAACACTGAAAACAGTCACGTCCGTTAATTTAGAGGACCGTCCAATAAGTAATGCAATAAAATTTTTCCTGAAAGTAAATTAATTTTAGTCAGTAAAATTCTTCTGGGTTTGAGGCCGCATTATGATCTATAAAATTCCGACGTTTCGGCGACTGTTGCAAGGCCCCTTCTCAGGCTGTATTGCCAGCTGTTAGCAGTACACCCTGAGGAAGGCGCCTTGCAATAGTCCGAAACGTCGGAATGTTATAGATGAGTATGCGGCCTCAAACCCAGAAGAATTTTACTGACTGTGACAATGGCCACGGAAGCCTACGTTTACATTTGAATTAGTTTTATTCTGGACCGCTGCACACCGTATTATCCTTCTCTCCTTTGGCTACAAAACAATATTTTTCAACATAATCTGCGTTCAATGTGACGGCCTTACAGCACCTTACAGGCAGGACCTGTATACCCACATAGTATCGCCGGCCGGAATGGCCGTTGGGTTAAGGGCGCTACAGTCTGGAACCGCACGACCGCTACGGTCGCAGGTTCGAATCCTGCCTCGGGCATGGATGTGTGTGATCTCCTTAGGTTAGTTAGGTTTAAGTAGTTCTAAGTTCTAGGGGACTTATGACCACAGCAGTTGAGTCCCATAGTGCTCAGAGCCATTTGAACCCACATAGTATCACTCTACAGGTCGACCTCGGAGCCGACATACTGTTGCATCAATAACATCTCGATCATCCACGTACTAATCCTCTTGGGGTTGAAGCTCTTTTCTTTCATGGTGTGGTTTTTCTGACGTGTTGTGTTTCTACAGTGACCGTTTTGTTCTACAGTTTGTCATCTGCAACTACTTCTACCTTAAAGTAGATAAATTGTTTAAGCCAAAATTACGATTTGAAAACTTGTTATTTCTATGCCTGAAATTATTTCATTCTATCTGTGTGTGAGTGTGTCTATTTACATAGTGTTTCACTAGGTATAGAAATCATAAAAACCACACCGTGTGGTAAAAAGGCATGAATTCATAATTTATGTGTTTTTTTCTATTATTTGTAATTACGATTCAAAAACTAATAGCAACATGTATACAAACAGCAAAGAACACTCTTTATCTTTAACAGATAAAAAATAAAAGCCCACTGAAGATGCTGCAACGGCAGTGAAACATGTTTGGGTTAAAAAACAAAATTGTGTTTTGCTAAACGCGGACCCTATCCAAAAACATACGCACCCGTGTACTGCTTAGCGGAGAGTGCGTGAAACAGAAGGAATACGGAAGGTGCGAGATCCGGGCTGGAGGGTGAATGAGTATACTCCAGTGAAGTTTTGTGAACTCTTCTCGGGTACGCAGACTTGTCTGAAGCCTTGCGTTGTCACAGAGAAGGAGAAATTCGTTTGCATTTCTGTGAAGTCGTTTCTTTAGTTACCTGAGTGTTCCACAACACACTTCAGACTTGATCATTGCAGGAGGACATCAGGATAAACCCTCCAGAGTCCCAGAAGACGGTCGCTATGAATTTACCGGCTGAAAATGAGGCTCTGAACTTTTTCTTCGGAAGAGAGAAAGTGAGATGCTACTCTACGGACTGCCGTTTTGTTTCCGGTACGAAGTCGCGAACCCGTGTTTCATTGCAGGTGGCGATGTTTGACAAAATCTTTCACGATCAACCCTATAAGGTGCAAGAATTCTTTAGTTGCCCTTTATGGTCTTCTGTTAGTTTGACGACGAACGCAGCGAGCATACACTTGTGAGCATCGCAACTGATGGACGAGTGTGTCAACACTACCAACAGGAATGTCCAGTTGAGCAACGAAGTGTTTCATTGTGATCCGTGGATCACCTCAACCGCAGGAGATCGGACAGATTTGCGCGATCTTGCTGCGACGGTGATAGACGCCTCTCCCAGTTCTGTTAGGTATTCGTAGATATTCTGTAAGCTCCTATGAATATGTGCTTTGCACTGGTTTTCTGTCAAAAGGAACTCACTGACAGCTCTCTGCGTAGAACTCACCTCCGTGGCAGACGCCATTTGAAGGCTATGTGCAGCACCGCCACCGGTCGGAACCATAAAACTATATGGGCTGAAGCAGGAATATTCCACGACGTACCGCAACAAATTATGCGTTTTGTCAACCTAAACTGGCCGAGAAAAAAGGTGTTGTATTACATACTGAACGCCCTTCCTACGTGGGAACATGTCTACGGAGCGGCTTAAGTTGTAACTTTTCGCAGTAAAGGCGGTAGATGAAAGACAGGTGCAGGACTGATATTCGGTGGAGGATACTCAGATTGTTTAATCCATTCATGAAGGAGGTAAGTTACAGAATATTAGTTTGATCGATATTTGTTTGATCGATACTTGTGTACTGCTACTCAATCTGGACACCATAACAGCGTGGACATAGAGAAAATACAGAGATGAGTAGCGCGTTTTGTCAACGGTTTGTTCTATTAGCGTAAACGTACGACCAGACTAGTCATTCACGTTTAATGCCGACGCTCTCGGCTTTAATGCAGAGACTTCGTGCTGCTCGCTTTGTTTTACTTTCAAAATTCCACGTGTATCAATCTGTCTATTGTATCTTCCGATCTACATCTCGCAAAAAGACTAAAACATTCAACATCACACAGAGGTTCAGAAATAGGGACACTTACGAGGGACAGTCGAATGAAAACAAGGCACATGGAGAACAAATAAGTAAACTGTTCATGATTTCAAAAGCAGTCGCAATATTAGGAAATATATTTATGCCACAGTGAGACACAAAGGTCAGTGCTTTCAAGGAAAATCTTTGCGTTTGCCTATGGAACTATGATTGTACCCAGGAGTGCACCTCTTCATCCGAAGAAAATCGCCGGCCACGAACGTCTTTCTTCAGTGGTCCAGAAATATAGAAAGCGCATGGGGAGAGATCGGGACGGTATGGAGGATGTGTAAGGCCTTCCCAGTGAAACTTCTGCAGCATAGTCGAAACAGATATTACTGCTCAATACAGGTTTATTCGCACAAATGAACTTAAGCATATTAACAGAAGTGACATAGTTGTTTTCATAAACCAATCACTGAACCACGTGGACTCTTTAATGATAGTAAATCTTCATACTGAGCAACTCGATTTTGCTAGCACCGCCTACAACAAAGTTCTATGAGGTGTATCTCTTGCCCACTTTGACTGAGGGATAAAATATAGCGATATTCTCCATGTTAGCAACTATTTTTCGAGTTCAAAGAACATACGAGTTGTGTCCAAAAAGTTTCGGGAATTTTAATTTTTTGGAAATTATTTTATCTATTCGTCTACATTAGTGTTATCTTCTTCATAGCTGTCCCCACTGGATATTATACACGCTTTCTCCAATCCCTGAAACACCTCTAGAATTCGATCTTTGGGATAGCACTTAACTCTTTCAGTTATGAGCTTTTAATTTCATCTAACCAAGCAAAAAGACGTCCTCTTAATGTTGTCTTTTTTTTGGGGGGGGGGGAAACAAAAAAAGTCAAAGGGGAGCGTATTTGACGATTATCGAGGCTATATAGTGATGTTTTTGACAAAAATTCACTAACAAACAATGAAGTGTGAGCAGGCTCATTACCGTGGTGTTAGAGCCATGAACTGTTTTGCTACATATCCGGCATGTTCTCTTTTTTGCAAGTTGTAGGTAGTGTTCTTTGTGTTAATCGTTTGGCCTTTTGGAGAGAGCTCATGCCATACTATGCTGTTAAAATAGAAGAAAGAAGTTGGCTGAAAATTTACATCTGACAGCACTTGCTGTCATTTTTTGGCCTTGCGAATGTCTTCGCAGCGACGTTGGAACCTTAGTTTCGGCGTCATACCCTTACATTCATGTTTCGTCATCTGTTATGACACGTTTCAGTAATTCTGAATCGTTGTTGACACCATTTAGTGACTCCTGAGAAGCTTCCATTCGCCATCGTATTTGCTCGCAATTCAACACCTTTGGCGCAAATTCTGCTGTCAAATGTTTCGTACCCAAAATATCCGGAGAGATTTCATGGTATTAGTCATTTGATATGCCAGCATCATCAGAAACTTTGACTGTTATTCGGTGATCGTTCATAATTAGCTGTTCAAATTTTTGCATGTTTTCATAGGTTTGTTGATGCGCTGAGGCGACCAGATGGTTCCTCATCTTCAGTTTCTTCACGGACATCTTGGAAATGATCGTATCTCTCGTGAACCCTTGTATTAGTTATAGCAGCTTCACCAAAACCGACACTCGATATTTCTAAGGCTCTGTGCCATTTTATTACATTTTTATATCAAAATTTAATGCAAATTCTTTGATCCATTCTTAAAACGAATCAGTAATAGTCACTCAAAAGCAAACACATGTAGTCTTCTTGATAAGTGATGACAGAATAAACATCCAATATTGTTATCAGTGTGTAAATACGTTCCAGACGTGTTTACCAAGACACCATCGCGCTAATAGCACTAATACAAAAATTGAAATTATAAAAATTCCCGATATTTTTTTGAACACACCTTGTACAAGTACATAGAGTCCTCCAGGTGTACTTTGGCTTTAAAAATGTATGTGTCAGATGACACTCGAAGAAACTTAAACATTTTAGAAATAGGATCTCTGTCGATTTTATTACAGAACATAGAAATTAATAACAACAGGAAGAAACCGTCTTCAGATGTACTGAACGAGCAGAGCGAACCGAATCACCTATTTCGATGTTTATACAGCGCGGTTTGTGTGAAACGAAGCTTGAGGTGTTATCTCTATGTAGTGTATAGCGCTGACAGAGGCTGATAGGCCATGGTCCCCACTTGCTGACGACGTTCAACGTATAGAGTCAACGACGTCAGTAATCACCAGATAGGTTCAGTAGAATCACCGCCAACTTTTGCTGCACACG
This sequence comes from Schistocerca nitens, assembly GCF_023898315.1. Classification (NCBI taxonomy): domain Eukaryota; kingdom Metazoa; phylum Arthropoda; class Insecta; order Orthoptera; family Acrididae; genus Schistocerca; species Schistocerca nitens. Next base: position 787,978,338 of record NC_064615.1, on the reverse strand, counting down.
AAAATTTTATTTCACATTTATACCTGATTTAGGATGCCCCTTTAATAGATTATACTGTAACCAAAACCTATTCAGCTTTCGCTTTTCAGCTTTTAAACGACACTGCGGTGACGTTCTTCTGTTGTATTGAGTTTCAAGCGTTCATCGCTGAATATTTTCTGACCATAAATGTCAAATACACCGTTGATGTCCAAAATAATTATATCTGCTATTAGGCTGTATGCCATTTAACACAGATTTGATTTTTTAAGAAATCTAATTAGTCGAAAACCGTTTCAGTACCATGTGACATCGTTATGTATATCGTTATTACGTCATCTGTTTGTTAATACATAATATTACCCGACCGGTAAGTCCGGTAAGTCTCCCTTGACCTGGGGTTCTGGGTGACTCTTCTAAACCGTACCCCCTTTCCCTAAAGCTCTGCAGTCCTTTTACTTCACCCCCTTCCTCCTTCCCTTCAACTCTTGTACCAGAAGAAGGAGCCACTGGCTCCGGAGTCTTGTAAAAATTAAATCTTCTTTTGTTTGTGTTCCCCTGCCACCACTAAGTGAGTAGTTTTTTTGTCTATCCATTTACATTATATTACAATAAACGATTATTTTCGTTGTTGTACTATTGACGTTATTAGAACTAATGCTCGTATCCTCAAAGAAGGTACTTCTGTTTGACACTCATTATGTTTGCAATCAGAATTTGCTGCAGAATTAGATAACAGAGCATTTATGTGCAATCAGACACTATATTGTCTACTAATGATGAAGTCAGTGATGTTTTAAACAATACCTAGAACTTTTTCAGCATGTCTTAGAGAATATCTGGGTTACTGTTATTATGTTATTTCTGTAATTGATTCTAAGCCTCTGAAATAAGTTTATACTTTTCGCGTGATTTGTCCATAACAGATGTTGCGAATAAGAGATACCTATACTGCATAATTAAGGATATTTTATTGAACCAGGTTTACTGACTTTGCTATGGAAGCAGAAGAAGGTGTTTTTCTTTCATCCATGTACAATGGGTGGGAAATTACTAGTATCTGAAAGGTATCATTACAATAATAGGTAGCAGCCTTGGTAAATCAGCTTCATTATTTCACTGGGTCGTCCAACAGTCGCGGATATTTGTGATGATAGCAGATGTGTAGAACATCTGTATCGGATTACCATTGCATTACTATAAACATCAAACGGACAGAGTAGTTGTGTGTATTGTACTGTGTGCGGAACTGCTCGTGGTTTTTAACTGTTACGTATGGAACACACATGGCGCTAATTAGGTCGGCAGATCTTTCGCTGTTCTATGAGGTTCATTACTCTACGAGTTCTGTTTTACACACATTCTAGTTCAACAGCACGGTACAAACGGCTTACGAATAAAGTTAGCTAGTCCACAGAGCTGTAAGCAAATAGAACACAGTTTCCAGTGAACTGCCGGCATCATTAAAATCTTGCAGACTTCACCCACACCTAAAAATATATTATGCTAGCCATTACTTCGTACGGCACAAATCTTAACATCGTTCTACGTCATTATATCCTAGTAAGGCGCGAACGAATGTGAGAATATGACTCGATACGTTTCCTATCCTCCATTATTACCACGAGATACCATGTGGTTCAAATGATTCACATGGCTCTGAGAACTATGGGACTTAACATCGATGGTCATCAGTCCCCTAGAACTTAGAACAACTTAAACCTAACTAACCTAAGGACAGCACACAACACCCAGTCATCTCGAGGCAGAGAAAATCCCTGACCCCGCCGGGAAAGACCATGTGAGATGATACTACGGAGACAATAGAATGTTTACACCGTTTTCTTCCATCCATCCGAATTTACTAGAGTTATGGTCTGCCTCTCGTGGTCTCGCGGTAGCGTTCTCGCTTCCCGAGCACGGGGTCCCACGTTCGATTCCCGGCGGGGTCACGGATTTTTCCTGCCTCGAGATGACTGGGTGTTGTTGTGGCGTCTTCATCATCATCAATCATCCCCATTACGGTCGGAGGAAGGCAACGGCAAACCACCTCCCTTAGGACCTTGCCTAGTAAGGCGGTGCGGGTTTCCCGCATCGTTCCCCTACGCTCTGTAAAGAAGCATGGGACTTCATTTCATTTTTTCATTGGTGATATATGCCTCATCGTTATTTCAAGGATTCCCATTTTAATTTCCTGGGCATCTGCGTTACATTTTCGAATGATGTTGCAGAGTATGTATGATTTCGTGTGACTTATTCTGTCATGCATACATCATAGCGACGCCTAAAAATGGAGCAGTAATCTAGTTTTTGTCGCATAGTGTCTTGTATGCGGTTTCACTTACAAATGACCCACATTTCTCCAGAGTCACGCAATGTATGTAAATCTTCAGTTCGCCATACTCGCTACTAACTTCACAGTTTCCTCCTAGTTCATCGCAGTGCAGCGTTTCACCTGCATATCCAAAAGATTTCAAAGACTAAAAGTGTTGTTTTCAGATACTATTGTTTCTTTGCTCTTTTTGTAGCTGTTACCTCACAGTTACCCTCATTTAAGTACGCTGATATACAAGGTCACAGATGCAAGTGCAGTCTCTATTCGCTTATGATTATGATGCAACACATCCCCGTGGATAACAGCTTCTTCGGCCAAGAATATGACAATAATGCAGCCCTTATCTGACGAATCTTTTATAATAATAATTGTTTCATACCCGAAAGTAGTTCCGAATCTATTGACCGTTTAACACTAGATTCTATTAGTCTAAAACACTCTGACCTTGTTAATTTCCGCCTGTCAGCCAAATAAACTGAAATGTTTCTTCTGAACTGGCTGTTAATTTCGAAATAATGAATAAAATTCAAAATAAAACTTCATTAAATTAAATGTAATGAAAGTGAATTGTGGTAGAATATGTATGAGCTTGCCGAAAAAAAATATCCAAACTATATTGGAGATCGTTGTGTCGAGACCAGCTTATAACGATCAGCTATGTTTCCTCTTAATACTTCTTTAAAATAATATCTTTCTCCATTCCATTGTAGAAAACGTTGAAGTGTGTAAACTATTCTTACAATATCTGCAGTCTTATTGTTTTTATTATGCTAGAGTGCAGAAAAGACCAGAACAAAAGACAGATATGTCGTGGAGTTTACTTATTCTGCAAACAGCAGTCCGTAAAAAGTGAAAAACTCTCCAACGTTTATTTCCTGTAAAGACTAATAACTAACCCATGGAATAAGGTGGCACTGTGATGGGTAGCCACGTGTGAAGCCATCGGTTCTTTCGGTCAATCGGTTATAGAACATTCGATGTGGTTGAGCCAGATTTTAACTACGCCACTGAAGTATTTCATCACGGTTTACCTGCTGCGAGGCTGAGTGGCTGTCATCACAATTCACATAAAGTAAGTTAATTGAGAGCCCATGTCTGCTGTATAGCAGAATAACCGACGTGTGTCAAAGGCGCATGAACGTTTTGGCTCCCGTGCGAGTACTGGTGCTCCAATTGTGTGATTAATTTATTTATTCAAACTTATAAGGGAGTGGCAGCCTCAATATTTGTGTGTTGGGGATTTTGAATGTAAGCGTAACTGTTGCACCTCCGGGCGTTGCTTTGCCATAATCCATTATTAACCACTGTCACTTCCTTGGGACGCAAATCTTTTATTTATTTCTACATTACCAACAAAACTGTTAACTTTCATTGTTGTATCTAAAGTCGGAACTGATCGCTATAATCTCTGAAAACCGAAAACAAATTCTCTAATTAGTTTATTTATGAAAAGAATTAATTTCCCTGTCTTCTATTTTCATACTTGGCTGCAGTGTATGTCTGCAGATACTTTCAGTACAATAATTGATTGTGATTTAGTTGTCTGGGTGAGTTTGTTATGAACACAGGGAAGTTCATGTAACACTCAGTATATTTCATATTTCCTGAAATAAATGCAATATGAATTTATTTTATGCATCCCAATAAGGAGACAAAGGCATCTTACACTATCACGTCTTTGTGGAGGTGCGTATTACTGTATACATGTCTTATATACAAAAATTCTTTTTACGTTCTTGAGACCTGCTTTCCTTACGTTCCTTTTCACATACAAGTAACACTGGGTAAAATAACTGCGGAAATCAAACCATCCTTTAGGACAGTGTGGCGAAATGCGACGTTAGTAGGCTATGGGAGCAGAGGACTGAGGTCTTTGCTAGCTGTACGACAGTGCCTCCAGCACCTCTCCGTGTCTCCTGACCGTATCGTTTGGACCTTAGACGACTGGAAAACCGGGGCCTGGTCAGGTGAGTCCCGATTTGAGTTGGTAAGAGCTGGTGATAGGGTTCGAGTGGGGAACAGATCCCACCAACCCATGGACCCAAGTTGTCAACAAGGCACTGTGAAAGCTGATGGTAGGTCCGTAATGGTGTGGCCTGTGTTTACATGGAATGGACTGTCCTCTGGTCAGACTTAACCAATCATTGACTAGAAATGGTTGTGTTTGGCTAATTGGAGATAAATTTTAGCCATTCATGGACTTAATATACCCAAACAACGATGTCATGTCACTGGGCCACAATTGTTTACGATTGGTTCAAAGAACATTCTGGACAACTGGAGCGGATGATTTGGCCACTCCTATTGTAAAACAGGAATCTCATCGAACATTTATTAGACATACTCGAGAGGTCAGGTCGTACACAAATTCCTGCATCGGCAACGCTTTCGCAATTATGGATGGTATAGAGAGCATGGCTGAATATTTCTGCAGAGGACTTCCAACGACTTATTGGGTCGATGCCACGTCGGGTTGCCGCACTATGCCGGAAAAAAGAAGGCCTAACACGATATTAGGAGGTATCCGATGACTCTTGTCATCTCAGTGTAGTCTGCAGCAAGGCAGGACGGAGCTGAGAGCTATGAGAGGTGCTGTGAGAGGATTTTACAGAGTGCTAGTGTCCCCAATGAATAGGGAAGGCGACTACTATAACAAGTTATTGCGATCGTTTTGTTACCCACTGTTCGCGATAGCTCTTTGGCTAATGAATGATTGCAGCACAAATATGCGACTGCAATGAAGCTTCCGGATCAATCTAGTCCCCGATTAGATGATGCCAAAATGTTCTGCCATTGCACTACTACTAGAATATCTCTGTCTTGCTCTTTCCATTCTCAGACTCTTCTTATAGCTTGCGAAAAATGCATTTTTATACAGTTAACCCTGAAATGTTTTCCGTATTCGTTTTAATGTTTTTGCTGATCCTATTTTCTATATTTTTAGTGCTGCAGAAATTATTAAGTCGGCATCTTACTCGTGTATTTATGCATCCAAATTTGTAAGCGCTGGTATGTCTGTTTTATAATATAGAAAATCTTCTCTCGTGTTACTATTGTTTGTGAAGCTGACCTCTGATATATATATATATATATATATATATATGTAGCTTTAACCGTATCAGATATCACTGAGGAGAAAGACTGTACCTCATTTTAACGTGTCAATAGAAACTAACGTACACGGAGTGCCAGTGGCAGGGTAAACTGTAGACGCAACCCACCGGTATTACAGAGAACATGTTTATAATATGTACGCTGTGGGCAGGCGGTGTGAGTAGCCTAAAGGGGTTTGCATCCAATGGCTATTACAGGTCTCGTCAGTAGACGATGGTCATTGCCATCAACTCGATGCTGTGTTCGGTGGTAGGACCTCACAGATAGTGTCCTATTTGTTACGACTCTTTCATTGTTGATTGTACAAGGTGTGACGACATCCCACTCTAACAACTCACCAAACTATTTCCATCGGTGTGGTAACATTTTTATGCGGACCCGCTGCTTAAGGTTTCCAGGAAACATTAAGAGACAATGTTATATAAGCAAATGGAAGACGGTAGCCGAAGACGACAATCGTTCCAAGCTGGTGTTGCACTGGTTAGCTCATACGAAGTCTTATGAAGGACGGGATTTCAGTCCATCGTTAGATTTCCGCGGTTACAGTAATCGTTCAAGGTGAATATTTCGTTTCTGAGCCATCCTTCGTGCACAGCACATTGCGACCTAAACTTTAGTCCATTGAAGAATTGAAGATCGTTGGAAAGGGTAGTTGAGAGTTAACACATAAAAAAAAGACTGGCAAGTGAGGAACACATTTATATATAATCATAGATTAGTATCAAATATTTGGTTTACTTCTTGTCGCGATTTTACATCAGAACCAAATTTGTGAGAATAATGGGAAGATGAAGCGATGTTCATGCTGTTGCTAAAAGATGAAAGGAAGTAGGATCACTTACATACGTTCTAGAAACCAGAATTATAGGAGAATAAAAATCACACAGAGGCGGAGTGTAGAGGTTTGACGCTGAAACACGACTCGTTGGAATGAAAGTGGTTCTCTTTACTTTCATCCCAACAAACTTGTGAAGAACTGAACAACTATATACACTAGGTGATCAAAAGTATCCGGACACCTGGCTGAAAATGATTTACTAGTTCGTGGCGCCCTCCATCGGTAATGCTGGAATTCAGTATGGTGTTGGCCCCTTGATGACAGCTTCCACTCGCACAGGCGTACGTTCAATCAGATGCTGGAAGGTTTCTTGGGGAATGACAGCCCATTCTAGACGGAGTGCTGCACAGAGGAGAGGTATCGACGTCGGCGTTTCAAAACATCCTAAAAGTGTTCTATAGGATTCAGGTCAGGACTATGTGCATACAAGGCCATTATAGCGGTGTTACTGTCGTGTAACCATTCCGCCACAGGCCGTGCATTATGAACAGATGCTCGATCGTGTTGAAAGATGCAATAGTCATCCCCGAATTGCTCTTCGACAGTGGGAAGCAAGAAGGTGCTTAAAACATCAGTGTAGGCCTGTGCTACTGCCACGCAAAAGAAGAAGCGTGCAAGCCCCATCCATGAAAAACACGACACACCACTTCACCACCGCCTCCAAATTTTACTGTTGGCACTAGACACTCTGGCAGATGACGTTCACCGGGAATTCGCCATACCCACACCCTGCCGTTGGATCGCCACATTCCTAACTCAACACAACGTCTTTCCACTGTTCAATCTTCCACTGCTTACGCTTCTTACACCAAGGGAGGCGTCGTTTGGCATTTACCGGCGTGAAATGTGGCTTATGAACAGCCGCCCGACCATGAAATCGAAGTGTTCTCACCTCCCTCCTGTCATAGTACTTGCCGTGGATCCTGATGCAGTTTGGAATTCCTGTGTGGTTGTCTGGAAAGATGTCAGCCTGTTACACATTACGACAGTCTTCAACTGTCGGCGGTCTCTATCAGTCAACAGACGAGGTCGGCCCGTACGCTTTTGTACTGTACGTAACCTTTCACGTTTCAACTTCACTATCACATCGGAAACAGTGGACCTAGGGATGTTTAGGAGTGCGTAAATCTCGCGTTGAGACGTATGACACAAGTGACACCCAGTCACGTGACCACGTTTGAAGCCCGTGAGTTCCGCGGAGCGCCTTATTCTACTCGTTGACGATGTGTAATGACTATTGAAGGCGCTGATATGGAGTAGCTGGCAGTAGGTGGCAGCAAAATGCACCCAATGTGAAAGTCGTTCGTTTTGGTAGGTGTCCGGATACTTTTGATCACTTGGTGTGTGAGGGAAGTTCAATAAGTAAAACAACACTTTTTTTTCCGTAAGTGGGTTGGTTTTATTCATGATCCCAACACCATACTATTCCCCACACTATTTTTCAACATAATCTGCGTTCAACGCGGCAGTCTCACGCAACCTTTCTGGGAGAATCTGTATGCCGCATGGTACCACTCTACTGGTCGACGTTAGAGTCAACGCCTTCCTCTCCATTATCCACGTACTGCTCCACGTGGATTGCGTCCTTCATCGGGCCAGACAGATGGAAGTCAGAAGGTGCGAGATCCGTGCTGCAGGGTGGATGAGGAGATCATTCCAGTGAAGTTTTGAGAGGTCTTTTCGGGTGCGCACACTTGTGTTGTCTTGGGGAAGGAGCACTTCGTTTGCATTTTTGTGGCGACGAACACTCTGAAGAGTTCCTGACTGTAGTACAATACGATTCAGAGTTTATTGTCGCACTGTGAGGGAGGGCATCAAACATATTAACCCCTTCACAATTCCAGAAGGCCTACGTCTTGACTTTACCGGCAAGGGGTGATGCTGGGAAGTCTTTTTTCGGAGGAGAAGTGGTGTTGCGCCACTCAATGGATTGCCATTTCCTTTCCGGTTCGAAGTGATGAATCCATGTTTCATCACTTCTAACGATACTCGACTGTAAATGATCTCTATCAGCTTCGTAACGCGCAATAAATTCTGCTCAGATGATCCTTCTTTGCTCTTTATGGTCTTCAGTTAGGCGGCGAGCAACAACGCGGGCACATAACTTTGAGTACCCCAACTGGTTGAGTACTGAAGGGGAATATTTCACAGTGTGCGAGAAGCGCAATTGCGAATATTTTTAATTAGCTGTGAAGATAAAAAGTGTGGCATTGCTTCCCGAACAACCCTCGTACAACTATGCAGAATCTTCGGTTAAGGGGAGCATCGAGAACAGTCGCATGTTGATTGGCAGTAATTTTCTCGACATGTACCTTAAATGTAAAAGTCCACGTGCAACACCCGCGGTCTGGCTGTTACAACCAGTCTACATCGCCATGTTTTCGCAGTAATTACTACTAAACAATTTGAAAATGTTAGGTAAGAACATAATCGCAATACAAGGGACATTCCGCTAAATCATCGGTGTGTAAAGTGACCTATCAAACGGTTTCGATTGCAGTCTGCTGTTACGCTGTTACCAAGGGACAAACCTTGCAGCTGTGCCGTCAGGGACGGAGCCTGCTGATAACCATTAGAGGCGGCGTGACGTCAGACGGTGCCATTGTGACGTCCGCCTCGGGGTCTCATCTCGCAACCTCGTTACCCCGGCCACGCCAGTCCCGGCCGGCCTATGACGTCGTGGCAGCTCCGAGGCGTCTCTCCCAAATTACAGCTGATAACCGCGGGCCGCCTGGCGATTAGGTTAAGACGACGGCCAATATCGTGCAGCCGCTGGGCTCCTTCCGGTGAAGATAGAGGCCGGGGCCGAGCCTGTAAATGTTCTCATTGATGGCACTTCTGAAATATGGTCCAATAAAAGGAGGAAGCCGCGAGGATAGGCAAGAGCCGCTCTCGTGTTATTAACAGCAAACAGCAACAATATTGAGCACTATCGCCCTATACAACCAGAAAATACTGTCTCCTGCCAAGTACGAGGACCTGGTGAGTAATTTCGCCTGAAGCTATGCAGCCAACATTACATAACTGTCCTGCGGTTTCTTCTTCAAGACAATTCTCAGCCGCATTCTGAAGGGGCAATGAAGATACTTCTGATGATTCTGAATCGTTTTCAATTGGAAATGTTTGATTAACCACAATATAGCCCGTAATTGTCTCCCCCTGAGTTTCATCTCTGCTCACATGAACCACTTGCTATGAAGACAACATTTTTGCACAGATTACGAGCTGTAGGCCAGCTTAGAGAATTGGCGGAAAGCGGTGGCGGATCCTTTCTATGACGAGGGTATTAGAAAGTTGGTACAACGCTACGGCAAATGTCGAAGTCAGAACTGCGACTACTTCGAGAAGTAGCTGGAAGCTGTAGCTAACTGTTACAAACAAAACATTTCTGATTTCACTGTGGTTTAGATTTCGCGATCAATCGGAACTTATTTTCTGGACAGCCCTCGTATTTGGAGTCCAATTGGCGGCCGGAGGCTATACAGGATGAAAAAATTGTTTGTACAAGATTTTAGGGCGTATAGAATAGATAAAGAAGAAATATTTACCTGACAAAAATGTCGTATGTGCACAATTTCTCCATTAGGTTTCCAAGTAAATTCTGACGCTGCTATTATCCAGAGACGGAGTTAAAACTGCCATGTGATAAGTACCGTATCCTAAGGCAACTCGTGTGTAGCAACAACAACAGATATTTGCTATAAATCAGAGGTATTGTTAACGACATACTAATTTTAGGTAAGCTTCAGGGCTTGTTTATCAGTATGGGAACTAGTGCGGTTTATTGTTTTGTGTTTCCTTGTTTTATAGCACTTGTTAATGGGATAACATAGAACACAAACGCATTGTGGTAAATGTGTCATACAATCGGCCCCTGGTGTGCCACATTCTCAGGACTGATTAACGGGACAGTGTTACTATGGCTTCACAACAGATAATCCTTTAAAAAGGCTTTGCTTTATTTGCTGCCGATTACAGCGCCTCAGTGCTTGATCTTTAGGCCTCTCTATTATAAACTAGGCACCTAACCTGCTGTAAATTATACCTCGAATAGTGTCTGTGAAGCTCCTGTGATACCCGACATTAAGACCGACGCTCGCGTTATCATCTGCCGCATTTGTCTGTTTTTGTCCATCATTATGCTTCTTGGCTGTCGCTTCAGATACAGTGTATCATCATCAGCACCATTATTATCTCAGTTGTGTAAGAAACTTTAGTTAACGTATATTATATTAGAAGTTTCTGTTTTATTGACATACAAAAAAGGTTTGAGCACCTCTGTTGGGGATTTTGCAGTTTTGAACAGCCCTATGTATTATAAGATCACGTACTTCATTCCTGCAGCAGTATATGAATCTGTTTCAGCTTAGCGTCGTTCACGTTGGGTGATGACTCTCAGCAATTCTTGCTACACACGCATTGTACCACTTTTAACCGAACTCGATATTTATGTGTCGACTGAGTTTGTATTTTGAATACACATCATGTACACTAAAAAATGCACTATCCCAAACAGTTCGGAGTGATTTTAACAGATAAAGGGAGGAAATCCAAAACAAAATTATCTTCAATTTTTCCTTTTTCCACTTAGCGGAATTACTTTAAATCACATGTGCGCACTATAAGTATTAGAGCAAAGAGTAGTGATACGATTATTTTGAGTCGTCACCATAAAGCTAGTCGTATGACATTGACGCTTGTGTTAAGTAATTACAGATATACGAGGTGTGCTATTAAATAACGCGAATATTATTGTAAAACATTTTATTTCAAAAACACCTACTCACTCTCTTGCCCACACACACACACATAACCCTGCTTTATGCCTACAACGCTACATGCGAATTTTACAGTGATGGAAACAATGCTGGAAGTCTTCATCTGTGAGCTCTTTACTGATGCGTGCCGCTTTTTCTTTTATCGCTTCCATGAACTGATATCTTGTTCCTTTTCATGCAGATTTGACCTTGGGAATAGATAAAAGTAACATGGTGCTAGGTCATGCGAATCAGGTGTGTGGTCTAGCACTGGCGTGCCTTACCTCGCTAGAAACCTCTTTACAGACAATGCGGTATGAGTCGGTGCGTTGTCTTGATGCAGAACCCATGTTGTCCTTCCACAGTCCCGTCCGTTTTCTTGTTATTTTCTCGCTGAATTAAGCAATAACGTCAAAGTAGTGTTGTTGGTTAGTAGTCTGACTTTCAGCAAACAAGTGAAGATGTACAGTTCCATGAATATCGAAAAAAAATCATCATAGCTTTGGATCTTGAGTTGATCATTCGAGTGTTTTTGCACTGTCAGTGAAGGTGGGCCTTTCCAATACATGGACTGGCTCTGAATCATAAGTGAAGGAACAAGATTCGTCTAATGTTATCACTCTTTGCAACAAATGGGGATCATTTCCGATACTAATAGAAACTTTTTTACGAGCAGCTTTTTGTTCGATCCTGAGAATCTTCGGCACCAGTTCAGCAGAAACATTTTTATCATGTTAAATCGAATACCCAGCCAACGGTCATTTATAATTAGATTGCTCACTTTTTTATATTTTCATTAGTTTTTTATGTTGAAACGCCTCCCGGCAATGATTCTTCTTCAGAGTCTTCTCGACCCCATCTTGCTTCCGCTTGAACCATTCAAAAACTCGCGTAGGCTATACAAAATCTTTTCCATGCACTTATTTTAGTAAAAGATATGTTTCAGTACCACTTTTTCCAAGTTTTATGTGAATCTGCATGACAATTTGCTCTGTAACTAATTTCACTTATCATTTTTCCGGCAAAACAAAACAACAGCTGTTACACAAACCAGGCCACAGCCACACTGACTTATCTACAGACGTCAGACATGCTACATTCGTATAAGGCCTCACGATGTATAGCTTTAGTCGCTCATTTTTGGAGCATGCATACTTTCTCCATGACAGCATCAGTCCCATTATTTGGTATAGCAGCTCTTCTTGTTAAGACTGTCAGTGACTTGAGTGAGGGATATGATAGAGAAACAGCTTGACATATATTTGCCAACACGCGGCGTCTGAGTGTCTGGGTGTTTTTGAAAAATGACGGTTTCTTGGGACAGGAAGGGAGAGCGTATCGATAAAGTATTGCTCTGTCGTTGCTAGTTAATGTAAATTTACCTTCGGTTCCAGATTCGGCTTTCTTAGCCAGAGAAGCAAATAATAACAGGCCTAGAAGTGGTAGAGCAGATACGTCAGCTGTGACAAACTTGTATTAAATCTGTCATCTATATTGGTCTTTAATCCACCATTGTGTCTGAGAGAGGAACGTACTTACGACACAAATTGGGTTGGCAACCTGCGAGGTACCTGTGTAGCAGTTTCTCTGAAGCCGACTGCCGAAGAAAGGCCAATCGTTTGCGAAATGGAACAAGAGCACCCTTGTGGACGGAAAGGAAGAAATCGGGTACGTTTCGCGCGACTCTCTCAGTGAAGTATGTGTCACTGCTTCCCACGCCGCGTCAGCGCACCATTGAGGTCACTGTCCGCTTAACAACCCACGCTGCAATATCGATATAAACCCACCGTGCGTAGCAAACCCTGGTGAAATGGTTCCTCAGTTTTCTCTCATGTTCAGTCGATTTCTTTACTTCTTTACCACTGAAATGCATTAAAAGTATATGCAATTTTTATCAGAATTCCTATATTTATAAATTACTCTCATTCGAAAAAAGGAGTGGTGATTAAGTTGTCCTTGACGATATAGAAGCAACCTACAACGAGCTGTTCCTTACATATAACGCCAGATCAATGTAAATCAGCCATATCCACAAAGAAAAAGGAAATCATGGTCTTTCGTGGATAAGAACATCTTAGAACTACAATCACAATCGAGAACAGCGTATTATGACATGTACACATATTCAGCTACCTGGGCTGTAATACCTCTTTGCTTATCCTGAAAAGAAATTACAAAGGTGATGAGTGTTAGTTACTATTAGGAGAATACTTCTGAACAAAACCAGGAAAGATACTTTACTGAAATTCTATAATACTACGGTAATACCTTTACTGCTCTGTGAATGCAAGAAAGTATAATTTTTCTTTACAACAGTATCTAAATACGCAAAGCTCATTGAATATGATGATGTGTACAGCTATCACTTAACGTTTTTCATCACCAATTTAGGGGACAGCAAAAATAATGCATCAATGGCGAAAGTGCTATTGATGTTAATTATTACAAATGCTGTAAGAAACTGCTGCAAACTGAACTATGGCTCTCTAAAACTGTAATCAATCACACCAAAATCTTATAAAAATACCACCACACTTACATCAACACAAGATGAAGGAGGGTTGAAGAAGACGTTTTTACCACCTAGATTTTAGGAAAGAAGAACGAGTTTTATTACTATATATTTAGTTTATACACACGCACACACTAGAGGACAAAGATGGTGAAGGACATGCAACATTACCAAAGATATTGGCAGAGACAGTATCTCGAAAGTAAATAGAACTGTTTATCATTTATTGCGTTACAAAAACAGAATACACGCATACCGCTCATCTTAATGTGCAAGTATTGTTTCAGATCTGTACAAGAATTCAAGCAAAATAAAATGTTTCATATGTAGGGTTTTGTGCACTTTTCAAACAAAATTAACCTTCAAAGTAAACATTTTTTCCTTTAAATTTTCTGTGTTAATTATTAATACAACCTTAGCGAGAGTGTTTATCATGGTATGCAAGTGTAATTACAGATCTTTATGTACACACGGCCAATTTAAAACTGAATTATATGTAAGATATTGCATACTATATATGTACAATGAACCTTCAACTTAAGTGTCCACATATCTAAATTATCTGTATTACTTGTTAAAATGCACGCAGCTTGCACAAAAGTACTATTGATGAAAACCATACGTTACTCAGTATTCATTAATAACAAAAGTTCAATAGATGTAGTAGATTTGAAATTAAATACTTGTGCTTCTAAATTTTATGTACAATTCATTAAGATACATCCAGCTTGCATGCTTATCGTAACGTACAAGATTTCTAAGAAGATTCGAGCAACGTAAAATAGTATATGTGCGATTTTTCACAGTCTGCAAGTACAGTGCACCTTCAAATTAAATATTCTCACAGCTACACTGTTTGTATTACTTACTAAAATACATGCAGTTCTCTTACAAGCAATAATTTAATAAATTATACCTCAGTAAATGACGGTAGTTCGATCTCAATAGTACACATTGAATTCAACTATGTAATAACTGGCCACATAAGGGCAATGTTGCATGTCAAACTTGCAGCTTAAAATGCACGGATGTTAAGTGAAGATTGCTGTCAACTGGCAATCTTAGGAAACTGTGTTATGAAATCATCATATGTCGTAATAAATATTTATTTTCAGTGTAACTTAAACGTGATGTTATGCATATCACTATAGTAGATACAGAAGTCACAACTGTTCCCTGTTAATAAAATATTTGAAAAATGAGAACATGTATCATCGGCCCAACCAAGACGATTGGTTTCTTTCATTGGGCCAGGCAGTTTCTGTGAGTGGGCTACAGTTTAATAGCTATTAAATGCTACACATATCTATACAAGAGGCAGTGGAGCCGAATAACTTCTATTAGAATCCAAGGTGGCGAAACGTAGAAATATCAGAACATATATAATGAAAATCTTTTCAAAATTTTGCTCATAGTGGTCTACTTAGGCATATGACTAGACAAAATTTTAGGTGGCTCAATCAAGGCAACTTACACTGCGTCACTTAACAATAAGAAGTCTCTGTCCACAGTACATAACATTCTCAATATAAAAAAACGTTATGAATGGCCTGTACTTAACAATTAGGGCTGTGGACATTTAATCAATATTACCATATCAGTACGATGCTTCAGTTTACATCTACATCTACATGATTACTCTGAAAATCACAATTAAGAGCGCGGCAAAGGGTTCATCGAACTACCTCCAAACTATTTTTGTATGGTTCCACTGTCTAATAGTGCGCGGGAAAAAGAGCACTTAATTCTTAAAGACGGTATATGACAGCATCATCTGCAAACGATTTAAGAGGGCTAATCAGATGGCCTCCTACGTCGTTTATGTAGGTCAGGAACAGCAGAGGGCCTATAAGATCTCCTTGGGAAACGCCAGATATTACTTGTGTATTACTCGATGAATTTCCGTCAGTTACTACGCACTGTAACCTATCTGACAGGAACTCACGAATCCAGCCGCACAACTGAGACGATACTCCATAGGCACACAATTTGATTAGAAGATGCTAGTGAGGAACGGTGTCAAAAGCCTTCTAGAAATCTAAAAATACGGAATCAGTTTGACAACCCCTGTCAACAGCGCACATTACTTCATGAGAATAGAGAGCTAATGGTGTTTCACAAGAACGATTTTTCCTGTATCCATGTTACTAGTCAAAAAATCGTTTTCTTTGAGATAATTTATTTTGTTTGAACACCGAATATGTTTCAAAACCTTACTGCAAATCAGCGGATTACTCCTGTTCCCTTTCTCTGGATTTTGTGTGTCTTGTGGAACTTTCCGGTCTTGAGGTTCAAATCTATCGATGAGTGAGCGGTTGTATATCATTGTTAGGTGTATTAATATTAGTCAATTATAAGAGTGTGGTGAACATGCTAACTTCTTTCACTGTGCTTTAACCCTTTGCGGAACGACTCACTATAAGATGTCGAATCCTTGGCAACATCGGGTGCACTTAACGAGCAGTAGCATGCGCCCGTTCTCAATATCCACAGTGCAAATCGAGCTGGTCCATCGAAGGAGGCAACCCACTGATAGCGATCTTCCTGTGTTCTCATGTCCAAAATTTGCCGGAGTTTTGAAAGTCCCATCCCACCTTTTTCTAGCACAATGTACATTCTGATTAAATAATTATTTACCTAAACTGTCTGTACTACTTATTAAAGTACACACCCGTTAAATGCAGCTAAAGCACTATTGCAAATAAGCGAAGCAAATACTGACAATATCATAAAAAGCAATTCGGCTTACATGTTTGAATGCATAACAATATGATCGGAATGCCTACCACCAAGTGTACAGAATGTTCGCCTCTTAGGCAATAGCAAACGTTATTCTCACTGCAATATATACTATAACGCCCTTTCCGCATTCAAGGAAGAATTACAGCCTTTAATCCCATTTTCAACATATATTATAATGTTGTTGCCTCATTAAAACAGCCTTGAAGCAGTTTACTGGAGTGTATAAATCAGAGAGAGTATGACGCAGTTGTAGAAATATTGTACGAAATTTTTTGATGTTTTTTGCACACGTGTAAGATGAAATCTGATGAGGAGGAACTACAGTAGACGAGGAAAATGTGGAAACACCTGACGACCATTACCCTGAAGATTATTAGGTAGAAAACGATAAATATCACGTGCTTGAGAGATGCATTAATATGCAGCAGCAGACTCTTATTTCTGTTTCTATATTGTCCATGTAACTTATTAAAATACATAATGATTGGTTGCAAGACACAGATGACACGACAGAATATCTAACTTGAAGCCTAATATGTATGCATCGATGATAATTAGCGAATGAAATGATGTTACTCGCACACCATACAATCCCCGTGGTTGTGTATTAACGTCATCTTGCAGTACATCTTCTGTTACACAAAGGAAAACTTTAAAGTATGTTTTACAGCCAGTCATACTCTCTAACATATATTATTGCATCTTTGTAGTAAGCGTTACAGAGAGAGAGAAGGAAAATTAAACGTTGTCATCTTCTGCTGCTACGTGGGGCAACCTAGAAAGCTACATAACAGATTCTTATAGCTACTCTGGTCAGAACAGAAGGTAGTGTGTTAGTACATTATTTTACGTAAGTATCACAGAAATAATGCAAGCTAGTATCATTTTTACACCTCATTTCAATACTACTGTTTGACTGTCTGGAGATGGGAGGAGGGCGTGTGGGGGCATAAAGTGCAACTGGAGTTTTGATTTCACTTTTAGTACTTCGCTATGAATGGTTGAAGAAAAGAGGAGTGCAGGGTAAAGGCACTGGGCTTGTCATGTGACAGAAGAGAGGGGCGTGGCTTGTGATGTCATTACCCTGCCTGTGCTTGTAGGCAAACGCAAAGCAGGGGTCAGAGTTCGCAACAGTAGATATAGATACACTATTACATTCAAAACAATAGATTTTGTTCTTAAACCCCCACTCATTTCCCAGCTCCTGAGTCAAGTCGATCCTGAGTTACAATATTTATTATCCTATCGTGCAGACAGGGTCGATGTGATGCCCTCTGGTTCTCAGTATTTCCATTTCCACGAATATGTGCTATTACTACTTCAGAGAAACTGTAGAGTTGCATTAATGTGGGGATGGTATTTTATACGTTTATAACGGCTTGCCGTACAGGTGCAGTCGGTGCGAGAAGTTATCAACTGATCTCCTGAAGACACCGACAGAGGGGACTATGACTAAAGGAGTCCATCTTCAGGCAGGTTACAAGGATGCACTACACAATATGAGTTTACAGTGTGTTTTAATGTGTTTCCCACGATTTTGGGGTTCCCAGAGATGTGGCCAAGGCACCAAATTCAATTATATGTAAATCTGACAAATAGATGCAAATGAGTGGGAAGGTACGAAGTTAAAGAGAGTATCAAAACATTTTCTTTTTTGTGACGGAAGTTTTTCTCATTTGACGTCCCCGACAGCCTTCATCGCCAAGGAGGCTACAGCCTGAAAGCTCCTCTCTTAAGGGGCAGAGGTTTCGTGCACATAGACTTCTGACCTGCCGCAGAGCTAGAATCCCCTCTCGCAGTTGTGGGGCCGACTCCAACCCACGCGGCCACGGCCGTCGGTATTCGAGTTCCTGCAGCGGGAGCGGAGGGGTTGAAATTGCGCACCTGCTCCGCCGTCGCCAAACAAGTGCCGCCTAATGACAAAAACACGGCCGCTGCGGCCCCCCGGTCCCGCCTCCCGCCACGCCCACGTGATTAATGTGCCTCCGCCTCTGCCGCCTCCACAGCCACCGCCAAGTTGGTGTGCGGTGCAGGCAAATCTTGTGATCGCGAACAAAGGGACACTTCACCAACTGCGTGAGCCTCCCCATCTTATTCACCACAGAATGGGGAAGGGCGGCCGGTAGGGCGGTTCTGAAAAGCGGCGACCAAAACACCGCCCGGGCTTTCCAGCAAGAGGGGGCTGGAATGAAGGGTCCGTCATTACCGCAGCCACGATGTGCCTCTGACCGTCGCCATAATATAGGAAGAGTTGAGCTGATCCTTTAATACGGAAGTCCGTTTTCGTTACTTCATTGGCGTAGCTTAGGAAGCTACTTTGTTATCAGGCTTCGTTTCTGGTTATCCCGAGCCAACTACTGGATTGACCTTGAGTCGGACGACATATGTTCCAGTCTTTTACACACAGGATAAACGAAGTTTTATTATCACATGGAAAAAAATCAAACTGCTTCCTTCAGATGTGGTAACTGTGTTGTACCTTCTCGAGATATTCACCCATCAATGAGACACATTTTTCCCAAAGATTGTCGATGAGTATTTTGAGTGTATATATCTGTAATTTGGCAGTTCAAGAAACGTCCAGCATCGAAAATGTCCCCCTCAGTCTCTAAACGCCTCCCAAAAATGGTTTCCTCATCCAAGGGTAAATGAAGAATGATTGGGACCACTGTTACAGAACCAAAACAATCCATTCGACAGCCGTCATGATGCTTCGTCTTGACTGCTCCCCATAATCTCATCGGCAGTATCGTGACGATTTAGTCCTTACGACATAATCTCGTGACACCGCACAATGGAAACCTCGAAAACCACATAGTATCATATTTCCCGATGATGGTTGAGCCTTCGATTCTTCGGCGATGGTGAATCCATATGATTCTACTGGTTGGTGTGCTCATTTGTATAGGGGTCAAAGTAATACATCTAACACTCACCCTTGGTCACCAAATGGCTTATCTACATTCGCCTTAAGGCTGCAACATTTTCTCTGCTGCCTCTGTTAGGCAAGCTTTTTGAATGCATCTGAGCAGCAGTGGAATGCAGGAACCAAGTGGGCGCTGACCTCTGTCATGTTCATATAGTCTTGCAAGAAGTTGAGAACATTACAAGACTTCGGTGAAAAGCTCTAGGATTTCCAAGGGCCCTATCCTGCAACTTTCATACCGGCCGGTGCGGTAGATTAGCCTCGGTACTGATATTATTTTCGGTTCCTTATCCGAAGTTGCTATTCTTAATGTTTCTGAGACCTGTTACCGATCGGTCCTGCCACCGATTTTCCGACAACTGTACTGTGAGGTGATTACGCTTCGATATGACCACTCGCTCGATTCGGCGTGATTTGTTTAGAGGTAGGATTTGTTATTCAGGAATTGTTGAGTGGTTTTAGTTTCTTATTTAGTGATTATGTTCCACTGAAGAATCACCAGGACGCATCCGAGAGCTTATAATCTACTGTTTTCCCTATTTAGAAATATGGTTTGCTTAATTGTTACTGTGAATGGTTATAACGTCATAAAAACATTTTCGGTCAATATTCTCACAAAATACCTGTTATTTTTATGCAATTAAGAGTTTAAAAAAATGATTGAATTTCAAAAGGTAGGCTCAGCTTACGAATACTACATGTGTGTAAGCTGAAATTACTACTGACTTCGCGTACTTTTTCCCGCAAATGATTTATTTATTAGCTATCTAAACGCGTTTAAAACATTTAAGCTGCAATAGAAAGGAAATTTGTGAAGCCTGACAGCGGAAACATTCCAAAATTTCATGCATTTATGGCTTACATCAGCATCATTCGGTAACGAAGTCAGCCTGCGCCTCTCCCGCTTAGATTAGCAGGAACAAAGCACTGGCTGCATGTAGAGTCGTAGTAGCAAAGTGCAGTTCGGTCAGAGGGTTAGCGGGATTCTGAAATAAAAAAAAAAATCGAATGAATGGATCAACGATGAAATGAAACGAATGTCATGGGAACAAATGCAACGAAGAATAAAATTAGATTAAAAAAAGAAGAAGTGGTGAAGGCAATGAGTTGCAATGCAAAAGGTAGTATGTTCACGCAGCTAGGTTATAAGACTTTCTTTCCCTCTTCGTGTTTGGATTTCGTTATTTGCTAAAGTTAAGTATTTTTCTGAAATATTCGTTGCTATTTACATGTAAGAGAGCACTTTCTCAGTAATGGTCATCTTAGATTTCATGACTTCCCTATGTTTAAGTAATGAAAGATGAAACTGCTGTGCGTAAAACAACTGACAATGACATTTACAGTTTTTCTTGTCAGAAACAATTCACCACTATTTTCCGATTACGTAAAAATTTCGAGTGTGTGGTAAGACGGATTAAGAGCACAACTTGAATTACTGCGAATGAAACTAGCAGCGATCATCTTTACATTCTTGCTTGTCACAAGTATTTGTCTGCGATCGAATCCTTAACAACAGCAGACAGAGATGAAAGATCCCAGCCAATATATTTTTAGACTTTACCACCATATATGAAATACTTGTACTTATCAGATATATGTTATCAACTTCAATAGCTCACTCGCCGTACACCCTCGCGAAGGCGTTTTTTAAATTTTGTTTTTAAGAGCCAAATCGTTGATGTATCATATAGTAGAGAAGGTCACTTCATTATTTGGGTCTCTAGGAGCGAGTTACAACCACATCTTACGCCTCTTCTTATTCTTTGATACTCTCTTAAACAACTTTTCGCGTTCCTGGAGGTATGTTCGTTAGTGCAACAAATTGAAGAGTTCGTTTATTACAAAATTGTTAAGGCCTTCGTGGCCACTTGTTGACAAACTTCATATTGGCTTATGTCTCGGGTTCATCGGCCGACTTTCATCTAATGATTTTTCTGACGTTTCGCCAGCACGAGTGGCTGGCATTGTCAAAGCTTCACCCTCCATTGCCGGTGCTGAACTGGAGCCGAGCTCGCGGCCGCAGACTATATGTACCTGGCGCGCGAACGTCCGAGGGCTTCTTCGCGGTCATTTCCGGTGAGGTTCTCCTCTTGCTACCTGCGACGGTCGTTCGCTGTAGTACGGGAAGCCAGGATCCGTTTACCTTAAGGAAAGCCTTAAGGTTGTACCGTACTGTAAGACCTGTGAGGTTGTTTGTCTCCCATCTGTCGGCCTTGGTCTGAACGACGGAGATGCGTCAGGTGGGTTCAGATCCAGCATCTAGCGTAAGTGCAGCCTGAAGCGGAGAGGTCGCATTCGCCTGGGCAATTGCGTGTTGGTGGAAGTGACGACAGTCTACGCATCTCGGATAAGATGTGCTACTTGGTCACATCACTCCTTGGTGAGGCCGACTGAGGGGCTTTTCTTTAGCGCCTATGTTTCTGCAGTCCAGGACTGGCTGTTAATTTCGAGAATCGCCTTAAAAAGGAAGTGGGCCTGAGTGGATTAGCACAGGCACAAGACACCGACGGTTGTGAAATAGTTATTCCAGGGCGGTCACAGAGGAAAATTAATTCAGTGTGAACCTTACGTTAAACATTGTCCTTCTGGGTCTCACAGAAGACTGGCATTAAATTTGAACGCGTTAATTTTAGCCATGACGGACTTTTTCTATTTGTGTTCACCAGTATTGTTTATTCTGTGTGATAACACATACTGATATTCTTCGGAGTCGCATGATAACGGTTGAATATGGTACTTCCTTTTTCTTATTACTTCAGCTATAGAGTCATGTTTTAATATAACAATTGTTTGTTGTTTTTTGATAAGCTAAATACATCAAAAAAAGTTTTGCATCACCTCTGTTCCGAGAGTTCTGGAACTTGTACAGAAAATTGGAATAGAGGTCAACATAAACATCATTTTTGACCTTTTTGTTTTTCCTAAAAGCCACACATTGCATGTACAGCGAGACCTTAAGAGATTTTGGTCCAGATTCCTAAACACTCAGGTACCTCTAATACCAAGTAGCACGTCCTCTTGCATTGATGCATGCCTGTATTCGTCGTGGTCTACCGTTCACATTTCATCAAGGCACTGTTGGTACAGATTGTCCCATTCCACAACGGTGATTCGGCGTAAATCTCTCAGAATGGGTGGTGGGTCACGTCGTCCATAAACAACCCTTTTCAATCTATCTATTCATGTTCGATAGTGTCCAGGTCTGGAGAAAATGCTGGCCACTCTAGTCGAGCGATGTCGTCATCCTCAAGGAAGTCATTCACAAGATGTGCAAGACGGGGACGCCAATTGTCGTCCATGAAGACAAATGTCTCGCCAATATGCTGACGATATGGTTGCACTATCGGTCGGAGGATAGCATTCACGTATCGTGCAGCGTCGTACGTCGGCCCCACATAATGCCATCTCAAAACAGCAGGGTACCTCCACCTTGCTGCACTCGCTGGACAGTGTGTCTAAGTCGTTTAGTATGACCGGGTTGCCTCGAAACACGTCTATGACGATTGTCTGGTTGAAGGCATATGCGACACTCATCGATGAAGAGAATCTGATGCCAATCCTGAGCGGTCCGTTCGGCATGTTGTTGGGCCCATCGTACTGCGCTGCATGGTATCGTGGTTGCAAAGACTGACCTCGCCATCAACGTCGCGAGCGAATATGCGCATGACGCAGCTTATTGCGCACCGTTTGAGTCGTAACAGGACGTCCTGTGGCTGCACGAAAAGCAATATTCGATGTGGTGGGATTGCTGTCAGGGTTCCTCGGGGCCATAATCCGTAGGTAGCGGTCATCCACTTCAGTAGTAGCCCTTGGCCTGAGCAAGGCATGTCATCGACAATTCCTGTCTCTCTGTATCTCCTACATGTCCGAACAACATAGCTTTGTTTCACTCCGAGATGCCTGGACACTTCACTTGTTGAGAGCCCTTCCTGGCACAAGGTAACAATGTGGACGCGATCAAATTGCGGTATTGACCGTCTAGGCATGGTTGAACTACAGACAACACGATCCGTGTACCTCCTTCCTGGTGGAATGACTCGAACTGTTCGGCTGTTGGACCCCCTCCGTCTAATAGGAGCTGTTCATGCGTGGTTGCTTCCATGTTTGGACGGGTTTAGTGTCATCTCCGAACAAAGTGACTGTGTCTGTGATACAATATCCACAGGCAACGTCTGTCTTCAGATGTTGGGGGAACCGGAGTGATAGAAAACTTTTTTTTATGTGTGTATTTTGATTTCGGGAGAGCCAAATCAGAACAGATGTTCCAGCTGTTAACCATAACTGTTCTTACGAACTTATAGCATGCTTGAGTAGCTTGGGTCAGTAACTTCTGTTTACTCAACAGAACGAAACAACCGTTCAGGTTGCAAATATTTTATTTTTCATCCTATGACTCTTCTTGGGCAAGACCCATTTTCAAATCGACATAACAAAGTTCAGTCGATTAGAGTGGCCAGAATGTTCTCCAGACATGAGCACTATCGAACATGCCTGGATAGATTGAAAAGGGTTGTTCATGGACCACGTGACCCGCCACCCATTCTGAGAGATCTACGCCAAATCGCCGTTGTGGAATGGGACAATCTGTACCAACAGGTTGCAGGTTGCAGTTCAGGTTGCAAATATTTTATTTTTCATTCTATGACTCTTTTCGGGCAAGACCCATTTTCAAATCGACATAAAAAAGTCGAAAATGGGATTTCCGAAGATGTCACAAAATATATGTGGTACACATTTACAGTACTTACAGATAACTGTACGCTCTGGATGCAGTGTATGTTACCTGTATGCATTGTAAATGTACATTATACATTTCTATAACAACTTCGGAAATGTCATTTTCGACTTCGTTACGCTAATTTGAAAATGAGTCTCGGCCCGAATTTAGTCATTGAATGAAAAATAAAATATTTGCAACTCGGGCTGTTTTTTCGTTGTATTGAGTAACTATCTTTATATTCCGCTGTAATTTTAAATGTCTCAAAGTCTTAGCCAGGTACCTTTGTGTACTTCCCATGTTTCGGTGGCTACTTCCGATCTGCGTTTAAAAATGGTTCAAATGGCTCTGAGCACTATGGGACTTAACATCTATGGTCATCAGTCCCCTAGAACTTAGAACTACTTAAACCTAACTAACCTAAGGACATCACACAACACCCAGCCATCACGAGGCAGAGAAAATCCCTGACCACGCCGGGAATCGAACCCGTGAACCCGGGCGTGGGAAGCGAGAACGCTACCGCACGACCACGAGATGCGGGCGATCTGCGTTTAAACTGATGTCTTAGCGGTCTCAATGCTGTTTTTAATTCCAACACCAGTGAACCGGAAGTATACTTCATTTATTATTATGGAGAAAGGAATGAAGGGAAGAAGATTGTCTTTAACGTCCCGTCAACATCGAGGTCATTGGAGTTCAAGCTCCGATTATGTTAAGGATGGGGAAGAAAATCGACCGTGTCCTCTGAAAGGTACCATCCAGGCATTTGCATGGAGCGATTTAGGAAAATAATGGAAAACCTGAATCTGAATGGCCGGACGTGGGTCTGAACTGTAGCCCTCACGAATGTGAGCCAGTGAGCTAACCACTGTGCCACTTCATTCGTTATTACTTTGAAAAAAGAGTTATTAATTAATCAATTAAGTGGAAGGTTTTTCTATCGTTTTTATTGTTTAATAATCTAAGTGATATTTGAAGCAAAGGTTGTTAATCGGTTTAGCTAGCACAACCTTGTACTTGTTATTAAATTCGTGGACATTTCTTTTGCACATTGAACTGAGTAATGCTCTTTAATACGAAATGTGAAAATGTGTAAGCAAACATTTTGTATTTCTCGTTTAGTAGAAGAATAAGTTAACTAAATCTTTGTGCTATTATCCTGGTTGAAACCTACTCTGGCACCTCCCCACTTCACAACCGTTCTCCTATAAAAATGATACGATGTCAATGCCAGATTAGGTCAGCAGCAATATGTCTGTTACCAATTGTAACGATAATACTAACAGGGCGCCCTGGCACCCAGAAATTATGATTCTGGCGAAACCTTGAGACCGTGCACATTTTGCAAATGTTCCAGAGACTGACAGCTAGCCGAGTGTACTGTCAGATAATCCACCCTAGTGTGCTGAGAAGGTGGTCTGCCGCAATGTAAATACAATTGCAGTCGAAAGGTATTGACGTGTGAGTACGGTTGTGAACCAAGTGATATGATGGACGAAGTAATTCTAGTGGCTGAAAAGAGTGTTAGTGGCGCATTTGTTCGTTCTCTTAAGGCTCTTACTTTGGTAACCCCTGAAATGAAATTTGTAGTCGGGATGAGTGTCTCCGTGGAAGACACATATAAAATTATGTAGGTAGGCAGCGTCTCCGAGCCCACTGGTGTGAAATCATTGGAAAGTAATTCTTGCGTATCAGTGGCGTTGAATGAGGAAACGTATTTTCCAATCAGCAAGACTATAGAGGTCTCTCAACCATATGGTTCTATCTAAGAGGACTACCAGAACAGCCTTGTCAGTTCTTTGAACACTGTGTGGTTTCCGGTGAAGAGCTGATCTTGAGGACAGGTTTCTGCAGTGATAACAGTCATAAATGAAAATTTTGGTGCCACATATGACGAGTCTTGGTGTACGTGGACGTGGATAGCTGGTCATTCAAATACGAACCGAATGCAACTCTAAACGCGTTAAACTAAGGCAGAACTAATGCTCAGCTCTCAGAAATTGTCGGCAAATTGATCTGTGTTTAAAGTAACATAAGATATGCTTTGAATTTGCGATGTAAAATCGCGAATGAGTTGTACGCCCTTGTTGTACTGGACCCTGTGATAGTAGTAAAATTTACGCAGTACCTTCTATGGTATCTGTCCTCTAAATTGAATCTGATGATGATATTTTCGAAGCGCGTCATTAAAAAGAGTGGTCACAAAAACACCTGTGGCTATTTTGCTACTATCGTAGCGTCCATAAGAACTATTACCATACTCCTATCTAAAATGTGCTTTATTGCTGGCGTCAAGATGACCTAGTGAATTTATTTTGTGTAACCATGTAGTAATATTGTGTGTGATTCTGTTGAGTAAAATTGTACAGGGAAAGGGTAGCTAATGGTGAACACAGACGTGAGTAAGTATTAGGAATGAGTCGTTAGTTGTTGGTCTTGTAGTAGTTGTATGGCATGCGAGTGCTGTTTTTAGGATTACAAACTTAAGCCGGTAAAAACGGAACCCTTATTGGATCACTTTTTTGTCTGACTGCCTGTCCGTCTGTTGAGAATCCATTTTCTCAGAAACCGTTAGGGGTGTCAAGTTAAAATTTATGTTAAATACGGTCTGTTGGCGAAGTGAGAAAGTTAAGATTCTAAGTCAATGCAATCAAAACATTCGATCGTCGGTTAACACCGCGTTTTCTCAGGATCGTGTAGTGGTAACAGGTTGAAAAGTATGTCAACCGTGGCGGTTTATAAAATTTGAGCTTCTAAGTCAATTCATCCAAAAGATACGAACATTCGTGTCAAATCTTTTGATACTCGTAAACTTCGTGGACTCTGTTTCGCTCGCAAGTGTAGATCAATAAACCGTGATAGAGAAGGCATCTGGTGATAGAACTCTGTCCGCAGGCGTCGGTATTACTATTACAGGTTGTCTTTAGACTTGTCGAAACTTTCGATGAAGAATATTTGACGACGGCTTTGTACGAAATGTGTGTTTTGGAAAATTCTTTTTGTGTGTTCTGAAGAATATCGAGGGTCCATTACTGCAGTGTACTGCGGTGTTTTCTTTTCACATTTTGTTTGATAGTGGTAATTTGTGTAACAACATGTTCGTGTTACGGTTTGTTTCCTACTACTCAGAATAAGGTTAATGAAGTTTTTATGTCTTGGCAAATTAAGGCCATTGAAGGAATGGATAATTAGCAAGCGTAGGTGGGCTACGGTTCTCGGCAGACACGAGAATGAGACTATTTTGAAGAGTTCGTTTAGTCTGTTTCTTTCACTGTCGTTTGCTGGTTTCACGAAGAATGGTGTACATGAGGATAATAAGAGGGAATGTGCAAAAGTGTGCTGAAAAGACCAACTGTTTGAGTTAATCATAGTTTAAGTTTTGTTGCTATTTCGATGGAAAATGAATGTTCAGGCAATTTTTGAGTGTCTTTCTTTTGGAAGAAGGTGTCAAGATATGGTCCGAGTGAAGTATTTCTGCGTTTTATGGCTCATAGTAGCAGCGTCGGAGCTACGCTAGGAGTCGTCACTGTTGTGAATGATTATACTCCAAAGGATAGAATTGAGGAGATGCGTGCTTGTCTAAATAGAAAGGGCGTTTGGATATTGTATTACGTTTGCGGAAATAGGATTTATTTGATGCGAAAGGTAGGTTCTTGCCTGAATAAGTAACAGGATGGAGTTATATGAGTAGATTATACAGTTCAGAATTGTTTATTTTGTTTGGCAGTACGCTCAGTAGTAAAAAAAGGAATATGTTTTGTATCTTGTGTGGTTAATTCAAATGCTAGGCCTACCTGCTTAACTCAGTTTTATGCCAACCTAAGACAAGGAGAGGAATCTTTCTTTTTAAAAGAAAGAAAATAAAATCGGTCAGGTGAGTGGATTGTGAGCAGAAAAGAGAGAGGAATGCAGCGAGTCAAATGAGTATAGTAATTGTAAGGGACCACGGGATTACGCCAGATATTTCATAGACAGGATGAGGTTTATGATGTGAGATTCCTGGAGCTGTTGTTACCAGTGAGATTCGCAGATGAATTCTTAATCGCAATTCAACGAAAGTAATAATTACAAATTTCGATTTCGAACAAGACTCAGACAAAATTGTAAGGTGAGGGAAGGACGAAAGGCAAAAAATATGACTGAGGATCAGAGGATAGTTGATCGCCGAAGTACCAAGCCATACGGTGGAAGCAGAGAATTGCAAGAAAGAGTTGTGCGTAACGTTAAGCGGTACGACGACTTAACATTTTAGAATACTCTTTGGATCGTGTAGCATGCGGAGAAGCATAAGGGGCAGTCAAATGAAAACCGAACACCCGCCACAACGGACTCATGGAATTGTTCCATTCAAAAATAACCAACGCACACGGTAGGTGGTAACAAATTTATCCCACTGGGAGACGAAACTATCAATCGCTGTTTCGAAAAACGTGGTCAGTGGCTGACGGATTCACAGCCGCCACCGCTCTTGTGCATCCTCGCCCGACTGAAACCGACGTCCATGCATGTCTCTCTACACCAAAGCTGCGAAAATCACACGGTGAAAGATCCGGGCTCTGCGGAGGACGTTGCAGTGTTTCCCAACCAAATCGCTGAAGCGTAGCCTTTGTCCGATTATCAGTGTGGGTGTGGGGATTATCGTGCAACAGGTAGATTCCGTCCGACAGAATACCAGGGTATTTTGACCTTTTGGCGCGTGGCATTTTCTGAAAAGTGTCTTCATAGTGCTGTGGATTTATTGTGGTTCTAATTCGATGAGCACAGGTCCTCAGCATTGAAAGAAGAAGGTCATCATGAATTTACCGGAGCGTGTGTGAACAGCTTTGGACTTATTTCGTTAAGGGAAATGTGGGATGTTTCCATTGTTGGCTTCTTAGTTTGACCTTGGGCTATAGGAGTGCCGCCGGACGAAATCGTCCCATGCACGATACGGCCCACCCTGACACTGCCAATCGCACGAAGACTACGCTTCAGCGATGGTTGGAAAGCACTGCAGCATTTTCCGTACAGATCGGACCTCTCATCGTGCGCTTTTCACGTATTTTGGCGACCTGAAAAAAGACGTGGGTGGACGTCGGTTTCAGTCGGAATAGGAAGTGCAAGAGTGGCTGCGGTCAGGGATCCTTCAGGGGCGAACCACATTCTACTAAACAGGATTTGATCGTCTCGTCTCGCAGTGGGATAAATGTCTTACTGCCTGTGTTGGGTAATTTTTGAACAGAACCATTCCCTGATTTTCATTCGGTTTTCATTTGATTGCCTCACATGGAATTGCTATGAAGTTGGTGTCAAATGTAACTGACTCAAATTATTTTCACCAGGGTTAGATATCGAATTCCTTTTTGTAATTTTTAATGTGACAGATGCAAGTATATGTAGTATCTTCCAAACGTATTATTGCCATATGCCATATAAAGGTTTTTGGGATGCTGATATGAATATGGTGTTATAACGCCATTAGCCTGGATTATTATTATTATTATATGTTTAGTTTCTGTAATGTCTGTTTGCTTTCCATTTCATTCTTTGTATCACGGTTTGTGCTAAGTTGTATGTCTGTGATGTAAATCCATGTAATTTGTGCGCAGGAGTAAACCAGTGACGCATAGAGGGACAATCAAACCAAGGGGAAATCTCATGGAGACAAACAGGCACACTTCAACGGACTGCTACGAAATGCATCAGCAGAAAACAGCTCTTGGTCTCACAGCAAGGGGGCCTTGTTTGGGGAGACGTGAATGGAGGTGGCCGGAGCAGAAGGCTGCTGCTGCCTGCGTGGCTGTGAGGATGCCACGGAAGACCCCGGCAAACCATGATTCCCACTGCCACCGTCGCCAGCGGCAGAAATGACGCAGTGGGTTAGTGAGTTGTGGCCTGGGGACAGTGTCAGCCTCCACGAGGGCAGACAACTATTGCGTCATGCCGGTTCGGTGTGGGTTGGAGAGCAGGCAAGCCGTCTTCCATTGTCAGGTCCCAGCCAGGTGCACGTGCCAACTAGCCTATGCGTCTGTTTGCACAATCCGGGCAGCCAAAACGATCAGACAATTATCTCCAAAGCTAAGTAGACTTTCCAGGGAGCCAAGAATATGTTAGCACCAGCACTACTTTGAAGTGCTTTCGGTGGCACAGACACGTCAGAGATATTGAATTTGGAACCCCTTTTTGTAGCAACAAGGACTACATTGGTACGGCAAGTTGGGTGTGAAACTTTTCCCTTTGCCTCATTCTGCCACACACAAGACGAAAGAATCCAGCTTCTGTGTCCCTCAATCCCCTTTTTTATGACAATTCCTGGTCATTTACTGTAGCCTTAAGGCCCCTGTGTCTCATACTGTCTGGTCATTGTAAGTACAGTGACAAAATCTGAGTTCTTTATTACAGTACAACCTGAACTCTTGCTGCGAATGCAACGACACCGAGGAAGGAAAAAGGACGATTGTAGCCCCAGTGAACTGAATCCCAGATATCCAGTAAGCGAGCGACTGTGCCTGTGAACCGTCAACTGTGTACAGTTCGCTCGCACATGATCGTGAGCTATACGTATTTCCCACGTGCACAATAAAATAGCTGTTGTAGAGTTTTAATTGGCTTCTCTCAAAAGGACATTAGAAAACACGCAGTGAAATCAGTATTTACAATTTGTAGACAGATAAAAGCTTTCTATTTCTTGTGTATATATTTGGCAGTTATATTTTCTAGCAATAAAAAGAATTGTGTTGTTAGTGCAACACGAATGATTTACTTGTTATGTTTTTAATCTTCTTTAAATGCCGATATTAAAGATACACTACGTGATCAAAAGTACCCGGACACCTGGCTGAAAATGACTTACAAGTTCCTGACGCACTCCATTGCTAATTCTGGAACTGAATATCATGTTGGCACACCCTTGATGACAGCTTCCACTCTCGCAGGCATCCGTTCCATCACGTGCTGGTAGGTTTCTCGGGGAATGGCATCCCATTCTTCACGGAGTGCTGCACTGAGGAGAGGTGTCGATGTCGTACAGTGAGGTCTGGCACGAAATCGGCGCTCAAAAACATCCCAAAGGTGTTCTGTAGCATTCAGTTCATGACTCTGTTCAGGCCAGTCCACTACAGGGATGTTATTGTCTGGTAACCAGTCCGCCACAGGCCGTGCATTATGAAAAGGTGCTCGATCGTATTGAAAGATGCAATCGCCATTCCCGAACTGCTCTTCAACCATGGGAAGCGAGAAGGTGCTTAAAACATCAATGTAGCCCTGTTCTGCGAGAGTGGCACGCAAGAAAAAGGAGTGAAAACATTCTCTATGGAAGACACAACCACATCATAACACCACTGCCTCCGCACTTTACTGTTGGCACTACACACGCTGGCAGACGACGTTCGCCGGGCATTCGCCATACCCACACCCTGCCATCGGATCGCCACATTGTGTATCGTGATTCCTAACTTCACACAGCGTTTTTGCACTGTACGATCGTACAATGTTTACGCTACTTACATCAAGCGAGGCGTCGTTTGGTATTTACTGGAGTGATGTGTGGTTTATGAGCAGCCGCTCGTCTATGAAATCCAAGTTTTCTCCCCTCCCGCCTAACTGTCATAGTACTTGCAGTGTATCCTGACGCAGTTTGTAATTCCTGTGTGATGGTGTGGATACATGTCAGCCTATTACACATTACGACCCTCTTAAAATGTCGGCAGTCTGTGTCAGTCAACAGACGAGGTAGGTCTGTACGCTTTTGTGTTGTACGTGCCCCTTCACGTTTCAACTTCACTGAGCCATCATGGTACCTTGCACGAGCTCTACTGTACCCATCGAAGCCCAAGTGAATGTTCCCCAGAACATAAGGGATCCGCCGCGTGCTTCTCTCCGTTCCACATACAGGTGTAAAGGGGCTGTTTCCGGGAAGACGACGGATTCGCGGCTTCTCATCGGCATGATGAAGAAGGCATTGGGATTCATCAAGCCATGCAACGATCTGCCACTGCGCCAACGTCAAGTGCCGATGTTCACGTGCCCAGTCCAGTCGTAGTTGCCGATGGCGTGGTGTTAACATTAGCACATGTACGGGCCGTCCGCTGTCGATCTCTTCGTTAGGAGTGTTGGGTGCACTGTGTTTTCAGACGCACTTATACTGTTCCCAATATTAAAGTCTGTTGGTAGTACCACCAGAGTTCGCCTCCTGTCCTCTTTTACTAGTCTGCCCAACCTACATTGTCTGACATCGTAGTCGGCCAATGTGGCCCCTGCGGTTCTAGGCGCTTCAGTCTGAAACCGCACGACCGCTACGGTCGCAGGCTCGAATCCTGCCTCGGGCATGGATATGCGTGATGTCCTTAGGTTAGTTAGTTTAAGTAGTTGTAAGTTCTAGGGGACTGATGACCTCAGATGTTAAGTCCCATAGTGCTCAGAGCCATTTGAACCATTTTTGACATCCTCATGAGGGGTGGCTGGTCCAACCCGACGACGTCTGGATATGGCTTCACCTTGGTTTCATCACGTGTTGAAGACACTCACTACAGCACTTCTCGAACACCCGACTAATCTTGCAGTTTCCGAAACGTTCGTGCCGATCCTCTAGGGCATCATAAGCCGTCCTCTGTCAAACTCAGATAGACCACGTGCCTTCCCCATTCTACACACGGACAGCACGCTCATTGCGTGTGTTTGGCTAGCAATCAAATCTCGGCAGGTGACGCTGCTATCGCCTGGACGGATTTATATCGATAGGTGGTCAGTGGTCATAAGTTTCTGGCTGATAAGTGTATAATATGTGTTTTTTCTCTAAGCGATTTCTGGAATAATTTCAGTTTTTGACTCCTCCAGAAACTAAAGTGTGTGACTCATAGTATGATTGAGGTATCAGAAGAATGAATGGACGAGTGTGAGGGAAATCTAGTAAATCAAAACTGTAAAGCTTACAGAATGAATGAGCATTGTGCATTTGGGTGTTTTTATTTTCTTTGGCGTACTAGCCACTTCATACACACGGAAGACCCATGACTGAATGAAAACTGCTTGCGATAGGAACAAACGAATGTAATTCCAGAGAATCAGTGTGAAGTAAAAAGAAAATGTAATGAAATGGGTCCATATTCTCATTCCCGCCGATCCCTTTGCCTTTCTGGGAAAATTCTGCATTGTTGGCAGCACATGAAATGTGCCTGGGCGGTCCTGCAACATAGCCCGGGGTGACATTTTTCTCCCTGGTCTCCGCAGTAACGAAACATGTCTGCCAGTGGCCTGGCTGGTTTTTTTCTATTTCTGCCTCTTTGAAAAAAATAATGGATATGGAATTCACGAAGGAAAGTAGTAATTTAAGATCAATAGCTAGTATCTTCCTCACACCATCTTTCAGTTGTAATTCAGATACACCTCCCAGTAGAGGCCAAGCATAAGCATTGTTTTTATCATTGCAATAGTAAATGAGCTTTCAATTTGTAGCTAAACCTCTATGGCCGTAATCATCCTGTGGTGTTCCGGTTCTTCTTATTTCCGTGCTTGCTATGAAAATAGGACGAGGATTTCCGCCTTATGCAACACACCTTTCCAGTTTCGTTTTACCCTGACACGTTTCAACACTTTTTTGCTTTCTTCAGTGGGTTATTTTATTTTCTGACTTGACAACGACCGTAAGCCACAGAAATCAGCGTCTTCACCTCGCGAAATCATACGAGAAAACATCACAACATCAAAGCCATGACAAGTTGTTGATTGTGTAGCAGACTAGCTACCTACATAAATACCCAATAGCTCCCTGTAAGTAAGAAGATAAAATAACCCACTGAAGATAGCACAAAAAGTGCTGAAACATATCTGGGCAAAACGAAACTCAAAAGGTATCTAGCATAAAGCGGAATTCCTCGTCTTATACAGCCAGTGTGCCTCAGGACTGGGGCAGGCTCGATATGGAATAAGAAAATGCGAGTCTGGAGATTAAACAACCTGGTCGTTGAGTGGGTAGTGCATTTGTGTCCCTTCACAGATGGCAGATTATTAAGTTGCACTAACAGTCTGTGGGAGGGGAAGTTTAGAAGGACAGACACCACTTGCATGCTGTGAGGAAACACATTGTCGCATACCAACTCAACATATGGCATCCTCTTGTGTGCTGGAAATCTTATTGGCTACGAACTTGAGAATTCTTTGTGCATAGATTTGCTACGATAGAGCGGCTCCGACTCGTAAGTTTTCTCCATTTATTTTCAGAGACGCTGGCTTTGGCAATGCTTTAGTTAGTCTTTAGTGAGTAATGCAGTCCTTCTCGCCCTGATGTCACTTCTCAAGACCTTAAGACTAGGAGGATGCGTCCATTTGGCACCGTGAAGTCAACTGGCAAACGCAGGAACGCAACTTTCCTGTTTGTCAAAGTAACTAGACACTGGAATGGCAAAGTTTCTGGATACAGGTATATCGTGACGTACATGAGCCATACAGGCCGTTAATTAGCTCTCTCTCTCTCTCTCTCTTCTCTTTCTCTCTCACTCTCTCTTCATTCTTCCTCCCTTTTCCTGAATGGGAACTACCAGTTTAATATTTTCAGAATTTACTTAGGACGAGTTTCGAGCAGTCGATCTCTCAGTGTCTCGCTGGCTTACCAATAGTTACACGTTTCTATTGGCTGGGAGACGCTCAACAGAGGACGTAACCAAAGTGTTTGACACTTCGCATCCAACCTCAGATCTCGATAGACGCAGAGATTCTGATCCTGAGTTCAGATTTCAACTGGGGCAGACACTGCCTTCTAACTGTGATGGCGGCTTTTGTTTTGGTAAGCGCAGCTGCTCTGGGTAGCATGTGGGTTCGAATAGATCTTCATAATCCAGAAAGAATTTTATGGAGACAGGCGATTTACTCAGTTTCATGCGAATGGTCCATTATTCTTTTTCCAGATTCTCATCGTTTTAATGAATTGTTTCCACACTTTCCTGCAAGATTACTAATATGGCTCCGTTAGTTTTATTACATGTCTGCCTAACATCCCGTTCATATAGCATGATCCATGTAATTGTTCCTGTCCCCATCTACATCTACATATACATTATTAGTT
Organism: Schistocerca nitens; assembly: GCF_023898315.1. Classification (NCBI taxonomy): domain Eukaryota; kingdom Metazoa; phylum Arthropoda; class Insecta; order Orthoptera; family Acrididae; genus Schistocerca; species Schistocerca nitens. The sequence goes on along the minus strand of NC_064615.1, from coordinate 787,943,377 downwards.
TGCAGTTTACAGTTAAGTGCCTTGAAGAGGGTTCATTGAACTACCTTCAAGCTACTTCTCTACCGTTCCACTCTCCAATAGGTGGAAGGGGAAGGGGGGGGGGGGGACGAACATTGAAATCTTTCTGTGCGAGTTCTGATTTCTCTTATTATACACTCCTGGAAATTGAAATAAGAACACCGTGAATTCATTGTCCCAGGAAGGGGAAACTTTATTGACACATTCCTGGGGTCAGATACATCACATGATCATACTGACAGAACCACAGGCACATAGACACAGGCAACAGAGCATGCACAATGTCGGCACTAGTACAGTGTATATCCACCTTTCGCAGCAATGCAGGCTGCTATTCTCCCATGGAGACGATCGTAGAGATGCTGGATGTAGTCCTGTGGAACGGCTTGCCATGCCATTTCCACCTGGCGCCTCAGTTGGACCAGCGTTCGTGCTGGACGTGCAGACCGCGTGAGACGACGCTTCATCCAGTCCCAAACATGCTCAATGCGGGACAGATCCGGAGATCTTGCTGGCCAGGGTAGTTGACTTACACCTTCTAGAGCACGTTGGGTGGCACGGGATACATGCGGACGTGCATTGTCCTGTTGGAACAGCAAGTTCCCTTGCCGGTCTAGGAATGGTAGAACGATGGGTTCGATGACGGTTTGGATGTACCGTGCACTATTCAGTGTCCCCTCGACGATCACCAGTGGTGTACGGCCAGTGTAGGAGATCGCTCCCCACACCATGATGCCGGATGTTGGCCCTGTGTGCCTCGGTCGTATGCAGTCCTGATTGTGGCGCTCACCTGCACGGCGCCAAACACGCATACGACCATCATTGGCACCAAGGCAGAAGCGACTCTCATCGCTGAAGACGGCACGTCTCCATTCGTCCCTCCATTCACGCCTGTCGCGACACCACTGGAGGCGGGCTGCACGATGTTGGGGCGTGAGCGGAAGACGGCCTAACGGTGTGCGGGACCGTAGCCCAGCTTCATGGAGACGGTTGCGAATGGTCCTCGCCGATACCCCAGGAGCAACAGTGTCCCTAATTTGCTGGGAAGTGGCGGTGCGGTCCCCTACGGCACTGCGTAGGATCCTACGGTCTTGGCGTGCATCCGTGCGTCGCTGCGGTCCGGTCCCAGGTCGACGGGCACGTGCACCTTCCGCCGACCACTGGCGACAACATCGATGTACTGTGGAGACCTCACGCCCCACGTGTTGAGCAATTCGGCGGTACGTCCACCCGGCCTCCCGCATGCCCACTATACGCCCTCGCTCAAAGTCCGTCAACTGCACATACGGTTCACGTCCACGCTGTCGCGGCATGCTACCAGTGTTAAAGACTGCGATGGAGCTCCGTATGCCACGGCAAACTGGCTGACACTGACGGCGGCGGTGCACAAATGCTGCGCAGCTAGCGCCATTCGACGGCCAACACCGCGGTTCCTGGTGTGTCCGCTGTGCCGTGCGTGTGATCATTGCTTGTACAGCCCTCTCGCAGTGTCCGGAGCAAGTATGGTGGGTCTGACACACCGGTGTCAATGTGTTCTTTTTTCTCATTTCCAGGAGTGTATTACAATGATAGTGTCTCGCGATGTACGTGGGTGTTAACAGAATAGGAGAAAGTTGGTGGCGGAAATTCACGAGAAGGTCCTGCCGCAACGAAAATAGTGTCCCCCTTATGTGTCATATCCGCTGCACTCTCTCCCCTATCTCGCGATAACGCAAAACAAAGTGTCGTTAGAAGTTTTTCGGTGTCCTCCGTCAGTCCTATCTGATGCTGATCCCACAGAGTGCAGCAATACTCCAGAAGAAGGCGGACACCCGTTGTGTAAGTAGTCTCTTTAGCAGACCTGTACATTTTCAAAGTTCTCTGCCAATAAATTTCAGTGTTTCGTTTGATTTGCCCACAACATCACCTATGTGATCATTCCAATTTCAATTATTCGTAACTGGTATCCTTGAGATGTGTGCGATTTATAGGGTGTAACAACCCCTTAGAAAAATTTATGAATTACTGTGCTGATACAACTCTTACGCTATTTGATTTTCAAACAGCTGAGCAAAACTAAACTTACTCAGACATTTCACTCTTTACCTATTCTGATTCAAATGGTCAAATGGTTCAAATGGCTCTGAGCACTATGGGACTTAACTTCTGAGGTCATCAGTCCCCCAGAACGTAGAACTACTTAAACCTAACTAACCTAAGGACATCACACATATCCATGCCCGATGCAGGATTCGAACCTGCGACCGTAGTGGTAGCGCGTTTCCGGACTGTAGCGCCTAGAACCGCTCGGCCACCACGGCCGGCCCTATTCTGATCAACTGACACACATTATTTTTAGCGCAACGCAATCTGACTTTCAAAAATCCCTACAAAAGAATGGCCCTGGCTAACAATAACCTATACCTTTCAAGAATCACTTACCTCACAAAAATCTTCGTTACTCGAACTACTGCTATACAGCGAGTGCCACTATTACCAGCTAAATAAAAGATTCTACCTACTGAAGGGACTAACTACTGATAGGCATAGTCAGCAAATGAAAGATTTTGATAAATGACAAACAATGTATTTACCTTAATAGTGTTCAAAAGCCATAACATATATATCAGTTCATGATATCCAGTCTTACAAATTTACTGTCTCTGATGGACAAACGTCCAGATCATCCACCCTCAAAATTCCACCATCTGACTCCCCACATCCACCACTGCTGGCGGCTCACCTCCAACTGCGCAACGCTACGCGCTGTTCACATCCAGCTGTCCAACACTACAATAGCAAACAACAATGCAAACCAGCCACAGACTGCACACAGCACAGCCAGTGATTTTCATACAGAGCGCTACGTGGCGTTACCAATAAAAAAACGTAAGCAGCCTACTTACAAACCACGCGACCGCTACGGTCGCAGCTTCGAATCCTGCCTCGGGCATGGATGTGTGTGATGTCCTTAGGTTAGTTAGGTTTAAGTAGTTCTAAGTTCTAGGGGACTGATGGCTACAGCAGTTAAGTCCCATAGTGCTCACAGCCATCTGAACCATTTTTTGACTTCTGTACAGAGCGGCGATTAATGACACAGTCAAACATCTGACGAATGAGTGTTTTAACTCTGATTTCTGCCAGGTGCTAAGGCGCTTTACCTCATAATCAGAAATGACACCTTATATGGAATCGATAGCGGAATAAATCAATGTATCTCACGAAAAATAATTTGTTCTCCATTGATTAAATTTCCACGACTTTTTGGAGAACTGAAACTTCCTGGCAGATTAAAACTTTGTGCCCGACCGGGACTCGAACTCGGGTCCTTTGCCTTTCGCGGGCAAGTGCCCGCGAAAGGCAAAGGTCCCGAGTTCGAGTCTCGGTCGGGCACACAGTTTTAATCTGCCAGGAAGTTTCATATCAGCGCACACTCCGCTGCAGAGTGAATATCTCATTTTGGAGAACTGTTTCCCCGTTATTCGTAAGTCGTATCTGGCTACCAAGCTGTCGTTGACCTCGTTCTTACCTAGCCGTTGTAGTGTAACTTTAAAAACGAAATAAAAATTTTTATTAGGAAAAGTTTTAGACGGAGAAAATTTCGAATTTGGTTCAAACATGTGGACTGTACTACTGCTGGTCCTCTCCTGGAATTACATTTAAATGGACGGCTCTCTCTGTGCCAATGGTGAAGAAAGAAAGTACAATTTCATGAAAATTATTAAATAAAATTACAAATACCTACTATTTCTTTGCATAGCGTGTCATTTATAAAATAGATTTATAAAAATATCTGAAAGGGCTTTTTCAGATTTTTGTCAGATAGAGCGTCATTAGCATTTGGACGCGCACATTCACGTACACCGTTACCTAAGCTACCGTATTTGCATTGAAGCTATCTCCTTGTGACGAAGGAAAAATAAATAATAAAAAAATTCAGATGAATGTATAAGAAAAATCTTATATTTTATTGCGTCCTATTTAATTGTTACACTATACCATATTGCTGGCTGTGACGTCACTAGTGCTCATCTATCACCAAATACCGCAATATGTTGGGCGGATGACACACCTATTTTCCAAACAACTGTTTGTTCGGAAGATATTTTCCAAAGATTGTATCTCAATCGTTTCTTTTACGTACTAAATTGTTCCTGCAACCGTTCGTCCGATAACAACAGGGGCTTAGTAAAACTGTAGGAGCTAATTCCCTCCGCCAAGGACACCTCTCCAAGCATCGATAATACTCCCCCTCGCAATGATAGGTAACACGCCGTCTCATGTGTTATACTCATTTTCCGCACTTAAAGTCAACTTCAGTTCTACAGATTTCGTCGAAGATTGGAGGTCTCATATAATTGTTTCAGTTGTGAAGAGAGATAAACATAAGTGCTAGTCAAATTTGTACCGGTCTATTCTGCTATCGTCTTTTATTGGGAAAATACTTGGACAATTTTTTTAAACAAAGTTTTGTGATTGAAATCACGTCGTCTCTTGGGTTTATTCCAGTTTAGCTTTCTACGGGAAGAATCAAGATTAACATTATCAATCTTTTTTCATTAGATAAATTGGTAGCCTTCTGTAATAATGAAAAGGCCACAACAGTGTTCCTAGATATAAAAGGAGCATGTGACATAAACACAGGTATTTGCCTTTAGAAATAAGAACTTTTGGTGTCCAGAAAAAAAAGCCTTTTATAAACTAGGATGTATCAATCGGAAAAATAAGATTTCGTCAAATTGCGGGGTAGAAGGACAGTCCTCACATTGCCTGCAACCGTCTCCAACAAGGATCAATTCTCAGTCCTTTGCCGTAAGGTGTGTACATCATGCATCGCGACCTCCTCTCCTGTGACGACCTACTCGTCTCAGAGTAGAATTTACACCCTATATCCTCAGTTATTTGTTAGATGTATTCCAAACTCTGTCGTTTTTAACGCTCTACATCTCTATATCAGTGTGTAGATTGTTACACACAAGGTGCCCAATGTGTGTGTTAAATAAAACTACATGTTTTGGAACACGATTACATTATCAGATTCTTCAATTTAGTATGCCATTAATTACAGTAAAAAATAAAAAGCATGCAGCTTGATGTTCCTGATGGTATATTCAGTTTAAGAAGTAGATAACGGAATCCTGCGTCCCGAAACATATGTGTTTACAAAATCACGCACTGCACAACCGGTGTACGATGATCTCCGTACTGATAGCGTAGTACGGTTGTACTATGCCTTCACAAAGTATCACTCTCCATCTCATTCTAGTACCATAAAATTTATTATCATTTATTGCCTATTTTGAGCAGATAATATTTCCAGTAAAGAAAAATAAAAGTAGTAATAATGAGTTAATTAAACAAACTGTATTGTCCAGCCACATAAATGTGACCACTTGTCAAAAGCCTGAATTACCACCTTTAACAGAGAGGACCGCTTGTGTAAAGGGTCAGTGAGGTTCTGGAAGGTATCGTCAGAGATATCGAGACATGCCGACTTCAGTGCCATGGTTTCTCATTCGAGGATCAATGGCGCGATCAGGTCGAACGACGTCGTCCAACAGGTTGTCGATTAGATCTAAATCCGGGGAATTTCATGGCCAGGGGAGACTGCTATAGACATCGCGCCAACCACGCACGTGCACTGCGAATTGTGTGACACGTTGCGTTGCCCTGCTGGTAGGCGCTGTATTAAAAGAAATTGCTTAAGGGGGGAGGGGCAGGGAAGTGGTCCCCAAGAATGAATTGTGCCTTCCAGAATGACGAGATCACCCAGGGAACGCCACGGAAACATTACCCAGACCGTAATGTCCCTTCCGCCAGCCTGTACATTTTAGATTGTTTCAGGACGCTGGCAATCTATCCGATAGAGCATAAAACGTGATTATTCTAAACATGCCACCTGTCGCCACTACGCTTCATAGTAGATGTCCTGTAGCTATACCAGAGAGCAAATTTCAGGCTTCCTCTCCGATGAACAGCTGTCAATAATGGTGAAGGAACCAGGCGCCGGCTGTGGAGGCTCAAAAGCAGTCACGTTCGCTGAGCGGTCCTTGAGGAGACACTGGGCATCCAGTTGCTTAGCAGGTGCAAGTCTATTCACCCGCACACATCTCTGCAGCCATTGTTCGTCCTTGTCATATATAGCCCGTGATACACCACAGTTGTCTCGGCATAGCTTTTGGATACGCCATTTTTCCATGCGTGGTATACTCTATAAAGGCACATTTGCATGCCGAGCGTGAGTTTCCGCGGAAACGCGAAATATTAATTAAATAAATAATCAGTGACAAATAAATAAAGCCTATGGCACACAACTGCAGCGCTGTGTCGCTGATAAAACAAAAAAGGAATTACGATACTCTTATGTTGGATTAAGAAAGGAAAAGCTCTGGTAGAAGTGGTGCGAGAAGCACGTATTTTATTTTATTGTCTGGCACACCGCCATATTTTCATGTTATAGAAGAATACTGCGAGTTGCAACCACACTAGGCACTCGATTCTGAAAAGAATTTGTATTTGTAAAAGTAAGTAGGATTATGAACTGTAGGCAATTTCATTGAATATATCTGATTTAACTAACTATGTAACTTTTTTATGTTCAGTAGACAATCACCTCTGTACGACGTATTGGCATGGCTGGCGAATCATTATAATATTGAGATTAGATTATGAGTCCGTACCTACCGCAGCAGTCTTTGGAAACGATTTAATTACGAAGTCCGATTATTTCAGTTTTATTTCACGGTCAACTACGAGTATCATTGCCTTTACCAAATAGCCATTGTCAAGCGTCTGATTCCGAATAATTAAACGTCCACGTTCCAGATAAGGAATTATCAATTACAACCAATCACAATCATATACATCACAAATAGTGAATAATTGAAATATTTTATTTATTATATTTTATTTTATTTATTTTATATTGGCGACTGCGTGTCGGACTTGTTATTTTGTCATTTGTTACATTGTTCTTTTTGTTTCATGTCAAAAATCAACTTTCTGGACCTGGACGTGAATGTATGAGAGATAACAAAAATCTGAAGATATTTTTCAATTCTAAAGTTTTGCCGGAAGACGCAATGAAACTTCCAGCAAAATAAGGTAAGACGCAGCATCTTTGCATTAGCAGGCTTGACCAGACATATAAATTCAGTGTATTAGCTTTTCAGTAAATTCTGTAGTGTTTCTTTCGCGCATAACAGTTTTCAGTAATAAATTCCATTCTCAGTACTTTTCCCTAAACAATAACGTATGCAACAATACCAATACACGAGTGTACAATATGGCCTACTTCTGTACGATATGATGTAACATGGCCAGCAGCCATTACCAATAATCTCAAATTCAGTTTATATTTTTAAATTAACGGACAGCCATTGTTGCTACGAGCGATTCATGCTCAACTGCATCTTATTTTAAAATCAGTGTCAAATATTTTCTTGAAACATATATCACGTGTGGCATGGTAATAACTAGAAATCAATACGCAAAAATGGAACAGCAAAGACGTACTATTCAGACACAATCCGACTCGGACGAGAGACAAATGTTAGAAAATGACTTTACGACAGCAACCGGTAGTGACGATTTATCAAACATTGACGCAAGTGTTGACGGAAATTTTGACAATAGCCCGTCCACCACAAATATTTCAAAGTCTCAGTCAGAGCCCATGTTAATGCATGACGTCACGTCTAATGACGCGGCGGGGGCACAGACCTTGCAAACGGTAAACATTGCCGACATGTTACAAATGTTAATGAAACAGAACGCGGAGAACATGGCAACCTTAAAGACACAAAATGACGAAATTAAATCTGACCTCATAGCACTCAAGACAGGTAATGACACTTTATGTAAACGTGTGGAACTTATAGACGCCACACTGACCAAACAGATGAATGAACTCAGTACTAAATTTTCCCAGCTTAATACGAGACAAGAAAAGACTACAACTGACGTAGCACTTTTACAGACACAAGTAAAAAACCTTAATGTCACGTGTGAAGTTCTTACTGAACAAATTCAAACATATCCTTTAGTGCACGACAACCTTGAAAGACGAATTACTGACGTGCAGAATAAATTTGACAATGTTGAACAACACCTGACTGACATCTTACAATCTGATGCCACAGCTCATTTTCAAAACATTAATAAAGAATTTCATGATTGGGTAGTGAACAAAGACAAACATTTTGATAGATGCTTACGTGAAAATTTACCAACAATTGTGCACGACTCCGTAGCGGAATACATGACTAATAACAAACAGCTGATCAGTGATGCAGTACAATCCGTCACTGCACCCATGAGAGAATTCACCGATCGACCACAGACTGAATGTAACGAAAATATCAGTCAAAATGCACAGTTCAGGAACCAATATACATTCGAGTATGACACACACATACCGCACACGACAAACACACAAGAACAAAACACACCACGACTACAATACATACCACGATGTGCAAACACAAACACAAGCTATTATCATGGTAAACCACAGCAACATTATCGTAATTACTCGCCAGCTGAACATAGCAGTAATTACAGTGGAATAAATCCATATCACAATGCGAAGGAAGAAGAAAGCTTAATGAAACACAGGCAATTTCAGATTTTTATCCCAGAAAAACGAACCATTCATCCGGTGATTTTTCTTAAATCTTTTAGTAACGCATTTCCACGCACTTGGAGTGACCGGAAAAAGATTTCATATATTGTCGGTTACATCCAAGGCGATGCAGCTGTCTGGGCATACAGTCAAGCTGACGTATGTACCACGTACAGTGAGTTTGAGCGTGCTTTTCTGAACAAATTCTGGTCGCAATCCGTCCAGGAGCGACTCAGAAGACAAATTCTAGAACCTGAAATTTTTAACAGTAAAAATGGCAACTTACGCAGATATTTTGAAAAATACTTGAACATGGGACACTTTTTAGACGAACCAGTCGCAACACGCGATATACTCCGTGCGTTGAAGGCCAAATTGCCTTTCAACATTAAAGAAAAACTCCTACATATCCCGGATGACGATTCAGATTATTTCTTAACAGCTTTAGATTCGGTTGACATGTTACTTGAAGATCAGCGCTTTGCGCGGCAAAACAGCAGCCACAATGTTTACACTAGTGGAATGCAAAACATGCAGGCTTGCCAACTCAATTCTGGCGCGCCCACAGTTGGATACGCGGTACAGCAAAAACAGCAAACTCACATGCCGTCTCAATACGGAAATCAAAATCAACACGCGTATTCCAATACAAACAATAGTTACAACAGTAATAACACTTCATGCGGCAATCCATACAAAAGGCACCGCGGTAATAACTACAACGGTAACAACGGATACAAAGGGAACGACAAAAGCACAAACAGAAATAGAAATAATAATAACTACGAGCCAAGACAGCGTCAAGGCTGGACTCGTAACGATCAGTACTTTCATTCAAACACTGCTTTACCACAGCAGCCACCAGGACAAAATTGGAGCATACCTTACGACCGACAGGTAAGTTATAATGCGCAACAGCAACAACAACCGCAAAAGTTTGGAGATCACAATAGGCAATATCCGAATGTGAATATAATAGAAATGACACCTGATAAACAACCTCAATCTGTGTCAGTACCTAGTACAAATGCTAATCCGACAAACTAGAAACAGTCACTTCTATGCCCCAGGTCGTGGCTGAAGAATTCTTGGGGGGCGACTTCATTGTTAATCAGTTATTTGACACCACACTTGAACAACAGAATAATGATATGCCGAATAACTCTAAACAAAAATTACCTGTTTTATTTATAAGATACAACCACAATAACAATATATCAGCTGAACTTTTGCAAGACAGTACACAATGTCGTTCAAACACAAATGAAATTGTTTTAGCATCTACTACTGGTGTAGTAGGTGGGATTCCAACTACTATTATCCTAGATACAGGTGCAGCTGTGAGCGTTTTGTCTTTTAATTTCTATAAAAAGATGTGTGAATTGGAACCCGTGCCTGAGTTTCCTGCCCAAAACTGTAAAATAACTACTGCACTAGGTAATAAGTCATGTAGGGTTACGAAGCAAGTTTTTGTAAACATTAAAATAGGTAATGGAACCGTACAATGGCCATTCCTGGTTGTACAAAACCTTGTGACAAATTGCATATTAGGAATAGATATTATGAGCGAGAAGGACTGCATTATAGACTTCTCCGAAGGTAAATGTATTTTAAAGGATAAAGGCAGTGTAATTATTATTGATTTGGACAGGAGAACTCTAAAGCATGACAAACACTGTACAGGGTACAAGGTTCAGTTAGTACTTGACAATGACATTCAAGACACGCACACACACTCATCTGACACAGAGCTAATGGACTTGAAAACATTGCTTGATCATAAGATAAATGAAGCTACAGCTCTCAGTCCACATGAACGTATAAAACTACAGGAAGTGTTATCCAAATATTTACAAGTTTTTACCAAACGATTAGGTGTTATCAACACGTATGTGTACAAGATTGAAGTTAAGCCTCACAAGATCTTCTACCACAAGACATATAACGTACCGTTATCTCAACGACCTGCTGTGTGGCAAGAACTAAAACAAATCACAACATAGATAATAAGTAGTATAGAAATTTTCATTTCAGCGGTTCCAGTGACGCAGTTGAAGACGGAAGAACTTTTCTTTCAACGCCGCGGCACCACCGAGAAGACTGAATATTAAAGTAAAATTTATGATTACGTAGCAGTGAATGATATATTAATTTTTCACGAAACATTTGTTACTGTAGGTACCACTGACTTGGTATGACACCTGACGAACCGACAGACATCATCTGTGAAGCGATCTTTTACTTCGAAAAATAGATTAGACGCACATCTCTCAACACGAAAAGCATCTATCAGTAGTCAAGGCCACACAGACACTATACACACACGCACAAAACGCGAGGAATCGAACAGTTTTCCGTCTCTTATTATTTTGAATATTTATTGAGTAGTGAAAATGCCTGGTCTTGCCTACTGATGTAATGAATGTTGTGTCTAACCAATCTTAATTTCAGATGACATCATAAAATAAACATCGATAAAATTCCAGCAAAACCGATAAAGAGGACGTCAATATCTGCAATTCATGTAATCAAATGTGACACAATGTAATAACCCATAGCTATGTAATGATGATGTAAACATGTTTATGTGCAACTGAATTATGTTTATGCTAAGAAAATATGTGACGTGTATATGTACGATTACTCATGTTTATTTTTCTTTCAGTAATGTATAATGTAACTGTTACTATGTAAAAAAAAAAAAATTGGAACAAAACGAGTGCCAAAAAGACATTGCATAGTGAACCACTGTTCACGGACATTAACGAACATTACTAACTCTGCAACCACGCAGAAACCTATGTGAAAGAAACGGTTAATGCCATTCATTATGCATCGTACCTATGTAAACGCGATGAACCATTTCTTTGATTAATAACTACGAACATTTAGGTGAGCTATATTCAGCAAAAAAAACTGAAAATGTGAAGTGCATAATTCGTGCATCGTCTAGTGACATTACTACAGTACCTAACTTCAAGATGTTAACTGGATTAAATGGACACAAAGTGCCTGTCCAGAAAACAACACGACGGGTGGAAGAATTTTGGTTGGAACTTCAGGGAATGAAATGTTCTCGAAATGTGACGGACACTCTTACCTGGACTGTCCAAGAATCGACGCCAGTTATGTGCCGTCCGAGGTTCTGCAACCAAGCTTCCACGGAATGTAAAAAAACGAACTGCACGTGGACCAATTACTCGACGGGTCACGTCAGATCTGTAATAAACAATGCCTTTTGTCACAACGAACTGTAGCACAACGACTATAATGGAAATGGGAAATGGACACGCTTATGTATTAATCACGTTGTTATACAACGATGTTACTGTGATCAAAAAACTTTACCACGACGACACTAACCTGTAAAAAATTATTGTGCAGCAGGTGAATATGAACTGAAATAACGTCACGATGTGTATAGGTCAACGCACCTGAAACATACGGACATTTTTCTTTGAAGTATTTCAAAACAATACTATGTAACTAAGAAACATTCAACAATCTAAGTTGTATTGTGTTATAACAAATATTGTAAATTTAAAACTAAGTTACCTGTCATAGAATGTAGTCTTCATATGAAATCTTGCTTGAATATTTTCTTTGTGCAACGATTTAGAAACGCGCGCACACGAACAATATGAACTGCAATACTGTGCCGCGTGATCTAACTGTACAATATAACGGCAGTGCCGGAGTCACACAGACGCTTCTGCGCATGCGCGCACTCTATCTGCCAACATAAGAACTTTTACGGCGCACCCGCGTCATTCAAATTTTGTACATAATGTGTATAATGTGTGTAATGTAAGTCATGTAAATAGTTGTAGATAACTTAGATTTTCTTGTGCCTTTAGGTGAATTGCTCGCCTGCAGGTGTGTCCTTTCGCCTCGCAATTCAGGGGGCAATATAAAGGCACATTTGCATGCCGAGCGTGAGTTTCCGCGGAAACGCGAAATATTAATTAAATAAATAATCAGTGACAAATAAATAAAGCCTATGGCACACAACTGCAGCGCTGTGTCGCTGATAAAACAAAAAAGGAATTACGATACTCTTATGTTGGATTAAGAAAGGAAAAGCTCTGGTAGGAGTGGTGCGAGAAGCACGTATTTTATTTTATTGTCTGGCACACCGCCATATTTTCATGTTATAGAAGAATACTGCGAGTTGCAACCACACTAGGCACTCGATTCTGAAAAGAATTTGTATTTGTAAAAGTAAGTAGGATTATGAACTGTAGGCAATTTCATTGAATATATCTGATTTAACTAACTATGTAACTTTTTTATGTTCAGTAGACAATCACCTCTGTACGACGTATTGGCATGGCTGGCAAATCATTATAATATTGAGATTAGATTATGAGTCCGTACCTACCGCAGCAGTCTTTGGAAACGATTTAATTACGAAGTCCGATTATTTCAGTTTTATTTCACGGTCAACTACGAGTATCATTGCCTTTACCAAATAGCCATTGTCAAGCGTCTGATTCCGAATAATTAAACGTCCACGTTCCAGATAAGGAATTATCAATTACAACCAATCACAATCATATACATCACAAATAGTGAATAATTGAAATATTTTATTTATTATATTTTATTTTATTTATTTTATAACTCCAACCACAGCGACATGTAAGTAGTATGCAAACTTAGACGTTTCGGAAATGCTTCCCCTTCTGAGCCCGAAAACCTATGATCATGCCCCTTTGGGCGTCAGATGAATCGTTCTCTTTCCGTATTGCGATAACGACTGCACTGTTCTCCGCACCCTCCCCCCACCCCCACCCCCCACCCCCCACCCCCCGCATCACCCCCCCCCCCATCACCCATATGCCGTTCAAATTGTTCAAATGGCGCTGAGCACTACGCGACTTAACTTCTGATGTCATCAGTCGCCTAGAACTTAGAACTACTTAAACCTAGCTAACCTAAGGACATCACACACATCCATGCCCTAGGCAGGATTCGAACCTGCGACCGTAGCGGTCGCTCGGCTCCCGACTGTAGCGCCTAGAACCGCACGGCCACTCCGGCCGGTCCATATGCCGTGCACTCCCAGTGTCGCCGCATGACGCCTGTGAGTGTTTGTTGCACGTTGACGTCAAACAGAGGCGGTGTTCTCACTAATGTGACTCGACCGTGTAAGAACTGCGAATTTATTAATAATCGGTGTTTAGTAAAAATATTGGCTTTTAAGAATAGAAATAATCAGTCGTCAGCAGCAAATTTTATTTATTAAATGAACTCCTTGACTAGTTCCCACAAATTAATTTGTAACCTGCAGATGATGATATAATTAATGTTACATCGCAAAACAATCTGCAAGAAAACTCTGGACGACAGAGTCCTTCGTTAAAATTTTAGCGAAGGACTCTATCGTCCAGAGTTTACTTGACGATTTTCTGAAGATGACTAATTTGGCGAAACTAGTCACGTAATTATTTTAACAAACGATTTGTGTAGCTGATCACTACTGATTAATTCTGTTCTTAAAACGGGCTTCACAGCTGCTGATTGACAGCCATGAATAAAATTTTTAAGAAAATGTTAGTAATTTAGAAGAGAAAGCCTTGACAAGACGGTTGCCCGACGCTGTCAATGATCAGAAAGGAAAGCCTCGTAATAGCGCCAAGCCCGATTGTATAGTTAAGATAGTTTGCTAAACTAATTACACGCTTAGCAACAATAGCTGGGCACTGCTTACGGACTGTTGTGAAATACGCTTCAGCGCTATTTACAATAGCATACTTTATGTGTCAGTAATATACGGGATTTGTCAAGGGGGTAGATCCCGGTATGGTACCATCAGGGCAGGCATTGCTATATATCTACGTTTGTATGTAGCTCTGTCTCTATGAATATTCTTTACGTAGTTTTGTAGCTACGTCTCGGTTTTGTGTGCGTCTGCTTCACTATCTGTCTATGTATCACTCCATGATGATTAATTTTCTCTGTCGTCACTGCTAGCATTTAGTGTTATTTTTGGTCTGTGTGCGGGTCTATTCGGCCTCTCCCTTGAGTACTCTTCGTGTAAAGTTGTTGAAAGAGTGTCCGCTGTTTTACCTAGGTCCACAACTTTGTACACGTCTTTATGACGATGATATTTCCCGTCAACAGTGTAAATCCGATCGAACACATCAGGCGTCGCAGCCGGGGTGGCCGAGCGGTTCTAGGCGCTACAGTCTGGAACCGCGTGAGCGCTACGGTCGCAGGTTCGAATCCTGCCTCCGGCATAGATGTGTGTGATGTCCTTAGGTTAGTTAGGTTTAAGTAGTTCTAAGTTCTAGGGGACTGATGACCTGAGAAATTAAGTCCCATAGTGCTCAGAGCCATTTGATGCATTTGAACATCTGGCGTCAGAGCTCCTGGCCGCCCTCCTCGGTATTGACGGGAATTTGGTGACTTTTGTTTGCAGATGCGGTGCCGACTCGCTCCAGCGACCTGCCAAGGCTTCATTGCTTCCGTGCCACGACGCTTCGCTACAGGGTTCCTGACGTAGTACTACACTGATAAAACAGAACATCATGAGCACTGACTTAATATCGATAGAAACCCGTCCAGACGATAGCAGCGTCACCTGCCGAGGAATGATTGCTACTCAGACACACGGACGGCGTATGTAGTATCAGTGAGCGTGCTGTCTGCATGTAGAATGTGAAAGGCACACGATCTCTCTGAGTTTGACCTACGGCAGATTGTGATGGCCTGAAGGCTCAGTACGAACAATTTGGAAACTGCATGAGCTGTCGGATGTTCGAGGAGTGCTGTGGTGAGTGTTTTCGACATGTGGCGAAACCAACCTGAAACCACATCCAGACATCATTATAGATGTCAAACATCGTAGGCTAGGCATATTGTAAAACAGAACAGGCGGCGAACTGTGGCAGACCTAACATTAGACTTTAATGCTCGGCAGAGTACAAGTGTGCCTGAACACACAGTGCACCGTACTTTCTTGACGATAGATCTTCGCAGCCGACGACCTATGTATTTACCAATGTTAACACCAAGAAATCAGCAACTACGACTGAAATGGGAACGCGGCCCTCGGCACTGGACTTTGGTGCAGTGGCAGAGTGTTGCATGGTCTGATGAATCCTGATACCTTCTCCATCAGTGAGAGGCCGTGAATCCGTCGTCTTCCAGGGAAACAAATCCTTGACACCCCTACGATGGGATGGGAACAAGCTGGTGGCAACCCCTTTATGCTCTGGAGAACATTCACTTGGGAATCCATGCGTCCAGTTGAGCTCGTTCAAGGCACCATGACGGCCAAGGAGTGTCGTACACTGGTTGCAGACCACGTACACACTTTCAAGACGATGATGTTTCCTGACGGCATAGGCATTTTTCAACAAGATAGTGCCCCACGTCGCTTGGCAAGAAATGATGGAGTGATTCGAGGAACACAGTGGTATTTTACAGTCGATGTGCTGGCACCTCATCTCGCCAGGTCTGAATTTCATCGAACACATAGTCCCCCTTCTCGGAATTGACAGGAATTAGGTGACGCGCACGTGCGCGCGAGTGTGTGTGTGTGTGTGTGTGTGTGTGTGTGTGTGTGTGTGTGTGTGCAGATGTGGTACCAACTCCCTCCAGCGACCTACCAAGGCTTCGTTACTTCCATGCCATCTTCACGTCGCCGCTGTTGTTCATGCTAAAGGTGAACATTTTGGCTATTAGGCACGTTCATAATGTTGTTGTATGTCAATCTTTGTCGTATGGACTGTGTAAGCGCGGTGCAGTATTCAGGGGAACCAATTTAACCACATGGGAATTCTTAGCTGGGGTTTAACTTCGGGCAATGTATGTTAGATATCGACCAAGTCTGGTTAGAAAATATGTCTTACCACGCTTTGGGGTAGAATGTTTTAATCCTAATTTTCCCTTGTATTTGGGCAGAACTTACAGACTCTGATGTTATCCCACATCCTTTCCATGTACACGTTCAACAGCATTTACAATGGCGTATATGCACATCTACATCTATAGTCCGCAAGCCACCTTGCGGTGTGTGGAGGAGGGTACTCTGTGTACCACTGTCGCTTCCCCCTACACTGTTCCAAGGAATTGTGAAATATGTCCTAGACAAATTTATTCCTAGTATGGGGGTAAGGGATGGGAAATACTCACCATGGTATAATAGCCATGTTAGAAAACTGCTACGTAAACAAGGAGAGCTTCGCCTAAGATTCAAGAGAAGTAAAAACCTAGCTGACAAACAAAGGCTGAACGAAGCGAAAATGAGCTGAAGAGAACAAAGAGAGGAGCGTCGAATGAGTTTGAAAGTAAAACTTTGTCTACCGATATCAGTAAAATTCCTAAGAGATTTTGGTAGAATGTAAAATCAGTCAGTGGGTCAAAATCATCTCTTCATTCACTCAGTGACCATACTGGCACCGAAAGGGAAGATGACAGAGACTAGGACGAAATACTGAAATAGGTCTTCCAAAATTGTTTCACCACGGAAGATTGTAACACGGGCTCTCCTTTCAATCGCCGTACCAACGTAAAAATGGGAGATATTGAGATAACCGAGCGTGGAATTATGGAATAGTGGTGGAAAGATGTCAGAACCAGATGAGCTACCTATAAGATTCTACAAAGATTATGCGAAAGAACTTGCTCTCTTTCTAGCAGTAAATTGTCGTATATCGGAGCAACGAAGGGTACCTAGCGACTGGAAGAAAGCGCAGGTCCTTCCCGTTTTTAAGAAGGGCCGTAAGACAAATGCACACAGTTATAGACCTATATCGTTAACGTCAATCTGTTGTTGGATTATGGAACATGTTTTATGCTCAAGAATTATGACCTTCTCGGAGAAGGAAAGTCCCCTCTATAAAAATCAATGCGCGGCTCCCCTCGTCGGCGGTTCGAGTCCTCCCTCGGGCGTGTGTGTGTGTGTGTGTGTGTGTGTGTGTGTGTGTGTGTGTGTGTGTATGTGTGTGCGTGTGTTGTCCTTAGCGTAAGTTAGTTTAAGCTAGGTTAAATAGCGTATAAGCTTAGGGACTGATGACCTATGCAGTTTGGTCCCATAGAACTTAAAAAAAATCAACGTAGATTCTGCAAACAGAGATCCTGCGAAACTCAGCTCGCTCTGTTCCTCCATTAGATCCACAGTGTAGTACGCAATGGCGCTCAGGTTGTTATCGTGGTACTTGAGATCGGAATGCATTTGTTACCATCCACCCTGGCGTTTAGTGAAAAAAATTCGAGCTCGCAGACTTTCTTGCAGACATAACACGTCGCTCCTAACGCAACAAAATCGACAGTTGTTCTCCGATGTACTCCAAGAAAGAGGACCGATACTGTTTAAAATGGTTCAAATGGCTCTGAGCACAATGGGACTTAACTTCTGAGGTCATCAGTCTCCTAGAACTTAGAAATACTTAAACCTAACTAACCTAAGGACATCACACACATCCATGCCCGAGGCAGGATTCGAACCTGCGACCGTAGCGGTCGCGCAGTTCTAGACCGTAGCACCTAGAACCGCTCGGGCACCCCGGCCGGCGATACTGTTTTCAGTGAATATAAATATGAACCGGTAGAAACCGTCGGATGCTCTCTAAGGCTGTTAGAAAATGATGCGGTCTATAACAAAATAGCAACGCCAGAAGGTAGTACCGATCTACAGAATGACCTCCAGAGGATTGACGAAAGGTGCAGCTCTGGAAGTTGACCTTGATCGTAAATAAATTTAACATATTGCGCATACGTAGGAAAAGAAATCCGCTACTGTATAGCAACGCTGTTGATGACAAACCGCTGGAAACTGTACCGGAGCGACCTTAAGTGGAACGGCCATATGAAACAAATAGTGGGAAAAGCAGATGCCAGACTCTGATTCGTACGAAGAAAAGGAAAAGTAGCTAAGTGGCTTAGAAGGCGCTTATTCAACCCATTCTTGGGTATTGATCATCTGTCTGAGATCCTTACCAGATAGGACTGATAGAAGAGATAGAGGAGATCCGACGAAGAGCGCCACGTTTCTTCGTAGGGTCGTTTAGTCGGCACGAAAGCGTTACGGAGATTCTCAACAAACTCCATCGGCAGACGTCACAAGAGAGGCGTTCTGCATCACGGAGAGATTTACTATTAAAATTTCGAGAGAGCACTTTTCGTGAAAAGTCAGACAGCGTATTACATCCTCCCACATAGGTCTTGCATAATGACCATAAGGAGAAAATTCGCGAAATTACAACCAGTACAGAGACTTACCGACAATCATTCTTCCCACGCGCTATTCGCGAGTGCAACCGGGCTGGAGGGCGCAGTTAGTGATACAAAAGGTACCCTCCGCCAACGCCATTAGGTGCTTGCGGAGTATAATGTAGATATGGATGTACTTTGGGGCCAGTCGTGCTTAAAGTGATGTCAGAAAGATCTGCTCCCACTGCGAGAGGATGCACGCGATCACCATCATTTTCAAAACTGTGAGCTATTGCTGTCTGCTCTTCGCCCTGACCGCGCATGATACGCCCATGCTACTTGGGTAACGGTTGCTGCACATGCCAACCTTTGCATTCAAATCTTCTTACTGCCATAGTCAACAACTTCTCCCTACTTCCTCTCAAGGTAGCTTCCCACGTTTAATTACAAATATCTGTGGGCTAGACGAGTATTTTAATTCCTCGTTGATAAATTCTCTCCTATATCCTAATTCTTGTGGGGATTAGTGACACGCCAGAGAAACGAGATCTGTGGATAGGTATTGCCCAATTTTGTAAGGCTACCTGGCATTTCATGGTGTTAAATTCTATATATCATCTCCCTTGACCCCTATTCTAAAATATTTTCTGGCTGAAACATCTGCTGTAGCTACAATCTGCGAAGCTTTCTTAGACAAGGCAATAGAAGATCTTCAGATAAGTCCTTATTTATCTGTAGATACGGGAAGAAGTAGCAGTTAGAACAGTGGGTGTTATAATCACCATAAATATTCGTATTAATTCACTATTTCATCTGATTGTCTCTTTGAAATCATTCTGTTGTGTCGCATATATTCAGTTATATATCTACCGTATCTAATGTAACAACCCGTGCTACAGACTTGGTGTTGTGTTCCATAAAAGCTACAATATCACCACCAACACTGTCATGCGTATTGAAGCAAGGAGGTGTTTAAATTAGCCTTGATCTGAGGACAGCTTTACTTACTTTAGTTTTGCTACAACAAACTAAAAAATTTGTTTTAGGAGAATATTCAACGGATCATTAAATTATCTTCCGATGCTGTTGCAGCTAACAAAATAACTGCAGTCTACATTCATTGCAGTGTGGGCAGTGTTTCTTCTTATTCGTACTAAATTCTTAGGCTTCTAGTATCGAAAAGACAGCGATTTTGCTGAGTTCTTTTTTCTGTACTAATTTAAACACGCTCCATGAGTTCATAATTGGAGCTGGAAACGTGGAACACATGTTACTTCATTCCTTTGCCTATCGTTTTCGAGTGTGAAAAAATGTAACCCAGTATGGCTAACACGAAGGACCTGAACAACAGACGATTGTGGTACTGTAAATTAGAATTACTTATATCGTGGTAGTAGTCTTTAACTAATGTACGAGTTTCCTTTACGAATTCCAAATGACCTATTAGCTGTTGTCTCATGGATCTCACACAGAGCTATGAAACGAAATGAATAGTCGCAGGCTACGGGTCCAGTTCTGACTTAGCCTTCTCCGACATTCAAAGTTTTCGTATTATATGATAGCTGAGTCTGTTCAAAGCACTTAACTGTGGCACAATGAACCCCTTTTTGAAAGAGGCAGAATAACTAAAAATATTTATTTTATTCAACAGAGGCTACAAAATATCCACCTGCAATCCAGTAAATTGGTTTCAAACAATGACGAACACGATAACTGTATCAAACGTATGTAGTCCACGATAATACAGTTTTATAGAAATGCAAAATGGTTCAAATGGCTCTGATCACTATGGGACTTAACATCTGAGGTCAGCAGTCCCCTATAACTTAGAACTACGTAAAGCTAACTAACCTAAGGACATCACACACATCCATGCCCGAGGCAGGATTCGAACCTGCGACCGTAGCAGTCGCGCGGTTCCGGACTGAAGCGCCTAGAACCGGTCGGTCTCAACGGCCGGCTATAGAAATGCACATGACTACAATGTACGGCTGAAAGAAAGCAGCAGTTGTTGTTACTTCGGAAAAGCATTTTCCTCTGTTAATCACCAAATCTTCCTCAGCAGTATGAAAGCAAAGAGCATGTCGCAGTGATTCCTCAACTTCCTTTACTAGATATTGAAGACAATGATTAAGAAAGCTTGAGAGAAACTACCGTGCTAGGGAAGTCTAGTTGACGTGGATAGTTCTGTTTGCCATCACCACCAGTCCACGCTATGCCGTGAAGACGGTATATGGGAATACAATGTAAATTACAAACAATAATAAAATATAGTTACAACTACAAATTATTGACGGATACAATGTGTTGATGTCCTTAGGTTAGTTAGGTTTAAGTAGTCCTACGTCAGGGGGACTGATGACCTCAGATGTTAAGTCCCATAATGCTTATAGCCATTTGAACCATTTTTTGAAACTGTCGTAAGGCTGATAAAAAGAAACTCAAGAACAATGACAATATGTCGATAAACATGCCTTCAGAAATAAGGGCAGTTTGAATAACACCTTAAATATGAAATGAATAACCATTCACTAAAGGACCACTACACAGCGTACTGTGTTGGTGATCACACCCACCTTTGAGCAGCAACCCAGGATTCGGTAAATAACTCTCAAGAATGTTTAGGCTATATTATTCCAAAAGTAAACTGACATTCGTTCATTGCAGCCATTGACATTAGAGAATATGTCGTGTGTCGTCATATGGCCAAAAGTGTTGCGTTTTGCTAGATGTACTACGACTAATAACTGAAATCGATGATATTCATTTAGACATGTCACCAACCACCGAGCGCAAAGGGAAACTCCGTGATCTCAGCGAGCACTACGGAACTTTCGTTTGATTGTCAGGCAGTTGGCGGAAAATTGTACCGTTTCCTTGATCCGCTGGCGGTTACTCAATTATTGCACATGCGTAACGTTGCAGAACAGTAAAATATGGAACCCATAGTTTCTCTATAGCTTCCTCGTACAGCCCTTATCGAGCTCCAGAAGGGGACAGTTTCGCCACCCAACGCAAACTGAATATGCCTGCAATATAACTGCCAACATCCAATTCCCACAATAGTGCATTAGTGCGTTACTATATACTTTTAAGTCAAGAAACCTGTCAGGAAATGCAGAGAACTCTTTTACATAGCAGGACGAGCTTAACGGATTCAGACGAACATGGCCATTCACCTCGTTAAGTGTGTTCATCAAAATTTTATGTAAGGACGCAGAAGCATTAAGCTCAAGGAGAAACAGCACTTTCTGTGTTAAAAGAGAGATAAACAAACTGAGCGCTACAATGTGTTGAGAGGATAACAGTCAAACGTTTAAAATACAAGAACTTCCGTGTTGTTACTGTCAAGTTCCTACGGCATAAATCAGTTCATAAAACATGCCAATTTTAGAATTTTTCATTTACCTAGATAAATTTATGTGGATGTCGCTGCGTGTTGTCATGAGTATATTATCATATCACTTCATGTTCTTCATTAGACTCCGCCACGTGTAACAGTTTTCCTTCGGAGCAATCAAAGCACAGTTTTAAGATGGGCCGAGGTCGCTGGATTTGTATTCGGGGCTTCTCCATCGGTTATGCGAAGTGATCGTCCGATGCAAACTGTAACGACCCTTCCGGTGCAGGTGGCGGATAACCAAACACGCCGGGGTCCGTGCCAATAGCCGGCGGTAGAAGCTTAGCTTAAAATAAACATTTGAACTGTGTGCTGCGTGTTCTGAGTACTAAGCTTGCCGAATGGTATCGTGGGCTGCATGTCGAATATATTGACCCAGAGCACTGGCGATATTGCGGGTAGCTAACGCTGCGATGATCACTGAAACGCTATCAGATGGGAAGTATAGACTGATGCTTCAGTCACCGCTTGCTGAGTCACTGTAATATGCTACGCTTCTCATAACAGCGTTGCACTTGTAATACTGCTGCAAAATTTTCCAAGTCTCTATAAAAATTAAATACGTCAAGATCGCCTAACAATTACAATTTCACGTTTCTGGTTTTGGTAATTTGTTGACGCCTTCAGAAGTGATTAATGTACTAACAACTGATCTACACAATTTCAACTTATTCACTCTGAACTTTGTAACCCTTTCACGGGGCGTGGGCGAACTACTTCCCACTAAATATATTCCTTTACAGCGTATTCCTGGCATCTAGTGGCAGTGCGCTGTACCATCTGTTCATTGTGAAATATAGCCTTCAGGACTGTGGGAAGTATATATATCACAAAACAACTGTGATTTAACGGTTATTGGGAAGTGTGGTTATCACCAAAGTAGTTTCTGGAAGGGGCTTGGGAAGTATACTTATCACAAAATTAATCTGTCATTTGTGGTCCTTGGGAAGCATATTTCCCACCAACTTAGGGGTATTTCAAAGCTTTTGTAAATACGTCTTACCACCGCCGGCTATGCTTGACATCTTGTGGTGGTATACTGCACCAGGTATACGAAAATTGTCACAACAATCAGTTTCTGTTTGTTTTGGGATCACTATTGTTGTTGGAACACATTGCTTCGCTTCTCCGATATATATTATTGTGACCTGCATCAAATCATACCTTTATTGTGTGATAAAGTTTCAAGGATTGATCTCACTTTGTGGTAAGTAAACTTTAATATCAGTAACAATTATTTTAAATAAAGTAAAATAAACCTAAAATAAAAACAGAAAACAGTGTTCATTATTATTTTACCTACACATAATGGCTCACAAAAGGGAAATGATAATGCCATTTACCACCATAGTTTTACTACCTTTCAAAGGAGCCATGTAGTAAATGTACCACCATGGATTTTGGTAGTATATCACAAAAATAAATTGATCAAAAATCAAATATAGTCAGTAGGTCACAATTTTAATAAGACAGCAAAATAATTATCTTCGCTGAGTTGCTACAAAAAATGCGCTTGTGAAAGGGTTCTGAAAACATTATATTTCTTTTCATTCGTTTGTGTTCTTTTATTTCATTCCGCTTGCCCCCTATGGATGGGTGGTGGACTTTCAAGGTTATAAGATACCGCTGGTTTGCCAAGAAACTTAGAATGTACGTTAAGACGTTAAAAACATGATACAAAGATAGAAATTTACAAACCATTTTAAAATCTATAACAAGACTTAAGTTTGATGACACTAGATAAAATTTATACTGCTGATATTATTTATTACAATTTGAATAACGGAAAGGTAAAAGTAAATGGGAAAAAATATATATTTAAAACATGTTGATAACGATGGGGACGTCCAGTAGAAAGGAACACTGCACTTCCACTAAAAAGAATAAGGACTTTCTCTAGGGAAAAATTGTTCTGGGGAGCGGAAATGTTTGATAGTTTCTAGGGTTAAAATGTATGGATGTAAATACAGGGGCCGCTGGATGTTACCTGCAGAGATACAGTACATGCTGGAGTGGATAGTGGGAAGAGGCACACTGAAAGTATCTAACCAATTTTTTTTCCCTTTTTCATTATTGAAAGTATCAAAGATAAAATTGTTCCAAATTAATTATTTAACAAACCTGCATCTGACAGCACCTGCGAATTTGTTTCTCGCACATATATTTGACTCAGCAATCAAGTTTAAGGGACTAATTCCGATTGTGCAATGGCATTAAGATGGTACTGAAAATTTAACTTGTGGCCCTAATGTTTAATTAATGAAATTATATCTTGCCCTGAATAATGCCAGTTGTGCAAATGGCATAAATTAGTTATTTCAAATAACTTTTCTCTGATAACTAGTTTTACCAAAATCGATTTCAAACCATGAACTGCACACCTATATTGCATAGAGGAATCATTTTGTTTATGTTCTTTCATTGGTTGGTAACTTTACTTTACTACTGATTTTCGTATTCAATACAAGCAAAGGATGTGGATTATGATTCAGGCTGTTAAACACGATGTTGATCTCAATATATATATACAGGGTGAAAAAAATGGTTCAAATGGCTCTTAGCACTATGGGACTTAACTACTGTGGTCATCAGTCCCCTAGAACTTAGAACTACTTAAACCTAACTAACCTAAGGACATCACACACATCCATGCCCGAGGCAGGATTCGAACCTGCGACCGTAGCAGTCACACGGTTCCAGACTGTAGCGCCTATAACCGCACGGCCACTCCGGCCGGCTATACAGGGTGAATCACCTAACATTACCGCTGGATATATTTCGTAAACCACATCAAATACTGACGAATCGATTCCACAGACCGATCGTAAGGAGAGGGGCTAGTGTAATTGGTTAATACAAACCATAAAATAATGCACGGAAGTATGTTTTTTAACACATACGTACGTTTTTTTTAAATGGAACCCCGTTAGTTTTGTTAGCACATCTGAACATATAAACAAATACGTAATCAGTGCCGTTTGTTGCATTGTAAAATGTTATTTACATCCGGAGATATTGACGCTTGAGTACCACTCCTCCGCTGTTCGATCGTGTGTATCGGAGAGCACCGAATTACGTAGGGATCCAAAGGGAACGGTGATGGACCTTAGGTACAGAAGAGACTGGAACAGCACATTACGTCCACATGCTAACACCTTTTTATTGGTCTTTTTCACTGACGCACATGTACATTACCATGAGGGGTGAGGTACACGTACACACGTGGTTTCCGTTTTCAATTACGGAGTGGAATACAGTGTGTCCGGACATGTCAGGCCAATAGATGTTCAATGTGGTGGCCATCATTTGCTGCACACAATTGCAATCTCTGGCGTAATGAATGTCGTACACGCCGCAGAACATCTGGTGTAATGTCGCCGCAGGCTGCCACAATACGTTGTTTCATATCCTCTGGGGTTGTAGGCACGTCACGGTACACATTCTCCTTTAACGTACCCCACAGAAAGGAGTCCAGAGGTGTAAGATCAGGAGAACGGGCTGGCCAATTTATGCGTCCTCCACGTCCTATGAAACATCCGTCGAACATCCTGTCAAGGGTCACCCTAGTGTTAATTGCGGAATGTGCAGGTGCACCATCATGCTGATACCACATACGTCGACGCGTTTCCAGTGGGACATTTTCGAGCAACGTTGGCAGATCATTCTGTAGAAACGCGATGTATGTTGCAGCTGTTTGGGCCCCTGCAATAAAGTGAGGACCAATGAGGTGGTCGCCAATGATTCCGCACCATACATTTACACTCCACGGTCGCTGTCGCTCTACCTGTCTGAGCCAGCGAGGATTGTCCAAGGACCAGTAATGCATGTTCCGTAGATTCACTGCCTATTACGGACCCGTTTGCGTGTTACGACCATACCTGTTGCATACAGTTGGCGGTAGATGTTTTGCAATGTGCGGCACGTTGGATGTTCTCTGTCCGGGTATCGTTCTCCATACACCCTGCAGGCTTCAGCCGCATTTCGTCGACACTCGTCATAGATGAGTATCATCTCCGCCTTTTCAGAGCATCTCCGCCTTTTCAGAGTTCGAATACACCATGGTCACAGTTCCTACAACACTACACTATCACAGACGTCTGGTAACACGGTGTACTACAGTTGCTCTGCGTGCGAAGACGAATGCAGAATAACAATAGCAGCAATCGCTACATGCGGACACTGCTAGACCAAACCACAACAGTGCACTACAGCCACTTTCGTAAACACGGTCGTCATCGTAAACATGTCCCTGCAGATGCTGCTCGCCGACCGTGGCCCGTGTTTCTTACAACACGCAACAAAACGTCGGAGGTTTCAAGCGTCAACTTTAGGTTACAATATCTCCGGATGTAATTAATATTTTACAATGCAACAAACGGCACTGATTACGTATTTGTTTATCTGTTGAGATGTGCTAACAAACCTAACATGGTTCCATTCAAAAAAACGTAGGTTTGTGTTAAAAAACATACTTCCGTGCATTTTTATATGGTTTGTATTAAACAATTACTCTAGCCCCTCTCCTCACGTTCGGTCTGTGGAACCGGTTCGTCAGTATTTGATGTGGTTTACGAAATATATCCAGCGGTAATGTTAGGTGACTCACCCTGTATATATATTGTCAAAATTTTAAATCATACACAAAACTACCATTTCCAACATTTTTGTAGCACAAATCACTCTTACAAAAAATGTTACTTAACGCTTACTGCATCAAACCTTGGACATACAAACCCGAGTTCTCGTTTTTGTTGTTCATTAATACTGATTTGTTTACTCTTAAATTTAACCAGAGCTTGGTATTCAGTTGTCTCTGAAAAGGGAACTGGAGCTGTCTGATCTATTTCATTTTCTGCATGAGTCTCCAAAGCGGCTACTCTTTCCGCTATGTTTTCTAATTGTGAGTGGAATTGCTCACCCTGTTCACTGACCTTTGTTTTAAGTTGAGTGACGTCAGACGTCAGTGATTCGGTACATGATTCTAAGGCCTGTATGTGCTCTGAATGAGCAGCGGAAGTTTGTTGCAACTTTTCAATAGACTCAGGTGGAAGTTCTGCATTGATTCCGTCCCCAAGGTCAGAAACGTTGCTCTTATGCGTTTCAATATCCTGTAATTTATTGTGAGTTACTTCTTTAATGTGTCGATAGATTGGGTTAATTTCTCAATGTTACCGCTAAGGAATTCATCACGTTTTGCGTTCTGTTCGTACCGCTTAATGTTGTCAGCACACAAAATCTTTCTGTTAACCTTTTGTCACGATCTGCATTGTGTTCATCGCGCTTAGCGTCACGTTTGCTCAGTAGTCGAAGGAAACAATCTAATTTATCTTCAACTAGAGGTGGGGATGTCACATCGGAATTTGGGTGTTGCAACTCATACTGCTGGGGAGGGCTGCTAAAATCTGTTTGAGATTTCTGAGATGAAACAATTTCTCTATCTGTGGAAGAATATAGCAAGAGAAATTGGTTACCGGAATCAAACATATGGCTTTGTGAAGGTTGAATTAATATGAACGAGTCATGGGAAACTGTTTCTAATTGACTTACTACGTTCTGACAATCCGAAGGCAGAAGAGGAACCGATGCAGAATTTTGTGACTGTATGGCGTCGTTACTTGCCGCAGCATTGTTGTCAAATTCCTGATCAGTTTGTGAAGTAGGAGGAGTAGATGACAAAACTAGGTCATTGTCCGGTTATTGTTGCTTACGCGATTTTGAGGAACTGCGTAATTGTACTTTATCACCCTGTCGATTTGTTTTGGACATCTTGAGGGAGACAACATGGCGGACAAAAAATTCAAAATAGTCGTAATTCACAAGACGATATTTTGTACACAAAAACTAAAATATTTAGAACAGACACACAAAATCAGTATAAGCAGAAGCAGATCTAAAAATAAATATTCACAAGCGTAGCAGCAAATGCAACATTACGCAACTAGCAATGCAGCACACAGCTGAAACAGTGGTTGCGAAAGGAATGCTCGAAAACAAAGTCCACAGTTATGGAAAATATATCCAAGAACGTTAACACAGAGGAAGTCGCCTAGGGAAAGTATCTAACCAAAATTGTTTCCTTTTTAATTAGTGAAAGTATCAAAGATAAAATTGTTCCAAATTAACTATTCAACAAACCTGCATCTGACTGCATCTGCGAACTTGTTTCTTGCACTCCTCCATTTTTCCAGTAATGAAACATGTATTTGACTCAGCAATCAAGTTTAAGTAACTTATGCCGTTTGTGCAATGGCATTAAGATGGTACTGAAAATTTAACTTATGGCCCTGATGTTTAATTAATCAAATTATATCTTGCCTTGAATAATGCCAGTTGTGCCAATGGCATAGATTAGTTATCTGGAATTACTTTGCTCTGATAACTTTAGTTATACCAAAATCGATTTCAAACCATGGACTGCACATATATATTGCATAGAGGCCTCATTTTCTTTACGTTCTTTCATTGGTGGGTAACTTTACTTTACTACTCATTTTCATATTCAATACAAGCAAAGGATGTGGATAATGATTCAGGCTGTGAGATTTAAACACAATGTTGATCCAATATATATATTGTTAAAATTTTAAATCATACACAGAATTACCTTTTCGAACATTTTTGTAGCACGAATCACTCTCACAAAAATTTTACAAGACGCTTACTGCGTCAAACCTTGGACAAACAGATCCTAACACTGAACATTATCTAACAAAAACCATTTTGAAATCATTATATATCTTCTCGCATTTACGTGCTATACTTCGCTCAGTGTAAATTGCGCAGCGCTAGTCCTACCTTAAAGCTGCCACCACACGTCTACTTCCTCCGGGCACCTCGCTGCGAATCCCGAGTTTTTTACTGCGCACGCCCAGCTCTCTTAACCATCAAAGATCCTCCTAGTCAAAGATATTATACTCATCCCACCTTGCGATTGGCAACTACCGACTTTATTTTCTGGATCTGCCCTGATCAGGCCTTAGCACATACCTTTCAACATGGAGAGCAGTTTGGTATATGAGAAAGGCCTAATAGAAGGAGGGGAAGGGATGGGGAAAGATGGAGAATAAAGAAGGTAGGAGGAACCCTGATGTGGAGTGAATTAAGCAGGGAGGAAATTACAGCTGATAGAATGGAAGATACCCAGGCGTCTTTCACTGCCTGCGATGGGAAGGCATTTGTAGTTGCATTGGAGTAGAGTATGGAGTGTGTATAGGCTTAGGGACAGTGGGATGTGTTGGTAAAGATGCGGCAGTGTGCTAGGGTTTGTCTTCAGAGGGAAAACATTGGAACTGTTTGAATCTGGTTTATGGATAGTGTAGGATATGTGGAGATATGCAGTGTGGGTGAGAAGGCGAAGTAAAATGGATGGGACTTGTGAAGAGTATATATATATATATATATATATATATATATATATATATATATATATATATATATATATATATATATATATATATTAGCGTAAGAGATGGACGCTGTTCAAGGAAACGCTTGATAGTGGTATTCCTGAAACTCACGAGATTACACAAATAGAACAAATCGATGCGGCTGTTGTAGCTCTTACCACTGCTGTCCAAGACGCAATGGCTGACGCCATATCAATTCGACCACAACAACATCATTCAGCGGCGCTGCCTCAGGAGTTTCTGAACACTATCTCATTGAGAAACCGTCTCAGGAGATATTGGCAGAGGACCCGGCACCCGTTGTACAAACGGCGCCTTAACAGGCTCCAGGGAATCATACGGGGAAAAAATATGTACATATAAGAACACACAGTGGGATCAAAAACTCGCGGAGGAGAAGGCGGAAGTCATGGCCACCACACTAGCAGCGTCTTTCACACCGAACCTGGTTCCTTCTGACCCAGCGTTCACACTTGAAATTGACCAGATGGTTACACGGCTTGTAGCCCAGCTAGCGCGCACAGAAATCAGACGCACAACAACAAACGAAATCACATGGGCTATTATGCACTGCACACCTAGGAAAGCCCCTGGTCTCGATGGCATTCAGAACCCAGTTCTCCAGGAGCTCACGGTGAAAGCCATAGAATACCTCACCTACATTACGAATGCCATCCTCAAACACCAACACTTCGCTGCCTGTTGGAAGGCGGCCAAAGTCCTGATGTTCAGGAAGCCAGGGAAAGACCACTCCCCCCACAAAATTACCGACCCATCAGCCTGCTGAGCGCGCTCAGTAAGGTCGTTGAGAAGATGATTCTAAAACGATTCACTCGGTTTTGCATTGACAATGACACCCTGCGCCCGGAGCAATTCGGTTTCAAGAACCACCACTCGACAACACAACAACTACTGAGAGTCGTAGAATACATAACACACGGCTACAACACGAACAATGCAACTGGGTCAATGTTTCTTGACATCGAGAAAGCTTTCGATCGTCTATGGCACAATGGCTTCATCCGCAAACTCACGGACGCTGGGTTCCCCGACGGACTCGTATGTCTCGCACACTCATACCTCACCAACAGAAGTTTCAACACTGACATTCAGGGTAAACAATCGACACAACATATTATCCAAGCAGGGGTACCCCAAGAAAGCATCCTAGGGCACCTCTTGTTTAATCTCTACATTAATGATATTCCAACGACACAAAACACGAGGTTGGCATCTACGGGGATGACACGGCCATCCTTGCGCAAGATTGAAAACCGTCAAACATTAATAACAGTCTACAGACAGCACTCAGAACTGTCAAGACTTGGTTGAAGAAGTGGCGTATTAAAGTAAACGTCGACAAGTGCGAGGCAGTTGTGTTCACTCTCTGGCCGAAATTACTACGCAAACACCAAAATTGCAAACCAATAACACTACACGCAAGCCCAATATGCGAAAGTCAGATACCTCGCTGTTTGGCTAGACCGGAAGCTCACATGGGGGGACCACATACAATACATGACCAACAGGGCAAACGCGAGGCTCAAACAACTTTATCCTTTGCTCAACAGGAACAGTACACTGAATAGGAGTGTGTCTAGGACATTATACATGACACTGATTAGACCGCTGATGACATACGCAGCTCCTGTCTGGGGATACGCAGCGTCCACACTCCTGGACCGCCTCCAGAACATACAGAACAAGGTATTACGTATCATAAGCAATGCTCCCCGATACGAACGGACAGCGGACCTTCACCGAGAATATCGATTGGATACTCTCCAGGAGGTATTCAAAAAACTCGCCACACGACTGTACAAGAAATCAAGTCACTCGAACAATCCTCAAATCCTACACCTGGGCAACTACGGTCACAACCATAGATGGAAACACAAGCGCCCAAAGACACTCCTTAGGGACTAGCCATCTACGGTAACTTCGTAACTACGCAAACGACACAATGAGGCGAGCCCCTGCACTTCAGCCACTGACTAGCTGAGCCTCTGCCATGAGAACTGGCAATCGCAGGGAAGCCACACACGACACACAAACAAACTCCCAACACATATCACACAGCCAGATCCTTCGAGGACCATCGAACTGACAAACCTAAAACGACATATCTATGTTACAGGAGCAGCAGCAGCATCAGCTGGCCCAGGAGACATCGTCGGCCCAGCAGCAGCAGTCCTCGACAGGACTGATCATTCCATGACAATCTGGCATTACCTCCATGGTACTGATGCATGATACCCCACCGCTAACATAACCATACCTTGCACGATCTGTCGCAGATAGCAAGCTACTAACCTTACTACCCAACCTGACACTGTCGCAGAGGTCTTTTTCCCTTGGCACTTGCCTTGGCACTTTTTTCCCTCTGCCCTTAAATCCGCTCTACTTTCAAGCTTGACTCTGTCGAGCTTTTTCGACCCCTTCTATCACCCAGATGCGCCCGTATTAATGGGTAACCCTACCCAGACGTACGGATAACATCGCAGTTCCTCGCTCCTGCGATCTCCTCGATTCTAAACACTAACAATGCAGAGGTGACAGTAGACCTTTTGAGTTGGTCACCATGCTTGTGCTAGCGTGGAGGGGCTCACACCTTTAGGGTAGTGTGGATGAACGATTGGCTGGGGAGTGTAGTGGAGGTTTTTCAGATGATTAGCGCTTCAGTCTGGAACCGCGCTGCTACTAAGGTCGCAGCTTCGAATCTTGCCTTGGGCGTGGATGTGTTTTATGTTCTTAAGTTGCTTACGTTTAAGTAGTTCTAAGTCTAGGGGACTGATGGCCTCAGATGTTAAATCCCATAGTCCTTAGAGCCATTTGAACCATTTTTTTATTGGGTTGTACGTAAATGAGATCTCCATGCCAGCTGCTGGTGGAGAATAACTCCAATATATTTTACTGTATTAGTTAAGTGGATAGATGGAAGTTCAGGGTTAAGTTAAAGGCACAAATACTGAAGGTAGTAAAGATTCGTCGCACCTATGTTTTGAAGTGTTTTATCTTCAGAGGACTCTGTTAACCTACGAATACAACTGGTTAAGGAGGTATGGTGCGGTTTCTGGTGTGGTAGGTGGAGGGTTAGAAATGCAGAATCATCAGCATACTGAAGGAGGAGGACTTGAGGAGTGATTTTGGGATATTGGCAGTGCAGAGGGTAAAAGGAGAAGAGAGAGGACAGAGCTTTGAGGCATACTGAGGAAGGATGGAAGAGACGGGAAATGTTATTGTTACTATTGACAAAAGGTAGAAGGTTAAATAGAAAGGAACCAGTTACTCAGATTTAGTTAATTGAAAGCGCTTACCTTTGAAGTGTGGATTCAAGGACAGAATGCCATAA
This sequence comes from Schistocerca nitens, assembly GCF_023898315.1. Taxonomy (NCBI): domain Eukaryota; kingdom Metazoa; phylum Arthropoda; class Insecta; order Orthoptera; family Acrididae; genus Schistocerca; species Schistocerca nitens. The sequence goes on along the minus strand of NC_064615.1, from coordinate 787,910,438 downwards.
ATGGCAGTAGGCTCTCTGCAGCTGGAGGGATATAAAAATTGTCTGCTCCTGTTGTTAAGTTGATAGGATAGAGATGTGTAAGGGACAAGAGTTGGTCATAAAAGAAGAAGTAGGAAAGGAAGCCACTGTGGTTCAGTAACGACTTGAGGTACTTATTGATCGCACTGAGAGAGGTTGGATTTGAAGACTTTGCTATACCCTGAAGTGAGATTAATGGGTCGATAGGAAGAAGTTTACTGTACAATACTCTTTAATCAGGTTACCTTCCATTAGGAAAGTGGGTGGACTCAGCGACTATGACATGATTTATAAATCATATAGCGCAGCAATCTGTCATTCATTTTTTTATGCTTTATTTGGCAAATCGAGATTTCAGATAGTGTCTAGCCATCAATGAGCTAATTTCTAGTCTTGATGTATGTCAGTTCCCTGATGTTCCGGCGCCAGTCACAGTTCTGCAAATATTCAAAGCACTGCGACTGACGCCCGAACAACAGGGAACTGGCTTTCATCAAGACTAGAAAATGGTGCATTGATAATAGCTAGGCACTAGCCGAAATCCGGATTTGCCAAATAAAACCTGCAAAAAAAGGACGACTGATTGTTGTGCTCTATAATTTATAAATATAATACTTCCTAGTGTCATATGCTGTGTTGGATGTGTTTATCTCAGAGAGTAGGAACATGAAATAGAAGCTGGTAGAAAATGGTAAGACATTGGCGTTAGTAAATTCATAGATGGTAAGGAATATGGAGTGGTTGACATGAAACATAGTCAGCTTTCATCAGGTCGTCCAGCAGAGGTTGGTCATTGGGTGGGAATGAGTAATGAAGAGTATAGGAGCTGCCTGTGAATCGGTGAAAAGTGTTCCAGTACTTGCAGGAGTTAATGTGGAGTGTGATGTTATGTCTAGCTTTCGTTTAGTGCCAGTCCTGAACTTTTCTGGCGCTAAGTTTCTGGTATGACTCGGAAACTCCACTGAGTGCATGAGTCTATCCTAGTCCCATGTTTGAAGGAACAAGCAGTAAAAGCGACGGAATTCGCAATGGAGAAGTAGAACCTATGAAAGGAGGGCAGAGCGGTTAGAATAGGTTTGACAGAGATATGATTCTGTATTATGTCTAACTTTTTGGTTGGCTTCTGGTATAAGTCTCTACAGATTCGTGGCAGACATCCCACTTGGTGCAAGACACTGAGGTGAATTGAGGGGTAGGATATGGTGAAGAGGATGGGATTGGATCCAGGGTTTCCGCTGAGTCCAAGAAGGTTTATACTAGGATGATAGCTGGAGTTTTATTTGGGATGGGTGTATTGTGAATGTTGAGAGGGAGGAAGCAAACTGATGCAACTGCTGGAGATTTACTATGCACATTGAGCCAGATGGATATAATGCTATAAACACTGTGTTGAAAGCTGTAGTGCAGAATTTTGGTGGAGTGTGCCTTATGCTGGAATGGGCATATTTTATAAAGGGATTTATTAACAGGAGAAGTGTTTTCAAGCAAGCAGAATTACATTGATAGAATGTTATGCAATTCATAATACACTCCTGGAAATTGAAATAAGAACACCGTGAATTCATTGTCCCAGGAAGGGGAAACTTTATTGACACATTCCTGGGGTCAGATACATCACATGATCACACTGACAGAACCACAGGCACATAGACACAGGCAACAGAGCATGCACAATGTCGACACTAGTACAGTGTATATCCACCTTTCGCAGCAATGCAGGCTGCTATTCTCCCATGGAGACGATCGTAGAGATGCTGGATGTAGTCCTGTGGAACGGCTTGCCATGCCATTTCCACCTGGCGCCTCAGTTGGACCAGCGTTCGTGCTGGACGTGCAGACCGCGTGAGACGACGCTTCATCCAGTCCCAAACATGCTCAATGGGGGACAGATCCGGAGATCTTGCTGGCCAGGGTAGTTGACTTACACCTTCTAGAGCACGTTGGGTGGCACGGGATACATGCGGACGTGCATTGTCCTGTTGGAACAGCAAGTTCCCTTTCCGGTCTAGGAATGGTAGAACGATGGGTTCGATGACGGTTTGGATGTACCGTGCACTATTCAGTGTCCCCTCGACGATCACCAGTGATGTACGGCCAGTGTAGGAGATCGCTCCCCACACCATGATGCCGGGTGTTGGCCCTGTGTGCCTCGGTCGTATGCAGTCCTGATTGTGGCGCTCACCTGCACGGCGCCAAACACGCATACGACCATCATTGGCACCAAGGCAGAAGCGACTCTCATCGCTGAAGACGACACGTCTCCATTCGTCCCTCCATTCACGCCTGTCGCGACACCACAGGAGGCGGGCTGCACGATGTTGGGGCGTGAGCGGAAGACGGCCTAACGGTGTGCGGTACCGTAGCCCAGCTTCATGGAGACGGTTGCGAATGGTCCTCGCCGATACCCCAGGAGCAACAGTGTCCCTAATTTGCTGGGAAGTGGCGGTGCGGTCCCCTACGGCACTGCGTAGGATCCTACGGTCTTGGCGTGCATCCGTGCGTCGCTGCGGTCCGGTCCCAGGTCGACGGGCACGTGCACCTTCCGCCGACCACTGGCGACAACATCGATGTACTGTGGAGACCTCACGCCCCACGTGTTGAGCAATTCGGTGGTACGTCCACCCGGCCTCCCGCATGCCCACTATACGCCCTCGCTCAAAGTCCGTCAACTGCACATACGGTTCACGTCCACGCTGTCGCGGCATGCTACCAGTGTTAAAGACTGCGATGGAGCTCCGTATGCCACGGCAAACTGGCTGACACTGACGGCGGCGGTGCACAAATGCTGCGCAGCTAGCGCCATTCGACGGCCAACACCGCGGTTCCTGGTGTGTCCGCTGTGCCGTGCGTGTGATCATTGCTTGTACAGCCCTCTCGCAGTGTCCGGAGCAAGTATGGTGGGTCTGACACACCGGTGTCAATGTGTTCTTTTTTCCATTTCCAGGAGTGTAGATAAATAATACTCCACACATCTGCATCAGTACTCTGGTGGAGAATACTTCTGGTTCGACAAACTGATGCCGCTTTCCTTGTTCCACACGTGGAATGGCGCATTGGAAGAATTACTGTCAGCAAACTTCTGTATCACCTCTAATTTTTCGTCGTGGTCACTTCGTGAGACGTCTGTGGGAGGAAATAATACGTTGACCAACTCTTTCCGAATAGGTCTCTAGAAATTTCAATAGTAAACCTCGATATTATGAAAACTGTCTCTTTTGTAATGTCTGCCACTGGGGTTTGTCGGGCATCTCTCTAACGCTCTCGCGTCGAATAAACGATACCGTGACGCAACGCACCGCTTCTCGTGACTCTACTTTTAATGAATTACCATCAAACATTGCATACAGATTTAGAAAACGTAAGTGAATGCATTTAATATTAAGAAAAAAGTCTTAACGCGATTAAGACTGTTTTCTTAATACTAAGTTAATTTTATATCAATCGCTGTTACTCCACAACCATGTTGTCCAAACATCTAAGTGAATGCATTCTAAGGTGTTATCTGTCCCGCTTCACCAATGACCTTAGTTTTCATCTCTACCCCAAATTCCTTATGTCTGTCTTCCGCAAGTCTTATGGAAACCACACACAGAAATATTGTGAATCTCTTTTACTATGTGACGGCACGAAGTATAATTCATTAACATATTTTATCCACTTCATGGCGTTCAAAGCGCGTAACTTGAATCTTTATACATGTGCTGTTAGTGGATAAATGAAGTCTGATGACGGTAATAAACTGCCCAAATTGGTAATGTGAAAGAGTAGTTATTATGTGTCCCCGATGCCATAAATTACTGTATCCCGTTGGAGAATATGTCCTTAAATTTCTATGGAATTTTCGAGAAACTGTCAAACATTCTTCTAAAAATGCTGATAACTTGAGAGTGTGACTGGTTATAACGGTTCTTAAGTTATTTACTTATGAAAAAACAGTCAATATTGTAAATAAAATTTATTTAAATGACCGCTTTCAGCACATACATTAGGTCATTTTCAGACTGATTGCACCAATTCCTGCACCTGGCGACGTGCTGAACAGCTGCGTGCTGTAAAGACGATAACTGCTCAGATACCAAAAGACAACGGTCCCGAGTTCGAGTGTCGGTCCGGTACACAGTTCTAATCTGACAGGAAGTTTCCTATCAGCGCACACTCCGCTGCAGAGCAAAAATTTCATTCTAGAAACGTTTGTCTTATTTGGAGAGCCTTAAGAGTTTTCACATAAAAAATTTGGAGGCATTACTTTTAACCCCGAATCCCTAATATGGTGTGTAGTTCCTGTGGCATCAAATTATTTTTAGCCTGTATTAGGAGGCCATATAACATGTTGTCACGTTACCAATCAACGTTATATATCTCGCCGGCTGCAGGCGCATGGTTGCGATTTCTTTCTTTTTTTATCTTTTTTCCCAAGCCACTTACCAGAAATTGGCATCTTCAAGAAAAATACTCTTGAAAAGGCTGAGTATTCTAGTTAACACTTATGGTTACACAAACATTGCAATTTCCTAACACAGTTGCGGAAAATTTATGGGGTTTCGATGGAATCCGAGTTTGTGTTTCGGTTTGGGTTTTCTAGTTGTGTGCGAGATCATTTACGCAGTAAGGCTACTCCCATTTCCAAACACCCTGCTCTGCTAAGCAGGAGTATCTTGACTTCGATTATGTGTAGCGAGTTGAGAATTTGGCGCTGTCGAATTGGTGCGATTTCTAAATCATAACAGCACAGGTAAAACAAAACGCCCGTCTATAGGTGGTGTTTACCTCGCTGTTATTAAGCCTAATAGACGGTCATAAAGGTGCAAAGAGCGCGCTTAGCAGTCGCTGGAACGCATCCTTGGTCGATACAGTTGTTAGCTATCACATTGGCGGCGAAACAGCACAGCACTACTTCGTGAGGAGGAAGGAAGGCTAAGGAAACGATAACACAAATGCAAGGGGAGAAAGAAATTTTCGCTGACGACGCTTCTCTATACAGGCAAGTATTATCGACAGACAATCTTAAGGAATTACTGAACGATTAGGCGACTCTAAACTCTGGTAAATGTGAGATAATGCTTATAACAAATGGTGAACGACGGGAAATAGAAAGAGCACATAAAAGCAGCAATAAGAAAGGCGAACAGAAGGCAGATTTGTTTGAAGGTTTTTTTGGAAAATGCGGTGTATCTTTAAAGGACATCTGATACAATTTGCCAGTGAAACCAACTGTTGAAAATTGTTTCAGTGGCTGTCAGGTAAGCATGAGATCGAATTCAGAATACTGAAATTTGTAATAACTTCCTATGGGACCAAATTTCTAAGGTCATTTATTCCTAGGCTTAGAGACTACTTTATCTAACTGAAACTAACATATGAATTCAGAAACGGGCTACTAGAACCGTAATATTTTGGTGTTGCCCACATGAAAGTATTGCAGAAATACTCCGGAAACCTAAGTAGAAATTGTTGGAAGGAGAACGACGTAGGTCTCGACAAATCTTGACGGGTAAATTTAAAGAACCACTAGTCGAAAAAGACTAGTTGTCGGTTTCGCTGTCACCAATGTATCTCGTGTACAAATCAGAAGAAAAGCATAATAACGCGCATTCTGAAGCATGTTGACAGTATTTTTCGCTTGCTCAATATACGAATGGAATAGGAAATAGAATTTTTAGGATTCCGTGCCAGAGTTTGTAAAAACGAAACCCTTATGCGACCGATTTTTTATCCGTCTGTTTGTCTGTCTGTCTGACTTTTAAAAACTCTTTTTCTAACTTACGGGTCGACATCAAGTCGAAATTTGTGTCACATATTGAAGTCTATGGTCTCTTCTCTTAAATTCACACATTACAACCTGTAAGGTACTTCTCGTTGGCCTGGAATCATGATATTTGGCAAAAAGGAACGTTTCACAATACAACCAATGGAAAATATTCGAAAATTGCTAATTTATAATTACGTCATACGAAGAAAATATTTCTTTTGTCGTTTGTTATCCTTCGTCGGACTTGAGAGGTTAAAACTATCGGTAGATTTCGTTTTACACTGACTGGGTCGCAACGGTAAAATTCAATCAAGCAAGCAATGACTTTATCGTTCATACGACGCGTTTTGGAGTTTATACATCATCAGATAGCCAAGAGCGAATAGTTTACTCAGATATGGCGTTTCAAGTTGTATGTGAAACAAACATTCGCAGACTGGTCTACAAATGTTTGTTTCACATAGAACTTGGAACGCCATATCTACGTGCAGTAATCGCTCCTGGATATATGAAGATGGATAAATACCTAAAAGCGTCATATGAACAATAAATTCATACTCTGCCTGATGTTTGCCTTTTACCGTTGCGACCCAGTCAGCCCGAATGGAGATCTACTGATTATTATAATGACGGTCGTCTGCCTCGCGCATAACTTTGTCACATTTATATTATTGAAACTAAAACATTCCTGATAAATTTGGAATCCCTGGGACGGATACTTTGCCAGAACCAATGTCGGTAACATGTAAAAACGATCGACATTCTCGAATCATACGTAATTTCGTACTGAACCCTCAATTTACGAGCCCTACTCGCCCCTCCCCAATTTTTAGTGTTGGTAACGGGTACCTTCCGCCATACACTGTACAGTACAGTGGCTTAAGGTGTGTTAATCTAGATTTAGATGTAGTCCACTGCACACACTTTACACTAATGTTCTTAGATACTATGATTGTCTGAAATAGGAAATCTATATTACTAAACAACAATACCTCGACCTGGGGCACAGTAGCCGATCCCATTTTTAGACTTCCTGTTCAACGTCTTCCATGAGTAATAAAGACATAATTTTCAATATTTCACATAATTATTGACCGAATTTTATAATTCTAATGCTGTCATAATCTACTCATGAAGAGGTATAATATTGTGTTAAAAGTTGAACGCAAATGACAATTATTGCAGTTACAAACTGTGTGCTTGTCTTGAGGCAGCTTAAGTGAAAGCGCGCAGATGGTTGGAATTTATTAATCCATTATTTTAGAATGAACGAACATAGCGATTTCCAGCAAACACGTGACTTCAGACTCTCTCTAGTTCACACCTCCGCCCCCCTCATAAAATGATGAAAGGAAAAAAAAATATCATCACTTACTACATTTCCGCTTTTCACTCAGCAAAACGCCAGCTTCAGGTAGGCATGAAGCTTTAATTCATTACTTGTTTAGAACTATCCGTATTCACAACATAGTTTATACACAGTATCCAAATACATCACTGAATTTACCTGCAAAATTGTATCGTTGTACGCCATAGATCAGATGATGGGAATACTCGGCCATAAACACAGAAATGCGTGATAAACTAGCTTTTGTTTAAACTGCAGCTCAGATTACCCATTTCTTTTTCATCTTCTATTTCAAAATGAGAGCACTTGGTGACTTCTAAGGAACTTTAAGCGTAATTTCAAACCTTTCGTAAACTTTTCGTCCCTTACGTGCTTAAAGCAGACTACTAACACATTGACCCATTCTGCTACTCCTCGTTGCTTTCGTCGTCCTTCGATTTACTCTCAATACATACTGTGTACATGTTAGACTGTTCATTCCACTCAAACAAGCAAGTGTTCAAATTCATTGACGATAGCAATGTCGTCAGCGAATCTGATCATTGACACTCTTTCACTCCGAATTTTAATCCCACTCCTATGCATTTCCTTTATTTCGTCATTGCTTCTTAGATGTATAGATTGAACGAAGAGGCGAAAGACTATCTCTGACAGGCACCCCTTATAATCCGAGCACATCTTTCCTGGTCTTCTGTTCTATTTGTTCCCTCTAAATTCTTGAACATTACGTATATCGTCCGTCTTTCCCTGTAGCTTACTCCTATTGTTCCCAGCGTTTCTAATATCTTCGACCATTTTGCGTTTTTTTTAACCCTTTTTGCAGTTCGACAAATCCGCTGAAAGTGCTTTTATATTTCTTGCTTCTACTATTGAGTGCAAGGCCAGAACAGCCTCTCTCGCGCATTTACCTTTCCGAAACAGCTTCTTGATTTTCTCTTCCATTCTTCTGTATACTATTCTTGCTAGCCACTTAAATGCGTCAGATGTTAAGTTGATTTCGTTATAATTCGTGCACTTATCTGCTCTTGCTATCCTTGCTATTGTGTGGTGGGCATTATTTCCAATGTCTCCAGTCTCATAGATTCTACACATCAACCTGCAACTTCCCAATTTCGAGGAACTATCTCTCCTGCCTAATGTCATTCGATGTTTCTCAAAGCTTCATTAAACTCTGATGCTAATATTGGATCCCCTGTGGCTCTTAATTTAGATCCCCTATGTCTTCTAACCGGACTCTCATTTCTTTGAATGTCACGTCATCAGAGGAGTCGGCCTCGTAGTGGCATTCAGTACACCGTTTCCATTTATCTGCTCCCCATCACTCTCTCTGTAACCCAGTCTCTCCTCTGCGTTGCCCCATTTATGTTGATACCCTTGCTTTTAATTTCACCGAATGTTGTTTTCACTTTTCTGTATGCTGATTCTGTCCCAGTGGCCATTTTGTTTTCGAAATTTTCGTATTTTTGCTGCAGCCATTTTACCTCAACTTCCCTGTACTTTCAGGTTATTTCTCTGCTCTATCATGCTTTGCTATATTCCTATATGTATGTAAAATTTTTTCGTCTATCTATCGAAGTATTCATTTTGTTACCGAATATCTCTTTCTATCTCTACACCTGCACCTACGTCTACATGACTACTGTGCAGTTCTCGCTTAAGTGCCAGGCAGAGAGTTCATCCAGCCAGTTTCAGACTATTCTCTACCGTTCCACTCTCGAACAGTGTGTGGGAGAAATGAAATATCGTTCAGGACAAGCTGTGATTTCTCTTATTTGATGATCATTTCTTCCAGTGTATGTTGGCTTCAGTAAAATATTTTGGTGTTCAGAAGAGAACGTGGGAGATTGAAATATTGCGAAAAAATCTTGCCGCAACGAAAAACGCTTCCGTTTTAATGATTGTCACGCCAAATAGCTTATGCATAACACTCTCGTAATAGAAAACGAGCTGCCTTTCTTTTGACATTCACTTTGTTCTCCGTCAGTTCTGTGTGTTAATCGTCCCATACCGCACAGCGATACTCTAGCGGAGGACGGACAAGCGCAGTGTAGGCGTCTTTTGAGTGTACTACCAATAAACCGCGGTCTTTGGTTTGACTTCGCCACAACAGTACATATGTTCTAGTTCGTTCTAGTGCTGTTCGTAACTGTAATTCCAATGTCTTTAGTTGAACTGACAGTCTTTATACTTGGGTGATTAATTGTTGTTGTTGTTGTGGTCTTCAGTCCTGAGACTGGTTTGATGCAGCTCTCCATGCTACTCTATCCTGTGCAAGCTTCTTCATCTCCCAGTACCTACTGCAACCTACACCCTTCTGAATCTGCTTAGTGTATTCATCTCTTGGTCTCCCCCTACGATTTTTACCCTCCACGATGCCCTCCAATACTAAATTGGTGATCCCTTGATGCCTCAGAACATGTCCTACCAACCGATCCCTTCTTCTGGTCAAGTTGTGCCACAAACTCCTCTTCTCCCCAATCCTATTCAGTACCTCCTCATTAGTTATGTGATCTACCCATCTAATCTTCAGCATTCTTTTGTAGCACCACATTTCAAAAGCTTCTATTCTCTTCTTGTCCAAACTATTTACCGTCCATGTTTCACTTCCATACATGGCTACACTCCATACAAATACTTTCAGAAATGACTTCCTGACACTTAAATCTATACTCGATGTTAACAAATTTCTCTTCTTCCGAAATGATTAATTATGTTACCGAAAATTGAGGAATTCCTTTTTCTACTCATATACATAACCTCACACCTTTCCGTATTTAGAGTCAGTTCCCATTTCCACACTATACAGATATCATGTCTAAATCATTTTGCATTTTCTTCTGATTTGATAAGTTTACTAGACGGTAAAAAACTGGAGCATCAGCAAGCAATAACAGATGGGCTTGTCCGTTAGTGTCTTTATCATTTTATATAGATTAAGAGCAGTATCGGGCCTATAATACTTCCTTGAGGTCATGTAGACAAAACACTCCATATTTGCAGAACATCTAAGAGAACATTACCACAAACCAATCTCTAGAGAAGATGACATGAAAATAATTAGGATCAACAATAAAAAAACACCTCCTAACACTGCAAGAAAATTACCACATACTGAAAACCAAAGAAGAAAGAAAAAGCCTGTTGAATTACCAAGTACACATGCCAAGTAATTCATTATTTACACTTAAAATAATAGAATAGCGCTCCCAAAGAGGATTAATATGATAATACTGTCCAATGTAATAATAATACCACTTATACCACTTGTCCAGGAACCCCTCCACAGCATACTGAAAGGAAAAGTCAAATCAGCTGTTACCAAAGTTTTCAACCACTCGCTAACAGCTAGTACAAAACCATAAAATTGAAACCACCAAACTCCCCCTCCCCCCCCCCCCCCAAAAAAAAAGAAATAAACACTCGTCGGCTCTCTCTCTCTCTCTCTCTCTCTCTCTCTCTCGCTCTCTCTCTCTCTCTCCATCTATCTGTCTGTCTCTCAGACACACAAACGGTATAAATATCATGAATAGAGGTTAGTTTTGAACATATACTTCGTGCTTTGTTAGGTTGGCAACAAGTAGGTAAACATGCCAAAGAGGAGGAAACACGTAACTGAGTCGCAATAATTACGTTTAGTTATATCGAGAGGCAAAAAAAAAAAAAAAAAAAAAAAAAAAAAAAAAAAAAAAAAAAGTACACCACAGGAAAGAATGAGAAACATGCTGAACGGTGTGGAGAAGGTCAGAACGCAAAGTTGTGCCTATCTGTCAGTACTAAAAGTGCTAGTGCGATTTTCAGACCAGATGTGAGAAATCGCGACGTGAACTGTTTCATAATCTAAAACTAACAAAACTGTATCCTTATAGATCCCACTGATGATGCCATACAACAAGATAAGGCGGTTTCATTTACATAACAAGTGTTTCTGGCTACCCTGTATGTAAATAAGGAGTAGTTCTTGACACTGTACTTTGCAGCTGAACACGTAAACAACAGTTTGATTGCTATAATTCAGTATAATTCTTACATTCATAGCATTTAAAATACTTTAGTAATTACTCAAAAGAAATAAGTGTTTAATTAATGTCGATTCTATTAACACAGAAGCCGAAGATTCACGTAACAGAAATCAGACACACTATAATGCTCGTAGCTGTATGGGTCGGTACGTTACAGCAAAGCGAAAGAGGACTGCGCTCGAATATTTCAGCGCCCGACACAGGTGGGAAACTGATACACGCCCAGATTTTGCCCGTAGCTGTTCGCTGCAGATGACGTGCCTGGCGCTCGATACTTTATTTCCATTTTTGCGTTGACCACAGAAGCGAGCAGCAAAAATGGCGTCAATAATTTATTTCCCGGCGTTTACTTGCACATTGCATGAGATTGTGGACATAGTGTTCCTTCTTTTTATTTAACGTTGATATTACGTTCGTGGAAGTAACTACCCCGCCGCCAAAATATCTGCCAGTGCATGAAATTAGCAAGGTATCGAAACATGGATTTTTTTTCTGCTGTCAGAGAATTTGAAAGAGGTCGCAGTGTAGCGTTAGAGATATTCCTGAATGCGAAACCGTTCTCCCTAAATATTTGTATAATCACTTTGTGGCGTGCCTGTTTATTTACTCTAAAACACGTGAGTAGTGATATGTACAACACCGAAGACATATGAATATTTGTCAAGTAAAGACGAAAGTGCTACTTAATAAGTATGCAATCGCAAGTTAATATACTAAGAACGATTGGTAAGTCTCTGAAACACATATCATGTGCCATATGGGACACTGTGGGTAGAGCATTTCAACCAACGGTGATACTTCTTTCGTTGAAGGAATAATTGACTCGTTCACTTTGAATGGCGTGCTCAGTGATGGGGTAGTCATCTGAATTATGGAGTGCTGCTTTTACTTTTCCAGAAAACAAAGGGTTAGCAACCGTACCAGGGTGTTTCATATTTTCTAGAGCTCTACAGCAACATAGAACTGTTTTGCGACTGCAATCAAAAAGTTTCGTCTTCGATAGGGCCTATTGTATCGACCCGACTTTGTGAGATGTTATTTGATGTACTGGAGATGAAAAATTATGTACACTTACATATCGAGCTTTCGTAACATCTAACATAAGTTTCTCCTTATGTGCATAAGATACGCTAGGGTGCCAACATACAGCATTTTTGGAATGATCGGGATGGAGAAAGAAATGGAAATCCATCAGTATAAACAACAGCCAAAATTTAAGGACAAATCTGACTTGTGTTTTGTCTTAGAAATGGTCTCGTATCCCGGTTCGACGAGCCGGAGAACCCGCTAAAAAGCATCACCCTAGACGGCAGCCGCTCCACAAATCAGCGAGCGCTGCTGTCGCCGCCACGGTGCTATGCGTGAACCACATGCTTACTATCTGGGATTGAACAAAGACATGGAAGCCATGATGTACAACCTTATTTGCTTGTGCCCAAATTCAGGCTGCCCACTCCCCATCGCCCCAGGGACCACATTCATCTAGACTTTGCTGTCCTTTTCTGGCCTCTGCGTGCCGCATTCTTATGCTTATTCCATGTGGTTAGCACGGCGTTCGCCAGGGCAGCTGCCACACCGAATTCGCTTATCCAGATTTTCGCTATCGAAGGGCTTCCCCACACCCTCATGTCAGGCAATAGTCCCGACTCCACGGTGACGGCCTTTAAACGGCTCTGCAGGGCCAATGCCATAAACATATGTTTAGTCCACTCTCCCCCACCCTGTAACGTCGAAGCAGAGTGGCTGATTCGACAATTTAAACAATGAATGTTGGAAGCAGTGGTCGTGTCCACCACCACAGTGACATTTACAATGTTCCTTAGCAACTACAGGACCACCCCTATCGATCACTGCAGCCCAACAGAGCTCCTTCATTGGCGACAGCCACTTACACTCCTCAATCTCCTGGCACCACAGCTCTCAGAACCCTGGATCAGACATTCTGCATCCCCCCCGCAGGACCAGCGGTCTAGGCACGTTGATATGGAGCTAAACTTTCGTGAAGGCTGGCTTCAGTGGTGGTCACTTGGTGGTGCCTTGTGAGCGTTGATAATCTCAAGGATTCGGAATGTCAGCACAACTAGCTACATCCCCACCTACTGCCTGGACAACCATTCGTTCGTCTTTCGCATTTGGAGTTCCCATCCTCGTAAACCCCTCAACCACATTGGTAGAATTTCCACTCCAGGGCACCATCAGCAGTTCCTGTGAACGCAGGTATGGAGACCTCACCACAGGATCCCACTGCTCGACAGTCGTCTCCCATATTGCCATTTACCTATGCCTTGCCCAGTGCCCTATGTTCTCTTCCTCAGAAGGTGGTTTCCTCTGCTGGGACACAAAGTGTGCCACCAGTCCACCTTACGAAACGTCGTCCAGGGCATTTCAGGCCCAAGCGACCATTACCTAGGAGGAGGGATCTGGTGTCTCAGACTGACGAACCTGAAAGCCCACCAGAATTCATGGACCTATACTATAGCCACTATGTGTCGCTGTTCATATTTGCTATCGCCGCCTCAGCACTATGTGCGGACCAAGCCCCCCTCGTTGTACTTATCGTTGTTTGGATCCTGCTATTGCTACATCTAGGCTTTCGATCTGATACACTCGCTCTGGGCTTGTCATTGTGCTATGTTCTCTGTATTATCAGCCGCTAGTTCTTCCAGACCACGGTAAAATTCTTTCTTCAGACTCAGAGTAAAAAGGGTTTAACACATAGATGTAATACTTCGTTCCTGCTGTTCAGAACATGTATCAGAGAATCTATGAAGGAAATAAAAGCAAGATTCAGGAGTGGGTTAAAAATTCACGGTGAAAGGCTGTGAGTGATAAGATTCGCTGATGACATTGCTATTCTCAGTGAAAGTGAAGATGGTTTACAGGATTTGTTGCATGCAATGAACAGTCTAATAGGTACAGAATATACACTGTGAGTAAACGAAGAAGCACGAAAGTAATGACAATGAGTGGCAATAAGAACAGCGAGGAACTTAACATCTGAATTTCTAATCACTAATTAGACGAAGTTAAGGAATTTTGCTAGCTAGGGAACAAAATGCCCCGTGATGGATGGAGCAGGGAAAACATAAATAGTTGGTCAAGAAAAGTCTACTGCTGCCAAACATAGGCCTTAATTTGAGAAACAGGTTTTAGAGAATATACGTTTGGAGCACAGTACTGTATGGTAGTGAAACATGGACGCTGGGAAAACTGGAAGAGAAGAGAACCAATGCATTCGAGATGAGGTGCTGCAGAAGAATGTTGAAAATTAGGAGAACTGGTGAGCTAATGAATGAGTAGGTTCCCTGTGTAGTCGGCGAGGAAAAGAACGTATGGAAGACACTGGCAAGAAAAGGGATAGGATGACAGAACATCTGTTAAGAAATCGGGCGATAACTTGCATGATGCTAGAGTGATCTGTGGAGGGTAAAAACTGTAGAGTAAGATAGATATTGGAATACATCGAGCAAATAATTGAGGATTTGAGCTGCAAGTGCTGTTTCGTGGTGGAAAGTTCGGCACGGGAGAGGAATTCTTGGTGGGCCGCATTAAACCAGTCAAAAGACTGATGACAAAAAGAAATAAGAACAAATTGTTCGGCCTTCAAATATGGTACGTCTCCTTCTAGACACGACGGCTAGGAGACGGTATTGAAATGTGGCACTATTATTGGTTCAAAATCCATCATTTGCTTTTGTTAAAAGAAAGATGGCTCAGAAATAGTGTAACTAGTTTGTTTACGGTATGTGTGTAAAGGAACAGTGGTATGAAGCAATGGAAGCTCCACATGAAAGTTTCCACAATTGTTTATTATGATTTTCGAAAAGCGATTTTTGGGGATCAGCATCGAAAAGACGGCTTATAATTAGTCTGCAAAGTTTCGCCTGGATCGTATTTCCGTCAGCGATTAATTTCGATAAATTCTATCAGCATCAGGTATTGTTGTTAAAAACGTCGATGCTATACGCAACATAACAATAGCATCGGCATGAGACTCACGCTGAGACAGTTAACCACTGGCGCACCGAAGACTGCATTTCGACTGAGGATAGCTGTTGAACTGGGAACACATATTGACAGAAAAGCACCAACAAGCCCTTTCGGTTAGATAAGCGCATGCTAAACAAACTAAGGAAATGCAAAATACTTGTGCAGCGTCGTAACAGGAGACCAAACAAGGTTACATTCGTGCGGGGTGGAAACTAAGCCGAAATCAACACTCTGGGATTAACCAAAACCGGCTATAGTGATTTGTTAACGAAGCACTCCGTCTTCAGGCCACAAATGGTCTACCGGGACCATCCGACCGCCGTGTCATCCTCAGTGCTGGATGCGGATAGGAGGGGCGTGGGGTCAGCACACCGCTCTCCTGGTCGTTACGATGGTATTCTTGACCGACGCCGCTACTGTTCGGTCGAGTAGCTCTTCAATTGCCATCCCCAGGCTGAGTGCTCTCCGAAAAATAGCAACAGTGCATAGCGGCCTGGATAGTCACCCATCCAAGTGCATACCACGCCCGACAGCCCTTAACTTCGGTGATCTCACGGGAAGCGGTGTATCCACTGCGGCAAGGCCGTTGCCTTTGTTTACGAGGCACTTCCAAGAAAATGGTCTCTTGTTTCTTTGGCTACAATGGATATGTCTAGATTTAAGTCATGTACAGTATGCATAGAAATAAATAATTGATGAATCACAAGTAGTGCATAAGTACTCTATATTACCACAACACATAAAAGCGGAGTTCAAAATAATGTTGACTCCGATAGACAATAGAGAGACCATGCTTTTCTGATACAAGACGGTCAAGAGTCTTTTGTGATGCTGATCGCGCCAATCACTACTAAATACAAGTTCGCCGTCTAAATTCCACAGAAACAGTACCAATCTAGTGGCATCTAGGTCCATGTTGGAGAAAACGAAGGCGCTGAGGGAGCTATACCGTGACTTGGTGTGACTGCTGAATATCGTCTTCGGGAGCAGTGCCGCGGTGGTGTATGTATGGTCCATAGGCTGGCTTGAACTGGTCGGAGCCGGTGAGCACGGAAGGAGTGAGCCGCTGGCTTGGATCGACGAGAGATGGATGCGGACGGTGTAAAGCCCAGACAGTGAGCATAATCTGCGTCGTAGCTGTCGCGAGAACTTGCAAGGAAACTGTTGGCCAGAGTGTAGTGGAGTCCCTTCACTCGCTCGTTGGAACAGCCAGTGCTGTTCTCCTCGAGTAACAGCGAAGCCTGCCCCCTAGTGGTCGACCAATATCTTAAACAGGGAGCAGGTAGAATGACATCGCGGGGCACATGGCGAGCGATTGACTTGCACATGCAACATAATCCCTGCTATTTCAGCGGTACAGTAGACAATGCGAGTGCTACGTGTGAACGAGGCTGGCGCCTCTGGTAGCGTGTCAACGGGCATATTGTTCTACGTCGGCAATAAAGTTTCTAAGACATTCGGTGTACTTGCGAATCTCGACGCTTGAAATCTCTCCGGAGGAAATGTCCCTGCAATACGCAAGCAGACTACCCGCTGGCCGTTGTTGTTGTTCTGGAAGTAAATGTGGTCGGCGAACGAAAGGATAGAGGAAAGGCAGTTGCCTTGGAATACAGAAGAACAAATCATGCTGACACCTACACAATAAACGGTCTTGTGACACACATTTCTGTGTTGAACCACTGAAGAACTGAAACTTCCTGGCAGATTAAAACTATGTGCCGGACCGAGACTCGAACT
This sequence comes from Schistocerca nitens, assembly GCF_023898315.1. Taxonomy (NCBI): domain Eukaryota; kingdom Metazoa; phylum Arthropoda; class Insecta; order Orthoptera; family Acrididae; genus Schistocerca; species Schistocerca nitens. The sequence goes on along the minus strand of NC_064615.1, from coordinate 787,893,577 downwards.
CGGGACCTTCGCCTTTCGCGGGCAGGTGCTCTACCAACTTAACTACCCAAGCACGACTCACGCCCCGTCCTCACAGCTTTACTTCTGCCACTACCTCGTCTCCTACCTTCCAAACTCCACAGAAGCCCTCCTGCGAACCTTGCAGAGCTAGCACTCCTGAAAGAAAGGATATTGCGGAGACATGACTTCTTTGGAGGTGTACATTGCAACATAAAATTTATTGTGAAGATAAAAGTCAGCCATTGTATTATTAAGATTTTATAAAGTCTCTGCAAAAGAATTTTACCTCTTAACATATCTACATGGATGTCCCGAAGTCCAGTGGAAGAAGTATTTATATTCTGAGCACTAAAACACGTGAGAAGTGAGGTGAGAAATGATATCTCCGGTTTTAAAATAGTTCATCAAGATACCAGGAGGCTATAATTAAAGTGCGACTACTGACGGAGGTCCCTTATGGGCTGTAATTATCGTATGGCAACGGAACTTGTTAGATATGGTAATGTGGTAATATGAAATCGATTTACGCCACCACCTGCAGATCTGGCGCTGTACAGTATCTCATCGATGTCTATAGTATTAATGTTGAACAAACTGTGTAAGTGGTAGATAATACACTAATGGCCATTAAAATTGCTACACCACGAAGATGATGTGCTACAGACGCGAAATTTAACCGACAGGAAGAAGACGGTGTGATATACAAATGATTAGCTTTTCAGAGCATTCACACAAGGTTGGCGCCGATGGCGACACCTACAACGTGATGGCATGAGGAATGTTTCCAACCGATTACATACACAAACAGCAGTTGACCAGCGTTGCCTGGTGAAACGTTGTTGTGATGCCTCGTGTAAGGAGGAGAAATGCTACCATCACGTTTCCGACTTTGGTAAAGGTCGGATCGTAGCCTGCCGCAATTGCGATTTATGGCATCGCGACTTTGCTGTTCCGGTTGGTTGTGATCCAATGACTGTTAGCAGAATATGGAATCGGTGGGTTCACGAGGGTAACACGGAACGCTGTGCTGGATCCAAGCGGCATCGTATCACTAGCAGTCGAGATGACAGACATCTTATCCTCATGGCTGTAACGGATCGTACCCCTGAGTCAATAGATGATGACGTTTGCAAGACAACAACCATCTGCACGAACAGTTCGACGACGTTCGCAGCAGCATGAACTATCAGCTCGGAGACCATGGCTGCGGTTACCCTTGACGCTGCACCACGGACAGGAGTGCCTGTGATGGTGTACTCAACGACGATCCTGGGTGCACGAATGGCAAAACATCATTTTTTCGGATGAATCTAGTTTCTGTTTACAGCATCATAATGGTCGCATCCGCGTTTGGCGATATCGTGGTGAAGCGTGTATTCGTCATCGCCATACTGGCGTATCAGCCGGCATGATGGTATGGGGTGCCATTGGTTACACGTCTCGGTCACCTCTTGTTCGCACTGACGGCACTTTGAACAGTGGACGTTACATTTCAGATGTGTTACGACCCGTGGCTCTACCCTTCATTCGATCCCTGCGAAACCCTACATTTCAGCAGGATAATGCACGACCGCATGTTGCAGTTCCTGTACGGGCTTTTCTGGTTACAGAAAATGTTCGACTGCTGCCCTGGCCAGAACATTCTCCAGATCTCTCACCAACTGAAAACGTCTGGTTAATGGTGGTCGAGCAGCTGGCTCGTCACAATACGCCAGTCACTACTCTTGATGAACTGTGGTATCTTGTTGAAGCTGCATTGTCAGCTGTACCTGTACACGCCATCCATGCTCTGTTTGACTCAATGCCCAGGCGTATCAAGGCCGTTATTACGGCCAGAGGTGGTTGTTCTGGGTACTGATTTCTCAGGATCTATGCATCCAAACTGCGTGAAAATGTAATCACATGTCAGTTCTAGTATAATATATTTGTCCAATGAATACCCGTTTATCATCTGCATTTATTCTTGGTGTAGCAATTTTTATGGCCATTAGTGTAGTAAAATCACCATTAGGCCCATCTCACTTGTTTGACGTTTTCTGTCGACATTCCGTATCTAACCCATTACATGTGGAAACGTTTTTATCGCGTTTCTTACATTCACAGCGCCAGATTTGCAGGTGATGAACAAAACTAGAACTATTTGTCTCGAGTGTAAAGCGGTAGTGCATTAGTGCATTAGAATATCTACTACATATCGCTGCCATGAGATAAGTACAGACGACGCTGGACCTATGTGAGTAGCTGCACTTTAACTATAACCACCCAGAATATTTTCGTGAATAAGTTCGATGTTCCTTTTAATGAAAAGTTGTTAATATGGTGTGAATGATTTCGTATTTCAGTTCTAGCACACAATCCAGAGATCTGGTGAATTCAGCTAAGTTCCATATTACGTATTATCGGTGGCTGTGTAGGCAACTCAAACAGTTATCCACTAAATTCTAATCTGAAGTACTTATCTTCCTGCCCTATTCCATTTCAAAGGAGAGGAATCTACAAACTATTTCTTTGTGTAAGGAAGTTGTAATGTACTCATAAAAGTTCACGGTGAACATATATCTCAGATAAATTTGTTCATTAAGACGACGTACGTGCAATCTGCGCTAAGTTTAAAATAACACTACTGTCGTTAACCACTAGTCTCGATGAAATAAGGAAAAACCATCGGAAACATAAAATCATTATTCATCATTGCAGTGACAGGTAATATATGGTCCGTATTCATTTGTTTTACTCCCTAACGATGTCTTTTGTTCCCTCATGTCAAAGAGAAAAGACACGTGCAATGACATTCTTCGCCTCAATACCTGTGGAACCCTCCAAACACCATGTTTTTGAGGTATGAACTTAAACGTGAAGTAAATGTTTCCACGATCGATTCAGTCCCATGAAAAAGACATAAATATTGAAGGATAATATTCTGAGAAAAAATGAAACATTAGCATCAAAAATGTGATTCTCTTTTATTGTTTCTATGAAAACTTAGGCCGTTCTCCTAAACACTTAACGATAGTGTTTCATGTTTCCCGAGATTGTTGTTTCGTGTAAACTGCCACTTTACTGCACGGTCTAAAGCGGCTGCGGAATAAACCAAAGAAGACCCGGGGACAATCACATAGACTGCCTGACAAAACAAAGCACACGCACCATGACGTGTATGTGAATTATTACAGGTGTCTCAGCGTTTCACATCAAGTTTCATATCAGCGCACTTTCCCTGCACAGTGAAAATCTCATTCTAGAAATATGCCACAGTCTGTCGCTAAGACACGTCTCCACAATATCCATACTTCGAGAAGTGCTAGTCCTGCAAGTTGCCCAAGAGAGCTTTTGTGAAGTTTAAATGGTAGGAGCTGTAGTAATGGCAGAAGTAAAGCTGTGAGGACGCGTCGTCCGTCGTGCTTTGATAGCTTAGTCGGTAGGATACTTCTCCACGAAAGGCAAAGGTCCCCATGTCGAGTCTCGATCTGGCACACAGTTTTAATCTTCCAGGAAGTAGCATGGCCGTAGTTCGTGTTCATTACTGTTGCCACGCCTGGAAAGCTATATAAAGGGGGGGGGGGGTGAACATTGTCAGCTGTTGAATGACCACTGTGAAGCACATGGAGATACCGCGTACTCACGTGAGACAGCGTCATCAGCATCTGGCAGAGATGGAAAGGGGATTCATTGTGAGTCTCCATTTGGACATTTGGTCGAATTGTGCAATATGCAGATTTTTGGGGTATTCGGCTGTGACAGCGCCCCGATATCGGAATGTATGAGAACTTGAGCGCTGCTAAGCTCGTTGTGAAGGTTGTGTTCGACCACATCTGGCCGCGATAAGGGAGGATCGCCGTATTGTGTACCAAGTACGCCGTAGCCCCGTCACATTTCCACTCTCCATCTCAGAACAAGTAACGATATCCCTGCAAAATTCTATGTTATTCTGCACTATTTACACACATCAGCAGCAGATGGACTAAGGAATTACCATCCTACGATCAAGGTGCCATGAACTTCACAACAGACAGTCGCGTTTGGAATGGTGCCGTGACCAGGAAGCATGGAGTGCTGATTAATGACGTCGCATCGTGTTCAGCTATGAAGCACGGATCTACAGTACCGCGGATGACCATCGTCGGTGAGAATGGCGGCGATCTGGGAAGAGGTTCCATTCTTCCAGTACTTTGGAGAGGCACAGCAGTATTACTGCTGGCGTTGTGGTGTTGGAGCAATCGGGTATGACTTGCTGTAACGGCTGGCAGTCACTGAGGGAAGGCCGAAAACACAACGGTACGTCACTGACACTCTGCGTCCTCAAGTGTTACCTCTAATGCGACAGCGACGTAGTGACATTTTCCAAAAAGACAATGCTCGTTCACACATGGCACTAGTGTATACGCACTGACTTCGAGACCCCTATGGTCAGCAGTTCCCCCTGATACGTCCCGGATACAATATGTGTGGTAACAGCCAGAAAGTAAAATCAATCTCAGTACCAGTATCTATGATAACAATGGCCGTTTACAACAGTTATGGGCCGTATTCTCTTTGGGAAGCATACAACAGCTTTAAGACACCGACCCAAATCGAATATACCTGTGTCATATGCACTACGCATAAGCATCTCGGCCTTTCACAAGATCGGTGTGTTGTATCCCAGGAGGTGCCACTGGAACCTCAAATAAGCTTGGCATAGATTTAATATGAGTATTTCATCTCATAATATGTGTGTATTTCATCACAAATGGATCGAGTATTTCATCTCAAAGTATACAATTAAGAGTGGGATAGCCGGAGTCCTGGTGTATATTGGCGTTATAGAATGTTCCTTACGTTAAACCAAAAGTGTATTATAATTATTAGAGTGTTGGATGTGGAAACCAAGTATAACATGAACATGTATGACACCAAATTAATTGATGTGTTGAATGGACAAAGTGTACTTGGTCGTGGTCGATTTGATTTTGCGTTAACAGAAGTCAAGTGAAACCTGGTCCAGCATGCTTTACCATTGCTTTGGTTCGTGTTGATTCAATAATAAGGTCATTGGCTAATAGTTTGGGAAGTTTCCAACCTCGTGATCTACTCACTTAAAGATCTTTCATGGTGACTCAGGTAAAAGTAATGACGCATACTGATACTTCGGGTACTTGTTTTCCTTTTTTTTTTACTGAAAAATCGAGTTGTATTCGTACTCGTAGAATATGTAAATTGTCTAATCATGACACTGTTTCAGTTTTGGTAAGAGATTCCGCTATTCATAAAAAGAGAAACTGCTCCGCTTGCCAACACTGGTCCCATATTCCACCAAAACACAGGCATTCAAGCCGGAGCGGGTGCAGCGTAATGTTGAGTGGCTCACAAGGCCAAATTCTTCATTAATTTGACTCGATATTTTCGTCATTGAAATAACGTCAGTTACCTTCTGATCCAATAAAGTTTCATTTCTTTTCCTACTGCCATTCTGGGTATGCCATATTCTTTTTTCTACGAGGCAGTGTATATAAGGAATATATACAAGTTGGCTGCTGTAACTTGGCATTTGCATTATCAGCATCACAAAGTTAGGAATCGTTCGTTAGAGGGCTCCGTACTCTGCAGGGTTCTGGTCTCTTCAGTAAACATGATAATGGCAACTTAGTCGATAATCTAAATAGCATGCGCGTTTCACACTGACATCCGATTGTATACCCGCAAACTATAATGTCAGTAACTACGCAGGGAGAGTCTAAAACATGCCGTCATAAATTGTCCATTCCGCAGCGTAAAAGAGTACGCAATGTTGCTGAAGTAGTTGAGAGTCCACAGGACGCCGCAATGTTATTCAGCGAAGTCAGTTTTTCAAGCTTTATTGTCTAAGTTCCATAGTTCACGTAAATTACTATCTTTTCAAGGAGAACCAAGATGTTAGCTACACAACCGTGCGGAATAGCTTTGGCTCACCCTTCTGTCTGCTAATTCAATATTTATGACTTACATATGTTCATTTTTATTGAGCACGATGCGGTTTCTCCCTGAGTTACCAGCAGGTAGCATGGTTGTTGCAACACTTATCCATAGTATCCTCACATAGAGTGTTTGTTAAAACACGTCCTTGTTTACCTCCAAGTGACACTTCTTAAAGGTACAACTTGTGGGCTTATTGTGGGCACAGTCTGACTAGGATATTCAACATGTTTCTTTTTCTTACGACAGTTTAGCTATTATTTTTTGGTTTTCAAACTGCAATATCATGTCGACGGACGTTATTTTAAAGTAATAAATATATCTTTCAAATTACGGCATCAGTTTTCAGCCACTGTTGTTAATGTACCAAAGTTAAAGCATTCGGGGCTCATTATCATGCTTTGCATGTATGTCACTTACAATAACTTCAGCGATTTACACATTGAAGATATCTTTACAGGCATCCATTTCAGCTGCAAATTCTATTTTTTCTCCACAATATTTCGATGACTGATCCAGTTATACTACGGCTATCAGATAAGTTCAGAAGAAACAGTGAAGTGGAACAGTACAGTCAGTGCGACCGGCCGCCTCAAAACAAGCTCCATGGGTTATTTGAAGGAACCACCGAACCAGTGACTGGTAACCCTCACCCCTCCCCCCGATCCAGTATGTTGATCTACAGGCTACAAGATGAACCACTGTTGTGATGGATAAAATAATGTTCCATCAGCCGCGCTGAAAAATCTTCGTATAATAGCTGACTTGGATCGTCGTTCTCATGCTGACAGTATTCGATACGTTTTAACTACCCAGCATATGTGATGTCAGTTTTTCTCAATGCTCTCCTGTTTTTGCTTCCATAGGGTGCATGTAATATATGGCAACTTTATATCCGTTGTAACAAAATTTTTTATTTATTTTTTGCAAATATCTTCATTAGTATCATTTCTATGACAAGAGAACAGTACCTAAAACTCGAATATTTATTCATGCTTAGGCAACTAATCTCTGTTTTGCTTAATTAGAAATCATAAATGTAGTTAATGTACCAAAAAAACGTACTAATTACAAATACCAGTAATTTCAAACTTCGTTATAATTATTCACATGCAAACATATACCCAATTACTAACTTTTGTATATATTAGAGAAGAAAGACAGATAAAAAATTGTAGCATTTACACAGCTAACTTTGGAAACGTTGTAGTAATATTCACACCCATTTAGGTTCGGAGTAATTAGTATTCTCAACTAAAACTTTGTAACTGAAGGAGAATCAATATTTTCGCAAATTAGACAGCACAGTTTAACAACTATTATTGTTGTATCTAAAAGTTCACATTAAGAAGAATTTCTCTCCACTCTTCAGTTAACCAGGAGTGTACATTTTTCATTGCAAAACTATTCCAAACAACAACAAGTAAATGGAGTTTTAATTATTGCAAACTTAAAAGGAACATTTGGAACTACAATAACGCTTGCTGTCACAATAGGATCAGACAGTGAACTGTATTATTTCCGAATGGTGCACTGACTATCTTCAAGGACAGTACTTAGAGACCTTTATTCAGTGACTGTTAACTATTTATTTGCCACACGTTAACAATTCAGTTTAATTGCTGTAGTGTTAGGTTACTGCACTCGAACAATCATATTACACGACGTCAACCGAGTGTAGTATGTAGCTAACCTTTTATCTGCGCATAAAGCGTGATAGATGAGACATGATCTGGCCATAAACAGTAGGTTATTCAAATTAAAGTGCTGTTGAAGTGTTTGAACAGCAACCATGGTGCAGACAACATCATTTAAAATAGCCTACCTACAACAGCCAGCTTTCATTCATTTTACATTTACATTTCTATTAAAATCATCCATTTCACGTGATGCCATGCAAAACATGTGATTCTGCATGTTTTCATGGCCTGTGTCCAGCAGGTGTGAAATGTACAGTGCCACTTCACAGGATGTGCCGCATGAGTAATAGAGTGAGTTTCCAGTGGCGAGGCTGGAAATTAATATGAAATATCTGAAGCAGCAGTAATTTTGAAAAAATAAAATTGACTGTACTGATCAGGTAATTGCCTGCGTCGTATTGTAATTCAGAGATGTTTAAACCAGAACGTTATGAAAACAGATACGCCCAACATGCATACGGTACAAGATATATGGAGCGGTATACGCAAAATCCTTATTTATTTCTAAATAGACTACTGGCCATTAAAATTGCTACACCACGAAGATGACGTGCTACAGACGTGAAAGTTCACCGACAGGAAGAAGATGCTGTGATATGCAAATGATTAGCTTTTCAGAGCATTCACACAAGGTTGGCACTGGAGGCAACACCTACAACGTGCTGACATGAGGAAAGTTTCCAACCGATTTCTCATACACAAACAGCAGTTGACCGGCATTGCCTGGTGAAACGTTGCTGTGAAAACCTCGTGTAAGGAGGAGAAATGCGTACCATCGCGTTTCCGACTTTGAAAAGGTCGGATTGTAACCTATCGCGATTGCGGTTTATCGTATCGCAACATTGCTGCTCGCGTTGGTCGAGATCCAATGACTATTTGCAGAATATGGAGTCGGTGGGTTCAGGAGGGTAATACGGAACGCCGAGCTGGATCCCAACGGCCTCGTATCACTAGCAGTCGAGATGACAGGCATCTTATCCGCATGGCTGTAACGGATCGTGCAGCCACGTCTCGATCCCTGAGTCAGCAGATGGGGACGTTTGCAAGACAACAACCATCTGCACGAACAGTTCGACGACGTTTGCAGCAGCCTGGACTATCAGCTAGGAGAACATGGCTGTGGTTATCCTTGACGCTGCATCACAGACAGGAGCGCCTGCGATGGTGTACTCAACGACAAAACTGGGTGCACGAATGGCAAAACGTCATTTTTTCGCATGGATCCAGGTTCTGTTTACATCATCATGATGGTCGCATCCATGTTTGGCGACATCGCGGTGAACGCACATTGGAAACGTGTATTCGTCATCGCCATACTGGCGTATCAAACTGGGTGATTGTATGGGGTGCCATTGGTTACACGTCTCGGTCACCTCTTGTTCGCATTGACGGCACTTTGAGCAGTAGACGTCACATTTCAGATGTGTTACGACCAGTGGCTCTACCCTTCATTCGATCCCTGCGAAACCCTACATTTCAGCAGGATAATGCACGACCGCATGTTGCAGGTCCTGTACGGGCCTTTCTGGATACAGAAAATGTTCGACTGCTGCCCTGGCCACCACGTTCTCTAGATCTCTCACCAATTGAAACCGTCTGGTCAATGGTGTACGAGCAACGGCTCGTCACAATAGGCCAGTCACTATTCTTGATGAACTGTGGTATCGTGTTAAAGCTGCATGGGCAGCTGTACCTGTACACTCCATCCGAGCTGTGTTTGACACAATGCCCAGGCAGGTCACCGCTGTTATTATGGCCAGAGGTGGTTGTTCGGGGTACTGATTTCTCAGGATCTATGCATCCAAACTGCGTGAAAATGTAATCACATGTCAGTGCTAGTATAATATATTTCTCCAATGAATACCCTTTTATCGTCTGCATTTCCTCTTGGTGTAGCAATTTGAATGGCCAGTAGTGTATATACACTCCTGGAAATGGAAAAAAGAACACATTGACACCGGTGTGTCAGACCCACCGTACTTGCTCCGGACACTGCGAGAGGGCTGTACAAGCAATGATCACACGCACGGCACAGCGGACACACCAGGAACCGCGGTGTTGGCCGTCGAATGGCGCTAGCTGCGCAGCATTTGTGCACCGCAGCCGTCAGTGTCAGCCAGTTTGCCGTGGCATACGGAGCTCCATCGCAGTCTTTAACACTGGTAGCATGCCGCGACAGCGTGGACGTGAACCGTATGTGCAGTTGACGGACTTTGAGCGAGGGCGTATAGTGGGCATGCGGGAGGCCGGGTGGACGTACCGCCGAATTGCTCAACACGTGGGGCGTGAGGTCTCCACAGTACATCGATGTTGTCGCCAGTGGTCGGCGGAAGGTGCACGTGCCCGTCGACCTGGGACCGGACCGCAGCGACGCACAGATGCACGCCAAGACCGTAGGATCCTACGCAGTGCCGTAGGGGACCGCACCGCCACTTCCCAGCAAATTAGGGACACTGTTGCTCCTGGGGTATCGGCGAGGACCATTCGCAACCGTCTCCATGAAGCTGGGCTACGGTCCCGCACACCGTTAGGCCGTCTTCCGCTCACGCCCCAACATCGTGCAGCCCGCCTCCAGTGGTGTCGCGACAGGCGTGAATGGAGGGACGAATGGAGACGTGTCGTCTTCAGCGATGAGAGTCGCTTCTGCCTTGGTGCCAATGATGGTCGTATGCGTGTTTGGCGCCGTGCAGGTGAGCGCCACAATCAGGACTGCATACGACCGAGGCACACAGGGCCAACACCCGGCATCATGGTGTGGGGAGCGATCTCCTACACTGGCCGTACACCACTGGTGATCGTCGAGGGGACACTGAATAGTGCACGGTACATCCAAACCGTCATCGAACCCATCGTTCTACCATTCCTAGACCGGCAAGGGAACTTGCTGTTCCAACAGGACAATGCACGTCCGCATGTATCCCGTGCCACCCAACGTGCTCTAGAAGGTGTAAGTCAACTACCCTGGCCAGCAAGATCTCCGGATCAGTCCCCCATTGAGCATGTTTGGGACTGGATGAAGCGTCGTCTCACGCGGTCTGCACGTCCAGCACGAACGCTGGTCCAACTGAGGCGCCAGGTGGAAATGGCATGGCAAGCCGTTCCACAGGACTACATCCAGCATCTCTACGATAGTCTCCATGGGAGAATAGCAGCCTGCATTGCTGCGAAAGGTGGATATACACTGTACTAGTGCCGACATTGTGCATGCTCTGTTGCCTGTGTCTATGTGCCTGTGGTTCTGTCAGTGTGATCATGTGATGTATCTGACCCCAGGAATGTGTCAATAAAGTTTCCCCTTCCTGGGACAATGAATTCACGGTGTTCTTATTTCAATTTCCAGGAGTGTAGTTCAAGCATTTTTTACTATCGTGCTGTGTCATTACTTCTCGTAAGAATGTAATTTTCGGAATCTGTATGCATTTTAGGTAACATATTGCTCTATTGGCGCATCTGGATTATTTTTGCAAGTTCTCCTCGATCCCTCAGAACTCATTGTGGTCTCCCAGCGAATCCACTACGATGCTACCGTATAGATGTTCTGAGCTTGTGAACGCCTGTAATCGTGTATACGAGCTGCAATAACGGGGGAGGAGGCTTAGAGGACTAATAAGTGTCTCGCCTATTGCACAATTTGAAGTTAAATTGTCCCTACCTAATCAAATCTTATTGTAATATTCCGGCTGCGAGTGCCAGTGATGATTCACTACCGTGATTGTGACGACAACGCTCTTTGCTGTAACGACAACGCTCCTTGCTGTGAAAAAAAAAGGAGCATATATGCTTTGTTTAATTGTTGGACATAAGGAATGCTGATTGGACATTGTGGTTTTTTTTTCTTTTTTTGAGGTCAGGTAAGTTTGCATATAGAAGTAATTTTGAAGCGCAAAGGAGATATAATTCGTAATCATAAATATCTAGAATAAAAAATTTAATTTGTGGGAAAGAAGGTAAGTATCGTTTACGAACTTTTATTCGATGTTGGATCCCCGGATCTTCATGAAACGACTAATGTGTTTAGCAATACAGTGCATAGTGATTTCTTCGCAAATTAACAATACTGGGCGAATCTGCTACTATCACGATCCGAACGACGCGCAATATTTCGCCGTCAGTTTGTGTGTTAAAGATGTTCCCTAAACGACCGGTCTGATAGAAAATATCATACTGCCACTGTTGTTCAATCGTATCATTCTGAAGGTGTTTGCAGAAAATCGTACGACGACTGCGAGTATTTTAGCTGCCACGAGAGACGGAGTCTTCATCGCGAGTTGTAGCAGTTTTCTCCGATTTTACCTGAAGTTCTCTGAGAATCGGAGAAACGGAAACCTCCGACCGCCAACTTATCCTGTAGCTGACCTGTTCTCTCCTTACAGCAGCCACGAATAAAACATATTCATCTCTAATCAAATTTTTTCACAGATTGTTTATATTAGATAGGTAAAAATTTTTAAATGCATGCATCTAGGCAAAAAATCAATAGAGAGTTTTAAATGCAGTACCTGTCTCATCTGTGTCAAAGTCAATGGGCAAGCAAGTTAATTAATTTCTCTTTATAAGTAAGATTTCATTAAAAGACCTGATGTACGCTTGAGAATATCATAGCCGCCTCTGCACCTCTGTTTATAAACGACTCAGTGAGCACAAGAGCATTGCCAATGAAGTGCTGTCCTGCCCAGTCCTAACACTAACACTGCCTTCTCGTACTGAGCAGCAACCTTGCTTCAGTCTACAAAACCACGCGAATTGTTTCAGCTCGAAGGCCGAGGTTAGCCCGCTCGAGGTTATTGTTGGAAAAATTTAGAAGCGCATGTGTTTCGAAAACGATGATTACGTAATAATTTTTATGGTATGAAAAGTTTTTCCTGGGTTTCTGATGTATAGGGCTCACAATTCCTACAGCGAAAATGTATTCATTTACTGATAAAAAGAAGGTGTGTTAAGATAAGTAGAAAACTTGCCCTGATGCACACTTACGTTGGAGTTAATGATGTCTTGCATTTTTTAATTTGTTTGTACGTGTTGCGCAAAGCTTTTACCAACGTGTAAGATGTCTCTATTCGACGGTTTAAAATACTTCTATGTCTCGTTTAAGTAGAGGTTCCTAACACAAACTATTCTAATATGTAGGTCAATTACTTTATCGAAAAATGCAATGGCTGGAAGGATCCACATAGTTAAAAGTGTCTTATATCTCTCAAAATGACCTCGTATAAATACGAGTAAAAAACATTACAATGGATTACAAAGCAAGTCCGGACTGAAGTAAGACACATTAAATATTCGAAGCCATAGCCAATGTAATTACAATGAAGGAAGACTCTGTCTGGGTGACTTTGTATATTTTAGTTGGTTAAACTGCAGATCCACACAACTATTTCTGCGAAGCGCAGCTTGACAGTAGCGGTAGGAATGAGTCGTCATTGCCTGCAGACAACTTGCGCTTCTCCGTAATAGTAGTGTGGATCTGAAGGTTACTGCTATTATGTGGGAAAACCAGTTAGCTGAATGAAACATACCATGTGACTCAGACACAGTTTACTTTATCATAATATAAAATTACGTAACTGAAGAGATACAGAACAAGCTAAAATTTATGGAGATAATACCAAAAACATTGGAATTAAAAGACAGTGGAAGTACTTAAAAATAACAAATTATGTTGAGATACACATCTTCAGATATTTTCCTAGAATGAAAAGCAGTCAACCACAGAACCCTCGTAGTCACAATTAGCCTAAAGAAAACGAGTTCAACGGTGACTTTCTCTCCTCTCTAATACGTGTTCACTGCGTTACCCATGACGCCAGTCATTCGCTTTGTTTTTGGGTACTAAATTAAAGAATGGAAAGAAAGGCTCACAGAGCCCTGAAAACTTTTCAAAATGTGCGACGTAATACAGGCCACTTGTCTAATCGTTAGTTATATCCGCAACACTGTGGCTCATTTTAACTTATTTCAGTATGCCAAAATAAGCGTCCTTTCTCGTTACTCTTCATTGTTAAATACTTACTTATATTATGCGAATGACACTGCTGAACACCCACAAGCTCACATATTGCTGGTCACATGAAGTCAGAGAATGTCCTTCTGAGATGTGGCATCCCCAAGAGATTCGAGGAGGGGTAGAACTATATGTTCATCCTCCGTGATGTAGCTGCTTCTATTCAGACTGCGTTCAATACTCATAATCCCAGAACCCAATTCGTATTCAATATCGCCTGGAATTTGTGCACGTGACATTTGTCGAGTATACTGTCAAGCAATGCTGGCATTTAGGTTATGTCCTTCACTCTACAATACGTTTACACTCCTAACCGTATGAAGCCAGACTCGTAACTCAAATCATAAATGACGAGATCCATAATCTACTTCTGCTTGAGTCAGTAGTGGTATGTGGGCAGTAAAAGGATATTCAGAAATGATTTTTGGGTCTAGTGCAGCAGGGGATACAACCCGTCGGCTTTGAACAGTGACGTCACAAGTCGCCAGAGACCATGTATTACAAAGATGAAAGAGCTGAGGAGAATGTTGAGAAACAAAGGAATGCGAGAGAGATAAACATTGATCTTGTCAAAAGCCGAGAAGCGATTCTTCTTAGTGTTGTAGCTCCCTTCAGTAGCTAATAAGTGTTTTTTGGCTTTAAAAAAAAAAATCTCACGAGATAGAATAAACTGATCCTACTTTATTAAGCAATATCTTGTCAAAAGCCGAGAAGCGATTCTTCTTAGTGTTGTAGCTCCCTTCAGTAGCTGATAAGTGTTTTTTGGCTTTTTTTAAAAAAAAATCTCACGAGATAGAATAAACTAATCCTACTTTATTAAGCACTCAATAAAAAAACCAAACTGAAACATAACAGCAAAAGCTGTTATATTTTAGTTTAGTTTTTTTATTGATTGCCTAATAAAGTAGGATCAGTTCATTCTATCTCGTGAGATTATTTTAAAAAAAAGCCAAAAAACACTTATCAGCTACTGAAGCATCTGTATCTTAGGATCAGTTTATTCTATCTAGTGAGATTTTTTTTTAAAAAGCCAAAAAACACTTATCACCTACTGAAGCATGTGTATATTCTAATGGGTGCGGGAGTTCCGACTCCTGGGGAGGTGGGTGGGTGTTATGCATGGCTAATCTATTCTGTTTGCAGTTTACCATTTTCGCTTTTGCTGTTATGTTTCAGTTTAGTTTTTTTTATTGATTGCTTAATAAAGTAGTATCAGTTTATTCTATCTCGTGAGATTTTTTTTTAAAGCCAAAAAACACTTATCAGCTACTGTGCCTTGGACGCTAATACTGTCCCACTCGTTACTTGAGCTATATAGCTATACGCAACATTTTTATCTTGCCCCCTATATTTCATATATTCCCCACAAACCTCCCTACAAAACGAGTACCAGTCTACTACGGTATGTTTACTGACACGACACTCATGCACACACAGCCATACAGGATATCTTAAACACCAACAATATGTTATTTTCATTATGACTCTGAGGGCGGGCTTAGATTTCTCGAACCACGTCCCTCGTCTAATGGACCGCCACAACCGATCTTTGCTGCAGCGCCATACGAATAAGTCGTGAGTACGGCGACTCGATACACTCGTAAGGCGCATATGTTCGCCGCACTCACGACATTGAACGTATTCCACTATGAGACCACACATTTGCAGGAAGCAAATTGTGGTCAACATATCTTGGCCCATAACTTCCCTTAAATCGTCCAGATTCATAGCGGTAGACAAATCCATTCCTATAAACGAAAATAAGACACTACAAATTGTTCTATAATAAAAAATTAATAATCCACATTACCTCAATATCATTACGAAAAATATTAAGTACCGGCCGAATAAAAAACAAACAATTAAGTTAATTAAATCACACGTTTAATGATGTACCGAATATCAAGCGATCGCTTTTAGATTAACATTCAATTATTTTAATGATAGTGCTTATTAGAACACAGAACTGCTTTATTATCTATGCTTCGAAGTGAAGACATTACGATCTATGACTAAGGAATGACGTCACTGTTCAAAGCCGACGGGTTGTATCCCCTGCTGCACTAGACCCTGATTTCTGGATAGGTCTGGAGTCGAAAGATAATTTATTTTCTTTTTGATATGAGATCCTTGGATTTGCTAATAATCCATCTCAATATCAGTCCTTGTTACTTCATAGATGGAGATTTTCTTGCGTTTTTCGCTATGGCCACGTGAACGAGAAGGTTCTCATTCAGTGTTTCAACAACATTCGATGGTTCATTCTGTACCCTTCCCTGCGCACAATTATATTCTGTCCACTGGTTCCGTACACACATTATTAGCGCACCAGCTTTTCACTCAGTAAGCTTATATTTCACCGTGTGAATATGAAGAATTGCTTACATAAAACATTACTGTCTTGTTCGACGTCGAAGACGCATACTGACGATTATTTTTACATTTCTGCAAAGTTTGATGGTTTCCTAGCAACTGAGCATGTCGCAACAGTGCCCATGTCAGTAACACGAGAGAAGTGATGGAGTTCAGAAATTTAAATGCTGTCAGAATCTGATATTCTTAAGAGTACACTCTTATGTTAAAAGTTTAACACAATGTATAACAGTTAGAAATTCAGTATTTGTACTGAGGCGGCGTAACTAACTGCGCGCCAATACCTGGAAATTTTTCATCCAGTATTTCAGAATGAAATTCTTAGCGACTTCCAAGAAACTTTATACATAATGTGAATACTTTCAGAAACTTTTTTCTCATAATCCTCACGCCCACTCCTGCCCCCCTCCCGTCAGTAGACTAAAGGAAAAATGTTCATCGCTTACTATATTATCGCTGTTCATGCAGTAAAGCTGTAGTACCACGCATAACGTTTTAATTTATTACTTTTTTACTACCGACTCTGTCTGCAACACTTTGCGCACAGTATACATACATATCAACGAAAATACCTACACCACATACTTCAGGAGATACCAGTCATAAACAATTACAAGTATAAGAAATGAGCTGCTGTTTAAAATCGTGCTTAACAAAACTTCAAAATCTACTACTACTACTATTTGAAACACACTTTTATCTATCTACATATAGATCAAGGAATGTACCTGCAAAATTATATCATTGTCCGACCCACAGTTCAGATGATATGGCATCAGAAACATTTAGATGCGTAAAAAACTATTTTATGCTTAAAATGAAGCGCAACGTACCAAGAATATATTCTTTCAATGTTCAGTAATGAGAGCACTTAGAGACTTACAATAAACTTTAAGGATAGTTTGAAACCTTTCCTAAATTTTTTATAGCTTACATTCTTGAAGTCAAATATTGTACATTAAGTTATTTGTAAATTAATTAGACGTTTAAAGCTGTTTCGTTCATGGGAGTTCATTTCCTTAAAGAACAGAGGCTTTAGTGGTTGTAAATATCCACCTACCCTTGACATAATCCTCCTTGGTGTCGTAAATGTTGCATTTTTAATATTTCCAAACAACTTTCCAGCGCTATGTTGTACAAGAGCCAATGGCAAGTTCGAGACCTGTATTCGCATCCAATACGGTTTCTGCGAAGCGATGTGCGTCGGAAAATACGTCTACCAATACTAGTTAAACTCATCCAGGCCAGCAACTGAGTAAAGCAGGGAAGCTGTCAATACGCGCATACGGAAACTGCAAACCAACTATACTGAGAGGCCGATTTTACATCGAATTTAAGCTCTCTGATTGGGGGCTTTGGCATATTACAGGATCGATACCACGGAATTGTGCCCACTATCAACGGAGACTACTAAAGTACTAACAAATGGCTTCACTCTTGTAACGAAAAAGCATAATCTAGCAGCAACTATACTATCCAGTCACTGTTTGACAGTGAAATTCCCAGATAATACTATATTAATCAGTGAATGCCCCCAGGCGTACGGATATCATCCCAGACTCACATCCCGTAGATCCCCAAGGTACTAACCCTTTCGCAGAGGTCAGATCGGAAAATAAATGTCTGTGTGCAAGTGCTGCCGTGGAAGGACTGGGCATTTCATGTTCCCCGAATTCTGTGATTTACGCAGAGCTAGGTGTGACTGCCTTTTTCTACGTCAACCTTGTTCCAGATTAAGGATGAGGCTGTCAGAGTGCTGCCCGTCAAGGTGACAGTGTCGCTCAGCGCGTCAGTGGCCCATCAGTCGTACCCGCTTATCGATGAACGTCACCGACCACACACGCCGTTCGTGAGCTGTGCCTACGCGGTCAGTCCAAAAAGTTCCGAGGTTAGTTTTATATCTGCCATACAAGTGACGTCGTCACAGTAATTAGGATGCATACGACTGGCCATTTGTGAGAAGGCAGTGTTAAGTTCTGGACGTTCGTGACACGACAATCAAAGAAGTTCTGCTATGAGAAGAATTAGAACCCTAAAACATCACTCCTATTTGTCGAGCCGTACACCAGGCGAAAATCAGATTGGCATCCAATAGATGACTGGGCCGTGTCCAGGCACGTCTTCGGCCTGGAAGCTAATTGACTGCAGTAGAATTTCTTCTGTGATGAGTCCTGCTTCGAACGGAGCCCAGCTGCCAAGCGAAAATGTGTCTGGAGTCGTACCATACGGCCCGACAACCAGGAGTGGTGGTTAGGGTGTCATGTCCTTTCTTGGGTCGTCAATCACGGCACCCTTACCAGCACAGCGGCACGTTGATGATATTGTACATCCAGTTTCGTTTACTTTTATGGAAAGCTGTCCTGAGTTTACAGTTCAGCAAGATAATGCCCGCCTTCATAGGGCGAGTTTCTACAACTTCTCTTCGTGCTTACCAAGCCCTCTCTTCGCCAAAAAGGCCACCGGATGTTTCAATAAATGAAAACGTTTTATTATGATAGGGAGCTCCAACCAGATAATGACTTTGACGATCCACCGCACTAATTGGACAGCATTTGGCCCGATACCCCTCAGGACGACAACCAACAACTCTATCAATCAATGCCAAGCATTTAACTCATTTCATAATGACCAGAGGTCGACCAAATTGCTCAGTTTTTGAAGCTAATCCTTTTTTCTTTTTGTGTGTGTGTGTGTGTGTGTTTTTGTCTTATTGTGAATGGCAGTAGGAAGTACGAGGACGTTCGGTGAAATTCAGGAATACATGAATACCAGTCACTTAGGAATGAAGTAAATAGGAAGTGCAGGGAAGCTAAGGCGAAATTGCTGTGGGGAAGACGTGAAGGACTGACAGCATGTAGAAAAGTCAAGAAAAGCTTAGGTGAAATTAAAAGCAAGGTTGGTAACGTTAAGAGTGCAGTTTGATTTTCACTTTTAAGTGCATAGGAGAGAGCGGATTGGTGGAGAGAGTATATTGAAGGCCTCTGTGATGGAGAAGACTTGTCTGATGAAAGAAGAAGAAAGAGGAGTTGATATAGAACAAGTAGGGAGTCCAGTAATAGAAACACATTTTAAAAGAGCTTTGGAAGACTTAAGGTCGAATAAGACGAGAGGGATCGATAACACTAATCAGAATTTCTATAGTCATTGGAGAAAGTGGCTGCAAATCGACTATTCACGTTGTATATTAAATGTATTTGCAATGCGTATATGGGCACCTATCAGCTGTAGAACTAAATGACGACACTAAAAATTTGTCCCACATCGGGACTTGAACTCGAATTTCCTGCTTATTGCGAGCGGCCGTCTTACCATTAGGCTTTCCTTGCACGGCTCACGACCAGACCCAAACCCTCCATATATCGTCACCTATGCGTCATCAACCTGTGCTCGTACTTTCACTATTTACATTCCCGTACAGGAGAGACGTTTTACTTAAAAGTCGCATGCCAGGTGTTTGTAAAGACTTCATTTAACAGCAATGTTATCAGCTAATCGTGTCATCGACATCGTTTCACCTTGAATTTTGAATTATTATTGCGGTCATTGATAGAGTGGACAAAAGGAGCGGAATATTGCAGTTCTCCTTATACCTGTTATAATCCGAGTACTTCGCTCTTTGTGTTTCGTTCTTACTTTTTCCCTCATTTTGTACATTTCCCATCGTTCACTGTTGCTAACCCCTTTTTCCTAAGAAATTTGAACTCTTTGCGCTGTTCTACAATGTCGAACGCTTTTTGCAGGTTAATAAATCCCGTGAACATGTCTGGATTTCTTTAAAGTCAAGCGCCAGGTCATAACAGCCCCTCTGGTGCCTTTATCATACTGAAGCCAAACTGATAATTGGGCAGTTAAGTCGTTCGTGCGATTGTTCTATCAATTATCTTCTTTTACATTGTATAAGGTACTTTCCAAAAGGTTAGCGGTATGTCGCCAGTTTCATACATGTTAAGAATAATGCTTCAATAAGTAATTGTGCACTGATAATGTATGAAAAAGTCTATGTTGACAAAACCATGCAATTATTCAATAGTAAAAACATAACTGAATTAGATTTAAATCCGACCTCTAAATTTCAGGCTAAAATTAAGAAAACACTGAAGAGTTGTTACTTCCTCCTAACTAATTGGGAAGTATGTGACTGAATTTACATTACCCCCACTGCACCTCGGCTCCGGTCACAGCCTAAGTCCCATAAGAAAAACTGCCCCATCAGGCCAATTGTGAACTCTAGGAAAAGCCCTTCATATAAGTTAAATAACAAACTGCTTGTTCTGCTTAATACCTACTATACCTTTGAACACGAATTCTCCATTAAGAACACATGTGAACTCATTGAAAAAATTAAACATGTTTACATTCCACCAACAGCCAGATTTGCAATACTTGACATAGTAAACCTTCATACTAACATCCCTATAGATGACACCATAAGCATAATCAGAAAAAAATCTACTCAAACATAAGAACTAAGCATGGGAGAGATCTGTGAGCTCATTGAGGTACTCGCCTTGGTGCTGTCATTCAATTACTTCAGTTTTAATAACAAAATAGAAAGACGGGTTGGCAATGGGTAGCAGCCTAGATGGAATGTTAGCAGATATTTACGTAAATCACAACAGACAGTCTGCAGGCTTTTGTGGTCGTTGTCATCTTTGTTGTTAGGACGTGTCATATTTCTCCTTCACATCGATGTTTCGACGCCTATTGTGGTCTCTTCTTCAGGAACTTGTGAGTCCACAGTTAACTGTGGTCTCTTCTTCAGGACTTGTGGATCCACAGTTAATGGAACAATGTTTGAGAAGATTTCAGCAGAAGAGTCGAAATGTCGATCACATACACAGCTGAAAAAAAAATTAGCACCCCTTTTAGAAGTTTTGAATTCACTCAAGATTTATTGTTCAAACAGCGCTTATGGAGTACATGAAATGATTACATTTACAGGTCGGCAGCACAAGTGGTTCTCCGGTGCTGGTGAAACACCCGTATTAGTACGTGCTGTAGCCTCCATGGGCACGAATGCAGGCGCTGACTCTAGCATTCAGTCGATCTTACAGGTGGCGAATACTGTATTGGCAAATGTTATGCTGTGCTTGCTCGACCTGTTCACGGAGTTCAGTACAAGTTGTTGGTTGACAAGTCGCCACGAGTCACTTCTTGTTCTGTCACATTTCACGAACTCCTGACAGGAGACAAGACCGAAATCATGCTACGCAGGGAAGTAGCTGCACGTCTTGCTGAGCACGTTGAGTTTCACGGGCAGTGTGAGGCGAGTATTGTCCTGCTGGAACAACATATCACCCTCATGTTGCAAGAACAGCAAAAAAGTGGGCCTAACAACATTCTGCATATACGGAGAACTGGTTAGCACTCCATCCAGAAACAAAAAAGCTTAGCACAACGCAGACCATAAGGCTTTTAATACGGCCAGGGTGTCTTGGGCGAATGTGCTCTACGAGGCAGCACTCACCAGGTCTATATCGCCGGTACAAACAGCGATCGCTTGGTTGCAGGCAGAATCTGCTTTCCATGTTCCAAGTGATTTCCTGATCGCATCAGTGCTGGGCGTGAGTGGAAGACGGGCTAGAGGTGTGCGTGACCGGCTCGCAACAATTCGTGTTGATACGTCTGGGCTCACAAGCCCTATTACCTGTGCTGTGGTAGTTGTGCGTAACGCCCTCCCAGGCCGGTGGTTAGTCTGCTCTATTCTCGCAGCAGGTACACACACGATAGGCCGCTAGTTTCACATGTCTGATTGTGAATATCGTGGGACTGCCGTCACAAGCGTTCTCGTTACGTAATGAGTTGTAATCGGTTCTCCCCACAGCACTGGCCATCAGTACGTTTAGCTATGTATGCCTATGCTGGTTGCTATATTAATTCTGTTCCAAATCTCGAATAGTATGTTATCCGTTATAGTTACCACCTTACAACAGAAGGTGTGTTAAAGGACCACTTACATTATCCAGATGAATCATTTGCGAGTTACAACGGCAGCATCAGGGGTCTACCCATCCAACGGTATTGGTTTTAAATTTAGTTTAACTATTCTTGAGGTTTTTTTTTGTTTTGTCGTTGCAACTACAAAAATGAGTGATTTTTTTCACCAGACCCGTTTCGCTTTATTGAGATAAGCAGCATCAGTGGTGGTAATGTTCGATTGATTTCTCGCTTACATCGGGAAATGCCGTCCGCTAGCATATCGTTGTTTTTCTGCGATAGACACCGATAATGTTGGTCTAATTTTTATACTTACTGCAGCACTATGTATTTTTTATATTTTCTGAACACACTTTTATGCACACCACTGTATTCTGTTTGTTTTTGAACTTCAAGTAGTGTGATGTGCACAAAAGTGTGTTGTGAATAACATAAAAAAGGCGTAGTGCGGCAGAACATTTAAAAATTAGAGCAATATTATCAGTATCTAACGCAGAGAAACAACGATGTGCTAGCAGACGGCATTTCCCGATATGAGCGAGAAATCAACCAAAAATCACCACCACTGATGGTGCTTTACCGCAATAAAGCGAAACGCGTCTGGTGAAAAAAATCACGCATCTTTGTAGTTGCAACGACAGAACAAAAATACACTCAAGAATTATAAAGTGACTACGGACCCCATGGCCACAGAAATGAAGAATTTTGTTTAACTAATTTTTTGGGTGAATAAGTCGTATGATTTTTACTTCAACGTAAGTCAATTTTTTCACTTTTCTGGGATTCCTACTGGTAGCACTCACCATCGGTGGTCACGAGGGCTGTTCGGAGCTTCAGGTCCGATCGTACGGGAAATGGAAACAGCAGTGAAAATCCGACGAAGATATGCGAAGATGTGTTGGAGAGTAGTATGTCTGTCAGTCGTGTCACGTCTGTCTTTTCAGTTCTAAGCGGACAGTGAGCACATATACAGGGTGTTACAAAAAGGTACGGCCAAACTTTCAGGAAACATTCCTCACGCACAAAGAAAGAAAATATGTTATGTGGACATGTGTCCGGAAACGTTTACTTTCCATGTTAGAGTTCATTTTATTACTTTTCTTCAAATCACATTAATCATGGAATGGAAACACGCAGCAACAGAACTTTGTTATAGGAAATGTTCAAAATGTCCTCCGTTAGCGAGGATACATGCATCCACCCTCCGTCGCATGGAATTCCTGATGCGCTGATGCAGCCCTGGAGAATGGCGTATTGTATCACAGCCGCCCACAATACGAGCACGAAGAGTCTCTAAATTTGGTACCGGGTTTCCGTAGACAGGAGCTTTCAAATGCCCCCATAAATGAAAGTCAAGAGAGTTGAGGTCAGGAGAGCGTGGAGGCAATGGAATTGGTCCGCATCTACCAATCCATCGGTCACCGAATCTGTTGTTGAGAAGCGTACGAACACTTCGACTGAAATGTGCAGGAGCTCTATCGTGCATGAACCACATGTTGTGTCGTACTTGTAAAGGCACATGTTCTAGCAGCACAGGTAGAGTATCCCGTATGAAATCATGGTAACGTGCTCCATTGAGCGTAGGTGGAAGAACATGGGGCCCAAAGCAAGACATCACCAACAATTCCTGCCCAAACGTTCACAGAAAATCTGTGTTGATGACGTGATTGCACAGTTGCCTGCGGATTCTCGTCAGCCCACACGTGAAATTTTACAATTTGATCACGTTGCAATGAAGCCTCATCCGTAAAGAGAACATTTGCACTGAAATGAGGATTCACACATTGTTGGATGAACCATTCGCAGAAATGAACCCGTGGAGGGAAATCAGCTGCTGATAGTGCCTGCACACGCTGTACATGGTACGGAAACAACTGGTTCTCACGTAGCACTCTCCATACAGTGACGTGGTCAACGTTACCTTGTACAGCAGCAACTTCTCTGACGCTGACATTAGGGTTATCGTCAACCGCACGAAGGATTGCCTCGTCCATTGCAGGTGTCCTCGTCTTTCTAGGTCTTCCCCAGTCGCGAGTCATAGGCTGGAATGTTCTGTTCTCCCTAACACGATCAATTGCTTCGAACGTCTTCCTGTCGGGACACTTCCGTTCTGGAAATCTGTCTCGATACAAACGTACCGCGCCATGGCTATTGCTCCATGCTAATCCATACATCAAATGGGCATCTGCCAACTCCGCATTTGTAAACATTGCACTGACTGCAAAACCACGTTCGTAATGAACACTAACCTGTTGATGCTACGTACTGATGTGCTTGATGCTAGTACTGTAGAGCAATGAGTCGCATGTCAACACAAGTACCGAAGTCAACATTACCTTCCTTCAATTGAGCCAACTGGCGGTGAATCGAGGAAGTACAGTACATACTGACGAAACTAAAATGCGCTCTAACAGGGAAATTAAGCGTTTCCGGACACATCTCCACATAATATTTTTTTTTTTTTATTTGTGTGTGAGGAATGTTTCCTTAAAGTTTGGCCGTACCTTTTTGTAACAACCTGTAGATGCCTGGAACAGTAGTGTCTTCCGCCAAGTATGAATGTCTGTGAAAGATTTCGCCTAACGTCATGCAGCCCGCACAGTGTAACTTTCACCACTGTTCTCGGCCGCACACTGCAGGGGCAACGAGGACGCTACTGCAGCGTTTTGGATAGGAAGTATTTGGTTGTCCACTATACGACCCAGAACTGGCACACACTGATTTTCATCTCTGCTCACATGAATCGCTGGCTATGAAGATAATATTTTGGCACAGACAACGAACTGCAGATGAGGCCAGAGAACTGGGAGAAAGGCAGGCGGCTGCCTTCTATGAAGACGGTAATGGAAAGCTGGCGCAATGCTACGACAGATGTCTTAGTCGGAGTGACGACGATGTACATAAGTAGCTGGAAGGTGTAGCTAACTGATGCAAATAAAAATTTTCGTTTTACACTGTGGTTTCCATTTCGCGATCTATCGGAACTTACTTTCCGGACAGACCTCGTAATTTTTTCAAGACTGCTGAGGATAGTGGGGGTCGACATCGACCATTACACCGTAAACTACAACAGCTTCATGTAACATAAATGGAAGTAAGTTTACAACGTCCCAATACATGTTCAAGAACCATAGGCAAAACTAATCCCTTATAGAGGCTCACAATGCATTTTTGTTTAACATTAACCAGATTGGTTCACTGGTAACCCAAGTCCAATTTCTAATGCTTTCTTTTTAAAAAATTTATCAGTCCACAAATAATTCCGACTATGTAATTACTTATTCGCTGTTGTAAAAACATTTGTCATTTTTATGCACTGTGAGTCTACAATAAGTTCAATAAATACAGCTACAGTGGATTAAAGAGCTTTCGCTCACCTGTATGTTTATAAAAAAAAAAAAAAAAAAAAACAACACCTGTCGGCAGCTGAGGTTGTCAGTTAGTCATCATTTATTCCAGGGAAAAGCTGCACGGTCATCACAGTAACTGTTCTTTCGAGAACTAGTTACTGTCTTCGTATATATAGTTAGAGGCTACCCAGCCATTGACCTTCGTCTGTGCGAATGCACACAGGTTGCCCAAACTCTTACGGGAATCGTCAAAGCGTGCGCGAGTAACGAGTGGGTGGGCAAATGTCTATAAGGTACAATACATATGTAGAATTGTGGACAGTTGGGAATGTGAGTCTCACGGGAAGCGTGCAAGGGATACGTCCCTGCAGTCGCGCTATTCATCTGTGTCCTCGGTGGCTCAGATGGCTAGAGCGTCTGCCATGTAAGCAGGAGATCCCGGGTTCGAGTCCGGTCGAGGCACACATTTTCAGCTGTCCACATCGACGTATAACAACACCTGTCGGCAGCTGAGGTTGTCAGTCATAAAAAAAAAAAAAAAATGTTCAAATGGCTCTGAGCACTATGGGACTTAACATCTATGGTCATCAGTCCCCTAGAAATTAGAACTACTTAAACCTAACTAGCGTAAGGACAGCACACAACACCCAGTCATCACGAGACAGAGAAAGTCCCTGACCCTATGTTTATCAGTTTTACCCATATTAATATCTCGATTTTAGTGCTTGAAAGTTCTGTAAACTATTCATAAAAAGACGCACCGACCAAGCAGAGACGCAAGCAGTGAGGTCGCCAGGGTTTGAATCCTCTAGCGGCGTGTACGCGCGCCACCACCCATGGGGGACCGCGAGCGATGGGACAGCGAAAACTCCCGGCGGCGCGCTCTCAGGAGACTAAAAGAGCCGACTCTCGCGAAGCTGTGAGCGCCGTGCGTTGCGCCGGGAGCGATCGACGAAGATCCATTCGCTACCGCATACTTAGCAGACACTGAAAACGTATGCATGTTGTTTGTACCACTCTCAGCTGATGACGAAAAATGTCTTTGGCTGAATTTTTGGAGTTTCCTGATGAGGGTGGATGTGCAATACTGTTTCACAAATGGCTTCAATTTAAATTTACAAAATACTAAGACAATACACAATTTTATTATTTTTTATCTCAATTGGTAAGAAGTGAATCCTCATATGATCACATTGTCCTCTGTCCGTCTGTTGTCTGTGTATTTGTCTGTCCGACTATTGAAACTCCATTTCCTCAGGAACGACTAGGCGTATCGGGTTTAGGTTTATGTTACGTACTTAATAAACCCTATCGTCCACTGGTGGTCTAAAAAACTGAAGAATCTAAGTCAGTACAATCAAAACGTACGGCCATTTATGTCACACGTTTTGATACTCGCTAACTCACTCGTAAAAACCTATAAGGCACCTCCCTGTGGACTGGAATCATGAAATTCGGCAAGAAGCAAGGCTGTAACACTAAAGGAGTACATCAGAAAATACACTACTGGCCAATAACATTGCTACACCAAGAAGAAATACATATGATAAACGGATATTCATTGGACAAATATACTAGAACTGACATGTGATTACATTTTCACGCAATTTCGGTGCATAAACCCTGAGAAATCAGTATCCAGATCAACCACCTCTGGCCGTAATAACTGCCTCGATATGCCTAGGCGTTGAGTCAAACAGAGCTTGGCTGGTGTGTACAGGTACAGCTGCCCATGCAGCTTCAACACGATACCACAGTTCATCAAGAGTAGTGACTGGCGTATTATGACGAGCCAGTTGCTCGGCCACCATTGACCAGAAGTTTTCAATTGGTGAGAGATCTGGAGAATGTGCTGGCCAAAGCAGCAGTCGAGCATTTTCTGTACACAGAAAGGCCCGTACAGGACCTGCAACATGCGGTCGTGCATTATCCTGCTGAAATGTAGGGTTTCACAGGGATCGCATGAAGGGTAGAGCCACGGGTCGAAACACATCTGGAATGTAACGTCCACTGTTCATAGTGCCGTCAGTGCGAACAAGAGATGACCGAGACGTGTAACAAATGGCACCCCATACCATCATGCCGGGTGTTACGCCAGTATGGCGATGACGATTACACGCTTCCAATGTGAGTTCACCGCAATGTCGGCAAACACGGGTGCGACCTGTAAACAGTACCTGGATTCATCCGAAAAAATGACGTTTTGCCATTCGTGCACCCAGGTTCATCGCTGAGTACACCATCGCATGCGCTCCTGTCTGTGATGCAGCGTTAAGGGTAACCGCAACCATGGTCTCCGAGCTGATAGTCCATGGTGCTGCAAACGTCGTCGAACTGTTCGTGCAGATGGTTGTTGTCTTACAAACGTCCCCATCTGTTGACTCAGGGATCGAGACGAGGCTGCACGATCCATTACAGACCTGCGGATAAGATGCCTGTCATCTCGACTGCTAGTGATACGAGGCCATTGGGATCCAGCACGGCGTTCCGTATTACTCGCCTGAACCCACCGATTCCGTATTCTGCTAACAGTCATTGGATCTCGACCAACGCGAGCAGCAATGTCGCCATTCGATAAACTGCAATCGCGATAGGCTACAATCCGACATTTATGAAAGTCGGAAACGTGATGGTACGCATTTCTCCTCCTTACACGAGGCATCACAACAACGTTTCACCCGGCAACGCCGGTCAACTGCTGTTTGTGTGTGAGAAATTGGTTGGAAACTTTCCTCATGTCAGCACGTTGTAGGTGTCGCCACCGGCGCCAACCTTGTGTGAATGCTCTGAAAAGCTAATCATTTGCATATCACAGCATCCACTTCTTGTCGGTTAAATTTCGCGTCTGTAGCACGTCATCTTCGTGGTGTAGCAATTTTAATGGCCAGTAGTGTAGTTAATTTTCAGTTATATGTTTTCTTTGCATTTTTAACCCAGTGTTTTCCTGTCTTTCATTATGTTTCTCTCAGGAAAGGGTGGACACATTAAGCTAAAATTTATGTATTTATGTTACACATGTAGATCTGTTGTTCCTAGGAGCTCCTAAGCCAATGCAATCAAAAGATACGGCCATTTATATCACATATTTTGATACTCGCACTCAATTATTATGTTTACTTAGAAATGATATTATTTCAGACAGTCACCAGTTACTTGAAAAATGCTTGCTTTAAGGCAACTGAGGGTGACAGAGTGCCCAAACGCATAATGAGTAGAGAATGGTGAGAAGGACGCAGTTTGCATTCTTCAGTTACAGAGTAGGTGAATCGCAGGAACTTTTTTTCACATTTAACGGCTCCACTGCACGAGAGCTTTGTGAATGCCGAACCTAGGTGAAGTTAATTTCTTCCACATCTTTCCCGTGTACTTCAGTCTGCTCGGATGAATATTTCATCGCTGTATTTACGTTTAACACGCTCTAATCGCACTGCGAAACTTTAAACGAGCGCTGCTAAATAAACTTATAGCCAGTGGCAAAGACGCTGGCCACAAATTTCCCCCATCAGGCTAAGTGGCAGTGGCGTACGGCCTAATGGCTGGCGACCCACCGAGTCGTTACGGGAATTTGCGGCACGTGGCGCCGTACAGCATGCCTTGCCGGCACCGTTACCGCCACATTTTTCCAGTCCTATCGACTGTATTCGTAAGGATGACACCGACCCCAGCAAACGCGGTCCTACAGAGGGTAAAACTTTACGTTGTATTAGTATTGGTTTCCTTGCGCAGCCGATGTAGCTAGTGTGGTGGTGCTCGACGAAGAGATAGGCTGCTTCGAATCCTGGTGGTCGAAAATTTTCACCGTCGTAATTTGGCAGGCAAGTGGACGAGGGGTAATGGCGTAACGATGCTCGTCACCAGTCTTTGCACCAATGTCATGGAATACCTCGAAAACCCCTCCTCAGTGTCTCATGAAGTGAGGGCATGTGAAACTGTTTCCGGCAATCCGTCAGTTGGCAGCTCTGCGATAAGTTTAGGCTACATGCCAGCATCTGGTTTCAGCCTTTCCTTTCCCATAACCTATAACTACACGACATTAAACTATGCTTACACTCATCATACTCGTCCTTACGATACAGATGCACACTTCGTAACCTAAGAAAAGAAGGCAATGGGTTAACTACTTTCACTAGGAACTTACCTAAAACGGCAATCCGATATTCCTCTCTCTGCCCACCAACATGCATTCTCGGAGTATGGAATTACGTAGAGTTAGATGACTGTTCTTTCATTCCATGAAATAGTAAACACCAACTGCCGTAGAGTTTTAGAATTTCTTTTTAAACTGTAAAATCTGCGAAAGACAATTTATTGTGAATTTCCAAATATACTTTCAAAAATGAAAACGAAGTATTGTATGGTATTGTTGGCTGCAAGTCCAATCTAATTCTTTTCCTTCCAGCATCACTTGAAGAAACCAATTTCGGGGATCCCGATATCAGTGTATGATTGGATGGATGCCAGTTGGAGACAGAGATACAGTCTGCAAATACTTACTGCCCTTTATTGTTGAATTTTTCCGGAGCCCAGTACAGGATAACCACGACTTGGCCAGGAAATTCCGCTGCGTCAGCCCAGGATTGCTGACAGGTTGCACCGTTCGCCGGTCGTGGCCCTGTGCGCTAACTCCTCAGCCAATGACGTTTCTTCACGATCTGCGGCCTACGCGAGGCCCCCAGTGGGGCGGCGATGCGGTCCATACCCCCCCCCCCTCCCCCCGCCACAGTGAAGTTGGAAGGCGGCTGATCGGTAATGTAGCATACAATGACCTACTGCCTACATGCCGATGGTCGGAGGTGCTACCGTTGCGGCTCCGTGACCGAACAGCTGCAGGGCAGGTTGGCCTGTCAGAGATGCGATCTGCGATCGGTAGCCATGCAACACGGTGGCAGATCCGTGGCACTGACAGAAGGGATTTCAATACAAATGGCTTGGGTGTATACATTCTTCCGAGCTGCGCGTATTTAGCCCGTGCTATGCCTTTTGGCACGTACATTAAACACTTCTTCTCCTGGCAGTGTTGAAAGGTTTGAGTGACCCATTTCTACATAGTAACAGGCTGCCCTTCCTCACAGCATTGCGACTGCTACGTTATATTTCGTAAAGCACAACCGCAGTACTTGCCTGTGGCTGGCACTGCTGCGGTCCTCTTCGTGCATTTACGTCCAAGTACGGCTGTTGCACTGTGTAGCTGACAGAATGATTCTTTTCCTGCTGTGTATGTGGTGTGTTGTCCTGTCACAGCTGTACGATAATGAGAGAAGTGAAAGTGTGGAACCTGATACGACAAGCCGGCCTGTTCCTCTTGAATAGTGTTAAGAGGGCCGCCGAGCTTAACATCTCCAACCAGAGGACGAATCACCATCAACTCCGTTATAATGCCGCCGCTGTACAAGACGCTGAAGAGGCTTAGAATTTTATCCTAAATGTTGGCGAAAAGTCGGGTGAACGGGAAATTTATGCCACCATCTCTCCACAGTTAAGCTGATAAACTGGAAAATCTAGAATAAGATGCTAGCAGGCAACTCGAAATTTCGACTGTGTATGAATAAAGGGAATCATTGCGGTAGAAGCTCTTACCTTCAACCTCACCTCCTGCTACAGATCACGTGCTGGCTGTGAAATTTCCTTTGAGCTCCAGTATTAGAAGCGGCGACATTCGAATTGAGCAACACTGTAATTTGGGGCAGAGATCTTGCTGATGTGCTTTTTTCTGCTTAAAATTTGATGTCCAGTTGGTGCTATCTCGCCTATAATAAGTGCGTCGCTGATGGGACGATAAATTCCGGTAGTCCTCCTCCATTCCTTCATGGATGAGGTATACTTTTTTAATATTCTTACAGTTTCTGTGTGAGCAATCTGGCTTCCCCACGATTAAAATCCTGCTCCATTATAAAGCACATGGAATGGATACTAGAAGTATTGAGACCAGCCAGCAGCTTGGTGTGGTATTTCGAAAGCACTCACGATGTTCAGCAGACAAACATCCCAGAGCCTTCCTGGGCTCAGTAAAGTATGTTCTTCAGTGCTGTAAATAACATGTTGAATTTCGTATGATGACAGCTTGTATGAGGATAACATTTGCTCATTGCGTACCATGTTTACGATCCAGGTTACATACGTTGCTCAATGTGATGACCATCCGCATCCATGAAAGCCTGGAACAATACGAGAGGTACCATTTAACAGTTGGTTGCAGCACCTTTTGAATGATGGGCCACGGAACGTTCAGCTGTGGTGACACAGCTTATGTAGTGCTTGAAGATCACACATTGCGTCCAGCATTCGCAGTAACTTTTTCAACAATTTTGTTTCTATTGGCCTTCGGCATTTTCCGGAATCATTTCTCAAATCGCTGAAGAATTCGTTCTTTCGAATCATATTCTTCAATCTGGGACCGGAAAGAAGACCTCTCCGTATTCCTTTCACGCGTCGACATTGGAGGAGATTAGCAGCACTATTGATGATGTTTTGAGAAAACAGCTATACGAGTAAAGACTTACTCACATTGCCCAGACCCAAGTTGACTCCCTGCAGCTGTAATTCTCACTGATGCTTCTGTTCCAATTCTACGTCGCTGTACCAGTACCGGCGTCCAACGGCAAGTCATGAGACTAATGTTATTAACAACCTAAATTCTGCAGCGCCCAGTCTCAACATTAATCTTGTAGAGTTGGGTACCCATACGGTAAATAGATCTCCGTCTACACTGCCTCAAGTAGCGGAAGTTTAATTATACCCACCCTGTAGCTTTATTCTCATCCCTCCTTGATTTTTAAAAAGAGCAAAAGAATGACGCACCTGAGGAGAAACCTTTACCGGTGACACATGAAACTTCGACGCTCCAGTGATCTACGGTAGACCACTGTTTGAAGCTGGATCAGTCATTTTGTACAATTAGTACTAAATATAGACAGGGAGGCTGTCACATCCTGTGGCGTCCCTTCTGTCCAGTGATGGTAGTCGACGTTTGTCGATTTCGGATTCGCAGCACTACCTGTCATTTTCGCATCACAGACCAGGAACTGATGATCGATTTTCTTCAGGTAAAGCGCTTAGAAAGACAGATTTTTTTAAAATTTCAAACATGTCGATAGAATACTTGATTTCTTTCTCACTGTTACTATTGGAAAGACGGTTTTGTTCCACTAACTGCTTTTTGCAAAATCGACAGCCTCTTGGCGTATCACGACAGTTTCACAACGCACAATGCACTCTCAAAATGAGAACCTACACATTCTGCAAAACGCGTATCCTATTCAGGGCTTATGCAGCTCCAGTACATTAACCCCATTTGGTTACGCATTTGAAATCATCATACTGCTTCACGAGGCACAAGAGTGATTAGAAAAAATGCCCTGTACTGATGTTTTACTGCTAGGAACGGTTCAACTTCCTCGCAGTGGAACGTTAGAGTATAGTTTGTGTATGAACAGGTTCTACAACCAGTGTTATTGGCTTTGTGGATACTAAGGCACAAGAGAGTTGCCTCTGGGTTTGCTGACCTCCCTCTGGCTACGTACCTTCTTCCGGGATGCCGTCCTGGAACTCTCGTCACGTCGAACCGCAATCGAAGGTGGTGGCGCATCCATTGAAGCTGATGGCGGCGGTCACAAGTTGGAGAGACTTCTACGTGGCCAATAACAGTAGAGGGCTGCAGTGGCCCGCATCAGAAGGGCCGAGGAACTGTGCCAACTCTGCTGTCGCCACAGAAATTTCTGCGGAATACGTTTGCCGAGAGCGAGCGGGAAACCAGCTGAAGTTAGCTAAATCGCTTCCTGCTGTATGGGAGCACGTGGGATTAGGTGAGGGTGGCGTGGGACGCCCTCCTGTTACTTTTCCCCTATTGGGTCACTACCGATTCGTCACTGACAGGTGACGCCCTTGTAGTGCAGCCGGACAAACTTCTGCTACTTAATTATTTAACCGAGTAAACCCAAAGACATGCTATAACCGAGTAAACACAAACAGAAACTATGTGGTAGTTGTCATTTTTAATGCGCGGATGACGCAGAAGCCGTGAAATTAGCATTGTCAGTAAAAACAGATGCAGCCCCTAAAAGGAGCAGCGAAGCAGCAGATGTCGTCGTCCCGTAGGATCTACAATTTAAAAAAGAAAAAATACTGCTACTAGCAGTTAGAAATGGAATTGTGTCACATATATTATATTTATTGGACCATGAGTAAATGAAATTCATATTTTTTTCGGTTAACAGAATTATCTAAAATTAATAGCCCTGTATTTATAGTTTAAGAACACAAAAAAAGTCACAGAGGCTTCTTACGTTTATTATATTTGATAGGGCACTTAGCCCACTTAAATGACTTTTGTACGGCATTAAGCCTTCAATGTGGAACATGGTTACCGACACCAGTCGCTTCCATAGGTGTTATCACACTGTAGTTTGGTGACTGTCTCCAGGCTGCAGCTACCTAATACGTAGTAGTGTCGAGATTTTACTAAACGTGCCACTTCGGAACAGATAAAAAATTCTCGTATTAAGTTCCTACCTATGACCACTTGGCTTACATATCTAAATGTTTGTTACACAAATTATTTTGATGGACAACTTTTACGAAAAAACTAATTTAAAATTCTCCTAGCTGTTTCTGTTTTTACACTATATCGTTTTTCTTCTAGTAATATGAATCGTTATTTTTTGCAACAGCTTCCGCTTCCGTAATAATTTATGAAGTCTAAGATCGCAAAAAATAAAATCTTCACATTTTCGGTTTCATCACTTGATTTTCATCTTCAGATATGATTAATTTGGCAACAACTTTCAAATGGCTCTGAGCACTATGGGACTTAACATCTGTGGTCATCAGTCCCCTAGAACTTAGAACTACTTAAACCTAACTAACCTAAGGACATCACACACATCCATGCCCGAGGCAGGATTCGAACCTGCGACCGTAGCAGTCGCGCGGTTCCGGACTGAGGGCAACAACTTTGTCATAATACATAATATCTTCTAATATGTGACTGTATGATTTATTCATTGACACGGTTTTTAAGAATTCACGATGTTCACAATGTTTAACTGAAGTTATAAGAAGCTGACTGCTAATTAATTGCTTCTGATAATTACGATCAAGTGCTGAAACGAACGATGTGAAGATTATTATTTTGATATGATCTTTAACGTAATAAATTATGAGATAAACTTTAAGTATGCTACCATTTGCCAATATGTCAAATTTTAAAAGCGCTTTTCCCTGATTCGTCTTCTGTTGTGTCATACCATCAGGTTCCTACCGCAGGCAGCAGAATTTTACCCCAAAGCAGCAGTGGCGGCATTCTTCTACCCAGTTGGACAGATATCCTCCATGTCGTTACGGGTGGTTCATCTCTTGTATGACTTACCCTAACCGTAACTCGCCATTTCAGCAGCTGTGTTCAAAACTGTGTAAGTACTGTAGGATTTACAGCCTATGGCGATTTTTCAACGGCGCCATTCACAGAATCAGAGTATAACCTTTACAAGGCACCACATGAAAAACGCAGTTCGAGTTCGATCTCGGAGGTGGATAGTCCCATTCTTCTGGCACCCGCAATATGACCATGATCAAATGCACTGATGTCCCATATACGTTAGTGCTTTTGTCGACTCATATGTCGACGGAATACTCCATGTCAAACGAAACCATTACATCTGGCATTGAGGACGGGACTGCTCTACCTTCAGTGCTACTCAGTTATGTCCAGGATTTTGCTTTCTGGCAGTATCACCTGCGAGTTAAGAGTGATACGCAGCAGTACTATGGATGGGTTTCACTAATGAAAAGTTGGTAGGTGTGCAGCTCGCCTAAGGTTCACTGAATGCAGTGGAAGAACGGCATAAAGGCACTGTGCCGAGCTGCTCTCACACCGACGGCAACCACATCACAGTATTTCTGAGTATGAAGGTTCTATCAGTGCTCTGTTTTGAGCGTTGTACGGTTCGGTTATAATGTATTAAGGTTTTTTTTTTTTACTTATTGATTTTCAATTCCCCCCGAAGGGGGCGGGCTGGCAGCAGCTTACTAAGCTGCTCTACAGCCTACAGACTTTTATTTAAAAAAGGAAGAAGAAAGAAACAAGGAAAAACGGGCGATAAAATGGTGATTTAAAGTGTAAAATGGCGTAAAAATGCGGATAGTTAAAACAGAAAGTAAAAGGGGTTGGCAATGTTGATAAAATACACAGGAATCAGACAAGTAACATAGTAGACACACAATTAAAAAGCATGGCGACAGTCTGGTTTCTGTTCGCAAGAGATAAAAAAAAAAGCACACCCAGCGACAGTATGATGGCTGTTTGCTACACTTCCCAAAAGACACAACACGGAGCACGCACTGGAAAAAACACACTGTAAAACACTCCACGAAAAAGGCGGCACAGAGATGGCACTCTCGATCCAAGGCAGATGGGAGGGGGGGGGGGACCTGGAGTAGGGGGAAAAACAAGGAGGGAGGAGAGGAAAAAACGAAAAGGGGGGGGGGGACCAAGGAGGGAGAGGACTAATAAAGGTGGAGAAGTGCAGACGCGAGACGGAATGAGAGGAGGCAGAGGAGGGAAATGTAAAAGGACTCGGGGGAGAGAAGGGGGCAAAGAGAGGGGAGGTGGGGAAGAAAGAGGATGGAAGGGGGGGAGAGGGAGCCCGGGAAAGTACAGAGGAAAGGAGGGGGAGTGAGGATCAGAGTTGAGAGGAGGGATAAATGGAGGGAGAGAGGGCATCATCTGGGAGGGGGAGTTGATGGAAGCCACCTTGGGAAAGGAGATGTAGGGTGTAGAGATGGAGGGTAGGGCGGACACAATGGTGAAGACGTGGAAGGGGGCGGGGATCAGAGAGGAGAGGAGCAACCAGGGGGTGAGGGGGTTCAAGACGGCGGGAGGTGTAGAGTATGCGGACATGTTCGAGGAATACGAGCAGTTGGGGGAAAGGAATGAGATCATAGAGGATCCGCGTGGGGGACGGGAGGCGTATATGGAAGGCGAGGCGGAATGCATGACGCTCAAGGATCTGGAGGGACTTATAGAATTTGGGGGGGGGGGGCAGGGACAGATATCCAGGCAGGACTGGCATAACAGAGGATGGGACGGATTAAGGATTTGTAGGTGTGGAGGATGGTAGAGGGGTGCAACCCCCATGTCCGGCCGGAGAGGAGTTTGAGGAGTCGGAGGCAGTTGTGGGCTTTGGATTGGATGGAGCGGAGATGAGGGATCCAGGTGAGGTGACGGTCAATGGTGAGGCCAAGGTAGGTGAGGGTGGGGGTGAGGTGGACAGGACGGGCACAGACAGTATGGGGGAAATCCAGGAGCCGGAAGGAGCGAGTGGTACGACCTACGATGATCGCCTGGGTCTTGGAAGCGTTGAGTTTCAGGAGCCACTGGTTACACCATGCAGCAAAAAGGTCAAGGTGATTCTGGAGAAGGCGTTGGGACCGTTGGAGGGTAGGAGCGAGGGCGAGGAATGCGGTGTCATCAGCATATTAAGGGTTCCTCGCTGTTGTAAAAGTATGTTCATGCGGACAAGGGTGACTGCGGTAACAATCCGATAAATTATAAGTACATTATTACTCTAAACTAGCCACTAGAAAGCGTTAGTCTCTTTCACCAAGATACTCAGAAAGTATTCCTCCACAACCTCTGTAAGTTAGTCAGTGGAGTTATGATTGATCCTGTAGAGTGCGGCAATTATCTGGGTCACTGTGTCTGACAAAATTACAATTACTCCAAAAGATGGCACTACCCGGCTATTGATACAAGAGATGAATGCGAATCAGCTAATTTTGGTTACTCCTCTCATCCCGTCATATAAAATTGCACAACGAATGGACTGATGACACATTTTGCGAATAAACAACGTGTGATCTCCTAAACCCCTGGTGCGGCTTTGTGGTCGTAGTGTCATAATCTTTATGTTCATATGGGAAGAGTGGTCATTTGGATACATGTGGAAATGGATGGAAAATGGATGCCAATTGTCACCTTGTGGTGTACCAATGAATGCAAAACGCTAATTTGGGTGCGATGAATTGATATTGTGATGGACGGCATATACTGATTGCGAGAATCTGACGTTCCGTGCTACGAACGCTTCTCTGTGTCTTACCGAGCCAAAGATATGTTTTATGGACTCTTTGTGAAGGAAATCAAGAGATCTGACATTTGAGAGGAGGAGAGAGGTTGTATTGTTTTGAGACGGTATATAATAAATGTTCAAATACTTTTTTGCACAAAATAAAATCCAATATCAAGTATTCAAGGTTCAAATGGCTCTGAGCACTATGGGACTTAACATCTGTGGTCATCAGTCCCCTAGAACTTAGAACTACTTAAACCTAACTAACCCAAGGGCATCACACACATCCATGCCCGAGGCAGGATTCGAACCTGCGACTGTAGCAAGTATTCAAGGTGTGTATACCTCCATACCGAAATTAGTTAATTATCACGGAACAGATGTTACGCTCTGATGTGAAGTTTGGAACGACAGTGCGCACCACCTCCATTGTCAAATGGCTCTGAGCACTATGGGACTTAACTTCTGAGGTCATCAGTCCCCTAGAACTTGTTCATAATTCGTCGAGAGATTATCTCCGAATTAATAAAATTTAACTTGCTAAATTGTTGGACCTATCATGCATACTCGTCAAACAATATAGCACACAGTTACACAGAACGATTTGCGCAGCCAATAAAGGTTTAGGGATCTCATGTGGAGCAGATAACAACGAGGATTTTCCGCGAGATCGCCCCTGCGGACTACACCTTTTGCTCTCCTGTGGTATTTAAAACGAAATATTTGTATTTTCCAGGTTTTCAGCAGAGCAAAGGTAAGAGGAAGTAGGGAAATAAGTTAAAGCAACTAAAACCAAAAACTAAACCAATAATGAAAATAAAAGCAGACACAAAGAATATTTATTTATAATAATAAATAAATAAAGAATATTTTTAATTAACTAACCCATAGTAATATATTAAGACGTACAATACGCCGCTTAGGCATGTTTTATTGATACAGACACTGAATCTCGTTTTAAACTTCTAAGTTTTGATCTGATGATGGCAATAGCCGAAAGGACGCAATAAATATGTACACACACACATACACAGGTTTTACTTATCAAGTATCCGCAATCATCGGGGATTCGTTTAGGAAATTTTTTTCATTTATAAATGTGCGGCCCATGTCAGACAGGCGGTCAGCCTAACAACTGAATCAACACTATTAAGCCGGCGTGTCTCTGTAATGTAGGAATACTGAATTGCCATACGTGAATAATAACTGAAATCAACAGCTGTATTGTAAAACCAATGTAGTTTATTCAAAACACGGTACCAGTTTCGACGCCAAACAGCATCATCTTCAGGTCTCAACCGTAATCTGCCATTAACATACGAACCACAGTGAGAAAGGCCAACGTAGACTTCAAACAGAAACAGAAGAACTTATCATGCATGTTACGTCAGCATATGCAGTCGACTGCAGCAAGGACAAAATGAACTGTATTCCGTGTCTTTATAGCAGTAACAAGCCCACCAATGGTCGGACGACAGAGTTGTTGATGGCAGATTAAGCTTGGGCCTGAAGATGACGCTTTTGGTAACGAAACTGCTAGTATGTTTCAAATAATCGACGTTGAATTACAGTATAGCTGTTGGTTTCAATTACCATCATTGAAGTACTTCATTTTCTTCGGCTGTCCCACTATCCTCGATGGATTATCGGACTCTCCAATAGACATATATATGACATAAATATCTCTTAAAAGTATTTTCCACTGCTGTTTACACTGAGGCACCATTACACAGATAAAATTCTCTCGTGCTTCCAGCCACATCATGTGGTTAAAAATGCGCGAGTTTTCATCCGAGTAATCCTCGACCATTTTGATGTGGTGACTTCTGTGTACTCGATAGAAAGCTCGTGCACTTTATACTACATGACGGGGCTGAAAGTCCGAGATAATTTTATAAGTACATATTGCCGCGAAATAATCCATTCATATACCATGATAGAGTTTTAGCTATGTAGTATCGTACTTGTTGTTTAAATGCTGTTACATAATATTAAACTTATGTAAAGGGTAATGTAATATTCTGTTGGGGAACTCGTTATCATTTCCGTATCACTTCTCAAATGCGCTAGTTCAGTTAGAACCTTGGCCATTTTCAGTGTCCAGAACATGGCGCTATTGATATATTAATTTTGGTTATACAATATGTCTAAAGTGGTGAAAAGTGACAGATATCTACATCTACATCTACATCTATATTCCGCGAGCCACCTTACGGTGTGTGGCGGAGGGTACTTATTGTACCACTATCTGATCCCCCCTTCCCTGTTCCATTCACGAATTGTGCGTGGGAAGAACGACTGCTTGTAAGTCTCCGTATTTGCTCTAATTTCTCGGATCTTTTCGTTGTGATCATTACGCGAGATATATGTGGGCGGTAGTAATATGTTGCCCATCTCTTCCCGGAATGTGCTCTCTCGTAATTTCGATAATAAACCTCTCCGTATTGCGTAACGCCTTTCTGGAAGTGTCCGCCACTGGAGCTTGTTCAGCATCTCCGTAACGCTCTCGCGCTGACTAAATGTCCCCATGACGAATCGCGCTGCTTTTCGCTGGATCATGTCTATCTCTTCTATTAATCCAACCTGGTAAGGGTCCCATACTGATGAGCAATACTCAAGAATCGGACGAACAAGCGTTTTGTAAGCTACTTCTTTCGTCGATGAGTCACATTTTCTTAGAATTCTTCCTATGAATCTCAACCTGGCGCCTGCTTTTCCCACTATTTGTTTTATGTGATCATTCCACTTCAGATCGCTCCGGATAGTAACTCCTAAGTATTTTACGGTCGTTACCGCTTCCAATGATTTACCACCTATGGCATAATCGTACTGGAATGGATTTCTGCCCCTATGTATGCGAATTATATTACATTTATCTACGTTTAGGGAAAGCTGCCAGCTGTCGCACCATTCATTAATCCTCTGCAGGTCTTCCTGGAGTACGTACGAGTGTTCTGATGTTGCTACTTTCTTGCAGACAACCGTGTCATCTGCAAATAGCCTCACGGAGCTACCGATGTTGTCAACTAAGTCATTTATGTATATTGTAAACAATAAAGGTCCTATAACGCTTCCTTGCGGTACTCCCGAAATTACCTCTACATCTGCAGATTTTGAACCGTTAAGAATGACATGTTGTGTTCTTTCTTCTAGGAAATCCTGAATCCAATCACAAACCTGGTCCGATATTCCGTAAGCTCGTATTTTTTTCACTAAACGTAAGTGCGGAACCGTATCAAATGCCTTCCTGAAGTCCAGGAATACGGCATCAATCTGCTCGCCAGTGTCTACGGCACTGTGAATTTCTTGGACAAATAGGGCGAGCTGAGTTTCACATGATCTCTGTTTGCGGAATCCATGTTGGTTATGATGAAGGAGATTTGTATTACCTAAGAACGTCATAATACGAGAACATAAAACATGTTCCATTATTCTACAACAGATTGACGTAAGCGAAATAGGCCTATAATTATTCGCATCTGATTTATGACCCTTCTTGAAAATGGGAACGACCTGCGCTTTCTTCCAGTCGCTAGGTACTTTACGTTCTTCCAGAGATCTACGATAAATTGCTGATAGAAAGGGGGCAAGTTCTTTAGCATAATCACTGTAGAATCTTACGGGTATCTCGTCTGGTCCGGATGCTTTTCCGCTACTAAGTGATAGCAGTTGTTTTTCAATTCCGATATCGTTTATTTCAATATTTTCCATTTTGGCGTCCGTGTGACGGCTGAAGTCAGGGACCGTGTTACGATTTTCCGCAGTGAAACAGTTTCGGAACACTGAATTCAGTATTTCTGCCTTTCTTCGGTCGTCTTCTGTTTCGGTGCCATCGTGGTCAACGAGTGACTGAATGACTTAAGGGCTGATGGCACCTTGAAAATGATGAAAATATCAAAATTTTTTATTGGATGGGATTGAAGTACGCTTTGTAAGAATATTCTAGACCATCCTTATTTAGAAGTCTTAAATGTCAGTTTAAATGGCAGCTTGTGGAGTGAGACACGCACCCCTGTTGCTCCGTGATTTCTCTTCTTTCAATTGATAAGCGTAGGGACATTTCTATTCTTCCCATCGAACTTTGAGACAGTGGCTACATTGTTTCTTTCCTGGTATTCAGTTGTTTCCTATAGTAAAAACGTAACACGTGTGTTTTTTGTTTCTCAGCAAAGAAATGCCGAGATCTACCTCCAAAGTTTTCAAGGAAAGTTTTGGGGGAACCAAGAGGAGAGAAAATATTTAATATAGTGATAACGGTATTAGGTTTGTGTGTGACGTGGATACTATTGGAAAGGGTTAAAAATCAGGGAAACGTATATGCCATTACGAACTTACCAAGCCCCCCTTACAAAATGTGAGAAACACAACTTTTTACTGCACGCTTCTTGCAAATCAGTGGCAGACAAAGCTGTGACAGATGCGGTGAAAGAAGCTGTGAATTTAATTGGTCAGTTCATAGCAAGAACGCGTTACAGATACTGTAAGCGCAATAAAATTTTAAACTCAGTTTCCCGTAATTTTTTTTTGACTGATCTACTTTTTGTCTGAAACCATTTATCCCTGAGCAATAAAATTCGAATAGTCAATTGTGCTAGTACACGTGTATGATGACTTTTCTCAGCTTTCTGGTTATATTATAAAGGACCTCATGACCTTGCTCATTTTAAAAATGTACCTGAAAAACTGATCTCAACTGGAAAGTTTATCAAAACTGCAACACTAATACACTATTTATAACTCTCAGATAGTTAGAAAGTATTTTAAATGTACGTGGAAAAAATTGCAGCGTTCCCATGTTAATACTTCTTGGGGAAATTTGCTTGGAGGCTATCAATTTAGAGTGTACCTTCTCTTCTTATAGTTACAAATTCAGGATCTCCTATCGAGTGCCTAAACCTCTCCACGGAAGCGATGGAAAATGCAAGATTTTGTTGTGCTCTTTCTTTTTCCCTCCTGTACTCGTTTCTTGACTAGATACGAACGAGCCCCTCCCGTGCCCAGGCCTATCTGCCGAGCCTTATGCCTCCAGCAGCCGCCAAGAACGCCCTCGAGATGCGAGTTTACTGGTGAGAGTTGGTGCAAACACCGGCGCCCACCGTCTCATTACGTCACGGACTCATTTACACTAAAGTTTGCGCAACGCGCCCACGCAGCGGCCGTCGCACCCCTGTAAATTTGCTTAAGCACC
The DNA here is from genome assembly GCF_023898315.1 of Schistocerca nitens. Classification (NCBI taxonomy): domain Eukaryota; kingdom Metazoa; phylum Arthropoda; class Insecta; order Orthoptera; family Acrididae; genus Schistocerca; species Schistocerca nitens. Next base: position 787,851,032 of record NC_064615.1, on the reverse strand, counting down.
GCGGTGATAAACGAAATAGCTATCGATTCTCCTGCTGCACAACAACAACTTTCACGCTCCACGCTCCACTAGTGGCGAATTCTTGCACAACAAAACTACATATACCAGTTTCAGAACTAAAATTACGTGTCGTTGCGTCGTTGTTAATTATTTGGATCCTATTAAACTCCATGAAATGTACACACCACTGTGTTTAAACTAATTTTTGAACCAGTGTACGAGGTCTTAATATGTGAAAATTGTTAAAGTGCGTCTCATGCCTACCTGGATCTAAGTTTCAGTTCTGGATGCAAGACGTGTCGTTTACTACTTAGCACTCGTAAGATGACAGGACGAGAACACCTCTTTCCAAAAATATTTAATTCCTCAATCATCCTATCAGTGTGTGGTGCAATGTATCACACAATTGCTTGCATTCCCAGACCGATGGCAGCAAAAGCGATCGACTGTACATTACCTTTACCTGCCGTTGTTGTTGTTTCTTGTTTCATTGACACTTAAGTCTTATAATGGGTTAAATGCCGACATGCGGCTTCTCCTACATCTACACTAAATTGTTTCCCTTTAAGCGCTCCAACAGTGTCAGCTCATACATTAGCTGACACCGCAAAACGTATCACACTCACCTGTTCCCTTCTTCCGGTCACGTTTCCGATGTAATTACATTATATTCTAGACATAATTACCCCGCTTCCATTCTTTCATTCTCTGGCCACTTAAATTTGGACCTTGTTCATGCAATTGAAAATTATTTCTGTTCTTTCGTCAGCTTAATATTACAAATGGTCTATGATTCATTTTCATATAATGCGGTCTACCAGCTCATGAAAAGACTATTGAGATACCAATTAGCAGATCCAAGGATGGTATCTCACCATGCTGTCAGAAACTTTTTGAGAGGGAACTTGATATGACATTCCAAGCCAGGATTCACGACTAGATCGTAGAACAATACGAATGACACTACTCACGGCAAACTTGTCATTCAAGTAAGAAACGTACACTCACCTATTTCTTTCCTGGAGAGATAAAACAGTTTTCCATCTTCTACATTGCAATTAATCCTCTATTAGTAAATGCATTAATTTAAATTAAGAATTCTAAGGTAAACATTGGCAACAACTGGTTGTAACGGGAAGTCAGTCGACTACTTTGCGTGGTTCATCATATGAATGAATGTTGGTGCCTGTCCCATACACAGGCGAGAGACGCATCTGTGTTCACCTGTTCGGCTGTGGTACCACTGCATTCGTTTCTCCATTTTGTTTGGAAGCTTATTATGGAGACTGAAAGCGAGATCAGTTGCTTACAGTTTACTGTTTGACAGAATTTTGTGCAATGGTGGAATGCATGATACTTTTATACTATAAAACATTCCTAACGTCTTATTTTCGAACTGGAGTAGTTCATCAGTGCTAGTCTCAGCATTTCCTAGGCAAAAGAAATCAGATTGTCATTAGTTTTGAAAAGCTTATTAACAGCTCAGCACCAACACCACAGTCAGACGTGTCAGAAGATACAGTTACTTGTATGAAGTTTTCTGGCATGGAGAAGATATGAGACATTTCTTTAGCTTAACGAAAGCTTGCTGATGGGCACAAGCCTACCGAAATCAGTATATCCTTCCCTGTTTAATGGATTTACAACTGTAACTGAATTAGGTATAAGTTTATTACAGTGTAATCTATGCGAAAACAAGAGTGGGTACCTCTTAGATTTTGTAGCATTGCAGTCACATATCGGTGGGCGATGTTTGATTATTTTTCTGCTTATATCTTGGCTACTTCTGAGGAGAGTGAGGGGCTTGCTAACCCAACAAGAAGGCCTCAGATTGTCTCGTTAATAAACTAGCGGGCCCAGAGATGCACTCCGGAGGCAGGAGGGCAGACTCAGGAGGTCAGTCACAGTGGCTCTTGAGAAGGGAATTTGGTCCCCAGTGCACTGCAGTTTGTGGATGCGGTTGCAGTAAGCCGCTGCTCCAGGGTCTGGCGGGGAATTTGGGTTCCTCCTTTGAAGGCAGTCTGCTGCCAGGCCATTGCAAGTCCCTAGAGCAGTGGTAGTCAAACTTTTTGTACGTTGTAGGGCGATACCTCTGGCCTCATTGGAAAAGAGAGTGTGTGTGTGTGTGTGTGTGTGTGTGTGTGTGTGTGTGTGTGTGTGGTGTGTGTGTGTGAGTAAAGCGCTCACTCACTGATAAATTCAAAATTCGCTAAACCATGGTTATTGATGGAAGCTTACCGCATACATATAACGAATCACACCAAATATTTTTAAGTGATAAAGAAAATAATATATTGGAACAACATGCATTTCTCTGAAAGCTTGTGTAGTACCTCATTATCCGTCCCTAAACTGGTACTGTGGCCAGTGCCACATTTTTGATTTTCTGATTTCCGGGCATATTTTCGAGGTGATTTCGCCCCCTAGTAAATGAAACAATACTGCTTTCTATCGATCTTTTGTATTAGGCCAAACAGAACAGAGACGGTTTGAATAATATAAATTAATTAATTCAAAATTGTCGCAAGGGGATAGAAAGGCGTTTGACAAACTTCTATATAAAGAGGTTGGAAGTCCGTTTTATCTTTTGTGTTACGGGTATTCTTTGTAAGTAAATAACTGTTATTGGAGTGAGCACCTTGGTCATTTTTCCTGACGATTAGGGTGGCCACTTTCCAGAGCTACGTCGCCATTAGTGATCCACACAAGAAACTACCAGACAGAGGTAAACAACAAGGAATTACATTTGTAGGTTATAAAAGACTACACTGATACTGGAAAAAATTATTACGCTCCATACATGTGAGGTAACACGAAAACCATAAATGATTAACCTTACAAGAGACGATTCAAATCCAAAAACGTTTTTACTAAGAAATAACGGATCAAGCTTCCTCTGTCAAGCTCATTGACGACAAATGCTGACGTATATTCCAATTTATGGATGTCCATCTTATTGCATGGACGAGAGACTTCAGCTGATGATGTATATGACAAAAAGTATCACCACAGCTGTATCTTGAGAATGTCTTTATTGTCTCACACGACTAGTTTCGGTGGCACACACCACCATCCTCAGGCCCCACCACTGTCGAAAGAGTATTAGAATTCCTTGGCGCATTTGCTGTGGAGTCATTGTTACTAGTACACGTGGGCTAGCCTTCCTCAGGAGTCTCTCCTCGACACCGTGTTGTCTGCAATTGGAGACGATTTAACTGTAGCTTCCACATCACCCTACATAGACTTAAGACCACTCTTGCTCAGTATGTGACCCAAGGACTTGAATTCCTGTCTTGAAAACCTGAACTTGTCAAACTAGCAATACAAGTCGTCTCCCTGTAAATTCCTACAAAACTTTTAAAAGCTTTGTGTATTTCAATCCTGTGAGCCTCACATTACTATAACGTCATCTAGATAGGTGACGCAGTTGGGAATATCTTGTACGGCTGACGCATTAACCAACCCAGAAGGTAAGTGACTATATCAAAACGTGTACTGAGCACCTACATCTGACGCGTTTGTTAGTCTAACAGCAAAAATAAATATGTAGCTGTGAAATCAGTCTTAGAAAATACAATCCACCAACGTGTTCTGCCAGGAATCCTTTAAGGCATGGGATTGGACCCTGAGAAATCTGTGTTTGTATGCTAACAATTGCCTTAAAGTTACCATAGCTTGTTATACTACCACTGGAATGTTTTTAACTATAGGTATTGCCATTTAGTCTGCGGACACAAGTATGTGATGCCTTATTCATGAAGTCGAGTTCTGCTTTAACTTGCCTTATAAAATGGAGGAAAATTGTCAAACTCCTTAGATGCAAGGATTGAGCAATACTGTACGTCTTGAACGATGATATACGTCCAGTTTGTGAGGGACACAGCAGGTCCATCCTCAACTTGAAACTTCAGTTGCTAATTGTTGGCGACTGATGTGATCATACCATTTTTAGAATTTTAATGGTTGTGGGGAGACTGTACATTATGTTGTTGATACTGTGAAGACAAACGAAAGATGCTTGTTACTGTCCAGAGTTCTTGCAGGAAAAACAAGTGTCGTTACAGAGTACGCAGTGAACTCACGCGTGTTTTTCAGAATAATTGGGGCGTGACGTGCGTGAATGCGATTTGTTGAGGCATGTTTAGAACGTTGTTGTGAAGTTTGACTATAACTGGCTGCTGCTTTTTTTTTTAAATTCAGCTCCGAAATCATAGTCCAACGAAATGGAGGGAGTAACCGGAAGTAAACTAGGCGTTAACCTAACACGCATAGCCAAAATTCTGCACTATATCGGTGAAAGGAAGGTGAACGTTGTTCGTGTTATGATTATTTAATAAAATGTTGACTACATCGTTTGTTACGAACCACAATGACGTTTTAAAGCACATACTACGTACAGGATGCATTTCAAAACGTCTGGCTAAGGGCAATGTTTTATTGAGAGTAGTCTCAGATGACGAAATTTCGTACTTCTACATTCGGAGCTAAGCAGACAATCACATTCCTAGTAAATGTTCAGTACAGGCTGCACTCCCCTGATTAAACGTAAAAATCTCAAGTAGATAAATCTTATAAACCTATGACCCTGCCGTTTACTTGTGGCTATAAGTATGTTTGTCGCCGTAAAGATTAGTCAACAAAAAAACTGATTCAAATGGCTCTGAACACTATGGGACTTAACTTCTGAGGTCATCAGTCACCTAGAACGCAGAACTACTTAAACCTAACTAACCTAAGGACATCACACACGTCCATGCCCGAGGCAGGATTAGAACCTGCGACCGTAGCGGTCGCGCGGGTCCAGACTGTAGCGCCTAGAACCGCTCGGCCACTACGGCCAGCTATCGATTAGTCAACAAGTCACAGGTTACAGAAAAGGGCAATCTACTTGCTTCTACCAACGGCCATGAGTCCGGCGCTACTCAACTAATTCCTACTCAGAGTGAGAAGTGAACAACGTCGACGGGTTTCATCCACGATACCACTTGGCATATAGAGTAGCAGAAAAGTATGGAGATAATTTGCCCATAACACGTCAGATGCCTCGAAATCAGAAAATCGGAGGGCTCCGACAGGGAGACCACCGGAAGGTACCGTCCGTGCCCCAGTAATTGGTCAGATGATCCTGTTGCATTTGTAGTTGTAGCTACCACAGCTGATCTTTCCTGAATTGAAGACTAATGAAAAATGTTTACACTGATGAGTAAAATACGCATCGTCAACTACAATATTGTTTTCTGGTTCAAAAATCCTTAAGTCCGTTAACCTAATGAATGCAGCGAGGCGGCATTGACAAATATCGCTTGTTTTGCGAATAATAAGAATCACGAAACGAACTACATTGTGAAGCGAAAACAATTTAACCAGGGAAAGTCGTCATAAGTCATAACCTGATCAGTGTAGAATTGTTTGCGAGAGAGTTAATCGCGGTAGTTAAACACTGTTTGGTCGGTTTGAAATTAGTGGATGGTGTGTGTCCACCCTTCGACTTTATGACAGCCTGAACTTTGTTAGGAAGATGTCTGAGCGTCTGTGCACGAATGGCAATCCATTCCAGCTCAAGCGCCGAAACCAGAAGAGGTAGTGATATCGGACACTGGAGTCTGGAGCAAAGTGAACGTTGTAGCTTATCCCAAAGAAGCTCCAGTGGGTTCAGCACGGGACTGTGGGCAGGGCAGTCCATTTCTGGAATGTTACTGTCAACAAACCTTGCCTTACAGATGCTTCTTAGCCCTACGAATTCGCCATATCCAAACTGAAGTATTTCTGAATCGGAATACTTCCACAGGATCACATGTAGATGTAATTAAGCTCTGTTTATTTGAACAAGAAAACTTCAAACACAAACAGTCTGCTGTTTCTCACGCAGTATAACGAAAGAAAATAAACGTTCTCCAGAAAGTGTTCTCAGTAATGTGAAAGTTGGTTGGTTGGTTGAATCTGGAGCGACGACTAAACAACGTGCTCATCGGTCCCACCGGATAAGGGAAGGACTGGGAAGGGAGTCGGCCGTGCCCTTTCACAAGAACCATACTGCTATTTACCTGAAGCGCTGCCTCTCTCGATTTAGCAACGTGAAACAAAGCTTCGTCACAAGCAATTGTTCTTCAACAAAACGAAAATAACTTCTTGACCAATGATAAGTCTATCTTCAAAACGAAGTACGTATTTCCTGTGTCACGAGCAGCACGACTTGTCCACGGCTCAGAATACCAAGGCTCGGAGCACTGGTGGTAGGGCGAGAGGGAGGGCGCGGGGAGGGGACCTCCGTCCGGTTGGTGAGGGCGACATTCGACACGATACAGTGTCCAAACGGTGATAGTACATTATTCGCTAGCGGGCGAAGAAGGAACTGTTTCCAGTCGGCTCCACGCAGGCAGAAATACTCGCGCGGCAGAAAGTGCCAGTTTTCCTACTGGCTATCGAAGTTGCAGCGGATGCAGCAAACGGTACACTGAAGCGACTCCTGTTCCTGTCTGCCGCGTCCTTGGCTCGTTACTGGAAGGCCTCTGGGGTCTGAACCGGATTCCGCGGAGACCAGCCTGAACGCAGGGGTGGAGCTGACTAACCCGCTAAGTATAGCTGCGTAACGCGTTGGTGGCATCGAAGGCGAGGCTGAGAGTCACGACACAAACCATTCCATCGAACTGCCAAAGCTTACAGCGTGATTCGTCACTGCAAATCACTCGCTTGCAGTCATCCACTGCTAAGCATTGACTACAGAACTTTGTGGCGTATGATGAGCCTCTCGAACATTGGGCCCCATTGTTTTTCACTCTCTACTTACAGCAACTGTGCTAATTCGAATGTTGGTAGCACTTTTCTGATTTTGAGCAAGCACGGATACCAGCCATGGAATCGGATTCGAAACTTCCCCATCCGGCTTCGATGAACACGAAGGTTTTTATTTTGCCCTAAACAGACGAACGGGACGTAAGAGGAAGAACTCGAAAGACATGGCTGATTCCACAAAGAGGTAAATACCACTGCCAGTCTCTAACCAATTCGCCCCCTTGCAAGTGGAGGGTGAATTAATGGAAGTAACGCTTAAACTAGGAACGTAGTACGCACAACAACCTTCCTCCTCTGGGGCAAAATAGTCACCTAAACTTCCAACGACGAAAATTCTTCCAATAACCAAACAGTACACGGGCAAATATCTTACCCTGAACACCAAACTGAAAAGACATGCAGCTAAACCAATCAAGGCCATCTTAAAGAAATATTGTACCACTTCAACACGACAGTGGACTAATAGACAACACTGCATTTATTTTAGGACGCCAAAGTTCCGTTCTATGTACACCAGCCTCCAAATGAGAATTTGCTCGTTAACAAATATCTCCCCGGTAAAAATTACAGCGAAGCATGTTGAGATTGCGTTCGGTCACACGCTATTGGTTTTACGCAAGGTGTGGTGCACCAGTACAAGACGCAGGATACCTGGGTGAATACATTATTTACGACGTCCGTCATATCATGGATACAAAAGTGAAGGTGGAAGCTTACAAACCTAAGGAGGAAGCTCCAAAAAGGATGCTCCAAAACTTAAACGCTACCAGCTTTATTTCCGTACTGCTAATACTGCTCACCTCCCGCCAGGTGCGTCAAATGTGGAGCCCCCCTCCCTCCCTACCCAACCCCTCCCCCCGTCACCGCTAGGCACAGAGCTGCACGAAATCTCCATCTCAAAATCAACTTGCGCAAATTACTGCGAAGAACACCCAGCCACTTTGAGCGGCTGCAGCACGTTTGTACAAGCTCTGTGCACCTACATGGCCCAAGTCCAAGCCGCATTTTTACGGGAACAGCAAGCGGTGATAACAACTATACCATCGGCTCTCAACAGTACCAAGGACGTCCCAGGACTTCCCAACCGACTGGCTCCGTCGGTCTCCTCGACGACATAGTCGGCATGGCATCTTGGACAACTACCACTAGAGGCAACTCGACAAGAACAATCCTTCTTCGACTACACAGAACTGTTGAAGACTTCCTCAAGCATTGCTGACTTTCTCGCTAAGTTAAAACAACGGCACAACGTTGCCATAATTAAGACTACGTTAAGGAATTTTAACGAAGCACCAACCGTCATCTCCAAATTGATGGTCCTCTTCAAAAGAGCCATTGCACTGTTTGCACCTAACTATGGCCCATAGACCCAGAATGGTAAGGGATCATTCACTCTGTATATTTAATGCCACTGGAGATTTTGCACTGGAGTTTTAAATAAGAAGATTAAGAATTTACTGTTCGTCATTGAATGGATATTCTATTTGTTACTGAAAAACACTTCCGTCCCACATAAGTTTTTAATTTCCCCAACACGGCTTGCTACAGGTCATTTTTATCAAGAATTCCATCACGCATGCACCGATGACTCTCCCAGTTCTGGAGACGCTTGAAGCTAGGGCCACCACCATTTCTACTGCCTCTGGCCACATCATGCTTATCTCTGCGTACCTCATCCCCAACAAGCAATTCATTGAAGGCGATTTCCTGACGATATTTGAGCGACTTGAGAAAATGTCGCTGTGTGGTGACCTCAACGCAAAGCACTTTCCATGACGCTTTCGACGCAACAACCCTCGTATTGAGAGACTTTAAGCTTTGGAAGGCATTTTTTTTATACCACTACGCACGCATTCCACCGAACGCCCATCGCAGACCGGTTGTTATGGAGGTCGCCATGCTCAGGAATGTGGGGCTGCATTTGCAATTGCAGACGATCCAACAGTTGACGTTCTATCGCCAACCCGTCTTGGGTGTGATCACAGAGGCTTTGCATATGATGCAGCATCCGTCAAAAACATCCACGAACAGGGACCAGTTTGAGCGTTGGCTACAAAACAATGTACGACCCACTGCAGACGTTTCATTCACAGCCTATATGGATGTAGCCATCTAAAAACTAACTGGCAAATTCGAAGGCCACAAAAACAGGCAACACTCACTACCTTTATGTCTTACCAAAGTATCTCTCTCTAGTCATCCAGAACCTAAAAGCTCTCATGAATAGGGCCAGGTCTCGCTGGCAACGCTATCGCAACTCAGAAGATCGGAGGGAAATGAAATGCCTCTTTTCAAACTTTACCAACATGCCTTAGAATTTAGAACTGAGGTTTGGGATGATAAAATGTACACTTCCCTGCTCCAGTCCCTGAGTGGGTGGAGTCTCCACCCTTCGGAATCCACGACCACTGAACCGAGCACTTCAGTGTCCCAGAGGAGCGACGTACGACCCAATTGTCAAATCAGAAGTTTTTGCTTCGACTTACGAAGCTCAGGACGTTGTGGATACCGCAAAGGTTGACAGCGACACAGATAAGACCTGCCAGAGAGCATAAATAATCTGTCCAGCAAGCGGAACCATTTCTCGAGACCCTAGCCGAAATCCGTATAATTCGCAACCTTCGCGTTCACTCTGCTCCAGGATCAGATGGCGTCACTCATCATCAACTGAAGCACATCCGCCGGAAGCCACTTGTTTTGCTCAGACGCATCTACAACAGCTGCATGTCGTTTGGTACTTCCCACAACCTTGGAAGATGGCTGTGGTTGTGCCTATTCCGAAATCTGGAAAAAATCTAGGCTAACCCTCCAATTATCGACCAGTCTCTTTCCGGCAGTGTTCAGAATTCTTGAACAGTTGCTACTCTGCAGGATACAATCTGTAATCCTCGACCTGGAAGTGATAAGGCTGGATAAGACGCCTTTCATCTCGACTTTCGGTGGAATTACAACTTCTACGGATCTCAGACTATATCGCCTATTGTATGAATGTGCCTAATTACACCGCCGCAATTTGTTTAGATTAGGGGAAGGCGTACGACTGGATCTAGCCTGAGAAACGGATAACCAAATTCTTTGACCTTCACTTCCTTCCTGACTACTAAATCAAGGACAGGAAGATGACAGGCAAGATAAGGACAACCGTTCAGTCTCAAACACCTTTCGGAAGGCATTCCAAAGGGATCGGTTTAGTCACCAATTCTCTTTGTGATCTGTGTTAACGAACTTCCAGTTCTGCCGCGAATGCTTCCTTGTTGACCAGCAACCGACCATTCTCTGCCGTCACTGCCGTCATCAACCGCCTCCAGCTAACGTTAACTGAACAGCGCGCTGCGTGAAATTGTATTAAACTCAATGCAGAAAAGACGAAGGCCGACAATGCGACGCCCCGATCTTGTTTATCGCCTGTTTATGCACAAGTGACCACTCAACTGGACGGACAGAATTACTTATCTTGGTATTATCCTACATTTTAACACACCTATTCGAGAGAAACGAATCAAGCTGCTACACCACCAGACCTATCTCATACTGGTCAGCGCAGAACTACGGACCATGACCAAGCTCCACCTTCTTTCTGCAACAGACCTCCCGGCGCTACTTTACGGCTGCTCGATATGTAGCACAGTTTGCCCCTCATACTTACGCCTCCACCAGGCAGTCCAGAATCGACGATTTCGTGCCGTACTCCATGCACTTCGTTGGGCCCGTATCAAGGACCTCGACCGTGATCTTGACATGCTGCTCCTGAGGGAACAGAGTCAGATACCGAATATGAAACTCTTCAACAAAGTTGAAGCATTACGTCCAACATCCAGGCACCTTGAGTATGTGGACTCTGAAACACCTGCACGCTGGCACAGGGTCAACTTAACTCCATGCAACGTGGAAGATCTTCCGTAATGACGCCGATCTGAAGCTGAGTGAAGACAAAAAAGAAGAAAGTAAAACGAAGATAGAGAGAGAAAATAAATAAATAAGGGCCCACCACTTCAGCAGAGTCTACAGGCTCAAAGACCAAGACCCTACTTAAGACAAAGACGGACTTACTTATTTTCTGCCGATACAGATGGTAATACTTTGGAAATGACACACACACACACACACACAAAGTACTTCGCGTTTTCACTTCAAAGTAATGTCAGCGGCTTTCGACATAGCCAGCTTAAAGGAGTGATGTATTTTTTGCTCTGATGCCATCCAGTGACTAGCCCACTTTCGGAATCACTGGCCAAACCATTCTGCTGTCATTACTCCTCAAAAGTCAACACAATACTCCACACCTTCCTTTATATTGGCACGTTCACATTTTGCAACATCTAAATCCCAGTTTCGGATTACTTACCAGTGTCTCTGTATGTTTGTCCAAATAACGCATAGTCCTGCGGCGCGATACAGATTTCATATTATAGCGGCACCTGGGTTGATCACAGTGTTTACTGCAACTAAAATACTATTCCCAACAAGATTTCTCTTTGTAACGTGATTATTTTATGGTAACCAGGACGAAGGCATGAGCTTGTCTCACGTCTGCTTGAAAATGACAAAGAGACATATTTAAGTGGATACAGAAAGTTCGAGAAGTAGTTCCAGTCGCGCAAGAAACACTTCGATTTGTAAGCGGGAGCCGGTTAATCGATATAATTTCTTCAAAATTGGAGTCTTCCGACACTAGCGAAAGTACTAGCATTGCCGATCAATTTCATTATTAAAAAACACAAGTTGAAACGTTAAAATCTTGTTATTTCAAAACAACATTTTTCAAATTGCTGGAAGCTGGAGCTCATGAAATGTACGTGCGTATACATTACACATTTTTGTAACGTTAGTACTTTATCCGTCTTAAGCAACTGTAGATATACACATCGAAATTCCCGGCTGGGTCAGGGATTTTCTCTGCCTCGTGATGACTGGGTATTGTGTGATGTCCTTAGGTTAGTTAGGTTTAAGTAGTTCTAAGTTCTAGGGGACTGATGACCATAGATGTTAGGTCCCATAGTGCTCAGAGCCATTTTTTTTTACACATCGAAATAAACAACAAATTTTTGGCCGCATTTTTGCCATTTATGTATAGGAACTGCGAACCACATGGCCGAAGGTTCAAATGGTTCAAATGGCTCTGAGCACTATGGGACTTAACTTCTGAGGTCATCAGTCCCCTAGAACCTAGAACTACTTAAACCTAACTAACGTAAGGACATCACACACATCCATGCCCGAGGCAGGATTCGAACCTGCGACCGTAGCGGTCCCGCGGTTCCAAACTGTAGCGCCTAGAACCGCTCGGCCACCCCGGCCGGCACAAAACCGAAGGAGACAAACAAAAACAACAAGTGTTTGGATTCCTTATACTGTCACTGCGAACCCATGACGACAGCAATACGTTGCATGCATCTTCTTGTTAACACTCGCAAATAATGCGATAGTTATAACCTTCTGAAGAAGCGAATCAAGTATGTGATTAAATTTGGTTTACGCAACTTGGTGCTGATTTTTTTGTAACTTGTAAGTTGGCATTTTTTCTACCGAAGTACGTAAAATTATTGCGATGTATCTGAACTGCGATTTTAGTGCACCTTTTTATATCGACTTTTGTATCGAAAACACTGATTTTTATTCAAGGTGCCGCCATTTTGTTAAAAATCCATTTTTTGAATATTTCTAGGTACTATCTAACATAGCGTCATTAGTTCAAAGCAATGCTTGACATTTGGTTGTACGTTGAAAATTGTAGCATTCACAGCTCCCAGCAACTGCGCTCGTACTCCGTCGAGGCCTCTCGTCGACTTCTTGTAGTGTTCTGTGGGTACGTAGTAATATCTTAAGGCTATACAATAAAGGTCTGTTCTGAAATTTGTTTATTATTTTATTGGAAAAATCTATGGATATCTGTTCCAAAATCGAGTGTTATCCTGGTCTACCCCTTTAAGGATGTTCGCGACACGGTGTCAGGTGTCGACTTACAAAGAGACCAGGAGGGCGATATAGTAGAGGAGCGGCCGTCTGCCTCGCCCTACGTTGTTCGGACACGACGCCGGCTTTCCCGCGCCACACACCACGCACCGCTCGAAGCTTCGCCCAGCGGGCACGACGCAGCTCGCGCGGCAATCTCCGGTGCGCGGTGAGCGGCAGCGTTTGTTCTAGCCGCAGCCTGTTTCGAATTTTAAATTATCTTCCTTGCCACCACGATTTACATTAACTACGAAAGCTCGCGCGCCAAACGGATAGAAAATCTGATTTCACGCCTCCGGGGAAGAGCTCTGTTTCCGACCCTCTGTGTTCCACACCGGCGTGGCACGGCGCGGCGCTCGTGAGAATTTACACAGCGCGTGGGTGTGTGTGCGTGGGTGCGTGCGTGTGTGTGCGTGTTTGTGCTGACGCGACCGCAGCCGCCACCGCCCGGCTTTGTTTGCTGTGCCTCTGCCGGCTGTTATTGAAGCGACGCTCGTTTTGCATAACGTGACGCAGCTGGCGGGCGCTGCCTTTGTACCCGTCATTCGCCGGCGTAACGTCGTCCCGGCGGGCCGTGGGCTGCCTTTGGCGGTAAACTGGGCTACCTTCCCGTCTCTCCTGAAATATGGAGCGAAAGGTGACGAGTGCGAACCTCCAAGTAACAGATTCCTGGGCTAAGTATACAACACGAAATCGTACTTGATTTACACTCACGGAAATGGGAAGTGTTACATCGTGAGGCTCATGTCCAATATTTGGCAATACTATACAGATGTCCACCACATAATTGGTATAAAATTCTTAAATTTTCATTCCATTGGGAAATGATGGCCGTCACTAACATTAGTAGGACGTTTAACAGCCACAGGCATGAATACATTGCAGTATTTACTGTTCCATGGAACAGTTGCCATAGCTGAAACCTGAGAGGGACGGGGCATAACTTACACTGAAGAGCAGCAAGCTGCCTACGACTTAGACACAAAAAGGAACTGCTAGCCGGAAATAAATGAAAGTGCAGCAGCATGTTGCTCGAGGTGTCCCAGTCGGGTGAAGGAAGCTGGACGTCACATGTCAGGGTCCACGAGAAATACAGGCTCACAACGAACTTGTGACGTCACACTAGTTGCCTTGCCCGACGAACATCGTGAACGCACGGCCTCACTGAGAAGGTACTCCCTAAACGGCTTAAATGTCTTATCTGTTCTCAAGGGCTACAATGCTCCACGACAAAAAAAAATGGACGCACCAAGAGACACTTATCCCAATGAGACGGAAGTCGGTAGACGTGACGTACTTGTATAACAAAACAATCAATTCCACCTAAGCCGTGCGCGGCTCGTGTCCATGCCGTTTATTGTTTGGCATCTTCTCTTACGGTACTGCCGCCTCATTTTCTTATTCCACTTACTGGCGACACTAACTTCCTGCCTTACCTGCCGTGAGCGACAGCACCAGCGCTTATCGATAAGTGCATTGTCGTACCATCTCTGGAGCGGCCGACAGTATTTCCGGATCATCGTGTGTCTGGAGTTCAGCGGGGACGCAGCAGCAGAGAAGTCCGGGACGGAGCGCCAGTGAGGCGCGGACAGCTAGTGCTCGCGACTGCTGGCGAAATTGGTTTCACATTGGTATGTGGCCTAAAGCCGAGTTTTCAACCTTTTCAAATCAAAAGTTGAAAAATTTTGTCTAGGCCTTAAGCCGTAGGAAATATTTTCTAGTTTGTATGTGGCCTTCAACTGAGTTTTCCGTGAAGCATTTTAGGATAAAGCCTTTGGCCTATTTTCGTTGAAATTTCGAAGCTCTTCCCTCTAGGCCTTAAGCTGTTAAATTGTTTTGTTGATATGGGGCCTTCAGCCGAATTTTCAGCCTATTTAGATTAAAATCTGAAAATCTTGGTCTCCGCCTTAAGCAGTAACATTCTTCTTGATTAATGTGAAGTCTTCATCCGGGTTCTATGGCAAAAATTTAAGCTAAGGTTTTCAGCCTATTTATATTCAAGAAAAAAAATTTTTTCTACAGAAGTGAAACCTCCAGAAGAGCTCCTGTAACTCAATGGCTTGCTCAGGCCTTGTGGCTTGAATTTTCGATGTGGCGTTTAAAATGGCTCTGAGCACTATGGGACTCAACTGCTGTGGTCATTAGTCCCCTAGAACTTAGAACTACTTAAACCTAACTATCCTAAGGACATCACACACATCCATGCCCGAGGCAGGATTCGAACCTGCGACCGTAGCCGTCGCACGGTTCCGGACTGCGCGCCTAGAACCGCGAGACCACCGCGGCCGGCGATGTGGCGTTTAGCCGATCTAAATTAAATCAAAGGAGGTCTTTCGTTGAAACCTTGAGAGTTTTTGATTCTTACTTGTGCGATTGTCCGTTTTAAGAAATAAAGTTTATACGGTGAGTGCAACTGACAGTAACTTATTTTGGCCCCTTGCCACAAATATAACCGCATCCGCTCTTTTCTGATAGCTCAGGGATTTCACCAACTTCAGAAAACTTTGACGATTTGTTCAAGAGAAAGAGCTTCAGAAACTGAACAATCCAGTAATGCATGGGGCCACTTCTGGCCCTTATGCAAGCAGTTATTAGTCTTGGCATTACTTGGTAGATTTGTTGGACGTCCTATTGAGAGATATCATGCCAAATTATATCCTACTGGCGATTTAGATCGTCAAAATCCCCAGATGATTGGAGAGCCCTGCCCATAATGTTCGAAACATTCCCAGTTATTGGCGATATGTCCGGGGATCTTGCTGGTCAAGACAGGATTTGGAAACCCCAAAG
This sequence comes from Schistocerca nitens, assembly GCF_023898315.1. Lineage (NCBI taxonomy): Eukaryota > Metazoa > Arthropoda > Insecta > Orthoptera > Acrididae > Schistocerca > Schistocerca nitens. Next base: position 787,835,498 of record NC_064615.1, on the reverse strand, counting down.
GCAAGCAGTAGAAATGTCGTGTGCAGGCAAGAGGTGCCTTGCTTAAATGTAAGTCCAGGACAACTTGATATGAAAGGCATGAAATTGGGGTGTATAATATCGTCGGCAAACCGCTGTGCTGTAAGCGTGACGCGAATGACAAACGAAGGGCTCCTGCTATGAAAAGAAATGTCATCCTAGACCGTCACTCCCGGTTGTCGGACCGTATGGAAGACGAGATCGCTGTTTGGAAAGTGTCCAGTAACGTCTTCAGCCTGGAATTTCGTGGAGCAGAATCGTCTTCAGTGAAGAGTCCTGTTTCGAACTCAGTTACGTTGACCAGCGAAGATGTGTCTGGAGACGCCCTGGACAGCGGTGGGATACCAGTCTTACTTAAGCACGTACCTAAAGAATCCCCTTCCAACAATGAAGCCAGCATCGGAGCACGATGCAGAGGCTGCACTGCCGTCTTTCGTGGACAGACGCCTAAGAACCATGTCACGCCTTTTGCAATGTCCAGGGGACCATCATAAATCGTGGTGACTTCAATGTCGTTTCTGTTTGCTTCATTCCGTATTCCTTTCATGTACCTCTTGTACTACATTTACCAACTCGTTCTATCTATGGTCCACGACTGAGGGCGCACACAACGAAGATTATGCTATGCATCTGCCCTATGTCACACAAATAGTTTTCAAGTGGACATGCGTCCACCGAGCGTGGCTATAAATAGACAGCACCTCAATCTTGAAGTAGTCTGTTCGTCAGACCATATCATGGAAAAATCTCAGAAATCAATTACAGCCGCATCCTGAATCAGTCAATAGTGCATTACCCAAGTGGTGTAGAACTATACCAGTGTTTCAGGACATTTCAGTGCAAGCCGTGCCATCACGAGACGTGGCAACTCCGCGGCAATTTAAATTCAACGCCAATGCGGCGTGCGCGGCAGCAGGCGAGCATGCCGCTGACCATCGTTGCGTGGTGGCGTCATAAGGCTTGCCTCTGGAAAAAATGGGCCTTTCGCACACACGCTGAGCTCTTCGGTGGATCGTCAGCAACACCCGAGCGACGATGTCAGGAGTGGCATTTACCTGTGCTATTATTTTAGCTCCTCTGTCGTTTTCTTTATGTTTTAATCCCAGGTAGAGCATCTTTCTCCTTTCCTCCGTTGCCTTGCTACGCTAGTGTAGAGGGAGTCAATGGGTGTCATTTTGTAGGTTTACTCGTCGCGATGTGACAATATTTTGATCCCTTTACCCACATTCGTTTCTTTTACTAACTGTGTAGTCGCTGATAACCTCGCAGTTGAGCGCCCACAAGTTCTAAAAACACAAACACACACACATACACAGGGCAATAGTTCCTATGACACAACTTGATAGTAGTGAACACATTTACGCAACGTACTGTAGGAGGCCATTCTCCTGTGTCTTTGGACAATTCTACTGACTGGAAGCCATGTATGGTCGGTATTTCTCATAAACGGCCGAACAACTGTAGGTTAATCGAAAGTTTTTGTGTGTAATTACCAGAGTGGATTACCACTTCAGTCACTGTGATTGGTAATTGTGGAAGGTCTTGACAACATTAATGATTAAATTGTGGTACAAGTTTAATTAACTTTCAATTGCTGTTAAGTCCAAGTTATGTCCTCGGTGATTTGTCAAACTCACAAGCAGTTGTTCTATTTAATTTATTAGTGTAAGATGTGTTTTACTTAGTGTTATTTTTACTTAGTGTTATCAAAGCGCACTTCAAATTAATTTCGGTTCAAATACTTTTTGGTATAGGAACCCTGAAAATTCACCTCTTCTTATTACTGGTACTTTTGTGCGGAAAAACGTTTATGAGCAATGGCCAATCACAGCTCAACCCAGCCTTACCACATCCCTGACTAAATTACACATGTGAACAGCCAATTATTACACCCAGTCTGTATATTTTCCGCTTGTAAGTAAGCCATGAAATAACAGAAACTAGTTTTGTCAAATGACATATTTATGTGTAAGGAAGAGCAGAAAATCATTCTCACTCCATGCAAGAGTTTTGAAATAGATCTGTGAGATGGTCAAGAAACAGCATGCTCTTCGAAAAATAACCGTAAGTACAAATCAGAACGCTGAATTCTGAAAATTTAAATTTAAAGTTATTTCGTGGTGTCGCTCCTGAGGTAATGAAGATTCACACGACAGCTTTCACAAAGTAACACCTGGCTGGAGATCCCTTATCATCCTAAAAGCCTTCTACTCAAAATGGTGTGTTTTTTTGACAGGAAAAAGCCGTCCCATGTCCTGCCTGGAGAGTATGGGATGAGGGAACTCAGTGCCTATCTGTCCATCCAAGGCTGTCACTTCACCCAAGATTCCGAAAATTTTTATGGTAGCCAGCCCCTCCTAAAATAATTTATCTTTTGTTAGTCAGCTCGTAGGCTCCAAACTGTGCTGGCCCTTCTTCACCGTACTAAAAAGCAGTAAGAAGGACGATCGCTGGAGGCAATGAATGGTGGACGCAATTAGTGTGCAGTGTCAACAACCAACTACTTGATCAAGAGAAATGAGCATTAAAATACTCTGAAACATGTTGGATGATAGTTTCAGAGAAAGCTGGCAACCCTTACACCATATACAGTTACATTTTACATCTTAGTATGTCAATGAGGTAATTGAAAATATTGGTGTATTCAGCATATTTCTATGCTTCCTTTGCGTAATACATTATTTTATCAATTCGACAGTTTTGCATCATTTCCCATTGGTGACGTGCATCACACTTCAAGCCTGCGACAAAGTGCACAGCATAACGCTTTCACATCCTGCAAATGTTAGTGTTAACGCCCAGAAGTAAAGAAAGAAGTACAATAATATGGCGATCTAAGGGCACAGAAAAGAAGCCATTGTTATACCCAAAATGAGTATTGTTTAATCTCTTGTGGGAGGAGCTGGATGAAGAAACTCTTCTTTTATTTCTTACTGCTAACCGAGTGTAAAATCGATACATCAGTTTGCAGTAGTACTGCTACTAAGATTTATGGTTTCTGAATAAAAAGTTACTAAAACCTGAGTTTGGTAGGAACTTCTCAACACCTTATAGAACGGGTACTTGTGAACAGATTGGACCATAAATATTGGCCAATTGACTTATTCACTACTTAAATTTTAACTACTGTCGTGTAATTCGTTCTGGTCAGTGTTATATATATATATATATATATATATATATATATATATATATATATATATATATATATATATATATATATATAACTATCTAAACAGCTCATTTGAATTTTTGAAAGAGTATTTTTTGTTTTTCTAATAAGAATTCAGTTACTTTCGAATTCTCATTTAAAAGTAAGTAAAGATATATATTCGATTACAAATGGGTTTTTCATTCGAAATAATTAAAGAAAAGGCTCACTACAAGTTTTAGATTAAAGGATATTGTTTATCATTTCTATGTACTAATAAAAGAGAAAAGAAGTAATGACAACAATAACAGATTAAAAACTCCCAATTCATTCATAGTCTACGACGAAAATGCAAAGTAGCTGATCTGTTGTCTGTGTCGGCATAACATGCCTTTATACGCTTGTACGCTTTGGAAATGGCAAACGCAACACGGAAAGTAGAGTTATCCAATCTCAGTTTTCACTCTTTAGCTCTGACTATTCGTAAAGTCCAAACAGTGGTATGACTCTCGATTACAACACTCATGTTGAACAGAGATTTAAAGAAATTAGAATTTATTAGGATAATTCTGGAGAGTTTTTTTTTTT